>NW_026991713.1:45140000-46390000 GCF_029215605.1 Mirounga angustirostris
ACGTTTTCTAATATTTAGCGTTTATTTCATTCTACCTGTTATTATAGAATCTTAGGTATTAAATGAGATCTTATTTACAGCATCTTTCTCCCTTAATGCACAAGGTTCCTTTAAGAAAGAAGTGTCTGACATATTTTGAACAGAATAGCTATCAAATAAATGTTTGTAGAAGTGAACCAAAATAAGTTTTTGGAACCATGAACAAATGACACAAAGACCAAATAGGAACTCTCATAAAATACATCAGAAGAATGATTTGGTTTGAATTCAGATCATAATACATCAAATTTGCCTTGTTTTTAGAAAGAACTAAGAGCCTGACTGATTCAGTTGTAAAGACACAGACTAAATACTATTCATTTAATTATTTCTGATTAGCATCTGTATTTAACATAAGATCCTAGGCTCTATTCAGACTGGATAATACATCAATACTTAAATTCTACAGCCTTGTTAGTTGTTGCAGAGACGTTTTCATTATTTTTGCCATTTTGCTGTCCTACGTTTCTTATCTAGTGTAATTAATTGACTGTTTTCAATTAAGTGCTATAAGATCCATAATGGTAAACAAAATCCTAGCTAATGCTTGGTGCCTGCCTTCAACTTGCTAAAATTGCCATTTATCTTACTTCTACGAAGAAAAATTCTTTCTTGACCTCAACCCACCAAATGCATACAAATAAAAAATCTTACAATTATTTAAAACACTGTATACCTTGCATTTTACCATCTGTAGAGAAATTGCTTCTGCCTTGCATAGTACATCTTCCACATCAATTTTCATGGACAATTCATTGATATGCTAAAATGAATCCATAAAATAAAATGATAATTGAAACTAAAAGCACTATTATATTCTACTATATAAACAATTTATTACCAGTTATATTTCACTGCAGATAAAATCCTTAAAAGTATTCACATACTACAAATAAGCAGGAAATTCAATATATCTTTCAGTTTTAAAGTTAAAGAATAACTAATAAGCTTATGGAACATTAAATCCAGCATCTGTCCCAAGTCTACTATCTCAAAGTTATAAGCAAAAGGCAATTATTTTTTTTAGAAAACTAAACTACATAAAAGAGCATTTGCTGAATTTCCTTTTCTTCCTAATTAGCCAGGTAAAAATAACTGGCCAGTATGTAGTCATTGAACTGTCATTCTCAGAGTCAGTTTAGTATTAAGTGTTATTAATACAATTTAAGTTTTATTCAAGGGACTCAATAAAGCTCCAAGGAAATGTTTTGTGTATTGGTACCACCAAACGAAGGAAAGAGCCAAAATATTAAAATCTAAATTAAAGGAATAACTACCTTTAGTATTTCATTAAAGCCATAATGCTTTTCCATTATTTGCTGCTTTTCTGATTCCAGAATAGCACAACAGAGAAGAAGATGGAAATTTTTACATGGCAGTTCAGTCCACATTACCTATAAAAAATAGAACTATTTAGTAAACTATATCAATTCTAAAATATTTTCCTCACAGAAACAATGCTGAACTCTGAATGACTTCTATGCAAAGCAGAAGTTGTCTAGATGGGGTAGGGTAGACCACTGTTTTTCTAGTTAGGAAATGAGGAGTGGAGAAGTCTTACCTTTACCTACATAGTAACTAATATCTAGTTTAACATTATGTGAATATGATGAATTCCAAATGTGGCCCTTTAGGTAACTACAATGAGCAAATCACTGAGCCTAATTTATATGATAAATGATATTAATTAAGAAGCTTACAACCATGAGTTTAAGGTATAAGTTAGAGGCATTTTCAGTATTTTCCTGACCTTTCAGTTTCTCACTTTTAAATCACCTTCAATCTCTGGAGAAATTTAAAAAAAAAAGCTAAATCGTGGATATAAAAGAAAAAAAAAATTCAGTTAATAGTGCATGGGATCAAAACTACCCAGAGATAGCTCTACATTATATTACATAACACAGAGTACCCCTGATTGTGACAAAAACTGAATCAACTACCCAAAATTTATATCCAAATGTATAAAACATCTGATCAATAGCTGCACTTCTTAAATAAAGTTAATGACCTCAAATAATAATGTACATAACAATATCTTATCTGGAAAATCTTTAATAAAATCTTTAAAAATATATATATCTTATCTGGAAAGCGAAAAAGACCCACATAAACAATACTATTAAAGCACACCTGAAATGTTTTTACTTCTTTCATCAAGAGTAAATCAAATTGAATAATTTTCAGACTAAATCCAATTTTTAATTATAATGTAATTAAGCTCAAAATTTTCATTAGAAGTTCAATTTATTTGGTAAACAGATTGAGGATTATTCTAGCTATACAGTAATAATATTCTCAATTCATCCTTTAAAAAAGAAGTTGAGATACTTATTCAACCAAACTGATAAACTTTAAACTGTGATTCCATACAGAGAACAAAATGGTGGTTGTCAAAGGGAGATGGGAAGGTGGGCAAAACTGAAGGGGATTAAGAGGTACAAAATCCCAGTTATAAAATAAACAAGTCATGGGCATGTAAAATACAACACAGGGAATGTGGTAAATAGTATTGTCATAACTTTGTATGGTGATAGACGGTAACTACATGGAGAGCATTTCATGATGTATATAAATGCTGAAGCACTATGTTGTACATCAAACTAATAATACTATATGTCAACTATACTCCAATTTATAAATAAATAAATTCTTTTAAAAAAATACAATGTTGTCAGCAACATATTTAATGGAAAATCAGGATGTGATAATTATTGTGCTTTTTTGCTTAATTATTAAACCACTAAGATTAAATTTTATAATGACCCCCAAAAATAATCACATTAAATGAAATAGGATTCCAGCTCAAGAACATATGAGTTTTACTTCTAATTTCAAACAGAAGAAATCATCCCACAAAAAGCAATGATCCTTCAATTAGCACATCACCTTCCCTAATGGTAACATGGTCACCAGAAGTGTAGGAACCAATTTCCAGCTGTAAAAGCCTCAGAGGACACATGGGTTCCACTATATATGTCTATTTATTATCCAAATGGATTATTCCCCCCTTCCTTCCTTGGGAGAATTTCTGTAACCCCTTGCCTTTATAAAGATAAGGTAGCAATCAGCAATTACACCAACATTTTCTTTTAAAAGCATACTGATCTGTTAACTTAACAATTAACATATTTTAGAAGAAAACAGTAATTTTCTGCTTTAATCAAGTTACCCTGGGTCCAAAATGAATAAAAGGATATACATTCATGAATATCCTCTAGAGCTGGGGACAGGGAAATGGGACTTGGGGTGGAGATATATCTTTAATTCTTTTTCTTGGAAAAAAGAAAAACTAGAAGTAAATATGGCAAAATGTTTACATATGTTAAATATGGATGGTGGGATGTTTGTTTGTTTTTTAATCCACAATTATGTTCCATCTCCTCAACCCCAAGTAATTAGCTAAGGTAATCAGGTCAGAGTCCAAGCTGACTACAAGTGATTAAATGTGGCCTTTCCTATCTTTGGTGTGCCCATTCTGAAAAATAATCATCTCTCACCTCTTCTTGGGAGTAATTTGGCAAAATCTATCAACAGACTTAAAAACTGACTAGTCTTTGATTCAGAGGTATCTAGAAGTTTATTCTAAGGACATATTCAGAGGTATACATGAAAATTGGAATATTAAGATACTTGCCTTAGTGTTAAATATGATGTTCATTGCAACATTGTTGGTGCAAACAAGCAAAATATCAGAAACTAATTAAATGGTTATATATTCACAAGATGTTTGCTGTATTATTCTTAGTCTTTTTCTCTGCCTTAAAGGTCTTTAAAAAAGCAAAACACAAATCAGCTCCCTCCCAATACTTCAGACTACAAAGTGCCATCTCACCTGACTGTGTGTCAAAACTTCCTTGAACTCTATACAAATCTATACCAGAATGTGGAAGAGCCTCACATAAAGTCAAGCCTCCCAAGGAAAGAAAACAATTATGAATCATCTAGAAAAGTGGTTCTAGGAAACCCAGTGGCCCCAAATCACATGAGGATTGAGATTTATAAAAAATGCTCCAAAGACCAAATATTCAAGATCATTAAGTAAAGACCATAAAACCATCAGAATTTCATAACATACATGCTTTAGAAATTTCAGTTAGGCTATTATAATCCATTTATACTCTACAGAATAAAGTGTTTCTTTCCATAATAAATATTACATTTGTATAATAATTTAAGAACTTACCTCCCATAATCGAAGAATATCTAGAAAACTAAATTCCCTTTTAAATCTAATTAAAAGCCATCTGAAGCAAAAATAAAGGTATCCAGAGTCCTGAGATTCTATACAAAATGGAAAAAAAAAAAAAACATATATATGGCTTACTCTTATGCTAATTATCTCAGAATACAGTAACCTATTTCAAACTCAAATTTTTCCATGCAGCTTAAGCTACTAGAAGTCCTAGAAATTTAATTGCCTTCTACTAATTCAAGGAAACAATTCAAATTTGTTTAAAAGAAAACCATAAAAAAACAACAAATAATTCATTTTATGAATAAACTGTCTTAAGGCATTATACAAAGAAAGTTTCGTCCCACACTTTCATTCCTCAAAGGAACTCAGGCAATAGTGATAAGGGTATATGTATCTTTAAGACAGTTCTTTACATTTTTTCTCTCTGTATATATTACCCTACAATTTGTTGGGTATATAATTTTTTTTTTTAAAGATTTTATTTATTTATTTGAGAGAGAGAGAGAGACACAGCGAGAGAGGGAACACAAGCAGGGGGAGTGGGAGAGGGAGAAGCAGGCTTCCCGCTGAGCAGGGAGCCCGATGCGGGGCTCGATCCCAGGACCCTGGGATCATGACCTGAGCCGAAGGCAGACGCTCAACGACTGAGCCACCCAGGCACCTCTGTTGGGTATATAATTTGATTCACTAAACTTACCTAAGTAACTGCAAAATCCACTATCCAACAATCGAAGTAAGGTACTTAGTTGAATTAGCTGGGTCTTCATACCTTGCATTTGTTCTTCAAAATTTTGATGCTTTAAAGGGAAATAAATGTCACCACATAAATAATACTTAATAAATATTTTACATTACAAAATCACTGATAACCAAACCATGAGTTTAAGGACAAATGCTGGACTTATACCACACTGGTTATATTCTTAAAAATCACAACAAATTAAATTAAAAAGCTAAAGCAACATTAAAAAGGAGGGAAAGAGAATCCTTGGTCTCAAACTAAGGATTATTTTTTTCCTCTATTCATTTCACTTAAGAATGCAGAGCTATAGACTGATACACTGATTTCTTACATGAAATAAGGAAGTTGGTGAAAGAAACACACATCTGGGCAATAAACTTTTACTAAATCACTTCCATTGTTAAATATTTCTCCAAATTGTCATATAAAATAAATTTTAGCTGTAACATATATCTTATTTTGAAGAACTAATTTTAATTATTTCTTAAATTTGATGACATTAGGGAATCTATGAAGTCAAAACCATTTTCATGACAATTCTAAAATACTATATGCATTTTGCACTTTAAATTCTCCCACAATGGTGAAGGCTGTATGAGGAGTGCTATCGCAGCAGACTGAATACAGGGGCAGATATGAAAATCCAGCTGTCTTCCATTAAACTAGACATCAAAGAAAATGGAAAATGGAAAACAATCCCTCTTCTCAGTAAATTGTTTCTGTTTTGGAAAAGTTACTTTTCATTAAAAGATAGTATTATGTATATTAAAGTATAAAAGGTTTATTGTTATTTTTAAATAACTAATAAATGTTCATACACTTCTCAGTATTAATTTTTCATATAGATAAACATCAAAAGATATAACCTACATAAACAAATGTTCTCAGAGTCCTCAATATCTAAGAGTGTGAAGGGGTCCTGAGATCACAAAGTATGACAACTGCTATGGTTTATATAATTTTAAATACTCTGCAAAGTTGAGCAGACTCCCTACCAAAACTTTAGTCAAGGGTTGTGAGATGGGTGGGGAGACCAAAATAATGTAAAGTCTCCTTAGATCATTCCAATCCCTTTTATCCATGGGCCCCAACCCCTCTATGGTAACCTACTGTGCTAATGCTTATAAAAAGCCTAAAGACAACATCTCTTCCCTCAAACTTCTATTTAAGTTTTGGAGACAAAGCATCATTCTTGGTAAAAATAAAGTAAAATAACACTTTTAAAGCTACTGATTCTCAAATAACTGATTTCTTGGGGCGCCTGGGTGGCTTAGTCGATTAAGCATCTGACTCTTGATTTCGGCTCAGGTCATGGTCTCAGGGTCATGGGATCCAGCCCTGCACAGCAGGGCGTATGCTTGAGATTTGCTTTCCCTCTCCCTCTGCCCCTCCCCCTGCACACTCTCTCTCTAAAATAAATAAACAAATCTTTAAAAAAACCTGATTTCTCCTTTATGCCTTAAAGAACTAGTTTACTAGACTGACACAAGCCTTTGGGATATTGTTTCTTCACATTTACCACATAGACCTGTAAGGGAAAGACAGAATCAACTCTTTGATTAACACCATCATTTTTATTATGACAGCCAAAGGTTAGAGTTGGTTTGGGAGTACCAACATGGCACGATCTGCTATATAAAAAGAAGCAATCCCAAAATGACAGCTACTTTGGAAAAGTAGCTACTCTGGGAGAGGGGAAAATGAGATCAACAATGGATATACAAATGGCTTCAACTGTATTTGTAAAATAAATACATGTGTGCATACAAATACATACGTATGTGTGCATGTAACACATATATATGTATATATAGAGATATATACATATATGTATATATCTATCTTAATATCTGTGTATATATACACATGCATATATATGTATATACACACACACACATATATGGGGGAGGGAGGTGAGGAGAAGGAAGGGAAGAACTAAATTACATGGTGAAATGAATAGTGGGTATAAGAAAGTTCAGTAGATCATTTTGCTAATCGTTCCATAATATTTCTGTAATAGACACATAGCCTATGCCTACACCTACATTAGATATGAGTAAATATAAAAAAACTAAATCTATGGACATTAGATTCAGTCATCACAAAAGAAATAAAAACTTACATGAAATAAAGCTGTGAAACAAAAAGGAGTCAAATAGCAGTATAGATTAAAGGACACCAAGCCAATAGCAATGCAGTAAAAAATAATCATGCAGATTATTTTGATTGCAAAATATTGCCCTTTTATTCAAATCGAAAAAAAATGTGAGTAGACAATATATTGAGATTTTTTTAGAATAAAGACTAGAAAAATCCCCAGACTGTCCTCAATGGAAAAGGCAAACACAGAGAACATTTACGATGAAAAAGAAGAAAGAATTTGAACCTTCATACACAAAAATGACAAACAGACTGTAAAGTGTATATTACAAATGTTCAGAAAAGTCTTTACATATGAGACCTAAATACATGCACAAGTATGTATGTACATATGCATGTAGGTGTACGTACATGGCATCATAAGCCAATTTTTTGAACATGCCAATACTGGCTCAATTTTATGAAAGTTATTATTGTAAAAATCTAAATGCAGTATGTTCATGTTAATTTTTTTGGAATACTTACTATAAGTAAAGGTCTAAACTAAGCACTGGGGAAATATTCATGTGTTTATTCTACAAAAATCTGTTGCACAAAAACCTCATGTTGGCATTAGGAAAATTCTGGAAGCACACCAGAAAACTAGTTAAACAAAGACATGACCTATCAAGGAACATACTAGCTCTAGTGAAAAGAGGATAAACAACAAAAACACAAGAAAGGCAGACAACAGTTTTTATACAATTAGTATCAGTTGTACAGACCTTTATAACAAATGCCTCAGGTTTCTAGAGCACTTGGGAATAATTGGAACTAAGAAGGCAGGTAAAATCAATCAATCAAAAGGTAAGGAAGACAAACTATGATATTAGCAGATTACTGCAATTAATAATCTTTCCAAATAATCTAAAACATTAATTCATGTTCATGACTATGTACTCTGAATACTTATTAACAGTAAAAGATATTTTTAAACTTATCAAATCTTATCAAATATGCATTTGGAAAAGAAGTAGAAGTGAGGAGGAGTTGGAACCATGGATATAAGAGACTTGAAGAAATAGATAAAAGTGGGAAAAACTAGGGGGGAAAAGAAAAATTGGCAAGCAAGAGGGGAAGAACAGAAGTATGGAAAAAAGAGAAGGGTACTTCTTCTAAACTCCACATTTATATCCCAGAAAATGAATTAAACCCTGTATTACAGGGAAACGTTGCATATGATTACATATTCAAAATCTTTATCCCCTTGCAGTGAATACCCAACATCAAAGTCCAGCATCAAGTATATTAGTTTTTCTCTGAAACAGTACAGTGACCTATGTATTCAGGTCTTTGGATTTCATATGCCTTTATCTACTCTTAGCCCTCTGCTGTTTTTTTCTTTCTAACAGATTACTTGAGAAGACTATTCTATTTTGTTCCTCTGTTAATACTCTGTGCTATTGTCCCAGAATTCTGTCTCCAAGCTATTATCAATAGATAAAATGTTCTTTGTAATAATATGTATATATAAACATAGTTCAACTCTAATAATCACATGCTACTGAGAAAATAACAATGAATTACTAAGAAAGTGTCACTGTTACAAATAGTTCAAACAGATTCAGAAGAAAAATCAGTTACTATAATGACAAAATCCAAAATGTTCACAAAAAGTAAGGATATTACTTGGCATGACTAAGCTTTATCTCCAAAGAAGATATGAAAGTTCAACTACTTCATAAGCACTGAATTCATCTATTCCATCAATATTCTATGACTCACAGCTCTTCTGCAGAACACAAGCATTTACTGATATTAAATCCTGATTATTCCTGTGCCACAGGCACTTACTATCTACATTTTGTATTAAAAATAATGTCCATATTTTCAAGCCCCTTGAAAAGGCTATTTAAAAAAGAAACAAACAAACAACATGGAGCAATTTTAAGTTCCACCATAATTGTCTAAATACAAACACCAATCTTATAAGATGATACAACTAAAATTTTCAAAATTAGTTTGATTAAAGGAAGGAGCCCCTGTTCTTACCATTTGGTCCATATAGGAGGCAAAGCACCAAAAGGCATCCACTTCATTTTCCATCACATATAAAAGAGGGGAAAGTAAGTCACTCATTCCCTGAACATACCCTAAGAATAGGAAAAAAAAAAAAAAATCATGTCTCTGAAAACCTAAGCTTTATGTATCTGTCTGTGCATATCACCACGATTTCACTTAAAATTTCATCTTTTCTTTGCTTTCAGAAACTGGTAGATAATGACGTTTACCAAGAAAAGAAAATAAACGAGGAGGAAGTCTAACAATCAGTAAAAAAAGGAATTGTTTTAGACTGAAATGTCAAGCAGATAGACAGCTGCTATAATGTGTCTTAGTGTAGATATCATTACCAAGAGAGGGTAGTATTTTTAAAAAATAATATGCAAAATTTTTATGATAAAGAGGAGGGATAAAAAGAAAACCCAGAGGAACATCAAAGGTAAGAGTATATACTCAAAGGACATTTGAGAAGGAGTAGTCAGAAGTAAGAAGGGGGGGAAAAAATCAAGGGAGAAAATTGTCATAAAAGTCAAGGGGAAAAAAATTTCAGGACCCAAGCAGCCAACAGCACCTAACTGCCATGAACAAGCCAAATAAAATAAGAATGAAAAAGGGTCCAACTGCTTTAGCCACCAGATCATTGGTAATCTAAACCAAAAGAAGTCATAACAAAATTATGTACTTCTTTTAAGTACTATCTATGTTCTTCTTGCCTCTCTTTTCTTGTTACTCTATGCACAACTAATGCTAGCAACTGGGTTTAATCCAATTAATACTCTTTAACTGAAAATACCACTCTAACCACTTTTCTCTTGATGCTGCTATAATTTCTCAGTCATGACAATTATAGCCTATGATTAAAAAGAAAAACCAGAAAGTTAAAGAATCAGGCCCCTCACTTAAACAAAAAGTATTGGTTTTGCTTTCCACCTGAATATGTCAAGCTTCTTATTTTTTAGTTCCACCTTATGAAACTCAATTTTCTTAACTGTTTAACAACTGATTTCAGATTTAAGACAAACATTTTTGAATGAACAAAGGGACAAAAGTTCAAACTATGCCTTCTTGCATACATATTATCACTCAACTTTGGTAACTTTTATACATGTGTTAAAGTTACATAGAAGTTTTTTTTTTTTTTTTTTCCAAGGTAGCTTGAAGTCATGGAAAATACAGTCTTTCATGTGTAAGTCCAAAGCTTACATTCTTATCATTCACAAAAATCAATGTGCACTGAAGCCATTAAAAGAGTATATATTTTAAAGGGGAAGAGGATATTTCTGCTAGAAATGATATGCCTCTGAAAACCACGATTCTACATCTCTCTTCCTATTTTGGAATAAAACTTTAAACTTTAACAAATGACCTCAGAAAGCATGTAGGTCAGTCTCTTGAGAAACCTCAGATTAGAGGTATAACACAGAGACAATTCAGATCACCTCAGGATCTCCCTACAAATAAAAGTTTCTCTCTATCTGTTCTGAGCCTCTGCCCCATCATCTACTGCTGTGTTCCTATCAACCTATGTCTACATGACACCCTGTGGAAAAGTATGGCTCTACTCACATTAACACGAAAGAACATTTGGGTTGCCATGGTGGGTATCCAATTATTACAGTACCAGGGATAACATTTGGAGACAAGTGCCAGAAAAAAATGGCATATGACATGATATCTAAATGTAATATTTCTACAAACAGACTTTTTTAAAAACCATGCATACTTGTGATGATTAGTTTTATTTGTCAACTTGAGTAGGCCTCAGGATGCTCAAAGCCTGATAAAGCATTATTTCTGTGAGTGGCCTGAAGGTGTTTCTAGAAGAGATTAGCATTTGAATTGATAAACTGATGAAAGTAGATGGCTCTCCCCAGACTGGGCACCACCCAGTCCATGGAGGGCTTGAACAGAATAAAAAGATGGAGGAAGGTTGAATGTGCTCTCTGCCTGGCTTTCTGAACCAAGACACTGATCTTCTTCTGCCTTTAGAGCTCATGGTTCTCATGCCTACAGACCTGAACTGGCATCTACACCACTGGCTCTCCTGCTCTCAGGCTTTCCTGGGTCTCCAACTTGGAGACAACAGATTGTGAGACTTCTCATTCTCAGTCTCCATAAACGCGTGAGCCAACACCTTAAAAGAATCTTTTTCTTTCTCTGTGTATCCATGTTAAAATATATAAAATATATATATAAACAGAAATAAAAATATATAAACATACATAACCTTAATGGTTCTGTTCCCCTGGAGAACACTGACTAATAAAAAACACTTTTAAGAAAAGAATAGGGGCGCCTGGGTGGCTCAGTCAGTTAAGTGTCTGCCTTCAGCTCAGGTCATGATCTCAGGGTCCTAGGATGGAGCCTCACATTGGGCTCCCTGCTCAGCGGGGAGTCGGCTTCTCCCTCTCCCTCTGTGATCTGTCTCACTCTCTCTCTCTCTCTCAAATATATAAATAAAATCCTTAAAAAAAGAATAAATAGGTTGGAAGGAAGACTAAATTGTTACCAGCACTTTTCTACATGACACTAACACAGTGAAAGCAATGACAAATATAAAGCATGAAAGAAATTTGATCTGAATTCAACAAACTGCAAACGAGTACTACTTTACAGGGTCTGACTGCATATAGTCTATAATAAAAATATTTCAAAGTGTGCTATTCAAAAGATTTACAAAGCACCTTTCGTCTGGAAAAAAAGTGCTTTATTGTAAAGTTATAATGAATAAAAATTTCTAAGAAACTAATTTAATTATTTAAGTCTTCAGCTTTCACATAGGATCACTACCATATTTCTTATACAAGTCTTAGCTGAAGTAAGTCAAATTAATCTTCATACTCTAGTTGCTTTTAATCTTATTTTATACATGATGTTCTTTGGGGTATGTCATGAATTGTGGGGGTGGAATTAATGTACAAATTCCTTTTAATTAAAGAAAGATTAAAGCTGTTTAAATTAGCATTCGGTGACACTAAGATCCTGCAGCAGTGCTGACTGATGCACATCTTAATCAGCACTACTACAATTTCTCAAGTAGTTCCCTAAAATTATTTTCATAGCAAGTTTGTTTCAGGGGGGAGGTATGAGAAATGAACTCCTTATCATCCTAGTGTACACTTTCTTCCACCGAAAAGAAAAATTTCACCTACATCTAGGTCAATTTCCAGGTTAACTGAAGCTTAGCCCTTAGAGTATCAAATAAAAAATAGTAATCTTAGGAGTTGGATATCATTTTTTTTTAAATTAGACACTCTCTGCCTTCTTACATACAGTATTTTGAGTATAATTTAATGTTTTATTGGTTATTTAGGATCATTATTATGTACATACACCACTTAAAAAGATTACCTCCCATAGAAACATCCTAAGTGTAAAGTCTTTGCACTAACTAAAAATTATTGTTCCTTGAGTTCTTCTTTCTGCTTTTGGTAATTTCTGTCGCCTTCCTCACTATTAATGAGATTGTATTCAATGTAAATATACCTATACCTCATCTATATGGGCTATGAAGCCAAACAACTCAATATGATATAGAATTACCTACAAGAGTAAATTTACAGCCCAGGTTACTTTGCCATGGTAAAAGACAAGAAATGTGGTGCACTGCTTTATGAAAACTACCTTGGCTCCTCACAAGGCCAGAGTTCAGGAACCTTGGCTTATGTTTCAGATAACCTAAGTATTTGACTAGAAAGAATGAGGGATTAATATGGACAAATGAAGATAGCAATTTACCCAGTTAGCGGTCTGGGACTATGCCCTGAAAAAACTAGCATTTAGGAACTCCAAAAAATATGCATGAATTCCTATCTCAAAATTATCACCTGAGAGTACAAGACAATGCCTCTTGTTCCCTAAGACAATGGTCCTAGTCCCTGTAGTAAAATGGCAATGGGTCAGCGTGGCGGATGTGTAGAGGTAAAAATGCCAGCCTGAAATAAAGACCTGGGTCTCTACCCCAGTCCAATATTTACTACTTGTGCAACCTTGAGTCACTCTCTAAAACAATAAAACCTCACTCATAAAATTGGGATTATTTCCCCACTTCGTCACTTCTATTAGTAATGAGTCAAAATCAAGTATGACAGCGCTTTAACCTGTTTTCTTTTTCTTTTTTTTTTTTTTAAGATTTTATTTATTTATTTGACAGAGAAAGAGACAGCAAGAGAGGGAACACAAGCAGGGGGAGTGGGAGAGGGAGAAGCAGGCTTCCCGCAGGGCAGGGAGCCCAATGCAGGGCTCAATCCCAGGACCCTGGGACCATGACCTGAGCCGACGCTTAATGACTGAGCTACCCAGATGCCCCTAACCTATTTTCAATGATCCAATTTGAGGTGTGATAGATAGGACTGGCTAAATTTTACATTTTAAAGAGAGATCTGTGGTTTTCAATTTACTGTCACCAAAGAGGCTGATGCCTCAAGATCCACAAAAGAGTTTATATCTTCCCCCTAACATATAAAAGAGGAGGAATTCACAAAGATACAAATGGTGAGGAAAATGTACCATAATTCAAGGTTCATTTAGGTTTAATATGCTAAATATCCAATTACCTTCTCCAAAAGCTGTCTCAAGCTCTATTAAAATAATCTGGAAAACACCTATTTCCATTATTCTCTACTTGGGAATCACTCACATAGTAGATAACTCAGAAACTTTTCCATTCCTTATACTTACTTAAAGGCTGATGCATAGAGAATTTCCTTTAAAGAAACAGCTTGAGTTCCCTTACCCCTTAAAATATTAATTCCTTATATTTTCTACCCCTTAAATCTTCATGCAATCCACTACTGCCCCTACCAGCCCGTCTTGCTATCCCATTTTGGTAGGAAACACACTTACCAAGAAAAAAGAGTAAAGTTCTACATGGCCTAGATAATATTTATCTGCATGGCTTGTCCAAGATATCATCATATCAGTATTTTCCTTCACAAGGGAGGAAAGCATTTAAAACAAAGTTTCCCAAACTTTCTCAGTTCAGACTCCATAATGTCTTAGTAATTTTTTCTAAGGCACCCCTAGGCTCAAAGAAATAAACTAACATTTCCATTTATTAAGTACTTAGATCCAAACAATTTAGCAACTATTTATGTCCTATGAACGTAGCACATGTTGGGCACTGCACTACTTCTCAAATTTTGGAATCCAACTGGATACCACCATCCTCATTTCCTGTCCCTCATCTATTTTCACACAGTACTTGCTTATCACGACAAAGCCAAAAGCCCTGCTTTGCAAAACTATAACTTCATCAGGAGGAATTTGGAGATCTAATGTTGAAACTCTGAACTACTTCAGCGAGGACTTAGAGCAGTATCCTTACAGATGTCACTATCTTTTCTCAAAAATTTAAAATAACCCACATTGCCCCACAAGTATGCTGTGGCAACCCAGTGCTCTTCAGTGCAATCGGGGAATCACAGCCTTCCAAGTTTCCAGTCCAATAGAACAATCCCTATAGAAACTAGCCCACAGAGCTGTTACGTATGCCTAACAGGTTAATAAATTTAAATTCTAAAATAAATATATATAAATCTTTTAAAATTAGGATATTAGAAGAGAACTTACCTAAGTCAAAATCATACATACAATAGGTCATCAAAATATCATGAAGCAAAATCAACCCTGGATTATCTTGGCCTTCATAAAACTTGTTTGTTCGATCTGTTCTGTTAACATCTTTTTCTGAGGAGGAAAATCATCATATATTTGAAAACTTTTCAAAAAAATTCATCAAATTCCATTTCAGATATGCAATAAAGTAAGATTTTAGAATTTTTTCAAAAATCAGTCCACTTCTCATGGGTATATTTTCAAATATTTTTCAATTCTTATCTAAACATAGAAGTTTTTCAATAGTAGAAAACACTTTTAATTAATTTAAAGCAATGCCAATAATTCACATTAGTTAGCAATAAAAATGCTAGTCATGAATGCATGTGATAGGCAGTATTACTTGAAAATAGTAATAAAAAAAAGCTACTACACAATCAAGTGTAATCAAAGAGATTTGTTTCATTCACATTTGCTTCATTCATTATCAACTTCTTTGTCATGTCCACAGTCATCTTCAGGACAAATAACTTCCTTATTCTCATATATAAATTATTCAGTTTACATATTAGTATAAACAATTTATTTTAATTTTGAAAAATGAAAACCCACATTGTGCTAGGAATGATTTCATGATATTAAAAACAGGTTTGGAAACATCACCATGAGTGTATCCCAAGTTGTACTGACAATTCAATTCACAAACACTAATACCTATTAAATGCAGCAATTTATTGTGGAAGGCTTTACAACTAAAAAGGTATTCCCCAAATGAATCCCTCAGTAAATGAGGAAGAAATAATTTAAAGAAACTCAAAAGTGTTTAATCTACTCTATAATCAATTCTGTTTAAAAGTTATAACTGACCTCTCCCCCCCAACTTTAAAATGAATAAATTGAAAACATTCTCAATACAGGTACTCCTGCTTTTCAAAAATTTGCATTACACCACTTTATCTTTACAAAAGACCTACACTAGAACCTGTTTTCATTAACCAAAAGAAATCCAAAGACTTTCACTTTTACAAAAAAACGACAAAAAGTGAAAAGAGCATTCAGGGTTTGTTTTGCACTGAACGGTTACAGAGCCAGCACTCGCCCTGGGCAGCTAAAGGTGCCCCACCATGCTCCTTCCCCAGGACCTACACTCACACTCCTTCCCCAGGACCTATACTCAACATCTCAGCATCAAGCCACCACAGCTTTGAACCGTGTCTGGGGCATCTGTGCTGTATTTTGATTGATTTTGTGTATCTGTTAGCAAAAAGCCTAAAAGAGGTTATTTTTTGAGTCTGGGAATGCTTAAAAAATCTTCCATATAAGTTAATAGTAATTATTTCTTTGCTTTACACCATTCAGACTTACAAAAGGTCTCATAGGAACACTCTACTTTCAGATAGCAGGGTAAGCCTGTACTTGTTTAGAGGTGGGGAGGTATTTTACAACAGAGAAGAATCTAACAATAGAAAATGACATGAGTTTAGATTCTGTAAGGGCATTTAAAAGAAAATATGAGAACAATACTATAGCTTTCTATTAAAATACACTATATTGGAGGAGCAAGATGGCGGAGGAGTAGGAGACATAAATTTTGTCCGTCCCAGGAATTCAGCTAGGTAGGGATCAAACCATTCTGAACACCTACGAACTCAACAGGAGCTCGAAGAAAAGAATAGCAACAACTCTCCGAACAGAAAAGCGACCACTTTCTGGAAGGTAGGACGTGCAGAGAAGTGAATCCAAGGCGATATTCGGGAGGACAGACGGCGGGGGAGGGGGCCTCCGTCAGCCACTAGCGGCAAGTGATAGAGCCGCGGAGCACAAAATTGGAACTTTTAGAAGTCAGCTCCACTGAGGGACATCGCTCCAGTGGCTAAGCGGGGGGTAGAACCCTCGTGGGACAGTGTGATCTCAGGACCCTCGGGGTCACAGTAAGACCGGGGTGCCTGAGTGCGGCAGAGCTCCCAGGTATCGGAGCCGGGAAGCCGGCTGCAGAGATGGAGCTGAGGCGCGGGCTCTCAGCTCAGGGTTGCCAGTGACCCATGGCATAGTCGGGCCACTGCTCCTCCAGCAGGGACCCAACAAGCGGCAGATCCAGGGAGACTCCCCTTCCTCCCCCGGGAGGAGCAGCGCGGGAACACACCGCAGGGATCTGCTGGGTTTGGAGACTCCACACGGGGTCGTGTGCCAGAGATAGAAATGCTTGGTCACAGGCTGGGTGAGCACGGAGTGCAGCTGGAGATGGGGGAGACGGGAGTGACTGCTTTTCTCTGGGGGTGCACTGAAGAGCGGGCCCCGAGTTCTCGGCTCCTCCAGCGTGGAGATTGGGAGGCCGCCATTTTCACTCTCGTCCTCCAAAGCTGTACGGAAAGCCTGCAGGGAACAAAAGCTCCCGAGAGCAAACCCGAGCAGATTACTTAGCCCAGACCGGGCAAGGGTGGGGCAATTCCGCCTCCGGCAAAGACATTTGGGGACCACGGCAACATGCCCCTCCCCCAGAAGATCAGCAAGAACAGCCGCCAAGACCAAGCTTATGGATCAATGAGAACAGAAAAACGCCAGCACTAGGGGAATACTGCACGTAGAATTCATGGCTTTTCCCCCCTGATTCTTTAATCTTTCAAAGTTAATTTTTTTAATTTCCTTTTTTTTTCTTTTGAATTTTTCTTTTTCCCTTTTTCAAAAATCTTTTTTAGTTTTCATTTTTAGAATCATATTCTATCCCTTCATAGTAGTTAACCTTATTTTGGTATATATGTAAGTTGTTCTCTCTTTAAAATTTTGGGATACAGTTTCTTCTAACAAACCAAAATATACCCTAAATCTCTAGTGCATGGCTTTGTTCTAGTCTCCTGCCTGATCACATTCTCTCCCTTTTTTTCCTCTTCTTGTATATATGTAAGTTTTCCTTTCTTTAAAATTTTGGGAGGCACTTTCTTCAAACAGACGAAAATATGCCCAAAATCTAGTGTGTGGCACTGATCTATGCACCAGCCTGATCATATTTGATCATATTATATTTTTCTTAATCTCTTCCTTTTTCTTTTTTTTCCTTTTTTTCTTTCTTTCCTTTTCTTTTCCCCCGGTTTGAGGTCTGAGTTGTTTAGTGTATATTTTTCTGGGGTCATTGTTACCCCATTAGCATCTTGTTCTCTCATTCATCTATTGTCCTCTGGACAAAATGACAAGATGGAAAAAATCACCTCAAAAAAAAGAACAAGAGGCAGTACCGACTGCCAGGGACCTAATCAATACGGACATTAGTAAGATGTCAGAACTAGAGTTCAGAATGACGATTTTAAAGATACTAGCTGGGCTTGAAAAAAGCATGGAAGATATTAGAGAAACGCTCTCTAGGGAAGTAAAAGAACTAAAATCTAACCAAGTTGAAATCAAAAAGGCTATTAATGAGGTGCAATCAAAAATGGAGGCTCTAACTGCTAGGATAAATGAGGCAGAAGAGAGAATTAGTGATATAGAAGACCAAATGATGGAAAATAAAAAAGCTGAGAAAAAGAGAGATAAACAACTACTGGATCATGAGGGCAGAATTCGAGAGATAAACGATACCATAAGATGAAACAATATTAGAATAATTGGGATCCCAGAAGAAGAAGAAAGAGAGAGGGGGTAGAAGGTATATTGGAGCAAATTATAGCAGAGAGCTTCCCTAATTTGGGGAAGGAAACAGACACCAAAACCCAGGAGGCACAGAAAACCCCCCTCAAAATCAATAAAAATAGGTCAACACCCTGAGATCTAAATAGTAACACTTACGAGTCTCAGAGACAAAGAGAAAATTCTGAAAGCAACTCAGGACAAGAGATCTGTAACCTACAATGGTAGAAACATTAGATTGGTAACAGACCTATCCACAGAGACCTGGCAGGCCAGAAAGGACTGGCAGGATATATTCAGAGCACTAAATGAGAGAAATATGCAGCCAAGAATACTATAACCAGCTAGGCTGTCACTGAAGGAGAGATAAAAAGCTTCCAGGACAAACAAAAACTAAAGGAATTTGCAAACACAAAACCAGCCCTACAAGAAATATTGAAAGGGGTCCTCTAAGCAAAGAGAGAGCCTAAAAGCAACACAGACCAGAAAGGAACACAGACAGTATACAGTAAGAGTCACCTGACAGGCAATACAAAGGCACTAAATTCATATCTTTCAATAGTTACCCTGAATGTAAATGGGCTAAATGCCCCAATCAAAAGACAAAGGCTATCAGACTGGGTTAAAAACAAGACCCATCGATATGCTATCTGCAAGAGACTCATTTTAGACCCAAAGACACCCCCAGATTGAAAGTCAGGGGGTGGAAAACCATTTACCATGCTAATGGACACCAAAAGAAAGCTGGGGTGGCAATCCTTATAGCAGACAAATTAGATTTTAAACCAAAGACTATAATAAGAGATGAGGAAGGACACCATATCATATGTAAAGGGTCTATCCAACAAGAAGATCTAACAATTGTAAATATCTATGCCCCTAACATGGGAGCAGCCAATTGTATAAGCCAATTAATAACAAAAGCAAAGAAACACATCAACAACAATACAATTAATAGTGGGGGACTCTAACACCCCCCTCACTAAAATGGACAGATCATCTAAGCAAAAGATCAACAAGGAAATAAAGACTTTAAATGACACACTGGACCAAATGGACTTTATAGATATATTCAGAACATTCATCCCAAAGCAACAGAATACACATTCTTCTCTACTGCCCATGGAACATTCTCCAGAATAGATCACATTCTAGGTCACAAATCAGGTCTCAACTGTTACCAAAAAATTGGGATCATACCCTGCATATTTTCAGACCACAATGCTTTGAAACTAGAACTCAATCACAAGAGTAAAGTTGGAAAGAACTCAAATACATGGAGGCTAAAGAGCATCCCATTAAAGAATGAATGGGTCAACCAGGAAATTAAAGAAGAATTAAAAAAATTCATGGAAACAAATGAAAATGAAAACACAAGTGTTCAAAATCTTTGGGATGCAGCAAAGGCAGTCCTAAGAGGAAAGTATATAGCAATACAAGCCTTTCTCAAGAAACAAGAAAGGTCTCAAATACACAACCTAACCCTACACCTAAAGGAGCTGGAGAAAGAATAGCAACTAAAGCCTAAACCCAGCAGGAGAAATCAAATAATAAAGATTAGAGCAGAAATCAATGAAATAGAAACCAAAAGAACAGTAGAACAGATCAAGGAAACAAGGAGCTGGTTCCTTGAAAGAATTAACAAGACTGATAAACCCCTGGCCAGACTTATCAAAAAGAAAAGAGAAATGACCCAAATCAACAAAATCATGAATGAAAGAGGAGAGATCACAACCAACACCAAAGAAATACAAACAACTGTAAGAACATATTATGAGCAACATATATGCCAGCAAATTAGATAATCTGGAAGAAATGGATGCATTCCTAGAGATGTATCAACTACCAAAACTGAAAGAAGAAGAAATAAAAAACCTGAACAGACCTATAACCAATAAGGAAATTGAAGCAGTCATCAAAAATCTCCCAACAAACAAGAGCCCAGGGCCAGATGGCTTCCCAAGGGAATTCTACCAAACATTTAAAGAAGAATTAATACCTATTCTTCTGAAACTGTTCCAAAAAATAGAAATGGAAGGAAAACTTCCAAACTCATTTTATAAGGCCAGCATTACCTTGATCCCAAAACCAGACAAAGACCCCATCAAAAAGGAGAATTACAGACCAGTATCTCTGATGAACGTGGATGCAAAAATTCTCACCAAAATACTAGCCAATAGGATCCAACAGTACATTAAAAGGATTATTCACCACAATCAAGTGGGATTTATCCCTGGGCTGAAAGGTTGGTTCAACATCCGCAAATCAATCAATGTGATATAATACATTAATAAAAGAAAGAACAAGAACCATATGATCCTCTCAATAGAAGCAGAAAAAGCATTTGACAAAGTACAGCATCCTCTCTTGATCAAAACTCTTCAGAGTATAGGGATAGAGGGTACATACCTCAATATCATAAAAGCCATCTATGAAAAACCCACAGCAAATATCATTCTCAATGGGGAAAAACTGAGACCTTTCCCCCTAAGGCCAGGAACACGGCAGGGATGTCCACTATCGCCACTGCTATTCAACATAGTATTGAAAGTCCTAGCCACAGCAATCAGACAACAAAAAGAAATAAAAGGCATCCAAATTGGCAAAGAAGTCAAACTCCCACTCTTTGCAGATGATATGATACTTTATGTGGAAAACCCCAAAAGACTCCACCCCAAAACTGCTAGAACTCAAACAGGAATTCAGTAAAGTGGCAGGATATAAAATCAATGCACAGAAACCAGTTGCATTTCTATACACCAACAACAAGATAGAAGAAAGAGAAATTAAGGAGTCGATCTCATTTACAATTGCACCCAAAACCATAAGATACCTAGGAATAAATCTAACCAAAGAGGCAAACAGTCTGTACTCAGAAAACTATAAAATACTCATGAAAGAAATTGAGGAAGACACACAGAAATGGAAAAACGTTCCAGGCTCACGGACTGGAAGATCAAATATGGTGAAGATGTCAATGCTACCTAGAGCAATCTACACATTTAATGCAATACCTACCAAAATACCATCCACTTCTTTCAAAGAAATGGAACAAATAATCCTAAAGTTTGTATGGAACCAGAAAAGACCCCGAATAGCCAGAGGAATGTTGAAAAAGAAGAGCAAAGCTGGTGGCATCACCATTCCAGACTTCCAGCTCTATTACAAAGCTGTCATCATCAAGACAGTATGGTACTGGCACAAAAACAGACACATAGATCAATGGAACAGAATAGAGAGCCCAGAAATGGACACTCAACTCTATGGTCAACCAATCTTCAACAAAGCAGGAAAGAATATCCAATGAAAAAAAGACAGTCTCTTCAACAAATGGTGTTGGGAAAATTGGACAGCCACATGCAGAAGAATGAAACTGGACCATTTCCTTACACCACACACAAAAATAGACTCCAAATGGTTGAAAGACCTCAATGTGAGACAGGAGTCCATCAAAATCCTAAAGGAGAACACAGGCAGCAACCTCTTCGACCTCAGCCGCAGCAACTTCTTCCTAGAAACATCGCCAAAGGCAAGGGAAGCAAGGGCAAAAATGAAGTATTGGGACTTCATCAAGAGAAAAAGCTTTTGCACAGCAAAAGAAACAGTCAACAAAACCAAAAGACAACTGACAGAATGGGAGAAGATATTTGCAAATGACATATCAGATAAAGGGCTAGTATCCAAAATCTATAAAGAACTTTTTAAACTCAACACCCAAAAAACAAATGATCTAATCAAGAAATGGGCAGAAGACATGAACAGACATTTTTCCAAAGACATCCAAATGGCCAACAGACACATGAAAAACTGCTCAACATCGCTCGGCATCAGGGAAATCCAAATCAAAACCTCAATGAGATACCACCTCACACCCGTCAGAATGGCTAAAATTAACAAGTCAGGAAATGACAGATGTTGGCGGGGATGCGGAGAAAGGGGAACCCTCCTACACTGTTGGTGGGAATGCAAGCTGGTGCTGCCACTCTGGAAAACAGTATGGAGGTTCCTCAAAAAGTTGAAAATAGAGCTACCCTACGACCCAGCAATTGCACTACTAGGTATTTACCCCAAAGATACAAATGTAGTGATCCGAAGGGGTATGTGCACCCCAATGTTTACAGCAGCAATGTCCATAATAGCCAAACTATGGAAAGAGCCAAGATGTCCATCAACAGATGAATGGATAAAGAAGATGTGGTGTATATATATACAATGGAATATTATGCAGCCATCAATAGGAATGAAATCTTGCCATTTGCAATGACGTGGATGGAACTGGAGGGTACTAGGCTGAGCGAAATAAGTCAATCAGAGAAAGACATGTATCATATGATCTCACTGATATGAGGAATTCTTAATCTCAGGAAAGAAACTGAGGGTTGCTGGAGTGGTGGGGGGTGGGAGGGATGGGGTGGCTGGGTGATAGACATTGGGGAGGGTATGTGCTATAAGAGCTGTGAATTGTGTAAAACTGTTGAATCACAGACCTGTACCTCTGAAACAAATAGTACATTATATATTAAAAAAAAAAAAAGAAGATAGCAGGAAGGGAAGAATGGAGGGGGGGAAATCGGAGGGTGAGACGAACCACAAGAGACTATGGACTCTGAGAAACAAACTGAGGGTTCTAGAGGGGAGGGGGGTGGGGGGATGGGTTAGCCTGGTGATGGGTATTAAAGAGGGCATGTACTGGGGTGCCTGGGTGGCTCAGTCGTTAAGCGTCTGCCTTCAGCTCAGGTCATGATCCCAGGGTCCTGGGATCGAGCCCCATATTGGGCTCCCTGCCTGGCGAGAAGCCTGCTTCTCCCTCTCCCACTCCCCCTGCTTGTGTTCTGTCAAATAAATAAATAAAATCTTTAAAAAAAAATAAAATAAAGAGGGCATGTACTGCATGGAGCACTGGATGTTATACGCAAACAATGAATCATGGAATACTACATCAAAAACTAATGATGTGATGTATGGTGATTAACATAATAAAATAAATAAATAATAAAATCAGAAAAAATAAAAAATAAAATACACTATATTAGGTTCAATAAAAGCAAGTATATATCTATAGAATTGTGGATATGTTTTTCAAAGAAATAAAGAAAAGCTATATCAAAAAAAGCATAATAAATGTAAAATTTAAAAACAGCATTTAAAAACATCAAAACATCAAAGCTCAGTTGGTTAAGCATCTGCCTTAGGCTCAGGTCATGATCTCAGGGTCCTAGGATAGAGCCCTGCATTGGGCTCCCTGCCCAGTGGGGAGTCTGCTTCTTCCTCTCCCTCTGCCCCTCCCCCCCTTGCTCATGCTCTCTCTCAAATAAGATCTTTAAAATATAAAAACAAAAAAAAAATAAAAAATATCAATCTTTCATTCTCAAATCAGTCTTGATAAGCGGGTACATAAGTTTATTTTTTTAATTAACTCAAGCACAATTTACATAGTCACAATGAAATACAGAATATCTGCCTTAACAGAGGTTTTAAACATGGTAAAAATTATTTGTACCCTCATGAACTATCTGCATTTCTTTCCTCTTGTAATATTTAGAAGTGTCATGCGAGGCAGTAAACAAAAAGGAATCAAAATGATATATAAAAATATTTTAGGGCGCCTGGGTGGCTCAGTTGGTTGAGTGACTGCCTTCGGCTCAGGTCATGATCCTGGAGTCCCGGGATCGAGTCCCACATCGGGCTCCCTGCTCAGCGGGGGGTCTGCTTCTCCCTCTGCCCTCTTCCCTCTCGTGCTCTCTGTCTCTCATTCTCTCTCTCTCTCAAATAAATAAATAAAATCTTTAAAAAAATATTTTATAAGGAAAGTACTTCTAGAAACTATTTCTAGAAAGAAAATTAGTACTTAAGTTCGAAAAAAAAAAAAAAAGCCCTCATTAAATCCAACTCTCCATCTTGATATAGCTAAAGATGGAAGAAAACACAACCATGCCAACAGACCCCATTTTATATACGCCATCACTAACCTCAATGGGCCCCAATGTTGCCTGGCAATCATGCTTTATTTTGTTCATCCATTCCTTATCCCCATTCATATAACTATTTTATATCTTTTCCTTTGTCCTCAAGCCTCCAACATGTTATCTCTTCCCAACTCTAGCTCTCAGATGAGGACCTTGTTTCCTATTTCTGAGAAAACGGAAGTTATCCAAAGAGAACTTCTACAGGATCCTGCTATTTTAACCACGTAACTGCATTTGTATTCACACAGTCTCCTGTCCTATCACTCTAAAGGAGATTCCATGATGGTGGTTAAGTCTAACCCCTCCTCTAGTGCATGAAATCCACCAAGGATACTGCCCTAGTTAATTCTTGTCTCCCTCTCTAGTTTCATGAGTTTTTCTTCCTACTCGATCCATTCTCACCTAGCTTTCAACCATACTGTTGTTTCTCTCATCTTCATAAAAACCTTACTTAACCTCACTTTCCCATCTAACAGCAGCCTATTTTGTCTCCATCTGTTTAGAGTAAAACTTCAAAAAAGAGCTGTATATATTGTCTCCAAGTCCTCTCCTCCTGCTTCCTCCTGAACTCAGTCCAATCCGGTTGTCACTTCCACCACTCCACCAAAACTCCTCTCTAATCAAAATCTCCAGTGATCTCCTTATTACCTTGTGCAATGGTGAATCCAAGTCCTCAGCTCACTTGACATCCTAGTCACTCCTTGAAACACTTTCTTCACTCAACTTCAAGGACAAACTCTCAGGATTTCCTCTTTTTTTCTCTGGCTCTCTTCTGAGTCTCTTTTGTGGATTTCTCCTAATTGTTCCTACTTATAAGTTAAAGTACCTCAGGGCTCAGTTCTTGGACCCACACTTTTCTAAACAGATCACTCCTTTGGCAATGTCATCTAGTCTCCCACCATCTACATGCTTAAGACCTCTAAATTTCATCTCCAGCCCCTATCTCTCCCCTGAATTCCAGCCCTATATATCTACCTCCTACTGTACATATTAATATAGGGACATCCATTAGGCATTCTCACACTTAAACATGTCCAAAACCAAGTTCCAAATATTCCCTTCCAAACTTGCTTCTCTCACAGTTTTCCATGTCTTAATGAAAAACCCACAACTCCATTCCTCCAGTTACTCACCTTAAAAACTCTGGGAGTACTCTTGAGTCTTTGCTTCTCTTGTCTGACACTGATACACACACACACACACACGTTAAACTTTCAAAATATATATAGAAACGAACACTGAACTCTCCCAATCATTCACTCCATGCCACCCCTCCCATTCACTTGACTCTAGCCATACCAGTCTCCTCCTTGCTCTTCTTCAAACATATGGAGGCCCTGAGGCAGAAACAAGTCTAGACCATGCTGTTCCCCTCTGCTCAGAATGTCCTTCGTCCAGATAGCTGCATGGCATACACTGTTTCTTCAAGTTTCTACTCAAATCTCATCCACTCAACCGCTAGCTCTCTGTATCAAGCAACCATCATCTGAGCACCTGAATTATAGCAATAGCCTCACATGATCTTTATATTTCCTCCCTTGCCCCCCATAGCTATTCCCCAGACAGGAGCCAGAGTGATTTTTAAAAGTCAGATTATATCACTCTCCTGCTGAAAACCCTCCAGAGGCTTCCCCTCACACTCAGAGGAGAAGCTCAAGTCTTTATAATGAATTACAAGGCTCTATGTGATCTGTACCTATTCCTCCACTGTTTCTCTGACCTCATTAGTTTCTATATTCTACTCCCTAACCACATTTACCTTCCTGCTATACTTCAAACATGCAGAGACCCTGGGGTGAAAACAAGTCTAACATACGCTGTTCCTTTCTACCTGGAATGTCCTTCACCTAGATATCAGCACAGCTCAACCTTCCCCCTTCAAGTTTCTACTCGAATATCATCTTTTCAGTAAAAGCCTTCTCAGATCACCCAAGTTAAAACTACAACATCACATAAACTTCCTAACCATCTTGGCTGCTTTATTTTTCTATTTAGCACTTATCACTAACATACTACCTATGTTACTTACCTTGTTTACTGTCTGTTCTTCCCTACAAGAATATAAGCTTCTTGAGGGTATTTTGTCTGTTTTGTTCACTAATAAATCGCCAGAGCCTAGGGGAGAGCCTAGTACATAAGAGGCACTAAGTAAATATTTATTGAATGAATGTATGAATGTTTAAAATAATGAACATGATTTTCAAAAAGATTCCTGGTGATTCTAGCATACAGCCAAACTTAGGAACCACTGCTCTAAAGACTGGGATTCCTGGGCCTTCTTATCTGCCTCTTTTTCCCCCCAGGTGACATTATCTATTCCCGTGGATATTTATACTGATAATACCCAAATTTATATCTCCTAACCAGACTGCTCCAGATTATTCAACTAGTCACTGGACTTTCCATTTGTAGGTGTCACCTTAAGGAATATATAAGTAACACCTAATTCAATTTCACCATACCCCATTCTCCTCATCTCCGTAAGTGGAACCACCAATTGGCCAATTTCTCAAGGCAAGAAACATAGTCCCATCCTAAATTCTCTTTCCTCTTCATATCCTACATTCCATACATCAGAAAGTCTTACCAATTCTATCACCAAAATATAAGCTGAATGCATTTATTTCTCTACATCTCCATTACTACCATCTGTTGCTTATAGTTGTTCCCACTTATTGGTCTCCTTGTTCCTACTTTACCTTGACTCAATACATTTTCCATACAGGAGAAATACTGATTTTAAAATATAAATAAAATGGTCTTACTTAAAATGCTCCAATAGTTTCTCTTCACAAAATCCAACTTCTTGGCACTAACAGCAAGATCTACAGCTTACCTGTGTATTTTCTAATAAAGCAAATTTATACCAAAGAAAACAAACAAAAAAACTTTTGGTAATCTTTCCAAAAAAACACTTTTGAGAAAAACTACTATAGAAAAAGAATGCTTTAAAACCAACTTACTATATACTTCTACTGGTAGACAGCATGGTATAGTTAAAAGGCTACTGAATTAGGAATTAGACCCGATTATGAATGAGTCTGGGCTATGAAACTACAAAGATGACTAAAGACAATTTACTAACCTTTTCTGGGCTTCAATTTTGTTATCTGCTAAAAATGAAAAAAAAAAATTGGACTAAAGTATGGCTCAATTCAAATTATATTATGGGGATTTAAAACATCTACATTTTTCCTCCAAATTCCTGGCAAAGGGAGAATAGGACACAAGACAGATTGAGAATATCAGAGCCATTATCACTGCTGCCTGATAAAAAAAGGAAGATGATATGGCATGTGGAAAGAAAAGGCTTGGGGGATGCCTGGCTGGCTCAGTCAGGGGGAGCATGCAATTTTTGATCTCTGGGTCATGAGTTCGAGCCCCATGCTGGGTGTAGAGATTACTTAAATGAATAAATAAATTAAAACTTAAAAAAAGAAAAGGCTTAAAATACTGAATTACTTAATCTGTAAGATCCCTTCCAGTTCAAATATTTTATGTCCAAGCAGGAAAAAACAGTCCATTACCATTTTCCCTACTGAAAGAAAACAGCAGGAGACTTCAACTGGAAACTTCACTTAACCACATGCCTCAAGATTCCCAACCTTTTGCCTTAACCCGAGGAAAGCACAGTTTATTCTGGTATAATTTATTTTTCAGAAAAAAAAAAAAAAAAGTTCTTTTACAATCAAAAGTACTGGGGCACCTGGCAGGCTCAGTCAGAGGACCATCCAACTCTTGATCTTAAGATTATGAGTTCAAGCCCTACACTGGGTATAGAGATTACTTACATGAATAAATAAAAACTTTATAATCAAAAGTACTATCACCAAAAAGATCGCATCAGGAGGGAAAAAAAACAAGACAACATCGGAGAGGAAGACAAACCATCAGAGACTCTTATTAATCACAGGAAACAAACTGAGGGTTGCTGGAGGGGAGGGGGGCCGAGGGATGGGGTAACAGGCTGATGGGCATTAAGGAGGGCAAGTGATATAATGAGCACTGGGTGTTATATAAGACTGAAGAACCACTGAACTCTACCTCTGAAACTAATATACTGTATGTTAATTAACTGAATTGAAATAAAAAAAAACCTCATCATTTGTCTTTATGTCTACAAATGCTACCAAATTGGGGCACCTGGGTGGCTCAGTGGGTTAAGCAGCTGACTCTCTGATTTTGGCTCAGGTCATGATCTCAGGTCCTGGGATCAAGCTCCACAATGGCCCTGAGCTCAGCAGGGAGTCTGCTTCAGGATTCTCTCTCTCTCTCCCCTGCCCCTCCCATCACTTGCTCACGCTCTCTCTAAAATAATCTTTTAAAAGGGGGAGGGGCGCCTGGGTGGCTCAGTCAGTTAAGTGTCTGCCTTCAGCTCAGGTCCTGATCCCAGGGTCCTGGGATGGAGCCCCTCACTGGGCTCCCTGCTCAGTGGGAAGTCTGCTTCTCCCTATCCCTCTGCCTCCTCTCCGCCCCCCACTTGTGCTCTTTCTCTCAAATAAAATCTTTTAAAAAAGAAAAAAAAAAAGCTAGCAAACTGGTTATGTTGCACTTTCCAACTATAATTTAGAGATTTTCTTCTTCCATGGGAAGGTGGTATTGACCATGGTGGTAAAAACATCCCCCATCTTTAGTTATGAAGCTATAAATAAATCCAAAAGCAATTATCAGAATTTTAAAAATAAGTTCCACTACAATCAAAGCTATCCTAAAATTACATAGTGGCTAGCTAACAAGATAGCTAAGAGTATTAAAACTGGCTACTGCCCTTAACCATGTGATCTTGGACAAGTCATTTATGCTTTCAATGGTTCAGTTTTCTTTTGTAAAATGGAGATTATCAACAAAAACTTAGAGACATGTACAGCAGTAAATATGCATTCTCTCAATAACTTATACCAACCTGGCCTTTATCATAAGAGCTAGATAACCCAGTACTCACTCTTTGGAAATAAATCTAATTCTTTTAATGTAAAATTCTGTCAAGCATCTCTTTTTTATGAAATAGTTATTCAATTCTCAAAAACACTGACAAAAATTTATTATCTGAAGTCATTTATTAAAAAAATGAAATGTATGCATATTTAGAGATGGTCTGGAGGGATATAAACCAATGTCTATTAACTATAGTTATCTCTGGATGAAAGAAACAAAACTAAACTTTATTTTCTTCTTTTTGCTGATCTATAGTTCCTAATTTTTCTATTAATAAACACAAACTTTTTGTAATAAGGGAGACAATAATTTTTTTTAATGAAATTAATTCCATAAGCAAATAAACCTTTTTTAAATTCACATTCTGGAACTGGAAATGAAATATATCAGTACTTATACTGACTGACCTCATATTCCTATTGGAAAAGGAACAACCAAGAACATCTAACACACATTCTAATGTACTCTCCAATTCTCATTTCTCTTTTGAGCCCTATCTCTGCATATATCTTCACTTCTTCAATCTTATCAAGACTTCATTGTAGACCCCTCTAACGCATTTCCAAAATTAGGAAAAAATTACCGATAAGACTTCTATAATCTCTTAACCTCGAATTTCTCTTCTCTTGTTCTTCGCTGACAGATTTCCACTGTAGTTTCATCCTGAAGTATTCGTCACTACAGAAAACAATTTTATACCAAAAAAAGCTATGAACACGGTATTTTTAAAAATTCTGATTGGGTTTTCCTATTAACAATATATCAAAGCATTTATGATGCTAGTGAAATGTGAGGTTATAAATATGATAGTGAAATGTTTAAAGTTACAATTCGTAAGTGAAAATAAAGGAAAAATTAAATAACCTTACACATACCATAAACTTTGCTTAAACGAATAATTTAGGTATGATTTTAAGAAAACATTCACCTCAATCCTTAATATACCTAAAATTATTCTAGTTATTAAATATTTTAACCACTAAAGTTTCTGAATAATTATAAATGCAAATCTACAAATTGCTGTTTATTTTTTTTAATGTGACATAAGACTTCCATTGTCTAGCCAGTTTATTCACAAACTTGTTAATGTGAAATGTCTTAGAAGAACTGGCAAATTGGGGTACCTGGGTGGCTCAGTCAGTTAAGCTTCTGCCTTAGGCTCAGGTCATGTTCCTAGGGTCCTGGGATCGAGCCCTGCATCAGGCTCCCTGCTCAGAGGGGAGTCTGCTTCTCCCTCTGCCTCTCCCCTCTGGCTTGTGCTCTCTCTCTCGCTCACTCTCTTTCTCTCAAATAAATAAATAAAATAAAAAAGAACTGGCAAATGTGTTGAAAGAGAAAGGACTGTCTGAAAGTTTAAATATGTACATAATGATTCAGAGTGAGCTTTAAATCATAGGCTAGACTGATGAACTGGGAATAAGAAGGGTACCTGGAAAATCGGTCTAAGTTTTCTTTTCAAGTCTGAGAAATTACTTAAAAATAGAACCAGTCTTCCAAAAAAAATGAAAGACTAGTTTATGTTACAAGAGCACCAGGAAAATAATTTAAAGGTAATTAACTTAAATAGTAAATATACTTCTTATGGGACATTTTTATAATTTCATAATAAATTACAAAAATGAATAAATATGAATGATATATTTAAAAATCCCTATCTAGTTAGTTATTTTTCAAGTATGCAAAATGTTTTTACAAGGGAACTGGAATTTTTTTTCCCCATCTTTCTATATATTCACCAACACAACTGCAGTGAGTGTTTGAAATGACTAGTTTGAGTAAGTACAGAGCTCATGATTTTTCAATTAAAAAGATGAAAATAAAATTATTTTCCCATACCCTCATCTATTTAAAATAATCATCTAGATGCTCTATACTAATCTGTATGGGTGAGTTATCTGAATTTCTTTAATGAATACACAAAAGATCTTACTTACGTTTTTTGTTTTTGTAATTGAGTTCTTTCCTCCTTGGTACTGTCCCAAGGAAAATAACCCAAAAGAAATTTCCATGCTTGCTTTCTCAACACATGACTAAGTCCCTAAAGAAAATATGCATATTAAACACATTCGTAAAAAAGAATGCAATACTTTAAGTTCATAAAACTTGCATATAAATATACAGGGAAACTAATATTTAAGAGATAGTTTTATACATAAAATAGCTCAATTCAGTGAATACTAACTTGTTTTTTACCTCTAGACTCTGAAAATGCCAGAAAGCTTAAACAATGCAGAGTATACAGATTATATAGAAGGCAGCAGGACTGATTAGTTTGTCTAAGTCCAATCCTTATTAGATAAGGCAACTACCACTGGGGTACATACATGCCTCCTTCACATTACCCACAAAACTTTAGGTAAGGAAGACTCTTCTTCCCTAGGCTTAATGGTATTCAGTCCCCACCTCCCCAACCAACCTTAAGGGATATCACAAGGACCTCACACTGTCCTACAGGATTTTAAGGCATCATTCATCAAAAAGGAGTTCATTCCATGACTACCTCCACACCTCCCACACACACACAAAAAAATTTAAATATCAGCAGTTTCAAATATCCTCCATATTAAGGTATTTACCCCTCTAAATATCATCTGCTTCATATTATCTACATTTAAAATTCTTCCTTCAGAATCAATGTTCTTAGTCCATTCTTCCAGTGATACTGGCTCTCTCCTTTGAACAATAGGTCGTTCTCCCAAATCAATCTAAAAGAAGAAGATAAGCAATAAGGAGTACACTTTTAACCAGTGAAATTAAATCAAGGTACATGGAAACCATTAAAATACTATTTATTACTCAGGCATGAGTTCTAACATTTCTAATATCTTCCCTTATTTTCCAATGTTTAGTTTATGAACTTTAATAGCATTCCATACATTTTCCTTCCTACTAAACATACAAATAACAGGGTTATAAATTCAGAGACAGGATTACATTTGCTATTTGGAGTTTCAATTATGTAAGTACAAAACATTCGACATGTAAATTCCATAAGAGACCCTTCAAATTAAATGGTATGCTGTATTATTTAAAAAGTATTAATCTACTAATCATATTCTAAAATTAGCTTTTCTTCCAAACTACAATTTGTAGCTCTCAGAATTGATTCATGATCCACTAGCTCCACTTGGTATTTTCTACAGTTTTTTATTCAATTAACAGGTGTTGGTAATTTAAAATGCCATTTGTAAGATAAACCCTTTAAATATTACAATTCAGATATTTATAATGTTTTAACTATGTACAGCCTAGAATTGTAGCAAATTCAAAAGTCTTGCTGAGCATATATAAAGATTTGCCATAATTCAGGGCCAAGATCCATCTTACTTAAAAAAAAAAAGACTCACATGAGCATAAAAGCCCTGGAGTAGTGTCCTGACTAGCTGCCTCTGGTCCCTACTGAGAAAACATATAAATTAGGAACAGAACTAAGAACAATATGTAAGGCTCACTATTCACTAACTGCTATGCACTCAATGAAACAAACAACCTGCTCATTATTATCAAAAAGTAATCAAAGAAAAGAGATCCAACTTATTAAACAGAAAGTATAAGTAGTAATCGACAAAGAACAACCCAAGAATTTGGTGGCAAAACAAGTATTAGTTGTTAGATACATTAGTTAGTAAAAAAGTTATAAGGATTATAAGAGGCAGATATAACCAAAATTGAGTTTCTATTTCTACAGCATTCAGTACATGTTTAAAAAGCATTTCTCCTGTTAAAATATAAAAGATATATTAATATAAATCTTCACTCACTCTTGTGATGACTTCAAATCCTGGTTCTTCTTGTTGATTTATCTTTAAACCTGGAATAGCATCACTAAGAAAATCTGCCATTTCTGAAGGCGGTCGTTGATGTGTAGAGGGATCACTGCCTCTCAAACTATCAAAAATGTAGTTTGTGACTTTGGAAAATCCTACCATAGTTGCTGTATAAGGATCCTTTTTAATTTTCTATGTAGTAAGAAGAAAAATATTAGCATTATTAATTCAAATGAAGAATAAAAATACCTTATGATGGGCAAAAGGGCCACGTTTTTTAAAGAGGGGAAATCAGAACTAAAACAGAGTGTTCTAAGATTATTTTAAAATTTTATTTTTTTTCTGGGAAGAAGAATTTATATTTTCTAAGCCATTCTTTTCATTTGGTTAAAACAGAATATTACACGGCAAGGTAATGCTACTGATTGAATTGCAGATAAACAAATGATTTGCAGGCTTTATTCAATCTGCATACATCACAAATATATGCAGTGCTTACTTTCCACTGATGAATGGCCCACAACAGCTTTCTTCTGTCTAGCAGTCCTGCCTTTATAAAAAAAATATTTCTTCAAGTGTTCAGAACCACACTAGTCTAACAGAAAATATTCGATAGCTAAGCTTTAAAGCTCACCATATTTAAATATCAGCTGACATTTTAATCTAATTATATAATTAATAAATCATGCCAATGAGTGTAATTTGTTCTGGATGGTGCTACCCTGGAAAACAACAAAAGGTTTTCTATTGCTAGGGTTACTTCCAAATCCCAAACTGCCTACTTATTCATATTTAGCAAAAACAGTTACTTTTTTTAAAGGTCTTTTAATGATTATTTTCACAATAAAAACTGCTGCCTAATTTTCTACTTTAATCAGTATCTAGCTATCTTGTCCTCCTTCCTCAAAAGTTCCCCTTTTATCTTGTTATCTTCAGAACCAAGAAGAGGATACTTGGGACAGAGTAAGCACCCAAACATTTGTTGAGTGAATAAGTGAATCAATAAACAACCATTTCATTACTTTATGTAAAAATTTGAGTGAAAAATAAGTTAACTTAATTTCTGCCTGTGTTAAGTGCATATTTTTAGCCAAATTGTAAGAATATACTCAAATATTTTAGGGGGAATTAGATTATCATGCCCCAAATGAACCTACTTAAAATGGAAAATAAAAATTCAAACCATATTTTTTACTAAGTTTATCATTAATGAATTCAAAGTGGCTTACCCAGTGACCTTGCAACTAATCAGTAAAAGCTATGATAATAAAAATCTACTAATGTCCAATTTCAGTATTACAATAAAGGGAAACATTGCTTTAAGAGGAACTAAGAACCAAGGAAGCTTCTGAGTCTTACAAATAATATGAAATATATTATTTCTAAAAAATTACAGAAATTACAGTTCCATAAACTTTACACACAGAGACACTTGCCTTGTTCTGTATAATCTCTGAGAAAGTGAGAGAGAGGTAGGAGGTGTATGAAATAATGGTGTCAGATTAACAGATAAATACAAAATAGATTAAGAAACATACTTGTATTAAACCATATGCAGGTTCATCAAGAAGATTTTCAAAAGACTGTGAAAGACTCTTATTCTGACAATTCACAAGAAGTGTTCTTTTATCCTGTGGAGATCTGTAATAAAAGAAGGGATCAGTAGAAAATAACTAGCACACTACATCAATTACTACCTGAATGATTACTAATGCCTAGTTACTTTTCCTTAACAACAGTAACAACAACGAAAATCCCAAAACTCAAATGTCCAGTTCTAGAACTGCTTCCCATTAATACAATATTAGCAAGTACTTAGTAACTATCTTAAAGGAGCTCCAAAACTACATGAAACATGAAATACTAAATTGACAAATATAAAAGGGTTGAAGTGTATTTTTATTCTAGGTAAAGCCAAGAGGACTAAATTGTAATTAACCAAGTTTTTGTTTATAATTATAGTAGAAAAACCTTACAAATGTATGTCTTTATTATCATAAAAATTAAAGAAAGTTAAAGCACACTTTGGATTCATCAGTATATATAATATGTACAATACAGGAAAACACCTATTTTTGCTTTTTTTTTTTTTTGTAGTTTTTAATTCTATTATATTATGTTAGTCACCATACAATACATCGTTAGTTTTTGATGTAGTAATCCACGATCCATTGTTTTTGTATAACACCCAGTGCTCCATGCAGTACGTGCCTTCCTTAATACCCATCACTGGGCTAACCAATCCCCCCTCCCCCCTCCCCTCTAGAACCCTGTTTGTTTCTTAGGTCCATAGTCTCTCATGGTTCATCTCTCCCTCCAATCCCCCCCCCCATTTTTCCCTTCCTTCTCCTAATGTCCTCCATGTTATTCCTTATGTTCCACAAATAAGTGAAACCATATGATAATTGACTTTCTCTGCTTGACTTATTTCACTTAGCATAATCTCCTCCAGTCCCATCCATGTTGATGTAAAAGTTGGGTATTCATCTTTTCTGATGGCTGAGTAATATTCCATTGTATATATGGACCACATCTTCTTTATCCATTCATCTGTTGAAGGGCATCTCGGCTCTTTCCACAGTTTGGCTATTATGGACATTGCTGCTATGAACATTGGGGTGCATATGGCCCTTCTTTTCACTACATCTGTGTCTTTGGGGTAAATACCCAGTAGTGCAATTGCTGGGTCATAGGGTAGCTCTATTTTTAAATTTCTGAGGAAACTCCACACTGGGAAAACACCTATTTTGAAAGAGTTTCCAACTTCATTCCACAGCTTGGTAGTATTGCAATATAAGGAATTAAAAACACAAGATAAAATAGATTATTTGTTAAAGATCATAATTATGCTAACCATAATTATAAACACACATACATGAACATATTTAACAAGGTTATATCATTAAGGTAACAGTATGTTTTTAGTTCTTGCTTATTAAGCTCTAGAAGCAAGTTTTTCTTCACATTTCTTAATAACTGCAGAATAAATGTTTTCCAAATAGACATTTAATTTCAAGTAATCAGATGAATTATCCAGTCTTTTTTCTATTCAGTAAGTTTTATAACTTAGTAAGTTCGCTATAATAAATCCACAACTTTTCTGTGTTTAAAATAAAACTTAAATGTGTTATGTTGTGGCTATCTACTTCTAGTTTATTATAAATGTTTGAGATAAGAACTTTAATAACAGTTATCTCTTCTCAGTTCTAACATAACGGGATGCAACAGCAATGCTGGAGGGGATATGAACTCCAAAGCAGATCTTATTTTTACACATTCAGAAACAACGCTTGATCTTCAGAGACAACAGTAACTTAATAAGCCCCTTGGCTTTTTAAAAGGAGATGAGGTTGAGTCATTTGAGGTAAGAAAAACATAATGACTTTTAAAACGTTCAATTTTCATTAAATGTCATTTTTCTGAACACTTACTGGGGTTATGCTTAATATGAAGACTTATATGGTCCCACAAGGCATTTTTAATAAGTCTTTTAAATATAGCACCAGAAAAAGTAACTAATAGCAATATACACTTTCCTAGCACAGTACAGCTGGCACTGTGGTTATTATTTTATTTCTAACAAATTAAGTCAAATTATTTATTTAAAATCCAAATAAAGGGGCGCCTGGGTGGCTCAGTCATTAAGCATCTGCCAGGTCATGGTCCCAGGGTCCTGGGATTGAGCCCCTGCTCAGCGGAAGGCGTGCTTCTCCCTCTCCCACTCCTCCCGCCCCGCCTTGTGTTCCCTCTCTTGTTGTATCTCTCTCTGTCAAATAAACAAACAAAATCTTAATAAATAAATAAATAAATAAATAAAATCCAAATAAAAATTGGTCATCAAAGTCAAAACACTGGTTATGCATGTGATAAATCAAAGAACACAAATTTTATAAATTTGTAACCTTTAGCTATGTGGGCTCAGATAATTATTATGGCTCCAGATTTAAAACTGTAGTCAATAAACTAGTAATGGGAAGAAGAAACGACTGCCCAACCAATAAGCAACCACGGATATTCTTTTAAGAAGAAAGGATTTAGGGGCTCCTGGGTGGCTCAGTCGATTAAGTGTCCGACTTCAGCTCAGGTCATGATCTCAGGGTCCTGGGATCAAGCCCCATGTTGGGCTCCACGCTCAGTGGGAGTCTGCTTGTCCTTCTCCCCCTTTCCTTCTGTCCCTCCCCCTGCTCATGCTCTCTGTCTCTCAAATAAATGAAAAATATCTTTTCAAAAATAAAAAATAGAAAGGATTTCACTTTTTATATCCAATGCTCTGTGATGAGGGGCTGGGGAAAGCTCTAGGAGAAAGAGAGATATAAGGGCGCCTGGGTGGCTCAGTTGGTTGGGCGACTGCCTTCGGCTCAGGTCATGATCCTGGAGTCCCGGGATCGAGTCCCGCATCGGGCTCCCTGCTCGGCAGGGAGTCTGCTTCTCCCTCTGACCCTCCCCCCTCTCATGTACTCGCTCTCTCTCATTCTCTCTCTCTCAAATAAATAAATAAAATCTTTAAAAAAAAAAAAAAGAAAGAAAGAGAGATATAAGAAATTTAAGACTTGGGGCGCCTGGGTGGCTCAGTTGTTAAGCATCTGCCTTCGGCTCAGGTCATGATCCAAGGGTCCAGGGATCGAGCCCCACATCGGGCTCCCTGCTCTGCCGGAAGCCTGCTTCTCCCTCTCCCACTCCTCCTCCTTGTGTTCCCTCTCTCGCTGTGTCTCTGTCAAATAAATAAAGTCCTTAAAAAAAGAAATTTAAGACTTAGTTGCCCTTAGCTAAGGAAATCAACAAAAACATTTTTAAAAGGTATATGAGTCAAAGGACAAGTTGTGTATTTCTAGGTAATTGCAGAGCTCATCAAAAGGAGGGTTGGAATTCCAGAATGTTGTTACATTTCCACCTGCCAGGTTATCACAATGACTTAATTTGGAAAGACAAAATATTATGGATTTATATGTATATATTCTGGAAATATAATGGATTTTGGAAGTTGATCTCTTATGACAACATTATTCAAGACTTTCAAAGCAGCAAGACAGAACTTCTAATGATGTTTACATCAGCAATTCTATTAGAGCCTACTAAAGGGCTTAAAGAAAACCATTGTCTAATATCACAACTATACAAGTGTATCTACTGAATATTCAGAAGTATTTCCCAGGCTTTTGAGTGAGCCTCTCCCAAAGACCTCAGAATAAATTCAGAAATGATAACAGTTGAAGAATGTTCTGTGTGCTGAGATGTTGTGGTAACTATTTTCCATTGCTACTGAGAAGGACCAATATGGAAAGCTAAAGAAATAAAAATATCACTGCAAAGGCTGTATCAATCAAAAAAGGTTGATAAAATAAAAAAGTACAGAATATTCACAATAAAACTATATATATAATATATTCTTATTTTAATCATATAACTCAAAGGGAATAAATGAGGTTTTGTAACCTAATCTTATAAATGGTGTTATATGATAATATGAAATATCTTACTGCTTATTTATATATTAATGTAAAAATGGCCCAATATACAAAATAATTTTAATGGAACCTTTATATCACAACCTTCATTCATATCCTAGCAACCAACCTGGTTCCAGAAAGGTGACATAAATGTATTTGTGATTCATTCTTTACCCAAGTATCATGTTTTAAATGGTGATAAATCAAAGAACACTAACAAACATGAACGAAAAGGACAATTTGTTTTTCCCAGAAGATAAGAAAACCATTTGAGAAATAACAAGTCTCAAGAAGCTAGCCTATTTTGCACTGCCTGATCCAGCTGGTGAGAATGAAAGACGGAACTGTGTATGCACAGCTGGCCCAGCCTCATTCTCACTCTTATAAGGCTGCACATCCCCAGGGCATTCATGATTTCTGTTCATCTGTATGGTAAGGCCTTTAATTCGTTAGGGCAGTATTAGGAAGAGAAGATGGCCACAAACACAAGCCACATCATTCAATTTAAGTTACTCAGAGAAAAAAGAGAATGTGGTCTGACTCTCTCTGTTGGTTCTGAATTGAAAAGAAGACAAGAAGGGTGACGCTGGCATAGACTGCCTGGCACCCCAGTGAGGCTGCAGAAACCACGGTTTTCTGAACTATTCTTCTTCCTTCTAGTCTCTACAACAATCTCTGACCACAGGAACTGACTCTGGAAACATCATTTTGCTTAAGGTAACTGCTCTGGGGACAGGAAATGAGATTGCCATGGCTGACATCTAGTAGACTGAAAAACCAAGAATATTTGGGAATTTTCATTTCTTTGGAGTTCAAATTAATTGAGAATTCCATTTATTTAGATCATAACTAATGAAATAAGGAACAAGGATCTTTACTATCTCCCTAAGAATCTGATAGAGATGGCTTATACAAATATGGAATTTCTTTAATGTCAGTGACAGTTTATTTGGAGTATCCATATTCTATCACTTAGGCTCAACATATAATCTCTAGTAAGCTCTATTGTGCAATATAACTGGGTATAATTTATGATGGTAAAGAGAACAGGAAGTGTTTATTTTCATCTTAGGGTACAGAGGGGCCTTGGAGATAAAAAATCTGATGTATTATTCTTACATATTTCAGACCATCTAGGGGGCAAACAGTAAATTAGCCCCCAATATCACAGAAGAATACACAGCGGAGAAGTGGCTGGTATTAGCAGTAGTTTTTGAAGGACTCACTTTAGGCTATCTCTCCCTACCACTACCTCCCCCTCTCCTCCCCCCCAGAATGGCCACATCCCTCGTTGACCATAAATTGAAAGATAAAGCCCAAAAGGAAGAGAGAAAAGAACAAAGTATAGGGAGGGAGGTTAGTACCTCTGTTAGGTTCTTCTCTTTGACCAGGTCATTAAAGGTTGTGATTAATCACTGATGCTCATATCACGTCCCATTTTATCCTCCCCTTAATTTCATTCTCTCTCAGAGCTTCAATTACTACTGACACACAAAAGACTTAAAAAATATCCTATTATATGCTGTGACAGTGCTACATATCTCTTATCTGGAGTACTTATTACAGCTAAAATGCTACCTTTATTTGTATAAAATGTTTGTTTTTCCCACAACAGTACAAACTTCATGAAGGCAGGGCCCGTATCTTTTCTGATTATTGCTTTTTCCAGCAAGTTAGCACAGAGTGTCTAGGACATAAGTGGTCCTCAAAAATAAACTTGTTGAATGAAAAATTAAAAAAAAAAAAAATATATATATATATATATGGAAGAACACCATTCCCATGGCTTCGTGTTTTCAAATGGAGAAGACGCACTTCTATTAAACTCTCCTTCACTAGGACGTATCTGATTACTGAGATCAGGAAAGAGTAAGGTGCATGCTTGGCATAAATAACCCCTTTCAGGCTCGCTCGCTTGCTCACTCGCTCTCTCTCTCGAATTTGCCTACCAACCCATAGAAGGGGCTTTCTTGTCTGCTTTCATTCACATCATAAATAGTCTGTCCTCGGGGCGCCTGGGTGGCTCAGATGGTTAAGCGTCTGCCTTCGGCTCAGGTCATGATCCCAGGGTTCTGGGATCGAGTCCCACATCGGGCTCCCGGCTCGGCGGAGAGCCTGCTTCTCCCTCTGACCCTCTCCTCTCTCATGCTGTTTCTCTCTCGCTCAGTGTCTAAAAAATAAATAAAATCTTTAAAAAAATAAAAATAAAAATAAATAAATAAATAGTCTGTCCTCAATAGGAAGACCTGTAGTTGTTCAAAAATTATAACTGGGTGACTTCAAAACTACTTTGGGGTGAATTATTATGATGTTGCACATCTAAGCCTCACTAATAATGATATTTTTACCATCATAATTCCTATATTCACTCCTTACTTTGTTGCCTCTTCTGTATTTGTAAAGAGGTTTCATTTACAATGCTCATTAAAACATCACCAACACACATTCAAGGTACACATACTCTTATAAGCACACCTAAGTGACTGTTGAGTCTATCCTTGAACCCACCCAAGACAGAAAACTCTCTAACCCCTGAGCTACAACCCTTTTCTTCTAATTGCTTTTTGGAGCCAAACAAAACAAATCTATGCTATATTTCTTATAACAACTCTTTCAAAATTATTTGTAGAACTAGTTAAGTACTATGCCATTTATTCATTCAACTGAAATTTATTGTACAAATATTATGTGCCAGGCATTGTGGCTAGGAACTTAAGTGAAAATGTAAACAAAACAGATGCAATCTCTGCTTTTGTGTGCATACATTCTAGAGTAGAATATTAAAAAAGTAAAGAGATAACATTATTCTATTAAGAGTTATAAAGAAAGCAAACAAGGGAAAGAGACAATGAAAAAGAATGGGGGTGGGAACCTACATTACTTGGGAGAGGGGGCATCCAGAAAAGCCACTCTGAGGAAGTGACATTAAACTGAGACGTTAGGATCAGAAAGGGAGAAGAATATTCCAGGCAAAAGAAACAGCATACATATAGGACTCTAACTCAAGAGTGTGGGGCATTTCAGGAACTGAAAGAAAACTATATGGCTAGAATATAAAAGAGAATGGCATGAGATGAGGCTTAAGAGATAAAAAGAGTTAATAAGGCCATGCAGGACTTCAATGACCATAGTAAGTTTGGATTTTATTTAATGTTGCACCAAAACTCCTCTTCAAGTTAAATCCCTATACCCTTCTAATGCTTTTCATGATACCACTCTGATCCCTCTCATTACACTGGTCATCTTTTCTATGTAGTATAGTCTAGCACATTTAAAATGCAATGTTTAACACCAACCCTAGTTCTCCAAAGTAAAGACCAGTAAAGGGTAGAGAGGAACTACCAACTTCATCCTAAATACTATGCTTTAATCAGTGGTCTCAAATTGAACGAACTCTTTTCTGACAGTTACTTCACAACACTGACAGATACAGAACTTGCTATGATACTAAAACCCCCAAGCCTTTAACACCTGCTACTCAACAGCCAAAACTTTTGCTCTAATCATGCCCCTCCCGAAGTCTTCTTAAACCCCCACCCACACCCCCGGGAGGTAACCTATTCAAAGCTTCCCACTTCAAGATCCAAAACCCACATACTGCCAACGAGGCCTAACTTTCTTATGGATACTGATACTGATTTATGCCTAGTGCCAGCCAGAGATGGTCAACATGGTAGGAAGGAGAATTTCGTATCAGAAAACACAGCCAAAATTTTCCAACTTTTGGATCACTACTAGATTTATACAACCTAAATTCAGGTATTATGTTACTCTATTATAAAGTGACATTATTAACAAGGTTAACACTCATCCCTACAGTTCCCCAAGCTAAAATCTCAACTTCTCCCTTCTTCTCACCTCCACATACCCACCCAATCACAAAATCAAACCCTAAATATTTTTCTCCAATACTCTCTCTTTCCTGTCACTCTCCTAATTCATGCCACTATAATCTCATCTACTTGAATGGAACAAACAGCTAAAATGATTTACAAGATGCTCATGCTCTGGCGTTTACTCAGCGCTCTGGCCTCATCTTTAAATTTGGTACCCTCTGTCCCCCAGTATGCAGACCTGTGATATTCAACTACTCTGTTCTGTGATTACATCATGTTTTACATCCTTCCATCTAAAACATTTCTCCCTCAAATATGTCCTTCTCTTTCATGCTAATGTTCACTCATTTGTCAAGCTTAACACACATACTACTTCCTCCAGAAAGTCTTCCCTGAACCCTAACCAACCCCTAGTCTGAATGAGGGACCCTTCTTCCCTTCCTGGGATCTCTCAAAGCACCTTGTACTTCATTTTAGTTCTTGAGTTTTATTGCCATTTACTGGTTGGCATCCTTCACAAGACTATAAACTCTCAGATACCCAGGAATAGCCTGTTGTGTTCACTACTTAACTATCAAGCAACTAGCACAGTGCTCAGAACTTTGATACCCAAAATATATTTGTAGGGAGTGAAAGCAAGTAAGAGTATGTGTGTTCAAATGCACATAGGTGAATAAATATAAGACACCAGATTTTTGGAACGTGAGAAAGCCCTGTCTTCCACACCTATAATAATTTTATAAAGGCCTTAGATTTGCTGGATTTAAATATGCAACAGTACAAATAAAATTCTATCTTTAACAGACAATATGTAATAAAAGGTTAATTACATAAATATATAATCCATAAGTTATTGATGTATCATCATTCATTTAAATGTGTATAAAAAATATTGGACCACTCTTTTCTTTAGAACAGCAATAAGGTGATAAGTTGCAGATCCAAAGTACTAAAATGGCAAAATTTTATTCAATCATTCATCCAAAGCAGTCAATATCCCAGAAAGAACAAAGTTCCTTTTGTGCCCTCATCTGCACAGAGGTCACTAATGCCCAATGACAAGTAAAAACTGTTTGCCTTGGGACCAATACAATAATCCAGTTTCAATAAGTAGAAAATAATTTGATACTTACTCACACAATACCACATATTTTTCAAGAGAGTCAATCAGTAGTTTGCTATCTCCTTGATGAAAGTGCAGAGCAGGGAGAACGACGTCATCCTTTAGACAGAATACCAAATAGGACCAGCCCATACCCTCTCTGTTTTGCTTGATTGATTTCAGGTCTGTCAAACTGAACAGGAATGACCATTTGCTTTTCCCATTTCTATGACTTGGAGCATCTTAAAAACAAGAAAGTGGGGCAAAATATTTTTGTTCACCTTTTTAAAAGGTACTGATAGCGCTCTTCATGACTGCCTAACAGATACTTGTTGAACCTAGGGAATGACTATAGCATTCATATTACTATGGTTTCTACCTGTATTAGAAATGGCAACATACATTTTCTTAAAAGAATAGTTTTGAAAATAATCATCTTATTGCATACAGAGGGAAAAAATATTATCCCTATTTCAAATAAAAGCTTGCCCAAAAATGACTATGGCTTTGGAAGCAGGCAGGATGGATTCAAATTACAGCATCACCATCTTACTAAATGAATGATCTAGGGCAAATAACTGAATCTCTCTGAGCCTTGGTTTCTTCATCTGTAAAAATGGAGATAATTATACTTACCTCCCAATGTTATTCTAAGAATTAAAAGAGCTAATACTTGTCACCTAACTAGTATAGTGCCAATTATATAGCAAATACTCAAAAAATGTTATTCTTTTCCACTGCCCACTCCCCACCCCCGCCAAATACGAATGGCATGATGCTCTTGGAGAGTCATTAAAAGTAAAACAAAAAACCTTTACTTCCTCACTTCCTTTTGCAATTATTTTTACTAGACTACACTGAGTGAAGGTAAATAACACTGGTATAAAAAAATAACATTGGAGTAAATATACCAACAGACATTTTATTTACAAAAACCCAAAGAGCAGTGAGGAGTTGCGGATGAAAATATAACTTAAGTTGTGAGAGTGCTTCAAAGAGAATGAATACAGTGCTTGCTTGAGCAACACATACACAAAATTGGAACAATACAGAGATTAGCCTGGCTCCTGTGCAAGGGTGACACGCGCATTCGTGAAGAGGTCTGTGTTTTTTTAAGAACAGAATGAATACATTCAATCTTCCTACTAAATCCATCTACTAAAGTAAGACCTCAGTTCAACCCAAACTATAGTAACATAAAATAAAGTATTTTCTGAGGTTGTGGGCTATTTATGGAAGCTTAAAAATCCTAGGCTTGTGAACAATATCATACCTGATAACAAGCAGCATAAAAAACATATGAATAAAAATGTAAAGAACAAAGGGAAAAATATTACTTTCCCACTACTACTTATAATTTCTATCAAAAAATGCCATTTTGACCTGTTTTAACTTGGACATAAGCATGTCATGTCTGTGAAATTTTAAAAATCCATTTCTCTAATGTTATTTCCTAAGAAGTGTTGCACTATCCTGTTATTCAAGATCTTAGTTCCATTCCACACTATCAACTCCACAAACTAAACTGCATAGAAGATATGTGCTTATAGAACTTGATCAAAGAGTAGATCAGTGTTGACCTGCATATATGTCACCTTCCTATATAGTCAGGAACACCATAGCTCCATCAGCTCCAACAAGGATCTCCTAAATTGACACAAAGAAATCTACAGCTTACAGAACCTCTACCTACCAGGAATACAGGCACCATCACTATTTCATGGACACTTAAGTATCATTTGAAAGAAGTCCAGAAAGGCTAAAAAGTAATTTATCTCCACAGTGACCTGCCTAGGTTCCACACCAGTTCAGATGGTGAACTCATATCTAAGGCTGATACTAGATTAAGTGCCATGTGCCAACTTGACTACCATACATCATATTTCACTAGAATTTATATCATAGAGCTCATAACACCACTACAAGCTAATATCAAAATGAAAACAATTCTAGAATTTCAGTGTCTCCCTGAATCATTTACATGTTAATGTATTTAGGACTACTAGATTATTTGCAAAGACCAAAAATATTTTCAAAGCAACGAAAAACCAGATATACAGTTTTTAAAATTAAGTTCTTAAATTACATAGAAAGACTTAATCTAAATTAATGCATGAAAATCATATGGAGAATATAAATACATGCAAGCTATATGAATTTTCAGGAGTTTGTGCATATTCAAAAGTAAAATTTTTACACAGATTTTCCCATGTTAATGGAAGAAACACATCACATATGGAATAGAAAATGCCTTACACATTTCCTCACTTGAAGCTCTGATAAACAATGAAAGAAACATTACAAGTCAATTCTGGAAGCCCCTTTACTTGAATATAGTAAGCTTCATGAGAACAAGAACTTTATTTTGTTCATAATTATATCCCCAATGCCTAGAAGGGTAAATAACACATAGTAGGTACTCAAAGATGCATTGAATAAATGAATAACCTAGTACCAAGTCAACATAAAAGAAACCTGCGATTTAGTCTACTACCAATAGCTAACCAGAAATAGAAAGGGTTACACAGAGGAAACCTAATGAATCCAAGAGTTAACTCAGAATTTCCTTTTCTCTCTTGAAGAAAGGTAAATAAAACTAACTAGTTCTGGGATGCCTAGGTGGCTCAGTCGGTTGAGCATCTGCCTTTGGCTCAGGTTATAATCCCAAGGTCCTGGGATCAAGCCCCACATCAGGCTCCCTGCTTAGCAGGAAGTCTGCTTCTCCCTCATTCTCCCTCTGTGCCCACACGCTCTCTCACTCTCTCTCTCAAATAAATTAATAAAAATCTTTAAAAAAAAACAACACATTAGTTTTGATGAATGATGTTACCAAATACACGTAAGAAGTATCCCCAACACAATGACATGGGAAAACTAACCATAATAGCATAAGTGTAAAACTAAAACAGTTCAGTAAGTCCCTATATGTCTTGAATAGAATTAACACTGAGGACATGACATTTTATTTGGATGGGTGTACAGAACATGATGAGAGTCTGTTGTTCTGGTAAGAAACATTTTCAAAACATTTGATCTGCTATATAAAAACAAAGACTTCATAATAGAAACTCTTAAAAAGTATAAGGAAAGTTAAGTCTTTGATAGTCAATTTTTTAGGTTTTGTCCCAATTTCCTTTGTCGAACAAAAAAGTAAAAAGTAGGGGCGCCTGGGTGGCTCAGTCATTAAGCGTCTGCCTTCGGCTCAGGTCATGATCCCAGGGTCCTGGGATCGAGCCCCACATCAGGCTCCCTGCTCAGCGGAAAGCCTGCTTCTCCCTCTCCCACTGCCCCCTGGCTTGTGTTCCCTCTCTCACTCTCGCTCTGTCAAAAAAAAAAAAAAAAAGTAAAAGGTATAAAATGTGAAAACTATAAAATGAATAAAATTAGAAAAAAATACTTTTTAAACATATAAAAATGTTTCATAATGGCATAAATTTGAGTTTTGAAACATCAAGCTTAGAAAGTGTCCCCTTTAGGAAGAATTTTTGATGAAATATAATTGGATGAGACAGTCTAGGAGAAGGGATGGGATGGGATGCAATCGAATGCACTACACTTGGGCGCCTGGGTGGCTCAGTTGGTTAAGCGACTGCCTTTGGCTCAGGTCATGATCCTGGAGTTCCAGGATCGAGTCGCGCATCGGGCTCCCTGCTCGGCGAGAAGCCTGCTTCTCCCTCTGACCCTCTTCCCTCTCGTACCCTCTGTCTCTCATTCTCTCTCTCAAATAAATAAATAAAATCTTTAAAAAAAAAAAAAAGAATGCACTACACTTCATAACTCCTGTTCCGTCAAATATGTGTACGTGTATGCATATTGGGCCATACTATATTCAGTATTGTTTTCTACTGCTATACACATTCATAAAATTTTTTAAATACAGAGAAAAAAAGAAAATGTCTCCTTAACTTTCAATAATTGCTAAATAAAGGCTTTTTATAAGTCACAGTTCATGGCCAAGTCATATAAGCAGTATTTACATCTATGGTTTTTTGCTAAACTACACAGCTACACACAGGTTCTCAGTTCTGTACATTAAAATCAACAGGACAGCATTTAAAAAATACAAATGCCCAGTTTCCATCCCCAGAGTCTGATTTAATTCATTGGGATGAAACACAGGCATTAGTATTTTTTAAAAAGCCTAACCTAACCAGGTTATTTCAATGTGCAGCCAAAGTTGAAAACCACTAATCTAAAAAGACGTTTATTGTCAGATTATGCTCTTCTCATACACGTAATGCTTCTCTTTTATGAAATTCTGAAAACTCATTCCTTTGTTCTTTCCTATAGCCTGTCATTTTCATTTTCAAGGATTCAATGATATTAGGCAACAACAAACAAAAAAAAGCACAATTCACAAAACTTAATCCTGAAGATCTAATCTAGAGCAGTTAAAAACCACTTCACATGCCAAATACATTAAAACCCAGTGGTCTTACCTTAATACTTTGTATTATTCTGGTAAGAACCTTCCCTTTCAATAGAAAAAGAATCCCAAAAAGGAAAAACAAACAAACAAAAAACAACACATCAGCATGAGCTGATTTTAATTCACCAAAAGCTTATGAATTACTATTAACTTCTTAATTGCCACTGTTTCCAAGAAATGATACAGTACAAAATGTAACTACTGTATATGAGAATGATTCCCCAGGACATATATGAAAATCAGATTCACTGGGTAACAACGCTATATAAATGTAGCATTACATATTCCAGCCAATTGTGGCCAGCTTTTCTGAATCTGGGAAATGTGGATAAATCATAAACTCAGACTAAAATGAGTAAGACATTAAATGTCTTTTTAGTTATAAAACACAAATTAATCAATAAGGAAAAAACATTTTAACTCTGTACAAGTATTTATTATTTTTAAAAGAATCACAAATCGGGCGCCTGGGTGGCTCAGTTGGTTAAGCGACTGCCTTCAGCTCAGGTCATGATCCTGGAGTCCCTGGATCGAGTCCCGCATCGGGCTCCCTGCTCGGCAGGGAGTCTGCTTCGTCCTCTGACCCTATCCCCTCTCATGTGTTCTCTCTCTCTCTCATTCTCTCTCTCTCAAATAAATAAAATCTTTAAAAAAAAAAAAAAAAGAATCACAAATCATATTTGGTGTAGTATATGTGTTCTATCAGGCTGTTAGCTTGGCTCTTTTTTGTTATCTACATGTAGATAATCATCACACAGAAACACAGATTTAAATATATACATGTAGTATATAAAGGAGAACAGTCACTGAACATATATTGTAATGAGCTGTGAAGATCTCAGTAAGCACTGAAATTAGAACAGTATGGTTTAGTGGTATACTCCATCTCCCCCTAGTGCTTTAGGACGAAACAACATGCTGTTTTTGTTTTTTTTTTAATGCTAGAAAAATGTGCATGAGAGACATCTAAAGCAATTTTTTAAAGTGCTTCTATTTTCTGCCATGAATAACTACAAAACAGAACACGTATTTTTAAAACCTTGTTTTTTTATAAAGTCACAACCAACAAAACAAAAAGAGAGATGAAGAGGGACTATAACTAAAATATGAGTTCTATGTATTAAAGCACCAAATCATTCTTGCGACAGAGAAACACTAAAGAATTTCTTTGCACTTTTATTTTTATTATATTGTAGCAAATCAGTTTAAGATTTCAAAAGATTTAATTCATACCTCCATTGGTATGTGGCTTCTTTTTAGACGGAACTGTATTGACCATGTCCCACTCTGCTTCATAATTGTTCAGATGTTCCGATCCCCGATGACCTCTTTCCTTTGGGGCCTGCGTCCACTCTACAACTGAACTGGAGTCCTAAAAAAAGTATAACATATGAAATATTTAGGGACTAAAATTAGAATTTAATTTCAATTAACAATATATTCTCAACTTCTACATAAATTAAGTTTGGAGATTGTGACAGACATTACTGGTGGGAAAACCAACCACTATTTCCTATCCTTTTCTTTCTTGCCTATCTTTACCTGCCACCCACCCCATCCCCGCCCCCACTTCTCCACCCACCCCTCCATACCCCCCCTCCACAAAAGAAAGAAAAAAAGAAAAGCCTGCCCAGATTCCCTTGCAGTTAGTGTTGTCAATGAAATAAAAGCAGAGGTCAACTACAGGGCTTTTGGAAATGCTTTTGCTTTCCTAATAGAAAAGCCTCATCCCTTTTCCCCTTTCTCCTGCTTTGAATGTAGCTATGATGCCTAAAAATATGGCAGCCATGTTATGACTGTAAGAGAAAAAACAGGAGAATCACTCCAAACCTGTAGATTTGTAGTTATTTGAGGAAAATAACCAATGGTGGCTATTTTATTTAAGCCACCACTGGTTGCATATTTCTCAGTCAAAATTAGCTAAGAGCTACAAATAACGTATCTACATGTATAATTCTAAAGAACTTAAATATTTTAAAAGAGAATAAAACCGGGGCGCCTGGGTGGCTCAGTCGTTAAGCATCTGCCTTCAGCTCAGGTCATGATCTCAGGGTCCTGGGATCGAGCCCCGCATCGGGCTCCCTGCTCGGCGGGAAGCCCGCTTCTCCCTCTCCCACTTCCCCCTGCTTGTGTTCCCTCTATCGCTGTGTCTTTCTCTGTCAAATAAATAAATAAAACCTTAAAAAAAAATAAAAAATAAAAAATAAAAGAGAATAAAACCAAATGTCTAAAATTCCATATTAATAATTTAAATCAAAATATTTAATTCCTATACTATAAAAAGTAGCACACCTAAGTTAAAGATAAGCAAGACTGAGTGAAAGTGTTTTCAAAATATATGGCAGACAAAAGAAAAACATCCAGAATACAAAAACAACACCTACCAAATTATTTAGAAACTGGCAAATATCAAAACAGAAAAACAAGCAAATGGTATGCACAAGCAAGTCAAAGAAGAAATATGAAGCAACAAACACCTAGGAAGATGTCCAACTTCAGAAACAATCAAAGAAAAGTAAGTTAAGGGGCACCTGGGTGGCTTAGTTGGTTGTGTCTGACTCTTGGTTTCGGCTCAGATCAGGATCTCAGGATCCTGAGATCGAGCCCCACATTGGGCTCACACTCAGCATGGAGTCTGCTCAAGATTCTCTCTCTCCTTCTCCCTCTCCTTCCTCCTCTGCCAAACCCCCTGCACATGCATGCTCTCTTTCTCTCAAATAAAATCTTCAAAAAAAAAAAAAAAAAAAAAAAGGAGGCATGCCTGTGTGGCTCAGTTGGTTAAGCATCTGCCTTCGGCTCAGGTGGTGAACCCAGAGTCCTGGGATCGAGCCCCGCGACAGGCTCTCTGCTTCTCCTTTTCCCTCTGCCCCTCCCCCGCTCGTTCTCGCTCTCAAATAAAATCTTCAAAAAAAGAAAAAGAAGAAGAAAAGCAAGTTAAGATGAATTTCAATTTTTTGACCCATTCAAGTAAAAAATAAAATACGAAAGACAGCGTAAAGACCTAGTATCTCACACTGCTGATGACAGTGCTAATTACTACTGACTCCAAAAGGTCAATACAGCCATTATTTATTAAAATTCAAACTATGGGGGCGCCTGGGTGGCTCAGTCAGTTAAGCATCTGCCTTCAGCTCAGGTCATGATCCCGGAGTCCTGGGATCAAGCCTGCGTCGGGCTCCCTGCTCAGCGGGAAGCCTGCTTCTCCCTCTGCCTGCCACTCCCCCTGCTTGTGCTATCTCTCTCTCTCTCTCTGTCAAATAAATAAATAAAATCTTAAAAAAAAAATTCAAGCTATACATGTGTGTCATTACAATAACTCTCTTTATATCATCCACTCCAGAGAAATACTTACACATGTACACAAAGAGGCATATGTAAGAATTTTCATTGCAACACTGTAAAAATGAAAAACTGAAAATATCTTAATACCCATCAGTGAAGGAATGAATAAACAAACTAGGGGGTAGCCAAGGAAATACTAAGCCATAGTTTAAAAACTGATATATTTTAATATTTATTTACTCTTAAATAATAGTAAATTAAACAAAGAAGCTGCAAAACAATGTTTGCAGTATAACTACAGGCAGCATATGCAATTAGAAACAGAGAAAAAAACTAGGTCTAGATAGATCGATAATAAAATATGAACAGATTAAAGTCTGGAAAGATACACACTAGACAGGGACAGATGACAAGATTCTAGTCAAGCAAGACTTCAATTTCTATTGTTTCTATTATTTGAGTATTTTTACAAGAATGTATTCATATATTGCTACTGTAATTCTTTTTAAAAAGGGAAAAAGGAAAATTTGTAGGAACAGGAAGATATTATAAAGGCACAAGAAAAATTAAGAAATAGAAACAGACTGAAAAATAGAGAGGAAAACTGAATGAATGAAATCAATGAGGAGAGCTAAGCAGCATCTATAGAGCCCCACCAGCACAAAGGCTTGGAACTGGTTGATCAAGTACTTCTGGAAATTAGGATAGAGGTCAAGCTAAAAAGAAGAGTACTAACAAAAGTCCAGAAGGCTGAAGGGTTATTCATCAGAGAAAATAAAACAGATTATTTCTGGATTAGGAGAAACCAAGCACACTGAGCACAGGGATAACACATTGAAAACAAGAATTAATTAAAAGTTCATCTACAGGGGCGCCTGGGTGGCTCAGTCGGTTAAGCATCTGCCTTTGGTCGGGTCATGATCTCAGGGTCCTGGGACTGAGTCCCGCATCAGGCTCCTTGCTCAGCGGGGAGCCTGCTTCTCCCTCTGCCTGCAGCTCCCCCTGCTTGTGCTCTCTCTCTGACAAATAAATACATAAAATCTTTTAAAAATAAATAGATGATAGAAAGATAGATAGACAGATATTTTGAGAAGAAATGCAGAGAACTGAGCCTGAGTTTCAGGGTGAATTAGAGATAAAACAGAAATCTCTACCTTCCACAGTGAGTCAACACACGATACAAATGGCAAATACATAGTTATCATATAACCCAACAATCCCACTCTTAGGTTTTTAAGAGAAAAATATATATCCACACAGAAACTTGTGTATGAATGTTCATGTCAGCATTATTTATATTAACCTAAAAAATGAAAACAACACAAATATCCATCAACTAATGAATAAACAAAATGTGGTACAGTAGTTCCCCCACCCCTGACCCCATATCCACGGTTTCTCTCTTTCACAGTGTGTTACCCAAAGTCTGTTACCCGCAGTCAACAATGGTCCATCCAGAAACAGATGATCCACCTTCTGACAGTACGTACATACAATTAGTAGCCTAACACTACTTCACAATGCCTACGTCATTCACCTGCCTAATTTATAAATTAAGCTTTATCATAGGTATGTATAGGGAAAAACATAATATGTATAGGGTTCAATAGTATCTGTGTTTTCAGGCATCCATTGGGGGTCTTAGAATGTATCCCCCATGCATAAGGGGAGACTACTGTATTTCCATAAATGCAATGTTGTTCAGCAGGCAGGCAAGAAAGAAAGCAAGAGAGAGAGAGAGAAAGAGAAAGAGAAAGAAAGAAAAGAAAAAGGAGAAAGAAAAAGAAAAAGAACAAACAAACTGAGAGGTGTTACAACATGGATAAACCCTAAAAACAACAGGCTAAGAGAAAGAAGCCAGTCATGAAAGATTACATATTGTATGATTCCATTTATATGAAATGTCCACAATAGGCAAATTCTCAGAAATAAAAAGTGGTTGCAAGAGGCTGAAGTTAAGTGGGAATGAGGGGTGTACTACTAAAAGGCAGAGTTTCTCTTTTAGGAGTAATGAAAATGTTCTAAAATTAGATATTGGTGATGGTTACACAACTCAATATACTAACACCACTGAATTTATACACTTTAAAGGAGTAAATTTTATGGCATATGAATTATAGCTCAAAGAAGTTGTTTTAAAAATGGCATTCCTTGGGCGCCTGGGTGGCTCAGTTGGTTAAGCGACTGCCTTCGGCTCAGGTCATGATCCTGGAGTCCCGGGATCAAGTCCCGCGTCGGGCTCCCTGCTCGGCAGGGAGTCTGCTTCTCCCTCTGACCCTCCCCCCTCTCATGTGCTCTCTCTCATTCTCTCTCTCTCAAATAAATAAATAAAATCTTAAAAAAAAAAAAATGGCATTCCTTACAGTGGAATGAATAAATGAATAAATGAATGATGAATGAACAACAAAAACAAAAAAATAAAAATGGCATTCCTTTAGCCACACCCTTTCTTTCTTAAGTACCTTTCCAGCATAGAGAATACTAGAAGAATCTAAAGCATCATCCAATGGTCTCCAGTCCACTATTACTTCAGCATCCTAGAGAAAGAAATTATGGACTATATTTACTAGTCAGCAATATCTTACATTCTTAGTTACCTATTTTTAATTCCCTGAACGCAAAATGAAAATTTTAAACCCTTAAATATTAGCATTTTAAATATGCAATATCACAAGTAAACCACTATTTGACAATAAATGTTATGTACATTTTTAAATTCTGCTTATTTTTCATGACAAAAATTTGTAATACTGAAACTTTTACATAAGTTTTTAATATTCCATGCCATTTTACGGGCTTATCTAAAGTATTATTTTCCTGGGGTGCCTGGCTGGCTCAGTTAGTGGAGTATGGGACTCTTGGTATCAGGCTTGTAAGTTCGAGGCCCATACTGAGTGTAGAGATTACATATTTTTCAACATCATTTTCATATTAAATTTATAACCACTGTTCAATTACGTAATTTCACCTTACACATGAAATTCAAACTTACTGATAATGCCCCAAAGATAAACCACTGCCATAAACAATTATTAAATAAAATCACTTACTAAAAACATACCTTTTCTAACACACGTAATATTCCTGAAATCAAGCTGTCTTGGTCATTGGTCTTTCCACAAGATGAGTGAATATAGACCCCTTCCTGTTCATATATAATCTGGAACAACAAAAAAAGAATCACACCATTATTATTCAGTAAGATTTCGACATTTGTTAAAAAAAATTATGGGAGCGCCTGGGTGGCTCAGTTGGTTAAGCGACTGCCTTGGGCTCAGGTCATGATCCTGGAGTCCCTGGATCGAGTCTCGCATCGGGCTCCCTGCTCGGCAGGGAGCCTGCTTCTCCCTCTGACCCTCCCCCCTCTCATGTACTCTCTCTCTCTCATTCTATCTCAAATAAATAAAATCTTTAAAAAAAAAAAATTATGTATTTTCATATAATGCCTGAACCACATTTCTGACTATTTCATATATAAACGTATTATTTTAAAAATACCACTCAGGCTTAAGAGCACTTCAAATTAAGATAAACTGGAAGGTAGTCTGCTCTATGGAAGTTTGCTGGTTTAGTGATAATCACAATCTTGATCTTCTCCATAAACAAAGATGTCACAGTAATTGCTAATGTGTCTCAAGTGAATTCCACTTAAAATACATTTTTAACAAACGTTAAGCAAAATATTGGATTCAAACTGAGAAAGGCCATGAAAACATTCAAGAATAAGAACAGATGAAATACAGTACATGTTTTACTGTAAGATCATTTCAGTGTGTTTTTGTAGCACAGTGGCATAGAAATTCAGGGAGTAACATGGGAATTTTAAGGAGTAATGATGAGGACTTCTAGGAACGATTAAAGTAGTTCATGCACACAAATATTTACTGAGTGCTTCTATATGTAAAAGCATGCAAAAGACTATAGTTATGTAGATATGATTAAGACATGGTCCTGAACAATATCCTGTGGGAATATAAGGGAGACTGAAGCTAATTCCTGAGTAAACTGAACCATGTAAAGTTAAGTCTTGTCTTCTATTAGCAGAATATTATAAATTTAAGATTCCATTCCTGGGACCCATTTCCCAAACAATTACATTTTTTTTCATTATGAAAATAAGAGAAATAAAATAATCACTTTGAGACCTAAGTACTTTTCACATACAGAAGTTTGGAATAGAGTGTAAGTTTCTATTTATGTAGACCTCTTTTTTTTTTTTTAACTCCAGTATAATTAACATAGTTATATCAGTTTTAGGTGTACAACATAGTGATTCAACAATTCTATACATTACTCCGTGCTCATCATAAGTGTACTTTTTTCTTTTTTAATTTAAATTCAATTAATTAACATATGATGTATTATTTGTTTCAGGGGTACAGGTCTGTGATTCATCAGTCTTACATAATACCCAGTGCTCACTACAACACATACCCTCTCTTAACCGTCTTCCCGTGTTTCACCCATCCCCCACCATCGGCTCTCTGGTACCCACCAGTTTGTTCTCTATATTTAAGAGCCTTGTTTTTTGTCTCTTTTTCTTTGTTCATTTGTTTTGTTTCTTAAATTCCACATATAAGTGATATCATATGGTGTCTTTCTCTAACTGGCTTATTTCACTTAGCATTACACCCTCTAGATCCATCCATGTTGTTGCAAATGCCAAAACTTCATCTTTTTATAGCTGAGTAATATTGCATTGTGTGTGTGGGAGGGTGTATATATCACATCTTTTTTTTTTTTTAAGATTTTTTTATTTATTTGACAGAGAGAGATAGAGAGCACAAGCAGGGGGAGCAGCAGAGGGAGAGGGAGAAGCAGGCTCTCCGCTGAGCAGGGAGCCCAACGCGTGGCTCGATCCCAGGACCCTAGGATCATGACCTGAGCCGAAGGCAGACACTTAACCACTGAGCCACCCTGGTGCCCCCACAACTTCTTTACCCATTCATCTATCAATGGATACTTGGGATGCTTCCATATTTTGGCTATTGTAAATAATGCTGCTATAAACATAGGGATGCATGTATCCCTTTGAATTAGTGTTTTCATATTCTTTGGGTAAATACCCAGTAGTGGAATTACTGAATCTTATGGTAATTCTATTAATGTTTTGAGGAATCTCCATACTGTTTTCTACAGTGGCTGCACCAGTGTGCACTCCCACCAACAGTGCACAAGGGATTCCTTTTTCTCCATATCCTCGCCAACACTTGTTGTTTCTTGTGTTGTTGATTTTAGCCATTCTGACAGGCGTGAGATAGTATCTCATTGTGATTTTGATTTGCATTTCCCTGATACATGATGATGAGCATCTTTTCATGTGTCTCCTGGCCATGTGTATGTCTTCTTTGGAGAAATGTCTATTTGTGTCTTCTGCCCATTTAATTGGATTATTTGGTTTCTTTGGTGTTGAGCTGCATAAGTTCTTTATTTATTTTGGATACTAAGCCTTTATCAGATATGTCATTTGCAAATATCTTCTCCCATTCCATAGGCTGGCTTTAAGTTTTACTGATTGTTCCCTTTGCTGTGCAGAAGCTTTTTATCTTGAGGTAGTCCCAACAGTTTATTTTTGCTTTTGTTTTCCTTGCCTGAGGAGACATATCTAGAAAAATGTTTTTACAAATGATGTCTAAGAAATTACTACTATGCTTTCTTCTAGGATTTATATGGTTTCAGGTCTCATATTTAGATCTTTAAACCATTTTGGTTTTATTTTTGTGTAGATTATAAGAAAATGTGTCCAGTTTCATTCTTTTACATGTAGCTGTTCAGTTTTCCCAACACCACCTGTTGAAGACACTGCCTTTTTCCCAATGCATATTCTTGCCTCCTCTGGTGAAGCTTAATTGACATGGGTTTATTTCTGGGCTTTCTGTTCTGTTCCACCCATCTGTGTGTCTATTTTTGTGCTAGTGCCATACTGTTTTGATTACAACAGCTTTGCAGTATATCTTGAAATCTGAGACTGTGATATCTCCAATTTTGTTCTTTTTCAAGACTTCTTTGGCTAATCGGGGTCTTTTGCAATTCCATACAAATTTTAGGATTATTTATTTTAGTTCTATGAAAAATGCTGTTGGTATTTTGATAGGAATTGCATTAAATCTGTAGACTGCTTTGAGTAGTATGGACATTTTATATTTACCATCTCACTATTCAGAATACCATGGGGACCAGCATGCAAGACAAGCACCTTCACAACCCATCACCATCACACCCTAGTTATGAATGTAAATGGGTATGCATCTTCCTGTTTTTAACTAACATTTATGGAATACTTATGCACCAGGAACTCCACATGTTATAGCTTAATCCCCCTAACCCTAGACCACAGGCTCTATAACTGTATCCTACTACATCATTAGAATGGAAAGCCCATTTGTGTTAATGAGAAAACTGAAAAAGATATTAAATAACTTGCCTAAGATCGTTGATGCAAATGGTAAGGGATGGTTAAGGAGCAGTGTGGAGATTAAAATCCAGGCAGTCGGATCCCAGAGAACTGTGCTCTTAGCTACTGTGTTATAAAGTACATTACTTTTACTGTTATTCCCATGTTACATTAGTCACTTGTGATATGAAGTTATATGTCAGGAAAAGAGTCCTTCTAGTAATCAAGATCACCAGAGAAATTCTGATCTCAAAAACCCAAGATGGCCTTCACTGAAATAGTGGTTAAGCACCGGACCAGCATTAAGCAGAAGGCAAAGACTGGGGACAGCATGAGTTGGGGAGCAGTAGAAGACAATTCTATACTGTTTCCATAAAGATAAAAACTTTTAAAGTACACAGATTTATTCACACATATGCATAAAGATATGCTTAAAACTATTCACAGCACTATTATTTATAACATCAGGTGGGGTGAGGGAGGGAGAAAAAAAGGAAAGGGAAGTTATGAATCTAGATACCCACACAGGGGAAATGATCAAATACCTCCTGGGATAGTCATTCTATGGGGAATACTATTCAGGAATTAAGAAAGGATATGATAGATTAAATGAACAAACAAACATGGAAAAAACTGCCAATTATATATAGCATGATGACATTTATGTATTTTTAAAAGCTTCTCTAAATTGCTGTAAAATACCCAGAACAAGTTCTGGAAGGACACACTTTAAGCTGTTAACAGAGATTACTTGTGAAAGAGAATGGGATATGGAAAGGCTGAAAGAAAACTGTAACAGTCTATGTTAATGCCTCTAACATACTTGAATATTTCAAAGCTAAAATACAGTTACACATTGCTTAGTAATAAAAAATAATTTTAATAAGTAAATAAGGAAATTGCAGAAGTATAAACTATAACCTTTCCAGACTTCAATTTATCAATTTTCAAAACAAGAGGTTAAACTAGATAATTATATCTGGGGCCACAATATGCAGTTAAGGGAAAGAAATCCATTAAAATCTCAAGCTTTAGTGAGAAATAGATTAGAGACATGTCTGGAAACTACATGTTAGCATACTTTCTCCTAAGTCTCAGCTAAAACAATAATCAAGAGCTTCATAGTTCTCCCGTCGCCTGGGTGGCTCTCTTGGTTAAGCCTCCGATTCTTGGTTTCAGCTCAGATCATGATCTCATGGATCAAGGGATCAAGCCCCACATCAGGCTTCCTGCTCAGTAGGGAGTCTGCTTGAAATTCTCTCCCTCTGCCCGCCCCCCCGAAAAGAGCTTCATAGTTCTCATAGTAGAAAAAAGGACACTCATTTTGCCCAGAAAAGTTTGGTATCATTAACAATGCAATCTAAAATTCTGTGATACTATTAACACTAAACAGACTCTGGAACCTTAATAAAGTAAGTAAATGCTAAAGAACCAAATAAAACACTTTACCTAACTGAAGCACATAAGAAGAGTTCCTTACTCTTTCTTTCCCATGCATATATTGGTCAAGTGTTGCCTATTCTCTTTTTCATTTAAGAAAAAGTTGAGATTCCTAAGTAATTTCACTGAGAAAATATTTAAAAAGCATTAAAGTACCAGGAACCTTACAAAAAAAATCCAAGCTGCACTCATTCTGGGTTCTGTCCTGAACTCTTTAGCACTTTCTGAGGAACAAATTACACGTCCAAAAATCCACAACTCCAAACCCAGACTTGTACTGTCTTTAGAAAGCAGTCATATTCAGCTTTCTAATTTGAAGGGTGTGATGTTAATCAATACAAATTATTAATCCTGCCAGAAATAGAATGAAATTAATAAACTTACCTTCCTAAGCTCCTAAACCTTATGAAGTCTTATGAGACTTACAGGGACCAAACAAACTAGTTACATCAGTACATAATTTACTTCAAATAGTAAACAACTAAATGATAAGTTTTAACTATTTATTGTTTTCAAAGCACTCCGATCTTCTTTAATCCTCAGAGCCAAATTGAATGTCTCAGAAATAGACTTTATTTCCATCTCCATCTTACAGAAGAATAAACTGAGACACAAAGCGGTTCAGTGACTTTACTCAAGACCACATGCATACCAAAGAAAGGAGTGGATTTCAGATTTCCCAATACCTTCATCCATTAAATTTCAACTGTTATTGCCTCAAGAAACTACCAGAAAAATTTCACATGGCTTCCCTAGAGGAAAGCAGTTTCTGAAATTGCTTAGATGTACAAAATAATGCTGCTTAGGACTAAAAACAATTTTTAAATGTCTTTCATTTATAAATCAATGCAGCAGCTAACTACTTAATAATCTGGCCGTTAAACAAAAATCTTTGGTTTTAACCCCTCTGTAATTCTAAATATTATACACAAAAAGCTAGTACTCTCTTTTATATCATCTTGGTTTGAATCATTCATTTTAATATAGTCCTTCACTCTATTTTTGCGGGAATGATTCTACTTATTTTTTTACTTACAGCATATGTCTGTTCATCACTCAAGCTTCTGAGTACATGTGCCTAATAAAATACAACTCTACAGGTATCAACTACCTTCAATAGCTCAAAACACAAAAACAGAAGTCCAACTAAAATTCTGATCTTACACAATATAAAAATGGTATTTCTTCTTCATCAGACTCTATAAGTGAATTGATTCCTGAGGAGTATCTTTCTGCCATAGGACATTTTGCTTCCTATCTTCATCAATAGTAATAATTAGAATTTGAAAAGCTATCTCCAAGCTTGTTTGATATGAAAAATTATTTCGCTACAGGGAATAATTATGATATCAGGAATTTCATCTGAGGCAATACATTTAGTAAAACAGGTTTCCAATTTCTTTACTCTGGTTTTTTTCATAATCTCTAATGCAAAATAAAAAGAAAAGTTAAAATGCTATTATGAGCATGTAATATTCTATTATGCATTACTTTACACAGCATTTGTATGTTATCACATTTGATCCTCATAACACAATTAGATATGTGTTATCATTCCCACTTTGTAACTGAGAAAAAATGCAAAGGAAGTTAAGTGATTTGATCAAGGTTCTTCCACTAGTCTGGGGTTGAGATCCAGAAATCTGCTCTGACATGTTCTATTTGTCCAAAGGGTACACAATGACAAGCCAATCAACATAAGGTGCAGTATATAAAGACACTAGCAAAATTATTCCAGTATACTATGGCTCATATTCCAATCCGAAGAAGTCAGCAATTACCAATGCTGTGAACATAAGTAGGTCCTCTGTGCGACAGGAAGCAAAGAAAGGACACCAGCAATGCCTCTCTTTCTACTACCTGAGATTTGAGACAAGATGAAGAGTTCATACGAATAGGAAAAAAATGTAAGTCAGAAAGAAAACCAAGAAAAAATCATATTCCAATGAGGTAAAGGGCAAATAAAACTAATGTCAGGAAGTTGGCAAATGGTATATTTGCTGCTGAAGCAAGCACAGGAAGCTGGGAATGTAGAGCTAGGAGAAGAAAAAGACTGAGACAAAAGTCTGCACTACTAGAGATGACAGCACGTTTGAGACTCCTTGAGTTATCCACACCAAGCACCCCAAATAGGAACACAATGTACAGGCAGTAAAGACATCCCATGATTGCTACCCTAAGGACAAAGGCACTGACTGAATGTAAAAATATAACAGCCTAATCATTTCCCTAGCACACATATCTGAGATACTGTAAAAAGTCTATGTCAGATTCTCCAAGCCTAATAACTCACAAATTTATGATATTCTATAACAGAACAAATTATATGGCAAAAACACATCTGTGATACATCTCTAATGAAGATATAAATGGTGCTTTCACTTCATCTTCCAGTTTATTTGGCAGGGAAAATAAAGTATGAAAACTGTACACAATAGGATATACAGTTGTCAAAATCAGGATTTGGGTGGTTTGGGGTAGTTTTGGGTTTTGGGTTTTTGAACCATGGTTCCTGTATGGTCCAATTTCTCGAAATCAAGAAATACCGTGTTTGGGTGGTTTGGGGTAGTTTTGGGTTTTGGTTTTTGGACCATGATTCCTGTATGGTTCAATTTCTCGAAATCAAGAAATACCGTGTTAAAATGAAACAGGAGAATAAACAAACTACCTAAGGAAAAATAAATATCAAATACCATAAAAGACAAAAGGTGCAAGACTGAGGAAAAAAAAGAACTGAAAGAAGTATCCAGTAATACTAAGTAGAGAACATAAAAGAAACTGAAATACAAACAAAAAAAGACAGGACAGCAGTGTTTAAAAAATGCTAGTACCAATAACGAAATGCAAGAAAGTAAGTACTACAAAAGTTAGGGCAGTGGTTACTTGGGGGAAAAGGGTACATGGAAGATCTTCTGGAGTGGCTGTAAAGGTCTATTTCTTGACTGAAGTGGTGGTTACAAGGATGTCTGCCTTATGAAGTTACAGACGTATCATTTCTCTGTAAATAAGTTTTGTTTTACAACCTAAATGCTAAAAATCACTGGTAATAAAAGCAAAATGTGCAGTTTTACAAACAATTTAAACCAAATCTCATAGCTAGTGGAGGAATACTGTCAGATGGAAATCATGACATGAATTCAACAATGAAAGGACATACACTGAGGAAACTAAACAAAAGGATACATCAAGCAGATTTGAGGGAACAGCACCACCTATCACTACACATACCAGCAAAATAAAAGGAAGGGAAGGAGGGGAAAGAATGTTATCTTTACAGAGATTATACACAGACTACCAATGAAACAGGGAAAAAAGATACTTTCATATCAATTACAAACTGGCATAAGCCCACTCTTATAGAGGTGATGATGACCTTCAGCTACCCATATATCTACGTGACATTCTCCAAATACTTAGCACCTGATAAAATTCTTGAATGTCTTGTTGACAACATCACCTCTCAGAAAACACAGAGCGAAAGAAAACCAATACAGATAACAAGAATGAAATGGTTATTACAAAAACTCTGGAAGAGGGGCACCTGGGTGGCTCAGTCAGTTAAGCATCTGCCTTCGGCTCAGTTCATGATCTCAGGGTCCTGGGATCGAGTCCCACATCAGGCTCCTTGCTCAGCGGGAAGCCTGCTTCTCCCTCTTCCTCTGCCCCTCTCCACTGCTCACATGTGCGCTCGACCTCTCTCGCTCTCTCTCTCTCAAATAAGTCTTTAAAAACAAACAACAAAAAAACCTCTGGAAGAAAAAGATCTCAGAGTTCCTAACAACCAAGGAAACAAACTTGGAACACAGTCAAATACTCAGCCTAAGCCTGAGGAAAAAAAGATACATAGCAGAAATAGGTATTAATCCCACCAAAAACAGAGGGGGAAAAACCCTATAATATACATGCAGCCAAGATAGAGTGAAAGAGACTGGATTTACCCTCTCACCAGAAAACAAAAACAAAAACAAAAAAGCAAGCAAGCCAACAAACCTTTGAAACAGTTTGTTTTTTGTTTTGTTTTGTTTTGTTTTGTTTTGTTTTGTTTTATCAGGTAATGAAAGACAGTGACTGCTCAAAGGAAACAAATGAGGTGAGCCAAACAACTGCGGGAGCTTACTGTCTTGAGAGAGTTTCTAGCTGGCAAAGGGAGAGAAAACCCAGACAATACCTAGTAGTCTCCTGGAGTTGAGGACACAGAGCTGGGAATTGGGGGAGGCCAAGACAGAGTTCACAGGACAGAGTCCCAGGGAAGAGTGAAAGGCACAGAGAACTCAAAAGAGATCTGCAGAGGTCCATCCCTGAGTAGCCAGCAGAGTACTGGTCAGTGCATGTGTATCAGTAATTTACATTAAATTAACTAAGGCTAGGGGGGAAAGTCACTTGAAATTATTAGAAGAAACAATATGCAAGCTCACACAGAACTATTCCCACCAGAGTGGGAAACTTCATAATTCCCAGGGCACTGGATAAAGTACTCAGAACAGCCTAGCCTCAGCAGTGGGGAAAAATTAGTTCCACATTAAATGCTGTGCTGTACCCATCTAACAAAGTTTAAAAACAAGACCCAAAACTGTTGGTTTCCACATAACAGGATAATACATAAATACATAAATATCTACAACCAACAAGATAAAATTCACAAGAGCTAACATCTAGTAAAAAAAAATTTACCAGGCACACTAACAGGAAAATTTGATCCTAATGAGCAGGAAAATCAACCAATTAACTATGACCCCAAATGACACAAAAAATAGAATTAGCAGAGAAGAATATTAAAGCATTATTATAACTGAATTGGATATAGTCAAGATTCTAGAAAAAGTCAGAAATCACTAAGAAGACATCAAAAATATAAAAAACACCCAGTGAACTTCTAGAGATGAAAACTTCAATGAAAAATGAAAAATACACTAAAAGGAATAATGGCAGATTAGACATCACAGAAGAATAATGAACCTCAAGTTACAGCAATAGAAACTATATACACACAGGAAAAAAAGACTGAGAAAAGGTGAAGAGAGCATCAATGAGCTGCAGGAAAACTTCAAGTGGTCTAAAATACATATAATTGAAGTACTTGAAGATGATGAAGAGGAGAAACAGAAAAAGATCTCTTTTGAAAAAATAACTGCAGACATTTTTCCAAATTTGATGAAGACTAATAAACCCACAGATCTAAACACCCCAATGAACTCAAAATTGCAAGAATCACAAAGAGAACTATATATAGGTACATCATAATCAAATTGTACAAAATCAGTAATATACAGAAAATCTTGAAATCAGCCAGAGGAAAAAAAAAAGGTTAAATATAACGAGTTCAGCAGATTTCTTTTTAGAAACAAGACTAGAAAACAATGAAGAAACACTTTTTTCTTTTTAACCACATTACTAAGATATGATTGACATGAATTTAATGTGTACAATTTTTTTAAAAAGATCTAATTTATTTATTTGACAGAGAGAGAGTATAAGCAGGGGGAGTGGCAGGGAGAGGGAGAAGGAGGCTCCTGCTGAGCAGAGAGCCCGATGTGGGGCTCAATCCGGGGACCCTGGGATCATGACCTGAGCCAAAGGCAGACAGCCAACAGAGCCACCCAGGCACCTCTAATGTGTATGATTTTTAAAAAGATTTTATTTATTTGAGATAGAGAAGGCACACGCACACATGCACATGCAGGAGCAGGGATGGGGTGGAGGGAGAGGGAAAAACAGGCTCCCTGGGAGCATGGACATGGGGCTCAGTCCCAGGACTCTGAGATCATGACCGGAGCCAAAGGCAGATGTTTAACCAACTGAGCCACCCAGGCGCCCCCCCCCTTTTTTTTTTTAAAGATTTTATTTGTTTATTTGAGAGAGAGAGAGAGAGCATGAGCGGGGGAGGGTCAGAGGGAGAAGCAGACTCCCCGCTGAGCGGGGAGCCTGATGTGGGACTCGATCCCGGGACTCCAGGATCATGACCCGAGCCGAAGGCAGTCGCTCAACCAACTGAGCCACCCAGGTGCCCCCAGGCGCCCCTTTAATGTGTATGATTTGGTAATAAGTCTGGGGATAAGGATACACCCATGAAACCATCATCATCAAGCCATAAACATATCCATCACCTCTCAATGCTTCTTCCTATCTCCTTGGAACATCTTGAAAGTATTGAAAGGAAAACATTGTTAACCTATAATTTTACATGCAGAGAAAATATCTTTCAAAAAAAGAAGATAAAATACTTTTTCAGACATATAAAAGCTAAAAAAGGGGCGCCTGGGTAGCTCAGTCGTTAAGCGTCTGCCTTCGGCTCAGGTCATGATCCCAGGGTCCTAGGATCGAGTCCCACATCGGGCTCCCTTGCTCAGCAGGAAGCCTGCTTCTCCCTCTCCCACTCCCCCTGCTTGTGTTCCTGCTCTCGCTCTCTCTCTCTCTGTCAAATAAATAAAATCTTTAAAAAAAATTCCATCACCATCAGACCTACACTACAAAAAATGTTAAAGGAAGTCTTTCAGGCAGAACAAATTATACTAGAAGGAAATCTGAATCTACACACAGAAATGAAAGCCACCCAAAATAGTTAACTATGTGGATAAACACATTTTATTTCTTGTTAATCAAATCTCTGTTTAAAGTGTAAGTAGAATGCAGCACATAAACTAAAATTGGAACAATACACAGAGAAGATTAGGATGACATGGAAATTCGTGAAGTGTTCCACATTTTTTCACTATATTGTACACCTGAAACTAATATAACACTTTATGTTAACCATACCAGAATTTTTTTTTCTTTTTTTTATGTTCAGTTAGCCGACATATAGTGTATCATTAGTTTTTGATGTAGTGTTCAACCATTCATTAGTGGGGTATAACACCCAGTGCTCATTATAACATGTGCCCTCCTCAATACCCATCACCCAATTACCCCATTCCCCCCCACCCCCCTTCCCTCTGCAACCCTCAGTTTGTTTCCTGGAGTCCAGAGTCTCTCATGGTTTGTCTCCCTCCCTGATTTCTTCCCATTCAGTTCTCCCTCCCTTACCCCACGGTCCTCTGCGCTATTCCTTATGTTCCACATATGAGTGAAACCATATGATAACTGTCTTTCTCTGCTTTCTCTCACTTAGTAAAATACCCTCCAGTTCCATCCACATCGATGCAAATGATAGGTATTCATCCTTTCTGATGGCTGAGTAATATTCCATTGACCATACCAGAATTTAAAATAAAAGAGAAAAAAAGAAAGCACAACTAGATAAATGCACGTATATCTTTGTTTTGTGGGTTTGTAACACAGGCAAAGTAAAATAAAAATAACAAAAAGGTCAGGAGAAGAGAAATGGAAGTATATTATTCTAAGTTCTTATACTTTACGCCAAGTAGTATAACTCTCGAAGATAAATGTTAAATGTTAAAGATGTAGAAGTTAAGGTAAGTTAAAGTAGTAAAGATGTATACTATAAGCCCTAAAGCAATCTCTAAAATAAGAGATATAGCTAATAAGTCAACAAAGGAAGTAAACATGGAATAATTAAAACTACTCTGTTAATCACAAAGAAGGCAGAAATAGAAAATGAAACAAAGAAAAGATGGGACAAATAGACAACAAATAGCAAAATGACAGATTTAAATTTAACCACATCAGTAATTGCATTAAATGTAAATCATCTAAAGACCCCAACTAAAAAGAGGCTGTCAGACTGGATAAAAAATATCTTTTTTCACTATGGTGAATTTACAGGGATTGATTTTTGAATTTTTTTTTTAAGATTTTATTTATTTATTTGACAGAGAGAGAGCGAGAGCAGGAACACAAGCAGGGGGAGTGGGAGAGGGAGAAGCAGGCTTCCCGCCGAGCAGGGAGCCCAATGTGGGACTCGATCCCAGGACCCTGGGATCATGACCTGAGCCGAAGGCAGACGCTTAACGACTGAGCCACCCAGGTGCCCCTGATTTTTTAATATTAAACCAACCTCAAGTAGGGTAAACCCTACTTGGTCATGAAGTATTTTCATTTTTGCATATTGTTGGATTCAGTTTGCTAAATTTTGTTTAGAATTTTTGCATCTAAGTTCATGAGATATATTGGTCTATAGTTTTATATTCTTGTAATGTTTTAGTTTCATTTTGGTGTCAGGGTAATAATGCTGCTTCTCGATCTTTCCCCTGCCCCCCACCCCGCTCGTGCTCTCTCTCTCTCTCCCAAATAAATAAATGAATAATCTTTAAAGAAAAAATTTGTGCGGTGTCACTAAGCAGTGCTTAGTGAGTGGGAAATGTCTTTTTATTACTAAATAAAAAGCACTACATGCCTTTATTAGAAAAGAAAAAAGGCCGGGCGCCTGGGTGGCTCAGATGGTTAAGCGTCTGCCTTCGGCTCAGGTCATGATCCCAGGGTCCTGGGATCGAGTCCTGCATCGGGCTCTCTGCCCCTTGGGAGCCTGCTTCTCCCTCTGCCTCTCTCTCTCTGTCTCTCATGAATAAATAAATAAAATCTTTAAAAAAAAAAGAAAAAAGGCCTCAAATTAATGACCTCAGCTTCTAACTTAAGATACTAGAAAAAGAACTGTAAATGAAACCCAAAGTAAGCAGAAAGAAATAACGATCAGAGAAGAAATCAATAAAAATACAAAAAAGAAAAATGGGGGAGGGGGAAATCAATGAAACCAAAAACTACTTCTTTAAGAATAAAACTGGTAAAACTCTAGCCAGACTGATAAGGAAAAAACAAAAGACACAAATTAACCAATATTAAGAATTAGAGCATTAACATCACTACAGATTTACACAGAAAAAAGATACCAAGAAAAAAAGGGAAAAAAGATACTAAGAAATTTCTTGACCTTAGACTAATAAATTTGAAACTTAGAAAAAACAGATAAATTCCTTAAGAGACAAAGCTATCAAAGCTCACTCAAGATGAAATAGATAACCTGAGTAGCCCAGTAGCAATTAAGGAAATTGAATTTGTAGTTAAAAACCTTAAGACAAAGAAAATTCCAGGCCCAGATGCTTCTACTGATGAATTTTGCCAAATATTTATAGAAGTAATACCAACCCTACACAAACTCTTTCAGAAATGTATTATTGATGTAAAGAAAAATAAACAGACTGACAGTACAGAATAAAGAGTTCAAAAATCCACATATATATATATGGTAAATTCATTTTTGACAAAAGTACAAAAGCAATTCAGCAAAGAACAGTCTTTTCAATAGCACTTGAAAAACTGCTCTTCAGTGTGCAAAAAATAAACTTCAATCCATATACTGCACCACATACACAAATTAAATTGAAATGGGTCACAGATTTAAAGGTAAAAAGTAAATCTACAGGGGCTCTTGGGTGGCACAGTCAGCTAAGCATCTGACTCTTGGTTTAGGCTCGGGTCGTGATCTCAGGGGGGTGAGATCAAGCTCCATGTCAGACACCACACTCAGCGGGAGTCTGCTTGAAATTCTCTCTCTCCCACTGCCCCTTCCTAAACTGTGCTTGCATGCATGTGCTCTCTCTTTCAAATAAATAAATTTTAAAAAAACAAAACAAAACCTACAAAATTGAGGAAGAAAACATAGGAGATAATCTTACGGCCTTGGTTCAGCAAAAATTTTTTAGAAATGACACCAAAAGCATAAAAGAAAAAAACTGACACATCAACAAAATTGAACACTTCTGCTCTTTAAAAGACATTATCAAGCAAATGAAAAGCCAAGGCTCAGGCAGGGAAAAGACATTTGCAAATCACATCACATATCTAATAAAGGACCTATATCCAGAACATAAGAACTCTCAAAACTCAGTAACGAGAAATGAGTAACACAGTTTAAAATAAAATGAGGAAAAGATATGAACAGACACTTCACCAAGGAAGATATAGGGATGGCATATAACCACATGAAAAGATGCTCAACATCATTAATCATTAGGGAAATGCAAATTGAAACCATAATGAAATACTACACATCTATTACAATGGCTATAATTAAAAAGACTAACATGCCAAATGTTGACAGAGATGTGGAACAGTTGGGACTTTCATACACCACAGTGAGAATGTAAAAATGGTACATCTACTTGGGAAAATAGTTTGGCAGTTTCTTAAAATGCTAAGCGTGCAACTAACATGATCCAGCCATTCTACTCCGTGGTATCTGCCCAAGAAAACAGAAAGCATCTGTTCATACAAAGACTATACCAATTTTCGTAGAAGCTCTATTTGTAACAGCCAAAAGTAGAAAAAAATCCAAATGTCTATCAACAGGTTAATGAATGAACAAATCTTGGTATACCCATACAATGGAATACTATTTGGCAATAAAAATGAATAAACTAATTATACATGCAATATTAATGAATCTCAAAATAAATATGCTGAATTTATATGAAATTCTAGAAAATGTAAACTAATCTATAGTGATAAAAAGAAGCTCAGTGGTTGCCTATGGACAAGGTAAAAGTAGTGATAGATTACTGTGAGTCGAGAGGAAACTGACAGAAATATCATCATCTTGATTGTGTTGATGGGTTCACAGTATACACATGCATCATAAGTTATCAAATTACACACTGTATGTATAACTTATGACAGTAAGTTGTAACTTATTGTCAATTGTACCTCAAACTGTATGAAAAATATTTTACATGAAAGGTCTATTGTTTTAAACTGTAAAACCCCATATAAAGGTAAATATGTAAATAGATCGTTCCCTTAAAAAAAAAAAAGAAAGAAAGAAAAGGCAAGTTGATCCTGCCTCAAAAAAAAAAATTGAGATTACACTGTTTTCATTGCAGATTAGGTGTCCATAGGGAGCAAACAACTATCAACAAAGACTTGCCACTTAGTGGTATTAAGCTAATTACATAAAACTGATTCAAACTGAAACTTTTATTAGGCACTTACTATGTGCCAGACATCATGAAGAACAGAAAAATAAACAAGATAAAGTTCCTTGCATGTACCTGGCAATGTTATAAAAAAGGTAAAATCTTTACACAAACTAGAATATTCTAAGCACTACCCACCCTCTTGGGAGGGGGAGAAAACAATGTATTAAAGTACTAAAAAAAGGAGAAAAGTTGTTCATTTGGAATAAAACTGCCTCATGCCCTCCAGGATCTTATCTATTCTTAAATATTTGCTAAGATGCCTAAGCAGGTAAGTATATTTATAAAACTCTCAGTGATGATGGCCTGCTGATGGAAAAACAAACTACACATTTTTTTCCTTTGGCAAAGGAACTCCGCCAGATATAACTTATTAAAAGAACTCTAGACCACAGCAAATGTTTTAGAATAAACTTGATGACCTCTAATTTAGCAAAAGTTAAAATTAAAAGGCAAAAATGAGGAAGGCAAACAGATAAATTCATCTTTCTAGAGAAACCGAAATGTACTTGGGACTATCCAACTCAAGACCATGCTACTTTCTGACAAAAAAAGCTGGAAAAGATAAGTTGCACAACACAGCAGCAAGTAATTTTTTATATTGTTCCTACACTTGAGTGGGATGGGATTGGATTTTTATTTGTATTATTATCATAATCTTTATTTTCAAAATTTTACAATTCAACCCAGCTTTTTTAAATTTACTATTAAGCTTAGGGGTAAAATTCTTGCCCTAAGTATCTGTTTAAACATGTTAATCCAACACCTACTATGCATAACATACATTCTTGAACTGTAGTAGCTATGTTAATTTTATAAGCTAAATTGAACAACAAAAAAAGTTTTAAAAATTCAGTTTCTTTAAAACCATTAAGCAGGGGGCGCCTGGGTGGCTCGGTCGTTAAGCATCTGCCTTCAGCTCAGGTCATGGTCCCAGGGTCCTGGGAGCCCCACATCGGGCTCCTGCACAGCAGGAAGCCTGCTTCTCCCTCTCCCACTCCCCCTGCTTGTGTTCCCTCTCTCACTGTCTCTCTCTGTCAAATAAATAAATAAATAATCTTTAAAACCATTAAGCATATTGAAAATTTAAACTTTGGTTAGAGAAGGTTATCCCCACAAAATACCAGTGAACCCAGAAATTCTAATGAACTCCACACCCAAATATCTAAGCACCTACTTGATATTTCATTTGAATAACCCACAGGCATCTTAAGCTCAGTATGTTTTACCCTATATCTGCTCTTCTGATAGTCCCAGCGCTGTCAAAGACATCCCATCCACCCAGTTATCCTTTTTTTTCGTCATCCCCATCCTATCTCCTAAATCCCTCAAACCTTCACCTCTGACTTTGACCCCTCATCATTTCTATCCTGAGTTGCCAAAATAACATTCTGGTCTCTCTTCTCCCAATCTAGTCACCTTTCAATAATTTGTGTAAAGTGAGTAATGTGTAAACACTGCCAAAATTGATCTTTATAAAAATGTACATCTGACCATGCCATGACTGAGCTTAAAAATCCTTCTGAGTGCACTCTCTATATTTTACCTCTGCAGCTAATCAACACCTGACACTCCCCAATACATACCAACTTCCTGCCTTGGGCCACTTTGAACTCACCTGTTCCCTCAAAGCCTTGTGCCTTTTTATGTGTGCACTCTTTTATTCTCTCTTCATTACACATTCTCTCTGCAGATAACTTCTAAATCCTTCAAAAGACCAATAGCCCATCCAAACTCTTCCCACCACCCCCTCTCCACCTAATCTGATTTAGAAGTTTCTTTACTCATACACTCTACACATTTATGAAGCTTCAACAAAATACTGGGAATAAAAAATTTTGGTGGAAAAACACACACCAAAAAAAGTATCTGCCTAAACCAGTAATGTCATGTAAACCAGTAAATAAATTGCCATAGCAGAGTGTGATGGAAGTATGCACTGGCTCCTGAATGAGATGTCATTTTCAGTTATTTCTCCAAAAAATACATAATGAATGCATACAATGTGCCAGGCACAGAGCATGTTTCTAGGTATAAATATGTAAGATTCAGTCACTGCCTTCATAGGATTTACAATCTAAGAGGGGATTAGGACAAGAAAACAGCATGAATAGGATACCACAGGAGGACCTAATAAATGATATCTAATCTAGACCTAAGGACTTGGCAGGATGGGGGCGCCTGGGTGGCTCAGTTGGTTAAGCAGCTGCCTTCGGCTCAGGTCATGATCCCAGGGTCCTGGGATCGAGCCCCGCATCGGGCTCCCTGGAGAGCCTGCTTCTACCTTTCCCTCTGCCTGCCACTCTGCCTACTTGTGCTATCTCTCTGTCAAATAAACAAAAAATATCTTTAAAAAAAAAAAAAAGGACTCGGCAGGATGAAAAATCAGAAAGACTTAATTAGAAGGACATGTAAACTGAGACCTGGAGAATGACAATTTTAACTACAAAAGGGCTTATGCTCTTGGCAAAAAGTATATGTTCTACACAGGAAGCAGTAGTTCAGTGCATGGCTGCAATCCAGACCAGACAGTAGAGGTAAAAGAGTTTAGAGACAAGAGTAGAGACATATCAGATCACAAAGAGTTACACAAATCATGCTCAAGAATTTGGGAGTTTAGGGCGCCTGGGTGGCTCAGTTGGTTGAGCGACTGCCTTCGGCTCAGGTCATGATCCCAGAGTCCTGGGATCGAGTCCCACATCGGGCTCCCTGCTCTGCGGGGAGCCTGCTTCTCCCTCTCCCACTCCCCCTGCTTGTGTTCCCTCTCTCGCTGTGTCTCTCTCTGTCAAATAAATAAATAAAATCTTTAAAAAAATAATAAATAAATAAATAAATAAAAAGAATTTGGGAGTTTGGAATTTGTCCTGAAGAAAACTCTTTGCCACTAGAAAGCCATTAAAAAGTTCTAGCAGGGGAATGCCACGGTCAGACTTGCCTTTTCTAAGCACACACACTGGCTGCAGAGCCAAGAATGAACAGCTGCAATAATCCAGGGAGGGAGAGAGTCATGGTGGCTTGAAGTACAGCAGTGGCGGTGGGGATGAAGAAAGGGAGATGGCTTAGAAATATATTTAGAAGGTCAAAATGATAGGAAGGACTTCATGACTGATTAGATGTGGGAGAGGAAGAGAAGAGAAATCAGGGACAAAACTGAGTGGATGAGGTTATTCACTGAGATAGGGATACAGAAGGAAAAAAGTAAACAGTGAGCTTTATTTGGGACAAGTTAATCGTAATGACTGTGGAACAAAAGAAATGTAGAACATAAATGGTTTTAAGAGTAACAAGTCACAGAAATTCTGGGAGTGAAGATATAGAGATGTTGAGATATTAAGGATGTTACAATTCTCAAATGGCAGGCAGCAGAACCATTATTGCTTCTTAAGGGCAACAGTGTGCCAAACAATGTCAGACAGGAGGACAGGAATAATTTAGCAGTCTGTGGAGGTACAATGAGGACTAAATGAGTGACTTCTCTTATACCAAGGACTACAAATACATTACAGTGTTCCACATTAAGAGACAGTAAATAGATTTCATAAGGATTTCCTTCCACCAAAAAGTAAAAATAAAAAAGCTGGGTTATAATTTTTCATTTAGTCCCAGCAGCTATGTCCCATCAAAGACCTAACATTTTAATTCTTTCCCCCCAAAAGCCATGTTTTTATTAACTCATAAACATGTTAAATTTGCAAACTACTGTACTGTATCAAAAATAAAGTCTATGTTTAACCACTCAGTATCCAAAGAACTCAACATACAAAAGGTATTAAAATGTTCGCTAAAGAATGCCAGAAAAAGGGATGCCTGGGTGGCTCAGTCAGTTAAGCGTCTGCCTTTGGCTCTGGTCATGATCCCAGAGCCCTGGGAGCAACTCCTGCATCAAGCTCCTTGCTCAGTGGGGAGTCTGCTTCTCCCTCTGCCTGCAGCTGTCCCGCTTGTGCACTCTCTCCCTCTCTCTCTAACAAATAAATAAAATCTTAAAAAAAATAATAAAGAATACCAGGGGGAAAAAAAAAAAAAGACATATTGTATTTTACACCAGGAAGGTATTACCATGTTATAAGATCTAGTCTAGGAAAAGAAAAGTTCTCCAGGAAAATCTAGATACTAGAATATTCTTTCCATTTCTTAAGCACAAGGGTTTTACAGGACTATAAGCATATCTAAAGGGAATTAGAAGGGGCCAAATTCAAGTTACAAGTTATAAGGAGCCAAATTCAAGTTACATGAATTCCTACTAAGAGTGCCATCAAAGCAAACTCTTAAAAAATAACAGCTGATTTCCCAATTGTTTCATGTTTTTTTCCGATAGAACTAAATTCTAAAACAGTCACAGTAAAAATAGAGTGAAACCCAACTATACTAAAATAGAACTTTTTAACTCCAAGATAAGAGGACTCTTAGTGATTCCATCTCTCCCCACTCATTTTCTCTATCTTCTTGCTCATTCCTAATCACTGAATACCTACTATGTGCCAGAATCTTGGCTAGATGCAGGTGAAACACTTCAGGCCCTGCCCTCATAATGAGTCAGTTTACTGGTCTTCAGAATACAAACATTCACTAAAAATAGCACCTACTTCAAGGACGTGAAATTCATTTTGCATTTCTTATTTAGACAAGACAAAGAGGTGGGTGTTACGGAGTATTTTCCCTCTAAAGAACTTAAGTCTTTAAGAAAGAAGGTAAGGGGCTATCTGATATACACCCAATGCCTAATATAGTGCTTGGAACAAATCAGATGCTTAATAAATATTTGTTGAATAAATGAATGAAAGTAAACTAACAATCAGAGCAGTGGGTCTAAGGCCAAAACCTATTTCAGGCTATCTCCTTTCTCCTGCCTTTTCTGTGATAGGTAAATTCAACTCATTCTATTAATTCAATTCTGTCCACCAGTTATAGAAGACACAGGATGGTCTTTACAAGCAGTGTCCCTGTTTCTCCCCTCAATATTCACAAGAGAATGTCACTTTCTCTGGTTGGTTGACTGTTAAAACATATTGTTCTACAGACAGTTAAAAAAAAAAAAAGCTGAACTCTAAAAACTAATCAGGGTTTCTAATCAAACTCAAACCTATTTTCAAAAGCTCAGCTAAAAACAATATTCATGTAAAATTGAATTCATCCACATGCTGACAAAAACCTACCCTTGATTTAGTCAAATCATCAGAGACCTGAAGATGTCAAATTGGTACCCTGTATTTAGTAACAACTGAACTACCCACTGGCATAAAACTATCAGCATCCTAGAGGCATTACAGGGTCCTTTTTTCTTACCAAAAAGATACAGAGGCACCTGATGGTGCAGTCGGTTGAGTGTCCGACTTTTGGTTTCAGCTCAGGTCATGATCTCAGGGGTCATAGGATGGAGCCCCACATCAGGCTCCACATTCATTGTAGAGTCTGCGTGAGTTTCTCTCTCCCTCTGCCCCTCCCCCCGCAGGCTCTCCCACTATCCTCCTCCCTCAAATAATCTCTAAAAAAAAAAAAAAGATGCAATATACCATATAAGTACATACGTTATATTACATAGTACAAAAACCTACAGGAAACTTTATTCTCTGGTCTACCCTTCAGAAACTAGATTTTTGGGGTTTTACTTTTGGTTTTATTTGAGTGTGGATCCTATCATCCTTATAATGGATCAGGTTCCCCTCTTTACTTTGGCTGCTAAAAAACTTAAGAGCTAAACTGTGCCCCACTAAAGCATACAGTTTATTTAATAAATATACTTCCAGTACCATTTACCTTTTTTACCCTTACTTTCCTTTTACTTTTTTTTCTAATGTATTTTACATAACTATATTGCTTTTATATTTGTGAGCAGCTTAAATCTTTGTGGAAAACGGCAGCAAAAATAAATATTCAACTATTTCCTAACCAATAATAATTTTATAATGTTTAAGAAATCTGAAAGATTTTCCTTAACAATAGTAGCAGCTAACATTTATTGAGCACTTACTTGACACCAGGCACTGTTCTGAATGCTTTGCAAATATTAACTCATTTAATCCTCTTTACAATTCCATGATGGAAATATAATTATTCCTCATTTACAAATGAGAACACTGGGCTCAAGGAAGTTAAGAAATTTGCCCAAAGTATACAGCCATAAAGCAGTGGAACCAGAGGTCTGAACCCAGACAATCAAACTCCATCTCCTTACCCACTGCCCAATTAGGATGATTTTTCATTCATCAAAATTACATGATTTCCGAAACAAGGCATTTTTCAATTCCTAAAGTAAAAATGAGAATCAGAGGTAGAGCTAACTTCAAAAATGGAAGTTTATACCCATACCAAAACCATATTGTAAATCTTTAAAATTCTGCTATACCCAATGACTTGCAGAGAAATTGAGATTACGAATTAACACCTACACAGCATCTACCACGTGCTAGGATTTCTTCTAATATATTTACTTATTGATCCTCTCCACAATCCCATAAAGTAGGTACTATATCATCCCCATATTACAAACGAGGAGACTGAAGCACAGAAAGGGTAAGTAATTTGACTGACGTCACAATAAGTGTGAAGTTAGGCAGAGGGAAAAAAAGAATCTCAAGCAGACTCCATGCTGAGTGCAGAGCAGATGCAGGGCTCCATGTCATGACCCTGAGATCGCCACCGGAGCCAAAATTAAGAATCAGATGCTTAATCAACCAAGCTACTCAGGTGCCCCAGATTTTGTTTGTTTTTTTAAAGCAAGAAACAATCAGATTTGTACATTACAAAACAAACAAACCAACCAACCCTCCAGTGGTGGTGTAGAGAGGGGACTGTGGGCAAAGAAACTGCAACAAGGAGAAAAATCAGCTAAGAACTCAAGACTAGAGGCAGACTAAATGGACTAAAAACAGAGAATGAAGAGTATGCAGAAATTTAAGAACTTCTTTAAGGTAAACTGGTAGGACTTGGTTCTTGATAAATTTTTATTGAAATGGACGTCTCCAAGTTTGTTTTACATGCAACCACTGAATGATACCATTAAACTAGATCTGAACTTACTGAGGAAAGAATAAGTTGGGTTTGCGCGTCATGATAGTATTATTTGGGAGAGGAGCAGGTTTTGGCATAGAAACATAATTTAGGTGGTATGATGGTAATGGGTGTCAAATTACAATGAGTGAGAATAAATGAGATGATGAAGCACAGTTATGAAATAAAAGACTAATTAAGAAATCAGATTATGGGGGCACCTGGGTGGCTCAGTCGGCTGAACGCCCAACACTTGATTCCAGCTCAGGTCCTGATCTTTGAGTCATGGCACTGAGCCCTACGTGGGGACTCCATGCTCAGCAGGGAGTCTGCTTGAGATTCTCTCTCTCCCTCTGCCCCTGCCCCGTTCACGCTATCTCTCTCTAAAATAAATAAATAAATAAAATCTTTATAAAAAAGTCAGATTATGGGGCGCCTGGGTGGCTCAGTTGGTTGAGCGACTGCCTTTGGCTCAGGTCATGGTCCTGGAGTCCTGGGATTGAGTCCTGCATTCGGGACTGCTTCTCCCTCTGACCCTCCCCTCTCTCGCGCTCTCTCTCTCATTCTCTCTCTCTCAAATAAATAAATAAAATCTTTAAAAAAAAGTCAGATATGAAAGAGAGTGACTGGAAGGAAAGGGTGAAAAAAGTCTTATATTTCACAACTGGGCTTCACCATCTCAAGGATTCTCTCATAAACAATCCATGCCTGAAAGAGGGAAGCATAGTTCAAATGGAAAGGATCCCTTCTTGGAAAGACCTAAATTGAATTGGTCCAGACAGAAAATCAAGCAGGATAACTTTCAAGTATGTAATGAATCAAATAGAAAATCAGCATCTGCTATGAAGACTTAAAAACTAACAAGACAATCAAAGAGCATGAATAATCAAAAAAACTATGACCAATCTATCATTTAAAATAGCCAATATGTAGAAGTATGAAATCTTAATGTTTTTATTATTTCATGTAATCCCAACAACTCCAATACAAATAACAACTGGCACCACCACTATTCTGGAGAAAAAATTTACGAAGGACAGAAAAGTCATACTTGCTCAGCTTCCCAAGGTCACACTTCAAAGTAACAGCAAAACCAAGACCATATGTGTTATTCTGCGGCCAAGTCTAGTGGTCCATACACCAAACCACAAACATTGTCAAATAATTCAAAATGGGATAAGGAGAGCAGCACAGAGAAAATGACTCAAATTCGATCACCAGAGGAAGCTACTGGTGACGAGTAAATACGTAGTCATTAGTTTTCCATGAGTCATCCCCAGACCCAACTGTTTACGAAATACTCCCGCAATAGGAAATACTGCCTATGGCATGTCATGACAGTCCTAAATAACAGGCATTAAGATGTGCCCTCGGAACGTATATAGGCAATATACAACGATATCTCCTCCGCACTAATCCTAGTTCCTAACGAACTAGGAGGGAGTTAAGACAGGATCACAGATACTCCCCACGAGAACATCATAGAGACCTCTATGAAATACCGTAACTAACGCCTTCCTAGACAAGCGTGAGATGGTCTAAATCTCCTGCTCCCTGACTGGAAACATGCCCTGCTGCTCATAAGCACCAGCCAACTCGGCAGTCTGGTAAAATGAATCCAATACACTCTTTTCTTCTACGTGCACAGCTGCACAACACCTGTTTTCAGCTCCTCCCGATGGGGGCAAAGATGCCTTCACCAGAGTGAAGCAGAGAAAGACGGGAAAGTTAGATTAACGCCTCAAAGGAAAAGAAAAAAAGACGCTGGAGTCAGAAGAGTACATCTAAAGAACTAGAGTAAGGAAAAAGTGAACCACAAAAGAAAGGAACTAGGAAACTACCTGTCTCTTAGAAAAGGCAATACAAATTAAAGCCCCCTGCTGCGGGGCAGTGCAGAGCAGAACTGCGCCCGAGGCCTAGCTGGCCTTGGAGCAGGAGCCGGTCTCTAATTCCCGGACTGAGCCGGCTATCTCGAGAAAACAGCTGACACGACCAAGTCCTCTTCTCTTACATCCGCCACAAGCTGTTCCTGATACAGAATGGCCTTCACGTCCCTCCCCAACCGGCCTCCAAGCAACAAAAGCACACCATCCCAGAGAAAAGTAGGGACGTTCGCCGGGGCCGTTACTTACCTTCCCGCTCACAACACTCTCCGCCGCCATGTTTCCTTCGCGTGCCTGTGATGACGTAGCAGCGCCTCACGTGTCTCTGGGATTCACAACAACATCCGCCAAAACTAGGCTGATATCCGGGCGGGAAAGGGGCGGGGAGTGGAGGGAACAGCACGGAGCGAAGGGGCGGGTGAGAAGAACAGCCTGGCGCATGCGTACTGAGTGGATCACAAGCCGCTGGGGTGGGGTCTCTGGTGCATACCGCGCATGCGCCAATTTTTTTCCAAGGAGGGACGCTTAATTAAAGTGTTTTTGCCTTTGAGTTTTCCTGGGGACGAGACTTTGAGCCACTCACAGGCCATTTCTGTTTGGTATGATGGGAAGAACATATATTAGGAGCCAATAAACGTGGCCCTGGCTTTGTGGCCATAGAGGTTAGTCACACCTTCAGCCTCTGTTTCTCATCTGAAAATCGGGATAGTAAGACTGTGGCGAAGATTAAAGGAATCCCAGCCCTTTATCCGAGCACCCACACAGAGACTTTCCCCTTCTGTTTGTGAAGTTTCTGAATTTGAGTCTGATTACGGCAACTCACACATGACCTTGAGTAAGGTATTTTGATAGGAACTGCGATAATACCACGCCCTCGTTGCTCCGGAGTCCCAAGCACATAGCTCATAGCTCCTACACAGTTACTTAATAGCTGTGTGACTTGAAACAAGTTTCTAAATTCATCCACGCTTCAGGATGTAAAATGATTACCCATGGAGTGGTTGTAGGGATCTCATGGGTCAGTGCATGTGTGTCAAGATGATTTGTTGAGATATTAAGATACTGTTTTGTTCTCAGGGCTGCAAAAGAATGCGGGGGGTGGGGGGTAGAGAGGAGTAGAATGCCAGAGGGTGACTGGATAGCACCCCAAAGATCTGGGACTTTCCTTGCCCCAGGGCAGAATAAATGGCCCCTTTGTGTCAAAACATCTGTACCCACTGAGGTGATTCTCTCTCCGAACAATGGAGAGAGGTTGAAGACTTTACAGGTTGGTTAAGTGGCAACCAAAGGGAGTAACAGAAAAGGAGGGTTGAAAGTTCTGTGAATATCAGGAACCTAATGGGAAAGGGAAGTGGCAAGACCTTGTAGTATCCATTAGGGAGGCTGCACACTAGGCATCAGAGATTCTAATCACGGCCAAGACCCCATGTCCAAGCTTGGCATTGAATCAGCAAAGCAGGTCACCATCAAAGGATAAATGAGCTGGGGAAGTGAGCGTATTAGTAACCAGCACTGAGTGAAGACGAGGCCTTTCCCAAAAGAACTGGATTGAGTAAGACCCCTAGAACCTTCATACAATCCTAGGTATGGTGTGTAGATCCTTAATAGTGACCCACATTAAACTTTCCACCAGCTCAGGGCGCCTGGGTGGCTCAGTTGGTTAAGCTACTGCTTTCGGCTCAGGTCATGATCCTGGAGTCCCGGGATCGAGTCCCGCATCGGGCTCCCTGCTCAGCGGGGAGTCTGCTTCTCCCTCTGACGCTCGCTCTCTCAAATAAATAAATAAATAAATCTTAAAACAAAAACAAAACAAAAAAAAAAACAACTTTCCACCAGCTCAAAGTAATTGGGTATGGTTAGAGGAATTTTTTAACAGACATTTCTTACACCCTGTGTTTTGGAGAAAAGTTGAAGCCTAGTACGCTGCCTGGAATAGAACACTCAATAAATGGCAGCTATTATTTATATAATAAGTTTGGGAATTAAAGCTTTCTCACTGTAAACTTGGCATCCTAGTTTCATCTGCTACTTCCATGTTTTAAAGCCTCATCCTTCAGATGCCCCTTAAATGCTGGCACTGACTACCCATGGGCTATCCTTGGGTTTCTTTACTTTTTTCCAAGCACATTCCTAGACCATTATCTTTATATATTCTGACATCACCACCTCCTATGTGCCAATGACTGAAATATCTCCAGCCCAAGTCTCTCCTAAAATTTAGGGCCTACGCCTGTTGCCTGCTGGACCTTTTTACTTGAATGACCCATCACACCTCAAAAAATCCTAAATCTTTGCTCCTTAAAATGTAGTCTGCAGACCAGCAGCGTCTGGAAGCTTGTTAGAAATGCAGAATCTCACATTGGGGAGGGTATGTGTTGTAATGAGCACTGAGTATTATATACGACTAATGAATCACAGACCTGTACCCCTAAAACAAATAATACATTATATGTTAATTAATTTAAAAAGAGGGGAAAAAAAGAAATGCAGAATCTCAGGTCCCACCCCAGAACTACTGAATCAAAAGTTGCATTTTAACAAGATCTCCAGGTGATTTTTGTGCATGTTAAACTGAGAAGCACAGTCTTAAATTTTGCTTTTGTTCTCTGAAATTTACTACCATTTGCTTAATTAGAGATGCAGACAGAGCACAATTTCTCCAGGAAAGTGTTGCTATCATGTTACCCAGTTCTGGGAAACTCGTGGCATGAGTTTTCTGGAGAACTCATGGCAGACATCCCCACTGTGTCTCTCCTTCCTATCCCCACTACCACTCCTACAGTTGAGGTCTCTGGTGACCCCTGGTTTGCATCTTAATTCATTCCCTTGCTTTCTGCTTCATCTTCCCCCTAATAATTCATAACCCCACCAGATTTGTCTTCCCAAAGCATAAATGTGATCATGTGAACTCCCTGCTTAAAATCCTTTAATGGCTTTCCATCTCTTCAAGGAAAAAGTCCAAATTCTCCAGCATAACATACAAGGCCCTTCATAAACTGTTCTTGCCTATTATTTTAGCTTTATCTCCCAACCTTACCCACTCAGACCCAAGTTGCCAACCATAGCCAAATATCTGCTGTTCCCTGAATATACCATGCTGTGTCCCAAGATCCCTTGAACTGCAGCAGATTGGCTTGGCTTGGATCCCTAAACCAATCACTGTGTCCCAAAATATATAGATGTTCTAACTGGCCAGATTTGACTCATATGCCTACAGCCCCAGTCAAGTACAGAGAATGACCGGAAGGGTAATTCCCAGAGAAAAAATCAGGAACCATTCTAGAAAAAAGGGGAGTGGTTGCTGGGCAGGCCAAAGCAGACATTAATTACAGAGGATCCATCTGTGCACTCCCATGGTATCACACTGTAAAATACCTGGTTAACTGACCTGCCTTCCTTTCCCTGCTAGGCTGTGAACTAATGGAAGGTAGGAACTACACTTTTCATTGCTATGATCATCACTCTTGGCACAAATGCCTGACCCATAGCAGATACTAAATAAAGGTTTGTTTAACAAATTAAATCAGTTCTTTACAAATGGCAGTTAGGCTTTACATTCAAGAGGAAAGAGACCATTTTCCTTTTTCAGTGATATCCTCTATATGCAAAGGGAAGAAACAAGGTCAGGATTTCAGTGTAGTTTGTTTCATGTTTTAGTTTTTTACTATATTAGAAGAAAAAAATCATAGTACACTTACATGAAACAAATGGACAGGTTTTTAAAAGCAGCATGCATATAAATTTAATGTAAATAAAGTAATGGGGCTCCCTATAACTTAAAATAATTACTGTTTTCATGGGAGTGAGTAATTTTATAGTTCCTGAGTTCACTCCCGTGAACTATATAGTCATTCGCTAATTATAACTTATCACTCAAAAAGTTATCTGATGTAAAAGAATCTTAGTAAGTATCCTAAAGCAACTTTAGACCTGGGCAGAACTTTAGCATTCGTCTCCCCATGTTTTTCATTTGAAGAAATTGAGTCTCTTAAGAGATTAATGATTTGCCAAAGTCACAAGCTGCTTTATAGCTGAATTAGACTTCATTACTGATAAATGTCTTAGTCAGCTGTGCCACACTATCAGCTGAAAGTGATTACTCCCCTCTGTGAACTACAACATTTAATTACCCATTCAGTTTGATCCCCCCTCACCTCAGTTTCTGACCAAACTATTTGTCTTTCAGAGCTTATCCCATGTCACACATCATCTGTTAAGACTTCTCAACTTTGCCACTACTCATTGACCTCTACGTTTCCTGAACTCTTAGAACAGTCAGACTAAACGGGGGCCTGGGTGGCTCAGTTGGTTAAGCGACTACCTCTGGCTCAGGTCCTGGGATCGAGCCCCGCATCGGGCTCCCCCTGCTCTGCGGGGAGCCTGCTTCTCCCTCTGCCTCTGCCTGCCACTCCCCCTGCTTGTGCTCTCTCTGTCAAATAAGTAAATAAAATCTTTAAAAATAAAAAATACCACTGAATTGTACACTTAAACAGTGGCTGAAATGGTAAATTTTATGTATATTTTATCGCAATTTTTAAATAATTGGAAAAAATAGAGGAAAATATTCAGAATGGAGGGTTAAGCAGAATTCTTAGACTTGACATCAAAATCATGATCCATAAAGGAAAAGTGGATAGACTAGACTTTATCAAAGTTAAAAACTTTTGCTCTCCAGGTTGAAAAGGATGAAAAAAACAAGCTATAGACTAGGGTAAAACATTTGCAAACCACAAACCCAACAAAGGACTAGTACCTAACCTTTATAAGGAACTCCCAAAACTCAACATTTAAAAAACAATCCATTAGAAAATGGGTAAAAGAAATTGCATTAATTTTCCATTGCTGCTCTAAAAAATTACTACAAATTTAGTTTCTGGAAAAAACACATCAGATGTCAACCACAGGTCTCATTGGCTTAAGATCAGGGTGTCAACAGGACTATTCCTTTCTAGAGGTTTTAGAGGAGATTCTATTTCTATGGTGTAAACCCTGAGAGTTGGGTTGTTTTTCCTTTTCTCTTTCTTCTTTTTGTAATGCAGGTGCTGACTTAAGCCTTGACTGCGGAGGCATCCACTGCAGAGAAACATCCTCTTCAGTGATGGCTATTTCAAAGAAACACATTGCCAGCCACAGGACTAGATAAAGACCCAGGTTACCTCCCCGCACTGAGTTTCCTTTGTTTTAGAGCTCTTGGTTGATTTTAATAACTGACCATTTGGGCCACTTGTTTTTTTCCTCTTCCTGCACTTTAAATTCCTACTGTTATGTTTTATTTATTTATTTTTAAAGATTTTATGTATTTGACAGAGACACAGCGAGAGAGGGAACACAAGCAGGGGGAGTGGGAGAGGGAGAAGCAGGCTTCCCGCTGAGCAGGGAGCGCGATGCGGGGCTCGATCCCAGGACCCTGGGATCATGACCTGAGCTGAAAGGCAGACGCTTAACGACTGAGCCACCCAGGTGCCCCATACTGTTGTTTTAAATTTACTACTAAGGAGTGTGCCTGGAAAACCCCAGACTCTCACCCTTGATACCAGGGTATCAAAGACCAAACTTCTTGCCATATTTCTGCTCTTTCATTTGGAGAATGTTGTCTTTTGTCTTAAAGTTTTTCACTCAGTCTCAGGGTGGCTACAGCAGCCCCGTTAATCACATCCTTCCACAAAAACATGCAAAGGCCAGAAGAGATAAATTTCCTTTCATGGGTTCCTTTTGTAAGACTAATGAAAAGTCCTCAGGATTCTTTTTCTCAAATCTTACTGGCCAGAATTGCATCTCATTCTCAGTCCTAAATTAGTATGGCTCTGGGAATGTAGTAGGGCCCTGAAGTATATTTACTCAATACTAGAGAGCAGTTAGCAAAGAAGAAGGGAAAGATGCTTATTGGGTAGACAGCCTCTATGTATGCAACACCAGTGTAGAGTTGGAATTGAAAAGTTTGTTTCATCCTTAATGCAATTGAAAAGTAATACCTTTAGTTATCCTTTAAGGCTACTATCATCTTGCCCATGAATGACTATACCAGCTTCCTTGTACTTCCTGCCTAAAGTATTGTTCTCTTCTAATCATTTCTTCACAGTGAAGCACAGTGATATCTTTTTCTTTTCCAAATAACAGTGTAATTAGCCTGTTAAAATCATTCACTAATTTTTCATCCACATCGATGAGGTGAAAGCCAGGCCCCTTCCTTAACTACTCAGCCTATTTTCTACCATTTCCTGCAGAACTTGATACTCTAATGACCCCAAACTATGGTTCTATGAACTCCTTGCTATTTCTTCCTTTGCTTATGAAGCCCTTGTAGCCTGGCATGCCCTTGCTTTCCATTTCCAAACCTACCCATTTCAACCAGGAGATGTCTCCTCATCCTTTTAAGAATCAGCCAGGACATCAAATCTCTGGAAGGCTTCTCCACAATTCTTCTTCATAGTAGTGATAGTCAGGAGTCTCTATGAATAGAATTATAGGAGTGAGCTTGAAAAGCAAAGAGCTACTGAAACACAAACAAAAACTCCAAATCTGAGGCATGGCTATATGGAGAGAGTTTTTGAATAATCATCAATTGTTTGTATCTCAGTGACAGCCTATTTATACCATATTTCTTCTCTGGTGCTATGATGCTTTGGAAATAAAAGATCTACTAGGCAAATAATAACAAATAGCTTCCCAAACTGCTGATCATTCATAAAATGTTACATTATCTCTGAATCATAACAGAGCTATTTTTTTTAAAGATTTTATTTATTCATTTGAGGCACAGAGATACAGAGAGAGAGAGAGCATGAGGAGGGAGAGAGGCAGAGGGAGAGGGAGAAGCAGGCTCCCCGCTGAGCAGGGAGCCCGATGCGGGGCTCGATCCCAGGACGCTGGGATCATGACCTGAGCTGAAGGCAGACGCTTAACCATCTGAGCCATCCAGGCGCCCCAACAGAGCTAACTGTTGAGAAATGCAGTTATTGTTGAAGCCTGAGGAAGTATTCTTGTTTTCTTCTGTCAAGGTACATATACCCAATATCAAGTATTTCCTTCTCAGTTTCATTGCTTACCCAGTCACATTTTTCTCTACTTTAGTATGTCATGAAACTTTATGTTAAATGCTTTTTTTTTTTTTTTTTACTATTTATAAAATGAAGAAAGAAAACAGGAAATTTATAAGCTACTTGGGAAGAAAAGGGATTATCAATGTAACAGTCATTTAAAATTATATTAGCATGAATCTACAACATTTCTCTTTCATACTCTGATGAAGCTAATGGAAAACAAAACTAGCAAATTCAAATATTTGCATAAACTGAACACTTGAAAATAACAGTTGTTGCCATCTAACTACTCCATCCAAAATTTGAGAGGTATGTTTCTGTATAAAAGCTATTTAAGCATCATATGTGAACATTTCCTACATAACAGCATATGCATGCATAGTAAGCGGACCTTCCCTTACTTCATACCCCCAACCTTGAGTCAGTATTAAACATTAAGACATATGGTATACATGGGACCTAATTCAGTCAGCCAATAGATTCAAGAATTGTACCTTCTAACCCTGTCATTAAAATTTAAGAATGTTTTGGAGTGAATTTTTTTAATTTTTAATTTGACAGAGAGAGAGACGGCGAGAGAGGGAACACAAGCAGGGGGGAGTGGGAGAGGGAGAAGCAGGCTTCCCGCTGAGCAGGGAGCCCAATACGGGGCTCGATCCCAGGACCCCGGGGTCATGACTTGAGCCGAAGGCAGAAGTTTAACGACTGAGCCACCCAGGCGTCCCTGGAGTGAATGTTTTAAGTGAACTATTTGATTTCCTTATTTGTAAGGGCATAAAGAATACAAGAGAAAAAACAAAAAGCCCTAAGGATCTACAGTATAGATTCTACACTAAATGCCAACATCCTAGGACTGTATGAAGAATTCCATTCTCTACATTGGGCAATTTGTATTGTCTGAAATTTTATATTGCTTTTCTTCCCTCTTGCTAGAAAGGTTTTTACTGAAATTGGATTCCCTTTTGGCAGTGGAGGGTGGTAAAGAATATGGTATCTGGAGACAGTCTTGGGTGAATCCTTACCCACAATACGACAGGGCAAGTGGTTTAATCTGAAATTTGTTTCCTCAACCAGTCAGTGGTTTAATCTTTAAATGTTACGGCATACAAGTTCCTGAACTTGTGTTCCTATGGGTCAGAAGCTTGGCAACTTAACGGGAGAGCCACCAGACACCACACAAACCGGCAGGAAGTCCAAACTAGAAATTCAAGCCACACACTTTACTCCATTTATTCTATACAAATGAAGATAAATATTTTACTTGAAGGGTGGGATATCAGTAAGAACTTCTAAGTTGACTTTTTTCTCTTCCTTTAAAATGTAGATATTCAGAATGCTTGGGTGGCTCATTTGGTTAAACATCTGCCTTCGGCTCAGGTCATGATCCCAGGGTCCTGGGATCGAGCCCCGCATCGGGCTCCCTGTTCCTTGGGAGCCTGCTTCTCCCTCTCCCACTCCCCCCACCCCCTGCTTGTGTTCCCTCTCTCGCTGTGTCTCTCTCTGTCAAATAAATAAAATCTTTAAAAAAAATTAAAAATTAAATAAAAAGAAGGAATTAATCCTTCTGAACTCCCCAGAACATCACAAACCTGTTACTAAAGCAAAGCTATCAACTAGAAGTTATTTCAGTAAGAGCGGATGAATGGATAAAGAAGATGTGGTATATATATACAGTGGAATATTATGCAGCCATCAAAAAACAAAATCTTGCCATTTGCAACAATGTGGATGGAACTAGAAGGTATTATGCTAAGTGAAATAAGTCAATCAGAGAAAGACAAGTATCATATGATCTCACTGATATGAGGAATTTGAGAAACAAGAGACAAGCATAGGGGAAGGGAGGGAAAAATGAAACAAGATGAAACCAGAGAGGAGGACAAACCATAAGAGACTCTTCATATCAGGAAACAAACTGAGGGTTGCTGGAGTGGAGGGGGGTGGGAGGGATGGGGTGGCTGGGTGATGGACACTGGGGAGGGTATGTGCTATGGTGAGTGCTGTAAATTGTGTAAGACTGATGAATCACAGACCTGTACCCCTGAAACAAACAATACATTATATGTTAATAAAAAATAAATAAATAAATAACAACAAAAAAGATGTTATTTCAGTAAGAGAGAACACTACCTGGCTGAATCTTAGCAACGTATCGGAAAGGGGAAGTCAGGGGCGCCTGGGTGGCTCAGTTGGTTAAGCGACTGCCTTCGGCTCAGGTCATGATCCCGGAGTCCCGGGATTGAGTCCCACATCGGGCTCCCTGCTCAGCAGGGAGTCTGCTTCTCCCTCTGACCCTCCTCCCTCTCATGTTCTCTGTCTCATTCTCTCTCTCACAAATAAATAAAATCTTAAAAAAAAAAAAATTAAAAAAAAAAAAAGAAAGGGGAAGTCAGAAATGGAATACTGATTGAGTTTTGGATTCTGAGTTCAAGTGGTTTAAGATGGGCCTTTCAAGGCAAGGAGATGACTGGGATCAGGCAAATATGTGTTATAATTATTTAAAATTTGGTGACAAAGAGGATCTTGAAGTGACTTTTGTTGTCACTTGTTGCAAGTGTAAATCGTGGATACCTGCAAGCTAATTGTGGAAGTGAATAGTCTACTGTCTCAGATAAATTGATCTGTGGGAATTTTCTAAAGAACTGAAATTAATTACTGTTTATAGTAACATCCATTCCAGGCAAAATTTCCTTGAACAACCATCTAAGTCAAGTTGACCTAGGTGGTCTACAGTCTTACCTAAGTCATATTGTCACACATATTCTCAATTTTTAGTGCATTTCAACTTTATGGGCATAAAATTATTGATAATATTTTTCTTGTTATCTTTTACATTTCTAATGTAACTATAGTTATGTTTTCTTTCTCATTCATGATATTGCTTAGGTGTGCTTTCCTCTTTCCTTGAAATTTTTTCCAAATGTTTTCTATTTTAAGATTTTCATAGAACCAATTTCTGAACTTATTTTTTTCTCTTTATTGTATCTTAGCTTTCTCTTTCATTGAATTCTGCTCTTATTATTTCCTTCCTTCTGCCTTCTGTTTTCTTTGGGTTTTATTCTGTTGTTCCTTTTCTAATTTAAGTGAAATCTTTATCTTGTTTTTCAGCCTTCCTTCTCTAATACAAACTTTAAATCTATAAAATGCCAAAAGGACCACTTCTCCGCATCCCACAGGTTTTGGTATGTAGCATTTTCACTTATCATTCAATTCTAAGTATTTTTAGTTTTCAATATGATTTCTTCTTTGACCCATAAGCTATGTTACATGTGTTTTTAAATGTTTTATATTCTTGGGGGTTTTATTTATTTTTATTTTTACTTCCTTCTTGCATTAGTGACATATAATTGACATATAACATTGTGTAAGTTTAAGATGTACAACATACTGATTTGATACAATATATATTGCAAAATGATTCCACAGTAGCATTAGATAACACTTCCATCACCTCACAGAATTACCATTTCTATTTGTAGTGAGAACATTCAAGATCTACCCTCTTAGCAACCTTTTTAAGTATATAACATTGTATTATTAACTATAACTACCATGTTATACATTAGATTCACAGAACTTATTCATTATAAGTCATAATTGGAAGTTTGTACCCTTTAACCAACATCTCCCCATTTCCCCCAACATCCAGTCCCTGGTAACCACCGTCCATCTACAGATTAATGGATAAATAAAATGTAGCATATATATATATTTATATATGTAACACTCACACAATATAAAATTGTTCAGCCATGATAAAGAAGGAAATCTATTAATTAAAAATGGTCTAAGAACTTGACCACAACTCTATGGCCAATTAATCTTAGACAAGGCAGGAAAGGATATCCAATGGGAAAAAGACAGTCTCTTCAACATATGATGTTGGGAAAACGGGACAGCAAAAGAATGAAACTGGACCACTTTCTTACACATATACAAAAATCAATTCAAAATGGATTAAAGATCTAAATATGAAACCTAAAACCATAAAAATCTTAGAAGAGAACATAGGCAGTAACCTCTTTGATACCAGCCATAGCAGCTTTTTTCTAGATATGTTTCTTGAGGCAAGGAAAACAAAAGCAAAATTAAACTATTGAGACTACATCAAAATAAAAAGCTTCTGCACAGCAAAGGAAACAATCAACAAAACTAAAAGGCAACCTATGGAATGGGAGAAGATATTTTCAAATGACATATGTGATAAAGGGTTAGTATTCAAAATATATAAAGAACTTACGCAACACCAAAAAAAATAATAAATCAATTAAAAAATGGACAGAAGACATGAACAGACATTTCTCCAAAGAAGACATAGAGATGGCCAACAGACACATAAAAAATGCTCATCATCACTTAGACCATCAGGGAAATGCAAATCAAAATTACAATGAGATATCACCTCACACCTATTAGAATGGCTAAAATCAACAACACAAGAAACAAGTGTTTGGGTAGATGTGGAGAAAAAGGAATCCTTTTAGTCAACCATAAAAAAGAATGAAATCTTGCCATTTGCAACAACATGGATGGAGCTAGAGAGGATAATGCTCAGTGAAATAAGTCAGTCAGAGAAAGACAAATACCATATGATTTCACTCATATATGTAATTTAAGAAACAAATCAAGAGTAGAAGGAAAAGAGAGAAAGTGAGAAATCAAGAAATAGACCCTATCATAGAGAACAAAATGATGGTTACCAGAGGGGAAGTGGGTGGGGGAATGGGTTAAATAAGTGATAGGGACTAAGAAGTGCACTTGTCATGATGAGTGATGTATAGAATTGTTGAATCACTATATTGTACAACTGAAACTAATATAAGACTATATGTTAATTAATTGGAATAAAAGTAAAAACTTAAAAAGCCAAAAAAAAAAAAATGGGATAAGAACTTGAATAGACATTTTTCCAAAGAAAACATACAAAAGGCCAACAGGCATATGAAAAAATGCTCATTGTTACTAATCATTAGGGAAATGCAAATCAAAACTACAATGAGTTATCACCTCATACCTGTCCAGATGGCTATCATCAAAAAGACAAAACACAACAAAGGTTGGCGAGGTTGTGGAGAAACTGGAACTCTTGCACAGTGTTGGTGGGAATGCAAAACAATGCATGGGAAACTATATGGAGATCCCTCAAAATATTAAAAATAGAACTATCATATGATCTAACAATCCTACTCTGGGAATTTATCCAAAGAAATTCAATCAGAAACTTATGTAGGTATTAGCACTCTTATGTTCATTGCAGCATTAGTCACAATAACCAAGATGTGGAAACAAGCTAAATGTACATTGATAGATAAATGGATAAAGAATGTGTGGCATATACATATAAGAATACTATTCAGCCTTAAAAAAGAAGGAAATCTGAAATATGTGACAACATGGGTGAACCTTTAAGAATAGAGAAATAAGTGAAGTGAAGCTAAGTGAAATAAGCTAGTCACAGAAAAATTCTACATGATTCTACTTATATGAGGTATCTAAAATAGTCAAACTCATAGAATCAAAGAGTGAAACAGTGGTTATCAGGGAATGGGAGAAGGGTAAATGGGGAGTTGCTAATCAACGTACATATTCAGCTAAACAAGATGAATAAGATCTAGAGATCTGGTTGTACAATATTGTATTTCTAGTCAACAATAATGTGTACTTAAAAATTTGTCAAGGAGCACCTGGGTGGGACAGTCAGTAAGCGTCTGACTCTTGGTTTCGGCTCAGGTAGTGATCTCAGGTTTGTGAGATCAAGCCCCAAGTCAGGCTCTGCGCTCAGTGCAGTGTGTGCTTAAGATTCTCTCTCCCTCTACTGGGTGTTGTATGCAACTCATGAATCACTAAATTCTACCCCTGAAACTGATAATACACTACATGTTAAGTAAATTGAATTTATTTTATTTTTTTTATTATGTTCTTAATCACCATACGTTACATCATTAGTTTTTGATGTAGCATTCCATGATTCATTCTTTGCATATAACACCCAGTGCTCCATGCAGTACATGCCCTCTTTAATACCCATCACCAGGTTAACCCATCCCCCCACCCCTCTCCCCTCTAGAACCCTCACTGTTTCTCAGAGTCCATAGTCTCTCATGGTTCGTCTCCCCCTCCGATTTCCCCCCCTTCATTCTTCCCTTCCTGCTATCTTCTTCTTCTTTTTTTTTTTTTTAACATATAATGTATTATTTGTTTCAGAGGTACAGGTCTCTGATTCAGCAGTCTTACACAATTCACAGCGCTCACCATAGCACATACCCTCCCCAATGTCTATCACCCAACCACTCCATCCCTCCCACCCCCCACCACTCCAGCTGGAGTAAATTGAATTTAAATAAAATAAAAAAATTTTTTTAAAGAGAGAGGGGAAAAAAAGATTCTCTCTCCCTCTCAAATAAATAAACCTTTTTTAAAAAATTGCCAAGAGTAGATCTCATGTTGTGTTCTTACCAGAATTTTAAAAAGATTTTATGTATGTATGTATGTTAAAGAGAGTGTGACTGGGGGAAGAGGCAGAGGGAGAGAGAATCTCAAGCAGACTCCCCGCTAGTCCAACAAGGGGCTTGATCGCATGACCCTGAGGTTATGACCTTTGCTAAAATCAAGAGTTGGATGCTTAATCAACTGAACCACCCAGGCACCCCTTACCACAAATTTTTTTAAGTGAAATAGAAGATAGGCATACTCTGCAACCCAGAGATCACACTACTAAATATATTCCCTAGTGAATCTTCCCCATGTTATGAAGAGTCATATATAAGAATGTTCACTGCAGCATTATTTGTAAATAGTAAAAACAATGTGAATGATCACCAAGGAAAGAATGTTGTATATGCTGTGGAATACTATACGCCAATTCAAATCAATAAACTAGAGTAATTTGTATTAGTATGGGAAGATTTCAAAAATTTTTAAAATATTTTTGTAATGTTTAGATTAAAAGTGTTTTTCAAAAAATCTATGGCTCACTTATTTTTATGCACTGCTAGAAAATTGAAGTCTTTTGTGTCTTTTTCATCCTTAAATGAATTCTCTTTACTGTCTTACCATCTCCTTCTCTTTTCATTTGTTAAGAAATAATTTTCTAGGGCGCCTGGGTGGCTCAGTTGGTTAAGCGACTGCCTTCGGCTCAGGTCATGATCCCAGGGTCCTGGGATCAAGTCCCACATCGGGCTCCCTGCTCTGCGGGGAGCCTGCTTCTCCCTCTCCCACTCCCCTTGCTTGTGTTCCCTCTCTCGCTGTCTCTCTCTGTCAAATAAATAAATAAAACCTTTAAAAAAAAAATAAAAAATAAAAAAAAGAAATAATTTTCTTGCTGTTATAATAGGAAGAACAATACTTGTTTCCTGGCTTGTTACAGGATTGTATTTCCATTTGCAAATTCGTCATGGTATATTAAAACACAAATGAGGTAGCTCTAATCAATGGCAGTGGAACTCTAAAATACAATTACAGTGCTTCACAATTTGACTGGAAATGACAGATTGTAATTTGGATTACAGCGTATTACAATTAATGCTAAATTGCCAATAGTGAATACATTTAACCCTCCTTCACACTTGTAATCAGTCAAGCATGAGATGAAGCATATCAGAGAACACAAATCATTACAGAATAAAAAGTACTGGCACTTGCGGAAGAAATAATGCAATATCCATTTCTGTTAAAGTCAACTTTTTTTAATGCTTTTGTTTTGGAATTTAAAAGGCAATTCTCGTGGTAAACCATCTCATCCAATTCACTCAAAAGAACCTGTTAATTTGAAAGGGAAAAAAGTCCAATATATTTCATGAAAATATTCTTTACAAAGAACTGGATTATAACATGTCCTTCTTTACATGGAGAGTTCTATTATTGAAATGTATTTTCATAACAAAAACAAGGCACCTGTGACCAGTATTACATAACCTTTGATTAATAATACTTATCTGCTAATAAATCAAATGTGGTTGTTAGAATGCCTCAGGTAGTGTCAGTAGGATATGTTTATCCTGAGTCTATACTGAATCACAGAATATTGGAAATTTCCCTTGGGAATAATAATACTACACTATTAAACTCATATACCCTCTTTCTAAGATGCTAAATTTCACTTTATGAATTTGAAATTGCATTCCAAGAATGAATTTTTCTCTGTATTGGATTTTACCTGTTATAAAGGTTATCATTCTACATGCAATTATCCAGAATTGTTCAATATGCAAGCTCAAAACAAGGATTAAGTTAGCCTCTTCATGGTGACAAATGAACAACAGAGTACCATTTAATAAGAAGAATTAATCTATGGTAGTACCACAATCTCCTAATAGAATTCATGTTCCTCTCTCTAATTCACTTTCAGAAAGTAATTTAAGGGTTGAAAGAACTGGTTGATAATTAACCTTTTAGAAAGCTTCAAGGAAGAAGGATGGCTTTTTTGATTTTTTAGTTCTTATTAGTGTCCCATAAAATAACCATTAAGTACTCACTTGGTTTTGCTCTTATGTCCCTTCGAGTGTCTGGATCCAATTACTAGTCATGCCTATAAAATACCAGTAACAGGGACTGTCAATGGCCCAGTATTACTAAAGAGGACTTTAAGCAACCATTGGGGACATTTTGCCTCTCTCAACAGACTAACCTTCATCTTCCCTTGTAGCCTTGCCCCATTTCTCAAGGGTGACCTATTCCATTGGTTCTCAAACCTGGCTGTTAATTAGAATCACCTGAAGAATTTTAAAACTGTCTATGCTCAATCCTTAGCCCTAATTAACATTTCTGTGAATGGGGCCCAGGTATCAGTATGGAAATTCCCCAAGTGATCGGAATGTGCACTCAGTGTTCTATGTCCTCTGTTCTTTATACTTTCTTCCTCTTTTTTTTTTCTGTTTTTTTTTTTTTTTTTTTAGAGAGAGAGAGAGCGGGGGTAGGGGCAGAGGGAGAGGGAGAGAGAGAATCTTAAACAGGCTCCATGCTCAGTATGGAGCCTGATGTGGGGCTCCATCTTACGACCCTGAGATCATGACCCAAGTGGAAATCAAGAGTTGGAAGCCCAACTGACTGAGCCACCCCAGGGCCCCTCCTTCCTCTGTCTTTTGTTTAAACTTATCATTTTCAAACTTATTTTAGCAGAACTATTTTTTTATTAAGCTTTTTATTTTAATTCCAGTATAGTTAATATACAATGTTATATTAGTTTCAGGTATACAATATAGTGATTTCAACAGTTCCATATAATACTCGGTGCTCATCATAGTAAGTGCACTCTTAATCCCTTCACCTATTTCACCCATTCCTCCCACCCACCTCTCCTCTGGTAACCATCTGTTTGTTCTCTATAGTGTCTGGCTTTTGGTTTGTGTCCTCCAGATTGTGAGCCTTCTCAGTTTCTATAATCACATGAGCCAATTCCTCTTAATAAATCTCCTGATAGATAGATATTGGTCCTGTTTTTCTGGAGACCACTGACTAATACAGTTTCCTTAGGCAACTTAAATCTCCATTGTTTGCAAAATCTTCATACTAACTCATTGGAGCTCTAGGACTGCAGAATAGAATTTAAAATCTGCTTTCTCAGGCCTTGGAGTATCTCCAGAAGCATTTACTGAAAATACAGGAACCATAGTGACTCCCCATGAACCCATTATATTCACATTCCCGTTTGGGCCAGGCTCTGAGCTAACAGGGCTAGTAAAGAGATAGGAGGAATGGTTCCAATCTTCAAAGTAGCTCCTGGTCTAAAGTAGAAGACAGAAAAATAAATAATCACAATTCAGTGTTCATTCATTCAATGCATATTTAGTGAGTGCCTATGATGTTCCAGCATTATTTTAGGTGATCAGGATGTAGCAATAAACAAAGGAGACAAATTCCTGTTCTCCCTGATTTTACATTCTAACCAGGGAAAATAGATATAAACAAAATAAATAAGTAAAAATTATACTATGTTAGAGGGGATATGAAGTGTTGAAAAAATTATAATTTTAAGGTAGTCAGGAGGCTTTGGGATACAATGGAAAAACATAGGAGAGGCATTTTGAAAATAGTTGAACTTGGTAAAAACAATTTTGTGACATGATGGGGTCAAGTAGAAGATTGCAATAGTTTGAGGAATGAAGGGAAAATAGAAGAACATGGAGGTTCCAGTGTGGACTTTTAATAAATTTGATTATAAAATAAGAAAGAAAAAGAGATGCTCACAATTAAGGGTAGATTTTAAGTGGGAGGTTCTTGATCATGTTTATAATTCTAGAAGAAGGGCCAGTAGAGAGAATGTTATTCAATATGCTGGTGGGGAAAATGAGATCATCTATTAAAAGATCACCAGGTGGAAGGAGGTGGGATAGAGTTGGTGGGAAATATTAGCCTTGGGTGAAATGACACAAGCAAAATCTGCTAATAGTAATAACTGCTAATATTTATTAAGAATTTACCATCGTGGGGGTGTTCTAAGCACTTTATATGTAATAACTCATTTAATATTCTCAGCAACCTTATGAGGTACATACTATTATTATCTCTATTCTACAAATGAAGAAGCTCGGCAAGGAAAGTTAAGTAAATTGCCCAAGTCTCACCGGGAAATGCAACATAAAATTTCTAACCCAGGCATCTGGCTTCAGTCTTCAATCTCAAACCTTATCCTATACTGATAAGTGTAAAAAGAAAGGAGGAGGGAGGGTCAAGCAGTTTGAGTGATGACTTGAATTGTTACAGAGGTGGAGATGTCTAAGGATGGACACAGGGTTAGGGGTGTTTAGAGAATGTCAGACTAAATACCTAGCCAGAATTTTGAAACAAAGGGGACCATGGAGATTGCGCACTCTGTTGAGGCCCAGAGGTGCCCACTAGACTAAGCTCTATCAGAACAGGGATCATGTCCATGCGATACCTAGTACTGGACCTGGTGAATAGCAGGCACTTATTAAAATTTCTGTTAGCTTAAATAAGATAATTGAAGTTAAATATGTGCCTTAGTTAGGTTGATACTGGGTTGAATGTTAGAAAATTACCATTTATATTAGTCTTAATTCTTCTGCAAAGCACTTACCTTTTCCTTATTTCTTCTACCAGGCCCAGTGCCCCCCACCCCACCCCCAGTCAAGTCAATTTGTTTGCTAAAATTTGCTACTTCCCATTTTCTTGTCATTGCATATATCTTCCTCTTACAATGTCTACTTCGCCCTCTATTCATGTCTCTATTTCAAAGTCCACTATAAATATTATCTACTCTCAAGTATTCTTAAATGATTAAATCTACCTTTGTTAATTTTTAACTTTGTGATCCCTTGTGTCATTCTTAAGATGTTTCTTTGCGGGCGCCTGGGTGGCTCAGTTGGTTAAGCGACTGCCTTCGGCTCAGGTCATGGTCCCAGGGTTCTGGGATTGAGTCCCGCATCGGGCTCCCTGCTCGGCAGGGAGTCTGCTTCTCCCTCTCCCCCTGCTTGTGTTCCTGCTCTTGCTGTCTCTGTCTCTGTCAAATAAATAAAAAAAATCTTTAAAAAGAAAAAAAAAGATGTTTCTTTGCAAAAATGCTCAGTTTTTTAGCAAATTCTCTGTTTATACACTTAATTTTTCTTTCTTAAGCTTTATTTATTTTCTGGAATAGGCAATATATTTGCATGGCTCCTACTTAAATAAAATACACAAAAAGGTATCCAGTAAGAAGTATGCTTCTCAGGGGTGCCTGGGTGGCTCAGTCAGTTAAGCACCTGCCTTCGACTCAGGTCATGATCCCAGGGTCCTGGGATTGAGCCCCCCATTGGGTTCCCTGCTTGGCGGGAAGCCTGCTTCTCCCTCCCCCACTCCCCGGCTTGTGTTCCTGCTCTCGCTATCTCTCTCTGTCAAATAAATAAAACCTTTAAAAAAAATATGTAATCTACAAAGAAGTTATTAGAACTAATAAGTGAGTTCAGCAAAGTTATAGGATGCAAGATCGAGACAGAAATAATTTGTTTCTATATGCTAGCAATAAATAATTAGAAATTGAAATTTAAAATACCATTTACAATAACATCAAAAAACATGAAAACTTAGAAAAACATCTGGCAAAAGACCTGTACACTAAATACTATAAAACATTGCTGAAAGAAATAAAGAAGACCTAAGTAAATGGACAGCTATACTATCTTTATTGGTTGAAAGGTTTAATAGTTTGGTCAACTCTTCCCAAATTGATCTATAGATTCAATGCAATTGCAATCAGCATTCTAGCAAGGTTTTTAAAAATTATTTTTATAGATATTAACAAGCTGATTCTAAAATTCATATACAAATGAGTCTAAAATAGCCAAAAACAATTTTGGAAAAAAACAGAGGTAAAGTACCAATACAACATCAAGACCAACTATGAAGCTGCACTAATCGGTACAGTGTGGTATTGGCATCAGGGTAGACAAATCAATGGAATAGAATGATGTTCAGAAATAGAATCACTCATCTGAGGCGCCTGGGTGGCTCAGTCAGTTAAGCGTCTGTCTTCAGCTCAGGTCATGATCCCAGGGTCCTGGGATTGAGCCACATGTTAGGCTCCCTGCTCAGCGGAGAGCCTGCTTCTCCCTCTCCCTCTGCTCTCCTGCTCCTGCTCTCTTGCTATCTCAAATAAATAAATAAATCTTAAAAAAAAAAAGAAATAGAACCACTTATCTGCGGACAACTGACCTTCAACAAAGATGCAAACACAAAGCAATAAAGGAAGTCTTTTCAACAAATGGTGCTGCAGCAAAAAAAAATAAAATAAAAAATAACTTCAGTATTTACCTTGTATCATATTTAAAAAAATAACTCCAAATGAGTCATGGACCTAAAACTATAAAACTTTAAGTAGAATGTATAGGAGAAAATTGTTGTGACCATGAGCTAAGCAAAGAGCTCTTAGAAACAACACCAAAACACAATCCATAAAGGAAAAGTTGTCAGATTTCATCAGAATTTAACATTTCTCTTTGAAAGACATTAGAGAATGAAAAGATAAGTCAGACCAGGAGGAAATATTTCCAAATCGTATATCTGATAAAGAACCGGTATCCAAAATATATAAAGAAGTCTCAAAACTAAGTAACAAAAAATATCAACAAATACAGGCAAATGATTTGAACAGACATGTCAGAAGATATACAAAAGTCAAACACATGAAAAATGCTCAACATTATTTGTCATTAGGGAAATGCAAATTAAAACCACAATGATAAATACATCTATTAGAATGGTTATAACTTTAAAAAATGCCCATATCAAATGTTGGCCAGAATGTGGAAGAACTGAAACTCTCATACTACTGGTGGTAATATAAAATGGTACAACTAGTTTGGAAAACACCTTGGCAGTTTCTTGAAAAGTTAAACATACACCTACCAAATAATCCAACCATTTTACTCCTAGGTAGTTTACCTAATGGGGGAGAAATAAAAGCATCTGTCTTTACAAAAACCTATATACAAATGTTTCCAAAAGCTTTATTTGTTTTTTGTATTTAAAGATTTTATTTTTAGGGGCGCCTGGGTGGCTCAGTCGTTAAGCGTCTGCCTTCTGCTCAGGTCATGATCCCAGGGTCCTGGGATCGAGCCCCGCATCGCGCTCCCTGCTCCGCAGAAAGCCTGCTTCTCCCTCTCCCACTCCCCCTGCTTGTGTTCCCTCTCTCACTGTGTCTCTCTGTCAAATAAATAAATAAAATATTAAAAAAAAAAAAGATTTTTAAGTAATCCCCACACCCAACGCAAGGCTCAAACTCACAACCCAAGTTCAAGAGTCGCACATTCCACCTACTGAGTCAGTCAGCCACCCTACAGAAGCTTTATTTGTAATAGCCACAAATGGAAAACAACCCAAATGTCTACCAACAAGTGAATAAATAAACAAAAGGAAGTATATCCATACAAAGGGATAGCAATAAAAAGGAATGAGCTATTAATAAACACAACAACATGGATGAATCTTAACATAATTATGTAGAGTGAAAGAAGTCAGACTCAAAAGTATACACACTCTGATCCCATTTATATAAAATTCTAGAAAATTCAAAGTACTATAAAGGGGGGATGGGAGGAAGGGATTACAAAGAAGCATAAGAAGACTTTTGGGTAATGGGTATATTCATTATTTTGACTGTGATGATGGTTTCATGGGTCAAACTTGTCAAACTGCACACTTTAAATATGTGTGCTTTATTTTATGTCTGTTATACTTCAACAAAGCTAATTAATTTCTTTTAAAGCAGTGTACACAGTTCTGCTCCCTGTCCTTTTTTTTTTTTTTAACTTGATATGCCTTTTAATTGTTTCTTTTAAATATACAAAGCTTTCTCATTCTTTTTTACCTACCTAGGATTCTATTATATACATGCACTATATTTGATTTTATGATGTCTCCTACTGTTGACAAACAATACATTGAAAAACCTTGTACAAACTCATTACTTTCAGATACAAGCATATCTATAGAATATATTCTTCGAAGTAAAACTGCGAGGTCAAAACAAAATACATTTACAGTTCTGATTGCCATTGCCAAATTGATCATTCAGTTTTCAATGCAGGAAACAGAGCCATTCTAGAGATCTTAAATAGGAAGGCACTTGTTATAGGGACTCTGGAACGTAAAAGGTCATTGAAAGGGCTGTAAGAGCAGGGTTTAGGAATATAGGTTGAGCCTCCCAGAATGAATCCCACTGTGATACAGAACTGACTTACTAGAGTCTATGACCTCTGAAGTCGTTGTGGAGCTATGCTAGGAGCCAGAGACCACCACCACCTTCCCTCACTCCTGGGAAACTGGAGAAAGAAGATCTGATACCACAATCCAGAGATTAAAATGTCATTTTAAGAAGCTGGTGCCACCCTCACTACTTCTCCATATTCAGGAAGTTGGAGGATAGATGTTTGATCACTGCTGCATGGAAACATGTTTCCCACAATCTTGCAACATTCAAGAACCTCAAAAAGACGGCCTCTGCCTCATTTCTCGTTTCAAATCATGAGGGGAACAAATAATTGGGAAAATCTAATTAGCTTCCAGAACAGTAGCTGCACAAACAAATCTGGGAAATGTATGTATTTTCCAACCTCTCTGACTAGGAAGGAAAATTGGTGGTTGAAAGAATAAATCTAGAATAGATAGCACACCATTTTTAGTGGTTGTTCTAATTTACACCTCTACAAGCAAAAACACTTGTTCCCCAATTCTTACCAATAATATCTAGGATGTAACACAATGTCTTACAAAATTTAAAAAAATTCTTGATCAAAAAAAAAATAGGTTAAAAACTTGTATCTCAGTATAGTTTTTATTTTGTACTTCTCTTAACAGTGAAGTTCAACTTTTATTTTCAATTTGTGTCATTTATATCCTTTTCTGTGAAAACTGTTTATAGTTTTGGATCTTTTTCCTTTTGGATTGTTGAATTTTTTCCTTATTAAATTCTAGGACTTCTTTATATATTAAGCAATGCATGATATGATTTGCAAATTTTTTTTCCAAATCTGTAATTTCTCTTTGCTCCTGGTGGTTTTTGAGATGAAGAATTTATATTATCGTTATTATATATTATACATTACTATAAATTTATACTGAATACCTTTTTTTTTTTAAGATTTTATTTATTTATTTGACAGAGAGAGACACAGCGAGAGAGGGAACACAAGCAGGGGGAGTGGGAGAGGGAGAAGCAGGCTTCCCGCTGAGCAGGGAGTCCAATGTGGGGCTCGATCCCAGTACCCTGGGATCATGACCTGAGCCGAAGGCAGACGCTTAACGACTGAGCCACCCAGGTGCTCCCTGAATACCTTTTTTATTGTTTCTGGATTTTATACCACATTTAGAAAAGTCTTCACCACACTAAAATCTTTTAAGATTCTCCTACGATTTCTTCAAGTACTTTAAACATTTCAGTTTAAAACTGGATTTTATTTTGGTATGAGGTATGACTCCCAACTTTTATTTTTTCCTGCAAATAGCTACCCAGGTGTCCTAACACCTTTTAATGAACAAGCCATATTTTCCTCACTGAATTAAATGTCATCTTTATCTTGTGCTAAATTCCCATATCTGAGTCAATTTTAGACCTATTTTATTCTAATGATCTGTCTAGTCATATGCCAGTACCAAAGTGTTTTAATTTCTGCAGTTTTCTATTTTTAAAATTTTGTAAGAGTAGTCTGTCCTCACTGCTTTTTTTAAGAGCTTTCCTAGCTAGTCTTATTTCTTTTTCATTGGAATCGGCTTTCTAGTTTTAGAAAATCCTGATATTTTTGGAGGGGGAGATGAACCATGAGAGACTATGGACTCTGAAAAACAAACTGAGGGTTCTAGAGGGGAGGGGATGGGGGATGGGTTAGCCTGGTGATGGGTATTAAAGAGGGCACGTTCTGCATGGAGCACTGTTATACGCAAACAATGAATCATGGAACACTACATAAAAAGTAATGATGTAATGTATGGTGATTAACATAATAAAATATGAAAAAAAAAGAAAATCCTGATATTTTTATTGAGATTGCATGAAATTTATAGATTAACTTAGAAAGAACTGGCATGTAGATGTTGGTAAGTCTTCCTATCCAAGAATATGATATACCTCTCCATGTGTTTGTGCTTTCTTTTCAGGAGAAACAAAGCTTTCTTTCTGTGGTCTTGCATACTGTTTATTCCTAGGTATTCTTTTCTCCTTTGTTCTTTTTTTTTTAAAGATCTTATTTATTTATTTTATTTGAGAGAGAGAAAGGAGAGAGAGCAAGCAGGGGGAGGGGCAGAGGGAGAGAGAATCTCAAAAGGGCTCTGCACAGAGCATGGAGCGCCATGCTGGGCTTTATTCCATGACCCTGATTATCACCGACCTGAGCTGAAACCAAGAGTGGGACGTTTAACCACCTAAGCCACCCAGGTGCCCCTCCTTTGTTCTTACTTTATTTTTTTTTTAAGATTTTATTTATTTATTTGTCAGAGAGAGCACAAACAGGGGGAGCGGCAGATGGAGAAGCAGGGTCCCCACTAAGCAAGGAGCTTGATATGGGACTCCATCCCAGAACCCTGAGATCATGACCTGAGCTGAAAGCAGACTCTTAACCAACTAAGCCATCCAGGCGTCCCCTTTGTTCATACTTTAAAAGGAGCTTTTTCTTCCATTATATCTTCTAATTGGCTGTTGTTTATATAGATAAAAGCTTTTAATTTCTATGATTAATTTTATACCCAGTGACTTTATTAAGACACGTTCAGTTGACTCTTAAGCTTTGCACTATCTTCTACAAGTACTAATTTTACTTCCTCCATTTTTAATGTCTCTAAATTCTCTTGCATCTGTTAGATAATTCTCCCCTAGGTTTTTAAGTTCCTTGAGAACATGAATTATAGTAGAACATTTTGTATATCTTTCAGAGACCAGTAAGATGCTCTACATAGAATGTTAGGAAAACAGAAACACAAAGTGCCTGCTAAATTCTGAATCTGCTTATTTATTCATATCCTTTTGTCAGGTCCCCACTCATAAAAGAACCCAAAACTGAAAACCTTTTGAAGTGTCACATATATATTTTGCAACAAAGTAGGCCTTTTAGCTACAAGTTTTTTTCTTGGATTTACATATGAAATTGCAGGCAAAATCTAAAATTTTTAGGTTCAGTTTTGCTTAAACATTATTGGTGAAATTCATATTGTCTATAGCACTTTCCCTAAAGCCATGTATAATTTCACTTAAAAACTACATATATGAGGGGTGCTTGGGTGGCTCAGTTGGTTAAGCATCCCACTCTTGGTTTTGACTCAAATCATCTCAGGGTGGTGGGATCAAGCCCTGCATGGACTCCATGCTCAGTGGGAGTTTGCTTGAGATTCTCTCCCTCTTCCTCCTCCCTTCCCCTCCCCCTGCTCCCACTCTCAATCTCTCTAAAATTAATAAAGAAATAAAATCTTTAAAAAAAAAACTACATATGTTAGGTGAAATGTGTGTGTGGGGGGGGGTAGAATGGCCATTAAGGCTTAAAATCAAATGCATGAAACAGAAAACTGAATTCTATACACTATACAAGAAAATCAGTCTTCAGGTGCCTGGATGGCTCAGTCGGTAAAGCAGCTGACTCTTGGCTTAGGGTCAGGTCATGATCTCAGGGTCCTCAGGTCAAGCCCTGCATTGGGCTCCGCACTCAGCACAGAGCCTGCTTGTCCATCTCCCTCTGCTCCTCCCCGTGGTCTCTGTCTCTGTCTCTGTCTCTCTCTCTCTCAAATAATCTTAAAAAAAGAAAAATCAGTCTTCTTACTTCATAGGTAAGAATCTTATGTTAAAATATTTCCAAACCATACCAGTTACCTACATAGAAAGGATAAATCAGTCATGTGTGCATCTTAAAAATACTACATCAGAACAGAAGTTCCTGAGGCTCCTCAGTGGCTCAGTTGGTTAAGCATCCAACTCTTGATTTTGGCTCAGGTTGTGATCTCAGGGGCGTGAGATTGAGCCCTGCATCGGGCTATGACCTCAGTGTGGAGTCTACATGTCCCTCTCCCTCTGCTCCTCACCCTGCTCTCTCTCTGTCAAATAAATAAATAAATAAAATCTTTAAAAAAAAAAAAAAAAGAAATTCCACTTGATAAAGCAAATGTTTCTTCCCCAGACCATTTTCAAGTGTGGTAAAAAGAATTCTAAGTTCTAAACCAAACTTTTATAAGGTGCAGAAAACAACTGTGTGATACAGTGAAATAAGATGAAAATTCAGGAAGTACAGATAAATAGCAGCTCTTAAAACTGCCCAGCAAAATGGATAAATATTTGTAGATTTTCCTCACAGAGTCATGAGACACTCTCCCCCAGACTAACTCTAAAGCTTTTCTCAAACATCATGATAAGGTTCTTTCTCTAATAACTAAACCTTCCTTGTACCTTATATTGGACCTTATATCCCTTGGATCTTATATTAACTGTATTCGCCACACCCCAATTTTCAAAAACTGAGGCATAAATTTTCAAATGTGCTAGTTTTTATGATTACCATCAAAGACCATCAAAGGCAGATACAGAGATTAAAGATCTAACCAATGACTTTGTAACACCAGCACGTGAATCCTGACCACAATACTTACATAAGTACAATTAGTTTCAATTATTTATTATTCAGATAAATAAATGTCTACCTACAAGGCTAATCAGTGTGACAACCTGAGATCATGACTCAAGGTTATTTTAGATTTTGTCTCTTTTCCTGTCCATTCACTGCTTAGTTCTCACCTGGGGTGCCCCATTAAGCACATGCAGAGGCTCCTTTTAGCATTTCTTGGTGAGTACGTACCTAAAGATGGCATAAAAATTCATGTGAGTTAATATGGTAAGTGTAATGATTTGCTTTGAATATCCCATCAAATGTATTGAATTAATAAGTAACTGGCACATGCAATTTTTAATTGCAAAGTAGCCAGAAAACAAAAACAGCCAAAATCATCTTGAAAAACTGAAGCTAAAAACTTTATATGTTTTTTTAAAAATTTCTATTAGGGATTATGAATTTGGGGACACTAACTTATATTGTTTTCAACACTAAGGCAAAAAGGGTGGTGAACAGCTCAAGTTTTCTAGTTCAAGTTTTTCCAAAATATAACAGGCAGTGCCCGAGTCAGCTTCAAAAAAACAGAGCAAAGATGGTATCCCTATGATCATTAAATACAATATTTTTTTTAAAGCAATGCTTAGCTTAAAGCTTCTTTCTTTTTCTTTTTCCTTCCTTCCCTCCTTCCTTCCTCACTTCCTTTCCTCCTTCCTTCCTTCTTTTTAAGCACCACTACAAATACTGTGTTCCTTTGACAATATATATTTTCTAGAGGATCTTTTGAAAAGATTTATTTATTTATTTGAGAGATGGGGGCAGAGGGAGAGAGAGAATCTCAAGCAGACTCCATGCTGGGTACAGAGCCCCACACGTCCTTGATCCCATACCCTGAGATCAAAAATCAAGAGTCGGATGCTCAACTGGCTGAGCTACCCAGGCGCCCCCCGACAATATGTTTTTAAAAGGCTGTTTTTGGATTCTTGGCTTTTAATGTTCTGAATCACAAATCCTTGCCAATTTTTCTTTCTCTAATTAAAGCCACCCCTATCCCTATGATTCACTGTCAATAAAAGGGACAAATAAGTTACTTACCAGATTGAATGAAGGTCTCAATCAACACCACTCTTAAGCTTTAGCTCTTCATTCAGCATTTAAGGAAATGCCTCATTTTTTAGAATCATATCCTTGTCAAATATTCCATAGATGAGAATTTCTTATACATGGTGATTATTTTGCAAATCATTCTATATACAGTTAATAATCTTTTAAATGTTTGATTGGAAGAGGCACCAGCACAGCTTTGGTTCTGGCAAAGCAGTGGACTAATTGTTGGGGAATTAGGACTGCCAAATGTCAGCCTCAAAGCAACACACCAAAGGGCGCCTGGGTGGCTCAGTTGGTTAAGCGACTGCCTTCGGCTCAGGTCATGATCCTGGAGTCCCGGGATCGAGTCCCGCATCGGGCTCCCTGCTCGGCAGGGAGTCTGCTTCTCCCTCTGACCCTCCCCCCTCTCATGTGCTCTCTCTCATTCTCTCTGTCTCAAATAAATAAATAAAATCTTAAAAAAAAAAAAAAAGAATATGCCGAGAATGAGGCCAACTCAGAATTTTGTCACGGGTACTAGAGCACACTACCCTATTTCCACATGGTATAGAACCCAGTGATTTGACTTTCCCAGAATGCTAGTTACTCTTTAAGCTTAATTTATGATAAACATAAAACATATTAAGAATCAAGTAGTTAATTTCCAGTTCAAGAATGTCACCATGGATATAACTTTCTTTAAAGAGGTTATGATTCTGGTTTGTTCTTGGTAAATTGGTCAGTTGACTGAAGATGGAATTTGAATAGGGTTGAAGTTGGATTTCAGGGAACTGAAAATTCATAAAGGATAAATATAAATAAAAACATTTATATATGAGAGATACAGACACACACCATTAACAATGGTTATCTCTTAAGAGGGATAGGGATGTGGGATGTTGGGGGAAGGGAAACCTGAAAGGGACTTTTTATTTTTTCATTAAAGGCATCGACCAACTAGAAGTTTTAATTTTTGGCAACATGAAGTCCTGTCTTATGTAACTACTCCGGAGTTGTATAAAGACTTTACCCTGTACGCTTTCCCTATCAGCTATTCCTCCCCTCTTTTCCTTCTCCCCTCAAATAAAAACCTATTCTGAATAAAGAATCTGCTAAATTCTTGAATTGTATATATTAATCAGTCAATAGTAGGCCAAAAGTAATGTACTTCAAATGAATTATAAGCAGATGTCTTTCTAATATCCTGATTTACATGCATAAGGGAGACCCTGATTCTGTCTAAGCACTGGCTTGCACTTAAATTCTATGATTCTAATGAAATCCACCTACATGACAAGATTCCTTTTGGTAAGGTTTCATGGAGAGTCAGAAGTTATTTTGAAAGGCAACCACCCCAAAGACATGTGGGAGAAAACAAAAAGAAAGTCTGCATGTACTGACATAACAGTTCCTAGACATGATGGTAAGACAAAAAAGCAGTTGCAAAACATATGCATAGTAAGACAGAATTTATGTATATAAAAATTTAAAACCCATAAAACTATGTATTTCTATAGATAAGTATGTATGTATAAAAATGCACAGCAAAAAGGTAATTGAAGAGTATATACTACAGAGCAGTATTTTCCTTCTGGGAGGGGAGTACTTTTTATTCTTTTTCCTAGAATATATTCTCAGATAATTAAATACAAAGTGAAGAACTTTTACATTTCTAGGAAGTACTACATATGATGATTTCCTTAAAATAGTTTGCTACCGAAGATACAGTTTAGCAAATACCACTGTTGTCTATATTTCAACATTACCATATTTTATCCCTGCTGTCCCTCACCTTTCTCTCATTGGTCTACACAGGCTCAAATTTAAGGAAGTCATTTTAGCTTTTTCTTGAGTATTTGATAATGAAGAGCTGGTACAGTTGTCAGAAGCATCAAAATCAAGGTGAGAACTGATACAATGGGAATGAAGGTAGGCAGGTTCATCTTTTGGCTTTAATGTGATGCATTTGGTATGAGCAGGCCTCTGAAGACAAGATGCTTTAAGAGTAAGATTCTTACTGGGTGTGCTGTGTAACATCAACTTGCCATGTTCATCTATGTACTGCAGAGAAAAAGTTGTGGTACCAAGGTTAACATATCAAAGCACACTCAGCTTCTCAGAAGAGAGATGATATCTAAGTCCCAAAGAGCACAAGCAGTGCTAAAAGTCTATCAAATTAAAGTGATATTTGTTTAGAAGCAAAGCATTGTTGCTTGAAATTGGAAACTCTTAAGAGTATTTCTAAAATTGTTTTCATTACATATGATTAATGCCAAAATACTTGCATTTAGGAAAATTTGCTCAGAATTCTAATTTGTTTCCTTTGAAAAGGGAAAAGCCATCAAAGTCAAACATTTGTATAACATGAACTTTGATCCACAACACCAAATATATTATTGTTTTTGTTAACTGAAAATTACAGAACTGCAACATACTAGAATCAACACCTATTATGAAATCAAGTAAATGTATGTATTCAATGAATCCCAGCTTTTAGTTATTAAAATCTAGGTAACACATTTTGTAATTTAGAAAAGAAAAAAGATCTACTTAGTCTCTGTATCTCCAGACATTATTGTAAGGCTCCTGCTGGTTGCAACCATCTATACCCTTTTCTAGAAGAGTTCATCTTCAATAGTCACAGAGTATGTAGTCCCTCTCTGCCAAACTGCATCTATAAAGAAAACTATAATGGCAAACAGAAGTCAAAAGATGAATTTCAAAAGTTAAAGGCACAGATCAAACCACTTCTGGAGATAATGTAAGTGGTAATTATAAGGGTAAATTCTATTTGGAGATAACATCAATGATCTAGACTCCTTGTAGCATTTATAATATAGAAAATTGCAAATTATATTAAAAGACATAGTATCACAATTCATTTTTTATATGTTCTAAATATTTGGCACAATGCATAAATTGCCTTATTTAGAAATGACTTGATAATGTATTTTCAAAACGATTATAAAAATGTCAGGTTGTAGAGTTTCATATCTACCTGATTTCCATTCTCCTCCTCACTATCCTCCTTTCACATGTCCCAAATTTTATCTTTTCTTACTGAAAACCTGTATCATTCTTATTTCTTAATTTAATGCCAAATAAAAAGTAATCACTAATAATATACAGCTAGTACTAAAAAAAACAAAACAAAAACAAAACCATCAATTTAGCTGTAACAGCCATAGCTTTAGGGTATTTTCAGGAGATATCCCCAGAACAAAACAAATTCGAACACTCATATTTCATACAATAACGTGATGCTTTTTTTTCAGATTGCTGTTTACCCCAAAACTGTTGCAATATACATTTTTAAAAACAATATTTTCCTCTATAATCACAAAGCAAAACAAGATGCAGAATACCCATCATCATTACAGAAACAATGATTGTATACTTTTAACATAATATTCAGGTATTTTTAATGACTATCTTATACCAATTTTTAATTATATATACTAAATGTATACACTTACGAGTTGAAAAATATATTGGTTCTACCTACCTACTACTTTTAATACACAATACAGTAACTTGTGTCTTCTTCCTAATAGCACAATTTATAAGGACAGGAACACAAAAGATATGTTAGAGAGGTGAAGAAAGTATCAGAGAAATTTCCTCAGCCTTAGTTTACCCTCTCTTTACCTCTCCTTTATGCACATACTGCAATTGGCTGGTCCTCTTTCATTCCTCTTTTATCCTATTCCTACCTAAATACCTCTCAGGCCTCAGGACAAGGACAAGTATTCTATTTTATTTATTGTTGCTAATGAATTAGCTTAAATTATAGGTCAAAAAAAGAAGAAACGCTTGAGGTTAGGAAAGATACACAGAAACCAAGGGAGAGTAAAGGAAAAAAAATATGGAGAGTGGTTTTATCCCATCAATAATTATCTGGCAACTCTGGAGCAGAGGTTCCTATCTGGACTTAGTATCACTAATATAGGGTCAAAAATCAAGAGTACAACTCTCCAATTATCAGGCTTTAAGACTTTACTTTTTGGAATAAAGCTCAATTTCATCTCTAATTAGTGTAAAAAATATTTCACTCCAAAGGAGAAGAGCTTATTTCCCATCTGCACGTATACTAGTAGAAATGGCAAGGCTTTCTTTACCATCTGTGGAAGAACCAAGGGGACAAAAACAATTTTTCCTGTATTTGTACTCATGATTCCCCCTGTCTCCCCTGCTGCCCTGCAAAAACACAAACTTCACAGGACACTGAGAGACTATACAATCATCTGATAAAAAAACAACAACAACAACCAATTTTAGCTTATCTCCCTGATTTTTCCCACCCTACCCTCCCCAAACACACACAACAGAGATCAGTGTGTTGAGTTTAGCAAGGAGAGTAAAGAAGGTAAAGTGAGGGCTCACAGAACACTTAATACTAAGTTAAAATTCTAGCATCGTAACATCTAGGTGTCAATTCAACTTTAAACCCATTTGGGAAAGTTTAAGCTATTAACTTAAAAATATGGTAGTACTTCTTTAGTAACTGTAACCTCTTTATATCCTCTTAATTGCTCATGCTAACAACTTTATTGCATACTACTGCTTCTTATAAGAAGTAAATCCAGGGACCATTCCATTTTATCTTAGACATAACATTTACTAGTTTTCCAAGCATGACAGAAATGGAAAAATATATATATTAGAACAAGAACAATTTATGTTAATCTCCACAATCTGTGATCCTTCTGTGAGTAGTGTCTGATTCTATTAAAATTAACAAATTTAAGTTCAGTCCTATGCTTAAGGAAAAAAAAAAACCCTCTAATGAGACTAATTTACAAAGTATACAAGAATAAAATTTTATAATAAATCTTTCCAGTGTTCGCTATAACCACATTACATGAAATGTTTCCCTTCACAGAAACTCAGAAGGACAACTCTTATAAAATGGAACAAACTTCTGTGTTCGTCTCCGGCAACCATTGAACAAATACAATTTGCTCACAAAGGGTTTAAAAGTGCTGCCCCAAGGGAATAAACTACCCCCTAACATGCTGTATGAATGAGTCTTGGCGAGTGGCAACTCTCTGGGACCTCTTCCTCTCTTCTCGTGCCAGTGAACCCATCTCACATAAAGTCTAAGAGAAAACTAAAGCCATTGCAGAAGTGAAACTCAGCATGCTCCACCCAAATACTTCTAAGGTAACCACTTCAAAGCAAAATCAGCAGAATTCATCTCTTTTATCCAAAAAAATCCCCCCAAAACAACAAAAAAACAAAAAACCCCAACAAACCAAAAGGCAAATGCTGTTGTTCAATCATCAGAAAGACTTAGAGAGGCAAAAAATATGACAACAGCAATAATTCAAGTAAAGTATATGTGAAAATTTAAACACGCCACTTTCAAGTTAAGACAAAAGTGAAGGGGAGCTATGATCTTTATATCAGAGTCAAAAAGCTTAGGCATTATCACCAAATGTTAATTCACTTTACAGTCATCAATGAGACTATTGTATATATTTTTGCACCTTGCGCTTGTAAAAGCAGATAAAATATTTAATATGTAATTTTACAATGTATTTTACCAGCTCAGCATACAGGTTGTATATAGATTATATCAAAGTAGTAGACAGTTAAGGGGCCTGTGCAAACCCTGCAAAAATAGTACTTCAGGTATCTGCTAATAAAAAAAAAGAAACAAAAACAGTTTGCTATTTTCTAGAAGTGATACAATTCAAACTACCACAAAATACAAAGGGCTGCAAAAATGTATACCATTCCAACAACATATATAAGTTATTAAATAAAGATTTGATTTAAAAGAATATAAATGAAGCCTTTAAGTAGGTCTTTTCTACATGCATATTATTCCCTATTAAAGAAAAAAATATGTAAAAAGGCCATTGGTAATTGCTTTGTTAACATTTGTAGAAAAATGCCAATTCTCTGGTCACAAACTCCACTAAGTTTAGCACTTAAGGTCTCTGCAGTGTTATAAACGTAATTTAAAATACTGTTAATTCTATAATTCCATTGGTAAAATAATGTGACTTGGAATATGGCAGTCTTCATGTTGAGGGCAATGATCCACAGTTTGTTTAACTTCTTAAGTGTGAACAGTTATCCAGAAGAACAGCACCCTCCACCACCGCTCTGGGCTTGAGGTTCATCATCAATAATCTGTACACCTCGCCTTGCAGATCCTGGTTGACTGGAGCCATTGCCTTTTGCTCTCTCATCCACTTGCGCTGTTTCTATCATCCCTAAGAGAGGGAGAAAACAGAAATTATTTAGGACCACAACCTATGAGTTTTCTCTATAATTTCAGTATACCACCATGATAGCCATTTCTGACTTTCAACCAATAAGGAAACAAAATATAATAAACATTTTGTCAGCTCACTAAATAGCTGTTCCTGCAAGTTATAAATAGTTAATAGCAACTGTATTTGTCCAGTTGCATCATGGCCACAGTGACATCAATAGAGAAAAAAGTTTTTGCTTTGAACAAATAACTGTATACAAGTATAATCCTTAAGATTTTCCAAATATACTTAGCAACATGTCAAAGAAGTTCAAATTATTCCACGTGCAACTAATATCTAGGGAATAAGATTTATTCTACAACTAGTAATGCAATACTTTTAAGCAAATAATATTTGAAAGAATGAAAGAGTTTAAGATGAGGGAGGAAGAACAAAGCTGGAGGACTCATGCTATTTGACTTAAAGATATAGCAGAAAGTTACTCCAATAAAGAGTGAGATACTGGTGAAAGGAGAGCTCTAAAGATCAATGAAAGTAATAATACACTATATATGTTAACTAATTGAATTTAAATAAAGATCACTGGAACACTGTCCAGAAATAGATCCCCCATATATGGTCACTTGATTTTTGATGTATGTGCCAAGATTATTCCATGAAGAAAGAATAACCTTTTCAAGAAACAGTATTAGAACTGGACATTTAGGGGCGCCTGGGTGGCTCAGTCGGTTAAGCGTCTGCCTTCGGCTCAGGTCATGATCCCAGGGTCCTGGGATCGAGCCCCGCATCGGGCTCCCTGCTCAGCGGGGAGCCTGCTTCTCCCTCTCCCTCTGCCTGCCTCTCTGCATACTTGTTCTCTCTATCTCTCTGTCAAATAAATAAATAAAATCTTAAAAAAAAAAAAAAAGAACTGGACATTTACATGTAAAAAATAAACCTTGATCTATCTATATCTCTCACCATATGTAAAAATTAAAAAATGAATTATGGATCTAACCAGAAATTTCTAGAAGAAAACATAGGAGGAAATCTCTGTAGGAAAAAAATCTTTGTGACTCTGAATTAGGCAAAAATTTCTCATATAAGACACACAAAAAATGAATTATAAAGAAAAACTGACAAATCAGACCTTATTAAAATTTAGAACTTCTGCTCTGAAAGACACAGTTAAAAAATGAAAATAGAAGACACAGATTAGGAGTAAATAGTCACAAAATACATATCTGAAAAGATGAAGAAAGAAAAGAGGGAGTCCTTAGAACAATAATTCTTAAACTTGGGTTCAAAGACCCGATGAACAATGGTTTCCAAATATAGGTGTACAGGAAAATCCAGTATAAGAAAACACCACAAATTCTAATTTCTACTTATTGTTCCTTAACCTTTCAAAATTTCTAGTTTTGGGCGCCTGGGTGGCTCAGTTGGTTAAGCGACTGCCTTCGGCTCAGGTCATGATCCTGGAGTCCCTGGATCGGGTCCCACATCGGGCTCCCTGCTCAGCGGGGGGTCTGCTTCTCCCTCTGACCCTCCCCCCTCTCATGTGCTCTCTCTCATTCTCTCTCTCTCAAATAAATAAATAAAATCTTTAAAAAAAAAACAAAAAACCCCCAAAATTTCTAGTTTTTCATGTTTTATACAAATGTACAAAATATATTATTTGTGTATGTTCTATACTTTTTAAATATACATGGGAAATATTCACATTTTTTTCTATAAAGATGTGAGATTTAGGGGCATTTGGGTGGCTCAGTCAGTTAAGTGTCCCTTTCTTAATTTTGGCTAAGGTCATGATCTCAGGGCTGTAAGACTGAGCCCTGTATTGGGCTCCATGCTCAATGCAGAGTCTGCTTGGGATTCTCTCTCTCCCTCTCCCTTCGCCCTTCCCCACCACTCATGGGTTCATGCACCCGCTCTCTCGCTCTCAATAAAATCTTAAAAAAAAAAAAAAAGATGTGAGATTTATAACATTTCTAAGCTACAGATCTAGAACCTTGGTACTCAAAGTATGGTCTGAGGACCAGAATTATCACCACATGGATGTCTGTTAGAAATGAAAATCTGAGGCCCACACCAGACCCACTCTATCAAATATACATTTTAACAAGATCTCCAAGTGATTGATAGGTATGTACAAACAGTGAAAATAGAAATAAATTCTCAAATTTCAGTGTGCATCACAATCACATGGAAGGATTGTTAAAACAGATTCTAGGCACCACCTCCAGAGGTTTTGATTCAGTTGGTTTGGGTTGGGCACAAGAATCTGCATTTCTAATACATTCTCAAGTGATGCTGATGCTACTGATCAGGGGACCTCACTTGGAGAATTAAAGCTCTACAAGAATTATGAATGATCTTCAGGTTTTTGTAAAACTGAAATTTACTCCAAAGTCTGTGTATATGTATATTTTCCTAGAGACAAAATACACAGTTTCATCAAATTCTCAGAAGAGTTTGAGGTCCATAAATTCAAGGAATATAATTTGACAAAATCGTTTCAATCTATTATTCCATAGACTAGGGTTTTCCTAAGTATGGTATACATTCTATTGGTGATAAACATTTTCCTCTTTTTTAAAAACTTTCTACTATGAAAAAAACTTCAAATTTATATATAAAAGTAGAAAAAACAGCATAGGGCGCCTGGGTGGCTCAGTCGTTAAGCGTCTGCCTTTGGCTCAGGTCATGATCCCAGGGTCCTGGGATCGAGTCCCACATCAGGCTCCCCACTCGGCAGGAAGCCTGCTTCTCCCTTTCCCACTCCCCCTGCTTGTGTTCCTGCTCTCGCTATTCTCTCTGTCAAATAAATAAAATCTTTAAAAAAAAAACAACAGCATAATGAAAATCCATTATGTCCATCACACAATTTCATCTATACTAAGCAAGCATCCTTAGTATTATTTTGAATCAAATTCTAGACATGTAATTTTATTCATAATTTTAATATGATCTCAAAAATATAAGGACTCTTTTTTTAAAAAAATAAGAACTTTTTAAAAAAGTATAGCCACAACACCATAATCATACCTTAAAAAATTTACAATAATTTTTAAAATAAAGAATAATTCCATTTATTTAAACTAAAAAACAAAACATTTCAACCATTTTTCCCACCCCCAAGCCCCTTCCTCTGGCAACCACCAATCTGTTCTCTGTTATCTATGAGATTGGTTTTATTTATTCATTTTTAGATTTCACATATAAGAGGGATCATATGTTATTTATCTTTCTCTGACTTATTTCACTTAGGATAATGCCCTCAGGGGCAGTGGGTGGCTCAGTCATTAAGCGTCTGCCTTCGGCTCACGATCCCAGGGTCCTGGGATTAAGCCCTGCATCGGGCTCCCTGCTCGGCAGGAAGTCTGCTTCTCCCTCTCACACTCTCCCCCGGCTTGTGTTCCCTCTCTCGCTGTGTCTCTATCAAATAAATAAATAAAATCTTAAAAAAAAAAAAAAGAAAAGGATAATGCCCTCAAGGTCCATCCATGTTGTCACAAATGGCAAAATCTCATCGTTCTTTTGGCTGCATAGTTAGTTTGATGTAGTCCACTTGTTTATTTTTGCTTTTGTTGCTTTTGCTTTCACTGTCAGATTAAAAAAATCAGGGCTATGTCAAGGAGCTTACTACCTATATTTTCTTTTAGGAGTTTTATGGTTTCAGGTCTTAGGTTCAAGTTTTTGATCCATTTAATTTTTGTGTATGGTGTAAGATAGTGATCCAGGTTCATTCTTTTGCATGTGGCTGTCCAATTTCCCCAACACCATTTATTGAAGAGACTGTCCTTTCCCCATTGTATATTCTTGACTTCCTGGTCATAAGTTAATTCACTATATATGCATGGATTTATTTCTGGGCTCTGTATTCTGTTCCATTGATCTGCGTGCCTGTTTTTATGCCAATACCACACTGTTTCACTGTAACTCTGTAATATAGTTTGAAATCAGGGAATGTGATGCCTCTAGCTTTGTTCTTCATCTCAACATTGTTTTGGCTATTCAGGGTCTTTTATGGTTCTATACAGATTTTAGGAGTCTGTTCTCTTTCTGTGAAAAATGCCACTGGAATTTTTTTTTAAAAGATTTTATTTATTTGACAGAGAGAGGGAACACATGCAGGGGGAGTGGGAGAGGGAGGGGGAGAAGCAGGCTTCCCGCTGAGCAGGGAGCCCAATGTGGGGGATCATGACCTGACCTGAAGGCAGACGTTTAACAACTGAGCCACCCAGGCACCCCTGCCTGCTTAATTCTGATAAGGACTATGCTGAATCTGCTTTGGGTAGTATGGACATTTTAACAATACTGATTCTTCTAATATATGAGCATGGATTATCTTTCTACTTATTTGTATCTTCTTCAGTTTCTTTCTTGAATGTCTTACAGTTTTCAATATACAGGTCTTTCACCTCTTTTTCTTGAAATTCATTCATAGGTACTTTATCATTTAATGTAAATATAAATGGGATTGTTTTCCTAATTTATCTTTCATTATTAGTGCATGATTTTGCATGTTGATTTCCTATATCCTTCAATGAACCAATTTTATTTATTAGTTCTAACAAGTTTTTTTGATGGGAGTTTTTAGGATTTTCTTCGGGGTTTTGACATATAATGTCATCTGCAAGTACTGACAGTTTTGCTTCTTCCTCTCCAATTTGTATGCCTTTTGTTTCTTTTCCTTGCCTAATTGCTCTGACTAGGACTTCCAATACTATGTTGAATAAAAGTGGTGAGAGTGAGCCTCCTTATCTTATTCCTGATCTTAAAGGAAAAGCTTTCAGCTTTTCTCCATTGAATATGATGCTAGCTATGGGCTTTCTGTATATAGCCTTTATTATGTTGAGGTATATTCCCTCTATATCCACTTTGTTGAGAGTTTTTGTCATAAATGGATGTTGAATTCTGTCAAATGCTTTTTCAGCATCTACTGAGATGATCATATGATTTTATCCTTCATTTTGTCAACATGGTATATCACAATGATGACGTGGATGTTGAACCATCCTTGCATCCCTGGAATAAATCCCACTTGATCATGGTGTCTTTTTGCTATATTCTTGAATTCAGTTTGCTAATATTTTGTTGAGAATTTTTGCCTCTATGTTCATCAAGGATACCAGCCTGTAATTTACTTTTCTTGTGGTGTCCTTGTCTGGCATTGGTATCAGGGTAATGCTAGTCTTGTAAAATGAGTTTGGGAGAGTTCCCTCTTCTACTTTTTGGAAGTGTTCGAGAAGGACTGGTATTTTAATTATTTTTTAGCAGAATTCACCAGTGAAGCCATCTGGTCCTGAATTTCTGTTTGCTGGGAAGTTTTTGATTACTGATTCAATCACCTTACTAGTAATCAGTCTGTTCAGTTTGTATTTCATTATGATTATTAGTAGGTTATACATTTCTAGGAATTTATCCATTTCTTCTAGGATGTCTAATTTATTGGTGTATAATTGTTCACAGTAGTGTCTTATGATCTTTTGTATTTCTGTGGCATTAGTTGTAAAGTCTCTGCTTTCATTTCTGATTTTATTTGAGTCCTCCGTTTTTCTTGGTGAGCCTAACTAAAGTTTTTTCAATTTTATCTTTTTAAAGAACCAGTTAGTTTCATCGATCTTTTCTATTGTGTTTTTCTTATCTATTTCATTTATTTCTGCTGTAATCTGTTGTTCCCTTCCTTCTCCTAACTTTGTTCTTTTTCTAGTTCTTTGAAGTATAAAGTTATATTATTTGAGACTTTTTAAAAAATGTTTTACTTTTTTTAGTAATCTCTACACCCAATGTGGGGCTTGAATTCACAACCCAGAGATCAAGAGTTGCATGTTCTTCCAACTGAGCCAGCCAGGTGCCCCTATTTGAGACTCTTTTTTACTCTTGAGTTAGGTATTGCTATGAACTTCCCTCTTTTTTTTTTTTTTTTTTTTAAAGATCTTATTAAGTTACCTCTACATCCAATGTGGGGCTTGAACTCACAACCCTGAGATCAAGAGTCTCAGGCTCCACCAACTGAGCCAGCCAGGCGCCCCTAAACTTCCCTCTTATACTGCTTTTGCTGGATCCCATAAATGTTGGTATGCTGTGTTTACATTTTTGTTTGTCTCAAGGTATATTTTGATTTCTCTTTTTGATTTCTTCTTTGACTTATTGTTCAGTAGCATGTTATTTAATTTCCACATATTTGTGAAATTCTCAGTTTTGTGTAATTAATTTCTAGTTTTATGCCATTGTGGTTGGAAAGGATGCTTGATATGATTTCAATCCTCTTGAATTATTAAGACTTGTTTTGTGGTTTAACATATAATTTTGGAAAATGTTTCATGTGCACTTGGGAAAAATGTGTATTCTGTTGTTTTTGGATAGAAATGTTCTGTAAATATCTGTTAAGTCCATCTGATTTAACACATCATTTAAAGCCAATGTTTCTTTACTGATTTTCTGTCTGCATAATCCATCCATTAATGTAAGTAGGGTATTAAAGTCCTCTCCATTATTTGTATTGCTGCCTATTTCTTCCTTTAGGTCTGTTAATATTTGCTTCATATCTTTAGGTGCTCCTGTGTTGGATGCACAAATACTACAAATGTCTTATCTTCTTGTTGGCTTGACCCCTTTATTATTATGTAGTACAGTTCTTTGTTATTACAATCTATGTTTTAAAGTCTATTTTGTCTGATATAAGAATAGCTACTCCAACTTTCTTTTGGTTTCCATTTGCATGGAATATCTTCTTCCATCCCTTCACTTTCAGTCTCTATGTGTCCTGACATCTAACCTGAGTCTCTTATAGGCATATAAATAGGTCTTGTTTTTTTATTCATTCAGTCACTCTTTCTTTTGGAGAATTTAGTCCACTTATATCTAAAGTAATTATAGGTATGTGTTTACTGCCATTTTGTTTTCTAGCTGCTTTTGTAATTCCTTTCCGTTCTTTTCTTCTTCTCTTGCTCTCTTCCTTTGACATTTGATGACTTGCTTCGCTGGTATGCTTATATTCTTTTCTCTTTATCTTTTGCATATTTACTACAAGTTTTTGCTTTGTAGTTACAATGAGGCTTACATATATCAACTTATAACATCTTAAGTTGATTCCATTGTAAAGCTCAACATTATTACTCCCCCACCAATGTTTTATGTTTTTGATGTCACATTTTATATCTTTTCATCTTATGTATCCCTCAACTAATTATTGTAATTATGGTTATTTTTACTACTTTTGTTTTCTACTCTTCATACTAGCTTTATAATCAATAATATACTACCTTTACTAAATATTTACTTTCCAGTGAGATTTCTTCTCTCAAGTGTGTTCTTGTTACCAATTAGCACCCTTTCTTTTCAGGTAAAAGAAGTCCCTTTAACATATCTTTAGGGCAAGTTTGGTGATGATGAACTTTAGCTTTTCCTTGTCTGGAAAATTCTTTATTTTTTTTCTTCCCTTCTGAATGATAATTTTTCCAAGTACAGAATTCTTGGTTTGAAGTTTTTTTCTTTCAGCACTTTGAATATATCATGCTATTCCCTCTGGCCTGCAAAACTGCTGCTGAAAGATCTGCTGATAATCATAAGGCGGCGGGGAGGGAGAATCCCTTGTATGTAACAAGATGTTTTTTGCTTGCTGCTTTTAATATTCTCTCCTTATCTTTCACTTTTGACATTTGCTTAATAATGTATCTTTGGTGTGGATCTCTTTAGGTTCCTCTTATTTGGAACTCTCTGGGCTTCCTGGACTTGGATGTCTGTTTCCTCACCCAGGCTGGGGAAGTTTTTAGCCATTATTTCTTCAAATAAGATTTCTGCCTCTTTCTCTCTTCTCCTTCTGGAATCCCTCGGATGCCAATGTTAGGCTATCTGATGTTGTCTTATAAATCCCTTAAACGATCTTCAATTTTTTCACTTTTTTTTCTTTTTGCTTTATCCCTTTCACTTTTTTCTTTTTGCTGCTGATTGGGTGAGTGCCACTGCCTTGTCTTTGAGTTGACTGATCATTTCTTCTGATTCATCTAGTCTGATGTTGAATATCACCAGTGTATTTTTCAGTTCGTTTATTGTATTCTTCAGCTTTGTGATTTCTACCTGGTACTTTCTTATATTTTCCATCTCCTGTTGGAAGGTCTCACTGTGTTCATCCGTTCTTCTCCCCAATTCAGTGATCATCTTTATAACCATTACCTTGAACTCCTTATCAGGTAAATTACTTATCTGTTCCACTAAGGTTTTTTCCCCGAGGTTTTATATTGTTCTTTCATTTGGAACATACTCCTCTGTTTCTGCATTTTGTGTGACTCTCCATGTTGTTTTCTATACAGTAAATGGAACAAGCAGCCTATTATATTTTTAATAGCTCCCAGTAGTTGAGGATGTCCCAAGACCTTTCAGTTCCCAAAGGGGAGGATCTCAGCACCTAGATTCAGAGTGACTGGAAGCCCAATCTTTAGGCATCGGCTTTCAAAAGTATGCAGATATAGGGATTCCTGGATGGCGCAGTTGGATGAGCCTCCAACTCCTGGTTTCAGCTTAGGTCGTGATCTCAAGATCATGGGATCGAGTCCTGTGTGGGGCTCCATGCTCAGAGGCAGAGTCTGCTTGGGATTCTCTCTCCTCTCCCTCTGCCCTTTCCCCCGCTCATGCTTTTCCTCTCAAATCTTAAAAAAAGAAAACAAAAAACCCCAAAAGTATGCAAATATATAGTCCTATAGGACTGCAATCATAAGCCCCACTGGCCACCAGGGCCAGGTGATCTGGAGGTATCCCCTGGATAGCAGTCACAAAAATTAGGGCTCCAAACAAATGGAAAAGCTCTTCCTATGAGCAAGCTAGAACAGGTAGAAGAAGAGCACCAAGATGGTGCTCACAGCCTACTGTCCTTGAAAGCAGCTCCAGAGGCCACTAAATGTGTCCCAAACCTGAAACTTGCCCCTCAGGCCACAGTCATGATGACTAGCTAACAGGCATCCTTCACAGAAAAATTGAGCTTGTGGGTCTGTTGCTACTTGCTGTGCCCTGTGGGTGGTAGTTGTTTAAGAACTCTTTCTCTGTTGCTTACAGTCCCATGGGACCCATGACCATAAGCCCCATTGGCCACCAGAGCCAGGTAATGCAGAGGTATCCCCTGGCAGCAGTCATAAGAATTGGGTACCAGACAGGGGTATGAGCTCCTTTCTGAGTAACATCAATTATTAAAGTCCAATGGGACCAAGAATACAAGCTCCCCTGGCCTCTAGGCCAGGTGATCAAGATAGATTTCCTAGGTGGCAGCTGCAAAAATTGGGGCACCAGATGTGTGTAAAGCTCCCCTCTGGGAGATAATGGTGCTCTGGAGCACAGCAGTGGGAGAGCATGAAGATTGTACCTGCCAGTCTCTGTCCTGGGAGAGTATTCTATCAGCAGGCTCCTAGATGTGTGTTAAACTATATGCCTTTAATATAAGCAGGTGAGCCTCCCTCACTTTAAGTTGGTGTGATCAGTTGCCTCTGAGCTGGGACCTGGGGCAAGTGAGTCCAAGCGCAAGCCCTTCAAGAGCAGTTTTTAAGACTGCTTCAGTCTTGTAGGTCTTGGGATGTGAGCCATGCTGTTTTTCAAAGTTAGACGGGGGAATCATCTCTCATTTATATCTTAAAGGTTGAGATGCCCACTGTGGGGTTCAAAGTCTTCACTCCTTAGGGAGAAGCTATGGGTTTTTCAGTTCCCTTCTGGTTGTGGGTCACCACACCAGGGATGGGGTTTATGGCAAGATTGTGTTACAGCCTCTTCTACCCTCTTAGATGTGGTTTTCTTCTTGTTTGTCCAATGTACAGCTGTCATTCAACCAGCCTTTAGGTTTTTTTTTTTAAGAGGAAGTTGTTCCATATATAGCTTTAGACTCAGTGTGTCTAGAGAAGTTGGAGATCTTCTGATGTGACCATCTTGAACCAGAACCTCAATAATTTTTTTTTAAAGATTGACTTTACTGTTTTTATTTATTTATATTTTCTTCAAGTAGGCTCTACACTCAATGGGGGGCTTGAACTCAGGACCTGATATCAAGAGTTCCATGCTCTACTGACTGAGCTAGCGAGGTGCCCCTCAATAATTTCTTAATATCATCAAATATCCAGTGAGTGTTCACATACTCTGTACTGTCTGACAAATATTCTTTTTCACTACGTTGTCAAATCAAGACCCAAATAAGATCCATCCACCACAGTAGGTTGTTATGTCTCTTAAATCTGTGTATTCTCCTTCTATTTTTATTTTTGATAGTTATGCATTTATTTTAATGTGTAGTTGGCACATACCATCTCCATGATTTCATTATCTATTAACTACTTCTTGAAATAGGGCTAAAGTAGATCTTTAAGCTTTAAAAAATGAGTTTAAGAAAAAATATTAAGCAAATAATAGTATTGGTAGATGTGAGAAATCATTAATGTGGTCATTAATGGAGACTATAAAACATCACTTAAAAATATTACCAATATTTTTAGAAGAAAAATTTTTAAATATATAAAATCTGAGTATACCTACTTTTACAAAGGTCAAGAAAGAGTTCCTCAATTCCTTTGTTCTGTTTGGCTGAAGTATGATAATGTTTTGCTCCCACAGATTCTGCATACCTTAAAAAAAAAAAGTAACATCAGTGATTGATAAAATATTTTATTTTTGTCGTAACTGCTATTTGAATTTTTTTAAGTAGCAATTTTAGTGACTTATTACTAATTAACCCACATTTAGTGAAATTAAGATACACTGAACCAAATTTTAAATAAGAACATAAGGATAACAGACTTGAAATTTTTAAGTTAATTTGGAACCCAAATACTTTAATAAAAGTTTTTGTGACTATTTGATTATGATAGGTTTTTTTTGGCATCACTCTTTACATTTTTTACTAAAATCAAAAAGAGAAGTGAGAATGGAATATTTTTAGATGTTGTCAAAAGTCCAGAATTTACCAGTGCTTCACTGAATCCAATAGCTCACTTTATATTAAGAGGTTTGAGTAATACCTAAATGGTAAAGCACACTGTGCAAAGAGAAAGACTTCTACTAGGGAGTGACTAGAGGGAGGGGGAAAGGGAAAACACTTACGATTCTGCTTCTTGAATGGAAACGTGTCTCTCCTTTTCCAGGTCTATTTTATTACCTAGTTTGAAAAAGCAAAAATGCCTATTCTTAATATTGATTCATTTTTATAACAAAACAAAGCCAATTCTAAATACACAGTTGCCATTTTAATTACCTGGAAAATAATACAAATCCCCATCAGACTTCTACATTTCCTTAAACCCTATGATAGGAGGGTTGATCATGACTGCAAGGTAAATGCCTCAATGTCCTTCAAATGGCCCAATGCATATCCCTCCTGAAGCTGCAGCCTCTGTCAGAGAAAATAACTTTTCCAAAGAGATGGGCACTTTTCCTTGATTTAGGATATAATGGAGACTAACAGTCACTTGGGAACCGAGGAATAAACTATGATTCTTAGCCAAATGTAAATGGTTCCCAATCAACATACAGCCAGTCAATAATTAAGCAAGGCTACCTTACTATTCATGAAATATATTAGGATAGACTCTTGGACCCTAAGGGTATTTTGGTTTCCTGATATGAACTGGTTAAACATAGCATTTAAACGTATGGCCTTTTAAGCACTTCACTACCACAGGAGAGGAAACTGTACTGTTTAACAACACGAGAGAACTTAATACATGCACATCATACAAATTTAAAATTACTGAAAATAAGTTTAGCTCTTCTTAAACAATGGGACAAAACTGAGATTATGCTAAAAAGCCACTAGAATAAAAGTGAAGAAACTGCAAAATGCAGATTCCTTAATAAATACAGTGTAGAGGTTAAGGTGAGTTGGCTGGACACACAGAACACTAAAGGTAATGGAAATAACAGAAAAAGGAGAAAATACCCTAAGAAAGGATATTTCTTTTTATTTTATTTATTTATTTGAGACAGAGAGAGCAAAAACAGGGGTAGCAGCAGGCAGAGGGAGAGGGAAAAGGAGAAGCAGCCTCCCCGCTGAGCAGGGAGCCCAATGCGGGGCTCGATCCCAGGACCCTGGGATCAGGACCTGAGCCGAAGGCAGACACTTAACAACTGAGCCACCCAGATGCCGCAGAAAGGATATTTCAAACAAATATTTTCATTTCTATTATGACTTATAAGGGGAGAAAAAGGAAACCTTTGTAAATAAGGTCATCTTTTCTTGGGACCTTAGAGAATCTAGAAGACAATTTCAGATAAGGACTAAAGTAAGCACCCACTGAAAGATCCAATGTTTATAACTGAGAAGTACAAGCCCAGAGATGCTGTATATGGAGGACCTAAAATAATCTGAGCACCCAATTGCGGGCAGCTGCAAGTAACTATCTGACACCATAGCCAAAGCATGAGAAGGAAACAGACTATATACTAAAGCTTAGTGATTACCAACAAATTCAGTAATGAACTGTTCCTTCTTTGAACAGTTATCTGTTTAACTCAGCAAGAAGAACATTTTAGTTCTGATTTCCTACATTATATTTGTCAATAAAATTTTAAATTTGCTAAATATTACAGCCAATACATCTGACAGTCACCTGAAGAAAAACAAGTTTTATGCTATGAAGAATGCAAAAAGCACCACCTAGTGGCCAGTGGTTCCAATAAACAGAGGCACAAGAATTCTGCCACTCAAGGCAAAACGGAAGACTTTTGTTCCAATTAACTAAAACCCTATGAGTTGTTTTTCTCAATCTCTAATTCCTCTGCTTTCAAATTCTACCAGAATTATCAACATCCATTTTTTAAAAAATGAAGATAAAGATAATTTGAGTAATGCCTCAAATGAATATCTGAGGAAAATTATTCGTTTATCATTAAAATAGAGCTTTTTTAGTAAGCTAATTACTATTTTAAACAAAAAAAATTTTTTTTTACCACTATTCCTTTCAACAATCAGTGTCCATAAAGGGATTAATAACACAGATTAAGTCATAAAAAAACTGCATTTTGGTGACTGACATCTTTCCAAACTCAAAACCTTGTTAGTGCCTACAGTTGTTAAAGGCAAGACATCTGAAGGATTAAGGCTTTGGGGCTCATCTATTTCAATGTTACTATGCAGCTATATAGGGAACTTTCTAATAGGCTTGAAACACCTGAAAACAAGGATTACCACCAACTAAAGTATAGTACTATAAAAATTAGGGGGAAAAAGTTGGCTGAAGCTATTGGAGAGGAAAGGGAAAAGCCACCCTGCTAAGAATAGTAAGAACTTTATCTTCTTTATAAATACAGATTTGAATTAAGAACATGAAAGGGCAGATGGCCTAATGGCAGTAAAGGGCTGGAACCTTATCTTGCTTAGACTGTATGGTGGTGTATGGGCCAGTCAAAAGAAGCCTTCAAAGGCTTTAAACCTGATAAAGCTTGTTTTCATGTCCTGGATCACTTCATAACTATGTAATTTTGGGGAAAATTACTAACCTCTCTTAGTATCACTCTGTACAAATGTAGCTAACAAACTTAGCATGGTTGATATGAAAATATGATAATATAAAAGACCTAGCATATAGTACATGCTCAATAAAGCAGTTATTAATATCAGCTTTATTCATCACAGTGAATGATCAAATGGAAAATCATATTATTATGAGAAAATTAAAGCCCATGATAGGCAACACATTTTTTACTACCACCCTGCTAGCTTCATCTAGCTAATTTAGTTACTCCAACACTTTAGGAAGTCTTCCTTTAACTTCCCTCCCCCCAAATATAGTTTGGTTTGCTTCAGTGCTATCACAGTACTCTGTACTTCCCCCTTCATAGCATTTATTGTAATATATAATAACAGCGTGTTCTTCTCCCTCTCGCTACACAATAAGCTCTGGGAAAATAAGGACCATATCTGTTTTGTTCACTTATTCTTATACTACACTATTCCCAAGGCTGGTACATAGTAAGCAATATATAATGTTGGTTAAGAATATGGGCTTGATCTAGCAGACAGACCTAAGTTAAAATCCTAGGTCTACCTTAACTAGCTATGTACTTTGGGAAGTATCAAGCTCTTAGCCCACTTCTCATGTGTGAAATGGAAATGGCAACAATACCTTCTTGTAGTGCTGTCAGAAGACTTAATGAAAGCATAAATGTATAGTTCTTAGGACAGTAACTAGGACTCAATAAATGGTAACTATTATTAAAAATAACTGTTTAACAAACATACAAATGTTAAGGACAGACTAGAAGCAAAATATTATCAAATAAAGCAACCACAGCTAAGAGTGCTAATCTGAGAGGGAAAAATCTCTGCTAGCAAAGTATGGAGTTCTCCATTACTGGTTAACACATTATAAGTGGTTTAGATAAGGACCTAGAAGATTAAGTATTTAATTGACATGAAAAAGCCAGGAGATGATACCATCAAATATAAAGATTCAGAAATATGATGAGTTGAAATTCCTACACTTAAGTTTAAATAACTTAATTATAAAAGAAAAAGATGGGAAAAGCTTGACAGAAAAGCAATACTTATAAAAAAGTGATTCAGATTTTTGTTAACTATAATCTATGTAAAAGAGACACTGTGACATGGATGCTAAAAAATGTATGCAATCTTGGGCAGTGTTGGCAGAATGATAATGGGAGAATTTTAAAGAGAGTCATTTAAGTATACATTGGCTCAACAATGTTTGGATTCTAGTGTTCATGTGTAGAAGACACATTTATACACTGAAATAAACCTAGGAAAAAATAATCAGGATGGTAAGAATGTCTACAAGTTAAACCAAATGAAAAACAATTGAAGACTACAGAATATAAGATTTCAGATGAACCATCCAAATGTTTGAAAGGGTGTCTTATTTAGAGGAAAAGGACCAAATATTTGTAAAATGCCATCTCTATGCCAAGCGTTTTCCAAATTATTATTTAATTTTCATTAAATTATATAGAATCCTGGGAAGCCAGGAGATGATACCATCAAACATAAAGATTCAGAAACATGATGAGTTAACACTGGGAAGCAGTGTTATTATTTTGAATTTAGTAATAGAAGAATGAATTTAGTAATAGAAGAATGAATAAACACTGACCTACTATAAAAAAAAAGAATGAAAATCAGCATGTGGAAAAAATAATGTAAATGCCTATCAATAACAAAAGGATAAACTGTGGAATATTTATAGAATAAAGTATTAGAGAGCAAAGAGAATAAAATGAACTACAACTATATACAAAAACACAGGAAAATCCTGCAAACATAATGTAAAGCCAAAAAAAAAAAAAAATAATACGAGTTCATACTATATAATTTCATTTATATAAAATTCAAAACAAAACTAGTTCATGCAGAGAAAGACATGTATCATATGATCTCACTGATATGAGGAATTCTTAATCTCAGGAAACAAACTGAGGGTTGCTGAAGTGGTGGGGGGTGGGAGGGATGGGATGGCTGGATGATAGACATTGGAGAGGGTATATGCTATGGTGAGCGCTGTGAATTGTGTAAGACTGTTGTTATCACAGACCTGTACCTCTGAAACAAATAATACATTATATGTTAAAAAAAAGAAGATAGTAGGAAGGGAGAAATGAAGGGGGGGAAATCGGTGGGGGAGACGAACCATGAGAGACTATGGGCTCTGAGAAAGAAACTGAGGGTTCTAGAGGGCAGGGGGGTGGGGGGATGGGTTAGCCTGGTGATGGGTATTAAAGAGGGCACATATTGAATGGAGCACTGGGTGTTAGACGCAAACAATGAATCATGGAACACTACATCAAAAACTAATGATGTAATGTATGGTGATTAACATAACATAAAAAAAAAACTAGTTCATGCAGTACAAAGACAAGACAGTATCTGGAGGTGGGCAATGGTGAGGGGAAGGCAGCTGGGGTAGTGTTGGGATGAAAAAGAAACACAGGTGAGACCTCTAAGTTACTTGTTTACACAGGTATGTTAAATTTGTGAAATTTTCCTTTTGTGGTAAATGGGCTCTCAAACTTCTTTCAACAATGAATTGCAACTAAAATTCCATGTCACACTTGCCAATAGAAAAGGAACGAGAAAAGGAACGAGAGCTTTTTTAGACTTTATACCAATCATTAATAAACATTATATAACATTAAATGAGGATTATCTGACCCTACTTGGGATAGTAAGCTACCAGCAATATTCCTAAAACTTCTTATAATATGAACATGAAGAATATACAGTTCAAATTAATTATTCTTTTTTTAAAGATTTTATTTATTTATTTGAGAGACTGAATGAGAGAGAGAAAAAGCACATGAGGGGGGAGGATCAGAGGGAGAAGCAGACTCCCTGCTGAGCAGGGAGCCCGATGCGGGACTCGATCCCGGGACTCCAGGATCACGACCTGAGCCGAAGGCAGTCGCTCAACCAACTGAGCCACCCAGGCACCCTCAAATTAATTATTCTTAAGCTTTATTTATCCAGTTGTTTTTTAAAAAATGTTACTTTGTAACCTGGGTCAAGTAACAAACTCTTGAGGCTTCTTTGACTTTAAGTATATTTAGTCATTTCTTTCCCTCTTCTGAGAGATAACCAGAATCCCAAATAATCAAATCTGTAGTCACCTATTGTGACTACTTCCATTCCCATTAAGTCCCAGATACCAGACAAAGCCAGGCTAAACTCACTAATGACTAGCTATAGCTTTGGCCCAAACTCCCATGTGGCCTACTATTCCCGTGTTCCATTCTGAAATACTCTTGCCATCTAGCCTAACATCTAGTATCTAGACTTAAAAAGTAGGTCAGATAATCTCCTTGGCGTCTTCCCTGAGACATGCGCCCTGATCTGGAACTATAGAGTTTGCCAATCTAATGGTGAGACAATATAAGAAATGTAAACTCTTAATTTAAAAAAAAAATTCTTAAAAGTCAAATGTGCCCACATTGACCATTCCATTCTAGGTCCTCCACTAAAACTACCCTGGTTTCTTCTAGGCCATTGCTATTCTACCAGTCATGCAGAAAGAAAGAAAACAGCATGAGGCTATTCATCATAAGGATTAATAACAAAGCATAGAAATCAGAATGACTTCAATTCATATCCCATCTCCAAAAGCTGCTTGATATTGCGCAAGTTATCAAGTATCTCCAGGGCTCAGCTTCCTCTATAAAGCCCTCCTGGGCGCCTGGGTGGCTCAGTCGTTAAGCGTCTGCCTTCGGCTCGGGTCATGATCCTGGGGTCCTGGGATCAAGTCCTGCGTTGGGCTCCCTGCTCTGCGGGAAGCCTGCTTCTCCCTCTCCCACTCCCCCTGCTTGTGTTCCTGCTCTCGCTATGTCTCTGTCAAATAAATAAATAAAATCTTTAAAAAAAAAAAAAGCCCTCCTAAAATTATGAGAATTACATGAAATAATGTCTACTAAGAACACAGCATAGGGGCGCCTGGGTGGCTCAGTCATTAGGCGTCTGTCTTTGGCTTGGGTCATGATCCCAGCGTCCTGGGATCAAGCCCCACATCGGGCTCCTTGCTCAGTGGGAAGCCTGCTTCTCCCTCTGCTTGTGTTCCTGCTCTCCCTGTCTCTCTCTTTGTCAAATAAATAAATAAAAAATCTTTAAAAAAAAAATCATAGAAATGATAAAGAAAAAGGGAACCAAAGAGAATTTCCAGAAGTCCAAGAGTGAGTTCTACAGTTCCTTTATTTTACCCATTAAGAATATTCCTCCACCCTAGTATCATGATTTGCTCATATCCTCGAGAGTCAAATTTGTCCTTAACTCAAAAACGTGTAGTTAAATGTATAAAACAAGAATACTAGCCTAAGTCGTTAGTTTTAATTTTATTTTAAAGTAGTTCCTAAATTCTTTTTTTCTAAAGAAAATCTTATGATGAAAAACTAAAGATCAAATTGAAGCAAGTCTGGGAGTTGAAAGTTTACATGGTTAGTTTCCCATTTGTTCCCCAAGGTCTTCCCTGAAGTCTGAATCTCCTGAAAGATCACTTCCAAATCATAAATTACTCTAAAATATTAAATATTAAAATATCATTCTTCTTCCTTTCTCATATTACTTTAAAAATGAGAATTACTTATTTGCTATTCTCTAATAACATTAAGGAAACAAAGCATTTTTTTTTTGAAACAGAGGACATTTTTTTTAAAAAGTAATGATACTTACCAACTATACATAAACAGATTTCATTTCCCAACATTTTCCGTAATTCTTTGACCCAGTTTTTTACCTGTGTATACAAAAGAGTAAATAGTAAATCCTGTTGCCACGACTATCATTACAACACCCCAAACTCCACATTGTCAAAATACCTCAGAATTTGTCTAACAGCCCATATATTTAGTTACTAGAAATGTTTAAGTGTAGGATCAGTTATTGACAAACTATATTGCAAACTACAACATACAAACATCCAATGGAATGATCTCTCTCTAGATCTACACAGAGGTATAAACAGAAATACCTGTAATTATAATTTTTCGTAAATCTTCCACAGATCCAAGCAAAACTATTCACTAGAGCAAAAGCATGTCAACTCCAGCCTCTGATAACAGATGCTTGTAGAGTCACTTTGGCCTTAAGAACATCTTAAAATTAAAAGTCTTTTGTATTCTAATTGGTTCTAAATTAGAGGGCATAGACGCTTCTGTGTCACACACTTAAAAGGGGGAAAACTGTATATGGGCACCAAAAAGAGTACCAAAATAAATTCGCATCCTTTAGTGTATGATAGGTTTTTTCAACTTCAGCACTACTGGTATTTTGGCTCAGATTAACTCTGTTGTGAGGGACTGCCCTATGCAATGTATGATACTGAGCAGCATCCCTGGCCCCCTACCCACTAGATATCAGTACCACCCTCCAGCTGTGATAACCAAAGATGTCTCCAAACATTGCTAGCTCCTGTGGAGAACCACTGGTATACAATGACTCCAGTAACAAACAGATTCTTCACTATGGATGAAGCACAGCAGTAGGCACAGTTAAGTACACTCAAGTTAAGTAAATTAATCTTTTGAACTCATGATTTTAAATATGCTGATTACAATAAAATAGGATAAAGAACAAACTTGAATACCTCCTTCATTTTTTGTAATGGAATTTAATTTCCATGTAATCAAATCACACAGAACTTATACATCTTCCTAAAAAAATGCACAAACATCTTTAAATTATAAAAGTTACAATAAATACGTGGTAAGTAAGCATTTACTGTGCATCTGATCCTACAATACAAATGTAACAGTCCCACACTCCTGTTTTCTGCAAGAATGCAGAGGAACTGTCTTTAATACACCCCAAACTTATAAAAGGAAAGGTACTCAATATCATCACCTTATCTTTCTCAGAGCACTGAACCATAGTTTTCTCAGTAGAGCCCCATTTTTTTTTATTCACATGTATGCAGAAAGTTTTTAGAGAAGTACTGAACTTCTATCCCTAGTTGATGTCACATAAGAAAAATGTGACAATTTGGTATGAAATGTACATCCTCATCATTTCAAAGGAAACATGCCAGAATCCAATTACATATTACTCTACTCCCTGTATAGGTAGTATCAAAACCTACTAAATCTAACCAACTTTTTTAAAAAATGTGTTATTCATCTGCAAATAGATCCCCTTCTGCAGGCATCCTACTCATTATCTCCATACATTCTGTGGTGAGTTAGAAATGGTTACATATTTTTTACCAATCCTCTCATCAAGAGGTAGAGTCTTGGAGGGGGGCGGAAGTCCCTGCTCAGCGGGGAGCCTGCTTCTCCCTCTCCCCCTGCTTGTGCTCTCTCTCGCTATCTCTCTCTCTCTCTCGCAAATAATTAAAATCTTAAAAAAAAAAAAAAAAAAAGAGGTAGAGTCTATTTCCCCTCCCTCTGAAGCTGGGCTAGCCTTGCTTTGACCAAGAGAATGTGGCAGAAGTAATGCTATGCCAGCTCCAGACTTAAGCCTTAAGAAGGCCTGGCTGCTACTCTTAGGATCCAGTTGTCAATGTACACAGCTTAGGCTAGGATATGGAATAATGAGGGAGCATGTGGGAGCATCCTCCAGAGGATGAGACACCAGATGGAGTGAGAGGCCGTAAGGAGAACAGGCCTTCCTAGATGGTCCTGGCCCCACCAAACTCAAAGTTCAATGCAGCTGCATGAGTGACTCCAATGACACCACAGGACCTGCCCAGTCAACCCACAAAATCATGAGAAATAATACAACACTGTTTTAAGCCACCAAGTTTTGGGGGTTTTGTTATGCAGCAAGAGATAAATGGTCACTTTTCAACCTAAAAGACTCAACCTTCTGTTAATAAAACACTCAAACCATTTCCATTTATGTCAAAAGGCAGGAAGAGACAACAAACAAGAGACCCCAAATAAATTTTTCAAGTATCACTAAACCTGCAAGTTATTTTATCATTCCCTTTTTCTACACCTTGGACTGAATTTTTCCACATGTAATAATCCAAGGACTAATGTGCATTGTTGCTTCATCAATTAAATACTGAAAAACAAATGGAAAAAAAAAAACAAAAAACCCACCTAAAACTAAAACTAAAAAGGCAAGCAATTTCAACAGGAACAAACCTGTAACTCAAGGCAAATAAACTTTCTGCCATGGAAACTACCCCTTTTAGTTACATACCCTTGACAAATTTATTCCAAGAGGGGCTTTCAGAGGAAGGGTGAAATAAGTAATTAATCACCATCCTGACTGTGATGAGAATTCAGAGATAAGTTTAATGGAAACTTATCTTCGGTTCCAAACAACTTTAAAAATTCTACATTTGTGGTTTATGTTTAAAAGAGGGGTGAAAGGCAACTGGGTGGCTCAGTCAAGCATCTGCCTTCAGCTCAGGTCATGATCCAGGGGTCCTGGGATGGAGCCCTGCTTCAGGCTCCATGCTCAGCAGCAAGTCTGCTTCTCCCTCTGCCCTCCCCTGCCCATGCTAATAATTATAAAATCTTAAAAAAAAAAAAAAAAGAGGGGTGAAAAATAATGAAGAAGGTTTAAAATAAACGCTAACATTTAAAATTTATATTATATCCTTCAGGACATTTAGTGAGAAGAAAGAGTTTAAGCTTTATTTAGGTCTTCCTTTTCCTCTTTACAATTAGGGAGCCCATGCAGCCATACCAAGTATTCACATGCTTAGTATATATGGAATCAAGAAATACATGTGATTAAAAAAAAAAAAAAATACATGTGATTTTTCTTTAATAGGGAGAAAAAAAAGCTCTTTGATTTTTATGAAGTTTTATTTCGAATTATTTCCCTTTCCTAATATCTGAGAGAGCCATGTAATAAACTTATTAATAACTGTTATTCAAAATGTAAACATGAATACTGCATTAACAAATGAGTGGTAACCATTTACGCACAAGTTTATTTTACTTTTATTTATTTATTTTTATTTTTTTAAAGATTTTATTTATTTATTTGACAGAGGTAGAGAGCGCAAGTAGGCAGAGCGGCAGGGAGAGGGAGAGGGAGAAGCAGGCTCTCCACTGAGCAGGGAGCCTGATGCGGGGCCTCGATCCCAGGACCCTGGGATCATGACCTGAGCCGAAGGCAGACGCTTACCAACTGAGCCACCCAGACGCCCCTATTTTACTTTTAAAACCAAGACTAATCACATTAGTAAATAAAGGCATGTGAATGGAGACTTGAAAAATCAGTGTTGTTACTCTGTTTAAGTCATCTACCCATAAGTAAATAGAATACCTTCTGAAAGGAATCTTCATCTGTTATATCATAAACTAAAATAGCTCCATTTGAATCTCTGTAGTAAATTGGACCCAATGCATGGAATCTCTCTTGACCTGCTGTATCCTAAATAAAGCAACAAACACTTATTAGATCAGAAGAAAAAAATACATCTGCTATTGCAACTACAGTAAACTTTTGATTAATTGGAAAGTGGGACATGAAGTTACGGATAACCTCAAAACACCACTAAAAAAAAAAAAAACAGGTTACAAAAAATTTTTAAAAGTTACAAACAATATTTAATGTTTTACTATTATACAAAAGTTACTTCTCCCCTCCCAACCCTCTTACTCCTCAGCAAACTTCCCACCCCCATTAAAAAAACAGTTCAGAATACCCAAGATGGCATTATAAGCCAGGAATAGGCCCTGCCCTAAATTTAGGTTCCACAGGGGGAAAGACAAGGAAAGACAGCATGCACCAGGACTACTGGTCAAAAGGTACTCCGATGCATTACCCTTGCCCTACTCTCTACTAGCCATTCCCTTGGAAAGTGGGAACATGGAAACACAGAGCGGGAAAAGGCCAATCAGGCTGTCCACCCACCCTGTTCTTTCTCGGACATGGAATCCCTCTGAGTTTACCCTTCCCCCAGCTCAAAGGTTATGATAAGCAATATTCATGTACACAACTGTAAAATTCTTAGCCTGATTTTAGAAAAAATGTTTATTAAAAAACAGCTTTGGCTAAACTTAAACTTACAAAAAAATCCAGAAATTCAAACTCCTATTCCCGAGCCAATTAGTTATTAGAGTACAAAGAATTGCAGAAGCCTTCACTCACTCAATTGAAAAGGTTAACTTACCCATATAGCAAGGTTTACTCTTTTCCCACCAATATTTAACTTCTTCGTTAAGAATGATGCCTAAGAAAAGAGATATACATTAAACAATATTTCATATAAAGTAATGTTTCTTATCCTAAGAACTACAGATGGAAGAATAATCTCAATATGAAACTCAAGTTATCTGGGAGAAAAAGTAATCACTGAGTTCTTTTTTTTTTTTTAATTCTTATGTTAATCCCCATACATTACATCATTAGTTTTAGATGAAGTGTTCCATGATTCATTGTTTGTGCATAACACCCAGTGCTCCATGCAGAATGTGCCCTCCTCAATACCCACCACCAGCCTAACCCATCCTCCCACCCCCCTCCCCTCTAGAACCCTGTTTGTTTTTCAGAGTCCATCGTCTCTCATGGTTCGTCTACCCCTCCGATTTCCCCCGCTTCATTCTTCCCCTCCCGCTACCTTCTTCTTCTTTTTTTTTTTTCTTAACATATATTGCATTATTTGTTTCAGAGGTACAGATCTGAGATTCAACAGTCTTGCACAATTCACAGGGCTTACCAGAGCACATACCCTCCCCAGTGTCTATCACCCAGTCACCCCATCCCTCCCACCCCACCCCCCACTCCAACAACACTCAGTTTGTTTCCTGCGATTAAGAATTCCTCATATCAGTGAGATCATATATGTCTTTCTCTGTTTGACTTATTTCACTCAACATAATACCCTCCAGTTCCATCCACGTCATTGCAAATGGCAAGATCTCATTCCTTTTGATGGCTGCATAATATTCCATTGTATATATATACCACATCTTCTTTATAATCACTGAGTTCTTATTAATGACCAAACATTATAATGTTTCTTATCCTAAGAACTACAGATGGAAGAATAATCTCAATATGAAACTCAAGTTATCTGAGAGAAAAAGTAATCACGGAGTTCTTATTAATGACCAAACATTATTTTCACTGAAGACAGAACATTATTTATATTCTAATCTAAAAAAATGGTATTTTGCTTTATGAACACAAGTTATGAAAAACAAAGAAAAGCGTGGCTCCTGGCTGGCTCAGTTGGTAGAGCATGCGACTTTTGATCTGAGGGCCATGAGTTTGAGCTCCATGTTGGGCAGGTGCCTACTTAAAATAAACAAACAAAAAGATTTAAAAAAAGAAAAAAAATGGTAATTAAGTATTTTCTTAGATTTTCCCCATAAAATTTTTCTTAGAGCATTTAATTTGATGTCACCCTACCCACCCATTATAGAAAAAGCTAAGAGATTTCTAAATGAGATAAAAGATTTACTGGTAGTTTACTTAACTGTATGAATACCAATATTATTTGAAATATTGCTGCAATTATTTTATAATTCAATTATTTAACTTATATCTAGTAATTACCCCAGGTACTAATGTTACAGAAATGAAAGGAAATGTTCCAGCCTTCAAGTAGTTTTTAGTCTACAGCAGAAATAAACATGTAAAGAAAAATACAGTATCATGTGACAACTGTTAAAACGGGAGGGTCTTGCCAAGTAGACTCTAAAGACAGTGCTGAGAAATGAAGTGAAAAGCCTTCCTGGATGAGTCAAAGAAGGCTTCAGAAAGAAGGTGATGATCTCCCCCCTTCAGGAATAATAGGGGCTTTTCCAACAGATGGGTAAAGCCACTGAAGCCTGATACACATAACTCCCTCTCCATGGAGAACTCCAACAAGCTAGTGTGGTCAATGCCAGAGATGAGACTACAAAGATAGGCAAAGGCTGAATAAATCAAAAAAAGTACTAGGGTTCCCTGTCTAGATGTATGGACTTTACTTTGTGGGTCTTAATAAAACCTGTTCCAGGACACAGGAATGTATAAATGTATACTAAAGTTAGATGTATTTGAGAAATGCAGCATATTGCTTTGTATTCCCTTTGTACATTCCTAACACACATTAGCACACTAAGATTCTGCCAAAAGAAAAGCTAACTGCATCTATACAACCATTTCCCAAACATATTTTGACCTCTTTCGCCCTAGAGAAATGCCTAATTCATCCTAGGGAATAAATGTTAAGAAAAAAAAATACTGTTGATGAGGAGAATCACTGAAGGATTTTAAAGCAGTGGGTAAGTATAAGATACATATTTTAAGAGAATGACTCTGGGATAGGAAGGGAGGTTAGACTGAAAAGGACAGGACTAGACCTGCAGACAGAAGGCTATTACAAAGTTGGAGAGAAAAACAAAAAGGGCCTGAACCAAGTCCACAAAGACGGAAAAGAGAAAAGAAAATCCAGAGTATTTGAAGAGGAAATATCAGAATACAGTCAGTTGACATATTTAAAAAAGGAACAGAGAGCCAAGTCCAAAGCTATGCAGGGACAGTCACAGTTAGGTGTCTCTACATAAAAGAAAGTACAGAGAAGTAAGGTAAAACATATAAAAAGCTAGGATGGTGAATTATTACTGATGGAGAAGGAGCCTAGACTTCAGGAAGGACTTTCTGCTGAATGCACACCAAGGAAATTTAGAATTAAGAAAAAGCCAATGAATTTAGTAATTAACTAAGGAATCCACAGATAGACACAAATGGCAGAGCTAAGATCAAATCCAGGAATGCCTTCCTTCAAAACCCAAACTACACTAAAGATATTTTAGGTATGTTATTAAATGAAACAAAGATTACATAGAAAAGGGTATAAAATAAATGGCAAAATAACAAAAGAAATCTTGGAAATGAGAAGACCAAATACATGTTTTGACAATAAATGTGAACAAAGGACTTCTCCCACTCATTATAGCACAGGAACTAAGAATATGAACTTTGATGGGTACCTGGGTGGCTCAGTCTGTTGGGCATCTGACTCTTGATTTCAGCTTAGGTCATGATCTCAGGGTTGTGAGGAGGCTTTGGGCTCCACGCTGTGTGGAGCCTGCTTAAGATTCTCTCTCCCTTTCCCTCTCCCCGTCCCACTCTTGCACACTCTCTCTCTCAAAAAAATTAAAATTAAAATAAAAAAATATATATATGTATCAACTTTGATTCAGAACTTTGGATTTGAATCTCAGCTTTGCCCCTTATTAGTTGTATAATCTACTTGAACTCAACCATATCCATGGTTTCAATATGAATGCTATACAAAGAAACTAAAAATCTGAATCCTATCCAAATATTTAATAGGTAGGTCAACTTAAATGCCTCTCCTCTCTCAAATATATTTAAAATTAAACTGATCCCTTGGTTAAGCGACTACCTTCGGCTCAGGTCATGATCCTGGAGTCCCGGGATCGAGTCCCGCATCGGGCTCCCTGCTCGGCAGGGAGTCTGCTTCTCCCTCTGACCCTCCCCCCTCTCATGTGCTCTCTCTCATTCTCTCTCAAATAAATAAATAAAATCTTTAAAAAAAAAAAATTAAACTGATCTTCCTTCCAAAACTGGCCTTCCATTCCAACTTTAATATTTTGATCACATTCTCCAAGTCACTGAGGTTTAGAATCTTAGAAATATCGTCATTGAATATTCTTCCTCCCCTGACATTCCATATTCCCAAAAAATCCTACCAAGACTTGTCTTCACATTTCTTCTGGAATTCTCTGATGACCAATCTCATATTATTATAATACCTTTGGTCTCACTTCACACTCTAGTTGACATGCCGAATTATCTTCCTAAAGCCTCCATGATTAAAAAAAAAAAAACTTACCATAACTCATTGAAGGATTCTAATAAGGTATCATTTTTAATAAGTTTGCTTGAACTACATCCCTGCTGGTAGCTAGATAACCTTTTTGTCATGAGATTTGTGGGGATTTCTCAGTAGAGAGGAATGAATTAGAGCTGATAAAGCTCCATCATTTCCTTTTCCTCCATCATCTCCTTGGAAACTTACCACCACTTTCCCATGGTGAGTTTAAGGGACAGTGTTAAGTGTCCTACAGAATCATGGATATACAATTTTATGGAAAGATGCTCATCAGTGTCAATTATAAAAGAAAAAAGAAATAACCTAAGTGTCCCTCAATAGGCAATTTTTAAAAGGTACACAAATATAGCCCATCCATACAGTGAAACTCTATACTTTCATTTCTACTACTATTGCTATAGTCGCTAACAGTTACTGAATGCTTACCTTCCATTAAGTACCGTGCTGAGCACTTTTTATAATATCATTCACAAGCTTCTCCTTTATAAAAGTTAGGGAACCCTAATCTACAAGCAAAAATCTCTAAGTGTTATCTCTGTATGCAAGGACCTAAACAATTGTCCACATCTATCCTCCTAAAATAGCTTCCAGTATTTCTCCACTTACTCTCCAACTTGTATGGTTTATATACATACCTCCAATTCTGCTTGTTCTTAAAATTCCCCTCTAATTTGGATGTATTCTTTTCTGTTTGAATCCCATCTATCCAAGTTCAGTTCATGACCCATACTCTTCTTCCTTGAATTTTTTAGCTTTCTCATATCACCCATACAACCCACACTGACTTTCTCTATCCTAAAGAATTACAGGGAACCTAATATTTAATATACAGCATATACTTCCTTGCTTATATCCTAAGTTATCTTTTCGTTGAGTGTAAGTCTTCTGTCAACTTGATTACCTATTTTTATTTAATATGTTCATGATGCTTACAATGAAATGGGCAGTATTCTAAAAGCTTTTCAATATTAACTCATTTAATTGTCATAGTACTCGGAGTAAGATATATTTATCCAAATATTACAGATGTGGAAACTTAGACACAGGAAGGGTATCTTGCCCAGGGTCACACAGTAAATGACATAGTGGGATTTGAAATCCAAGCAGTCTGGCTCCAGACACGACTCATAACCACTATGCTGTGATATCTCCCACATTGAGATCTGAAATAATTCTTCTCTTGTGGAGAAAGCAGGAGTGCTGACACAGAAATATTGTTATTGTAGATAAACGTATCTACAATAACAGGTAAATTGGTGCAGGTAAAACTCAATTTATGTAAGAGATGTGCTCCTAAAAGTTTCCTTATAAACCAAATTATTTTAACTCAAATATCTGATATATTATCCAAGGATCCCACGGAATCTTTTTTTTTCTCCTTCATAATGAAATACTTAAGTCCCACTATATGGAAAGATTCCTAGTATAATATAAATTGTCCCATTTTATATGTATTCTAAGACTTTAATATGTTACAATAGTTTCTTAAAGAACAAATGTTTTAAAAACAAATACAATTATATGTGAGAGTAAAGCTGAAAGATTTTATGTAATATCAAGATAGTAGTAAACAATCAAAAGGCTGGCATTTGTCTTATCTTTTTTAACCACCTCTATGAGGCATACTTAATTTGGATAGACAACTGAGATACCACTTGCAGCTATACGTAATCTGGGGCAGGGGCTCTTAATTGTTACATGGGAGTGAGAGTGAGAGGGAGGAGTGATCACTGACTTCACTGAGAATCTGATGAGAGCCATGAACTGATTTACTCCCAAGAAAACTGCTCATATGCACATACCAAAAACAGTTTCACACACTTACCCAAGAGATTTATAAATCCCTGACAACTCTCAGTAAAGAATTCCCAGTCTAGAAAGGGGAGGGGAAAGTGGCATGACAATATCAATTTAAAAGGTTCTAGAAATATAGGAAGAAAAAAAATGGTACATCCTGTGTGTCAAACACCGTGCTGGACTTTCTCATTTAATCTTTGTAACAACCCTGTGAAGTAGCTAATTAGCCCCTTTTTACAGTTGTGAACCTGAGATTTAAAGAAATACAGTGACTCACTCAAGGTCAGACAACTCTGTTAGGTTCTGCAGTGGGTAAAAGATTGTTTGACTCCACAGTGCTTTTTCCATTGCACAAAGCTGTTTATTCTAGAACACATTCTTAACCTGGCACTCCTCCACATGGACACCAAGCGTTCCTGGATACCAACTCAACTCCCAAAAATATATTCTCAGGGTAGGCACAAAGTAATGAAGATCAGAGCAATGGCAGATCTCCCACCTTATTCCTCTGAACCCTGAGTTACAGCACCACTACTTAAAAATTCCAATGACTTCATCTTCCAAACTTTAGAGGTATTAACAAATCAATAATCTCATTAGCTGAGGCCAACATCTGTCATTTGCACATGATGCTTATTTACCCAACATCTTATCCAAAAGCATAATGGATACTTTTTAAAAATATCTATTAAAAAAAATAATTATAGGAAAGAATAAGAAAAAATGTATCTGCCAAATGAAAGTTTTTCATAACTTGTTAATCAATTTTTTTGTATTTGTTGTTAGCCAGATCCACTTGCTGTGCTTGCTAACCACTGGCAAAGCAATATACCTAAAGCAGCAAAGTAAATGAATTATAGACAAAAACTTTTCTGTTTTTATCTAATATCTTTTAAGTTTAACAGACTTTCATTAATAAGTGTGTGTCTGGGTGTATACATAAAAAATAAACACTGACATTATTTTTGCTATAATCACTAACATTGTTTCACACTTAAGTATTTAAAGTATCTATTACTACTTCATTAAGACATGAAAGGAGTTAGGTAATTTATAAATTAGTCCTCTGTAGAAAGGCAATAAAAATTAGCTATTGGAAAACTAAACTAGATTGCTACAATGGCAATCATATTACAATATACAAATGTAACAAATTTACATATCATATACCTTACATTTACACAATGTTGTATGTCAAATATATTTCAATAAAAAAAAGAAAGAAAATGGGAGTGCTTGAATACTCCAACATTTCTTGTCCTTAGTTTCCATAAAGTACAAGGATTATAATCAGTTTAGAGTTCAACTAAATACTTTGAAAATAAGAGTCAAAAAGTTACTTTTGAGGAGTAGCTCAAAACCCAAAGCAGAAAATGGCAATCAGACATGGAATACTTATATATTAGGAATTTAAAACAATTCAGAAAAACTCTTTTCTTAAAAAAAAAAAAAATTATCCATCCTTCCATACGAGGGGTGTGTGGAGATTTCAACTACTGTATTTTATAATGATGTGAATGAATGGACTGTTCAACACTGATGTGACTTCAGGAACTACTTGGAAGATATGTCAGGGATTCAAAACACTAATCTTACAAATAAGGAAACCAAGATTCCTAGACCAGAGACTATGATGCCAAGTATAAAAGTAACTGCTAGAACCTGAATGCCAACTGTTGCTCAGGAGGTTAAGGTGCATCGGGGGGAAAAGTAGTAGACTTAGCTTAAGAAAAAATGGTACACCATTACTATTTATGGGACCTTGGAAATTTAATACAAATCTTAGTTTCCTCATTTGCCAAACTATCAGGATATTATCTGCCCAGCCAATCTTAGAACACTGCTTTGCTAATCAAATGACAGCCACCTACCCCAGACTACAGAAGGCATATAGGTGGAATTCCAGTTAGAAATCTAAAAGGGAAGATGACTGATGGTTCTGATTATAAACAATGTTACTTTTTATATAAGAGACTAGTGGAAAGTGATAGAGAGCACTTAAATTAGAGTGCATGATCTTAGAACACCTTCACATGAGGCGGAAAAATGGCATACAACTGAAGAAAATGAAATTATCACCCAAGAGCACAGACATAAAGAGACATATGATAAAGATGGTTACAATCATAATGGCACAAACATTTCAGAATAAAATCAAGAAAGCTAACTGATGGTTAAAGTACTTTACTCATCTTTATATTTCCCAACTATCATAATGTTTGATATTTAACAGGTATGAAATAAACAATCACTGAATTTAATTGCTTATGTAATCACGTAAGAGAGCGTGGGGACTCTATATAAGATTAAGTTTCCTGGGCTAGGTAAAGGATCTTGAGTTTTTAGAGAGCTCACCTACAAGATTACTTCATAATTATTAGTAACCTAGGAGAAGCTCTGCAAAAAGAGAGCAGTACTAAAACATCAAAGCATGCCCAATGTCACAATTTTCAAGAGGGAAGTTAATTTCCCACAATGTCAATCCCAGTCAAAACTCAAAAATGGATAATAAACACATATATATGTATGTGTACAGTAATAATAAATTTATATTTATATGCAAATAATGCATTTACAAAATTTACATATGTATAATTATATATAAAAGTATAAGCAATTTTAAAATTGGACAGCATGGGTTCTCAAAATAATCCATGTGAAATTAATCCCATTACCTTTTTGACTAAGTCCCCATGAAGGAAACCAACACAGACTAAGCACCATCTATTCATTCAACAGCAAACATTTATTGAAAAACATGTGCCAGGCACTGTGATAGGAGGTCTACCTATGATGGCTCTCTATTTAACCAACATAAAAATCTGGTAACTAAAGCGGTACCTCGCTGGCTCATTCAGTAAGCATGCAACTCTTGATCCCTGGGGTTCTAAGTTTGAGCCACATGTTGGGTGTAGAGATTACTTAAAAATAAAATCTTAAAAAAAAAATTCTGTAAGATCCTCCCATTTTATAGATCAAGAGCCAGCTTACAAACATTAGAATAACCTGCCAAGATCATGATGGCTATGAAGTAGAAGCCAAAATGCAAAACCGAGTCTAACTTCAAAGTCCTGTCTCTTTTTACCACATCATATGGCCTCCTAATGCAGAAACACAGTGTATCTTGTCTTCTGCAAGCATTTGACAAAGCATCTTATGATATCCCCTGTGGGCAAGACTGATGTAGTTAGAACTAGATTTATAATGCTGGAAAAACCATTTTCATTAAAGGCTTTGTGTCCATAGGAGTCAATTTCAAGCTGTCTTCTGTTTTCATTATCATTAATAGGTACAACACTCCATTGTTTCTCACTCAAGAAGACAGACTATGGCCCATGCATAATCTGAAAAAGCCCCACCCTAAGATTCTGGACATCTAAAGAAAAATATACCTCGGGTCATGCATCACTGGACAATAATGAGACCTCCTGCAGAGCTTTGTACTTGGCCGTCTGTCTCCCTTTTTCAGTCTTTATTAATGCCTGATGAGAACACTGAAGACAATCTTAGCAAATTTTCAGGTGACAAAGTTAAAATGAGTAGCTAATCTGGACAGTAAGGAGCATACCTTCTTCTTCTTTGCATGTCCAGAACCCAACCAAGTGCCTGACCCACAGGTCATGTTTCTTGAATTATAAAATCAAACTTAAAAGGACATCAACAGGCTTTAACCACTGGAGTAAATCTATCAAAGTCAATTTTAATGGGTCAAATATATTAGGGACAAAAATACAACTATAAAATCAAAGAAAAAAGAATGTGAGGGATGTAATGCCTTTTTTTTTTTTTTTTTTTGGAAGCAAGACTAAGACAGTAAGCCCTATATTAATCAATGTAACAGCTGTCCACAAGCTCATAGAATCTTTTCTATTTCAGTGTTGGAAAAGGATTCTCAATAGGGAAGGGAACTGTACTTTGCTCAGTTCAAACCACACTTGGAATCATTTCTACAGCTCAAAGATTCACATTTTAAAGAGGACAATGATTAAATGATAAGTGTCTAGAAAAGATGTCAAAATAGTGAAATGATTTAGAATGATGTCATAGGAGATTCCTTTTGAGGAACCAGAGCTGTTTACCCAATAGACAAGACCAAGAGGTGTGATAGCTATATTCAACTATCAGAAGGGATGTCCTGTGTGACCAAGATTCAGAAGACAGAACTGGAACTGGAAACAAGGAAAGAGATTTTGGCTTTATACACAGAAAAACTTACTGGAAATTAAAACTGTCCAAAATGAAGTGGGCCATCTGAGGACACTGTGAGTTTTCCACTTTCTATACCAGTTCATCTTACCTCTAAGAGGAGATGAGACAAAAGTGGACAATCACTTGACCGAAATATTAAACAAAAGACTGAAACAGTGAACCATAAACTACTTTAGGTTCTGCTCAGTCTTATAACTCTTTGAAATAAGATTGCAAGAAAGTGTACTTTGCAAAACACAAAGTATGTTCCAAAGATAGGTAGTAGGTAGTTTTGACAGAAAAGAGACTCTTCATGTCTTATTTTCTAATCCATAATCTCCTCCCCATTTGGAAATTAAAAGCATATCTGGTTATGTTTTATGGATCACAATTCTCTAAAAAAAATTAAAAGATAAACTGATATATAAGGGAGAGCAGATACAATGTTGCTTCCATACATTGGTATGCAACAAAATCCTCAGTTCTGTAATATAATCCAGACACTGTGATGATAGTCATATAAATATTAAAATCAGGACTGCTACGTTTTTGATACTGAAAATCTACCATAACTTCATCCTCTCCAGTGTAGGCTGCAGTAGTTTCTAATATTTAAAAATCTTTAGCCTGCTTTTAGCTTCAAATAATGAAGGTGTAATTTTTAGGTTGAAGGACTAAATTATCTTAAAGGGGGGGGAGCTCAATTACAATGATTTTCTCTTTTATATTAAATCTGTAGCACAAAGGTAACCATTAAAGGGTAGTTTACCAATATCCAGAGGCAGTGTGATTTACTTGCTCAAAATCTTAAGTCAGACCTGCATTCAAATTTCAGCTTGGGCACCATGCATGACTTGTGGCAATGTGACTGCCAGCAAATTACTCAACTTAACCAAGCCTGTTTCCTTGCCTGCAAAATGGGGCTAATAAAACTATCTACCTCATAGGCTGTTATAAGAATTAAATGACAGAAGAAAAATAAAGTACTCAGCAGAGTAAGAACTCGCTAAAGGCTAGCTATTATTACTTTACCTAAATGAATTTCTAAATTCCAAATAATCATAGGCATTTACCCTACAAATTTCCCTGATTCACTAGCAAAACTCAACAATAACTATTAAAATTGTGTAAGTGCTCTTGTTCAAGGATGTAAGAAAAAAGGAGTTTCCTCATATTCATTTTTTCAGATATTATGCTTTACCTAAGAGAAGTAAAAACAGGAATAAAAACAGAATATGGAATTAGAGCATCTTTGGGAATTCTAGACTCAGTAGTTTAATATGTCACAACAATTAGAGGAGATTATGCATTCTATTAAATAGTGTCAATGTTCTTACACACTACACAGTCACTAAGATCTGTTGTGCAATTTGCGCCAGCAATAAAAATGGAGAGCTTCCAATAGACCAAGTCAAGTGATTTTATGTATACTTGTCCTGACAACCCTATAAGGTAGACACTATCATTATGGCCATTTCAACAAAGAAACCTAGGCACAGACAGGTTAATTAACTTGCCCAAGATCACACAGCTAGTTAAATAGATGGAGATGGGATATGAACCTCAACAATCAGGCTCAAAAGTCCACTCGATTTTAGTACCTGTAACTAAATTGATCAAGTCAGTTTAGTTGGATATTTTTCTTCTAACACGTGCAAACTGATTTCTTTGGGAGAGGGAGGAGACTACATCTGCCTCAAAGGGCTGAGTTCACTCCCAATCAATGATTACACTTTAACACTTTCCCAGCTAACCATAAGATAACTGCAGAAGAAAGCCGGCTCTACACTACAAGTAAAGAAAGTAAGTAGCAGCAGCAACTAAGCTGTTAGTTTGGGAGACCAACTGTTGGCTAGTAGTCACATGACGTTTCCATGTGCATGTGGATCGACCGACCTCACAGAACGATCGTCCCATAAGTTAGACCCACGCAGGCAGCAATGAAACTGCGTAACCCATAACCGGCAAGCGGTCATTTCAAAAACCCTCCACAAATGACTGTTTTGCCTATCAGCACGTTACTCGAAGACAGGACAAAATGGAACTTGCGTAAACACTTAGTCATCAGTAAGCGCTGAAGTTACAAATCACCTAGTTCGCAAAATCAAATCCGCAGCTAAGTTCCTAATTCCGAAAGAAAGAAAAAGGGCTGACAGTCGGTGACTGTAGTAGGGTGAAGGCACCTAGGGCCCAAGCGGAAGTGAATCAAAGGGGGAAACTAGCCAAGCGATATGGGGGACTCCACGATATGCGCAGCCACACGGGGGACTTTTGAGGGACCTCCCGCTCCCTTCCCCAAAGCCTGTCCTAATGTCTACAGAATGCCCCGACCCCGCATGTCCCTAGGGCGAATTCAGAAAGGCAATTCGACGACGGAGGTGACAGGCCTGAGATTTCTAAGCCCAGCTCCAGAGGACCATGGTAGCGAAGTCCTCACAGCCCCGGAGGAGTAGGGGCCCCAAGGCTCCACCTTCCGCTCCCTGGGGCCCGCACCTGCAGAGTGGTGATGTGCTTGTCGTTGAACTTGTTCTCGCAGTAGCGCAGCACCAGCGACGTCTTCCCCACGCAGCCTTCCCCCAGCAGTACCACCTTGAATGAGTAGGCTCTGCCCGCCGCCGCCCCGCCGCTGCTGCCGGCCGCAGCCATCCCGTTTCCTGGCCGCCCGAGCCCTAGAGCTGCGCCGAGCACCCCACAGCCACCGCAGCGCCTTCACAGCCGCGGCCGGCGCAGGCCCCTCCGCACCGACCCGCCAACCCCAGGCACTGTCTCTCTTCCCGCCTCCGGGCGAAGCCTGGAAGGGCAGAGGGAAGTCCGAGAATGAAGGGCCCCCGCCACCACGTCAGGCACCCGAGGAAAGGCGAAGAGCACTCCCTCTCCGCCTCCCTCTAATGGCGTCTCCTTCCTCCTACGTCACACTTCGGGTCACGTGACCGCCGCGGTCGCGGGCGGCCCCTGGGACTCGGCCTAGGAGAACATGCCTGGACGTGGGTGGGGCTTCTGGGGCCTCTTCCTGGGGGGCGGTTGGCTGTGAGTGGAGCTCCTGCGCTCAGTCTCCGGCGGACCCTGGCTGCTTGCGGGTCACCGCCACTCTGCGGTTGGTGGAAACCTGCGGGATTAAGGAAGGATAATTGGAGGTAAACCCAGTTCTGGTGGAATGTGGAAGGGCAGAACGTTATGTTCTTGTCCAGGGAATGTTCACCAGGCTCATGACCTCTCACACCCGGGGTCGCTGTAAGGCACATCAGCCAAGGTGCCCTTCAATCTCTCGACATTCTCTGTGGGATCCCAAATCCTAGCTTTTGAACTTCCTTCAGTTCCCCAGACCGTCAGGTCTCCTCATCTTCCAGGTCTCAGCTTAAGCCAGAAAGGCTTGCCTCACCACCCGTCCGTCTTCTCTTTGTCTCTCCCTCTCTTCCCCCACCCCTCAAGTTAAGTATTTCATGACACTAGTATACATACCTTCCTTAGCAGCACTTCACGGAAATCACTACGCTGAATACAGTCTCTCAGTACGCTATAGATTTAGGGACAAGAACTGTGTAAGACTTGCCCAGCTTTGAATTTCTAAGTCCCAAGTTCCAAGCTCGAAATAGGCATTCTATAAATATTTGGGAATGAATGAATGAACGATACATCTTAAGCCATTATGTCTTTGCTCCCCTGTTTTTCTGTCTTCCATGAAGCTTCTGACATTCCTTGTTGATTCCACCATGAGAGGCCTGGCTTGTTTGATGATTGTTTATCTTTCTTGATCTGCTTCCCCTTCTTTTATGAAATACACTCTTCCAAGAAACCTAGTGGTGTTTCTGAAATTTTACAACTAGAAATCTGGTGTCAGCCAAGCAAACATTCTTTTTCATCAGACTCCTTTACCACTTCAAACCCGATCATTCATTCATTCAACAAATATTTGAAAGTGCCAACCACCTGCCAGGCACTGTACTGAACAACATACAATGTCTCTGTCATCAAGAGCTTACACTTCAGGGGCCCCTGGCTGGCTCAGTGGGTAGAGAATGCAAATCTTGATCTTGGGGTTGTGGGTTCAAGCCCCACGTTGGGTGTAGAGATGGCTTAAAAATAAAATCTTTAAATTTTTTATTTTATTTATTTATTTGACAGAGAGAGAGAGAGCATAAGCAGGGGGAGCAGTAGGCAGAGGGAGAGGGAGAAGCAGACTCCCTGCTGAGCAGAGAGCATGATGTGGGACTCGATCCCAGGACCCTGGGATCATGACCTGAGCCGAAGGCAGATGCTTAACTGACTGAGCCACCCAGGCGCCCCTTAAAAAAATCCAAAAAAAAAAAAAAGCTTACATTTTAGCAGGAGAAGACAGAAACAGTCAATTACACAATGAATGCTTTCATCTTGATAAGCAGTTCAGAGTATTTTGCAAAGGTATATCAGGACCCAACTGGTTTTCCATGCCAGAGAAGCTGTCCCAGAGATTGTTGCCTTTGGTTAGGAGTAACCTAGGCCAGAAGGGAGAAGTGCTTTGCAAGTAGAACAGGATGTCCAACAGCCTTGACGTAGGAAGGAACATCTGAGGTTGAGCAACTGAAAGTGTGATAAGAATGCAGAGAGGAAAAGAGCTCTAAATGAGACTGGCAAGGAAGCCAGGGGCCAATACTGAAAGGGCCTTTCAGCAAATGAAGCGTTTTAATCAAGGGGCTGACATAATCGGATTTAACTTTTAAAGAAAATTACTCAGCCTATAATTTGAAAAATGGATTGGACGAGGATAACACTAATCTGATGTGCTCTCCTCTGGGGGCTAGAACTGTGTCTGTCACATTTTTTAAATCTCTAGACCTTGGAATGTAGTGCCCAACTAACATTTATTAATTACAACAAGTAAACAAATAAAGCTAAGCCTATAAAATACTGAGGTTTGAGAAATGCTCTTGGACATATGGGGCTTTGTTAAATAGAATTATCAAAATTTTAAGCATCTAATAAGAGTAATTAACAATAGAAAGAAAAATAGTTATCATCTGTGAGCTTCCTATAAACTAAACCCATTTGTGGGCACATGGGTGGCTCATTAAATTAAGCATGGAACTCTTGATTTGGGCTCAGATTATGATCTCACGGTGGTGAGATTGAGCCCCTGTTGGGCTCAGCACTCAGCAGGGTGTCTGCTTGAGATTGTCTCCCTCTCCCTCTGACCTCTCCTCCCGCCTTGTGCTCTCTTAAATAAATAAATAAATCTTACACACACACACACACACACACACACACATACACACTAAACCTATTTGTTCCTTTATTTGCTCAGTCATTCAGCAACCTTTGTGGAGTGCCAGGCAAGATGTCTCTGCCTTCATGGGGCTTGTATTTTAGTGTGTGAGGCAACACAGAAACAATTACAATAATGTGTAGTGGTCATGTTTGATGCCAACCTGGCATCCACACCTCCTTCTTTTTTCCATCAGAATCTGGTCCTTGCTCAGGTATCCGCTACTCCTGTGCAGCCCATGTATCCCTAGCTTCTAGGTGGCTCTTTCTCTGTGGTTCTTTCCAGCTTTTAGAGGCAACCATTCACGCATCTGAAGCAACTGTTCAGATGCTTCTGGCTGGCAAACAATACTGAGCTGTAATTGTAAGCACCAGCCACAAAGGGGCACAAGCAGCTCAATGAAATTTATCAGGTTGGTCAGAGTACACTCAACACCTTAACTCTGAAGTGTCTCCACGTGAAAAAGTAGGAAACCATTGGGAGATTTTCTTCTAAGTTATAGAAAACACAAGAATATTCCGAGAGATGTGTGGTCTAGAGGAAGAGAGGAAGGGATGGTTTCCAGGCTATTTAACCTTAAGATGACAATAATAAAGTGTCTCCAAAAAAATAGTGTCTCAAGAAACTTAACATATTTTTGTCAAAGAAGGAATTTAAGCCAAACTTTGAGATTCTCAGAATTTACCAATTTCTACTAAAAATATATAATCTCTACAGTTAAAAAGTGAGAACAAGAAAAGAAGCCACTTTGTTTACTTGTGATGTGTATTTATTTACATTTATAAATTGTATTTTGAAATAACCAGAGCATGACTTTGTATCAGATGGAAGTGTATGTTTGATGTGATTGGCAATAGAATTGTGTACCAGCAATTTCTAAATTACTGAAAAGGTTCAGCTGAGAATATTAGCAGTCTCATTGAGTCAGGCCAGTGTGCTTGCTTCTTAAAACTAGATGTCGGTAGTGATACGGAGCTGGAAATTCTAGTTACTTGTCCACTTAAACTAAGCCTGAATGACTACACGTTAACATTTTCTTGAGAAATACATCAGTACAGTGATGGAAGAGCCTCTTAACAGAGAAATTCTTTTGTTCTGGTGAAATAATTTGGTTGAGAACTCTTATGGGATGTAAGATCTGTGATTTTGGAGAGCTTTTTGATAGCTGTGGATGCTCCAATGGGAAGTCTGTGAGGACATAGATATTGAGGATTATAGCATTCAGTACCACTTGCTTGAGTGCTTTATCCTATTGGCCACCCACTCCTGCTTGGTAAGGTGTCATTTTAAATCTTACCATTCCTCTATACAACTTTCTAAGTACTTCCTACATGCATCATTAAATATTACAATTACATATTTATTTATCAGTATTAAAGCTGTCAGCCCTAGGGTAGTAAAGATCTGTCTGCTTTGCTCACCCTTCATTATATTCTGTGTCCAGAATAATACCTAGAACATGGTGGATATAAAATAAATTACCAACCCTCCAAATGCCAACTCTCTTACGCCTTCATTTTCAATAAATCTTTTTTTTTTTCTTTTGTACACACCTCCAATTCTTTGAACCTCCATCTGCTGCCAACTCCCCAACTCCATTTGCATAAGTGTCCTCCCTTGAATCATTTAGACTAAATTCTAATCTTGTGTGTAAGGGTGAAACTCCCTGAGGCTGGATAAAGAACAGCTGCTGAGGAAAGAACATTTACAGAGGAGCTGTAATGCAGAAAATTCACCCCCATCCTGAGTCCATCTATCAGCCCTGTCTTGGTCTCTCCATCCCCCCTACTTCTAGCTCCGTCATACCCCTACCTTCCATCATCACCAGCTTTGGACTCCATATTTAGCATCTAAGCTCTTTTTTTACCAGCATCCATTATTGTCTTATATCCTTATATTTCCACAGCATCATCACAGAACACCAACCTTCAAGTAAACTTCTGGAAAACTTCTCTGAGCCACCTAGATTTTGTGCAAATTCATAGTCATCAACTTCATTCTCAGGACTACCTGTCAGTTCCTTTTCTTTTCTGGCTTCAGCTTCCTCCCATATCTTTTTATTACTATAAACAAACTTTCCTCGGTCTACTTCTGGTTCTAGTTTGAGTTGTTCATAATATTTCCTTATTAGTCTTTAGTGTGTGTGGCTCTGTACTGATCTTCCTCTTATTCCTGATATGGGTTATTATGTATTCTCTTTTTCTCTTCGTCAGTCTTGCTAGAGATTTATCAATTTTATTTATATTTTTTCTAAGAATCAGCTTTGGTTGATAATTCTCAATTATTTTTCAGTTCTCAATTTCATTGATTTCTACTCTTTATTATTTCCTGCCTTCTGCTTGTTTGGGTTTAATTTGTTCTTCAGTTTCTTAATGTGGAAATTTAGATTACTGATTTGAGATCTTTAATCTTTTCTAAGTATTTATAATAGCTGCATCCACAAATTTTAACACAACGTATTTTCATCATATATATATATATATATATATTTTTTTTTTTTTTTTTCCCTTGAGACTTCTTCTTCTTTGACCCAACAGTTATTGTGGAAGGCAGAATAATGTCCCTCTTCTTCCCCTCCTAGCCTCTCATTACTGGAAATTGTGAATGTGTTCGATTACATGACAAAGGGGAATTAAGGTTGCAGATGGCATTAAAGTTGCTAATCATCTGACCTTAAAATAGTGAGATTATGCTGGATTATCTAGGTGGGCCCAGTGTAATCACAATGATCCTTATAAGTGGGACCCAGAAGCAGAAAAGGAAATGTGATAACAAAAACAAGGTGAGAGTGATGTGCTCCAGCATTGCCAGTTTTAAAGATATAGGAATCATGAACTAAGGTATGCAGATGGCCCCTAGAAGCTGGAAAAGGCAAGTGGGGTCCCATGTTATATGTCTTACCTATGGAACTGTAAGATAATAAATGTATTTTGTTTTAAGCCATTAAAATTGTGGCAACTTGTTATCGCAGCAATATAAAACTAATAGTTACTTATAAATGTTTCATTTAATTTCCAAATATTTGAGGATTTGCCATATGTCTTTCTGCTTTGGATTTATAATTTCTTATAGCTTTTATGATGTTTATTTAAATTTGTTTTAAATTGTCTCATGGTCAAGAATCTGGTCTCAGTGAACATTCTATGTGTATTTGAAAACAATGTGCATTCTGTTGTTGGGACAAGTTTTTTTTATAAATGTCAGTTAGGTCAAGTGAATTGATAGCGTTATTCAGATCTTCTCTATATTGATTTTCTATCTAATACTTCTGTGATGAAGGGCGCCTTGGGTGGCTCAGTTGGTTGAGCGACTGCCTTCCGCTCAGGTCATGATCCTGGAGTCCCGGGATCGAGTCCCGCATCAGGCTCCCTGCTTGGCGAGGAGCCTGCTTCTCCCTCTAACCCTCCCCCCCTCTCATGTACTCTCTCTCTCTCTCTCTCTCTCATTCTCGCTCTCTCAAATAAATAAATCTTTAAAAAAAAAAATTACTTCTGTGATGAAGTCTCCAACTCCAGTTGTGGATTTGTGTATTTCTCTTTTCAGCTCAATCAGTTTTTGTTTCATCTATTTTGAAGCTCTGTTGTTAGATGCATATACATTGACAACTATTACATCTTCTTGGAGAATTGATCCGTCTATTAATATGTAATACCCATCATTATTCCCAATATGCCTTGTTTTGAAGTTTACTGTGTCTGATATTAATATAGTTACTGTAGGGGTGCCTGGCTGGCTCAGTTGGTAGAGTGTGCAACTCCTGATCTGAGGTTTTGAGTTTGAGCCCCACACTGGGTGTAGAGAATAATTAAAAATAAAATCATAGGGGCGCCTGGGTGGCTCAGTTGGTTAAGCGACTGCCTTCAGCTCAGGTCATGATCCTGGGGTCCCGGGATCGAGTCCCGCATCGGGCTCCCTGCTTGGTGGGGAGCCTGCTTCTGCCTCTGACCCTCCCCCCTCTCATGTGTATTCTCTCTGTCTCAAATAAATAAATAAAATCTTAAAAAAATAAATAAAATAAAATAAAATCATATATATATTCATATATATATAGCTGTTTTAATACTTTTTTAACACTCTTGATTATTGTTTGTATGGTATATCTTTTTCTTTCTACTTTTTTTTTTTAAGATTTTATTTATTTATTTGACAGAGAGAGAGAGCGCAAGCAGGAGAGTAGCAGGCAGAGGGAGAGGAAGAAGCAGACTCCCTAGTGAGCAGAGAGCTCTATCCCAGGACTCTGGATCACGACCTGAGCCAAAGGCAGGAGCTTAACAGACTGAGCCACACAGGCGCCCTTATCTTTCTACTTTTAATCTATGTTTTTGGGTTTCTTAGAAATGGTATAAAGTTGAATTTTGTTTTGTTTTAAATCTAGTCTGACCACCTCTGGCTTTTAATTGGTATTCTTGTCTTAATTAAACCCACAACAGGTACTCTCAGTGATTTCTGCTGAAATCACTAAAAACTAGGTCAATAGGTATATTCCTGCTCAACTGCCAACTCTCTTACCTAATAATAAAAGGAATAGCCACAATTATTCAGTCTTTTTCATGTACCACACTTCTATTTACATGTATTTACTAATTTAATTCCAGTAACAATGCTATGAGGTGGGTACTATTAGTTTCATCCCCAGTTTACAGAGAAGAAAAACCAAGGCACAGTGAGGTTAAATAACTTGACTAAATCACATTAGGAAACATTAGAGCCAACTTCCAAATGCAAACAGTATGGCTCCAGATATTAATCTCACATTATATAACCTATCTTTATTTTTTTTAAGATTTTATTTATTTATTTGACAGAGAGAGAGAAAGCATAAGCGGGGGTGGGGGCAGTGGGAGAGGGAGAAGCAGACTCCCTGCTGAGCAGGGAGCCCAACACAGGGCTCAATCCCAGGACCCTGGGATCATGACCTGAGCCAAAGGCAGACACTTAACTGACTGAGTCACCCACGCGCCCCATGACCTCTCTATCTTTAAAGGAGTCTTCCATTTCAATTCATGTTTTAAATAAGATGTCTTCATGCATTGTCTCCACTTATTCAGTAAAAAAACCCCACTACATCTGTTTCCAAAGCACTCTTCATGTATGATTAAAAATGATCTTTATCTTGCAAAATCCAGTAGAAATGTCTTAATTATCTGTCTGGCTCCTTCTACTGCATTTGACTTTATTAACCACTCCTATCTAAACTGGATTAGGTATCTCTTTTCTATGCTCCCATAATGCCCTATATATATTCTTTTTCTTTTTTTTAATTATTGAGGACTTTTTCTTGTTTTTTTTAGCCTATAATGTAATACTGGTTTCAGGAATAGAATTTAGTGATTCATCACTTACGTATAACACCCAGTGCTCATCATAACAATTGCTCTCCTTAATACCCATCATCCATTTAGCCCACCCCCCACCCACCTCCCTCCATCAACCCTCAGTTTCTTCTGTATCCTGAAGAGTCTCTTAGGGTTAGAAAGAAAGAAAAAAGAGTCGCTTATGGTTTGTCTCCCCCTCTCTCCTCCCTCTTTTTTTTTCTTTCCACATGTTCTGTTTTGTTTCCTGAATTCCACAGATGGATGAAATCATATGGTATTTGTCTTTCTCTGACTGACTTATTTTGCTTAGCATAATACTCTGTAGCTCCATCCATGTCATTGCAAATGGCAAGATTTCATTCTTTTTTTATGGCTAATATTCCAGTGTGTATATATACCACATCCTCCTTATCTATTCATCAGTTGATGGACACTTGGGTTCTTTACCATAGTTAGGCTATTGTTGATAATTCTGCTGTAAACATTGGGGGTGCATATACCCCTTCGAATCTGTGTTTTTTGTATCCTTTGGGTAAATGTCTGGTAGTGCAATTGCTGGATCATAGGGTAGTTCTAGTTTTATCTTTCTGAGGAACCTCCATACTGTTTTCCAGAGTGGCTGCACCAGTTTGCATTGCCACCAACAATATAAGAGGGTTCCCCTTTCTCTCCATTCTCACCAACATCTGTTGTTTCCTATGTTATTAATTTTATCCATTCTGACAGGTGTAAGGTGGTATCTCATCATAGTTTTGATTTGTATTTCCGTGATGATTAGTGATGTTGAGCATCTTTCCACGTTGTCCATCTTTCACCTTTCCATCTGCATGTCTTCTTTGGAAAAATGTCTATCGTATCTTCTGCCTATTTCTTTCTTTTTTTTTTTTTTTTTAAGATTTTATTTATTTATTTGACAGAGAGAGACACAGCGAGAGCAGGAACACAAGCAGGGGGCTTGGGAGAGGGAGAAGCAGGCTTCCGGCCAAGCAGGAGCCCGATGCAGGGCTCGATCCCAGGACCCTGGGATCATGACCTGAGCCGAAGGCAAATGCTTAACGACTGAGCCACCCAGGCGCCCCTTTTCTGCCTGTTCCTTAACTAGATTATTTTTTTTGGTGTTGAGCTGCATAAGTTCTTTATATAAGTGGATACTAACCCTTTATTGGGTATGTCATTTGCAAATATCTTCTCCCATTCTGTAGGCTGCCTTTTAGTTTTATTTTATTTTATTTTTATTTATTTATTTGACAGAGAGAGACACAGTGAGAGAGGGAACACAAGCAGGGAGAGTGGGAGAGGGAGAAGGAGGCTTCCCGCCGAGGAGGGAGCCCGATGCGGGGCTCGATCCCAGGACCCCGGGATCACGACCCAAGCCAAATGCAGATGCCCAACAACTGAGCCACCCAGGCACCCCTGCCTTTTAGTTTCATTGATTGTTCCCTCACTGTGCAGAAGCTTCTAATCTTGATGAAGTCCCAATAGTTCATTTTTGTTTTTGTTTCCCTTGCCTCCAGTGATGTGTCTAGTAAGAAGTTGCTACAGCTGAGGTCAAAGAGGTTGCTGACTATGTTCTCTAGAATCTTGATGGTTTCCTGTCTCACATTTAGGTCTTTCATCCATTTTGAATTTATTTTTGTGTATGGTGTAAGAAAGTGGTCCAGTTTCATTCTTCTGCATGTTGCTGTCCAGTTTTCTCAATACCATTTATTGAAGAGACTGTCTTTTTTCCCACTGGATATTCTTTCCTGCTTTATCAAAGATTAGTTGACCATATAGTTGTGGGTCCATTTCTGGGTTCCCTGTTCTGTTCCATTGATCTGTGTGTCCGTTTTTGTGCCAGTACCATACTGTCTTGATGACTACAGCTTGAAGTCTGGAATCGTGATGCCTCCTGCTTTGCATTTCTTTTTCAGGATTGCTTTGGCTATTCATGGTCTTTTGTGGTACCATACAAATTTTAGGATTGTTTATTCTAGCTCTGTGAAAAATGCTGGTGGTATTTTGAGAGGGATTGCATTAAATGTGTAGATTGCTTTGGGTAGTATAGACATTTTAACAATGTTTGTTCTTCCAATCCGTGAGCATGGAATTTTTTCACATTTCTTTGTGTCCACATCTTCAATTTCTTTCATACATGTTCTATAGTTTTCAGAGTACAGATCTTTTATTTCTTTGGTTAGGTTTATTACTGGGTATCATATTGTTTTTGGTGCAGTTGTAAATGGGAATGATTACTTGATTTCTTTTTCTGCTGCTTCATTATTGGTGTATAGAAATTCAACAGATTTCTGTACATTGATTTTATATCCTGTGACTTTGCTGAATTCATGTATTAGTTCTAGCAATTTTTGGTGAAGTCTTTTGGGTTTTCTACATGGAGTACCATGTCTGCAAATAGTGAAAATTTGACTTCTTCTTTATTGATTCAGATGCCTTTTTTTTGTTGTTGTTGTTGCTGAGGCTAAGACTTCCAGTACTATGTTAAATAGTAATGGTGAGAGTGGACATCCCTATCTTGTTCCTGATTATAGAAGAAAAGCTCTCAGTTTTTCCCCATTGAGAATGATATTAGCTGTGGGTCTTCCATATATGGCTTTTATGATGTTGAGGTATGTTCCATCTATACCTACTTTGTTGAGGGTTTTTATCAAGAAAGGATGCTGTATTTTGTCAAATGCTTTTTCTGCATCTATCGAGAGGATCATATGGTTCTTATCCTTTCTTTTATTAATGTGGTGTATCACATTGATTGATATCACCTCTGAAGCCCAGGAATAAATCCCACTTAATCATGGTGAATACTTCTTTTATTGTACTGTTGGATTTATTCTGTTAGTCTCTTGTGGGTAAATTTTTGCATACATGTTCATCAGGGATTTTGGCCTGTAATTCTCTTTTTTAATGGGGTCTTTGGTTTTGGAATCAAGGTGATGCTGGCCTCATAGAATGAGTTTGGAAGTTTTTCTTCCATTTCTATTTTTTGGAACAGTTTTAGAAGAATAGGTATTAACTCTTCTTTATACGTCTGGTAGAATTCCCCTGGGAAACCACCTGACCCTGGACTTTTGTTGGGAGATTTTTTATTACTGATTCAATTTCTTTGCTGGTTGTGGGTCTGTTCAAATTTTCTATTTCTTCCTGTTTCAGTTTTGGTAGTTTGTATGTTTCTATGAATTTGTCCATTTCTTCCAGATAGCCCAGTTTGTTGGCATATAATTTTTCATAATATTCTCTTATAATTGTATTTCTGTGGTGTTGGTTGTGATCTCCCCTCTTTCATTCGTGATTTTATTTATTTGGGTCCTTTCTCTTTTCTTTTTGATATGTCCGTCTAGGGGCTTATCAATTTTATTAATTCTTTCAAAAAACTAGCTCTTAGTTTTGTTGATCTGCTCTACTGTTTTTTGTTGTTGTTGTTTATTTGTTTCTGTATCATTTATTTCTGCTCTAATCCTTATTATTTCCCTTCGTCTGCTGGCTTTAGGCATTATTTGCTCTTCCTTTTCTAGCTCCTTTAGGTGTAAGGTTAGGTTGTGTATTTGAGACTTTGGCTTCTTGAGGAGGTCTGTATTGCTATGTATTTCCCTTTTATGACCACTTTTGCTGCATCCCAAAGGTTTTGGACTGTCGTCTTTTCATTTTCAGTTGCTTCCATGTGTTTTTTTTTTTTTTTTCCTTAATTTCCTGGTTAACCCATTCATTCTTTAGTAGGATGTTCTTTAATCTCCATGTATTTGTGGTCTTTTCAAAATTTTTCTTACGGTTGACTTCAAGTTTCATATTGTTGTGATCTGAAAATATGCATTATATGATATCAGTCTTTTTGTACTTGCTGAGGGCTGATTTGTGACCCAGTATGTGATTTTTGTGATCTAGAATGTTCTATGTGCACTCAGAAAGAATATATATTCTGCTGCTTCAGGATGAAATGGTCTGAATATATCTGTTAAGTCCATCTGGTCCAGTGTGTCATTCAAAGCCATTGTTTCCTTGTTGATTTTCTGCTTAGATGATCTGTCCATTGCTGTAAGTGGGGTATTAAAGTTCCCTACTATTGTTGCATTATTATTAATGAGTTTCTTTATATTAGTAATTGATTTATATATTTGGGTGCTCCCAAGTTGGGGGCATAAACATTTACAATTGTTAGATCTTGATGGATAGACCCCTTAATAATGATATAATGCCCTTCTTCATCTCTTGTTACAGTCTTTGTTTTAAAATATAGCTACTCCAGCTTTCTTTTGGCATTCATTAGCATGATAAATGGTTCTCCATCCCCTCACTTTCAATCTGCAATGTCTTTAGGTCTAAAATGAGTCTCTTATAGGCAGCATATAGATGGGTCTTGTTTTTCTTTTTTATCCATTCTGATACCCTATGTCTTTTGATTGGAGCATTTAGTCCATTTACATTCCAAGTGATTATTAAAAGATAGGAATTTAGTGCCATTGTGTTACCTGTAAAGTTGGTGTTTCTGATGATGCTCCCTATTCCTTTCTAGTCTTTATTCCTTTTGGTCTTTCTCTCCCACTCAGAGTTCCCTTTAATATTTCTTGCAGGACTGGTTTAGTGGTCATGAATTCCTTTAGTTTTTATTTGTCCGGGAAACTCTTTATCTCTCCTTCTATTCTGAATGACAGCCTTGTTGGATAAAGTATTCCTGGCTATGTATTTTTCCCATTCAGCATGTTGAATATATCATGCCACTTACTTCTGGCCTCGAAAGTTTCCGTAGACATATCTGCTGTGAACATGATCTGTCTTCCCTTGTAGGTTAAGGACTTTTTTTCCCTTGCTGCTTTCGGGATTCTTTCCTTGTCCTTTTATTTATGTTCCTTGTATTTTGTGAATTTGACTATGATATGTCTTGGTGATGTCAGCTTTTGTTGAATTTAATGGGAGTTCTCTGTGCTTCCTGGATTTCTATGTCTGTTTCCCTCCCCAGATTAGGGACGGTTTCAGCTATAATTTGTTCAAATAAACCTGCTCCTTTTTCTTTCTTTTCTTCTTCTGGGACTCCTATGATACAAATGTTATTTCACTTTAAGGAGTCGCTGAGTCCCTAAGTCTATAGTCATGATCTGATACCTTTCTTTCCCTCTTTTTTTCAGCTTCATTGTTTTCCATAATTTTATTTTCTATATCATTGATTCATTCCTCTGATTCATCTGTCCTCATTGTCATTGCACCAGTTTGGCTTTGCATCTTGGTTATAGCATTTTTCATTTCGGTCTGACTAGTTTTTATTTCTTTTATCTCTGCAGTAAGGGATTCTCTAATGTCTTCAATGCTTTTTTCAAGACCAGCTAGTATCCTTATGATTATTGTTTTAAATTCTGGTTTCGGACATCTTACTTATATCTGTATTGAGCAAATCCCTGGCTGTGAATTCTTCCTGTTCTTTCTGTTGGGGTGAATTCTTCCATCTTGTCATTATGTCTGGGTCAATGGTTTTTGTGTGTGCCCATGTGATTGTTAGGAAAGCCTGTTGTATTCCTGCTCCTGAGAGTAATGTCTACATTAAGAAGAGGTCCAAAAAGAAATAAAGAAAGAGAGGGAGGGAGGGAGGGAGGGAGAGAGAGAAAGAGAGAGAGAAAGAAAGGAAAGAAAGAAAGAGAAAAAGAAAAGAAAAGAAGAGAAAAAAAAGAAAAGAAAAGAAAAAAGAAAGAAAAGACATGAAGCTAGATCCTAGGTTTTGGTCTGCTTGTTAAAAGAAGCTAGAGTAGGGGCGCCTGAGTGGCTCAGTCGTTAAGCATCTGCCTTCAGCTCAGGTCATGGGATCCCAGGGTCCTGGGATCGAGCTCTGCATCGGGCTCCCTGCTCCACGGGAAGCCTGCTTCTCCCTCTCCCACTCCCCTTGCTTGTGTTCCCTCTCTCGCTGTCTCTCTCCGTCAAATAAATAAAATCTTTAAAAAAAAAAAAAGCTAGATTAAAAAAAACAAAAACAAAAAGGAATCTAGATCCTCTGTGTGTATTGGTCTGCTCATTAAAAGAAGCTAGATCCAAAATAAATAAATAAACAGTAAAATAAAATAAAATTAAGCTATATTCTATTTCCCCTAGAGCTGAAGCTTTGTAGAGCTCTATGATCAGACTTGGTGTGTGGGAGGGGCTTGTGCTGGTCTTCTGGGGTGGGCCTGCCTCTCTGATTCTCAGGGGGACTTGCCCTAGTGGAGATAAACCTGCAGGGCGCCGGGGTGCGGGGCTTGGTGTAAGCAGCTCTGGCCTCCACTGGGTGGCGCTGTTTTGCTCCCTGAAATCGGTCAGTGCTGATGGCGGGAGAGGGAATGGTGTCGCCCCACTCTCTTGTCCCTAGAGTGGGGTGCTTGTGCCCGCAATTCTTTATGAAGCCTTCACAGAAGAGCAAACAGTCACCTTTACTGTGTCCTTGGCTTCTGCCAGATCTTCACCTTCACCCTGCCTGCGTCCCAGCTGTCCTCCTTTTAGGCGGCACAGCACTCCTGTGGTTAATCTCAGGCACGCAGCTGGTTTTCAAAACTCCAAATTTTAGAAATCTGCTTGGTGCAGACCAGTGCTGGTCCCCTGGAAGAGGGTCTTGCTGCACTGTGGCCGGTGCTGGCTTGTCCCAGAAATTGGTTGTGTGACTGTGCAGCAGTTCAGAGTTTATGGTAAAGCAGAGCTAAAAGCTGGCACCGAGGTTTGCTGCCCTCAGCCTGTGTCTTTGTTCCTGTGCTAGGGAATGGGGCAGCTCAATGGCGCCTGCGGGTCTTTTGTCCCAACACTGCTACTCCCAGATGCACTCCAAGCAGGGGAACTGCTTCTCTCTGTGCAACCCAGGGGATCGTCAGACCACGCTGCCAGTGTCTCCATCCTCCTTCCCTACTGGAGCACCACTAAGCCCACCAGGCGTGACCCTATCGATGGTGTAGACCATCGAACTTCAGACTTCTGCGCTCCACTGTTTATAAAAACTTGTATTCAGTCCCGTTCCCAGTCAGTGGTTTTGAGGAAAGCGTTTTTCTTGTGCAACTCCCTGCATGCGCTTTCATTCTCTCTCTCTCTTTCTCCTCTGTGATCAGGGCTTCCTCCCAGTTGCAGCACCTGCAGCTCTTCTCTCCCCCAAATCAACTTTCTGCAGCTCCTACCTTCTACGATGTGGCAGTTTTTTCAGTCTCTAGTTGTGCAGTTTTGCTCTCTCAGTCCTCAGATCAATTTCCTGGGTTTTCAAAATGATTTGATACTTACCTAGCTGTTTTCAAGGGCGAGGGAAGCCTGGGGTCCCCTTACTCCTCCGCCATCTTAACTCCTCCACCCTATGTATATCCTTATTTTTGCAATTATATAATGCATCATAATTAAATGTTCAGGAGTTTGTCTTCTCACTATCTCATAAGCCCCCTGATATTAGAGATTTGTTTCTTATTTTTGTATGCGCAGTGCCTACTATAGTGCCTGGCACATTGTACGCATTTAAAAATATTTTGTTAAATCAGTGAACAATTGAAAACCATTTACTGATAATGAGTATATTATTTGTTGTCACTTCTATGCAAGCAAACAAAAACCTCTCAAAGGCACAGATATTATGAGCTACATTATTTATTAAGATTGAATGGAAAGGAGGTGAAGCTTGGCTGAAACTCAACCATTCTTCTCTTTCCCAATGGAGTCCCTTAGGATGCTCTGTAGAAAAAAGAAATTAACGAGATTTGTCTTCTTTATGTCCCTATAATACTCCCCTAGTATGGTTTTCATTAAAAAAAACAACAACAAAAAAAAACAAGTTCCAGTGAACTATGGACTTGACAGCATTAATAACAGCTTTACTGCTTCCACCCTCATTGTTTTCTCTGCATTTAAGAACAAAGACACTTTTATCAACCATTTTCAGATGCTGTATCTGTTACGTTCAAGAACATCAGGGACTGCTTTGAAGAATCAGTTTAAGTTAGGGCTAGAATTCTGCTGCTCTGAGATTCCTCCTCCCTAACTTATGAACAACTAGAAAAGGAGGGGGAGGAATGAAACAAATGGACACAGGAAGCACAGGACTGTGATCTTTGAGCAAAAGAGAAATACACTAGGTAAGCATTAGGATTGCCCTGGCTTTCTGCCTATGGAAAATTTTTGGTCACAGTGCAGGAATTCACATTAAGATGAGAAGATAGAGATTGAAGTTCAGGGATGCCAGACAGCTAAAATTGGTGGGACAGGGAATCAGAGAGAAAGATGCTAGAAAAAGAATTCTAGAAATTTGCATAGCTGTCCTTCTTTTGAAGCTTTGAGACTAAATTCCATCTTGTGAGTGAAGGGTGAAACCCCATGAGGCCAGGCAAAGATCAACGGCTGAGGAAGGAACATTTACAGAGGAGCTATAATGCAGACAATTCCTAGAGCTCACACAAGTCTTGGAATTATTCTAGTGCCCATCAGACAGAATGCAGAGATCTCATTGAATAAATGGGTCATTCAGTGGAGATCTGAGAGGTCTCACCTTAGTGGTGGAGCTAAACTGGTTCTATAGGAAAGACTACCTATACACACACACCTAAAACACTTCAAATCAAACCTCGAAAAGATGAATTTGATCCAAAAGTAAGTTAACTACCTGCCAGAACAAAGTTCAACACTCTTTAATGAAACACAGTACAAGTTTTAAAAGGAATATTACCAAGAAAGCTGGAAAGGCAGAAATCAGAGTTCAGGGATGTTGAGGCTGCTAGAACTTCTGAGACACAGAACTGGAGAGTAGGGCGCTGTACAGATAGACTTCTGGAGAACTGTAGAGGAGTCCCCTCAAATATATGACTAAAAAGTGATATACACATAAGTGAGAGGAATCTTGGAAATAGCCAGTGGAAAAGAGTAAGCAGAACAATACCCGGAGTTCCCACAGGACAGGGAATAGTTTGTATTCTCACCAATCATGGTAGAGAGACCTCATCCTACACAGGGCATTGGGTACAGCCCTCAGAAGAGCCAGGCCTTAATAGTAGGATAAAAAGCACAGAGTAAAGTCTTTGCTGGACCTGATCTACCATAATAAATTTTAATAATAAGCCTGAAATGGATCAAGGTGATCCTCGAGTAGATTTAACAAAATCAATACTCTCTTTTTTTTTTTTTTTTAAGATTTTATTTATTTGACAGAGACAGAAAGAGCACAAGCAGGGGGAGCGGCAGGCAGAGGGAGAGGGAGAATCAGGCTTCCCGCTGAGCGGGGAGCCCAATGCAGGGCTCGATCCCAGGACCCTGGGATCATGACCTGAGCCGAAGGCAGATGCTTAACCAACTGAGCCACCCAGGTGCTCCCAAAATCAATACTCTTTAAAAGGATAACCCTTGTGTACTGTTGTTGGGAATGCAAAATGGTACAACCACTATGGAAAACAGTATGCAGTTTCCTCAAAAAAAAAAAAAAGTAATATGATCCAGCAATCCCACTCATAGGTACATATCCAAACTAATTCAAAGCCAGATCTCAAAGAGATATTTGCACACCCATGTTCATTGCAGCATTATTCACAATAGCCAAGAAATGGAAGTAACCTGAGTATCCACTGACAAATTAGTAAAGAAAATGTATTATATACATATAATGGAATATTATGCAGCTTTAAAGAAAGGATATCCTGTCACATGCTACAGCATGGATGAGCCCTGAAGACGTGCTAAATAAGCTAGTCACAAAAGGACAAATAATGTATGATTCCACTCATATAAAGTTTCTAAAGTAGTCAAAATCATAGAGACGAAGTAGGAAGGTGGTTGTTAAGGGTTGCAGGGAGAGGGGGAGGGGAGGGGAAAAGTGTATAGTTTCAGTTTTGCCAGGTGAAAGGTTCTAGAGATCTATTACCCAACAATGTGAATATACTTAACGCTACTGAACTGTACACTTAAAAGTAGTTAAGATGGTAAATTTAATGTTATATGCCTTTTAACACACAAAATCCATCCTCTCTCCAGTTAATCTGTCACCTTTGTAATATCTATATTCACGTATGTATAGGTATAAAAGTTTTTTTCTCTATTCTAATCCATTGAATATTTGTCTTTTTAGAATATCATATTGATTTGATAGAGTATTTGTATTAAATGCTCGAGATGTAATAAGACAAATCTCACTCACTGTACTTATTTCTCTCATTTTCTTTTTTTTTAAGCAGCATTTTCAGTAGTCTTTTTAATCTCTACCTTTTTTTTTTTTAAGATTTTATTTATTAGACAGAAAGAGAGCACAAATAGGGGGTAGTGACAGAGGGAGAGGGAGAAGCAGACTCCCCACTGAGCAGGGAGCCCAATAAGGGGCTCGATCCCAGGATCCTGGGATCGTGACCTGAGCCGAATGCAGGCACTTAACCAACTGAGCCACCCAGGTGCCCCTCTCTCATAATTTTTTTGACTCTTCTGTAGAATTTAACCTTCCACATAAATGTTAGGCGTATTTCATTCAATTCTATGATACACATAATTGGGGTAATAACTAATAGGAGCCCCAGGTTGACTCAGTTGGTACAGCATGCAGCTCTTGATCTTGGGGTCATGAGTTCAAGCCCCACGTTGGGCATAGAGCTACTTAAAAAAATATTCTTTTGGGAGAAATATTATTTTTATGCTAACTTTGCATCCAAGAATATAGTGCATTTTCTGATTTCTTCAGGTCTAATGTTTTATATTATACTTATCAATAAAATTTTAGATATTTCTCTTCAACTTATTCCTAAGCATTTTATAGTTTTTCCACTATTATGAATAAAATATGGACTATTTTCTCATTTTTATATTTCTAGGTGCTTGCTGTCAGAATATTGAAATTGAGAAACCTAATGAATTTAGTATATGGCTTTGATATATAGACACATTACTAATCTCTTATTAATTCTGTTAGTATTTTATTGAATAACTTAGGTATATAATGTCATCAGCAGAAAGAGAATATTTAAACTGTTCTTTTAAAATTTTTATCTTAAATAAATAATAAATAGGTTGATTCTACGCCTAGTTTCTGATTTTAATTTAAATTGTTTACCTGGCTTGCCATTTAGAATACTAGCTGTGCTGTTTCTAGAGGTTTTTGTTGTTGTTGTTTGTTTGTTTGTTTTTTAAGATTTTATTTAAGTAATCTTCAGTGTGGGGCTTGAACTCACAACCCTGAGATCAAGAGTTGCATGCTTTACCAGCTGAGCCAGCAGGTTCCCCTTTTTTAAATAAATGGTCTTTGTTATATTTAGGTAGTTTCCTTCTATTTTCTATTATACTTTGAGTTTTTATTAAGAGTTTTTATTAATTTCATCAAATAACTTTTTGGCATTTATTGATGTCAATGTATGCTTTTACTCTTTATTGTTATGGTAATAGATTATGTTGATAGATTTCCTGTTATTCAAACACCATTGCATTCCTGAAACAACAAAGCTTGCTTGAACCTAATTTTTAATTTTTCTATATATATATATATATATATATATATATATATATATATATATACACACACACACACACATATATATGTATTCTATTTGCTGAGTTTTGGAAGAGAATTATGTACCTATATTAGTGAGATAGGACTATAGTTTTTGCCTTTATAAAAAATATATATTTTGGGGCACCTGGGTGGCTTAGTTGGTTAAGCATCTGCCTTCTGCTCTGGTCATGATCCCAGAGTCCTGGGATCGAGCCCCACGTGGGGCTCCCTGCTCAGTGGGGAGTCTGCTTCTCCCTCTCCCTCTGCCCCTCCCCCTGCTCGTTCTCTCTATCTCTCTAATAAATCTTTTTTAAAAAAGATTTAAAACATATATATTTTTTAAATTTATTCTGATTTCTTAAAATGAATGAAGAAGCTTTCTAATTTAAACAGTAACTTTCTTAAAAAGGAACAGAATTATCTGTTCTTTAAAAGTTGTGAATCCCATCTGGTACTGGAGCCTTTTATCAAGTAGTAAATTAAAAAAAAAAACTTTACTGTATCTTTTATAAGATGGCAATTTTATACAGAGTACACATATTTGGTAATTTATATTTTGCTAGAAAATTATCCATTTCATCAAAGGCTTTCAAATTTGTTGTTATAAAATTGCTAGTCGTATTCTCATAATTCTTTTAATATCTGCTGAAATATGTTGTATGTCTTCTTTCTCATGCCCAGTTGTGTCTATTTTTGTTTTCTTTTCACTTAATCAGACCCATGAGTTTATCTGTTTGTTATCTTTTCCTTAATATTTTTCTAGATGAGGCATGTGAATGATCTATTCTCTGAATTACTGCGCATTTTCAAAGACTGTTCTTCACGTGACAGGCTAATAGCTATGTAAAGAATCTTCCCTTTTTTCATTCTAAAGATGCTATTCTATTGCCTTCCAGCTTCTAGGGTTACCAGTAAGTCCAATGCAAATGTGGCTCTTTTTTTTCTTTCTCAGCAATTTGTTCTTTCTAAATGGTAGCAAATAGTATTTGCTCTTTATTCTTAGAGTTCAGGAATTTTTATCAGGTTGTGTATGTGTGTTTTCTCATCAATTCAGTCTACCCTGGATTCTGGGAGCCTTTTTGATTTACAAAATTAGATCTTTTAGCTCTCTTGAATGTTTCTTTTTTCTGTCCAGAGTGCGTATTGTTTATATGTTAGGTCTCTTGCCTTTCTGCTCTAGCAGCTTGTTTTCCTTCTTGATTTCCATGTCTGCTTTTATTTCGCACTTTGAAAAAGTTCTTGAACTTTACCTTTTAGGCCACTACAGTGACCAGTCTTTTTTTCAGTTTATCTACCAACATACTTAGTTGGAGATTTCTATTTTTTATATTTCTAGTACTTTTACTGCACTTGAATTTCATTAAGTAGTTTTAAAAAAAACCACGTGAGTTGTTCTCTTTGGGGGAAGAGATTATTTTCTGTTTATGACTTTTTTCCTGGTCTTACCTATATAGGGTTCTTTTCTTTTCATTTCTTTTCTTTCTCCTTTCCTTTCTTTCCCTCCCTGCTTCCTTCCTTCTTTCTTTCCTTCCTTCCTTCTTTCTTTCCTCTTTTCTTTTTCTTTCCTTCCTTCCTTCTTTCTTTCCTCTTTTCTTTTTTCTTTCTTTCTTTCTTCCTTCCTTCCTTTCTTTATTTCTCTCTATGCCCAATATGGGGCTTGAACTCACAGCCCCGAGAGCAAGAGTCACATGCTCTACCAACTGAGCTAGCCAGGCACCCATAGGGTGCTTTTCTTTTTCTTTCTTTTTTTCTTATTAGGGATCAGGTCTAGTTTTTTGGAGGACCTGGAGTCTAACAAGCAGTTATTAAACTTGTACTGGCAATGCGGGAAGCAGGCAGGTTATCACCTCCCTTCTGATCCCCAAAATAGAGATCTTAGAATGTTCTAAGTAGATAAGAATGAAGACTTTGGAGCCAGAGATTGCCCCAGTTCAAATACCAGCTCTGCTGTTTACTAGTGATGTGGCCTTGGGCAAATTATTCAAACTCTGTGCCTCAATTTCTTTATCCATTGGGGGAAATAATTAGAATATTCTTGTGGGGTTATTGTGAGAATTATAAGAGTCTACTTTTGTGAAATACTGAGAACAGTTCCTGGCAAGCATATTGGCTGTTTTTAAAAATTCCTTCTGAAAACGGATGCATATGTGGTGGAACAAAAACTGTTAAAACTTTGAGCTTTCTAGCTTTCCCTCCCAATTGTTCTCAATTTTGGCTGCACATTTGAATCACTGAGAAGCTTTTAGAAATTCTCTTGCTATACCCCAGACTAATTAGATGAAATTTCTCAAAAGGGAGAACAAAGCAGTGGGAGTTTTTAAAACTTCCCATGGGCTTCCACTCTGTATCCAACACAGAACTCTTGCCTTAAACCCTATACCAAAGAAAATTCACTGTTTGCCTATTGATCTACTCTTGTATTAGTCATGATAGATATGAGTTTTTTCAGACAGGTTCTTTTGCTCTGCAGAATGCAGATTTTAAAGAGAGGTCCACAGAGTGAGGCTAAATCTCAGATTCAAGGAACTTTGGAAAAATGTTGCAGTTATTTTGCACTACACTAAGAGAGAACCCAAAATCTGAGAAGGCAAGGCTCTTTGGGGATCCAGTCCCTGTCTGCTTCCTCCTCCAGCCTCCTCACATCATTTCCCCACTACTCACTAGACTCCAGCCTAGCCAGCTACCTTTGTGTCAAACTCTTCCTATCTCCAGGCTTTTCTGCTGGCTATTTCTTGTTCCAGGAATGCTCTCTACTCCCTACCCTTTCTTTACATGGCCATTGCTTAATGTCACTTGCTCAGAAAAATATTTCTTGAACTTCCAATAAAATCAGTCCCTCTAGGGCTCACTATTCACCAACACTGCAGTTTCCTTCACAGAACCTACCACAATGTGTAATTATTTACTTTTGTGATACTGGTATAATGCCTAACTCCTAGCTAGACTATAAGCTTTATGTTTATTTTGTTCTGTTTGTCTTAATGCCTTATGGCTAATACTGTGCAATATACCCAAGAGCTCATGAATAAATATTTAATAAGTCAATAAATGAAAAGTGTTCTTAATTTTGATCAGTGATTAAAAGATTGAAATTTATGGGCACCTGGGTGGCTCAGTTGGAAGAGTGTGTGACTCTTGATGTTGGGGTCATAAGTTGGAGCCTGACGTTAGATTAGAGATTACTAAAAAAGAGAGAGAGAGAGATTGAAATTTAGTTCTGAAAGGGGTTTTTGATTGTCTATTTCAAATAGTTTGTCATTTGAAGAAACTGATACTCAAGTATGTAAATTACTTGCCCCAAATCATTTCAGCTAATTAGTGATGGATTAGGACTCAGTCTCATTTCTTCCATTTCTAAGCCAGTGAAATTTTCTGGTACTAAGTGATTTGCTACTGCAGATATAAAACAAGAGGATCAATAAAGTAATTTATATATATGGAATGAAATTTAATACACTCATCATTTAGAAAAACAATTTTTACTGAATGATAATATAAAGTGTTAGAAGATACTGAAAACTGAACTGAGTTTCAGTTTTCAAGTGAAAGCAGAAGTGAATAAATAAAGGCTTTGTTTAATCATTGTGAAAGGTTGCTAATCCTTAGTCCAGATTAGATTACTATTTGGAATGTGCCCAGTTCCTCAGAAAAGTGTGCCATCTACCAGTAATAAAGCAACCACTCATTAAATTCCTGTACCATGCTAAGTGATTTGCATGCATAAACCCCAAATCTCTGCAACTTTGCAAAGTAGGTATTATTCACAGATGAGAAAATGATTATCACACAGTTCATAAATGGTTAACATTGAAACCATATTGGTGACTTCTGATTCTCATCTAACACATAAAGAGCTTGGAAATTGTCACTTCCAACCTCACAACAAGAAAAAAGCTTAACAAATTGAAATCAACAACTCTTCTTAGATGTAGCAGAGAACTGAAGTCACAGGGCAAACTGCTGCCCTGAAAACTTAGAGATAGGGGCGGCTGGGTGGCTCAGTCGATAAGCATATGCCTTCGGTTCAGGTCATGATCCCAGGGTCCTGGGATCGAGCCCCACATCGGGCTCCCTACTCAGCAGGAAGCCTGCTTCTCCCTCTCCCACTCCCTCTGCTTGTGTTCCCTCTCTCGCTGTGTCTGTCAATAAATAAAATCTTAAAACAACAACCACAACAAAAAAACCTGAGAGACAGACAGAGATCAGAGTTTACAGGGAGCAGAAGCCCAGGAGCAAAAGCCAGCAGCTGGAGCCAATATTAGTAGGAAAACTTTAAACTGTAACTAACAAATTGTTGGAAAACTCATTGCAGACTAGCTTGAGAGTTAAAAGCTCCTACGGGCCCCAGGATTGGAAGGCCCCTACACTTTCCTGAATTTTACCTCTAAGAGCTATACCAAGTTTTCACTGTAAGGATCAAAGAAAAATCCCTCCGGGGGAGGGGGAAAGTAATCATTTTTTAAAGCGCAAAAGAGCTCTCAGTTCTCCTTAACAAAGTTCTCCCTCAAGGAAAACTGTTTTACCAGAGCCTAACTGACTGGACTTTTACCAAAGCCAAACCTACCTGGGGGGAGGGAAATACCCAACTCCAGCCTCCTCTAGCCTTTGACATGGGGGAAAAGAAATACCCAACTCAGGCTCACTAAAAGACTGAGACTTAATTATAGGATTATAGAACACTTCTCCCACACGTTGCCACCTCATCAATAGGGCTCCTGCATAATAACGGGAGATTAAAGCTAAAAGAACTGCAAGCCTCAGACTCTATTCTTACATTCCTCTTCTAGGAATACCCAAAAACAATAGGGGAGACAAAAACAAGGACCCTAGAGGAAATTTTAGCCTCTGACACCACAGCAAAGCAAACATTAAATACAGCCCAACTCCCAGCAGGTAAACATAAAACCTCACACTAAGGCCTATACCTGGTATATCACGTCCAGCTTTCAACAAAAAAATAGAAGGCATGCTAACAGGCAAAAACCAGTCTTAAGAGACAAAGCAAGCATCAGAATCAGATTCATATATGGTAAAGATTTTTGAATTATGAGACAAGGCAGTTAAAATAACTAATTAATATACTACGGGCTCTAAAGAAAGAAGTGGACAATATAGAAAAATAGATGAGTAGTATAAGCAGAGAGATGGATATCCTAAGAAAGAATCAAAAGGAAATGCTAGAAATAAAAAACAAAGTAACAGAAATGAAGAATGCTTTTGATGGGCTCATCAGTAGACTAGACCTGGCTGAAGGAAGAATTAGTGAGCTTTAAGATATGTGAGGCAAAGACTGACAGAACTGCAAGGAGAAATAGATTTATCCACTATTAGAGTTTGAGACTTCAATACCTATTAGTAATTGACAGATCCAACAAGCAAAATAATCAGTAAGGATAGAGTAGAACTGAAGAGCACCATCAATCAACTGAATATGATTAACATTTATAGAATACTTCATCCAACAAAAGCTAAACACATATTCTTCTCAAGTTCACATGAAACATTCACCAAGACAGACCACATTCTGGGCCATAAAACACACCCTAACAAATTTAAAAGAATAGACATCATACAAAGTTTGTCCTTAGACCACAAGGTAATTAAACTAGAAATCAATAACAAAGATAGCTGGAAAATCCCAACATATTTGGAGATTAAACAATATACTTCTAAATTGTACATGGGTCAAAAAATAAGTCTCAACAGGAATTAAGAAATATTTTATGGGGTGCCTGGCTGGCTCAGTTGGTAGAGCATGCAACTCTTGATCTCAGGGTCATGATTTCAAGCCTCACATTGGGTGTAGAGCTTACTTCATAATAAAAAATAATATTTTAAAAAATGTCTTATAATAAGTAAAAATTAAAATACAACCTATCCAAAGTTGTGGGTTGCAGTGAAATAATGGTTAGATGGAAATTTATAGCATTGAAATGCATTTTATTTTATTTTATCTTATTTATTTATTTTTAAATATTTTATTTATTTGACAGAGAGAGAGCACATAAGCAGGGGGAGTGGGAGAGGGAGAATCAGGCTCCCCACTGAACAGGGAGCCTGATGCAGGGCTTGATCCCAGGACCATGGGATCATGACCTGAGCCGAAGGCAGATGCTTAACTGACTTAGCCATCCAGGTGCCCCTGAAATGCATTTTAGAAAAAAAGAAAAAGATCAATAGTTTGAGCTTTCAATTTAGGAGAGCTAGAAAAAGAAGGACAAATTAAATTCAAAGCAAATTAAAGCAGAAGAAAGGAAATAATAAAAATTAGAGCAGAAATTAATGAAATTGAAAACAGAAAAACAAAAAGTTGGTTCTTTGAAAGATCAATAAAATTGGAAAACCCTTCATCAGGCTAACCAAAAATAAAGGGCAGAAATTAAAAATAGAAAAGAGAAGATACAAATTACTAATATCAGGAAGGAAAGAGGTGTCATCACTACCAAGCTCATGGACACTAAAAGGATAATAAAGGAGTATTATAAACAACTATTCCCACAAATTTGAAAACTTAGATAAAATCAACCAATTCCTTGAATGACACAATATACTAAAACTCACACAAAAAGAAATAAAAGGCCTATCCATTAAAGAAACTGAATTAGTAATTAATAACTTTCCAAGATAGAAAGCACCAGGCACAGATGGTTTCACTGGTGAATTTTACCAACCATTTAAGGTACAAAAGATACCAGTTATCTACAATGGTATAAAAAATAGAAGCAAAGGTAACACTTCCTAACTTACTCTTTAAGGCCAACATTACCTTAATGCTAAATCAGACAAAAACATTATCAAGAAAGGAAAACTACAGAGGGGCATCTCTCATGAACACAGTTACTGTGGGTCAGGAATTCAGGAGCATCTTAGTTGGGTGGTTTTGACTAAAATCCCTCATAAAATTGCAGTCAAGAATTTGGCCAGGTAGAAGACTTGACAAGAGGATTTGTATCACATGGTACTAGTTGTTGACAAGAGGCCTCAGTTTCTCCCCACATGGGCTTCTACACTGGTTGCTTAAGTGTTTTCATGACATGGAGACTGGCTTTCCCCAGAATCTTAAAAAAAAATAATAATAATAAAATAGCTTGATATGAAAAAAAATCTTTCTTACCTCTTTTTTTTCTTTAAGATTTTATTTATTTATTTGACAGAGAGACACAGTGAGAGAGGGAACACAAGCAGGGGGAGTGGGAGAGGGAGAAGCAGGCTTCCCACCGAGCAGGGAGCCCAATGCGGGGCTCAATCCCAGGACTCTGGGATCATGACCTGAGCCGAAGGGAGACACTTAACCGACTGAGCCACCCAGGTACCCCTCTTTCTTACCTCTTGCAAAGTGAATTACATGAGCAAAATTCACTCATATAATATTGGGAGTTATCTTTTTCATAGAATAATAGCAATAACAATAAATATAAAAGAGCAGAGGTACCTTGCAGTTGCATGGCACTGTAGACATGTCCCTATGGACATGAGCACACTGACTGCTTAATATATACTAGAGACTGTGCTAAATATGTTAGATGACTTATTCGATTCTCACAATAACTTCATGAGCTAGGTGCTATTTATAGCCTCATTTTATGGATGAGGAACCTGAGATATGGAGAGGTTAAGTAAACAGGGTCATGCAGCTAGTGAGTGGTAGAACTAGGATTTGAACCCAGGCGATTGTTCTGGCTCCAGAGCCTGTTGCTGCATTATGCTGCCTCTCAAAGCTGACACGGTCAAATTAGTTTTCTGTGGGTGCTGAAACAAATTATCGCAAACTTAATGGCTTAAAACAACACAGATATATTACCTTAGTGTTTTTTAGGGCAGCAGTCCTAAAATTAAGGTGTCAGCAGGACTGCATTCTTTTCTGGAGGCTCTAGGAAAGAATATGTTTCCTTGCCTTTTCCAGATTCTACAGGCTGCCCATATTCTTTGGCTTAACAGCCTCCTTCCTTTTCCTCCATGTTAAAAACCGGCATCTCTCTGACTCTTCTTTGACTATTGGCACATCTCTTTCTTTCACCACAGCCGGGAAAGGGTCTCCACTTTTAAGGGTTCATGTGATTAAATTGGACCCACTTAGACAATCCAGGATAATTTCCCCATCTCAAGGTTCTTAACTTTAAACACATCTGCAAGTCCCCTTTGTCATGTAAGGTAAATAGTCACAGGTTCTAGGGATTGGAACATGGACATCTTCTGGGGACTACTATTCTGCCTCCCACACATTTTCTCTAAAGGCTTTTCACCTGTACTGACACATTTGATATCAACAATATGGTGGAATAGAAAATATGCATATGAACCCCATTTTCCATACAGAGAGATGAGTATTGTTTTTTGCACCAAGATCATACAACTAGTGTTCGAGTTCTTTACGAATGGATCTCAACCTACCTCTCTGGCTTCATTTTATACAACTGCCTTCCACCTAATCTCTAGTCACAGAGAACTTTTTTTTTCCCCTCAAAAGTCATACCCCTTCAAAACTCAGTCTTTTGATGTGTTATACCTTCTAGAAGGGAGTACCTTGACTTGGCAAACTTTTACTCATCTTTTTTATCTTTTTATGTCCCACTTAAATTAATATTCTCTGCCAGGTCTTCCTAGATCACCCAAGCAGCTAGTGGCAGAATTCTCACTGTGTTAGGTTGGGAATGACTCAAACTGCTATTCTGCTAGAGATGCTAGTATGATAGACATCAGGAGACTGAAGGGAGGTTACCACACACGGCCTTCCATGGAGATCTTGACAACTTGTTGCATATCTCTTGGTCTCCTCAGCCAGACCAGAGTTGTAAAGTGAGGCCAGAGGAGAATGCTTCAGTAAGGAGAGTAATGAAGGATTTCTTTAAAGTGGGCTGAATTCCCCAGTTGGGGAGGGGACTTCAAGTATACCTTTAGAAAGTGTTTCCTTTGGTTGATAAGAGAGAGGAATAGTGTCTGACTCATGCCTAAGAAAGTTAAGAATCCCCTACCAGGGATTCCAAAGGGCAAGCAAATGCCTGACTCTCTCTTTGATGCTAAAGCCAGAGAGGAGGGACTGCTGCACTGAAGTTGGCCAGCACTTGCGGGGGTGGTGAAAGCAAGAGATTTTTCCCATGGAGCTTAGGTAGGTCACCTGGTGAAACCCTATCACGAGTTGTCTTCAGTCCTGCCCAGTAGGGCTGCCTGAGAGGTGAGAATATCTCAGCAGAAAGAGGTATATGGCCAGGAACTGAGGAAGTAAGAGTGGTAGATTGTTAGAATAATGGCCCCCAGCGCATCACACCTCTCAATCACCCTTCTCCTCTACAATGTAACTAAACCTTCCATGAAGAGGTGGAGTACATTTTCCCACCCCTTGAATTGTACTGGCCTTTTGACTTATTTGAGTAATGACTAGCAGAAATGACATCATGAGGCTCTTTTTTTTTTTCAAGATTTATTTATTTATTTATTTGACAGAGACACGGCGAGAGAGGGAACACAAGCAGGGGGCGTAGGAGAGGGAGAAGCAGGCCTCCTGCCGAGCAGGGAGCCCGATGCGGGGCTCGATCCCAGGACCCTGGGATCATGACCTGAGCCAAAGGCAGACGCTTAACGACTGAGCCACCCAGGTGCCACCACATCATAAGACTCTTGAGGCCAGGCTTTAAGAGAACATGCAGCTGCTACAGTTGCTTTCTTGGAACACTTGTGTCATCATGTAAAGAAATGCACACTGGAGGATGCCAGGCAGGTCATGTACAGAAGCCCAACCAAGAGTCAGCATCAAGGGCCAGACATATGAGGCCTTCCTGACTAGTCCCCCAGCTGGCCTGTCAACTCACTGTAAACCTGAGTGTGCCCAGCTGACATCATGTGGAATAGAATTTCCCAGCTGATCCCATCCCAAATTGCCAGCCATAAAACTATACGCAAATAAAATAGTTTTTGCTTTAACCCACTAAGTTTGGGATGGTTTGCATTAATGGATAGCTGATGCAGGCAGCCACTTGAACCAGAGATGCATCTACTGGTGTTAAGAACTGTAAAAGAGGGGCTCAGCAGGAAACCTCCGGAGAGCCCACAAAAGCATCCCATAAGCTAACACCGGCCTTAACCTTCTATCTACCAGATTCATCCAATAACACCAGCTTTAGCCATCTGCCATGCCTAGACAACCAAAACTACCTTTACATACCTCTCTTCTTCCTGCCTCTGTCACCCTCCCCACTTCTACACCAGTGTCTTAATCTGTTCAGACTCCTGTGAGAAAGTACCAGACTGGATGACTTATAAACAGAAACTACTCTCTCACAGTTCTAGAGGCTGAAAGTCTGTAGTCAGGGTATCAGCAAAGTCTGGTTCTGGGGAGGGCCCTCTTCTGGGTTGCAGATGGCCATTTTCTTGTTTCTTACATGCCAGAGGGCAGAGAGCTCTCTGGGGTCTCTTTTATAAGGGCACTAATTCCATTCACACTGGCGCCCTTCTCATGACCTAATCACCTCCCCAAATCCCATCTCCTAATGCCATCACATTGGGGGTTCGAATTTTATGATATGAATTTTGGGGGCATACAAACATTCAGTCCGTGTAACAACCAGTATCAGCAAAACTTCAATTTTTTTTTTTTTTTTAGACTTTTATTTATTTGAGAGAGAAAATGAGATAGAGAGAGCATGAGAGGGGGGAGGGGCAGAGGGAGAAGCAGACTCCCTGCCAAGCAGGAAGCCCGATGCGGGACTCGATCCCAGGACTCCGGTATTATGACCTGAACTGAAGGCAGTCGCTTAACCAACTGAGCCACCCAGGCGCCCAGCAAAACTTCAATTTAACAACAGCCTCAATTCAGCATTTAGAATAGCCAAACCTGGGTTAAAAAACAAAAGCAAAAAAAAATTCAAATTTGACTTTGTCTTCTCCCCACCCTCAGCTTGAATCTGCTTCAGGCTGGAAGTCTGCAGTGGGAAAGGGGAACATGGTTCTCTGTTCTCTCACAGTTCACCGACCTACTCTCCCTCTAGTTTCTAAGAACAAGAGAATTGTCAAGGGCTTGTTGGAGTTTTTATATAAGATTATGGGAAGTTTAAAGGGGCAACTGAAAGCAAAACTAAAGTCACTTAAAAAAATCACAGTAGACACATCATATTTATTCATGGTAGTTACACACATTTGTCTCCCCCACATTTATCAGAAGTGCATGGTCCTTAGGCGCCTGGGTGGCTCAGTCGTTAAGTGTCTGCCTTTGGCTCAGGTCATGGTCCCAGGGTCCTGGGATCGAGCCCCACATCGGGCTCCCTGCTCTGCAGGAAGCCTGCTTCTCCCTCTCCCACTCCCCCTGCTTGTGTTCCCTCTTGCTGTCTCTCTCTCTCTGTCAAATAAAAAAAAAAAGAAGTGCATGGTCCTTGTCTTATTCATCTTTGATTCACCAACTTCAGAACACAGTGCCTAAAGCATAGAAGCACCAAATGAATGTTTTTGGGTGACTGGAAGCTAAAACTCAGGTTTCCTTACCTCAAGATTAAACCCTCTTTTTTTTTTTTTAAGAGATTTTATTTATTTGACAGAGAAAGAGAGAGCACAAGCAGGGGGAGCAGCAGAGGGAGAGGGAGAAGCAGACTCTCCACTGAGCAGGGAGCCCACCGTGGGGCTCAATCCCAGGACCCCAGGATCATGACCTGAACTCAAGGCAGACGCTTAATTGACTAAGCCATGCAGGTGCCCCTTAATCTCTATCACACTATTTCACTGCTCAGGTGTGAGACAGGACATCGAATAGTGAGAAACAAAACAGAATGTTATGCCTGGGACCAGACCCCCTCAACAATCATGGTTTCTTTTGCACCAGGACACACAAAAGGATTTAGATATTTTCTTTCCTTCCTAAAATACTAAATATACTAAAATAATAATCCTGTCTTTGAGCAAGATTATGAAATCTTTTTTCCCTTCTACACGTTTTTCTTATTTTTTAAAATTTTATGTAAAGAATATATTACTTTAAAATTGAGGAAAAAAATGGTTATTTCAAAATATATTTCAATATATGCCAGGGTACAGGTTGTAACTGAAAGAGAAGCTGCTTGTTAATCAATCACTGAGGAAACACACTTGAGAATGGTTAGTGTTTGGACACAATTTAGTGCCCCACTTTATGGAAAAAATTGAGGAATTAATCTTGTTCAATAATATATTAGTCCATTATAAAGATCAACTTTAGGATCAAATTTCATTATAATTATAATTGAGTTATTACATGCAACATTACACAGATGATCACAACAGAAATATGGGGACCTTTATCTACCACATCCAGTTCCAATTAGTTTATTCTCTGGTAATCCTATATGGTACCACCATTTAGTTATTTTATTTTTATTTTTATTTTTTTAAAGATGTATTTATTTGAGAGAGAGAGAGAGAGCGAGCATGTAAGCAGGGGGAGGGGCAGACGGAGAGGAAGACAAGCAGACTCCCCACTGAGTGGGGACCCTGACACAGGGTTCAACCCCGGGACCCTGAGATCATGACCTGAGCCGAAATCAAGAGTCAGATGCTTAACCACCTGAGCCACCCAGGTGCCCCTAATCCTATATGGTATCACTATTTAAAACATTGATTGTAGCCTAATGAGATTAAGAGAAAATAATAGAATCCCTATTATTATTCTAGCTCCACAAATGGACTTAAAAACTGTATTTAGTCCCAAAGAAATGTTTAAAGCCTTTTCTACATGTGCATTTCTAAGAACACATACATAGTTCTTAGCAATGGGGAGAACAGTAGTTTGAAGAAAAAGGTTAAGTATTAATATGCTGAATCAATAAATGTTGTGTGGTAACTGCTGTAGTTAAAGTGTAGAATGTGTATGGGATACCTAATTCAGCCTGAGAAGATTCTTGGAGGAAGTCCCACTAAGCCAGTGTCTGAAGTATCAGTAAGGGAAGAGAGGGGAAGGAATTCCAGGCAGAAAGGACAGTGTATGCAAAGGTAGGGAGGCATTCATGTTAGAAAACAATACACTCACTCATATGAGATGGTATACATATTTTTTAGCTTCAGTTCTGAGCAATGAGCTGAGACTATTCCTTAAGGTTCTTTGTTCTAGAACTCCACGACAACGTGTTGAGAATTTTGTCAAAGGTGTTTGCCATGTAGAATTCCAAATGCAAACAGCTAAGATCAGAATTTGAAAATATATACCACACAGGTAGAGATATGTGATACTTATATTAATTTTTGCAACAATCCAAAAGTGAAGGTATTAAAGTATTGCTTTGAGTATCCAGTTACTTTTCATTATATTATACTCAACTCCCATTTTATTTTTTAAGATTTTATTTATTTGAGAGCAAGACAGGAGGAGTGACAGGCAGAGGGAGAAGGAGAAGCAGGCTCCCTTCTGAGCAGAGAGCCAGACGTAGGGCTCGATCCCAAGACCCTGGGATCATGACCTGAGCCGAAGGCAGACCCTTAACCTACTGAGCCACCCACGGGCCCCTATAGTTAAAGCCTTTAACGACTGGATTACACTGTTGCCTCAGGCTTCACGATTGGGAATCTCAAAAAAGTTATTTTATTCATTTACTTGAGAGGGAGAGCGAGCGAGCACACACAAGCAGGGGGAGGAACAAATGGAGAGGGAGAAGCAGGTTCCCCACTGAGCAGGGAGCCTGATGAGGACTCAATCCCAGAACCCTGGGATCATGACCTGAGCTGAAGGCAAACACTTAACCTACTGAGCCACCCAGGTGCCCCCATTTTATTCTTTTAATTGATTGCTAATAAGATAGTTAATAAGGAATACCATTTAAAACAATGATGGGGATGGGTAGATGGGGAAGAGGGGTAATTTCCAGATTATTTTGAGTATTTTCTTGATTGGTAGAAGAAACACATTTGGATTGTAGAAATTTTAGAAAGAACACATTAATATTTTGGTATATTCTAACCTTTTTTCCTTAATAGATTTTTCTTGAATGTAGGCATCCAACTTAAAGCAGCAAAATGGTATTAATTATAACAAAGTTTCATTGATTAAAAAGAATGTGTGTTAAAATACACCCAAAACAGAGACACCTGGGTGGCTCAGTCGGTTGAGCATCTGCCTTCAGCTCAGGTCATGATCCCAGGATCCTGGGATCAAGTCCCACGTCTGGCTCCCTGCTCATCAGAGAGTCTGTTTCTCCCTCTGCTGGCCGCTCCCACTGCTTGTGCGAGCTCTCTCTCTCTGGCAAGTAAATAAAATCTTAAAAAAAAAAAAAGATTTGAAAATATACTCAAAACAATTATTGTGTAGAAAATATCTCAAATTTCTAACAGTAGTTATTTGGGGGAAGGTAGAAGGTTTGGTTTATTGAGTTGTGGAGGCAAAAGGATATTTTAGCTTTATCTCTAATATTCTAATATTTTAAAAAGAATAGATTCAGCATAGGGGCACCTGGGTGGCTCACTTGGTTAAGTGTCTGATTTTGGCTCAGGTCATGATCCCCGGGTCCCGGGATTGAGCCCGTGTCTGGCTCCCCACTGAGCAGGGAGTCCGCTTCTCCCTCTTCCTCTGCCCCTCCCCCCACTTGTGCACGCTCACACTCAATCTTTTTCTCTCTCAAATAAAAATAAAAAAATCTTAAAAAAATTAATAGATTCAGTTCGTTACATAAGTAATCAAATATTAATTAAAAAAGAAAATAAATCTGGGGCACATGGCTGGCTCAGTCAGTGGAGCATGCAACTCTTGATCTTGGGGTCGTGAGTTCAAGCCCAACAGTGGGAGTAGAGATGCCTTAAAAAAATAAAAAAGAAATGCAAAAACAAAAACAAACCCAAACATAAAAAGAGTTGCCACATGTTTTTTTTTATTCTTATGTTAATCCCCATACATTACATCATTAGTTCTAGATGAAGTGTTCCATGATTCATTGTTTGTGCATAACACCCAGTGCTCCATGCAGAACGTGCCCTCCTCAATACCCACCACCAGGCCAACCCATCCTCCCACCCCCCTCTCCTCTAGAACCCTCAGTTTGCTTTTCAGAGTCCATCGTCTCTCATGGTTCGTCCACCCCTCCGATTTCCCCCGCTTCATTCTTCCCCTCCCGCTACCTTCTTCTTCTTTTTTTTCTTAACATATATTGCATTATTTGTTTCAGAGGTACAGATCTGAGATTCAACAGTCTTGCACAATTCACAGCGCTTACCAGAGCACATACCCTCCCCAGTGTCTATCACCCAGTCACCCCATCCCTCCCACCCCACCCCCCACTCCAACAACACTCCATAAAGTAAATTTTGAAAGGGGTGATGAATGAGAGTTAACATGTCTAGTCTTGGCAGAGAAAACAATTTTAGAAGCCTTGCCCTTACTATCATTTCCTGACTGTTTAGTTCCCAAACCATTAATAGCACATCACATGATTGAGAAATGTTGGAATCATCACAGTCCTCAGAAATTCAGGTAGCCAGACTGGTTTTATTTTTGATTTTCCTCCAGAAAAATGTTCTGATTATCAACTTTCAGTGACTCTTAAAGGAAACACTGATTACAGTCAAACAACTTAATTTAACAAACATATATTGAACATCTATATTTTTTAAAATATTCAGGACCATTTGGAATTACAGCAACAGATACTCCATTAGGAGATCAAATCATTTAACTGCATAATTGTGTTTTCATCTTTAAAGCATGTACAATTCACCTGACATTTGATGGCTACAGCACTTTTTTTCTCATTGTGATGACATCAGAACAGCAGATGAAACACCAGGGACATCAGATGATTGGGCTCCAATATACGCATTGTATATAACAGGGAGCATCTGTTAATACTACAGGCATTAAGGCAAAGTTTATGATACCTCACCTTGCATGATTTTTCTCTATACTAGGTCTTTAATTGGGATGGGGTTGGCATTTCTGAAGGCAGCATCCTACATATATAGGAGTTAGAAACAAGAAAGAGATATATGCACCTTGGCTGAGGCATACCTTAACCCAAGTAATGAGAAAAACTAATGGAATGACCAATTGTATCAATTCATTGTTCTCTTGGACTCCTTTAAGTCTTCAGATCTCTTTCAAAAGCTTCAAAAGCCTTGAGCCACAGACACCTTCCTCTTCTCTACTGCCTAACAGTGTTTTAAGAAATGGTATGTACACCCTTAGGTTGCCTAGGTAGGCAGTACGTACTGTTTTATTATACTGTTAGGTGGAATTCTATGTAAGTGTTTTTAAAATAAATTGTTCACTCAGTAAAGAGAAAGAATAGATTGAGCTAGTTAAATATCCAATTACAAAGGATGTTATAATAAAATACAGCTAAGATTAAAGCAAAAAGAGCCACAATTCCTTATCTATAATTCTCATATCCAAAAAAGGCTCTGAAAACAAAGGTTCTTCCTAAATTTGCTGACAAAACTGACCTGACCTGAGGCTCTTTATAATATTCAGTTACCACACTTAGTGGTGCTATTCATACATTCACCATAGAAATATTAGTGTATTTGAGAATGGTTGCTATCTTAAGACTCTTTTGAGAGTTTGAGTAAAATATAGGTACTCTGTTTTCTAAAATCTGAAAATTTTGATTTTAAAACAACTAGCCCTAGGTTTTCAAATAAAGGCTTGTCAAGCAGTATTTCCCTAACCTGTTAATGATACGGTGACACTATCAAACCCAAAGATTTTTATATTTTTATCCCATAGTATGTCATGAGGATGGGTCACCACGAAAAGAGAAAAGGCATGTTGGAACAGCTATAGGAATAAACAGACTGCATCAAAAACTGACACAGGAATGATCTGGTAAGTGATGTAGCTATAAGACATAGTGTGATTACTAGAAACTATTACTGCATAAAGACAGCATACAGCACTGCTACTAATAGTTGTCTGCATAAAATGAAAAGCCCCACTCTTTTGAAGCTTCTTTTATGTATAGTGCTTTAGGACATTCTGACTTAGTTCTCAACCTGTTTAAAGTTAGATCTCCTAGAGAGCTTTCTATAAATAACCTATGCATGAGCCTCACCTTCAGATATTCTGATTTACTTGGTCTAGACAGGGGCCTTGGCACGTGTTTTTAAAAATGCTCTACACCTGGCTGGCATGTAGAGCATGCAACTCTTGATCTTGGGGTTGTAAATTTGAGCCCCACGCTCGGTGTAGAGATTACTTAAAAAAAAAATCTTGAAAAACCAAAAAATGCCCTATATAATTCTCACGTGCTGCAAGAGCTCTTAAAAAGTCCTAATACCCAGGCTCTACCCCAGAACAGGTAAATTGGAGTCCTTGGAAGTGAAGCCCAGACACAAGTATTTCTTTTAAAAGATGCTCAGGTGATTTCAATATATACCCAAAGGTGAAAACCAATGATAGAGACTCCCTCCGTTGCTTGGATTAAGGATTAAGGGTGTCAACTGTTTTTTTTTTTTCTTTCTTCCAGAATCAACTCAGTTCTCAATTATCACTGTAGTAGTCACAAGTAAAGAAGTCTAAGCTTTATCCACTCTAATAATGGTGGCTTATTCATGGAATCTCTCGTCAATTTAAATTTAAATTCAAAAGAAGGGGGGGAATGTATGGAAATCACATGAGAAATATTTTTAAATACTTTCAGCAAAATAATCCATACCATATCAAACTCCTTTAGCATACAATAAATCACACTGAAGAACAAACAGAAAAGTAGGATTCATTTTAGTTGATTCTATATTGTACAGGAGAGCATAAGTTAAGCACAGAATAGGAAATCATAGCATCTTCCAATGAATTCTAGGTAGCAAATAAAAAAATAATTACAATAGCTTTCCAGTGACTAAGTGTTTAGGGTGCCAAAGTAACAGATTCCTACACAAATTTCAAAGAAAGCTAGAAAATACATTAAAAATATTAAATTCAAGATAATTTCTGCTCAAAAATCAACTGAAATATAAGTAAGGTGCACATTTTTTCGATAGAAGATAAATCTCTTGTTTTTACTTAAAAATAGTTTTTTTCATGCATTCTAATGGTCATATGAAAAAGACATTTAGTTTTTTTTTCATTACTAACCCTGAGGAAGGAAGAACAACACATGTGGAGTAGCTCACTAAGAACCATACTCCACACTTTTCACAAGTGGAAATGGCAAGTAATGGAAGAAGTGAGGACTACACTTATTCAGGCTTCCACACACATCAGTTGACACCACCCAAAACTAAAATTTCGGTAACTGGCACAAGTGGTATTGCACTTTTAGTCCAACATACAGCAATATTTAGGGATAGTATAGCTTCAGTGCTCACGAAGCTCTATTCAGCAGAAGAAAAATACGAATAAATTCTATGTACACTTATCTTTCACTACAGAGATGTTAGCTGTTACAAGGGAGTTAGAGGAAAAATGTGGAATTTCATCACAATGAATATGGGAAGAGCTGGTATTTCCTCTTTGCCCATTACAATGATTCTTCTTAGGATGAAATTTGGAATTGCAAAATTAGCTAAATTTACTGTAGTTTCAACCTCTGTAAATGAAAAAAGTTCACTCCCTGGGCCAAAAACCCCAAGCAGCAGTTGGAAGTAAGAGGGCAATGAGGACAGAAGAAAACAGATTCACTGCGTTGTTATCAAGAATCGGTTTTCCTGCTATGTACTTCACCTCATTCGCCGGGCTGTTGACCACCATGCCAGTGCTTTCATCTAAACCTGGAGTGGAGAAGAAGCAAGTGAGGTGGAAGATCCAAATGACTTGATTTAAAACAAATTAGCTTTTCTCCTCCAAAGAATACAATCTTTGAAAGAGTCTCAACCACTTATAAATTACCTTCAGTGGATAATTATACAGTGAGAGATATGGAACCCTTGATTACTAAGGATTTTTTTGAAATGTGAGTTTTAGTACACCTCAATACTGTTCTCTCAACACTGCTGGAGTTCCTTCACAGGAAGAAGGAAGAACATTAACAGCAGAGAGAGCATGAAACTAGATTAGGCCTCCAAGACCAACCTATGAGGTCTCTGAGAATAGGGATCATGTCTTCAGCCTCTGCGATGGAAACCCAGGACCCAGCATGGCGCCACCACAAAGGAGGCACACAAAGAATTTACCAAAGGAATTAATCTTTCCCACAGCCTACATTAATTTTTTCAGCCCACTCAATGTGATCAGAAACTTCCCCAGTTAGAGCCCAGTGTAGAATAAAACCTAGGTTCCTAAACAAACAAAAAACCCCAAAAACACAGGAAGGGAGGGGGGGAGAGAGAGAGAGAGAGAGAGAGTGTGTGTGTGTGTGTGTAGAGTTAGTGACCTTTAGCTTGAACTAAAATCAGACTGCTTCCTCCTTAGTATTTAGATAAATGCATCTGAGAGAACAAACATTGTGATAGGTGGGGAGCAAAGCAGGAGGGCAAGAATAGTATCTTGGCACATGAAGAGAACTGGAAGGACTGTACACAAGGAAACTCCCCAAACTCCCAGCCTCTTAACTGTATGAGTCAAAGGAGAAAACATGTTGGTCAGAATGTGGAGGAAATACACACCTAACAGAATATGTCAGTACACTGAAATGACAAGAGAGCCTCAGACGCAAAGCATAGAAAATTCTGGGGAAAACCAACTCCCATATATCTTGAGTGGGGCTAAAAATTCAGTGGGGACAGAAAGCATTATGTCACAGTAGAAAAATAGGTCATATGTGTACATAGTACAATAATTCTCTCTCGAATGGACTTGGAAAACAGATGGAAGGTGCAGCATTAAAATGATCTGATCCCAAATGTTCTGCTTTCCCTGGGATTAGGTGAAGTCCCCAAAGCAAAAGCATCTGTTTCCTGCACTATCACTATCCTGCACTATCACTATGTTTCCTCCCCACACAGCTTCTACTCATTGCTCTGTGGGACTAGTTCTCTTTCAATTAATTTAACAACAAAAAATTTTTTTTAATCAAAATTGTAGAAAAGACTGTCCGTCATTCCTGGCCTCTTGATTTCCTCTGTCTTTGGGATTGTTTTCATTGCCATGTTTTTCTCCCCCACATTTCTTTCCCATTTAATACACCAATAAGTTGCAATAATAAAGTGATGTTCTTACCAGTAAATTGCATTGTAGCTCCTAAATATGAGTCTACAACTGATCCCAGTAATCCAGCCAGACCCGCAAATACAATAATTGGCCACTGGGGAGCAGAAATGTCTAAATCATTAACAAAAACCAACTGTGTGAGGAAGTACGTGATGCCCACAAAGGTACCACCAAGTAGACTGGAGGCAAGGCCCACCATTGTGACCCCCCCATTGGTCCCTGAAGAAAAAACACAGATAAAATAATCTGGTTAACAATCAACAAACACATAAAATCAAGGAAAGCAAAAAAATAATTTGGTACCCATCTTATCAAGACTAATTCAAAGAAAAGGTTCTCTTTCATACAATCCAAAGACCATAGGTCTAGTTAAAAAGGAGTCTTTTCCCCTCATTAACTCATGACATGCTAAGCAATGCAGGGGAATGGTTCAATGGAGCCAAAATGCCTGGTTTCAATCTTAGTTCTGCCATTTCTTCTTTCTTTTTTTTTTAAGATTTTATTTATTTATTAGAGAGAGAGACAGCTAAAGAGGGAACACAAGCAGGGGGAGTGGAAGAGGGAGAAGAAGGCTCTCCACCGAGCAAAGAGTCTGATGCGGGGCTCAATCCCAGAACCCTGGGATCATGACCTGAGCCAAAGGCAGACGCTTAACGACTGAGCCACCCAGGCGCCCCAGTTCTGTCATTTCTAAGTTACATGACTGTAGTTAAGTTACTTAACTTCTCTTAATTTCCTTGTTAGTAAGGTGGAAATAATAAAAGAACCAATTCACATGAATATTAAGGGTATTAAGGATAATGACAATAATGATGAAGAGAAAAAATGAAAAGGACATGAGGAAGAAAAAGAAAAGGAGGAGGAAGTGAGGGGGAAGACAAGGAGAAGGGAATAAGAAGGGAAGGGTAGGTGATGACAAAGACAAAAATGTATTGTTAGTAGTAGTTGTTGGTAATGGTAACGGGGAACTGAGATCTATGTTAAAGCACTAACAACATAATAGGTCCTCAAGAAACACTCTTATCATTCTCTTCCTTTTCCTCTCCTGATATGTCTCTGTTTCTGTACTGTTTATCTAGGACTTACTAACATTTCCTGCAAATATTATTTATCATCAATTTAATAGCCGACAGCAATTTTCCAGTTAAGGAGACTAACTAAAATTCTTAAAAGGCTCTTAAGTAAGAAACGCAGTAAGTCAGATTTTTTTGGTTCATTTCATTTTTTTTTTTAATTTTTTTTAAAGAAAGTTAAACAAAGACTCACCAACTGGAACTTTTTCCCAGGTTGTTATTAGCCTTGGTGGGCTTTTACTCAGAATGGGGCCAACTTCTGAAGCCCACGTGTCTCCAGCAGAGCAGGCCAGTGCAGCCAGAAGAGACAAACACATCCAGGAAGCAGTGTACTGCTTGGAAAAATCTATTGGGATTTCGCCGGGGCCATTTTCTATCATGTACAACAGGGCCAGCTCAGTGGGCACAGCTCCATTACAGAACACCTGAACCCAATTCCTATGCCCGCCTACAAACAAACAAGTAGATAAAAGGGACAAGAAATGCTTTCTCCTCAGAAGGAAAATCACGCAGTTACAGGAAATTAAAGTTTAAGGAAAGAAAAATGACTACAATTTTAAAAATGATTAAAAGTCAGATGGTACCTTTGCCTACATTCTGTATTGTTTTAGAATAATTAATGATAGATTTTAATGCTTCTAAAATTCTATTACTATTGTGGTGAAGTAATGATAAACTAAATTAGGCCACTACTTAAAAGTTGTTCTCATACAAAATTTATCTGTTTCAACAGTCTAAACATGTTCTGATTATAAGCTTATAATATCTTAGGATGAAATAAGTGATGTCAAACATAATTCATTTACCTTCTTTGTATTCTGAATCTAGACGCTTCTTTATTTCTCCCTTCCATTTAGTGAGTTTTGAAGAAGAAAGGAAAAACATCAGCAAAGAGGTAAAAAAGCTGAAATTTGCAATGGTTAGGATAAATCCAACCACAAGCCCTGAAAGAAACACATATATACACAGAATTATACTCAGTCCATACATTAATGTTGTGAAAAAAAGAATGGAATTTTTTTCAGTTATTTTTTACATTATAACCTGAAATGTACATTTCTATTTATTTATTTATTTATTTATTTATTTATTTATTTATTTATTTGAGAGAGAGAAACAGCATGAGAGGGGATAGGGTCAGAGGGAGAAGCAGGCTCCCCGCTGTGCCAGGAGCCCGATGTGGGACTCGATCCCAGGACTCCAGGATCATGACCTGAGCCGAAGGCAGTCGCTTAACCAACTGAGCCACCCAGGCACCCTGAAATGTACACTTCTAAAACATTTTCATTTTTACCAGTTCAGGTATTACCAAATAGTAAACTAAATGTTGGTTTGATTAAATTAAGATACATTTTTTACCATATTTTGACCTCTTTTCAAACAATGAATATATGAATACATTATTATTATAAACATACTTTTTATAATCAAATTGTAGAACACACTAAAATAGTAGTTATTTATTATTAAACAGTGCATATTATATATGTTATATATAACATATGGATAGATAGCTTACTTTCCAAATTAACTGTGGATCTTCCCAGGGAGGTTAAGATTGTAGTCTTTCTAGCTTCTAATTTTTATATTTTCCTCTCATAGCCTGGATCTTTTTTTTCTACCTGCAGGCTAGCTTTTATGCTTTTCAGAGAACTTTCACATGCTCTTTTGCTGAGCCTCATAAACTATGTGAGAAAATGGAGATAGTGTTTCTTAGCTATGTTTTACTATGTAAATCTAGGAAAATAATCCTGGATTTTATGTGGAATTAAAAATGGAATACTTTCTATAAGTGTGATTTCAGAATTTTAGACTTTTTTTTTGTTTCTTTTATTTGGGCAAAGAAGAAAGGGAACATCCTTCATTTTTCCATGAGTGACCAATTTCAAGGAAGGCTTATAATACCTACAGTCTAATCAGGAGAATAAACAAGAGCGCACACATGCATGACCGCATGTGCAAGCCGGGGAAGGGGCAGAGGGAGAGGGTGAAGGAGAGAAGCAGATTCCCAGCTGCATGAGGAGTCTGACACAGGGCTTGATCTCACAACTCTGAGATCATGACCTGAACCAAAATCAAGAGTTGGATGCTCAACTGACTGAGCCACCCATGTGCTCCCCTCTAGGTAATTCTGAGAAAAATGCACATCTGCTGGAATTAGCTTCTTAAATTACTCAGATAGGGGCACCTGAATGGCTCAGTTGGTTAAGTGTCAGACTCTTGATTTGGGCTCAGGTCATGATCTTAGGGTTGTTAGATTGAGCCCTGGGTGTCAGGCTCTGGGCGTGGAGCCTGCTTGGGATTCTTTCCCTCTCCCTCTGTGTCCCCCCACCCCTCACCCAAATGACTCAGATAATCCTTAAAGGCCTTTGTTACAAATTTTGAAAATGTTCTTAGGAGTAAAATTGGTGGTTGAGGTAGCAGAGTATCCTTGTTTCTATTACCACAATGGTCAGTTAATACTACAAAAATGAATGAAACAGGATTTGGGGAAGATGAAAGAGTAGGAAGCACCAGGAAATCTGTCTGCCCACCTAGACAATTGCACTGGCAGAATCTGTCTGACAAAACTATTTTGGAGCTCTGGAGTCTACTGAAGGCTTGTAACTTTCAAGGGAAGGCTTGGAAGGGAAACTGCAGTTAATTTTGGTCAATTTCGGTTCTTAAGAGTGCAGCAGCTATCCATCTATCACTCCCAGCCCCAGGGCAAGCAGGGCAGGAACTTTAGGTTCAGCCTGCACACAGCTTATGGGAGCTAGGTTGGGCAATAAGGACTTGTCTTCCACATATCAGGATTTGTATTGTGATCAACGACTGCGGCTTCTGATTATGGAGGTATAGACATAGAGGCTGGAAGCCATTGTTACACGCCACTCCCCACTGTTGCAAGCCCTTTCTTGTCTGGCTGAAGGGACTTCCAAAGGATTTAAAGGATCAACACCAACCCCCCTTCATTTTTCTGTTTTTCTTCCTTTAGAGAGCCAGACATTAAAGACTAGGACATTCAAAAGAAACTGCATTTATGGGGAAAATTAGAAAGTCCTAGTGCATACCCAGGGAAAGGTATGGGCTCAGAAAAGACTGGGAAGATCTTAGGTTTACACCTCAAGCTGATGCCTGGCATAGAGACAGCTACAACAATCAAAAACAAGACAAAATAAAACAAAAAAGACCAAAACCTGGGGACGGAGGAAATTCTGATTTCCAGAGTTACCACATTATTAGATTTAAATGTTCAGTTTTCAACAAAAATATCACAAAGCATATGAAGAAACAGACAAGTATGGCCCATTCAAAGGAAAAAAAATCAATGGAGGCTGTCACTAAGGGCCAGATGGTGGACCTACTAAGCAAAGACTTCAAAACAACTGTTTTAAAGATGCTCAGAGAACTAAAAGAAGACATGAAGAAAGTCGAGAGAACAGTATGGAAATATTAATAAAGAAATAGAAATCTAAAGAGAAACTGAAAGGAAATACTGGAGTTGAAAACAAGTTAGTAGAAATTCAAAGGCACATTTGAGCAAGCAGAAGAAAGAATCAATGAACTTGAAGACAGGCAATGGAAATTATCCAGTCTGAAAAACAAAGAAAAAAAAATGAAGAAAAGTGAACAGAGCCTGAGGGACATACAGGACACCATCAAGGAGAACAACATACACATGTGGGAAATCCCAGAAGGAGAAAAGAGAGGGAAAAGAGGGCAGAGAAATTATTTGAAGAAATAATGGCTGAAACCTTCCCAAGTTTTATTTTTTTTTTAAACTTTCCAAGTTTGATGAAAGACATACATATAAACATGCAAGAAAGAAGCTTAGTAAAATCCAAGTAGAATGAATTCAAAGACAGCCACATCGAGACACATTATAATCAAACTGTTCAAAGACAAAGACAATCTTGAAAACTAAGAGGTAAGCAACTCATCACATATGAGGGATCCTCAATAAGATTATCAACAGATTTCTTATCAGAAACTTTGGAGGCCAGAAGGCCAAACGCCAGAAGGCATTGGGCTGACATACTCAAGGTGTGCAAAGAAAACAAAAAAACCTGTCAAACAAGAAGCTTATATCCAAACTATTTTTCAAAAGTAAAGGAGAGGGGCGCCTGGGTGGCGCAGTCAGTTAAGCATCCAACTCTTGGTTTCAGCTCAGGTCATGATCTCAGGGTCCTGGGATTGAGCCCCACATTGGCCTCCACACTCAGCATGGAGTCTGCTTGAGATTCTCTCCCTCTCCCTCTGCCCCTCCTACTCGTGCTGTCTCTCTCTCTCTCTCAAATAAAAAAATAAAATCTTAAAAAAAAAGGTATAGGAAAAATTAAGAGAGTTTGTTATTGATGTTATGCTGGCAAAAATTCCAATTAGAATGTTACAACTTTAGGATGTTAAATGTAATTGTTATGGTAACCACAAAGAAAATAGTTACAAAATATACACAAAAGGAAATGAAAAAAATTCAAACATTTCACTACAAAAAATTTAATTAAACACAAAAGAAGACAGTAATACAAGAAATGAGGAACAAAAGAACTATGAGAGAAACAGAAACAAATAGCAAAATGATAAAAATAAGTTGTTTCTCCTTAGTAATTACTTTAATTCTAAGGGAATAGGGGTGCCTGGCTGGCTCAGTTGGTAGAGCACGTCACTCCTGATCCTGTCAGGGTTGTAAATTCAAGCCCCATGTTGGGTGCAGAGATTACTTTTAAAAAAATCTTAAAAAAAAAAGTAAATGTAAGGGCATGAAACCCTCCAATCAAAAGACAGAGATTGTCAAAATAAAAACACATAGTCCAATGCTGTCTATAAAGAACTCACTTTAAATCTAAAGACACAAATGGGCTTAAAGTAAAAGGACTGAAAAAGATATTCCATGCAAACAGTAACCAAAAGAGAGCAGAGGTGGCTATATTAATACCAGACAAAACAGATAAGCTCACTTCTCATGTGACATAACCCCATATTTTTTCTTCCTTTTCACACTTCCATTCTTTCTGGTGTAACAAGAGGCTCTAAGCTCTTCCCAAACCTAGTTTTCCCCAGTCCTGGAACCAGTCATTTATTTCTCTGAGGAGCTTTGGTTCATTTTAGTGGGGAAGGATATTGAAGGTCAAGATCTAGGCTCACAGTATGCTCATTGCTACTGGGGTATATTTGCTTTTTGTGGACAGGGCAAGTGAATACACACACACACATATATATATGAGCATACAAATATACACACATGCATATACATGTGCATATATACATGTATATATATATATATATATATATATATATATATATATATATATATATATACGTATTATAGAAATCACAAGATCACACCAATAACTCCAATTACAATCCATCTCTATAGGTTTTCTCTTGCTTTTCCCCATTCCATGTTAAGAACCTGGCTTCAAACAACGATGATTTCACTCATTTTTTTCAATTCCCTATCACATCTAAAACTTTTAGAACCACACTAAAATAGTTTAGGATTTGTTTGCCATTCTCCCTTTCCCTTAACCCAAGACTGAAAGAATATAATTAAATGCTATGTTCATAAGTTTTCTTTCTTTCCCTCCAGTGGGCTTATAGTATTGATTTATAATACAATTGGGTTCATTTATTTTAATTTGCTTTCGGTTTTAGATTTTCCCTTTTCCCATCCTTACTATTTTATTTCTTAAATATGTAGAACACTAGCATGCTTTCAAAAGTCAAACTTAGAGGGCGCCTGGGTGGCTCTGTTGGTTAAGCGACTGCCTTCAGCTCAGGTCATGATCCTGGAGTCCCAGGATCGAGTCCCACATCGGGCTCCCCGCTCAGTGGGGAGTCTGCTTCTCCCTCTGACCCTCTCCCCTCTCATGCTCTCTCTCACTCTCTCTCTCAAATAAATAAATAAAATCTTTAAAAAAAAAAAAAGTCAAACTTAGAAAAAAAGGTACACTCAGAGAAGGGTCACTTTCTCCCAGGTCCCTTTGCCCCTCTCTTCATATTTTGCTCCCCCTCCATTCTTTGTAAATATTGTTTCTTAGTTTGTCATTCCTGTGTTTCTCTTTATAAAGTATACATAATGAATGTTTTCTTATCTTCCTTTCTTCTTTACACAAAAGGTAGCATTCTCTATGTATTCTTTCCAACTTATAAGCACATTTTTTTTTTTAAAGATTTTTTTTTAAATTTATTTATTTGAGAGAGACAATGAGATAGAGAGAGCATGAGAGGGGGTCTCAAGTCAGAGGGAGAAGCAGACTCCCTGCCGAGCAGGGAGCCCGATGTGGGACTCGATCTCGGGACTCCAGGATCATGACCTGAGCCGAAGGCAGTCGCTTAACCAACTGAGCCACCCAGGCGCCCCTAAGCACATTTTTTTTTTTTAAGTTAAGCTCTACGTCCAACATGGGGCTTGAATTCACAACCCCAAGAGCAAGAGTCACATGCTCGACCTACTGGGCCAGCTAGGCACCCCTATAAGCACTTCAAAAAAAATATATTTTATTTATTTATTTGACAGAGAGAGAGGGAGAGTGAGCACAAGCAGGGGGAAGGGCAGAGGGAGAAGGAGAAGCAGGCTCCCCAGAGCAGGGAGCCTGACAGGGGACCTGACCCCAGGACCCCAGAATCATGACTTGAGCTGAAGGCAGACACTTAGCCGACTGAGCCACCCAGGTACCCCTTTATAAGCATGTTTTAAATAATAATTTTATAGTCCTTCTTTTGGGGAGAGAATGTGCTAACTCTGGTATTGAGCACTTGGGTCAGTGGCACTCAAGAAATTTACATTCTTTGTTAATTAGTCTCTTACGAGTTTGGCTGCTTTAAGTCTAAACTTCCAGTTTGGGGTAGGGGTTCTGAAAAGAATCCACCTCTGGCCCTGCAGGGCTGGGGACTGGTTTCCCAGAATGTGATAACCACACTAAGGCACTGTTATCTTGTGTGGCCCTGTCCAGGCTGCCTGCTTGTATTTCTAAGTACAGGTATTTCCATCCCTGACTAACTTTATCATTAACAATTTCCATTCTCAGGGCACCTGGCTGGCTCAGTCGGTAGAGCATGCAACTCTTAATCTTAGGTGAGTTCAAGCCATGTGTTGAAAGTGAAGCCTGGTTAAAATTAAAACAAACAAAACAAAACCAAATTCCATTTTCTGTAACTCTTAAGATAAATATATTCAGTTTTGTTATATAAAGATTTTTGTTAACACATTAGACAAAATTATTAATAGAACATATATTAAACAGGTGTTTAGTATTAAATAGTATCTTCTTAAATAATGGAACAGGGGACCAGGTTTCTATTTCTGTAAAACCTCTTTCTGTTGGGATGCCTGGGTGGCTCAGTCAGTTAAGCGTCTGCCTTCGGCTCAGGTCATGATCCCAGGGTCCTGGGATCGAGCCCCGCATCGGGCTCCCTGCTCAGCAGGGGTCTGCTTCTCTCTCTGCCTGCAGCTCTCCCTGCTTGTGCTCTCTCTCTCTGACAAATAAATAAAATCTTAAAAAAAAAAAAAAAAAAGGAAGAAAGAAACTCTTTCTGTTGGTTAGTTCAACATTCAGGTACCACAACTAGTGACACATTTACTGACTGATCTATCCAGAGATACTCAAATATTGGCATTTTACTCAGGTTTAGCACATTTTAACTGAAAGTGCAAGAAATAGGGTAATACTGTGTAAAGTACTAATAAAGTGCTTCAGCTCTGGAACTGAACAGTCTGGAGTTCAAACCTTGGCTCCTCTCTTTACCTCACTTTGACTAAATGTTACCTAAGCATAAGCCTCAATTTCTTATTGGTGAAATAATAACAACAATTCCTTCCTCATTGGCTTGCTGTGAAACATTAAATGAGATAATTTTTTTTTAAAGATTTTATTTATTTATTTGACAGAGAGAGAGCACAAGCAGGGGGAGCGGCAGGCAGAGGGAGAGGGAGAAGCAGGCCTCCTGTCGAGCAGGGAGCTGGATGTGGGGCTCGATCCCAGGACCCTGGGATCATGACCTGAGCCGAAGGCAGACGCCTAACGACTGAGCCACCAGGTGCCCCCGTTCCACTGTCTTTAAACAAACTCAGAGTAAGGTGGCCCTAAAACACCCTACACTGAAATGCTACAAATCATCTACATCCTTTTTACTTCAATCACCTTAAAATACCACATGAAGTGATCAATGTTCATGTTGATGCCAGGTTCAGAATGAGGAAATTAATTGAAGGCAATGTACTCTGAAAGAATGATTTCTTTTGTGTAGTCTAAACATATCTTGGTATTTTTTGCAACTCCTAGCTATGTCTGAACTCTTAGATCAGTAACTGCTGTCTCCAGTTCCTGTCTATTACATCTCCCCCAAACCACCTCTGGAATCTCTAATTGTGAATGATAAGAGTTGATATGCATAACAAAAGGGTGCTCTCAAAGCACTTCAAGATTCAAGAATTATTACTGCCTACTGAATTTTAAATATGTAAATTCTGCACTTAACAGAGCCATATGGGGAAGTAAAACAACACTGTCTACAAACATCTCTGATAGCAGGAGTAGACTTATACCAAAAATTTCAACTAAGGTGACCTGGGTATTATAACCCTGAGAGGCAGAAAAAGGAAAGGCAGGACTAAAATTTTATAATTTAATAAAGTCAAATCTAATAAATTCTATCACAGGTAATCTACCTACAGAAAGACTGTGGGAATCAATTAACCCAAAATACAGAACACGAAGGCCAAAGAACCAGAAGTTGGCAGACTTGTTGAATCCTGTACAAGGGATGGGACCCTTTGACCTAAGTATCTGCAATATCTGAGACAGGGAAATTGAAGGACTCCATAAAATTCTGCTTTTGCTCCTTTTCCTTCTTCTATTCTTGCTAGGACCTGAGCCCCCACTTTATACATGCCTCATAACGCAAATACTGTATGTCCTCTTTGTAAGGGACAGGAGTTAATGATTCTTTTAGACTAGATAACTTCTAAGGAAGGACCAGGTGAGAATGACCCGAGGAAGCTATCACATGCATATTCCAGACCACTGGCACTAAACATCTGGATGCCAAGGAGTAACATCTGGGCCCTTGTCTTTGTTCTTACTGATTCCTGAATGCCTAAGAAGGCACACACACCGAACCACAATCCTCAATAAAACCCCAGACCCCAAACAAAGATGGGACTCTCTCTCCTTTCCTGAGTCTCCCAGACACTATCTCTATCTGCACTCTCTCTATATCTTCAATAAACACTGCTTTCCCTTCCTGCTGGCTCATGTTGGATTTCTATCCTGCACACAGCCAGGGACTCCGTTGGCCAGTCCTGTGGGAACCCCTCTGGATCCTAGACCTGGCCTGCTGGTATCATATCGACTGTTTCTCAGACTTAGTACTCACCAAAGAAATTTTTCTAGTTATACTCTGACTTCTCAAATGGCCTGACTACAACAGAGCATGCCCGAACAGTGATGTTTGTATTTCAGTCTGCAATTGACTAGCTGTGTAGATATTTTTAAAAGACACACTTTATTATCATTATTATCCTTTTTTAAAGTAGGCCCTGACGCCTGAGTGGCTCAGTCCGTTAAGTGTCTGCCTTTGGCCCAGGTCATGATCCCAGGGTCCTGGGATTGAGCCCTGCACTGGGCTCCTTGCTCAGTGGGAAGCCTGCTTCTCCCCCTCCTGCCGGCTGCTCCCCCTGCTTGTGCTCGATCTCTCTCTCTCAAATAAATAAATAAAATCTTTAAAAAGAAAGAAAGAAAAATAAAGTAAGCCCCGAGCCCAATGTGGGGGACTTGAACTCATGACCTTGAGATCAAGAGTCACATGCTCTACTGAGTCAGCTAGGTACCCCAACTAGTCTGTATTTTATCAGATTAATAAAGTGGCATTCTGACTCATATACCAGTCCCATGTGACAATGAGCAACATAAACTGGTTTTCTTAGGTCTGATCAACTCTGGGTACGTGACAAAACAAAGCTTCTATTTCAGAGAGACTGAACACCAGACCTAACTATGGTGACCCAAAGAGGCAAGGCCACTCTTGTGAGACTACGTGAAGCACAACCACTGGCCTTTCTAGAAAATTCTCCATTTGCATGCACTTCCACTACACTTACAGCATATTGTTCTGGGAATTAAATGCCTCAAACCCATCTCTTTTATCATCTGTATCCTGTGACTAAAACTGTAAGCTCTCTGACAATGGGATTTAAATTCTAAGTGTCCAGAACAGTGCGTGGCATATAGGAGACCCTAACTATACATTTGTTAAATGCATGATTGAAAAAAAAATAGGAAACAACTAAGCTGAATAGTCTTGGTAAGTGAAATTAAATTTAAACTTGTCAAGTCAAGGGATGCCTGGTGGCTCAGTTAAGTGTCTGCCTTCAGCTCAGGGTGTGATCCCAGGGTTCGGGGATCAAGTCCCACATGGGGCTCCTTGCTCAGCAGGGAGCCTGCTTCTCCCTCTGCTTGTGCTCTCTCTCTCTGACAAGTAAGTAAATAAAATCTTTAAAAAAAAAAAAATAACTTGTCAAGTCAAAAATCCGATGACCAGATTGTCCATACTAAGTTCAAAGGAACACAATGAACAACTGGACTATATAATACCTCCTTGGAGCAAATCCTCTACACAGTGCTTTACAGTTTATAGTCACTTTCCCATATATCCCCTCAAGTGATCCTCCTCATTCTAGAAATAATCTCTCTCTCAATCTCTCCCAAATAATCTCTCTCAAAAAAATCAAAGAGAGCAGACGTCTTCACTTGTGTCCATCTTAAGCACTGCCTCAACCTCTCCCCTCTTCTATCAACACTGAGGTATGTGTTCCTGTGTCATGGGGGACTCTTTTAACACCCAGATCCTGAGGGAGTTCTGAAACTCTTCTCAATCCCAAGCACCCTGAAGGCATGATATGGCAAACCACATTAAAATTCCTAGGACTGTGAACAGTAATAGTGGAAGGAGAACGGTAACAATAACTAACATTTATAAAATACTTATTATGTGTGCCAGGTACTGTGCTAAGCTTTTCACACGGATGACTCTTCACGGTAAGTCAATGCTGTAGATAAGATCACTCCTTCTCGTTTTACATATAGGAAAAGTACAACGCTGAGAGTTTAAGTGATTTGTAGTCATACTCCAGGACAGTATTCCCAAGTACTGTATAATTTGAACTAGCATTAGTTTTTTGTCCTTAAGGAAAAAAAACCTTTAAACAAAAGATACCAATATTCATGGAATGAAATGATTAGAAAAAGAACAGAGGTTTTGGGCGCCTGGGTGGCTCAGTCGTTAAGCGTCTGCCTTCAGCTCAGGTCATGATCCCAGGGTCCTGGGATCGAGCCCTGCATCGGGCTCCCTGCTCAGCGGGAAGCCTGCTTCTCCCTCTCCCACTCCCCCTGCTTGTGTTCCCTCTCTTGCTGTGTCTCTCTTTGTCAAACAAATAAATGAATAAATCTTTAAAAAAAAAAAAAAGGTTCTCTCTCTCCCTTGGACCCTCCTTCTCCACACACACGCTCTCTAAATAAATAAATAAAATCTTAAAAAAAAAAAAGACCTGCCAGTTTTAAATAATCATCATTCTGTAGTGATCTCATCCTATGTATAGTATTTGGGGGGGAATCCTCATGTCTTGGGGCTTATAACACTGGCAGTATATATGAGTCCCAATGTCACACCAGATCATATCACCCCCTTGATTTGAGGCAAGGGAGATTCCACCTAGTTTGAAATAAAATCTTTACTGTGGGGAGCCTGGATGGTTTAGTCGGTTGAGCATTGGTTTCAGCTCAGGTCATGATCCCAGAGTCCTGGGATTGAGCCCTGCATCAAGCTCTGTGCTCAGTGGGGAATCTGCTTGGGATTCTCTCTCTCCCTCTGCCCTTCCCTCGCATGAGCTCTTGCTCAGACGCACATGCTCCTTCTGCTAAAATAAAAAAATCTTTAAAAAAAAAATCTTTACTGTGTCCCATAAGCCTCCTTATTACCTGGTCCTTGCCTATTTCTTTAATTTTCTATGTTCCTTTTTTTTTTTTTACTATTTTCCAGTCAAATGAGCCTTATTCTCACACCCGAATAAGCCAGGGTATATGTCAGGGTCTTTACCCATGTTATTCTGTCAGCTTGGAACTTGCTTCTCTCAGACCTTGTCATTGCTGGCTTCTTCAGGTCTTGGTTCAAAACTACGTCCTTAGAGAAAAGGGTTATGCTTGACCCTATCTACAAAAGAATGCACACAACCCCCAACATACACACTTTATTATCTTAATTTTTCTCATAAATTTTATCATTATATAAAAAGTTTTATGTATTTTGTAATCTAACTGTTCTAAAGAATGAAAGTTCCATAAGAACTTGAAACCTTGTTCTTGTTCACAGCCATACCCCCAGTTTCTAGAAGAGTGGCATATGGTAAGTGCTCAATAAATATGTCCTAAAAGAACAAAAATTTGGCATATCCCTAACCCAGTTCTGAAAAATAAATCTAGGATACTTAGTTTGGACTGCTTTGCTTGAGGCTACTAATAGCAATTTCCAAGAGTGATTCTTTCCAACAGCTCCTCCACTGTACACCTAGCAGGAGTGCTCCAATGTTTCTGCTAGCAGATAATACAACTAAAAGAGCAGAATAATCAAGGAACTCAAAAATCTATCCTATTAATCTACTTGATATCAATTACAAAGTTAAATTTGTACAATGCACTGAGTATGTCAGTATCTGAAATTTTGACAGAATAGGAATGCTGAGCAATAAATATCATTATCTAAAATACATAATGGGATTTATAGTCTCATATGTTCAGAATTTAGAAAACATGAGTTTAAATTATATAAGCAAGCACTTATTATATAAACTTTTAAAAGAAACACATACCTCCTAAAGCCCCACTGTGGTCTAGACTTTTCTTTTTAAAGCCATGAGAGACGATCAAAACAGGAACAACAACAGAAAACAGCCAACGCCAAGGAGAAATAGGCTGTAAATTACCTAAAAAATTAAATTCACAGGTTAGTCTTGGCTATAAGCTTTGATAACTGCATTCTGGATTAAAATATTGTCATAAGTAGAGAAACTGAGATGAAGTCACCAAAGTAAAATAACTATGTTGAGACTTGTGTATTTCCAGAGAGACAGTCCTTTTGGAGAATGACCAAGTAAGTCCTGTCCAAGTTTTGATATTTCATACATATTTGGAGATTTGAAATGACTCTAGTTCCCCATTGTTTTGAAAAAGGGGCACATATTAAATCTCAAGAATTGTATAGAGCAAACTATTTTCTTAGCAGGATCCAATTCTTCTTCTTTCTGCCTTTCAGAGAGATTTATTTTTTAAAGTAACATTCTTACAGGCTACACATCTCCATTCAACAATTAGCAACTGATTTTTCCAAAGGTTGCATCCACCTCACAGATGTTTCTTTTTGTTTGGCTAGCATAATGGTTTCAAACCATTGGGAGTCAATATTTAAAGATTAGGAGGTTTCATATAAAAATCCAGAACCCTGGCTTCTGTTTTAAAAACTGGATGCTCAGGGGGGCGCCTGGGTGGCTCAGTTGGTTAAGCGACTGCCTTCAGCTCAGGTCATGATCCTGGAGTCCCGGGATCGAGTCCCGCATCAGGCTCCCTGCTCGGCAGGGAGTCTGCTTCTCCCTCTGACCCTCCCCCCTCTCATGTGCTCTCTCTCATTCTCTCTCTCTCAAATAAATAAATAAAATCTTTAAAAAACAAAACAAAACAAAAAAAAAACTGGATGCTCAGGCCCACATGGCAGAATTGACCACAGTGGCAAGAGGCCACCCCCTTTAGACAAGTCAGCTTTCTCATTTAAAGTTCCCACCATTCCTGACTCCTAGACACCAAGACTAAGTGAGTATAGTGAAGAAAAATGTGAACTATTGCTAGAGCCCATGTTTCTATCAAAAATGGTAAAATGGAAGATAAAGCGGGCCAAATGTTCAACAAAAATTCTATTTCTGAAAATGAAAACTTCTCAACTGTTTAAGATGCAAAGATCAGGTGCCTGGTTCCAGAGAGGCACTTTGGTTTACAAATCCTGGTTTATTCCATTGAGTTCAAGTCATAGTTATTACCAGCACAAATGAGAATCTTCTCTCATACCTCTTCTCCTCAAACCCTCATCCCCTACTGTGAATCATTATGAATGAACCTGAAGACCACCCATTCGGATTATTCACATGTCTCTGCAAAAGGCTAAGGTCTGAAATGGCAATCCCTTTCTCACTCGACTTTTCATTTTTTCTTTTCAGCTGAACAGTACTCCATTTTTATAGGAGTACCAAGGAAATTTCTGTAAAGGCATACTTACGCTCTAGGGAGTCTTCAAAACTGTAAAAGTCTGAGTCCAGAGTATCTTATGTATATGCGGTGAGGCTTCAGATTTTAAAGGAAGTCTGTTCTTTTGAAGTGACCAAAGAGCAGACAAATCCTCCAAATCTCCGAATGGAAACATTACAGCACCTTTTATTTTTACTGCTGTTTTTACAGGATACATAAAACTGATAAACTAGTTACAAATATTCTTACTAAAAGCATCACTGCAATTGCTTTACAAAATTGTATTTCATTTCACTAATTTCTCATGAAGATAGATGTAATAACTACACACAACATAAAAATGTATTTTGAAATATGCTTAATCAGTATTATCAGAGGCGGTGTTTCTTAAAGGCTCTTAAATGTACAAAGTAGTGCTTATATTTTAATGCTGGTAAATTAAATTCAGGCTTGGAAGTTAAGTAAACACAACAGTTTACAACCACTCAGAAGATACAAGTTTTGGATTTCATTAATGATACAATTTTCAATTCCACCAATCAGATTATAGAAAAACAACTCAGAACATTCATACTTACCATAATAGGTGCTTGCAGTCATAGACATAATCCAGAAAGCTAAAGAAATGCAAATGATCAGGCTCAATATAACTATATTAGTTATCATCTTTATATATTTTTTGCAAATATTGTCGTCAAGATCAGTCATGGAAAATAACGATATGAGCCCGAGGCGGAAAATAGTGTTTCTAAGGAAAAATAAGTCATTTAAGTTGCCAGCAAAAAACTCGCGCAGAGGCCAACATAAATGCCAACATCTTCCACCGACCGAAAAAATAACATAAACCCCAACTACTTCCGAAACTGCGGCTGATGGAGATCTCAAACTCCCGTGAGCGAGGTTAAGACCTCACTGGAAAAGCAAAGCTCATTCCCTCTGAGCGCCGGGTCCTATGCGTGCGGTCACTTCACACCTGAGCTCCACAGACAGAAGACGAAAGGAAAGCGGAATCAGCCAATCGCCGGTCCTGGGACCGCGGGCTCCGCCTCCACCACACGCACACGCGCTGACGCCGGTTGGGGGGGGGAGTGCTGGGAGAGGTGGGGAAGTGGCTCTCGGCTGCAAAGAGACAGGGTGCACAGCCAGAACCAGGAGGAGTTCCGAGGGTGAGCCCTGCGCGGTGGGGCGCGGTCAATTCGCCGCAGCCGCTGGCGCCGCCCCAGAGTTCAGCTCCAGCTCGCCAAGGCCAAAGCCCCGCGGCGCTCAGCCGCGCCCCGAGTCGCGTCTTCGCTACTGTGCGCAAGCGCCGCGGCCACCTGAGGGCGTGGCTTCGCTCACATGAACTTTTAAAGGGCGGTTCCAAGGACAGGCGGCCTCGCAGAAGCACCCAGGGCCTCTAGAGATTGTAATTCTCGTCGGAATACGGATCTGGAGCCTTACTTAGATCCTTGCGTTTGAGAACATACTCAAACACGGGAGGATGAAACCACCACCAGGGTAGGAGTATAAAACAGGAGTGCAAATGAATTTAAACCCAGTAAGTCCATTTCAAGCATAATCGAATACTTTTTCATTTATAGAGTTCATGCCATATAAAATACGGATTTAAAAAAATATTTATTTATTTATTTTAGAGAGAGAGCACAGGTGAGGGGAGGGTCAGAGAGAATCTCAAGCAGACTCCCGCTGAACCCGGAGCCAGTGGTGCAGCTTGCTCTTGGGATCCTGAGATCATCATGACCTGAGCGGAAATCAAGAGTCAGAGGCTTAACCCACTGAGCCTCCCAGGGGCCCCTAATATTATGGATTTTTTTTTTTTTTTTTAGGGGAAGGGGGATATATTGTGTTGTAGGAGCAATTTTATGACTGAGAAAATTATTTAAAATGACACTTTAGTACCTATAATCTGCTGGACATTGCTGGTTGCTAAAGGATGTAAAGATAAAGCCGGGCAGTTCCTGCTATTGAGCTGAAATTTATTGTCATGACACCACTTACATTGTGGAAATCTGTTCCTACACATCTCATTTTAAGTGTGTGCATTCAGTCAATTCATTTAGAAAGAAGAACGTCTTGTTAACATTAAGTCTGAATCTTGTGGCTTATGCCACGTTTTATTTGAAATTAACTTGTGTGCCTGGGTTAAAATTAAGTGATAATTACAGCATATCTGAGCTTTTTCAGAAAGTTGATTGCTGACAATGTAAGAAGAGGAGGCAAATGAGTTTCAGATATAGTACCCAAAGTTTTAACCCAGAGTACTTTTTCTTTGAAAAGTAGTTTTTTTTTTTTTTTAACTACTGAGTACTTTTTAAAAACACACAATTCTAAATTTAAGTAACATGCCAAGACAACTTAACATCCTTTTCTTTGGTACAACATCTAATTAACTGTGAAGTAGGATTAAATAGTAGTGTCCATCTTATTTGACTACCTGTATATATGGTCTTCCTGCACAAATTATGTGCTCACTTTATTTTTGTCTCACTCTGTTCAGTACAGGCAAATAATTGGATTACCTCAGCAAGCTGACTGGCCAGTATCAGTCACACCAGATAATTGGGTAGAGTTAATGTCACTTCAGTATGTTAAGGGAAGTGTCATAGAAAGAGGGATTGTTAGAGCTAAAACATGAAAGATGACAAAGTTTGTTATGTGACCAAGCTAAGGGAAGGGCACTTTATAGTTGGCTAAGGAGAGCATGAAAATAGGAAGTCCAAGAGAATGGAGAAGAGTTAGAGATAAGGTTTGAAATAATTTATCTAAACAAGCTGAAAGTTCACCTAAGAGATAGGCACATATCTGCTTTCTTTCTTTCTTTTTTTTTAAGGATTTTATCTATTTGAGAGAGAGTGTGAGCAAGCACAAGTTGGGGGTAGGGGCAGGAGAGAAGCAGACTCTCCACTGAGCAGGGAGTCCAGGGAGCCCAGGACCCTGAGATCATGACCAGAGGTGAAGGCAATTGCTTAACTGACAGAGCCACCCAGGCATCATACATCTCTTTCTAGATATTAAACTAAAGTTTTTCTTTTTCAACTTTTGGAGCACAAATTTTAAAAGCCTAAGCAGCAATCTGAAGACTAATTGCTTATATTAGATTCAACTCATTCTAAAGGACATTAGGAAGAGAGTAGGGAGCAGGAATAAACAAATGGAGTATTTACTTCCAGTAGTCTTGAGGGCAGGGACCTTGTCTGTCTGGTTCATCCTAGCTTGCTCAGTGTCTTTTAGTGAATATTAATATAGTATTTTTTGGATTAAAGTATCAAGTAAAAAATGAATTTTTAAAAAAATCACATCTTTTGGGGCACCTGGGTGGCTCAGTCGTTAAGTGTCTGCTTTTGGCTTGGGTCATGATCCCAGGATTCTAGGATGGAGCCCCACATTAGGCTCCCAGCTTAGCCTGGAACCTGCTTCTCCCTCTCCCTCTACTGCTCCCTCTGCTTGTGCTCGCTCTCTGTCAAATAAATAAATAAAATCTTTAAAAAAAATAATCACATCTTATTTCCTTTTTTGTTATTAAAATCATGCTTTGGTAATCATATTTACAAATAAATCTTTGTGTGAGCCTCTATTGTCAGGATACAGAGAATTTTTATAGCCCTTTATATATCTGGTTTAGATCCCATAACCAGTATAAAACAGTGCAGTGGCACCTGGGTGGCTCAGTTAGGCGTCCAACTCCTGATTTCAGTTCAGGTCATGACCTCTGGGTCCTCTGTGCTCAGCGCACCGGGCTCTGTGCTCAGTGCTTGGCCCGCTCCCTCTGCTCTTCATCCCCCCCACCCCAGCTCATGCTCTTGTGCTCTCTCTCTCAAATAAATAAATAAAATCTTAAAAAACAACAACAACAAAAACCCAGTGCAAATAAACTATAATGTATGCTTAGGTATAACTTGAGCAATGAAAATAAAAATGAGAATTCCTCTTCTAGGCTTTACATATCTTTATTTTGTTTACAGTTTGCTTCAATTTAGGGTCAAGGACTTCTACAGAAATATTTTAGGGGGTCCATGTAGGGGAAAGACTTCTGCAGAGATATTCATGTACATTTTGTAAAATAGTCATGACAGTAATTTCCTTGTAAAAAAGTTTTTAATAACATACTCAGAATACAATATTTGTTTAATACACATTATAAAATCATTAATTTTAGAAAGTTTCCTACTGTCTAAATACCTACAGAATCCCATATTCTGGCATAAAGATGAACTATTTTCTCTATTATACCAAAATTAAAATTTACCCGTATTCTAACATTGAGAAATGAGATAAAATACCAACATTATATAAAGTCTACCTAGAAAAGATCTACAGTGACTTCATAGATTATCTTAACTATACACATATATAAAATTTTTTATTTTAGTTTTTTGAAACAGATGACTTGTCCTACTTTAATAACATGATTCATATGTTGGATAACGGATTGCAATGTGGAGGGCAGAGCAGAGGATTTGAAGGCTGAAGACCATTGTTCAATCTAGGATTGAACTTCCTAGATTGCTGGCATTTCTATCCTTTGTGCCAGTTGGCACATATCAAACATCTAAATAAATAAATAAATAACATTAACAAGGATCTCTTCATCTGTAAATTGGAGATAACGCCACCTATCACACAGAAAATATTTGTAAAGCACAAGAGATCAAATGGATGCCATAGTGCTTTGTTAACCTTAAGACTCTGAGCTAAATTATTCGTAAAAATCTGTTAGTAGAATTTGTTATTTTATAAAAATATCAAATGTCAAATAACCTTGAGTACTTGGCTTTGATACAGTAGTTTATTTAGTTATGTTTTCCTGTTAAAATGATACCATTAACAACTAATTTGTTCAGTGTTCATTTTCAAGGGGAAAAATGTCTTACAACTCATTAAAAGAACACTGTATATAATTCAGGTCAATTCTGATGTCCTTCTGTCTCCTTTGGTAAGTCGTAAGAAGAAATCTGTTTTTTTCAAGGGAAAAGTTTTTTGGAAAAAGATCTAAAGTTTATATGCTTATTAAATTCCAATTCAACAGCATTTACCAAAGCACTTCACATAGATTTCTTTTATAGCATTTATCATATTGTATTACAAATATATTTTTTTCTCTCAGAAGACTTTTGAGGAACTTAAGGGCAGATAATCATGTCATCGTTGTATCAAGTCATTAGCCTTTGGCTGGTTCTTCATAGAGGTTAGTGCCTAGCAAGCAGAGAATGAATAATAGACATAGAATGAACAGAGGATATGTGTTGGGTCCAGCAAAAGAAAAAGAGCTATTCTAATTTTGATTTTTTTTTTAAAGATTTATTTATTTATTTGAGAGAGAGAGAGAGAGAGCGTGAGAGGGGAGAGGGTCAGAGGGAGAAGCAGACTCCCTGCTGAGCAGGGAGCCCGATGAAAGACTCGATCCTGGGACTCCAGGATCATGACCTGAGCTGAAGGCAGTCGCTTAACCAACTGAGCCACCCAGGCGCCCAATTCTAATTTTGATTATTTTTATGGTAGATGGTCAAAGTGATAAGTTTATCAACAACTGAAAACAGGATTTAAAAAGATTTAGGTTTTTCTCTATGAATGAGACTAGTTTTAAGGTAGACAGATGTATGAATGTTAATCCAACAACCTGATGCAGGGAGAATTTGGAGCATGTTATCAGGACAGTAACATGAAAATGACATGGAGAAAACACCAAAAAAAATGTACTTTAAAATTACTGAGTGGTAGTTTATTCAGTAGTCTCAAATAATAATGAATGAAGTCTAGTTAACTTGGCCAAAAGCTTGTATTTTGTTTTATTTTTGTGATTTTTAAAATGTTATATTGATATCAAAATAAAATTGTAGATGGGAACTAGCCTGCATTAATCAGTATTTTGTTTTATATTGGGAAGTGGTGATGAACCACATGAGAGTTTATACTTGGAAAACACAGTTTATGTTTAGATGATTATTTGCCCAGCTTATTTTGAGGTATAAAGCTATGGTCAGTAAGTGAAGAGATATTTGAAACCATATTAGGAAAAAAAACATGGAATGACAATTTCAAGGAGCTGTGTCCAATATTTAAGATAAAATGACTAACAAGGTTTATAATATTCACAAAAGGATTTTCATAGATTTTTAAGCGCCTCATGATAACCAACATAGACTTTTCTTACCTTTGCCTTTGTAAATCTAGTTGCTTGGGAGCCATTCCTTACTGAAAGAAAGGGTGCTAATACTGTAAAAAGACTATTGCTACAATCCAAGCAAATGTCACCAAAACCAAACCAAACCAAAACAAAACCCAACCCAACTCCCTCCCCAAAATTACTTTATAAAATAAAATAGCCGTTACCTACAGGAAAAATTATAACAATTACGGTTAGGTATATGCATGCTACTTTCATATGGTAGTGTCAGAAGCTTGAACTAAGATTGAATAACTTGATTACACATTAATAAAGTTAATGTGATTTGCCCAAAGTTGTTTGAAGGAAAGGATTCTTACTAAAATTAAAAATTTGTCTGGTGATATTTAGTTCAAGTGGCAGCTATCATAGTTCTCATATTCTATTTTGTAAAATAATTAGCATTTTCATAACTTTATCAGACACATGTATTTTTATAGAAAATACATTTCACTTCCCTTATGCAGTACAGTTGCTAAAAAAGGAGATAAAAGCAAGCTGATATGTACAATAAATTGATTCCATTTTAAGGTATAAGTTGTGAAGATATAATATGGTAGGTACTTTTCTGTGATTAAATCCTAATGTGGGCTTATGGGAGAAAAAAAAGCTTACATGTTTTGGTATCAACATACATGCGGGGGTAGAGGAGGTATTCCTAACATGGAACTTTGTATCACATTGCCTAATTAATGCATCAATTTTGGAATTGAAAATGTAATATTTTTATTATGAGAAAAAATTAGTATAAATTTATCCTTTTAACTAAGGTAAAAGCTAAATCACAATGTCTACATTATTTCACAACATATAACTGGCTACCAGTTTTTCTTTTTTAAAGATTTTATTTATTTATTTGACAGAGAGAGACACAGCGAGAGAGGGAACACAGCAGGGGGAGTGGGAGAGGGAGAAGCATGCTTCCTGCTGAGCAGGAAGCCTGATGTGGGGCACGAACCCAGGACCCTGGGATCACGACCTGAGCTGAAGGCAGATGCTTAATGACTGAGCCACCCAGGCACCCCCTGGCTACCAGTTTTTCTAGTCTGAGATACTTGAGACCTTACCTTGCTTGGATGACTCAAGAGTACTTCACATTCAAAATATTATTTTCAAAATATTTTATAATCTATCTTAAAAGCTAATATTTTCATGAAGGAGGCCTTGACTTTTGTCACTTTTGGTGAGTAAATACAGAAAGTTTAAATAACACAACTTGCCTTGTACACCTCAGATTTTTTTCCTATAAAATTTCCAAATCACAGTGCCAATAATAATTCAATTAACACAAAACCCAGCAGTTTTAAAGTCATATTTAATGTTGGCTAATTCTTACTTAGCATCCTATTTAGAATGTAATATCCCAACACTGGTACATTAAAAAAAATTTTCCTTCTAATAGAACTTAAACATATTGTCACAGACAGTTCTTTAAAAGTAGTTTTAAAAGACAAAAACGCAAAACACCTTGCAAACATACAACTTTCTAGCAAAATTTTTAAGTACATAATTCTTATGTAAGGCACTTCCATTCTTTTTCAAATATAAGTTTCATAGAAAGTTTCCATTTTTTTATAATCTAGTCTTCGTAAGTTATACAGTAATAATGTTACTTCAAGTAGAACTTTATTAAATACCCAATTTTGGCATAATTTCCTTAAATATCTTTACCTTTGAATAGAATGAAGGATGGGCATCAAGTTCTTTGTGGGCTAATCTTAAAAGGAATGTTTTATAGAATTGGTAATGTTTTATCTTGTTGATCAGGTTCAAGAATCTTGAAATCTTCCAAAGGAAGACTGCTTAAGGCAGTTGGTAAAATGTGTTCTGATGTGCCTTTAGGTAATATGTTATTTGCTTCCAGATTCTTCACCAAGCAAGTGGCTTTGATCCATCTTCGTGTTGCTCTGCGTTCTTTTTGTAAGCAAGTTTTCATTTTCTTTCTTAAGCTTGCTATTTCTTTTTCCAGTTTAATTATCCTCTTTTTTGCCTCCATAGGATTCCTAAAAGCATAACTATGTTCAAGTAGTACTTGCTGACTACTAATGTTTGATTTTAAATTAGATGGTCCTGTTGGGGTACAATTGTTGTTTTTCTTCAAAAGATTCCTTGACTTGAGTTTCTAAGCCAAATAAAATTAGAGGGTTGAACATAAATTATGGAATATCACAAATAAGTAAATTTTGCCCAGTTTTGTACAAAAGTAATTAAGCTGCTCTTTTAAAAACTGATTTTAAAAGTTTGAAAGGAAACATCAGCTGCCCATCTCATGTAATCGTGGATTCAAGTTTCTCAACTTGTTGAATTAGCTCCAGCCACCTTATTTCGTTTTGTCTTTTCTCTTCAGAGGGATACAAACATTGTTTGAAAATAGACAATGGACTTCCAAGGTCTCTTTCAAGTTATTGAGTATGATTTTAGGGAGACTTTAAAAATCTTTTGCAATTTTCTCACTAAGGCCAATATAATGTATTTTTAGACATTTGGTTTATCTCTGATACTGATTTAATCTCTTTTTTAGGTAAACACTATTCTTTCAATTGATAATATTTCAAACCTGGGGTTCTACTTAATAAAAAATTATTTCCAAGTATCAAGCTCCTGAATAGATTTACTTATTAAATGTTCACAGTTACATCTTCCATTCAAGGATTTAAAATCTGGCCAGGAACTTTATACCCAAATCTGAAGACCCTGAGGACTTTATTTCCTCTTTATCTCTTTTTTTTTTTTTCCTCTTTATCTCTTTTATTCAATTAGTCATCAAGTCCAATTAATTCTACCTCCTAAATATCTCTGTCATGAATCCTTTCCTCTCCCCATCATTCTTAATGCTACTGCCCACATCAGGCATGTTATCATATCTGGCTTGAATATACTAAAAAATTCTTTAATCATGTCCACCTCATTCTGAGCCTCACTAATTCATATTCTGCCACCAGAATAGTTTTTCTAACAGATTTGATGTTTCTGTAACTGGCTAACTTCCTCTTTGCCTCATTATCTAAAGATAAAAAATCTTTACATAGCAAACTTAACAATTTAGGATCTCACCCCATTTTGCCATTCACCATCTTGATTTATACTCCCATAATATTAAATCACTTTCAGTTCCCAGATTATGTCATAACTTCATAAGTTCGTTTCTTTTATTGAGTCAACATTTATTAAAAACACAGGAATTCATTTGTGGACAAATAAATTTTCCTCTCTGATCAGATTTTTCCCAACTAGATAAAATATTGTTTAATACATTCATCATGTACCTAATTCTCTCCTTTCTTTTACATATCACTTGCTAACATTTGATTATTTTCTACTTAACCCTCAACCCATTGACTTTTGTTCTCCTCATGTTATCGTAATTGTCCTGTGCAAGGTTAAGAACCCACTCCTGAGTTCCAAACTCCAAGCTCAAACTCCAGCCTAAATGCCTGAGCTCTATGAAGTTTTCTGTGATGCCCTCCTCTGAACTTATATTCTTTGGTGTAACTCTGGTATTCTTAAAGCTCTTCACACACATTTTGAATGTTATCTTAAAATCAAAAGCAGAATGATGCTAGAGGTTTCATTACTCATGATTTCTGTTTTACCATTGGTTCAATTATTGATAGTAACTGGAAGTAATGTAAAATTCCAATATATAAAATCAGTTTGGATTGGGGAAAGAATACTGGAGTCAGGAGACCTGAGCTCTAATTGTAGTCTATACCTTTACTGCACAAGAGGAAGTTTTGTGACTTTCTTGAGGCATATCATTATATATGAATTCCGATATATTCTGAATTGTTCTAATTTGTAAACAAAAAAGAATAGGTACCAAAAATGGTAAAAATGGGTAAAAGAAAAGTAATGTTACCTACCATAGACTTTAAATGGGTACAAAAATCAAAAATGGTTGGAACAGCATCCATTTTAAGTCGTCGAGTTTGTCCTGTTAAGTCAAAACAGGAGGCTTCAAAGTGCTTTGAACAAAGAAAAGTGTGTTTTCCTGGCACAAAATTTTTGCGCCTAAGCAGGCGAACCCATTCTTTTCTTCTTTTAGGATCCAAAGGAAACCTTTAAAAAAAAAAAAGAAAAAAAAGGCAACTCATATTCCAGCAATCACACTTCTGGTTGCACCTTAATGGTTAAAAGAAATTTTAAAAGATGATGATTTAAAGTGCCTTCCATCTACATACAAAATTTTAATATCCAGACACTGGAACAAAAACCAATTCATGCTATTTTTTTTTTTAAGATTTTATTTATTTATTTGAGACAGAGAGAATGAGAGACAGAGAGCATGAGAGGGAGGAGGGTCAGAGGGAGAAGCAGACTCCCCGCCGAGCAGGGAGCCCGATGCGGGACTCGATCCCGCGACTCCAGGATCATGACCTGAGCCGAAGGCAGTCGCTTAACCAACTGAGCCACCCAGGCGCCCTCATGCTATTTTTTATAAGTTGCAAAAAAATTAATGAAAAACTGACTTAAGTGCTTTTAATTTTCAGGGTTTTAAAGAGACCTTTCTTCCCAACCTAGTTCTTAACATGGGCAGTAAAAATAAACAAGACTATACTGATCTAGATCAAGGTTACGTAAAACCATTATAAGCACGAGTAATTCACAATGCTATGATCTCCTGATGTATGTACATGGTCAAGACAAATCAAAAATCTGCAGATTAAATTTTATCAGGGAAAACTTAGACAGATTCTGGTATTCCTTCCTCTGTGTTCCTTCACTGTGACAATTAACACATTCTTTTGTAGTTTTTCCACTTTAATAAATTTCCAGTGAAATAAAAGTAGATTGTAAGTTTCTTAAGGTGAGGGATCATTATATCATCTATTTTAGCACAGTGCCTTGCAAACAGTAGGGGCTCAACTGTTCATATCAATGAAGCAAATTGGTTTGCTTCATTGATATGAAACAATATATAAATTAACAATTCACTGTATTAATTCCATGTAAACTGCACATATTTTTAAAAAATGAACTCTTAAGCTATGTAGTGTAGTAGAAAGCATAATTATTACAAAGTGTAAAATGCTGCTGACAAGCTCAGCACGAATGTTATTCCTTTCATATTTATCTTAAATACAAAATATACTGATATGTACCAGTGTATACCTGTTAAGGAAGAGAAAAATATAAGGGACTGCCCCAAAATTCTAGTGGTAAGTATGCTGACTTGAAAACATAAGAAATCAACATTCACATGTATTAAGTTTGAGTTGAGCTCTTCTTTAGTTTGATTACTTTATCCTTTAAGTATTAATTATGAACTAACTCATGTTTAAAAAGAACCATTAAAATCATGTTAAAAGATCATATGGCTCAGAAACACCCAAGTGAAGCTTTACTAGGTAACAACAGCTTTGGCTAGATCAGATACAGTAGGTTTGCTCAAATTACCAGCAGTGAGGGGCACAAAAAAATGAAAAACCAGATTAACTGGTAGGCACCCTCCCATCTCCTGTCCCTATCACACCACCTAAACATACCCTAATCTGAAAATATTAACATTTGTATGTCACTCTACAGTTCATGTTTTCATGTATGTAAGTTTTTTCTATTTCATTAGAAACCTCTGATGGAGGATTTATCTACTCTGCCTAGCCTTTACCTGTTAATAATAATGTATTCTCATTTCAAAGATCTCTGTTCCAGTATTTAATGGTTTGGATGTTTCCTATGGCCTCAGCTAAAAGTCAAGCTTTGGCTTACAAGCACATTTCTTGTTTGGCCCTCAATAAAGGTGCAGAACAAATAAGTATCATTGTATTATCATTACTGTAAGAATCTTCAGATATATGAAGACTGTCAGATACTGTTTTTCAACCTTTTAATTTTTTTAGCTTTGTAGAAAACTTTGCAGAGACTTTTTTTAGATTTTTTATTTTTAAAAAAATTTTTTAATTAATTAATTTGACAGAGAGAGACACAACAAGAGAGGGAACGAACACAAGCAGGCGGAGTGGGAGAGAGAAGGAGGCTTCCTGTGAAGCAGGGAGCCTGATGCGGGGCCTGATCCCAGGACCCCGGGATCATGACCTGAGCTGAAGGCAGATACTTAACGACTGAGCCACCCAGGCGCCCCTGTTTTTTATTTTTTTAATTAATACGTAATGTATTATTTGTTTCAGGGGTACAGGTCTGTGATTCATCAGCCTTACACAACACCCAGCACTCGCCACAACACATCAAAATGTCCTCAATGTCCATCGAAAACTATTTTTTTTAAAAATAGGCTCCACGCCCAACGTGGGGCTTGAACTCAAGACCCCGAGATCAAGAGTCGCATGCTCTACTAATTGAGCCAGTCAGGTGTCCTAGCTCTTGTTAAAACTAGCTCCCTAATTATGAAACCAATGCCTAATTGAACCTTAACTTGAGCCAATTTTCCTTATTTTAAGATTCAATTTAGGAATCCCATATACCTAAGGAAATTCCATGGACTGGGCTAGATGTTTGTATATTATATAGAATATCATTGTATTCTAATTGTTTACTTTTCTATTCCTACCCCTAGATCTTGTTTCTCCTCGTTAGGAGCAGTGTTTTTCACTACTTCATCCTGTGAATTATGCGCTCAATGAACTTTCTCAGTGAATCAATGAATGAACAAACTAATGGGATTAGTTTGGCATTACTAATGTTTAATTACGTATTGAAATAGAATAAAAATAACCATTTTATATTTGATTTTAGACAATTCTTTTATACAGCATTAACCTTATGTTTTTCATGAGTTTGGATTTTTCTCAGCATATTCAAAGGGTGGGAGATGTAGCCCAGAAGCTGAATTTAAGTAATAATAAATCCTCCTGCAAATATTAAAAAATTAACATGGTGGTAACTGATGGATATATCTTGTCTACCAGTAATAGAACCAAGGTTTCAGAAACATTAGATGTTTTGGAAAATTAGTGTCTTAAATAATGCTATTTTGCTGGAGTATTAATAGCTGAATGCCTTTTATATTACAAGAGTGTCCTAGGCACTGAAGACATAGTGGTAAACAAAACTGACCTACCTTTATGGGATCTACTTTTTACATGAGGATATACTGTAATGGGAAGGGTAGAGAATCAAATGGCTTGATGCATTAAAAAAGTGTGGCTGAGAACATTGTCTCTGGAGTCAAATCAAGGTGCCAATCCTGGTTCCTTCTGTGTAATACCTGAATGATGTTAGGCATATTGTTTAGCTTTTTTAGGCTTCAGTTTTATCATCTATACAGTGGAGTAATAATGGTACCTAATATAGTTCCAGGGATTAAATGAGATAATGTAAGTAAATAATTCACCCAGTGCACAGTACACAGTAAATACTAAAGACTATTTATTAATATAAAAGTAATTACAGGTGCCATGAGTGTTATCAAAGGTTAAGTATACGGTGACAGGGAACCATAAAACAGGAAGAGCTAATCTAGTCAGGAGGTTTTAAGAGAGTAGGCATTACATAGAGAAGGTAGGGTGGGAGTAGTGAAGAGTGTTATGTATCTCGGGGACAGGGAAGAGTGTTATGATATGAAATGATGCTGGAGGGCCTTCTAAGTTAAAGAGTAATTTTGAACTCTTATCCAAAAATGGCATCGGTAGGCCATTAAAAGGCCTAATTTAGAGAGCTGATTATTAACATAAAAAATTTTTTTAAAAAGATTTTATTTATTTATTTGACAGAGAGAGACACTGAGAGAGGGAACACAAGCAGGGGGAGTGGGAGGGGGAAGCAGGCTTCCTGCAGAGCAGGGAGCCTGATTCGGGGCTCGATCCCAGGACACTGGGATCATGACCTGAGCCAAAGGCAGATAGATGCTTAACAACAGCCACCCAGGCGCCCAACATAAAATGTTTTAACTAGCTCTTAAACACAGCCATTATTAAAAATTATGTACATTTGAATTTAAATGAAGAACAAAGGTAATAAATACTGAAACCCATCATTTCTTAATTACTTTACTATTATCTATATTCTTAAAATTGTCTATTCTGCGTGTGGTACTGCACATTTCTTCCCGACTCTATGATTAGTGATGTCATATCAATTAACTTGAAACCAGCCATGGTAGAGTATTTATATCATGGAAGCTGGGCAAACGCTACAAATCAGTGCTTTCCCCTTTCCCTGGAGATCCTGTTGTTAAACCTTTAGCAACACACCATTGATTATAGAAGAGAGGTTAGGAGTGCATGAATGGAAGCAGTGAACCATTTAAGAGGCTGTTGTAATAATCCAATCAAGAGGAAATAGGGGAGAAGTCAAGGGAGGATGACCTCCCACTTTTGGGATGGATGGTGTTTTATTTACTGAGAAAGGGAATGGGGAGGGGTGGTAAGAGCAAGTTGATTAATGTAAAAATTTTGATATGTTGAACCTGAGCAACCGAAGAGAGACAAGGGAAATACTGAGACACCAACGAGTTAACTGAGACCACAGGAACAGCTGAAATCATTGTGATAAGAGTGGGAAGACCTAAGCCAGAGGGCAGAGAAAGGAAGAGGCTGTCAGAGAAAACTGAAGATCGACCGGTCAAAGAAGATGAAAAGCACAAAATTAGTGTCAAATAATTCAAAAGTGGAGTGTTTCAAGGAGGAAATGAAGACATGCCATGAAAAAGAAATACAAGAGTGATAATTTAGCGTAGGAAGAGCAGTTTCAGAAGATTATTGGGGGACTTAGACTGGAGTCAGCTAAGAGATAAGAAAAATGGAGATAGTTGAGTTTAGGGAGCCTAAGTTGTACACCGGGATAAAGAGTCTATCAACATCCTAGGAAAGAAGTTAGTCAAACATTGTATTTATGAAATAGGAATGTAATTTATTATAATGTTAAGATCTAAATTTCCATGAAAAGGTTAATTTGATAGGAGGTAAATGGTCAAGTATGCATATTACTGTACCACTGTGTATCTCTTAAACATTCAAGATTATCGGTGCCTTTGACTCCTCCCTCTCCTTCATCTTCCTCATCAAATTACCATACAGTAGTTTCTACTCAAACATTTCTTAAATCTGTTTACTTCTTTCCATCTCTGTCAGTATCACTCTAGTCTAGGTTACTGGTGGACTCTCCCTTGTTTTACTCCAAGTTTCTGTTTTTTCCCTACTCTCACCTCTTCTAATCTAGTGCTGATTGTGCCAGCAATGAAGTACATTGTTTAGCTCAGTTGACACTGCAGAATTTCCCTGTGAAAGAAATAGTAGGTAAATTAATATTGTGTAATAAGCTTGTATCTCATCAAATTCATCTCTTGATGCTTGACCAAAACTTTAAGTAACACCATTAATTCTCCACACTGCAGCCAGAGGGCTTTTTAAAATGCAAATCTAATCATGCCTTTCTTTTAAAAACCTTCATGTTTTCTCAAATACTCATTGGATAAAAGAGAGAATCTGTAAAGTAGCATACGGGACTAAATCTATGTCATCCTTTGGTATCATCTGAAAGTTCACATCCTTTGAGAAATGTTCTTTGACTTTACGAGGCTAAGTTAGGTATCCCGAGTGTCTCTTCTGTGACACTTAACCATAATTATGTCTTTCTCACTACCTACTAAATTCAAGGAGTGTAAGAGTTTTCCAGGGGTGGAGGGTGGGAGGGCCCCTGCGTGGCTCAGCAGGTTAAGCCCCAGATTCTAGATTTTGACTCAGGTCATGATCTCAGGGAAGTGAGATCCAACACAGAGTGGCGCTCCAGACGTGTGAGGGGGGTCTGCTCAGTCTTCTTCTCCCTTACCCTCCCCCGTTCACGCGTGCTAGAGCGCTCCCTCTCTCTCAAATAAATAAATAAATCTTAAAAAAAAAAAAATTTCCTGGATCGCTAGCACAATGTCAGGCAAATAATTTGATGGATCAATGAACGAAGCACTACATTTCCATGAAATATCTGAAAAACAAACATCACAAGGATTTTTTTTTAAGTAGCAGTTTTTAATAAGAGGTCACTTAGTAATTAGTAAGGAAAGGGTCAAGGATATAATTTTCCACATTCTAAGTTCGTACTAAGTTGTGAGATAATATAAAATCAGAACTATTGAGAGAGAGAGAGTGAGAGAGAGAGCGCAAGAGGGGGGTAGGGTTAGAGGGAGAAGCAGACTCCCCGCCGAGCAGGGAGCCCGATGTGGGACTCGATCCCGGGACTCCAGGATCAGCACCTGAGCCAAAGGCAGTCGCTTAACCAACTGAGCCATCCAGGCGCCCTAACTTTTTTTTCAACGCTTCTTTTCTTCAGGCACATGGCAGGCACTTGCACAGAAGGTAAACATTTACCGAGTACTTAACTACATTTCATGCAGTGTTCACAATGTTTTCAAGAGTTCTGACTTGACAGAACTAAAGACTTTTGATTGCTCTTCCAGCAAACGGAGGGAAAACAAAACCTAAGTTCTCTTCATTACTCTATTCCGGTAAGAACAGAAAGCTTACCTTTTGCACTTTCATTAACATCTCTTAATTCCACGGATATCAATGATGACTCAACTCCTCCGCAGTAACTGTTTGTGATTATCAGAAATCTAAATGCTTCCCATGTCAATTTAGCTAGTGAGAATTTCCTAATTTTAATGGGAGCACAGCAGGCTTTTAAGGGATTGCTGACTTGAATAGGAAGGTTTCGCTTCCTTTTAAGGGATCATTCATGTCAAGAGCCAGTCTAACATTAAAACAAAATTAAGATATTCTTTTACTTTTTCTCTAAGGAGTAACCACCATACAGAACTTGGATTTCTTTTACAAAGTGAGTTAATCTTCCCCGAAGAAGAAAAAAATTGGACAGATTTGAGAAACACACACAAAGGGCAGAACTGATGCTTCCCTGCTATACTAGCTAGGTAGTGAAGTCATTAGAATTAGTAGAATCCTCTTGCCTTCCACACAAGCGACACTCAATCTAGGAGCTCCCGTTTCCGTCACCCCCTCTCCCTGCCCATGTTACCTGTGGAAGCTGATGTTAATGTGCTTGTTGTAGGTGGTAGCACAGCCCGCCGCGGCGCAATTGGTCGGCATTTCCCTTTCCCCCTCATTCGGTGCTGTCTTAAGCCTGTTCTGAGGCGCTGGCTGCTACGCTTCCTCCGGGCAAAGGCTAGGCAATCGAGGCAGGGGACGGGCCCACCGAGAGGAGTCGTGGATGCGGAGTGGGAAAAACGGGTTTGTATATTGGGGGGTGGGGGGGGGTGTCAACCTTCCCTGTCTCTTTATTAATATGGCGGACTTGAGCCAGCAAAGCAGACAGTCCTGGAGCTCCGGTCGCCTACGTTTACCTTCACCAACATGGCGGACACAAGCCGCCCCCTCCGGGCCCCCAAAAGGGAGTAGGGCTACTGCGTCTCTTTGGCAGCAGTCCTCGGAGCAATTAAAAAGGTGTCTCTCCCCCTCCCCCCTCACTATGAAACTCCTGCGGCCAAGATTAAGAACGGGCCCGCCCACCCCGCCACGCACCCAGCTATCCCAATCCGGAGTCCGGGGTGGGTGTGAGATAGAGGTTGGAAGGACAAACCCGAAGACAGAAAAGAAAGACTACAAGTCCCACCAAGAATCGCGTCGTCCTAATTATTATCGCGTGAACTGGACGCCTTGTTTCCTGCGTGCCGCAGGAAGTGACATCACGGGCAGAGCCACTTCCAGAGCCCCTTTCTCGCGAGGCGGAAGAGCCCCGATCGCGGAGGAGCAAGGGGGCGCTAGGGAAGGGAACTGGGTTGTGACGGTCCGGCGAGAAAGAGCTGGGGTGCGGGGAAGTTGGGGAGCAAAGCCCGCTAGGTGTCCGAGTAGGGTAAGGCCGCACCGACCGGGTCCGTTAGAAAAGAAGGGAACCGAGGAGGAAGGCAGTTGTCGGGCGGATCCCCGGACGGAGGGCTAAGGTTGTGTGGAAGGCGCTGCTCCCGGGATGGCGACCGCAGATATTCCGGCCCCGGCCTCCAGTGGCCTCTCGCCCAAGGAAGAAGGGGAGCTAGAAGATGGGGAAATCAGCGACGACGATAACAACAGCCAGATACGGAGCCGGAGCAGCAGCAGCAGCAGTGGCGGCGGGCTGTTGCCGTATCCGCGGCGAAGGCCTCCTCACCCGGCCCGGGGCGGTGGATCTGGCGGAGGCGGTGGCTCCTCGTCGTCGTCGTCCTCTTCTCAGCAGCAGTTGAGGAATTTCTCACGCTCGCGGCACGCGTCGGAGCGGGGCCACCTCAGGGGACACAGCAGCTACCGACCCAAAGAGCCGTTCCGGTCTCACCCGCCCTCCGTACGGATGCCTTCGAGCTCACTGTCCGAAAGCAGCCCCCGGCCGTCCTTTTGGGAGCGGAGCCACATCGCCTTGGACCGTTTCCGCTTTCGAGGCAGGCCTTACCGGGGTGGAAGTCGCTGGAGTCGGGGGCGAGGAGGGGGTGAGCGAGGAGGCAAGCCGGGGGGCAGACCTCCTCTGGGAGGAGGAGCAGGATCCGGATTCAGCAGCAGTCAGAGCTGGCGAGAGCCCTCTCCACCTCGGAAGAGTTGTATCCTTAACGTGGCGGTCCGCCCTGGGTGTGTCACTTACTAAAGTTCGCTTTAGCGGCATTATTAGGTCTTTGAGATGAGTAACTTTTCTGAACCATCAGAACCGCTTATTTGTCACTGTGTCAGTATACTTAAACTAAGTTGTTCTTTGGTAGTCTCAATGTGTCACACTATACAGACCTGTTTCTTAAGGTTGCTTTATTGGGTATATGGCTTTTTAACATTAACGTATTATGGATTGGGGCCAAGTTCGTGAAATCAGATTTGGAATAGTACATCAGATTTGTAGTAGTACATCAGAAACCCAGGTTTCATTAGCATTCACTTTCGCTGGTATAAGAACTTTGTTTTTATATGAGGTTGACTTAGATTGTTAGAAGGAGAAAAAAGAGTCATAAACAATTTGGGGAATACTGTTGCTTATACAGTATTGAACTTCGACATTGAAAATTGTGAAGTTCCATTCTGCATAATGCTATAGTTCTTATTTGTGATTCTGCTTTTACCTTTCCTGATTTATTTTTACACATGCTGCCTCTTAAAGTGTGTTGGGGGGGAAGACCCGTATCTTTACCAAGTCTATTAATTTAGAGGTTTTGAATTCATACAACTTTCTGTAAAACTTTACCTCCTTCTCCATTTATGTTCAGTTTTTGGACATTTCGTAACTCAGTGCTGACAAATGTAAGTTAGAGAGAGAATGATAAACAGTATTTTAATTTTAATATATTGAAAGCCATGGGGTGTATGGGAGGGTGGAGATTATGGGGAGGTTAAAAAGGAGAATAGCAAAATACCTGATTTTTGTTCCCTCTCATTCCATTATCTGTAACATTCTTAGGTTTACTTAAGATTTATAGTGGGGAGGGCGCCTGGGTGGCTCAGTCGTTAAGCGTCTGCCTTTCAGCTCAGGTCGTGATCCCAGGGTCCTGGGATCGAGTCCCACATCGGGTTCCCTCCTCGGCGGGAAGCCTGCTCTCCCTCTCCCACTCCCGCTGCTTGTGTTCCTGCTCTCGGTGTCTCTGTCTCTGTCAAGTAAATAAAATCTAAAAAAAAAAAAAAATTTATGGTGGGGAATCAGTCATCTGAAGGTTTGCTAGTTTATGATGGGTTTGTAGACCTAGGTTTTATTTCATGATAACTGCATAAAAATCGTTTACTAATTACAATTATTACTGGTTGTAATTTTTATGGTATAATGATTTTTTAACCTATTATATATGAAACTTACATGAAATGACATTTGTTTGGAAGACACTCAACATTATTTTTATAGAATACTTAGGATCCACTGGTCTTTCCCAGATGTCCGAAAATAAAGGGGCAAGAAATGTTAAGTTTAGGTACAAAGTAGCAGCTTCTAGTGCTAGTGCCCTGAAAAAACTTACTTTTGCAACCAGAAGTTGGGTTAGGAGCACCTAGGATTGTTTCAAAGAAAATCATGTAGGGATTTAACTTTTAAAAAGACAGAGGATGTTCTTTCAAAAAAAAAAAAGAACTCTGCCCAAGATATTTTTTTTAACGAAGGAATTGTTAGTTGTTGATTCTAAATCTAAAAACAGGCTGCTTCAGCACATGTATGTTTTTTAAGAATATAAAAGAGGAAACTTAGAATTTGTGTTGGAGAGACATGTGTGAATAAATAGAGTTTAATGTAAAAAGTTCATACTGAGGTATGTAAAAAGTACTGTGGGAGCACAGAATTTTTTCATTTAATCTGTATTAGAGAAGGTGGTGATGAGGGGACTTGCCCAGCTCCTGCCTTTGCCTTCTTTCTGTCCATTCATTCAATACCAATTTGGCCTTTGCCATATATACCTTTATTAATTGTTAAGCTTATATATTTCTCTTAATAAACAGGCATATGATGTGAAGAAAGTACAGGAATATATCCAGTTTGATTTCCGTAGTAACTTAGCAGAAATGAGCTGTCTTGCTGTTTTTCTTTTTTTCACAGATGCTGCACTTAAGAAAAGGAGCTTGTTTTGATCCTCTCTGCTCATGGTTTTCCTCATGAAGTATCATTAATCCATCCTAGAGGTGGTATTCTTTTTAAGAATTTGTGAAGGAAAACATAGTTTTCAGCTACTCATATAATGTGAGCAAACAAAATTTGTAATACAAAATTTTATTAATTCAGATTTCTTAATACCAAGACTGTATTCAGGATTATTCACATCCACTGTGCACTAATAATAATGACATTTTTATTTTATAAATAATTACATTAAGAAAGAATAAGGGTTATGGGACACCTGGCTGGCTCAGTCAGTAGGGCATGTGACTCTTGATCTTGGGGTTGTGAGTTTGAGCCTCACGTTGGGGTAGAGTTTCCAAAAAAAAAAAGAAAGAAAGAATAAGGGATATAATGTGGCTCATTTTCATAATCTAGAAATGAAGTAGCATGAGTACAAGTGTTTTTTTTTTTTGACTTATTTTTCTGTAATGATTAAGCTATGCTAGGTGCAGCTTTAAAGAAATAAAATGAACCAGATTCCAATGTGGCACATATTTTCATTCTCATTCATTTTAAATTTTTCTTAGTGATAGACACTTTGTCAGTCCCTCTTAGCGTATGTTTCCTTTGGTTGACTACTGTTTTAAACTTTCTAATATGATGAGAGCTAACATAATTAGGCCAGTGTCTCTCATCAGTAGAAAGTCATTTCATTTTCACCTGCAGTTGAAACGCAGTTCTTTTTTTTAAACCAGATTTCAGTTAGGGATTGCATCTTAACTAGTTTAAAATTAAATCTTTCAAGTGTTGGTTTCATCCTAGTTGTCCTATATTAGACAGAAAGAGATTTCATTTAGCCTTGACAGAGATTAGCTAATAGTTGTAACTCAATTGCTTTTCCTCATTTTTCTGTCTTTTTTCTTAGTGTATTGAATCTTTTCTCTCTACAGATCTTTCTAAGGTCTTCAGTTTTATTTATTTATTTTTAATCACTGTGGTTGTGCCTTTGGATGGCTCCATTGAAAAGTGAGGTGTAGATGAGGATAATTACAGAATTTATGTACAAAGAGTATATAATGGGGGAGCAAGTAATGTTCTGGCTTCACAAAGGAGGTTCATTTGAATTTTGGACTGGGGTCAATTTGAAGAACAGAAAAACCTAAATACAAAGCTATGCATAAATTGTGATGACAGGAGAAATGTGATATTGGAAAGGAAGTACAGGTCAAATCATGAAGGCATTATGTGCCATTGTAAGTATTTTGGACTCTATTCTTAATGAGATTTAAACAAGGGGACAGATCTGATCAGATTTGTCTTCTAGATAGATTAGTCCAGCAGCAGAATAGGGAATGGCTTGTGGAAGATAAAACCCCAAATATCATGAGGCCAAACCTCTCTTGTATTACATAGACATATGGGAGTGCATTAGAATGCTCAAAAGGAAAAGTGGAAGAGGCTAAATAGAGCTCACTGGAGAACACCATTATTGCAGGAGTTAGAAAGGAGTCATGAAGACTTAAAGGAGAAAAAAAATAGGGAAATCAGGAGTGTGGAGTTAGAGAAGCCAAGAGAGAAGTGGTTTGCAGTGTCCAAAACTGCAAAGAAGTCAGGTAAAATAAAGTTTGAAAACATGGTGGATAAATAAAAAAACTCAGCCAGCAGAAGCCAGATTCTGTTTGGTTGAAGAGTAAGACAGGTTATGAGAAACTAATATTGTTTGAAGAAACTTGGCTCTGAAGAGCTTAGTTCACAGAACCAAAGATTTACTAAAACAGTTTTGTTGCAGAACTGTTAAGATTTTCAGTTGTAATGCTGGTTTAGTTTCTAAAATTACTGGTGGTGAAAAAAAAAAAAATTTGGTGGTGATTCCCATTCTTGTATTGGTCATTAGGGAAATTTTAAGATATCTGGAGGTTGACTGTACTGTAAGTTGTTAGAGGAACCATCTTTAGGGAACTGTAATGTTATATCCTTGCCAGTTTAAATGATCCATAAATGACATATTGTATTAAAACCACATAAAGTACTTGTCTTTAAATCTTGTTAATTTCTAGGCTGGAGAAGTGAGGTGTAACAGTTTTTACCTGTGTGAATTATTTTGAGTAAAAATTATAGTTTGGAATTTTGTAGCCATTTCCAAGGAAAAAGTTATATTCTATGTTTCACTGTTAGAGAAGAAAAAAAATTTTGGTAGAGTTATCGTTATCTTCAGAGACAAATTAGTTTATAAGATACATTTTGAATACCATGGAAGGTTTTTTTTTTTTAATAATGTAATTCCCTCATTTTAGTTGTGCATATGTTGGGTATTAGTATACTTGAGCTTTAAGATTGTTATGTATTAGGTTTTTAAGAAAATGCTTCCTATTTATAAACTTTAACTATTCGTTGTCAGTGTTCTTTTTTTATCTCCTTTTTTTAATTTGAGACATGAGAAGAAACTAATTAAAAAGAAATGTTTCCTCCTCATTATCTGAAGTGTAAATTATCCATATCTGTGACAAACCATTATGTTTCTCCTCTCTTCCTTTACAAAGGAATCTTTAATATACACCTTATTATGGGCTTTTCTGATAACTACAGAAGGAATGCTGCCATAACCTAAGTAGGTGGAATACCTGTAGGTACTATGGGTAATAACTGACACCAGTGATTTTCTTTTTTTTTTTTTTAAAGATTTTATTTATTTATTTGACAGAGAGAGACACAGCGAGAGAGGGAACACAAGCAGGGGGAGTTGGAGAGGGAGAAGCAGACTCCCTGCCGAGCAGGGAGCCCGATGTGGGGCTCGATCCCAGGACCCTGGGATCATGACCTGAGCCGAAGGCAGACGCTCAACAACTGAGCCACCCAGGCGCCCCTTTCTTTTTTTTTTTTTAAAGATTTTATTTATTTATTTGACAGAGAGAGACACAGCGAGAGAGGGAACACAAGCAGGGGGAGTTGGAGAGGGAGAAGCAGACTCCCTGCCAAGCAGGGAGCCGACACCAGTGATTTTCTAAGTGGACTGTTTTATATGGTTACTTGTTAAATTTGAAATATGGGCAGATCGTGGAATTGGGCATTAGCACATATGTTAAATGTAATTTAGTAATTAAAAATACTAATTCATCTTTTTTGAAAAACAAGTTAAAAAGGGAGACAATTCATCTTTAACTTAATGTGTTTTTGTTAAATTTACTGGAAAAATTTTGGAAGCTGGTTTCCTTAATATGCTGTTCAGCCAAAAGTTTTGGAAGATCTCCATCAAGAAAACAAAACTATTCATCAAAAAGTGAAAACTGTGGGGAAGAAACTTTTGAAGATTTACTTTTGAAGTATAAGCAGATACAATTGGAACTAGAATGCATCAATAAAGATGAAAAACTAGCTTTGAGTAGCAAAGAAGAGAATGTGCAGGAAGATCCTAAAACATTCAACTTTGAGGACCAAACAAGCACTGATAATGTCAGTATTACTAAGGACCCAAGTAAAGAAGTAGCTCCTGAGGAGAAAACACAGGTCAAAACGTTTCAGGCATTTGAATTAAAACCACTCAGGCAAAAATTGACTTTACCAGGGGATAAGAACCGGTTGAAAAAAGTTAAGGATGGAACAAAACAGCTTTCCCTGAAATCTGACACTACTGAACCTAGTCAAGGTAATGGAATTAAAAATTTCATTTAGTACTAAGATTCTTCTTTTTCTATGGGGTAACTAGTTATTTTGGTAGTGTGCTTCATTGAAATGATTTTAATACTTTATCTGTGAATTCTTTTTGCACTTTTCTACATAAACAGTCATATTATTCAGCATTGATAGGTTTAGTTTTATTCTGATCTTTCTTTTCTGGCCTTCTAATACAATTTTTAACCTAAGTGTATCAGTGGACCTTTGTTTCCTAACTTAAAGGAATGCTTTGGATATTTACTTTTAACATGATGTTAGGTTTTTTGAAGGTATCCTTTATTGGATAAAAAGTTTTTCCACCCTATTCCTTGTTTGAGATTTTCAGCATGAATGGATGTTGAAGTTTATCACATCTTTTTTCTTCATTATTGAGAAAAACATCTTATTTTTCCTCTTTTAATTTATTAGTGTAATAGATTATATTAGTTAATTTTGTAGTGTTAAACCACTCTTGTATATTTGGGATAAATCCAGGTAGTTCATGATATGTTATTTTTGTACATCATGGATTTGATTTGTTAATTTTTTTCTTTTTCTCTTTTTATGATTTATATGCGGTAAAATTTACCCTTTTTAAAAAGTGTATAGTTCTTTAAGTTTTGACAGATACAGGCAGTTGGGTAACCATTGCCAGGCACCACAATTAGATAAAGAGTTTTGTCAACTCTCACAGATTCTCACATGCCCCTTTGCAATCAATTCCTTCCTCCCCCAACAATCAGCCCACCAGGTAACTACTGATTGTTTTCTTTCCCTATAGTTTTTGCCTTTTCCAAAATGTCATAAATGGAATCATGCAGCATATTGCCTTTTGATTCTAGCTTCTTTCATTTAGTAAGCATAGTATTTGAGATTCATCCGTGTGGTTGTATATATCTAGTTCATTCTTATTGCTGAATGTGCCATTGCATAGTTATGGTACAGTTTGTTTATCCATTTCCATTTGAGGGATATTTGGATTCTTCCAGTTTGGGGCAATTATAAAGTCTTCATAAATAAAGGTTTGCTAATGTTTTATTTAGAATTTTCATCTGGGTTTAAAAGCCTGTAATTTTTACCCCTTTTTCCTTGCCAAGTTCTAGTATAAGGTTATGATATGCTCAAAATGAGTTGGGGAGTGGAAATAAATTAAGATTAGAATTGTTCCTGGGATATTTGGTAGGTCTTATCGATGGAAGTGTCTGGGCCTGGATGGAGTTTTTTCTGGGAAGGTTTTACACTGTTGACTGTTAATGCTTTTTATTTCTGGTTAAGGCAGTTTAGGTAAACTATATTTTTCTAGTAATGTGTCCATTTCCTGTAAGTTGTGAAGTTTATAAAAAATTATTCTTAAGAATCTCACTTTTTGGAGTGCTTGGGTGGCTCAGTTGGTTAAGCATCTGCTTTTGGCTCAAGTCAGGATCTCGGTCCTGGGATTGAGCCCCATGTCAGGCTCCCTGCTCAGCGGGGCATGTTTCTCCCTCTCCCTCTGCCCTCCCGCCCTGTCTCCCATCTTTTTCTCTCTCAAATAAATCTAAAAAAAAAAAAAACCCCTCACTTTTCTATTACTTGTAGCATTTATCAGTTATATCCCCCTGTTTTAAAATTTCCCTAGAAATAAGCCCATAGCTTTTAAAACTTGTTAGTTTTGGGGTGCCTGGGCGGCTCAGTCGTTAAGCGTCTACCTTCGGTTCAGGTCATGATCCCAGGGTCTTGGGATCGAGCCCACATCTGGCTCCCTGTTTAGCGGGAGGCCTGCTTCTCCCTCTCCTACTCTCCCCTGCTTGTGTTCCCTCTCTCACTGTCTCTGTCTCTGTCATATAAATAAATAAAATCTTAAAAAAAAACAACTTGTTAGTTTTCAGCCTCTCTTCTATTAAAATAATTTGGGTTATGAAATTTCTACTTTAGCTGTTTGTGATAATATAATTTTTTCCCACTCATTTCTAAATATTTTCTAATTTTTGTTTTTCTTTGACCTGTAGGCTATTTATTTGGAAGTGTGTTTCTTAACTTTCAAACATGGTTCTTTAAATTTTTTGTTACTGATTTCTAAGTCAACCATATTGTCAGAGAATATTAGAGAAAGAATGAGACCATAGATATAGTTGTATTTATTTGTAGAGATGTGCTTTATTGTATGCGATTGATTTTTTGTAACTATTCTATGTGTGTTTGAAAGGAATATATGGATTGTTAGATCAAGCTTTTTATGTTCACATTTTCCTTCATTTTTTGATCTGCTTGATTAATTACTGAAAGGTTTGTTAACATCAGCCACTGTGATGGTGGATTTATGGTTTTCAGTTTTTGTTTTAAATACTTTGAGGCTGAGGAATTAACCCATTATTCTCGTTATTACGTCGTGGCCTTCTTTATCTTTAGTAATGTTTCTACCTGAAAGATTTATGCCAATAGTCACACCATCCTTCTTTTGATAAGTATATATGCCTTGTATATCATTTTCCATTCTTTCAGTCTTTCCATATTCTCATGTCTCAAATATCTATTGTACATAGCATAGAACTAGATTTCTTTTGTAACTTAGTCTGACAGTGTTTGTCCTTTACTAGAATATATAGTCCATTTGCATTTTTCATTATTACTGATATTTGGATTTTTGTTGTTTTTCTTTCTTGCCTCTTTTGTGACCCCCCCCCATACAATTTTTTTTCCCCCTTTTACTACTTTGGAAGTTAGGTATTAAGTTTCTTGTCTCATATTGGTTCCTTTCGGAATTGTAACATGAATTCCTTATCAACGTTTAAAATTAATCAAGGTCTTTACCCTCTCCATATACAAAAGCCAGTAATTTGCCTAGCTTTGCTCATATATTTAACACTTTCTTGTCTCACTCTTCTATGTCTAGAATCATTTATGCTTAAAATACATTTTTTAGAATTTGGATGTGTCTGCTGGATAGAAAACTTATTTCTGTTTGCCCTTTTTTAAAGATAATTTTCTAGGTTTGAAATTCTAGATTGGCTAATTATATTCTCAACATATTGAAGATATTTTCTGGCTTCCATTATTGATTTTGAAAAGTCAGCTATCAGTCTTAATAGTTTCTAATTTGAAGGCAATTTATCTTCTTTCTCTGCTTGCTTTGAAAATCCTATTTTTGTCTCTGATATTCTGTAGTTTATAATGTGTTGATTGTGATTTCTTTTTATTCGGCTTGGGATTTGTTGTGCTTCTTGTTTTCATTGATTCTGAAAAATTGTCATTCTCTCTTAAATATTTTCCCATTCTCTTTCTTTTCTGGAATTCTCTATATATGTATATCAAATCATCTTACTTTATCTTCCATTTCTCTTAATTTCTTTTAAGTTTCCATCTCTTTGTAAATCTGTGCTACATTCTGGAAAATTTCTTCTGATGCATCCCTCAGTTCATGGATTCTCTCTTTAGCTGTGTCTGATTTGCCTTAAGAACACCTATTGAATTTTAAATACAGTTACAGTTTTTATTTTAGTATTTCATTTTTACTTTTTTTTTTTCAAATTACTTTGGTCATTCTTTTTAGATTTTTCTGCTTATTTTTCAAATAAGTATGTTAACTATGGGTTTGCTTTAGTTTGTTTCTTTCCTTTGTCTGCTAATTTCCAGTATCTAGGTTTTTTATGGGTCTCATTTCTGGTTCCCATTTTTGGTACCTTCTATTCTTGAATGCTTAGTGATTTTCTTTTTTTTTCTCATCTTTCTTTTTTGTTTCTTAAGGTAGTCATTTTTGTTTCCGTTTTTTTGGTAGGATTTTTTGAGGCCTGGGACAAAGGTGAACTTCCAGGAGAGTGTTTGCTTTTGCCACTGCCCAGGCACCTGAGTAGACTTTTGCTCTGGGAGCACTTTATATTCGAAGTTTTCAAAACCACCCATGTGTAAATTGGGTTGCAAACCTGAGTGGTGACTGATTTTGGTTACATATTCTCAGGGACATGTTTTTTTCTTCTTCAGTTTAGCACCATGATTCCAGGCAGGCAGTTTCAAAATGTATAATTCAGTGGGATAGAAAAAACACACAAATAACTATTACAGAGTATAGTAAGAGTTATGTATGAAAGCCTACAGCGATACAGGGGAAGGATCAAATATGTCTACTTGGGTTTAGAAAGTTTTCATAGTGATGGAAATCTTTGATAGGTGTCTCAAAAAATGAGTCTTTGGACTTGGGAAGTAAGAAGGAACCAAATGAGCAGATAAAAAGCACAGAGAACTTTTAAAGGATAATTCAGATTGATCTAAAATGGGTGCAGTCTGAAAAACAAACTGAGGGTTCTAGAGGGGAGGAGTGGGGGGATGGGTTAGCCTAGTGATGGGTATTAAAGAGGGCATGTTCTGCATGGAGCACTGGGTGTTATACGCAAACGAATCATGGAACACTACATCAAAAACTAATGATATAATGTATGGTGATTAACATAACATAATAATAAAATAAAATGGGTGCAGTGCAGGATATATGGTATGTTTCTTGGAGCAGTTGGTTATAAATTTATAAAAGGATAGATTGAAGTCAGATTGCAGAGAGCCTTGAATGTCTTGACTAAGGAATTTAGATTTTCTTAAACGTCAGGTGGGCCATCAGATATTTTTAAATAGGAAAATGATGTTATCGGATGTCTGTTTTAGAAAAGTAACTGACTGCAGTGTGGAAGAGGAATTGGAGAAAAACCAGAAAAGCTAAAATTTATCTGAATAAATTATATTGATTAGTTTCTTCATATGCATCCTCTCCACCCCCCACTGTCCCACCTTCCCCAGTCATCAGCAAGACTCTCAGCTCTGCCATCAAGCTTTTAAGTTGTTAGTGATCAACTGCTTTTCCATTTCCCTCAACAACTCTTCTAAACCTTTATTATTTTTTTCAGGCTTTTCACTCAGCTTTGTTCTTATTGTTCAGAACAGCCTATGGGTGTGCCTCCTGTTTCAGGTGATCTCACTCACCTTTCAACTTCTCACTTTCTGACTGTAAAATTATATCTATATTGATTTTCACTTCATTTCATTTTTGTTTATGGCCACTTTGTTTTAACCTGTATTCCTGGCTCTGACTTCTACCTTCTCTGGGACCTTGCTCCATCTGTTGTTTATTTTGATTCATCTTTAACCACTTTCTCTTAAGGGATTCTTAGTATAAACATACTTGCATTTTCCTCCCCAAAATGTAATCACTCTCTTCCCCATTCTGTATTCTCCCTTAACTTCCGTCTTTTCAACCAGATTCCTTGAAAGGCTAGCCTTCTTCACTTTACCTCTCAATCCAATGCAGTCTGCTTTTCTACTCTTTACTGAAACTAGTCAGGGCAGTTACTTTGATGTAATTACAAAATTATTTTTAATTTTCCTTCATTTTTTTATTTCATTCTTCCATTCATTCAAAATTTGAGCACTTTATTCCAGGCCCTTGGAAATCTCTCCATGAACAAAATAGTCATTTATGCCTTCATGGGCTTGTGTTTTAGAAAGGGGGAAGAATAAATATGATTCGTAAGTAACAGTTATGGAAAAAGTATAGCAGGGTAAGTAGGGGGATGGCAGGTATAGATTGCAGTATTAATGAGTGATCAGGAGAGGCCTGAATTTGAAGATGAGATTTAAACAAGGGCTTTGAAGACCATGAGGGGATAGCCAAATGGATATCAGGGAAGAGCTTTCTAGGCAGATAATAAATAGCTAGAGCAGTGATTTTCTAACTTTGGTCCTTGGACCAGCATTACCTGGGAACTTGATAGAAATGCAAATGTTGGGGTGCCTGGGTGGCTCAGTCCCTTAAGCAGCTGCCTTGGGCTCACATCATGATCCCAGAGTTGGGGGATAAAGCCTCGCATCCCTCTCCCTGCTCTGTGGGCCTCTCCCTGCTCTGTGGGGAGTCTGTTTCTCCCTCTGCCCCTCACCCCACTCGTGCTCTCTCTCTCGCTCTCTCAAATAAATAAAAATCTTTTATTTATTTACTTATTTTTAATTTTTTTAAGATTTTATTTATTCATTTGAGACACAGAGATAGAGAGCATGAGCAAGGGGAGAGGCAGAGGGAGAGGGAGAGGGAGAAGCAGACTCCCCGCTGAGCCAGGAGCCCCATGTGGGGTTCGATCCCAGGATCCTGGGATCATGAGCTGAGCCAAAGGCAGATGCTTAACCGTCTGAGTCACCCAGGCGCCCTAAATAAAAATCTTTAAAAAATTTTTAAAAATGGGGGCACCTGGGTGGCTCAGTCATTAAGCGTCTCACTGCCTTCGGCTCAGGTCATGATCCCAGGGTCCTGGGATCCAGCTCTGCATCGGGCTCCCTGCTCCACGGGGAGCCTGCTTCTCCCTCTCCCACTCCCCCTGCTTGTGTTCCCTCTCTTGCTGTGTCTCTCTCTGTCAAATGAATAAATAAAATCTTTAAAAAATAAAAAAATAAAAAAAAAATGCAAATGCCCAGACCCTATCCTAGATCTGCTGAATTGGAAACTGGAGATGGGGCCCAACAATCTATATTTAACAAACCTTCTTGTTGATTCTAATACCTGGTAAAGTTTGAGAATCAATGAACTAGAGTAACTACTGTTAAGGCAGAAGGGTACCTGGCATATTTGGGTAATAATAGGGAGGCCTGTGCCACTAAAGAAAAGAGAGTGGGGGTGCTGAATAGTGGGAGAGAAGAGGTCAGAGATGATGGGTTGGGATAGATCATGTAGAGCCTCATAAGAATTTTGTTTTTTATTCTAAATGAAATGTGAGCTACTACAGGGTCTTGAACAAAGGACTAGTAATAATTTATTTTATATTCTTAAAGGACCATTCAGGCCACAATGTTGAGAATATTCTATAGGGAGTAGACATATCTACTATATTCAGAGATGTTTTTCTTGATAAATGTGAAATTTTGGGGTTTCAGTAGTACCATACACATCTGGAATTTCTTATAGCCTTCTGATTTTCTTCTTAATAGTTTTCCTTTGTAATTTCTTAACTGTTGATGTCCTCTGTGTTCCATTTTCCAAGGGTGTTCTTAATTATATGGTTTTAACTACCACCTATGTCCTGATGATTGTCTTTAGCTCAGTTTAGAATTCTGGATAATAATTGTACAAATACTGCATGACTGCACAAAACCAATTTTCATCTTGGAAGTATTGAGTCAGAATTGAAATAATTGTATTGTAGAGACCCGTAACAGTGGTAGGACAGTGCCTAACTACATGTTTGGTGAATTAAATAATTACCTGCTTTTATAAACTTTGTGTAAAGTTAGATTTATAGTTTGAAATTTATGGTTTGTACTTGTTTTTAAGGTAGCTTTGTGCTCATAAGGTACTGCCAGCTTAATGTAAATTCTGTTAGTGAAATAATTTTAGTTCATAAGTCATTTTATCAGAGTACAGTTTTAACTTATTTAATATTTTGAATCATTTTGCCTGATAATTTTCAGAAATGAGGCTGATACGAAAAGTTTGGTCAGATTTTCATTCTAATAGCATTCTTTCCTTCTCGGTCAGAGATTGTGAAAATGAGAGACTCCTTAAAATAATTACTACCGAATATCGTACGCATTTTATTTTATAATGATGGTAGCTGTTTTTCAGAGTATTCAAAGTATGCTGTTTTATTTTAAAGGATTAGAAGATAAAGAACAAAATTTAACAAGAAGAATTAGTGCCTCAGACATTCTATCTGAAAAGGTAAGATCCTGCTTTTTGGGACTGGGTGTCTCTGTAAGACTGATTCTTATACTGCTTTGCTCTGTTCCTTTGAAAGGAGATTCTGTCTTGCTTTCCACTCATTTCCTTTACACCATTTCTTTCATCATTACCTCCATTTGGACATAAGCCTCAAAGATAAGAAAATCTGGAGAGAGGGGCGCCTGGGTGGCTCAGTCGGTTAAGCATCTGCCTTCGGCTCAGGTCATGATCCCAGGGTCCTGGGATCGAGCCCTACATCGGGCTCTCTGTTCAGCAGGGAGCCTGCTTCTCCCTCTCCCTCTGCCTGCTGCTCTGCCTACTTGTGCTCTCTCTCTCTCTCCCTGTCAAATAAATAAATAAATAAAATCTTTAAAAAAAAAAAAGAAACAGGTGAAATTAATAATAAAGAAAATCTGGAGAGATGTCCTTCAGTATCTTTGTGCTGGGTTCAGTTAAATTGAATTTAATTGAAGTATTTTTTAGAGTTAAAAAAATAATTTTTTCAGCTCATTTGTTATATATATTTCCCAACAGTGGAAAGGCTATCTATGTCCTGGTTTGGATAAACTGAAGTAGTGAAATACATGGTGGCAATTCAGTTAGGCATTTATAATAGTTCATAGTAAAGTGAAACCAGTAGGAAGGACCCACTGTTTTCTTTATGCTTAGGAGTTAAGTAATTTAATTGAATATTAGACAAAATGTGATTGTAATTCACGTATAAGCAAAAGTTAATAGGTAAGTGGGCCTTACCCTTTTTTGAGTCTTAGTCTCTTTTGATTGCCTCCTTCTCTATACATGCACATAAAAGAAAAACAATTTTGCATTTAATTTCAAAGGATGGGGAGGCCAGAGGACTCCTAATACGTCTCTCCCCACCATATCCATGTACTCCAATTAAGAATCTGTGCTTAGTTTGCCTGACATTTTCAATTATATTTTAGCTAAAAAGTAGAGAATAGATTTTTAAAATTATCTTAAAAAGAGTGAAAAAATTAAGAGGATATTTCAATTGGAAAAAAGCTTTCTAACATGCACTCTTTTTTTGGTTAAGATTTTATTTACTTCAGAGAGAGAGAGAGAGCACAAGCAGGGGGAGTGGCAGAAGGAGAGGGAGAAGCAGACTCCCCGCTGAGCAGGGAGCCTGATGCAGGGGCAGGGGCTCGATCTCAGGACCCTGAGATCATGACCTGAGTCGAGGGCAGATGCTTACCCAACTGAGCTACCCAGGTGCCCCTCAAACATTCACTCTTTTTTTTTTTTTTTTTTTAAGATTTTATTTATTTATTTGAGACAGAGAGAATGAGAGAGAGCACATGAGAGGGGGGAGGGTCAGAGGGAGAAGCAGACTCCCTGCCGAGCAGGGAGCCCGATGTGGGACTCGATCCCGGGACTCCAGGATCATGACCTGAGCCGAAGGCAGTCGCTTAACCAACTGAGCCACCCAGGCGCCCTCAAACATTCACTCTTAACCTATTTTCCTCTTAGCTTCCCTGAAGAAAAATCTTGGGTGTTCAAAATATTTTAAATATTCAGATAAGTATCTGTAGTTTTAGGTCATGTAATGTTCAAATATAAGTAAATCTAAAGAATTATAAAATGTGTATTTTTTTAAAAGTTTGCAAATTTCAGTCTTGACATTCAGTGTACCTGTTCTCTGTGTTACTTGTAAAACTAGTAAATCACATGTTTATGGAACTGCTTCATTCTTCATTTTTGATCTCTCCTGGATTGAATTTTTCTTGCATTTGTTGTCATCAGATTTTTACTTTCTTGTTTGGGAAGCTCAGTTAAATGCTGATCTCTGACCCTTAACTTCCCTTTGGATCATCCTATTCCATCAGTTACACTCATCCCCTCTAACCCTTCAATTTACATATGCACACACACCCTCCACAGGTTGATCTTCTGTCTATATCATAGGGATTGGATTAGGGTGTAGGGCTGTGGTAAGTATTTTAGTTTCCTTACTTTACTTATATTGCCATTTAAATATTTGCTTTACAACTAACTCTAAATTCTGATCCCTGGAAGGGTTTGACTTGGTGAAATGTTTAAGGTCAAATAATAGAACTAAAAAGTTATAACTATTTCTTTTTTTAAAGAAACTTGGTGAAGATGAAGAGGAACTGTCTGAACTACAGCTTCGTCTTTTGGCTCTTCAGTCAGCTAGTAAAAAATGGCAACAAAAAGAACAGCAGGTGATGAAAGAAAGCAAAGAAAAGTTGACTAAGACAAAAACTGTACAGCAAAAACCTAAAACCAGTACAAAAACACATTCAGCCAAGAAAGTTAGCACTACAGGTGATCATTTCTGTTAAATTTTTTTTATTTCCTATATCAATATAGTTTTAAGATTTTAATTGAGAAAGTTTTGAGCTTGGGAATTATAGGGCCCTGAATGGGGGACAGCCCTATATAAACAAAACTTGGAAGAGCAGCTGGATATTTGATTTAATGATAATGAAAATAAATTATAAAACTGTTTTCTTTTATCTAGAAAATTCTAGCCAATACTGATGTTTCTGTATTTTTATTTAAAGCTAAACAGGCATTAAGGAAGCAGCAAACAAAAGCATGGAAGAAACTACAACAACAAAAAGAACAGGAAAGACAGAAAGAAGAGGATCAGAGGAAACAAGCTGAAGAAGAAGAGAGAAGGAAAAGAGAAGAAGAAATCAGAAAAATTCGAGATCTCTCAAATCAGGAAGAGCAGTACAATCGATTCATGAAACTGGTTGGTGGAAAGAGGAGATCAAGAAGTAAGGTAAAGAGTGTAAAAATATAAAATCAAAACATTATTCAAATTTAAGTGTCCTTATTATCTTATTTCATAAATACAGTCCACTAAGAAAAAGTACAGAGTGCTTGTGTTTGATAGAACTTGTTACAACGTTTTGGGGGAGAAGGGAAGGTTGGTTATAATTGAAAATGAGTTTTCTATTGTAGATATTAGAAATAGAAAAAATGAAAGATAAAAGTTATGGTTAGCAAAGCCTGCTTATGGCTTTTTTATCTTTATCTATTTAGAAGAAAGTAGAATTACTAAATTAGTGAGGACTTATCGTAAAAATGGCCATACCCTAAGTATAAGGGCAGAATTTCATTAGTTTTTTTTTTTTTTTTTAACATTTGTTTAGTATTGTAGAATTGAAAGTGTGTCATGACTAATTGGCCTGGACTATTTTAAAGAAAGTTAAATCATCATAGCCTTAGTGCTTGTGGCTATTTTAGTTAGTTATTTAGCATTTGTGAACCTTAACTAAGTGAAGTATTGATAATGATTGTCATTGTTTTTTATGGATGGTGTCAGGCAGTAAACTGGAGATTTAATATTGATCTAGTGATATATTATCAGTGATAAATTTCAGGATTTTGAGGTTTGAAATTATACTTGTGAATGAACTATCGAAGAAGAGAGGGTTGTTAAAGAGTAAGAGCTCTTTTAATTGTCGGGAGTCAGGAACTAGGTTTGCTTAAGCAAGGAATTCATAAATATACTTTGAACTTCTAAAAAGTACTTTGTTAGAATCTTTTTTAAGAGAAAAGTATTGTGTTTGCACATTACTCTTATCAATCTGGATAGGTTTTGTTAGCTATGAACTGTCTTTGTGAGTGAAGCATTATAAGAAATACAAAAAAACTACACACAAACACATCACCTAAGAATTCCTAGTTTTCAGCTGTCATCAGTGTATTCATAACTAAGATGTTACTGGATTTTTTAAATTGCTTTAAAATACAGTCTTTAGCGGCCCTATTGGTGCAGTGGGCAGCACGTCAGTCTCATAAAATATAGTCTTTTTTTTTTTTTAAGATTTTTATTTATTTGAGAGAGAGAGAGAGTGAGTAAGGGAAAGGAGAGGGAGAGAGAATATGAAGCAGACTCTGCACTGAGCACAGAGCCCGACATGGGGCTCGATCCCACAACCAGGAAATCATGACCTGAGCTGAAACCAAGAGTCAGATGCTCAACCAACTGAGGCACCCAGGTGCCCCTAAAATATACTCTTGATGACATAAAACTTGAATTTGGTGTCATCTTACTTTACAGAGGAATATGATTTTTGATACTCCCCAGAGGACAACTGTCAATTGTTTCATAATTTCTAGCCTAAGAATAGACTAAGACAGAAAATGCTTTGAAACTGAAAAATATCTTGTGTTATTAGTCTTCAGATCCTGACCTAAGACGATCCTTAGATAAGCAACCTACTGATAGTGGAGGAGGCATTTATCAATATGATAACTATGAAGAAGTTGCTATGGATACAGATAGTGAAACCAATTCTCCAGGTATGAGCCAAAACTTGAAACATTCACATATTCACAAATTTTCATAAATGGAAAATGATCATAAAGCGACCCAAAAGCTTGAAAGAAATGTGTAATGAAAGTGATGTTTGCTGGTGAATTGTGTAACTATAGACATTTAGTGGAGTACTTTGAGAGCAAACCTCAAATATATAATATAAACCTTTCTTTCAGGTCTTTCTTTCTAGATAACATTTAAATAAACAGGCAGTGTTTAAACTCTGCTATTAACTGTTTGATCTAAAAAATGATTGTGGGGAAAGTGAGAGCACTGCTTTTAAATAAAAAAAATAAACTTTGGATCTCTTATCTTTATATCGTAGATAATTTCTGCTTTAGTTAAAAAAAAAAAAATCTTTCTTGTTTTTGGGCTTCCTTTCTCCTTCCGGTGATGTTACTTTGTAGGAATTTGGAGATGGTAAGTGGTACTATTAGTGGCATTCAGTAGAGGCTGGTTAGAACTGGTCAGGGCAGTACTTCAATTAGATTGCATACTCTAGGATGTGACTCTTCTTGAGGGCTAGAGCCTTGCTTTAGTTGATATTCAGGGGTGATTCTGTGGGAGACCTATTTTCTCACTAATTAAAACATAAGTTTTAATTATAGCTGAGGCAGATAACTGAATGCAGTTGGCATTCTAGGAACTGGAATACTTAACTTGAAAGATCATATCATCAGTGTATTTCTCCCTATGGTCATATTGTCAGAACAGATAAAAATGAGAATCTTAACTTTAGTGTGTCTAGACAGAAACAAAGAAAAATCTATATGATTTGGGTAATGTTTACCAAAAGTGCTTATTTTTTGGTTATTGTTTTTAGGCTTATGTTTGATAATTTCATATTATGTTTTGATTTCAAAATTTAACTCTCTTTGGTCAGTATTAAGTTCTCTTACTTCCAGGTTCTTCAAGATAATTCATTGCCATTTCCAACTATTGACAGTATTATTAATACTTTTTATTTCTATAAAATAATTTTATGAACTATGCTTTCAAAAGAATTTTGTAAAAAATTAATGGAGAATGTACTCTTTATTCAGCTTTGTCAAATTGTAGCTTTTTGCTATATTCACTACAGGTATTATTTTTAAGAAGTAAAATGATCTAAAGGCCAATGTATTTTCAAATGGTATCACTTGGTCACAAGTCAACCGTATAAATCATGTGGGTAATAGCCATATTGACTTGTGAGACAGCTGGGATAAAGAAGAAGCATTAGTTTTTCCCTGAGGTTATATAGTTACTGGGTAGCAAGAGTAGTCTTTGAATCTGCCATACTTCACTGACTCGTAAGAAACCACTGAAGGTAAAATGCACAATTATTTTTATCTGCTACCAGGGAAGAAAAAAATGCTAACAGTTTAATTCAGATGCATTGATTGTAACTATTTCAGAATTATTAAATGTGACAAAGTGTACATTTAATTGATTAAATACAGCAGTAGGTAGTTCTTTTCATTCCTACTTTTCGCTTTCTATACAACTTAAGTAGTTCATTTTTTCATTCCACATAAAGGGAGGAATGGAATTACGACATTACTGGTTTGTTTTTTGTTTGTCTTCTGGTTAGGACACTTTAGCAGATTGAGGGGAATTTGTTTTATTATTCCTTAAAAAATATGTTTGTAAAAAAAAAAAGTGTGTTTCTTGTCTTTCCTGCTCTGTTTCCTGTGAGATGAGTGAAGAGTGAACAAAGAGAGTTTTAAGGCACTAATTGTCAACTGAAGTTGGAAGGCTGACTTTACGATGATAAAGGACAGTATTGAATAGGTGGGGAGGTCTTATGGAGATTAACGATATTAATTTGTACTCTGCTTAGATGTATTTGTATTTCTTCAAACATATCATAATCTTAATTTATTCCTTTCAAAGTATATTTGTTTGTAAACTCTTAACAAAAAAATTTTTTACAGCCCCTTCACCGGTGCAACCACCATTCTTCTCTGAATGTTCGCTGGGGTATTTTTCTCCAGCACCATCTATTTCTTTGCCTCCGCCACCTCAGGTTTCTGTAAGTGAGATTTGATGTGATTTTTAAGAAAATTATTCTGTTGTCTTTTCTAATTTGTTTTGAAAAACTGGCATGTAACTAAAAGTAGTTAATGTTTGAAGAGAGCTTAAATTAGAATTGTTTATCAAAATCGATAGCTATGAAACCTGTAGAATAAATAGTTAATTATGTATTGGCAGGCTGTCCATTTGGGAGATTTTTTTCATAGCTAATTTTTAATCTCGTGTGTACTTTCTTTCAGTACTTAGCATGTTTCCTTTTTCCTTCTCAGCTAGTAGCTACTCCAAAAATTTATTCCAAAGCAGAATAAGATTATCTACTGTTTTGCATTATTTTCTTTGGCAGTTGGGATTTAAGTGCATTAGGATACTTTCAGAAATGAGTCCTTCCCTTTCTTCTCTTTTGATGAATACAGTTATTTTTAATTTGAAATTTCAGCTAAAGAATGTTGTATGTAGAATTCAGTTTATTTTTTTTCCAGCTTCCTTTTAAAAGAACTGCCAGGCCCTCATTTAAAAAAAAAAAAAAAGAAAAAGAAAAAAGGAAGTGGGGGAATCATAAAGTAAAAGTTCTGAAGTTATTTCTAGATTGAAAGAACCTACAGACCAAGTTGGATCTCTCAGCCATTTCACACTTCCTAGGTGGACATCTGATGTCCTCCTTGGAAGCTTAAGTAAGGTGAGGGGAATATTAGAGCACAGAGTGAGAGGAAACTTTTTTTTTCTTCTTTCTTGAAATGTTTCCTTTTGGGAAATGGAGAATGGATGAACTAAATGCCAGGGAAATTCTGGCAGTTCTTTGAAACAAAAATAAATCCAAACTCAGAGATTTGTATAAATTTAGTTTTCTTTATAAATATAAGAAGCCATCACACAAGCATTTAAGAGATTCTTCTTGACAGTTCTTGAGATACTCAGGACTATTTCCAGAATCCCTTTGGTGCCTAATTTTTGTTTTTTACTTAAATATCTATCATATATTCTTGGTTTTCAATATCTTCACTTGTTTTCAGGTAGTCATCTAGAGGAGGAACCCCGTAAACTTTGATTTCTGTCTTTTGGAATACTGAATGAAAATAAGAAAGGGAATGGAGAAGTTTATGTAATTACCTTAAAGTTCACAAATTAGATGTTTCAAATATTGTTGATTTTTTAATTGCAAAAATTGTGTTTTTTTCATGGTTGAATATTTGATTTAGTTTTAAGATATTACAGGACACTTAGTTCACTTATGCTTACAACTAAAGTAATAAACTAAAGTTTACCTTTTTAAATTTAATGTTGCTCTAGAGATATTTGAAATTTGTAAAATTTGCGCTGTAATTATTTCTTCTCTTTTAAAAATAACTAGTCTTTGCCACCTTTGAGCCAGCCTTATGTGGAAGGCTTGTGTGTTTCTCTTGAACCTCTACCTCCTCTACCACCTTTACCACCTCTCCCACCTGAAGATCCAGAACAGCCTCCAAAACCACCTTTTGCAGATGAGGAAGAGGAGGAAGAAATGCTGCTTCGAGAAGAGCTACTTAAATCTCTTGCAAATAAAAGAGCTTTTAAGCCAGAGGTAATTTAGGTGCCTGAACCTCTAGGTGGTGCTCTTGACCGTAGTTTTAGCTTTGCTTTTCTCTGGGATTCATTGGGCTTTTCAGTAAAGTTGTGATTAAGTCTGAAGCTAATTTACTCAAGATTTTTCAAGATGACAGAAATTTCTTTTTATTTAAAAATGTTTCATATTTCTCTTTTCCTTATTTAGGAAACGTCCAGTAATAGTGATCCACCTTCACCTCCAGTTCTGAACAATTCACAGCCTGTGCCAAGAAGCAATCTGTCTATAGTCAGTATTAATACGGTATCTCAGCCTAGGATACAGAATCCAAAGTTTCACAGAGGACCTCGTCTTCCACGAACTGTGATCTCGGTAAAAACAAGCAATGTATTTAATCCTACTGTTAAACAGTTTGTGAGAAATTTTTATGAAATTTTGCTGTCTTATTCCCTAACTCCTAGTTTATTTGTATATGTACATATATTCATATATAAGTAAAAATTTATTATTTTTTATTATAGTGAAATGGGAGCAGTTTCTACACTTGAAAACTAGTAAAGTTCAGTGATAATGTTTTTGGAGAAGCATTATTTTCATTATTTCCTTTGCCATTTTTTTTTCAGTTTTTTCTATATAAATGGTCCATTCAGATTTTCCTTGTTCTAGAGTTACTTTTAGCAGATTGTATGTATGTTTTTTATTTCTCCCATCATTGTTTTATGTTTTGCTCATATTTTTCCACTTATTGACTATACTGTAATGGCAGGATTTATTTATGATGTTTACAGATGTCCATTAAAGAGATTGCAATGACAATTTCTTTTTACCTTGTTTTCCAATGGCTTTGAAGTAAAATAACTGGAGCAAAGCCAAGTTGAAATCTTGCCTCTGTTAGGTAAACCCATTTTGGCCACTTACCCTCTCTATATTAACCACAAAAGCCAAAATGTTTTGTCAATAACTATGTAGAGTTATTAATTTTTTGTTTGGTTGTAAGATAGCTAATTTAGGTAACATTATGGTTCTTACAGAAAGTTGGAGAAAATGGGGTGCCTCAGTCGATTAGGCATCCGACTCCTGGTTTCGGGTCAGGTTGTAATCTCAGGGTTGTGGGATAGAGTGCCTGCTTAAGAGTCTTTCTCCCTCTCCCTCTGCCCTCAAAAGAAATTTGGAGAAAATAAAACTTAATGAGAAAGGTGATCATAGTAGTGTCTCGAAAGACTGAAAATGTAGAATATGTGGTGGGCAAATAACCAGTATTGGTGAAGTGGGACAAAGTTAATTATGCAGCATAACCATAACAAACCATAGACTGTCTACTTGGAGTCCATTATTTTTAGGAATTGAAATTCAAGAGGTTAAATGACTTGTCCAAGGCCACACACATCTAATGGAGGTAGAGCCAAGTAAAGAATAGTTACTTTTGTCGTCAAAAGTAACAAATATCTTTTCAGCTCCCAAAGCATAAGTCAGTGGTTGTAACACTGAATGATTCAGATGACAGTGAGTCTGATGGAGAGGCTTCCAAGTCAACAAATAGTGTTTTTGGTGGATTGGAGTCCATGATTAAAGAAGCAAGACGAACTGCTGAGGTAAGTGCAGTAATGAAAAATGAAAAGAAAGATAATTTATTGATAGTGATTAAAGCTTTTTTTTTTTCCTTCCTGAAAATTAGACCTTAGAGGTCTAGATTTTTAATATATTGAATTGTGGAAATATTTTAAGTATTTGTGTTATTTAGGACTTTACATAATGAAGAATGTATAAATTTAATTAGATTTAACTATTAAAAATCTATTTTTTTCCAATTGACTAGTCCTTTTTTCAAAATAGTAAAAACTGAGTGGATAATTGTCCTCTGTACTAAGGAAATTTATTGCTTTGAAAATTCTATCATATTACCAGAAAACAGTTTTTATTAAACTACATAACCTAAATACAACTTTTACCCCTATTTTTACTGTACATATGTTGGTTACATATGATTTAGTTCGATTATTTTAAAACCGTAGAGCTTAGTGGATCATACAGTTAAGTTGTGGTTAACAGGCTGCATTGTTTTAAGAAAAGAAATAGAAAATAATTATGAAGTTATTTCTAAATACATAAATGTGCACTGGGTTGCGATGTAAAATATAAATCTCGGTGTGGGACTATTGGAAGCTGTTGATCTGGTTGACTTCAACTGTTTTCTAGCAAGCTTCAAAACCAAAAGTACCTCCAAAATCTGAAAAAGAAAATGATCCCATGCGAACACCTGAAGCTTTGCCTGAAGAAAAGAAGATTGAATATAGATTGTTAAAGGAAGAGATTGCCAAGTAAGTGGCATTTTTTGTAATTAACTCTAAAGGTATGTGCTATTTCAATACTTAACTTAGTCTTTATACAGTTTATTGGCATTGGGAAATGAGTGGTGCTGATTTTACCCAAGATGCAGAGTTCATGTTTTTATAACTCACAGTAGGGGGAGCCAGATGATCATGTATAGACTTGAATACAGTGATGCACTGAGATATAAACAGCTTGGAAAAAGATGAAAGCTATTATAAAGGAGAACTACACTGTCAACTTTTTTACACTTTAAACATATAATTTTATTTGTCAACTATACCTCATTAAAGCTGAAAAAATACTTCGTAGAATCAGCAATATTCTTCTTCTTTTAAAGTGTAGTTGACACACAATGTTGCACTAGTTTCAGGTGTAAAACATAGTGATTTGACAACTCTATACTTAGTCTGTGCAGACAATCAACTTTGAATGCCAGCTTGGTCATGCATATTGGTCATCATTATTAGTATGATTAATATTTTTATTTTATGAAATAGGATAGATCTTTAAAGATAAATAATTTTGGTTTATTCTTTGGTATAATTCATCTACTTTTATTGATTATTTTAGTCGAGAGAAACAGCGTTTGATTAAATCAGATCAGCTGAAGACCAGTTCATCATCCCCAGCAAACTCTGATGTGGAAATTGATGGGATTGGCAGAATAGCAATGGTTACTAAGCAGGTTACAGATGCAGAAGCAAAACTTAAAAAACATAGGTGAGCCTTTTTATCTGATTAAATTCTGATACTTGTTTAAATGTTCCCGTATTAGGATGATATATTTTTGTGGTTGTACGTCAGTAACAGGTATACTGTATGATTACAGATTCTTTCATACTTGGTAAAACTATAGAAGACTGTCATTTTATTGAATTGCACATTTACATAAAGTAATAGTATTAATGTTTAAATAAAAGTATCAAGGGCACCTGGGTGGCTCAGTCGTTAGGCATCTGCCTTTGGCTCAGGTCATGATCCCAGGGTCCTGGGATCGAGCTCCATATCGGGCTCCCTGCTCGGCGGGAAGCCTGCTTCTCCCTCTCCCACTCCCCCTGCTTGTGTTCCCTCTCTCGCTGTGTCTCACTCTGTCAAATAAATAAATAAAATATTTAAAATAAATAAATAAATAAAAATAGCAAGACTTCAAAGGAGATTTGTTTCCCTTCAGATATATACATGGCTTATTCATTGCTAAAAACATTTATGAAACTCCTTGTTTGGGATTTTCTTTAAAATTTGGACATCTTTTTGAAATACCTTTATTGAAAGCATATTGTTGTTAAAAGTAGGCTTGATTGGGGTGCCTGGGTGGCTCAATCGTTAAGCGTCTGCCTTTGGCTCAGGTCATGCATGATCCCAGGGTCCTGGGATCGAGCCCCGCATCTGCCTCCCTGCCCCGCGGGAAGCCTGCTTCTCCCTGTCCCACTCCCCCTGCTTGTGTTCCCTTTCTCACTGTGTCTCTCTCTGTCAAATAAATAAAATCTTTAAAAAAAAAAAAAAAAAAGGTGGGCCTGATTGTTGGAAATAGTCATTACCCAGTCTGTTCAATAAGACACATAGTCAAGGGGGCGCCTGGGTGGCTTAGTCGTTAAGCGTCTGCCTTCGGCTCAGGTCGTGGTCCCAGGGTCCTGGGATCAAGCCCTGCATGGGGCTTCCTGCTCTGCTGGAGGCCTGCTCTCCCTCTCCCGCTCCCCCTGCTTGTGTTCCTCCTCTCGCTGTATCTCTCTCTGTCAAATAAATAAAATCTTAAAAAAAAAAAAAAGACACATAATCAAATATGGTGTTATTATGAATGTGTGAATATTAAAGTTACAATCCTAAACTTACATGTTCTGTGAAATTACTGTGTTGAGTGGTGCTTTAAAATTTTGAAAATATATAACCTCAAAATGAACATCATAGAATTCATTAGCATATTTGGGGAAGTTATTTTATTGAGGTATAATTGATATATATTAGTTTCAGGTGTATAACATGATATGGTATTTATGTATATTATGAAATGATCACCACAGTAAGTTTAGTAACATCTGTCCCCATATATAGTTAACAGATTTTTTTCTTGTGATGAGGACCATTAGCATATATTTGATAGAAATGATTATATTCGATTATGGCTATACATCTTTTTCACTCCACATACCTTGAAATCATTAGTTAGTGAAGAACAAAATAGCTTTGGTTAACATCAACACTTGTGAGTTTTGTTCTGATAGTCCCCCTGTAAGGGGGCACTATGTAATATGTAAGGGGGAGGTTCTGTTCAAGGATGGTAAGACTTTCCTTATTCTGTTTTTATTAATTAACTAATTCTTAAACTTCAAAGCTTGACTGTAAAAATTGATTGCAGTGATGAATTAACTCTTAATGTTAAAAATCATTAGCAGTGGGCGCCTGGGTGGCTCAGTTGGTTAAGCGACTGCCTTCGGCTCAGGTCATGATCCTGGAGTCCCGGGATCGAGTTCCGCATCGGGATCCCTGCTCAGCAGGGAGTCTGCTTCTCCCTCTGACCCTCCCCCCTCTCATGCTCTCTCTCTCTATCTCATTCTCTCTCTCAAATAAATAAATAAAATCTTTAAAAAAAAAAATCATTAGCAATATATAAATAATTTAATGGTTTTTAAACAAGCTTCAAAAGTTCATCCACCTATAGTTAATTAACGAAGGGAAAAAGTAGAAATTTACAACCACCTTGGTACTCTTTATTTTTTTGAATCATGAAAAACAATGTTATTTGGAGTGTTTTGGTAAGGCACCATAGATAGCTCAAGGACTTAGCGACTATGTAAATTTTTTATAAGTAAACAGAAGTATGTTCTCTTCTCCATTTCTGAACAAGACATTGGAGATATTAAGTATTCTGAACAAAATAAAATACATTTAAAAATAGTCTTTATAAATGTCTTCAGCATTTTATTACGTCTAAAGTATGCCATTATTTTATGCACTAAGAAAGAAAACCTGCTGCTAGCCAAACTGTATGATACACAGTAATGCTAAGACATTACTGATATTAAAGATTTGAGAAATGTGCTTCAGAAATGAAATGCTGTGGTGACTGTGAATCTCCAGAATTATCAATAAGAAATGGTATGGTATATGTTTTAAAATTCATTTAGGTTCCATTTATTTAGTAGCTTCAATAAAAAGTGAAAAGGTTTTAAAAAATTCTTTGTCTTTCTCTTCCCCATTCTGTCACATATTCTCTGTCTTTTTTTTTTTTTTTTAAAGATTTTATTTATTTATTTGAGACAGAGAGAATGAGAGAGAGCACATGAGAGGGGGGAGGGTCAGAGGGAGAAGCAGACTCCCTGCCGAGCAGGGAGCCCGATGTGGGACTCGATCCAGGGACTCCAGGATCATGACCTGAGCCGAAGGCAGTCGCCCAACCAACTGAGCCACCCAGGTGCCCACATATTCTCTGTCTTTATGATTCCTTCTAGATGTCAATTGTTGTGACTGTTGAAATATGATAGCTTCTGGGGAAGAGCCTTCATTTTTTTAACCATAATATTTAGTAGTTGAGAAAATGAAAATTTCTACCCATAAATTTACGTTTTTGTCCTGTTTTTATTCTCATTTCCAAACTTTACTTCTGTATATTGTTTAGAAATTTAGACTTCCTTTTCCCCTTGCTTGACTTGCTTTAGATAAAATGAGTTAGAGTTTTGTAAGTGTGCTTGATTATGTTTATCAGATGTTTATTTGTGTGTATATTAAGAGCATTATAAATGATGTTAAACATAGCAGTTTTCCATCCTGAGTCCTCATCTTTCAGGAGTCCTGTATGGTCAGAGTCAGTCATACCTAGTAGTGATTTTTCAACTAATTCAAATTACTCAGACTTAAATGATTTTTTAAGAAAACGATCAGACCCATAGTTGCTTTTGCAAAATGTAATAATGTCTATTTGAATACCTATGTGATTAGTGAATATGAAAATAGTCACCCTTTTAAATTCTTATCTGTACATTATCAGTATGTGTATTTTTAAGATTATTTATTTGAGAGAGAGAGTGCTCGCATGCAGTGGGGTAGGGGCAGAGGGAGAGGAAGAGAAAGTCTTAAGCAGACTTCCTGCTGAGCGCAGAGTCCGTCATGGGGTGCCATCTCACCACCCAGAGATCACCACCTGAAGTGAAACCAAGAGTTGAATGCTTAACCTACTGCGCCACCCAGGCACCCTGTCAGTATATTTTGTAAAACAAGCTACTGCTTTGTAAATTTTTTATTCTGATGGTGTTAGTCTACGAGTTTAGAAAAACATAAGAATTTTGTTATTTCTCAATTAGGATTCTCTTGATGAAAGATGAATCTGTTTTAAAGAATCTCGTACAGCAAGAAGCTAAGAAGAAAGAATCTGTTCGAAATGCTGAAACAAAGATTACAAAACTTACAGAACAGCTTCAGGCAACAGAGAAAATTCTCAGTGTCAACAGAATGTTTTTAAAGAAGCTTCAGGAACAAGTAATGTTCTTTTTTTACATTAAGATATTGTAGTCTCATGTTTGCTGCACATTTTTATGGTCCACATTTTTTGTAAAACAAAACCATAAACCAAAGCCATCAAAATGTATAACCTTTGTACTGTTTTCCATTGTGACATAATATTGGAATATTTTTATATTCAGGTGAATACCCTAAGCCTGCTGTGTTTAAGAAAGATTTCCTCTCCTAAGGTTTACATTTACATTTCCAGAATTTTCCTGTATTTTCAGATTCACAAAGTTCAACAACGTGTTACCATTAAGAAAGCTTTGACTCTCAAGTATGGGGAAGAGCTTGCTCGGGCAAAGGCAGTGGCTAGTAAAGAAATAGGAAAACGTAAACTGGAACAGGATCGCCTTGGAGTAAGTTGTTTGTAGGAATATTTTATTTTTGGAAAAGAGAAGGTTTTCATGATACTTTTGAGGGTAAGAGATACATAAAATAACTCCAGTTTTTCCCTGTGTATTCAGAAAGATTAAAGCTTTGTTTTTAAATGACATCCACAATTTTGGAAGCTTTATTTTATAGTTATTGTTTTGGCTTTGTTTTTTGTTTTTCATAGATTATAGATTAACTGGCATAACTGTTGGGGACTTTTGTAAAACTATTTTATTCTCGTCAGTGATTTAGTTTTATAATGTTGGCATTGTATTGTAGAGATAACACATTTATCTTACCAAAAATTGTTTCTGAAATCATAGTGATGTAAAATCTGTATCATTTTTTTCCCCCAGCCAAACAAAATGATGAGACTAGACAATTCTCCAATATCAAGTCCCAGGAAACATTCAGCAGAACTGATTGCTATGGAAAAAAGACGATTACAAAAGCTAGAATATGAATATGCCCTGAAAATTCAGAAACTAAAAGAAGCCCGGGCCCTTAAAGCAAAGGAACAACTAAATATGGCTCCAGTTGTGGAAGAGGAACCCGAATTTTCTTTACCTCAACCATCACTTCATGATCTGACTCAAGATAAATTAAGTCTGGACACTGAGGAAAATGATGTTGATGATGAGATTTTGTCTGGTTCAAACAGAGAACGAAGAAGATCATTTTTAGAGTCTAATTCTTTTACTAAACCTAATCTTAAGCACACTGATACACCTAACAAAGAATGCATCAACAAACCTACTAAGAATATGGTGGAAAAACCAGAACTTTTTCTAGGGTTAAAAATCGGTGAATTACAAAAATTATATTCAAAAGCTGACAGCTTAAAACAGTTGATTTTGAAAACCACCACAGGCATTACAGAAAAGGTTTTGCATGGTCAGGTAACTGAACATTTCATATGCTTTATAAAATCTAGGATTCACCCTAGCCTTATTTGTTTTATGTAATTATTGTTTTCTTTTGCAGGAGATTTCTGTGGATGTGGATTTTGTGACAGCACAGAGTAAAACAACAGAAGTGAAGCCATGTCCTTTTAGACCCTACCATAGTCCTCTTCTAGTTTTTAAGTCCTACAGGTATAAAAGAAAGATTCAATAAGCTTGAATTTCAGGACTGCTCCTTGATTGTAATGACAGTATAACCTTGGATATTTCATGATAATGAAAAAAAATAATTGTGTCATGGTAACTAAAAAATGAACTTGTCCTTTTAGGGAAAATAAAATTGTCTTGTTAGATTTGAACCATATCAGGAAGTAAGGTTTAGCTCATACTGGGTTTATTCTTACCAAATTCTAATTTCTGGTTACTGGGGGAATTGTGGAGAATTCTGGATTATGGTCTGTTAGGGATTTTAGGAAAAACAGAGTCAAATGAGAATTTTTAAGCTTTAAAAAGAATTTTACCAGTATTCTAAGTAATGCATTGGCCAGCTTTCATGAAATTGATTTAGACATTCTCAGTTGATTAACTGTGGAGGTTGTCACTTTTGGAAGTTCTGAGACTGTTAAGCGGGTAGGATTTAATCATAAAATAGTAAAGCACCTATCAGGTAATATAGGCTCTTCCCCTAGTTTTTTTTGTTCAGGAAATACTTTTTTTTTAGCCCAGTTTGGGTGCATGATGTAAGATTTGCCATAGTAGGTAAGGTAATGGAGGCCTTGCCTTCTAGGAGGCATACGTGTTTTTGACTAGTAAGCTCAAGGCATAGAAATTTTAATTAAGAAAAATGAAAAATTTCATAATTTTCTGGGCAATGTTTATGGTGCATAATGTGCCTGTCCACCTTTCTTCTCTTTAGATTTAGTCCATACTATCGAACCAAGGAAAAACTTCCTTTAAGCTCGGTATCATATAGTAATATGATTGAACCGGATCAGTGTTTCTGCCGTTTTGATTTAACAGGAACATGTAATGATGATGATTGTCAGTGGTGAGTAGTTTTTATTTGTGAATATTTTATAATCTAAAAGGCAGTCTTGGTTATTTAACTTTGGTATGTACATGATTATCTTTTCTGTGCTGTCATTTTATTTTAGGCAGCATACACAAGACTATACACTTAGCCGAAAACAGCTATTCCAGGACATTCTGTCATATAATCTGTCTCTGATTGGTTGTTCAGAGACAAGCACGGATGAAGAAATTGCTGCTGCAGCAGGTATTTAAAGACCTCTTATTGTTCTCCAGGTGAAAATTTGAATGTAGGCAATTAAAAATTTTTATGTTCAGTTGTTGACATATTTAAGTAGTTGTAATAATTCAGTACATTCCTTACGTCATTTTACCCACATTTGCTCTAATATAGTAGTCACTAGCCATATCTTGCTATTCAAATATAAATTAATTAAAATTTCTTCCTTAGTTGCATTAGCCACATTTCAGGTGTTTGATAGCTGCTTTTGAGCTCAATAGCTTATTAGTGGTAAGTGCTTACCAATAGGATAGTGCAGATATAACACATTCCATCATTGTGGGACGTTCTTTGGACAGAGCTCATCTAAATAGTTCAGTTTATTTAGAAGAATATATTAACGTATTTGTATAGCAATTTTATTAATGATTTTTAAACAGGCCCCTATTTTTATTTATTATTGTTTTAAAAAATAAAGAAGGACTGGAAATTAAGATGAATGTGGTTTCACATTCTACAAAGAAATAAAAAGGACTTTATACACTTTGATATTATGGAAAGCATAGATTTCTGTGACATTGTGAATAAATACTGTTAAAGTTTTCTCCAGATTTATTGCCAAATAATAAACCTTAAACTGCAAGTATTTTGGAAGTAAAGGAATTGGTGTGTATTAAATTTAGTGTTAACCATAACCCAGAGTGATTGTAAAGTCACTGAATCTATGTGATCATTCTTAGTTTGGGACTTTAATTTTCACTTAACTTGTTTAGTTTGTTTCAGGAAATACTTTTTTTTTTTTAGCCCAATTTGGGTGCATGATGTAAGATTTGCCATAGTAGGTAAGGTAATGGAGGCCTTGCCTTCTAGGAGGCATACGTGTTTTTGACTAGTAACATACACTTCCTTTTAATTTTTAAATTACTCTTCACTTTGTACTCTTTAATTAGCCTTGTATCTGTAATCCATGTTTTTTATGCTTTTTATAAATGAAGATAACTCTTCTAATTTCAGAAAAATATGTTGAGAAACTTTTTGGAGTAAATAAAGATCGAATGTCAATGGACCAGATGGCTGTTCTCCTTGTTAGCAATATCAATGAAAGTAAAGGCCATAGTGAGTATCTCTCTCTCTCTCTCTCTCTCTCTCTCACACACACACACACACACACACAAAAGGACATTGTAGTTTCTTTATGATAGCAAAGTTTCTGGTGTTATGTTCTCCAAAAATATATATGCATGTGTATATATGTATGTAACATGCTGACAGGGTAGAATAAACATCTTTCTCTCTAGGGCAGAAAATATATATGTATGTCATTTCTGACTAACAGAATCATTTTAGCTCTTTTTGAGTATTGTTTGGGTAGCTTTTAAAACTATAAAACCTAGTTATATCAGGTACTAATCTTCTCCTGTCTACTTTAGCACCTCCATTTACAACCTACAAAGATAAAAGAAAGTGGAAGCCAAAATTTTGGAGGAAACCTATTTCAGAGAATAGCTTCAGTAGTGATGAGGAACAGTCTACAGGACCAATTAAGTATGGTAAGAAGTAATTTTAGACCCTGAACCATTAAGTTGTGGTGTTCCATCTTTGTCTAACACTTTACTGATTTTTTGGTGTATGTACTAGCTTGGGCTTTTTGGGGGTTTTTTTGTTTTGTGTTTTTCTATTTTTTTTTTTTATTTTAGAACAGTGATGCCTTTTGGCATTTGATGCAGTTCTTCATTGTGGAGGATTGCCCATTGCCTGGCCTGTGTCCTTGAGGGCAGGTGTAGTATTTTATTTTGTTTTTGAGTCTGCTTTCTGACATGCAGTAGGCTCACAGAATGAATAAATAAATGAATGAACAAAGTAAATATGAATGAGTGCTGTATTGTTGAACACATTATTGTAAGTTTGCATTATTTATTAAAGTGTGAATAATTTGTTTACAATTTGTGGATTAGATATCTAATAGATACATGCTCCCATGTGTTTATTTACATTAATGTAGTACTTTTTCTCTAAATGTAGAATAAATTATAACTTTTTTTTTTTTTTTTTTTTACCTATTTAGTGAATGTGAATTATTAAGTGATACTACTTACCTTTAAAGTAGAGAGACCATACTTCTGGTTTGCCCAGCAAAATCCTAGTTTATACCTGTTATCCTGGTGTAGTTTTTAATAATACTCCTTTCACTTTTAGAAGTGTCCTGGTTTGTAAATTATGTGACACTATACCTTAAAGCTATGAACTACTGCGTATATTTTGAATCTTTAGATTTTTAGATTATTTTAAAGATGAGGCCAATTGTTTTTTTTCTTGGTCTGTGGATAAGAGAAAGTATAAAGCTAATGATACTTTTCCTTCTAGCCTTCCAGCCAGAGAACCGAATAAATGTTCCAGCTTTAGATACAGTTGTCACTCCAGATGATGTCAGATACTTTACAAATGAGACTGATGACATTGCTAATTTAGAAGCAAGTGTGCTTGAAAATCCTTCTCATGTACAACTTTGGCTCAAGCTCGCGTACAAGTACTTGAATCAAAATGAGGGGTAGGTCCACTTCTAATCTTTGTGTCATCTGTTGCATTTATATTTTTATGTTTGAAGTTTGTTTCATCTTTGGTAATCACGTTTCCATCATGGTATCAATGAAGTCTTTGTTTTTGACAAAGCCAAAAGCACTTCATTGTTTAAAAGCTATTAGAAAAACTTTGATTAGATCTTGACTTGTGTGCGTGGCTCAGTGTGTGGGTAATAAATTAGCCCCAGTTTTTAACTCTAGTAGACTCTTATTTCAAAGTAGCATTAGTTAAAACAGTAAATTCTGAGTAGTATAAGGATTGATTATTGATTTTTCTTTTTAAAAGGCAGGTAGTGATAGTATCTTTTTTTTTAAGATTTATTTATTCTTGGAGAGAGAGAGAGAGCACGTGTGTGCGAGCACACCTGGGAGAGGAGCAGAGAGGGAGAGAGAGAGAGTCCCAGGTGGACTCTGAGCTGAGCACAGAGCCCCACACAGGGCTTGATCTCATGACTCCAAGATCACAACCTGAGCTGAAACCAAGAGTCAGCCACTCAACTGACTGTGCCACCCAGGCGCCCCCAGTAGTGATAGTCTCTTAAAATAATGATAAAATCACAATAGAACAACTTAAATATTATGTTAATTTTTATTTAGAGATTTAAAGCTTGTGTAAGAACATTAAATTCTGATGAATTGACTTTTTTCTGTGGGTGATGTTATATTACGTGTCTTCAAATAAGGTAAATAGTCATTTTTCTCACTAACCTAATGCATTTTCTAACTCCTGTTTTTTGATAGTATTAGCAGTAATAATTTTTTATTACTAGGAATAGCTTTTTATTACTCTATTTAAAATTATTTAATTTTTTTAAAAAATCTTAATGTCTGTCTTAAAACTTGGTATAAAGGCTTTTTTATAGTAAGGCAGTATTACAGAATGCTAATATATCACACATACCTGAATACAGTGCTTATTTAACTTGCCTTATGTGTCATTTCCATGTTAATGGGATAAGTTAACAGTGTTTTCTTTTCTGACTCATTTACGGAGTGAAGGCCAAAAGAACTGTATTATTTTATGAATAGGATCATGAGAGACAATTATCTTCTTCAAGAGATAGCAAGCTTTTGACCGTTGAAAAGAACTGTTACATTGAAAGCTTTGATATTTTGTGCTGGCAGTAGCTGGCCTTGAGGGGGAATTGTTTAACTTTTCCCATTCCCAGACGAGTGTAACTCATAAAAGGTATTGCTGAATGTGGACATACATAAAGTACATTTGAAGTTGATAATCTAGGGGTTTTATAACATTGTGTTTTTATCTGGTAAATGCTCACTAAATATCAACTTAAAAAGGAATTGTTAGGTCTGTGGGAAATCAGGACCTTTTTTGGACTGATGTGACTTAAAATCCTAATCTACTTCTCTTTGTCATGGGCGATTCTAGCTTCTCGGTAGGTTCCAGTAGAAAATGGAACTTTATAATGGACTCATTAGATCAGCCTGATTTAAGAGTATTTTGAAGCATTAAAAAAAAAAGTTCTTGTTTCTTATTTTAAACATGTAGGCTATGTTCAGAGTCCTTGGATTCTGCTTTAAATGTTCTGGCTCGAGCTTTGGAAAACAACAAAGACAATCCAGAAATTTGGTGCCATTACCTCAGATTGTTCTCAAAAAGAGGAACCAAGGAAGAAGTGCAGGAAATGTGTGAAACAGCTGTTGAATATGCTCCTGATTATCAAAGTTTTTGGACTGTGAGTAGAAAAGATAACATAGTTCTCTGTGTGTGTATGTGTATGTTTATAATTCTTTGGATCATCTTAAATATTGATACGTAGCTTAAGTTATATACTTTATCTGCACATAGATATAATAACTTTTCATTGTCCCGTAACCTCAGAACCACTCCTGGGTCAGGGTTAAATTTAGAAGAAACAAAAAGAAAATATTTAGTGAAAAAGTAAATTTTCTTGTTGTTAACTTTATTGGTAAGGAAAAAATATAAACATTTTAAAACATTTTACACTTACTCATAGGCAGTTTTAGTTTGGACGAAAGTTAAATGAATTTTTTTTTTTTTTTTGCAAAGCACATGAAAAAAATTTTTAATTTCTTATGTTTATGTAACATTTCATGAATGTCAATAAGCATTTTGTTATTTTTATTATCTGTCCTCATTACTTATGAAAATAATCTTAATCTATAATTTATACTAATATTGAACTTTGCCAAGATACAAAGATTTGGTGAAAAAATGGTTTCTTTTTATTTTCTGAGACAATGGGATGTTTCCTATCCATGCTTAAACTTAAAATTATAATTAATCCACTTGTAAAATAAATATTCATTAATATCTGAACTTCTGCCAGCTGAACTCAACAACCATAAGATTTAGCTTATCTGTTGCTGTCAGATCTGTCATTTACTTGCTAACTGAAATTCAGAACAGATAAATTTGTATAACATGGTATCCCTTGTTGAATGAACTGGCCACTCTCTTACTCTCCCAACTCAGGTACCAAAGTGAAAGATGCTTGATTTTTGACCTGGAGCCTTGTGCCAAAGTTAATGCTGTTGATCATCATAAGATTTTATAGGGTATAATGTTTTTCCCTAAAGTTGTTTGGTCTTTAAAGGACCTCTTAATTTCTTAGGCCCTTTTGTTTTGCCACATATATCTAATATGAATGCTACTCTCAAAAATTGTATATGGTTATACACTTAAGCAATGCAAATTGTACGTGACCATAAACCTGAACTTTCGAAAATCTGCCATGGTCTTACTGCCATTTATTTGTTGATTCAAGGAAAGGAGAGATGAAATTGCTTCAGGGTTATTCTAAGAGTACACCTGTATTATTTTAGTTTTCATTTGAGTCCACTTTCCAACTTGTCGAAAGGGAAATATAGGATATAGTACTGGAAGATAGGTTTTTTTGTTTTTGTTTTTGTTGTTGTTTTAAGTGAGCTCTGCGCCCAACGTGGGGTTTGAACTCATGACCCCAAGATCAAGAGTTGCATGCTGTACTGACTGAGCCAGCCAGGTGCCCCAGGAAGAGGGTTTATACATATATTTATAATTATCCTTTTTGCAAAAATTGAAGATTTAATAAAATATTTAATGAAATGTGGAAAATCTGTAGCTTTACAGTTTATTTTTATGAAATATAATTATATGAAACCTTTTTGGGCAGTTTCTGCACCTAGAAAGCACCTTTGAAGAAAAGGATTACGTATGTGAAAGAATGGTGGAGTTTCTGATGGGAGCAGCTAAGCGGGAAGCATCAGACATCCTGTCCTTTCAGCTTTTAGAGGCTCTCTTGTTTAGAGTTCAGCTCCACATATTTACTGGAAGATGCCAGAGTGCACTTGCAGTTTTACAGGTAAACAATTATTATAGCATTTAATTACACTTTATAGAGAGTTTTTTAAAGGTCTAAAACATTATAGGTTAGCATTGTTTAATAAGAACACAGACTTTAGATTTGAATCCTTGTTTTCCACTTAGTAGTAAGTTGAATCAGTTTATGACTGTTTCTTCACTTGCTTAGTGGGGATAATGCATGTGTTTAAGAGTGTTTATGAGGTTCAAATGAAAATAACGTATGTTAAGTACCCACCAGAATAAACTTCAATATTTAGACAATAAGGGAAAAAAACTAGTCCAAACTGAGAATCTCCTCTATGGGTTTGGTGGGTTTTTTTGTTTGTTTGTTTTACTGTTTTCTTTTTATCTTACTAGATTTTGAATGTCAAGACACTTAAAATGTACAAATAAGTTGAATCTTTTTTCATAAATTATATCATAAACCTTAGCACAGTAAAAATTAATCTGATACTGACATCTCAAGTTTTTTTCATTAAAAAAGTTGTTGACTATCAATATTTCAACTTAGGTATTTAAGAAACACTCCAAAGAAATACGACATTTGGGTTCTTTGCCTTTACATTTGAATCTTATGAGGAATAGGAGTCATTATTTTTAAAAACACAGATTATTTTTTGATTTTACCTAGAATGCTTTGAAATCAGCTAATAGTGGAATAGTAGCTGAGTACCTTAAAACAAGTGATCGATGTTTGGCATGGCTGGCCTACATACATCTTATTGAATTCAACGTTCTCCCTTCAAAATTTTATGATCCATCTAATGCCAATCCTTCAAGAATTGTTAACACAGAATCATTTGTAATGCCATGGCAAGCAGTTCAAGATGTAAAGACTAATCCTGACATGTTGTTAGCAGTTTTTGAAGGTAAGTATGTTTATAAGTTATTTAGAACATCAACTTATCCCTTATTTTGAGTCTTCATAATTAATTGGAACAAATTCATATGTACATATTGCAAGTTGTTTTACACTTTATTATATAAATGCTTAGAAGATTAAGGATTGAAAAAAGATGATTAGGGATTGAATCACATAAGATAGACATTTGGCATATATGAAAGCCAGGAACTGTGCTACATTACATAATTTTTCTGATTATGGCAAAAGATATCAGCTAAAGTTGTAGATAATAGAGATTATATAGGTTTAATGAGTTGATTGAAGTAGAGAACCAGGTAATTTTTTTAAAGCAGTCTGTCAAGATGAAAGTTAAAAGATTATAACTTATCTTTTCAAGCAATTGGAAAACAGGTATAAAGCCTATTTCCTCCTAGTAGGAAGTATATAGCTTAGTCAGAAGATAAAATCTATACATTTGATATATAGTCTAAATTCTGTACTTACAGAAGAGACAAAGATCTGTGATTTATAAAATTATATTGTACAGGTCATAAACCCAAAGGAAAGAGATTATTGTAGGTTGGCATGATGAAGGAATTCTTCATAGAAGAATTAAGACTTGGAGCTGGACTTTGAATCTTGACTCTGATGTGACATAGTTGGCTTGCTCAAAGATGGGACCCTTGTCTTATCTCTGTATTTCCCAAGGACCTATTATGTCTGGCAGCATACTAAGTGCTTAGTAAATATTTATTGAATAAACCAGCGAAGAAAGGAAGGAAAAGAAGGATAATCCTGTTAGGGGAGCTAAGTAAACAAAAAGCAACATAGGAGTTGGTGCTATGGATTTGAAGGGAGATTAGGAGAAGGGAGAGTCCTTATCAAAGCGAGAGTTTATGCTGTAGAATAGTAAGAATAAAGCTTGATAAGTAGAATGATACCAGATTTTCAAGAACTTTGTAAGTGTGGTAGACTTGATGACAATGGTTCTTGAAGAAAGGAAAAATGTGCTGAAGAGGAATGATCCCAAAGGTATATGAAAACAACCAGAATCTGATGGCCAAAAGTGAATCACAAAAAAAAGTAACCTGGGAAAGAGGGAATATTTATTGGAGACATTTGAGGTTATCACATAGAGATGTGGGGGACTGATTAAATGTCAGGGAAGAAGAGAAGAAATAGTCAAAATAATTTCAGGGTTTTGAGACTGGGAAAAAGAAAGTGTACGGATAGAAAACAGGTAAATTTGGGAAGACTGATTTTGGTAGTACGAGTAGTATTTGTGAATGGTAGGTAATTGGTCATCCAAATGGAAGTGCTTGTTGGCAGAAGGAAATAAGGAAGTGAACTTAAGTGGACGATTATGGATAGAGAAATGATTTGAAAGTTATTAACATAGGAGTTACTATACTATAAAGTGCTTTATAGTTTTTAATGTGCTTTTGCAATAAATTATTCCATAGTTGAAGCAGTGAGATATTTTCTCTGAGGAAATGGAGATTTAAGAGTATAGCAGTAAGGAGTGAGAGAGGAGTCAATGAATGAGACCAAGAGGACATGTAAATAAAGAAGAAGAAGAACATTATCAAATGCTAATCAAATAAAACAAATGGAGAGGTTGGCTTTCAGGTTTATATAGATGATTTTTATAAGTGAACTTCAGAAGTGCAGTTTCAGAATGACATTCACTTTTAAATTCTGTAAATCTGGGAAATCTTGCTACCACTGAGCAGGGAGGAAATGGTGACAGCTGTGCAAAGTGCAACAGTGACCCACTCTCTGAGATGCAGAGTGGGGACTCTACAAGGGGAAAAGAGTGTTTTGAAGGAGTAAAGAAAGGATCTAGTTTAGGGGGAGACATTTAAATGGCTATAGAACAGAGAGCAGGGCCTCTTGAATTGGGTCAAAGAAAGATGGAAAGAGAATTCATTCTTTGATTTTTTTTTTTTCCCCCCAAATCAATTTTAAGGCATTTAGGTAAATGCAGAGACACTTTCTAAGTGAAAATGTTGATACGTGCAAGAGCTCATATAGAATGGTTTTATTACCAGGAATGTGAAGGTAAGAGACTGAGTTTTAGGGAGTTTGGAGTTACCCGAAAATACCTCCTTTGGGTAATAAACCAGGAGTTCAGTAAAGATAATAAGATGATGGGCAAGCAAAAGGGTAGGCCACCATGTTTCAATTGGTGTCTCAGAGTTTAAATAACATAGTCAAATAATTCATTTCATGTTTGATTTCTGTTACTGTGATGTTTTTGGATAGATGCGGTGAAAGCTTGCACAGATGAGAGCCTTACTGTTGAGGAAAGAGTAGAGGTCTGTGTTCCACTTTACACAAACATGATTGCTCTGCACCAGCTTCTAGAGAGGTAAAACTTAATTGACAAGCAGTTAACCTTGTGTTAAAAATTGATTTTTTTTCATGTGTTTAGACATGTTTTTTTCTTATTAAGGTATGAGGCTGCAGTGGAGCTTTGTAAATGTTTATTGGAAACGTGTCCCATGAACTGCCAATTGTTGGAAGCCCTTGTTGCTTTGTATTTGCAAACAAATCAGCACGACAGAGCCAGGGCAGTGTGGCTTACTGCATTTGAAAAAAATCCTCAGAATGCAGAGGTTTTTTATCATATGTGCAAATTCTTCATCTTACAGGTAAAAAAAAAAAAAGCCTCATAATTCTTAAATATTTTTTTGTGTTTCACGTTTCCTTATTCATTCTTTACGATGTTTCAGGCATCAGTCTCTTTAGGAAGCTTTTCCTAGTATTTTTCCCTTTGCAGATTGTGTTACGTATTCCTTCTCTCTTTGCTAAAAATACTCTGTGTGTAGTTCTGTCATTGCACTTATGTTGCTTCGTAGTTTTGTTTCTAGCTGCTTTATATACTAAGAACTTTATGAGGGCAAGGACCATGTCTTAATCAGATTTAGAGCCCCCAGCACACCTAGCACCAGTGCTAAACATGCAGTAGAAGATTATTAGACAGGGGCGCCTGGGTGGCTCAGTCATAAAGCATCTGCCTTCAGCTCAGGTCATGGTCCCAGGGTCCTGGGATCAAGCCCCACATCAGGCTCCCTGCTTGGCAGGAAGCCTGCTTCTTCCTCTCCCACTCCCCCTGCTTGTGTGTTCCCTCTCTCGCTGTGTCAAATAAATAAAATCTTTAAAAAAAAAAAAGCTTATTAGACAGTTGGTGGATGTGGTATATTGGGTGTTAAGCTGTTTAATGGTTGGTTGGATTTAATTGGAGATCAGAATATAGAGTTATCTCTACCCCCATCTATTCAAGAAACTTAATCTTATCAGTAGGGGGTGATTAAGGGCTTTTTCCTCCCTTGAGAGATTTAATTAAACATTGTAAGTGTAATGTGTATCCTTCCTCTCTTCTTTTTGAAATAGAATCAAGGAGATAATCTTCTTCCATTTTTGCGGAAATTTATTGCATCCTTCTTTAAACCTGGGTTTGAGAAGTATAGTAACTTGGATCTATTTCGGTAAGTTTGTTGAACTCTTGATTTTATAGAAGAAAGGGACAATATAGTTTAGTAGAAAGATTACAGATTTTTTTGTGGGTTGATTACATTTTAGACTGATGTTAAAAAAATACTTGAACACTCTTACAGAACTGTTATGAGGGCAGTAGAACTGAATAAAAACAGAAAAGATGTAATATGCTTTGCATTCTTTGGATTAAAGACACTGAGAAAGGAAGGCTTATATTAACATCATGGTGACTCATTCTGCTTTTAATTCATTGTTATTGTTAATTTTAGTACTTAATACCATAGCAGTGAATTATCTGAGACAATGTCAAGGGAGTTTTGAAAAAATGAATTTTAATTTATTTGATTGGTGACCTCAAATGGATGTAGTACACCTTTTACTTTTTTTTAAGTCTAAAGAGATCCCGCTCTAGCCTCTCAAATACAGAGTGAGAAGTTTTCGAGCAGTCTTTTCTCAAGCATCATTTTCTCAGTAACTTATGTAAAGCTCTATTTACTGCCTTTGCTTGCTTGGTTTTGAGTTCTTACTCTAACAAGAGAATAACAGTAAGAGGCCACAGGAAATCGTAAAGAATTATTTGGGGGGGAAGGCTTTTCTTCCCTTCTTTCTCCTCATCTCTCTCTAGGCATCACCAAACTTTTTCACTTAAGGGCCAGATAGTAAATCTTTTAGGTTTGCAAGCCATATGGTCTACCACTACCCATCATCTATGCTGTTTTAGGAAGAAAGTAGAGACAACATATAAATGAATGAGCATGGCTGTATTCTAATAAAACCTTATTTACAAAAATAGGCATAGCCTGCTGATTCCAAGTAAAACAGCATCAAAAGGAAAATACTTTATCATCACATACTCTATTGTTTTATGTTAGGAAGAACTGAGAGAAGGAAGGCCCTGAGGCACCTGGGTGGCTTAGTCAGTTAAGTGTCTGCCTTTGGCTCAGGTTCTTGGGATCAAGCCCCGCATCAGGTTCCCTGCTCAGTGGACAGTCTGCCTCTCCCTCTCCGTCTCCCTCTGCTCCTCCCCCCGCTTGTGCTTGTTTTCTCTCTCTCTCTCTCTCTCGCTTGCTCATTCTCTCAAGTAAGTAAATAAAATATTTTTTAAAAAAATAAAAAAAGAAGGCCTAAGCTGAATATCTCCTAAAAATTTTTATTGTAGAAAACAGTACAGATAACATTTTGGTTTTATATATGCAAGTCTAATGCTTAGAAATATTTTTCTTTATTTAGGTGCTCCTTCTGCCTACCCCACAGTGTAGCAGTGTTCTATAAAAACATATTTTAAAAAAGTAGCTCAATGTTTTGTTAATTTGGTGATCCATCTACCCTAGAATATTTTGTGAACATTCTAGTTTTAGTTGAGATTTGGCAAAAGTTGGTGTCACTATTCTTTCCTAGACTTGAGTCTTTGTCTGTCCTTTCTGATAACCAGTTTATTGACATAGTGATTTTAGTACTGTTTCTGAAATTCTTTCTGCTGTTATATCTAGATTAATACCTTACAGTTAATTACAAAAGAATAATTTAAAATACAAATTAATGGAGAAGAATTAAACTATTTTATAAGAAACTTAGAGATTATTCAGCTTCCCCATGCTGACTTTGTCCCTGTTTAAATTAGAGTGCTTTAATGTCTCAAACTTAGGCACAGGACAGATCCAAAGCTGACCTTTTTACAGACTTGCTGGCTCTGATCTTCCCTTGGGCATGGAGGTAATTGGTTTAGCTTAAAAGAAGATGCTGCCAGTTTCTACTGTGGTAACTAATCAAAGATCTGAAGATCTTCTTGATGTCAGTTTAATGAAGCAGACTAAATAACTGTCAATAAAAATTTGGAAATGGATTGCCTCCACATAATCTTACTGTTTACTAAGTCACCTTGTTTTATTAAATTTTTCATGGGAAAAGTCATAATTCACAGTACACTAAGAGTTGACAACAGAAAAGAGTTTCTTTTGCTTAGTTTATTTAGACAATACTGAAGACCTTATTTACACAGAGTGTGCATTTTCTGTTAATTTAGGAAATATTTTTTGTATCTGTTATTAGAAGAATGGTAATAGGTGAGAATGTTTAGCATTGTCATACTTCTTATTGATACTGATATAAATTTTTTAAATTTACAAATATAGCCAAAGTTTATTAATGGAGTAAGTCACTGCTCTTACTGGGTTCAAAAAATTTTTTTTTTTACTTCATAAGTTAGAAATTGTAAAGCAAAATACTTAGAATGTAGTATGTATTGTAATATTTACCTAGAATTGGGTTCTGTCATTTCCCATGTGACATTTACTACAAAGACAGAGGGAGGGTGTGTGGGTGGCTCAGTCAGTAGAGCGTCTGACTCTTGATTTTGGCTTAATTAGGTCAAAATCTCAGGTTCGTGAGATTGAGCCCTGTGTCAGGCTCTGCCCTCAGCAAAGAGTCTGCTTCTCTTCCTCTCCCTCTGCTCCTCCTCCCCGCCCGCCCCCCCACATTCTCTTTCTCAAATAAATTAAAAAAAAAAAAAAAACTAGATAAGGTAATTTTCATGCATTTCAAGTCAATTTGAAGATTAGTAGATAGCCACAAAAGTTAACTTGGGGATTTTATTCATTTTACTGAAGTTAGCCTAGGGATGGAGTCTTACGTAGATTAAATTTGAAGTCATCTCTTACGTCAGTTTTCAGTTGCCAAATCTAGTATCTTTAGAAGTTAAGTGATTAACTCATGGTAATATAGCTAGTTATGGCCAAGTTCACAAGATGATAATAACCTGACTTCTAGATGTCCCACTTCTTCCTTTGCTTATGGTTCCTCCTGTCCTCTGCCACCATACAACTTCTGTAATCCATTAAAACTTAGTTCCTTGAAATAATTTTTAAATCCAAGAGATCACTGTATTTCCTTTAAAAACGTTACTCTTGGGGCGCCTGGGTGGCTCATTCGTTGAGCATCTGCCTTCGGCTCGGGTCATGATCCCTGGGTCCTGGGATCGAGCCCCGTGTGGGGCTCCCTGCTCAGCAGGAGGCCTGCTTCTCCCTCTTCCTCTCCCACTCCCCCTGCTGTGTTCCCTCTCTTGCTGTGTCTCTGTCAAATAAATAAATAAAATCTTAAAAAAAATAGAAAATAAAATAAAAAAATAAAAACATTACTCTTGCAGATGTTGGTAAATGTTGTACACACAAATTCAGATATATTGGGGAGAAACCTAAATTAGAGTCAAATAGATTTCTTTACTGATTGACTTTATAGAGTCTTTAATATCCTATTAAATATCCCACTGTGGCTTTTTAAGAGAGGGCTGTAATTTTCAGTATTTCCCAATCTTATTTGATCATGGTCCTCTTTTGATAAGTGCCTTATAGACTAGTGTGTTACAGAATATACTTAGATATCATATCTAAAATGAAACCTATAATGCTATGTATGTGTATGTATGTAAATGAGAAAGAGATTGTTTTCAGATGTCAAGTTTTATAACTCTTAAAGAACTTTTTGTTTTTACAAGAAAGTATAGATTTTGTGGGAAAATTTTAGAGACATGGTAATCCCATTTGTTCTCTGTTTTTAATTAGCTTTAATTAGATGATTATGGGGTTTGTTTAATTTGGGGGATAGAATAAATTCATTTTGAAGAGGAGTTACTCGTGTAGGTATAAAAGAATAGACTGTGTGATGCTAGAGATGTGACCAAAGCAGTACGGTTATACATGTGAACACAGTCTCAAGACTCAAAGTATTTCAAAGACATTCAGGTTCAAGCAGAGGTGTTTTGTTTTGTTTTGTTTTTGTTTTTCTTAAGTATTAGTAATCCATGTGTGCATAGGCATAATTTCAAACAGAGGTTTGGTTTTGTTTTGTTTCAGGTATCTTTTAAATATACCAGGACCACTTGACATTCCAGCCCGTTTATGTAAAGGGAATTTTGATGATGAGTTGTTTAACTACCAAGTTCCTTATTTGTGGCTGATTTACTGGTGAGACATTATCTACTGTGGAAAGAAGTACTGCATATTAGACTTGCACTTGTTATTTATTACTGAATTATACTGTATTAAAACTAATTTGATGTTAAAGTCAATGAAGCAAAATTGAAGGGATGCTAAGGTTGTTATAGAAGAATACATTATTATAGAAGAAACCTCAGAAGAAGGATTCCATTGTAATAATATCTGTAATGTTTAAAATAATACTTTGTCATTCCTTTACCTAATTGAATTGAGCTGTAGACATACAGTGTTTTCCTTCATTTTTTAAACAGCCTTTGTCATCCTCTTCAATCAAGTATTAAAGAGACAGTGGAGGCATATGAGGCAGCATTAGGGGTGGCCATGAGATCTGATACAGTGCAGAAGATTTGGATGGAGTAAGTTTAGTTCCTCTTAATAAGAATGGGATTTGGAATAAAGGGATATGGCGGGGAAAGGGGTGATCACCTTTCTGAGTGAGAAAAACACTGCCTTAATTATTCTAAATTATAATATTTTTCTTTTGGCAGTTATCTTGTCTTTGCCAATAATAGAGCTGCTGGATCCAGAAACAAAGTCCAAGAATTCAAATTTTTTACTGATTTAGTGAATAGATGTTTGGTTACAGTCCCTGCCCGATACCCCATTCCTTTTAGCAGTGCTGATTACTGGTCCAACTATGAATTTCATAATAGGGTAAGAACTTAAAACTTTTCTTCTTTAGATATTTGCAAAAGAAGGGGACTTAAAAAATGACAGCAAAACTCTTGTTTTATATCAAGAGAGCTTTTCTTAGGACCACTTTTGTAGCATTTACTGTTACTCTTCACCGTGTTTCCTACTTATGACTTAAATCTAGGAACAGAGCCCTTTTAAGTTAAAGTAAAATGTGCATATTGATATATTTAAGAAAATTTAGCATTGAAGTACAATTGAAGTGATGTTAAGGTTTAAGACATATTAAAGAAGAAAGATCGAAAGAAGTAATTATAATAATATCTGTAATGCTTTGCATGATAAGTTGGAAATTTTACTCAATGAAAAATTCCATAATGTACAGTGTAGATACTTTTTTTGGTTACTATTTTCTCAAGTGAATATTAGCTATACATAGGGCATAAGAAAGCTGAAATTACACGCTGTTTAGAATTTTAATAGTAGAATATGACTAATGATATATTTATAAGGTTATTTTCTTATAGGAAAGGAAGCACAGGTTTGGTTTAGTTTATTTTCAGAGACCCCTTTCATTTAGTGCATGTAGGCTAAAAGCTCCTGTTAGAGCTCCATGTAGACTAAAACATATATGTATTTTATTTTATTTTTCGGTGGGATGGTTTTGTTGCTAATCAGGATAACCAATTACTATGCTTTGTACTTCTATGCCATTCTTTATCCCAGGATCTCAAACCACTTTATGGACATTAAGTCATTTACACACGGGCATTCCATGAGCAAGATGTGGCAGGTATTATTAGTCCTATGACTTGCCCAGCTATACAGCAAGTAAAGGTAGACTCAGGAATGTAAACCCAGACTCCTGGCTTCTAGTAGTCAGTGTTCTCAGTCCATGGCTGTCATCACTAGATCATATTTCCTAATTCATATTTGGAAAGTCACTAATATAATTAATGGTAGGAACTGTAACTCACAGCATCATACATTATTATAATTTATACATTCATGTCTTTTAAAGACCATTTTGGTTTTCTCATTAAAACACATAGGTAATTGGATTTCACATTTTGTTGCATTCATTTTCCCCCCCCTCAACCTTTACAGGTTATTTTCTTTTATTTGAGCTGTGTTCCAAAGACTCAGCATTCCAAAACCTTGGAACGGTTTTGCTCAATTATGCCAACTAATTCTGGACTTGCACTGAGGTAAGAAAAAATAAAATTATTTTTGGTCTCAGCCCAATAGCGCTTCATATAAAATTATTTTTTAAAAACTTGATAAGAGTTGTCTGTTCTTTAGCATTTTCTCATTTGATACATACTACTTCAATTTCAGAGTTGTTAAGCAATATACAGCTATTCATGTAAAAGTCAGTATAAAAATCTGGTCACTTCAGAAAACTACATTATAAGGGGCCTATGATTCAAGTAAAGTTATCTGCATTCCCTAAGCACATACCATCTGTCCTTAGCACATGCATTATAAGTAGTAAGCATTTTTTACATAGCAAAGGAATATTACTTAAAAGGTTTGTAAAGTGTTAATGGAGATAGCAGCCAACTATATATATTTTGGTTACTATGATTTGTTTTCATGTATGTCAGTCATTCTCAAGTATTATCATGCATCAGAGTCTCCTGGGATGCTCATTTAAAATACAGATTCCTGGGGGCCTCTGGCTGGCTCAGTTGGTAGAGCTTGTGACTCTTGATCCTCAGAGGTCGAGAGTTCAAACCCTACATTGGGCATAGAGGCTGCTTTAAAAATCAATTAACTAAATAAAATATAGATTCCTGAGCTTGAGCCCTCAAATACATTTGAGAAACACTTATCTAGGGATTTCATACATTGAATTAGAGGGAGACTTCTGAGCATTTCTTTGTAGTTTCTCTGCTCTGACAGAGTAAACTTATTCTCACCCTCAAGAATTGTGCATTTTAATTCAAAATGGTACCCTCCATGCTAATGCTTTGGCTTCTGCTTGTGCAGTCACTCCCACTGCATCAGTTGTGTCATGTTTCTAAGTTTGTTTTGTGGATCATAAGGTACCTAAAATATTTATCAAATATTTCTTTGTGTTTTAAAGTATTTCCATTCCATTTAGCATGTATGTGGGAAAATGGTATGAGATTGAAAAAAATTTAAAGGCTTAAGGCTATGACAAAAATAGTGTTTCATAATAAAAATTCTTAGTAAGCATTCCAGTCTGCAGAAGCTAATACAGAAATTTCTATTATAAAACATCACCTTTGGGGAGCCTGAGTGGCTCAGTCAGTTAAGCATCTACCTTTGGCTCAGGTCATGATCCCAGGGTCCTGGGATTGAACCCTGTGTCGGGCTCCCTGCTCAGCGGGGAGTCTGCTTCTCCCTCTCCCTCTGCCCTTCCCCCGGCTCGCGCTCTGACGTGCTCTCTATCTCTCAAATAAACAAAATCTTTTAAAAAAATAAAGCATCACCTTTGGTAAAACATGAAAAACAGAAAATGTCATATTTTGACTAGTATCTGTTAGGATAGGCATTTAGGAATACAGGTAGTTTAATTGTTGGTTTTGATGATAGAGCTCCACTTGCTGTGTTTTGATAGTTATTTCCTTGTGGTCATTCTTGTCTTTTTTTTTTTTTTTTTCCAGAATAGAGAACTTAATAATTAGTCACTGTACTTACATTTTAACCCAAGAAACATTCATATTTCATCTACTCTGTTTAATAAAGACAGAAAAATACAAGGAAATTATATTAATATATCAAGTCATTATTTTCAAAAATTTGGGGGAGGGAGCGCATGGAGTGAGTGCTTTAATAAGAATATGTAGACCTATTTTAGTCTGTTGAATGTGGCATGGGCCTTGACTGGGCATCTTACTAGTTTGCCTATTCCTTTCCCAGGGCAGTTTTTGTAAGAGGCATTTACAATCACTTGCTGAATAGCCTTGAGGGAATTTAACTGATCAAAAATTATACCTCATCAAACATTCTGCTCATAGAGCACATTTGGGGTTCCCTACACTTGCAATGCTTTGTTCATTTTCCTGAATGTACTTTGCAGGCTACTTCAACATGAATGGGAAGAAAGCAATGTTCAGATTCTGAAACTTCAAGCCAAGATGTTTACATATAATATTCCAACATGCCTGGCCACCTGGAAAATGTAATGCAGCAATCATGTACATGTTTTTATAGCTATTGCTTTTATTTGTAAGGTTTGCTCCAGACAGGTAAATCTGAAATGACATCTTTTTTTTTTTTTCCTGGACAGAGCTCTAATTTAGATTTATTTTTGGCACTTGCTGAGCTTTTCTACTGAGAGTAAGGGCGTGCTCACTAACAATTGCTTCTAAAAGCAGAATGGATGGAGTTTTAATTTTTTTTGAAGCAGAACATTTAGATAACAGTACTGTTATCAAACAAATCTGTTATACACATTTTAAGACCATCTTTTTTTTAAATGTGGGGTTTTCCCCCTCTTACAGATTGATGTCTTCTTTCTTTTAAAGGTATTATTAGTGCCAGGTGTTTTTACTAGTAATTATGAGTATTTTTTACGAACGTTATTTATTTTCAAAACACTGGTCTGCTTAATTCTTGTAAAGTTGATAAAAATTGTTGAATTTTTCTTTTCACTATAGGTTACCCTCCTTGGAAGTTTAGCCTGTTACTTTCAGGAAGTTTTGTACTCAGATTCCCACAGTCAGTATTCTGCCAGTGGTAGTATCTCATTTCGTTCAAAGATATATAAATTTGTCTTCTCCCCTTTCTATATTCCTTTTTTTTTCTTAGAGCCATTGCTGCTGAGATTGTGCTAAAGGGACAAAGAGAGGTAAGTTATGATTGATTTATCAGATGGGTCACTTTGTTTTTAAGCTGTCAGCCCCTTTTGTTGACTTCTCCGTTTAAAAGGATTAAAACATAAATGTTTATGTGCTAAGAGCTCTAAATGTTTGGAAACTTGAAAACCCAGTGTAACCATTTTGTATATTATGAGGTCCCAGTGAAATAATTAGGATTATAAACATGTTTTTTATCATGTTTCCTGATGGAATTGTGTGTATATCTATCTTATAGGTCCACCGTTTATATCAGAGAGCCTTACAGAAGTTACCTCTTTGTGCATCACTGTGGAAAGATGTAATGCTTTTTATCTTTTATTCATCTTGAAGTTTTCCTATAAATTTTCTGCATGTGCCATATCCATTGATGTGGTGATGCTCAAAATCTAGCTAAGTCTTACTTCTGTGCTTCCCTGTCTTTTACAGCAACTCTTGTTTGAAGCATCAGAAGGAGGTAAAACTGATAACCTGAGAAAACTAGTTTCCAAGTGCCAAGAGATTGGAGTCAGCCTAAATGAGCTCTTAAATTTAAACAGTTACAAAACAGAAAGCAAGAATCACTGAACACTGGGTGCAGTCAGTTCTAAGTCCTTATAATAATTGCCAAAATTATTTGAATGATCCTTCAAGATTAGGCTGATCCCTGGCTAAGGTCTGCGTAAGGCAGACAAGCATTACTGATCATATCAAGTCCCCTACAATATCCTATCCTCAAAACCGGAAGCAATGAACATGACCCTCTTCGGTTGGATAAATGAACTTCCTGTTTGGCCTACTTCTGGGCCCTGCCAGATTCTCATAACATCATGTACGTAAGTATAGTTCCTCAAAGTGACTGACATTTATTTTAATTTTGCTTTGTTTTTGTTTTTATTTTTTACTTTTCCCCCTTTCTTTATGTTGTGCTATTCCTGATTCACTTGACACTCTCTGATGCCTGAGAGATTCTTGTTTGGGATTTAATTTCCAGGGCTGTGTTTACAAGTAAAATGCAGGCAGTCCCTTTTAGTTCTTCTTCTTTAAACCTTTTGAGATTCTTCATTTCAGGATTAAAACTTAAGCAGTCCATCTTAAGGAAAGTGTAACTGCCATGGCCACAAGTCTGCTAGTTGCACTTGAATGCTCTAACAGGGTTGTTTATTGCCCTTTCTACGTTCTGGACTCCTTGCCGAGACTGTTTAACTTGAAGATTAAAGAAACTATTGCAAATGCCAGTGCATCAGAACCTAAGAGTGGTCAAATATTATGTGCAATTTTTTTGTAAAGAAATTTTAATTTATAATAAAGTTTAACAGTTTAAAGAACAGTTAATATTCGAACTGCTTTGTATTGAAATACTACTTTGTAGTATTAAAATTGTTTATAAACAAAATATTTTTAATATAAGTTAACTTTTTAAAAAATGTTGCTGTCTTTATTCACTTTTCACACTGGTGGGAAAGGGTTGAAGTAGGAGATACGGATTTTCCCTGTAACTATATCCTAACCTTTCCTATAAAAAGTTTAGTGACTTTTTAATTCACAAGATAGGTTCCCCTTCTATTTTGAGGACAGTGAACACATAGGTTTGCATTACCATTAAATCCCTCGTTCTCAAGACCCAGTGTTTAGAAAGTATCTCCCAACTGTAGTTTGAATGATTTGCTTAGTGACAGGCTGTCTTATGTTCAATATCAGTATGACCACATATAAAGAAGACCTTGCACTTTTTTTTTTCCCAGTCTATAGTCAGTGGTTTGCACCTGGTAGAAAATTGGTTAATGACACACACAAACACACCACACACACTTTCACAAATCTGGTTTTATAGCCACAATTCAATCTAACTGTTGGGGGAGACAGAGCAGTAGCCCCCATGAAATAGTAGGCAAATTTGTACATCTGTACATTTGTATAATGCTTAGTCAAAATAAAACCATGTTTTGAGGCCCCACTATGTGCCTACCAGATGGTGCATATTTGGCTAGTAGGTGCTGTTGGGTGAGGTCAGGAATGAAACCTACTTGGCTAGTGTTTTTCGTTAAATCAAAAAGAGGCTGATTGATTTTTCTCTAAAACCAAAGAAATTTGGGTAGAAGATCATATTCTTCCATTTTTATGCATTTAGCTATTTAACCTTGAAAGCTTTTCCTGCTCTATTATTTGAAAACCATTGTTAGGTCCTTAGAAAAATTTTTCCAGTCTGTTACCTCATAGTGTAACAGTTTTGATGTTAATAGCTTTAAGTGTCTCAGTAGTGTTTTTTGAGACAGTGCTAATAAGTTTTGAACTTCTGTATATTCTTTTTTTTTTAAGACTTTATTTATTTGACAGAGGAGGACACAGTGAGAGAGGGAACACAAGCAGGGGGAGTGGGAGAGGGAGAAGCAGGCTTCCCACAGAGCAGGGAGCCCGATATAGGGCTCGATCCCAGGACTCTGGGATCATGACCTGAGCCGAAGGCAGACGCTTAACGACTGAGCCACCCAGGCGCCCTGAACCTCTGTATATTCTTAAACTTACCATTTGTTGCATTAACAATTGATCAGCAGTAACTTTTACATCTTTTTTAAAAAGGAATACTTTGTGGGCTCCTGGGTGGCTCAGTAGGTTAAGCATCTGCCTTCAGCTCAGGTCATGATCCCAGGGTCCTGGGATTGAGCCTTGTGTTGGGCTCCCTGCTCAGTGGGGAGTCTGCTTCTCCCTCTCCCTCTGTTCCTCCCCCCCTGCTTGTGCTCGCTGTCTCTCTTTCTTTCTGTCTCCCTCTCTCTGAAAAAGAAAAAAAAAAGTATACTTTGGGGGTGCCTGGGTGGCTCAGTCAGTTGAGTGACCAAGACTCTTGATTTTGGCTCAGGTCATGATCTCAGGGTCATGAGATCAAGCCCAGTGTCAAGCTCTGCACTGGGCTAAGAGCCTGCTTATTATTTTCTCTCCCTTTCCCTTTGCCCCTCTCCCCCTAACTCTCTCTCCCTGGGGGGAAAAAAAAATGCTTTGGTGCATCAGCTCCAAGGTCCAGCCATGCAGGCTATACACTGTAACAACTCCAGGGGTCACCATCACATATTGTGCTTAGTCATGCAGGTAGAGGACCTAGCATATGTAGCTGTTTCCTTTTTGATCAGTTGTCATATTGCTATTTAAAATCAAAAAGCTTGGGGCGCCTGGCTGGCTCAGTCAGTAGAGCATGTGACTCTTGATCTCGGGTTTGTGAGTTCAAGCCCCACATTGGGGTGGAGTTTACTTAAGAAAAATAAAAAAATAAAGTATTTTAAATAAATAAAATCAAGAAGCTATTTTATAGAAATTTTATTGCTTTTATTTATTTATTTTAAGATTTTATTTTTTGACGGAGGCACAGCGAGAGAGGGAACACAAGCAGGGGGAGTGGGAGAGGGAGAAGTAGGCTTCCTGTGGAGCAGGGAGCCCAATGCGGGGCTCAATCCCAGGACCCTGGGATCAAGACCTGAGCCGAAGGCAGACGCTTAACGACTGAGCCACCCAGGCACCCCAGAAATTTTATTGCTTTTAAGATACTCTCTTTTTTTTAAAGATTTTATTTATTTATTCATGACAGAGAGAGAGAGAGGCAGAGGGAGAAGCAGGCTCCCAAGGAGCAGGGAGCCCGATGCGGGACTCGATCCCAGGACCCTGAGATCATGACCTGAGCCGTAGGCAGACGCTTAACCATCTGAGCCACCCAGGCGCCCTTTAAGATACTCTCTTAGTCACCCTTCCTGTCATTTTACAAATTTAACCTCAAAAAAAAAAAAAAAAAAAGCACTGCTTACAAGTGAGTTACATGTATATGTTTTGGTCATCCTTCCATATTCATTTTTACCTGTTTTTTTAATTAGGTGCTTTCAACATAAAATAATTAGAATATTAAAACAGGGTTAAAGTTGATAAAGTTACTGTGGTAGGGTAAATATGCTATTTCACATGCTGTATGACTTAAAGTCTGGGCAGAGAAGTGGCATATAGCGAGGCAAGGTCAGTCATCGAGAACTGCCGTTCTTTGCACTCCCTTACTCCCACCAGGGGGTGGAATACAAAAGAGGCATTTTAGGCTTTGGGGTTTTATCTCTGATAAAGGAAGTGGTGTGGCAGATTGCGGTGTATTTTTATGTGTTTTCCTTCATTTTAGAGAACAGCCTAATATTTCTATTTGCCTTTTAACGGAAAGTGGACCTTGTAACATTGTTGTCACTGGATTATCTAAGGCGGTTTGCTTTCAATTAAAGGGCATATAAACCTACATCATAAAGCAAGCAAGAATCTCCAGGTGCAACATCTAAGAGCTAAAGGCTCTAAGCAGACAAGCAAAAGGTGATTAAGACTGACAACAAATGTAGAGAGACTTTATTGAAGATTGTAGTTCAAATATTTGTTTTTCAAGGTTGAAAAAGTAGGAACATATGGCTGTAATACAAAGCAGGGCCAATATTCTTGCTTAAAGCTGTCATGTGTTCGCAGATAAGTCATAATTTCCTTAGTCTGTTTTCAGATCTGTGCTTTAACATTAGTGTGAGGGAAGAATGGGGAAATACAATTTTAGTAACCTTTTAAGTTTGAGTATTATGCCTGCAAATGTATCATTGCCCCTCAGTACAAATTAACAGTAATTATACAGAGCATTTTGGAATAAGAAGTGTTCAAGTAAAGGCAGACTTCCAAGGAACATTCTTGACATTGTTTCTTTTTTTGTCCACCTCACAATTTCACAGTTGGGTCTATGTCTTTCCGAGCTGTGGTACTTAATGTAGGTGGTAGAGCTGAGCTGGAAAAGAGTTTTTTCTTTTATTTTTTTAGGGCTGTATTCCATTTACCACCAAAAAGTCCCCTCACTTTCTGCAGGTATTCTTCAGTTGTGCATTTATTATTTTGGGGGCCAGTGGACAGCCATGTAAGGACATGCTGCCCTGCCTTCATTACCATGGCCCACCCCCACTCACATAGCCTTCTCAGTAATAGTTATGCTATACATTGTAAGTACTACTTGATTGAGGTGTCTGCAATAAATGTGAAGAGTTTCTCATTTTTTTTCTCTGACATCTTTGAGGTAAAAGGAAGCTGTGTCTGTCCTTCATTATGGTAAAATGGATGTAGAATTTGTCTCCATTCTTCATTTGATCTTCACAAGAGGGACCACACAAGTTTTCAGAGACCCCACAGAACAGAATCACATTTTTTTCATTTCAGAATCAATTTGAGGGGCACCTGGGTGGCTCAGTCGGTTAAGCGTCTGCCTTCTGCTCAGGTCATGATCTCAGTGTCCTGGCATCAAGCCCCACATCGGGCTCTTTGCTCAGTGGGGAGTTTGCTTCTTCCTCTCACTCTACCTTTGTACTCTCCTCCTGCCCCCCCAAAATAAATAAAATCTTTAAAAAAAATGAATTTGAGCTTTGTGCTAGATATACAAAGATGAAAAAAGAGGCCACTGAACCTAACAACAAAGAGTATGTGCCAAGGAAGCTTTTTTTTTTTTTTTTTAAGATTTTACTTACATGAGAGCATGGGGGAGGAGGTGGAGCAGAGGGAAAGGGAGAAGCAGGCTCCCCACTGAGCAGGGAGCCCGACATGGGACTCCATCCCAGGACCCCGAGATCATGACCTGAGACCGACTGAGCGACCCAGGTGACCCCCAAGGAAGTATTTCGAAAGGGCACCAAGTTTGGGCTGGGAAAGTTTGGGAAAGTCTTCCTGGATGGAAGTGAATTATCGGCAAAGTCATAAAATAGGAAAAGTTGAGGCCAATAATATTTTTTGAAAATTACATGCTACTTACACCTGAGTATTAAAGAAGGGTTTGCACGTTTAGAAACATGCATTTTTTAAAGATTTTATTTATTTGAAGAGTACTAGCAGGGGGAGCAGCAAGAGGGAGAGGGAGAAGCAGACTCCCTGCTGAGCAAGGAGCCCGATGTGGGGCTCGATCCCAGGACCCTGGGATCATGACCTGAGCCAAAGGCAGATGCTTAACCGACTGAGCCGCCCAGGTGCCCCAAAACCTGTGCATTTTTTAAAACTTCCTAAAAAGCTGCTTCGACTTTGTACTAATTTATTCACAACTGGCTATTAGACATGACAACAGGTAGGATGTGTAAAACTGCATACCAGCCGCATCTGTCCATCTTGGGGCATGTTGTGCTTCCAAATCCACATGAACATGCTGAATAGAAGTCAGTTTTATCAGGCCCAATCTAAACAGCCTTGATGTGGAGAGTCCGATTGGAATTAAAACTGCTGCAACTGGTTTCCTTTTTTCTTTTTTTCCCCCTAACTCCTTCCGTAATGCATGAATGAAATGCTACTCTGAACATTTCCTAGTATCTGCAGATGCTGCAGAGCCCTGTATCAATCCCAGTCAAGGCTACAAAGTTCTGTTCCATGACTCTCTTTAAGACTTAAGACTATTTTTCTCTCTATAAAGTACTTGGAGATAGCCAAGCTTTCAATATTTTAAACTGATTTCTCCAAATGACACATTTTAGCCCGACACAAAGGTTTCAGACAATGTGGAACTCAGTAATGCCAGGAATGAAATAGTTCAGCTGGGGAGCAAAAAATCTTACATGAGCTTAGAAGGAATGGGCTTCCAGGTTTTCATCAAGAAAGCAGAAGATCCGCAATATCTGAGGCAAATATGATTGGTCTTAAGTGATGTGACTTTGCTGTGAGTGCTGGTGGGCCGGAATTTTTTCCTCAGTTTAAAAGTACAACTTACTGCACAGAAGACAGCGAATAGAATATTAAGAATGTGTGAGTCAGTTGTATCACAAACACCATAGAATAACAAATATTTTACTTTTATGGAAGATGTTAATAAATTTGGGGGGCCACCCAAAATATAAATGAATGGGACTCTTCAAAGGGCCATCTATGAAGTAAAAGCCTAAACCCAACAAGAAAACTGTTTGCACAGCTGATCTAAAAGAAAATACTGCACTTGACCTTAACTTGGTAATTTAAAAACTTCAAGATTATCAACTTCAGCCAAAACCAAGGGGGGGGTTACAATATTGTTTGGTCAGTCAAGCAAATTAAATCTTGCAAATGTTCTTACCTAGTGATGTAAGTATTATGAAAGAGAATGATAGCCAGTAGCCTAAGGGAGCTCAACCAATTAGGAAGAGTGATAGAGAACTGGTGAGCTGTCTGCGTTAATGGAGGTAATCAGAACATCTGTTGCCAAGGCCAAAACAAACACTCAACTTAGCACATCATACACTCAAAATTATGAGACTGCCTGTGGATAGATTTGGCATTTCATGCTGGTCGAAATGGAGCTACAAAGAAATAGTTTCAGGAGTATGAACCAATGTGAGTAATGAAAAAAGCATGTATCTAAAAGATCTGGATGTGATTTAGCTCCACCATTAACTAGCTGTGTAATCGTGACAGCTTGTTTCATTGCTTCGTGTCTGTTTCCACATATACAAAATATGGAAATATGTGCATTTACCTCAGGAGTGTTGAGAAATTATATAGTAGAACTTACCTTTTAAAAATGAGAGTAATATTTTGAGTTTGGGACCATTATCCAAAATTTTGAAGGCAAAGAGATACTACAAAATAAATTTGCTTTTGGGGGGGAATTATTTCATTACTGTCCGTTGGAGCAATGACCATACAAATATTCAAGCATGAGTTAGCTGCTATCTCTAAGAAACACAAAAGAAAGCACTACCATTTAAATTCAGTGGTGTTACTGCCCGAAATAACAGGTAAAACTTCATTAGCAGATAGTCTTCAGGTTAAGTCAGAAGAGATCAAGATGAAGATCCTGTCTGTTACCCGTTCTGAGGTTTCTCAGCATGCTAGGTAGGCTTTTTTTGGTGGTGTAATGGAAGATACAGACTACTCCATTCAGGATCCTGTTCTCACTTCTTGATGGGTGTAGAAAGCGTATTCATTGCTAATTTAAGTATAGAGAGTTAGCCGATAATCCTAGCCACCTTCCACTCGTTATTGGAGTTGCCTATGAAGGGCATGGCAGTAGTGACCAGTTTCAGCTTACTTGCAGGCCAGGAGTAATAAAATGACCTAATCAGGCAAGAGTCTGCATGATCCCCAAGTTGGAAGACAGCCCTCCAGGAACATACTTTAAAGAGAAGGGAATTGTTTTTTTCTTTAACGATAATTTTACTCTCTACTATAATGAACCCAATCCTGGTGGAAGCTCTGGTCCCAGTGGTAGAAAGAGAAAAAAAGTCAGAGACTGTATAACAGAGGGTAATTGGTAGCATTCACTTCTGGCTATTGGTTAATGTGGTACTGAATAAAAGCAATGTGACGTAGTGGGGGGGAATAAAAAGTATGAGTCAAGTAGCCAAGAATAAAATCCAGGGCTTTCACTATGTTGCAAACAAGTCTTCTATGTCAGGACTGACAAAAATGAAAATAGCAGTGGCTTAAACAAAGAAGTTTCTTAAGTAAAAATCCAAGTAAGGAGACAGGCTGACTGGTGTGGCACTCCATGGCGATAGAGTCTTAGGCGCCTTCCGTCTTGTTGCTCTGTCCTGTGTGATTTCCGTTCTCAAGAGGGCTGCCGCATGTAATTCTGCACGTGGCCAAAAGGCTGAAATATTAGGGGTTGCTATTAAGCCCATGATCAGCTTACCAAGCATCCTAGGGCACTGGCAGAGTCAGCCTGGAGGAAGGAGGACCTTTTTTAATTCACACAAAGGGACCAGCTGGACCCCAAGTTCTATGACAACGTGGTCCTTTTTCTAAACTGCAGCAGCACTCTGGGTGGTGGTCTTGATTCAAGGTGGCTTTTCCAGTCCCAGCCCTTTTGTTCACATTGCATTTAACAGGGAAGAAGAACAAGGAAAACAAACTTCCTCTCTTAAGAGTACTTCCCAGAAGCTGAATGTAACCACATCTGCTTCTGTCTCAATGTTTAGAACATAGATGCTTGGCCACTTCAAGGGAGGCTGGGATACATATTTGGGGATAGCTGAGCATCTCTGCCACACCACCATGAAAGAGTAAACAGACTATAGGATGAGGTTAGTGACTTTCTGATGGCAAAAACTGTCTAATGGCAAACCACTAAAATCCCTTCCAGTTCTATAGTCCTACTCTATAAATCTCTATAGTTTGGTATAGAAAAGCAGAAAGTGCATTTCCCCGAGTTGGCTGGTCAATGTAGGTTCAGGGATGGGCATTCAATAAGCACTAATGCTTAACTGAGGCCTTACTCTGTTAAGTGTTTGAGGTTTATGAACTTATTTAAATTCTCACAACAACCCGATGAAATATTGTTATAATCCCCATTTTGCAGATGATAAATAGAGTCAAGAGAAGTTAAGTAACTAAGTCACCAACACAGTAAATGACAAACCCAGGAAGTTAGCTCCTGAGTGCATGCCCTTAACTGGCAACTGAAAGTGTAATGTGAATTTAGCTGGTCCACTGAGAAGCAGTCTTGGAGCCTTTGAGGGAATTATTGAGAAAAGATCTTTCTTTTTGTTACCAAGCTAGTAGAACGTAAGCCTGGAGCTATGATAGCTACCTCACCACAGCACTTTGAAGGCCCACTGGGAGTGAGGCCCAAGAGGAAGTCAGAGCTGAGGGTGGAAAGAGCTATTCGTGGTGGCTACAGGATTCACTGTGCCTGAAACCAGATACTCCTGGATTTTTCAAGTATTTAAAAATTTTCATTCTCATCAACCACCAACCTTCCCTCCCCCCATTCCCCACACCTTTTTAAAATGAGCTTCTGAGATTCAGTAGACGTTCTTGTCCTCTGACAACACAGTAGGTTAACCGAATTCAGCTGAGCACCTGTGGACCTGTGCCTGAAGAGCATAAGTAGCATCACTGACTAAGACACTGAGGACAGAAAATGGAATAAGTTCACAGCCACATGAATAAAGCAACTTAAGTAGTAACTTTATGTTGAAGTTGAGGGGTCTGGAAGAATGGATAGCCAGAGAGTTGCATATTTAGAGATGTAGGGACTAAGGCTGAGAAAAGAAGACAGACTCTTCAGAGAGAAAAGTATGGCTTAGTGCTTAAGATCCTGGTACTCTGAATTCAACACCGGGCTATGTGACCTTGGGAAAGGTCACTTAACTCCTTTAGGCCAACATTTCTTCATTTGTGAGATGAGATTAATACTAGTATTGATCTTACTTGGCTCATAAGGATAATAAGATCATACATAATAAGATCATACAGGTTAAGCGCTTAGAACAGTGCCTAGAACACGAAATACTCAATAGCATTTGCTAGCCAGAGCAGATGTGAGGTTACAGAGGCAGTTTGAGGAAGAAGCCTCAGCAATGTGGGGTAGGGCAGCGGTTCAGCATAACAAGAAGGCTTGTGTGTGTGTGTGGGGGGGGGGGGGCGTCTAATTACTTGATAAAACTTCCCGAGAGTAAGGAAGACCTGAAGAACAAAATTGGGGCAAAGAAAGGGGAATAACCAAGTAAATTACTATTATCTATATTATTATTGTCAAGTTAGTTTGGACCTATATTTATTTGGCAAAATGAAGTTCTAATGAAGGCTTGGAAACAAAATGGTGCTGATGGATGGGGATGCCACTTGCAAAGGGATGAAAAGAAAGCATGGCTTTTTCAGTTGAGGGTTCCCTAGCATGGGGAATGTACTAAAGATACTACAATAATCCTCAGTGTGTTTCTAGATCTTCAGCATCAGGAACATCTGGTAACTTATTAGAAATGCAGGATCTCAGGCCCCATCCCAGACCTACTGAACTAGAATCTGTATTATAATAAGATCCCAGGGTGATTTTATGTACATTAACATTTGAGAAGCACTGCTCTAGGGTAGAGAGAAATTCATGGGTTTTTATTTTTTGAAATACAAAAGAATAAGAAATGTAGTCCAAAATCATTGGAGTATCTATTTAAATATCTGGAATATAGTGGCTATGAGTTGCATAGTTTTCTTCAGGCTCTGTCTCATTATGAGGTGTGTACCTACCAGGTTTCAGAAAACAGTACTAACCACGGATGCGCATCGTCATCAGTACTCTTTTTCTAAAACATGATAAGGAATAATTCTGGCTCCGCAAATTTTAAATCTTTAAGTGCTCTTGAAATTTAAGTGAATGTTAGATAATTTCTAGTTTATTCACAGGAACATTGTATTAGTGATGTATTGCTGTGGAACAAATTACCCCCAAACTAAGCAGTTTATAACAACAAACTTTTGTATCATGGTACCTCTGGGTCAGGAATCCATCAGGGCTTAGCTGGGTGGTTAGGTGATTTGGCTCAGGGTCCCATAAGAAGTTGAACCGAGCTGTTGGCTAGGGCTTCAGTCAGTCATCTGAGGCCTAACTAGAGCTGAAGGATCTACTTCCAAGCTTGCTCACATAGTTGTTTGCGAGCCTAGGTTTCTCACCACTTGAAAGTCTCCACAGACTGCCTGAGTGGCTTCATTGCATGGCAGCTGGCTTCCCTGGAGTGAGTGAGCCAGGGGTGAGAGAGAGATGCACAGAGACAGAGACAGAGAGATGGCACCAAAACATGGAAGTTGCAGTCTTTTATAACCTAACATTGGAGATGACATGCCATCACTTCTGCCATATGCTATTGGTCCCACAGACCAACCTTGGTACAGTACGGGAGGGGATTACCCAAGGGTGTGAATATCAGCAGGTGAAGATCATTGAGGGGCCATCTTGGAGCCTGGCTGCTACAGTGGTGGAGGAAGTTCTTCCCAATGAGCAGTGAAACCCATCACTAGCTCCGGGTACAGCTTGTACAGGTAGGAGCCTCTTCAGTCTTCATGGAGAGGAGGCAGCCCAGATGATAAATGACTTACAGCTCTCACACCCATGTTTGAACTACTTCAAGAGCTACTGATCCAAGCACAAATGAATTTTAGTCCCAAATGGATGGGGAAAAGAGGGGAATATGGAAGCAAAGAAGACCTATTCAGTCGAGACAGCCTTCCCATTCCAAAAAATCTGGACACAGAGTGGTCCCAGCAGTTATTTAATTCATAATTGTATCAAAAAGTGGGGAGGGATGTTTTACCTGAAAATAGTCAAACTGATTCCTCCAAAGAGGCCATACTCGTCATGTGTAATGACCTTCCCACATCAAAGGTTGGCCTTTTTGATCTAGAGCCAAAGAAGCAGTGAATGATGAGTATAACCAAATGGAGAAACTTCTACAACTCCTCTTATCAGCAGGCCAGCAGATAAGAAAAAAAAAATTCTATCACTTTGGTATCATTTCTCTTTAGAATGAGACTGCATCCTTTTGCTTCAGGTGATGCCACCTGCTTGTTAATCAGCTCTGTGCATCTTTCTGCAATCTCCTACATTGGACCAAGCATATGATCAACCCAATTTACTTTACATCCCATCGTCCACAAACTATTAAAATTGAAAAAAAATTGTATAGAGGAGCTATTGTCCATCTCCACTAAATTTTGGTGAGGATACATGCCTCTAGTCACACATGACAAATATTTAAACTTTATTTCTCATTACAAAGGTATTCAGAAGAAAAATTGGATATTCTGGAGATTGTAGCAGGCAAAATCAGCTATACAATCTTTTTTCTAATTATTCTAACAAAGCAACACATCAAGAATTCTCATTTTTCCATTGGAAAATAAAAGTTATGTTAATCAGAAACAATGACATTTGGTCTACTTTAGATCAAAGGCCCCTCCAAACCCCAGAGGGCCAATTCTGCTCTTGTTAAGACAAAAGCCTTGGGTAAAAAAAATATGAGAGTATTTTTTTTCTTCTTCTTTTTTGTGGACCATTTCCTTATTGTGGCTTCCAATAAACCTCTCAGTGGTGAGCAAGTTTTGACCAAAATGTCAAGCAAGATCTTTTTCTACTATGGAATGGAGATTTAAACTTTGAGGACTTAATCAGATAGGTATCAGATAAACATGAACATGCAAATCCCTCCAATGAAAACAACTTTTCCAATAATATAGTTTTGTGCCCCATTTTACTCTTGATTTTTATGGTTAATTAGAAAATAAACTTTGTTGACAGATGTAGTATACTGTGGGTATTTTATTAACCCCATTATGTAGTGAGTAGTCTGAAAAGGGAAGTGAAGAAACTTGCCCACTCTTAAGCATTAGAGCCGGGATCTGCTCCCAGGCCACCTGGCTTCAGAATCTGAATGCTCAATCACTTTGTTATATTCCTCCTCTACGTGACCACTCAGTGCATGTTTACTAAATAATTGACTTAAGTTCATGCGTACTATACAAATTCTTTGTAGACAAATGTTAAACAAAGGATGAAGATGTTTATAGAGTTTTATAAATATTGCTCTTAGTGCTTTAGCCAACATTTTCACTCATTTTTCTTTAATTTGAAATAAAGTTTCTCCTGTCTGCCTCTACCACTCCCCTTTTCTCTACACTTGGGATAGCCACTTTTCTTTCCCTTTTGTCTCCTGTTCTCCCTGGCCCTAGCAGTGATAGTTCAATTCCCGCTAAAGACCTAGCTTCTGTGGGCAGGACAGTGTGGTGGTTCTTGCACGTGAGCCCGTGTGCCTGCATCAGAATCACCTGGAAAGCCAGTTAAAACACAGATTGATGGACTCCAGAGTTTCTCATTCCCTAGGTCTGGAGTGAGGCCTGAGAGTACTAATTTCTAAGTTCCTAGCGACCACACTTTGAAAATTACTAGTGCAGCTATTCAAAGAAATTGCTCTGAGACCCACCTTTACTATTTATTAGGCAAGTGATCAAACCTTTGTTCGGTTAAAACTTTGTGGGGTGCCTGGCTGGCTCAGCTGGTAGAAGCATGTGACTCTAGATCTCAGGGTAGTAGGTTCAAGCCCCACACTGAGTGTTGATTACTTATAAAATAAAATTAAAAAAAACCAACCAACAATTTTGTACTACAGCTTCCTCATCTATAAAATGGAGATGACAACAAGACCCATCTCATAGGCTTATCTCCTAATTAAATGAGGTATTGTACATAAAAGTACATAACACTTTATCTAACACTAAAGAATAAAGCTTTATTCTTTACTGTTAGAAATATATTATATCTAATAACTAGTCTCATTAGTAGAGCAATATATTAAAACAATGTTTTATATAAGAAGTGTTTATCTTCAACACCAAATACCTATCTAAATATATCAATTACTATTTATAAAAAGAGCTTTCAAACACTCCCCAGAATATTCTTTTAAGTATGTCAGTGAAGTAACTTGTTATTTGAACATTGTTTTAATCATTATAGAACACTGATTACTGTAAGTCTTCTTGATCCTGTGGTATTGATAAGAACCGGTAGGTTTGTATCAAATAAAGTTATATTCACCAAGGACTTGGCAGACAAAATTAACAATGTCAATTTAAGTTAATAAAAATCTCCCGGGCGCCTGGGTGGCTCAGTTGGTTAAGCGACTGCCTTCAGCTCAGGTCATGATCCCGGAGTCCCTGGATCGAGTCCCGCATCGGGCTCCCTGCTTGGCAGGGAGTCTGCTTCTCCCTCTGACCCTCCCCCCTCTCATGTGCTCTCTCTCTCATTCTCTCTTTCTCAAATAAATAAATAAAAAATCTTTAAAAAAATAAAAATAAAAAAAATAAATAAAAATCTCCCAATGTGAAAAAAAAAAAAGTACCTAACACTGCCTGGCATAATCAAGCCTCCAAAACAGTTAACTATTATTACAAGCTGGCTTTTCCAGACATACTTACCCTTAAAATACATTCACTACTCAAATAATAGCTATTAGAAATTGAAAAAAAAAAAAAGGTATTTCTTGATAATTACTTCTCAGTAGAGAAGTTTTTTCTTCTGTCATGATCCTGGCCTCTCAGCCTACTTCTCTCAGGGGAGTAAGAGAGAGAAATCTTACCGGAAAGTCCAGGAGGGGCATCTGGCCGGCTTGTGTAATCCTCTTCCTCTCTTTTTTAAAATTCGGAACTAGTCTGTCCACAGGAACCATCAGTTCTGCTGCTCCGTGAAGTAACAATAGAAAACCTGATCTCCATGTGGGGAGGCCGTGGTCGTCCAGTGCTGCCCATGTCTGGGAAAAAGAATATGGCTAATTCTAGAAAGCTCACTTGCTGAGATTTTTAAGACACATCCTGCAATGTTAAGTGTATTATTAAAAAAAAAAGTGACAGATTGATCCATATCTGCTTTATTTTTTTCTTATTTCTCACTTCCTTAGAACTCAGGCCGAGAGAAAGGATGCCACTCCTTGGAGCTCTTTGAATGCAGTATGAGGTCTGAGGCTTTAGCTACGTAGTGTTTTGACCTTGGCAGGTCACCGAGGTTCATCGAGTCTGCGTCCACAGACGAGTACATGTTTTTATGCAGGCTCCACTGATGTTAAGCAAGTCTGGGGCATTTGAAGGCTGAGAAAAGACTGGGCTTTTTGGAGATCATGGCATCACAGAGCCTTCTGGAGATCATGTATCCTGTTCCCAGTGGTCCCGGCAATATTTCCAGAAGCTGTGCTTCGCGAAGGTGGAATAAAACTGCCCAGATACGCAGCTGATACCCTCTCCTGAGGGGACAGCCACACACAGGCTTGTGGATCACAGCCCTACTGGTGAAGCCGAAAGGACTGAGTTAAAAGAAGAGAAATGGTGAAGGCTGGGGCTGGGGCTGCAGTGGGGGATCATATTCTAACCCTCCTGCTGCCCTTTCCTTCCACGTGGAGGGAGTGAGGTACACTCCAGGCAGTATTCCATCATCCTTTCGACGCCTTGTCCTGGGGGGAGGGTAAGTGACATAGCTGATTAGAACTTAGGAGAACTCAGTCTTTTCCTCCCTCGGCCAATGCCCTCAAGAAGTTTCTGTTCTTCCGTGCTGTTATTTCACACCGTCCCATGGGGGGATGGGTGGCGGGCCAGTGTTCCCTGTGACCCGTGGACACGTCTGCCTAGTTCTCACTCAGGTATTGGGAAGCCTCCTTGTCTGCAGATGAAAGCCCTGCTGTCTTTCATCAGCTTTAGCAGCAAGAAAGGTGATGGTGGACCTTCAGCTGCCTTACTCCTGGTCCCAGTTTTCAACAGGTTCCAAACAAAGGCCGGGGAAAGGGTTTCTGTTTATTAAAATTTCCCAAACACCAGATAGTAGTTAAGCATTTACTGAGCACTTAGGAAGTACCAAACACTTTGCACAAGGTAAGCTGTGAGGTAGATGCTATTATTATCCCCATTTTGGAGATGAAGAAATGGCTGCTTAGAGGAATTAAGGAATATGCTCATGATTAATTAAAGAATATGGCCATCCAGAATTAAGTAATATGCCAACTTGGCTGGTAAAATGGCAGCACTAGTACTCAGGGGTGGGACTGTCTGGCTGGGGGCCCTGCCATTCCCTTTGTCCAGATTTCCTATTTGAGAACAGAAAGGCAGTTTAAAAAATATGGTTTAAAGTTTTTGGTTAAAAAAAAAAAAGGAAAAACCCAAAACTCTATGTATTATATATATTTTATGTAAATGCAGACTTCATTTTGAAGTTGTTTAAACATAACCAATAAACCAGTAAGTAGCCAAATAGAGGAGAAAATAATGATCTGTGGAAGGGTTGGTGGTTCACTGCTATATTTCCCCCTATGCCAGTGGAACCTGAGAGTGGGAGGGGGAAAAGATCTTACCTAGGAACTTAGGAACGACAATACAGCTGTATTTAAAAACATTTTAGACAGCGAAGGTAGGCAGTTTAGTTGGGGAGATACTTTGTTTGTGAGGGAGAGTATCAATAAAAAAAAACCCTTCAAACTAGCTCATTGAAAAAGAGGTTAATTGAGAGGATACTACAACTTCATGGACATCTAAGAACAGGACAAAAAGCACAACCAGGCCACCCAAGGAATGGAACTTTCTAGAAAGTCAACCTTTCATGGGGCTGCTGGCCACTCTATTCCTTTCTGCTTTCCAAAATTTAACCTTACACATAGTTTTGGCTTCTTGGGGTGTCAATGCTAGCCAAAATTCTGGTTTTGTTTTGTTTTTTTAAGATTTTATTTATTTGACAGAGAGAGAGCACAAGTAGGGGGAGCAGCATGCAGAGGAGAAGCAGACTCCGCACTGAGCAGGGAGCCCGATGCGGGGCTCGATCCCAGGACTCTGGGATCATGACCTGAGCTGAAGGCAGATGCTTAGCTGACTGAGCCACCCAGGTGCCCCCCAAATTCTGTTTGCTTTTTCAGTTCAAGCACCCATCCCATCATCATCTGACTTAGACTGTCTTAATGTCCTAATTCCAAATCCTTTGGAAAGAGCATCTGATTGATCTGTCTTGAGTCAGGGAAAATGTGATAGGGGTGGTGGCTGGGAAGCAATTGCAAACATGGTGCCAGCATGGGCTGGACAAGTACCTCCAATCTGTCACCCTTCGTAAGGAAAATCAAAATTAGTCACATCTACAGAACAGGCCAATCAAGAGCCCCCAGGCTCTTCTAAAAGATCCATGCCCATGACTGCCTGAGAGGGAGGTAACTCTGGCTGGTCAGATTTTGAACATGTGACCCTGACTTCTCCTTATCACTACCATGATTAATCGGATCAGAAAGGGTTATATGACCCAGAGGCAGCCTGTCCATCATCTGGGTAGTGATCTCTGAGATTGACTAGCCTCCAAAGCTCTGCTGCACAGGGACAACAGTGATCAATCAACTTCTTTCCCTTCTAGAATTGGAGTGGAAAACACAGAATGAGCCAAGGCAAGGATAGCAAGTGAGAGTCTCTCTCAAAGTGAGTCCTAAAGTGAGACTTGGGGGGATGGTGGGGTTCTCTTCGGAGATACTAGGCTAAAGTCATGAATGATCCCAAGTTATAAATAACCAAAACTGCGAGTTAAAGAAAAGTTACGGAATAGAGATGGTCAATTGGTAGCAATAGAAGTAGTTGAAGCACAAAGACTGGGTCACTTTAAAGGTGAGAGATCCGTAAGTTTAAGGAGTAACAAGAATTTCCATTCCTAGAGCTAGGTTGAAGACTTCTAGTTCTCCAACACCACACTAAGGTTCTTAGGCCAAGTTTTATTGAGATTCCTGTTTTTTGTTTTTTCAAAAAAAATATTTATTTGAGAGAGAGAGAGAAATAGTGCAGGTGCATGGAGGTCGGTGGGGACAGAGGAGCGGGTGGAGAGAAAATCTCAAGCAGACTCCCCGCTGAGTGTGGAGCCCAATGCAAGCCTCAGATTCCACAATCCTGAGATTATGACCCAAGCTGAAATCGAGAGTCAGACACTCAATTGACTGAGCCACCCATGTGCCCGGAGACTCCTGTTTTTCTTACTGTCACGGGTGTCCTCCCAACGACTTTCTACTCTCCCTCATTACCTATGATCGAAAGAGCCTAATTAACCACAATCACTGACTATGTCACCTCAGTATTTTAATATACAGCTTAGGGTCAAAAATACAGGGAAGGAAGAAGAAAGACAAAAAGAGGAGTATAAGGATTTGAAACAACTAAAGAGAGAATTTGGTATGTGATGCATCAACTTGGCTACCCATGATCTTTGTGCTGGTACATTCTGGGACTTTGTGCTGTGACTCTCGGCTTACTTGGCCTTTCACCTACCCTTCTCACTACCTGTGGAGAGCCAGCAGCAGAAAGACCAGCCTTCAGACCTACTATAACCTTAGAGAGTTGATATTGTTTCATCAGTAGTTTGAGGAAGAATGAGAGACAGTGAAGAGCTGGAGAAATTAAGAGACTTGCCCAGGATTCCACAACAGGTTTCTAAGAAGGGGGTTCAAATCCCAAGTCTTTACTCTTCATCATCACTAAATGAATGGTCTGAATGTCCATCACTCATGACATACGGCTATGTACTCTAGCTTTCAGATTGTTGATTTAAGATCTCATGGCCTTCCCCAACAAATTTCTAAATCTCTAAAATTTCCTCTGCAGTCCTGATACCAAGTCCCATGTGTGGGTTTTCTTCCCACAACCACAATTCAACCTTCCCCCCACCCACTGCCCCCTTGGTTCAGATGCCAGTTGCAAATCCCAGGTTGTTACCGATGCTTCTGACAAACCGTCTACAGACGGGCTGTTTCAAAGACGTGCTCCTAGAGTTCAATCAATCTGCTAGAACAGCTCATGGAACACAGAGAAACATTTCACCTACTAGATTGCCAATTTATTATAAAAGGATATAACTTGGTAACAGCCAGATGGAAGAGTTGCATACAGCAAAGTATGGGGAAAGGTGCTTCTTCCATGCCTTCTCCAAGGGAGCCACTCTCCCCAAATCTCCACGTGTTCACCAACCTGGGAGCTCTCTGGATCCCATCCTTTTGGATTTTTATGGAGGCTTTATTACATAGGCATGATTGGTTAAATCATTGGCCATTGGTGATTGAACTCAATCTCTAGTCCCCTCCCCTCCCAGGAGATCAAGGGCAGGGTCAGGGCTTGGGGAGCTGGGGGCAGAAAGTTCCAACCCTCTAATCACAGGATTGGCTCCCCTGGCAACCAGCTTCCTTAGGTGACCTAGGGATCTTCCCAAAGTCATTCATTAACATAACAAAACACACCTTCGTGGTTTTCATCACTTAGGAAATTCCAAGGGTTTTAGGAACTCTGTGCCAGGAATGGGGAACCAGACTAAATACATATTTCTTATTATAAATCACAATACCACACTTTCCAAGAATTCATCTGAAACACTGAGAATTGAGAAGTTAACCATTATTTGATCTAGCTTCTCATTCAATATAATAGACTTTCTTTGGTATCCAAGACATGGAATGAAGTGAATCTTGTTTAGGTTAAGCCCAACTCTGTCTCCCTGAATTATCCACCAGTTGGTTTTTGTTCTCTAAAAGAGTAATTTGGCTCATCCTGTGATTGCCTTTCAAGTGCTATTAAATAAAACCCAAGTTTTAATAATAGCTTCTCATTTTTGGTCTTAGGGAGTCACTTCTCACTCTGATTCCCAGTTTCTTTATCTACAAAGTGGCAAGTCCTGCTTTGCTTATGTCATAGGGCTGTTAGGAAAGGGGAAAAAGACAGCAATCATTTATTAAACATCTGCTCCATTCCAGCTTTATACACACTGAGCTAATAATACTCCCAACCCTATAAGGCTGGTGGTATTTCCCATTTGAGCCAGGATGAAGTTGAGACTAAGAAAAATTAAATATTTTGCCCAATTACTACACAGGTAGTAACAGAACCGGGATTTGAATGTAGGTTTGACTGGTGGCAAATCCCTGGGTTTAACCATTTTACTATTTGGCCTGCTGTGAGCTGGTACTTAAGAAAGCACTTAATAAATTTCAATTATTCAAATATTTCAAGTGTTCTTCTTCAGCTTTCTATTCTCTGGGGGAGACATTCTCAATCTTTTCTTTTTAAAGATTTTATTTTTAAGTCATCTGTATACACAATGTGGGGCTCGAATTTACAACCCCAAGATCAAGAGTTGTGTGGTCTACCTACTGAACCAGCCAGGCACCCCTGTTTTTAATTTGATGAGCTATCATTTTCCTATCCCATATCTTTAGATTCCCTATCCTCATGGATTAGCATGTGTTTTTGTTGTTGTTGTTGTTTGTTTGTTTGTTTGAGAACAAGAGGCAGTACTGACTGCCAGGGACCTAATCAGCATGGACATAAGAAAGCATGTTTTTAACGTTCCATTTAAAATGTAGTAACCAGAATAGGAAGTCATGTCTTACTGTGGCTAGAGTTGGAAAACCCAGGTTGCACAAAGCTTCTCCAGTGTATCACATTCATTTTCTTCTAGTTTCTTCATCCAGACAAACTAAAGCTTTGTTATCATCCTACCCAATAGGCTTCAAGGGTCAGACGTGCTGGAACTTGGGTTTGAAATGAATGAGTCAGTGTCGAATCTGATTCTAGCATCTTTAGAAATGTTCCTAAGGAGGTCATTGAAGTGGGGGTATGGTTACAGAGCCCATGACCACTTCCCTTGCGAGGAAAACCACCCAAACCTAACTGTATTTTAAGGCCTCTGAGCCCTAAGAAAGAAGATAGTCTGTGTTTAGTGGCGTGGAGGGGGATAGTCTCTTTTATCTACATAGTTGAATTGTAAAATAAAATTTCCAAACGCTGAGGAGCATGAATGGGGCTAGTGTGATCGCAGTGAGCCCCATCTATTTATCCGGGACTTAGTCTCACGTTGGCTAATGGGCCCCTGAGCTAATGTAGTGATAAGATTAAGAAAAAGAGCGGGTGCCTGGGTGGCTCAGTTGGTTAAGCGACTGCCTTCGGCTCAGGTCATGATCCTGGAGTCCCGGGATCGAGTCCCGCATCGAGTCCCGGGATCGAGTCCCGCATCGAGTCCCGCATCGAGTCCCGGGATCGAGTCCTGCATCGAGTCCCGCATCAGACTCCCTGCTCGGCAGGGAGTCTGCTTCTCCCTCTGACCCTCCCCCCTCTCATGTGCTCTCTCTCATTCTCTCTCTCTCAAATAAATAAATAAAATCTTTAAAAAAAAAGATTAAGAAAAAGAGCAAAACTGTTATTTTTTCAGATGTTGATGCTTTTCAGCTTCTAAATAAGCAGGATGTTGCTAATTTTACTACTTTTTTCTACCTTGTTTTTCCACTTTTGGCCAAAACGAAATGAAAAGATGTTTCCTATTTTGTACAAGGATGATTTTCTCTAGTAACAGTTGTAAGAACAAATTATGTGCAATAACAGCCACCTAATATATTTCTATATTAAAATGTCATCTAAAATGATTTGTTGTGGGTGACATAGGAATAGGGAGACTAAAAACGATGAGTTTTACTGCTGTAAGTTGTTGAACGCTAAAGCAAAGTTAGCTCCTCTGAATAATATCTTAGTTTAAAAGGTGCCTTTCCAGAGAGACCTTTCTTTCTTTTTTTTTTTTTTTTAAAGATTTTATTTATTTATTTGAGAGAGAGGATGAGAGGAGAGAGCACGTGAGAGGGGGGAGGGTCAGAGGGAGAAGCAGACTCCCTGCCAAGCAGGGAGCCCGATGCGGGACTCGATCCCGGGACTCCAGGATCATGACCTGAGCCGAAGGCAGTCGCCCAACCAACTGAGCCACCCAGGCGCCCCAGAGAGACCTTTCTTCAGCTCTGCCTCTGAAGTAACATGCTGGTCACTCTTGCCATGCTCTTCAAGCTTCCTTTCCTTCATTCATGTTTCTATCACGTATTTCCTGGTTTGTATTTGCTTATTGTCTATCTCTCCTCCTCTGGAGTACAAATTCCAGACCGTGCTCTGCATAGAAACCCCCAAATATAGAACACTGCCCATACTAGGCACACAGTATTTGTTGAATGAATAAATCTATTTTGAAAACGTCAAGTTAACCACTTACTCTAGGCTAGCCACCGGTTTTTGTTTTTGCTGTTGTTCCGTCTGTCGAGTTTATTGTATCTTTTCTTCTTCTCCCTGTAGGTTGATTTATTTGTGGATGTAATTCCAGCCAATCCGATTTACTGTAGTATAGTGGAGAGCATTTATCAGACACTTATTAGAGCAGTGTTGGGTGGGAGGTGTATTATAACTAGGTTTTGCTAATACAGTAATAGAGTTTGTGGATTTTTAAAAATGCGGGAGTGGATTTTTTCCCCTTTTAAAAAGTTACATCACTGACTTGTGTTTTCTTGAGTGGGACAGAAAGAGGTGGGCTGCCAGGACTTGTTCCTAACTTTAGGTACCCAAAAGCAAGTCTGTTGAGAAGGAGGACTGAGATCCATTTTTCTAGAAGCAACTTTTGTATCTGCCGTCTGGGGTCGGAGGAGTGAGATCATGTTGGCGCCCTTGTTTCAGCTGAAGACAAACCAAGTGCGGGCCGCACAGAAGACACCATTGGATGCCTGTTAACTCGGTTAGGTTGAAGCATATGGTTCTAGCTGCTGGATGGGTGGCGAACTCAGTGCCAGCTACCCTGAGGGTGCTCAGTAAACATGGGTCATCTTAGCAATAATGCTGGGCCTCCAACCAGACTTGACAGTTTTGTTTTGCGACCTGTATGGGGACAGCAGGAATCACTACTGCAGCTGGGAGGGTTTGGCACAAGATGTTGGGAAAATCATTTCATTTCTTATATTTTGGGGGATGGGAGCTCAAGGGAACAGTGCATTTCCTTATGCCCTGAGAATCGCATGTCCTTAGAAAACGTTTTGGCCTTGACGTGGTCATGAAATATGTTTTTTTTAAGGGAAGAATTTATAGAAAACTCATGTTCATGTTGAATAATTTTAAGATTGATTTGTTATTTATATATTTCTTTCTAGTTGTGGAATTTTTTTTTTTTTTCTTTTTACATTGCTAAAGAAATGGGTTCTGGCTATGAAATCCAAACCCTCACTGGGGACAATAAACTTTACCAAGTCATTTGCCATGACAAAATGGCTTATTAGCCCTACTTAACACAATCCGGGAGTTGGTAAAGATACCTTGATTTGTTCTTGTGAAGGGTTTACTTCTTAAGATACGTCCAAAATACCTAAAATATTAAGGTGCAAATACTTCAATAGCAAATGTACTTACACATCAGAAATAAAAAACATTTAGGAGACCATAGATTTGCCTGTGGGTTCAATAAAAGAGCTGAAGATATTTTGTTTTATAGTCACACATTTTATTACAAATTTCTTTTATTTTGTACCCAATAGAAAAGCAAGTTTGGAATCTATTTACAAGTACTATACATTTACACATATTATGTACAGTTAATGAATTTAAAGAAAATGGGCAGAGAAACACAATATATACGGAAGAATATGCCACTGTACATGGTTTATTATCATCATGGTCCTTAGTGTTACTGAATCTTTATTGTAGTAATAAATACAGTTCTATATTTACACATCTTATAAAACATCTCATAAATGTATTTTTTTTCAATTCCAAGTTAAAACATCTGATCAAAATAAACATGCTTATATAAAAATAAATCTACTTAGCAGTCTTTTGGTTTAGATGTATTGAAGCTAATGTAGTATAATAGAAGTTACAAATTAATCCTTTGACCTTTAGTATTTAATAATTTTGCTTCTTAAAATACTTAACACATGTATTACATACGGAATAAGCAGAGAAGTCATGTTCCTGACATCAAGTGGGTTGGTCCAGAGACAACACAGCTAAAACCAAGCTAAATAAACAGGATATGTTACAAGTCCCTGTTGAGTCCAAAGTGGTTTCAGACATCATTGCTAGAGCTACTAGAGATACACATGTGAGAAGTTATTATGCCAGTGGGTTTCATTTATGTCGGTCTGCATTTGATTATTTCCTTAAGATGCACATTAGTTTGAATCAACTGATAAAACCACCTGCAAAAAGTGTGCACTCACTTGAAAACAAACAAGCAAACAAAAAACACCAAAATCCTCCCAGGTTGCTCACCATCTTTTCTAGGTATATCCATTGCCGGCAATGGACTTTTATTCTGAGTGCTGGACAGCAAGGAGTTAACAAGGAATTAAACAAAGCAAACCTCACTTCTACATGATCGCCTTCATGGCAATTTAAGGATTTAAGTTTATTTTCCTTTCAAAATATTTGTAGACAGTTTTACTTCACTGAGGTGGAACCATCTCATGCTGATACACAAATTCTGGCATCTCTAAAAATGATAGGACTATAACTAAGAAGGCCCCACATTATCCATTCAGGAGGGGATTGGTGACCTGGAAGGATCCTTTGTGAGGAAAGGCAAAGGAGGACTAAAACATCCACATGGTCATTAAAATGCAATCCTACTGGTCACAGCCTTTACTTGGTAATGTAGGCCATTTAAAACCCTATTTTCCAAACACCTCTAACCATCTTTTAAGGGCTTTTCTGGTTTAAAACCTCTTTTGTAAGCAAGTAGTTCTGCCCCTCTCCCCAAATAATTAGATTGGTGAGTTTAAAAAGAATTCAGTTGAAATCATGGGGGATCTTTTTTGAACATTGCAAATCTGCTTTTTAAAATCTGGGCATACCTAAATAGTGTGACTGATCTATCTCTTGTATCTGAATGAATTATAGAAGCAGCATTTAGACTTAGTTTTCACTTTCCAGTATCAATAGGTTTTCCAGCTTTTTCCACGCTGAGAGATATCAAAAACAAAGTTTCCACTTGGCTATTTTTAGTTACTGCTCTGATGTACCCAATCTCATATTTTTGGTTTTTCAATGTTTGCAAACGTTTTCTCCCACAGGTGAATTAGAGACATGGGACAAATGCCACAGATGAAAGGTGACAGCTTTCGGTCACCGGGTAAGCTGGTGGTGACACAGAATTGGAAGGCAGGTCATAGCCGATGCTGGTGCTGGTGAAGGTTACCAAGGCTTGGGTTGAGTCACAGGACTGCTTCTCGACATCATCAGAGTTAATAGACATCAGGCTTGGGTTTCTCGATCTTGTCCAGAAGTGGGTTTGCTTTCCCAGGCTCCCCAGATCTTCCTTAAAATGGGGATTGAAGAGGATGTAGAGAAGGGGATTGAGGCATGCAGGAAGCGGGACAATCACCAGAAGGATAAACTTAATTACTTCGGGACTGATAAAGGTGAGGTTTAGTAAGGAGGAGAAGGACAAGAAAGCCACGGGGCAGTAAAGGATACAGTTGGTGAAGAGCAACAGAGCGATGTGCTTCACCATAGAACAGTCCCACATATTCTCCAGGTCTCCCTTTTCCAAATTGCAGTAGAGCTTGGTGTAGGCAATCGTCATCACCAGGAAGCAAAGGGAGTTGAGCAAGACGAGTGCGACCATGTAGCCTGCGGTGCTGGGATCGCCAAAGGGCAGGGGCAGGCAGAGTGGGGAGGCGCTGAACTCACTGCCCCCCAGCAGCGGAACCGTGGCGATGGTCAAGGCCAGCACCGCACAGAGCAGAATGATCGCTTTCAGACTGGAGAAAGGAGTTTTCCTTTCAAGTTTTGCAGAACATTTCACAGAGAACCCACGCTCCAGGGCTGCCAGGGTAAGCAGGAAAACAGATGATTCCGAAGCAAAAATGGACAAAAACCCGACGACCTGACACCCGACGCCCTGCTCCCACCATGCCCCATGCTGTGCAAAGCGGCCAAAAGTGAACGCATCCACACCAGCCAGCACAGCGCTGGAGACCCCCATGAGCATGTTCACTGCTGCTATTAACCCAATCAACAGTTTTATGGAGGAAATGTACAGAGGGGCTCTGAACACCGTTGAGGTCACCAAGGCATTGCAAGTAAGCGCCAAGACGGCTATGGTCCACACTCCAATTCTGATCAGCCAGCTACCAAACAGGTATTCGCAGAGTTTGAAGGGCCCTAGAAGTCCAAGGAAGAAAGAGACTGGGTATCAAACTAAGGTTTACGACCTCTGCCACATTACCTTTTTGTTTCTCTTATTAGGACACCAAGAGAGAGGCCAATAACAGCCAGAATAACAAACAGTTCCCTTGTGGCATGCTCTACTTTCTTTAACTACTGCGAAAACACGAATACCAGGTGCTCATGTTTTGAAGCTAAACACAGAGAAATGGAGATGGGGAATTTCAATCACTTGATTAAGGTCCCCCAAATACAGCCAGATCTCCTGGGCTTTTCATTATACTTTTTCCAGAATGCTTCAGAAATGTTCTGGAAGCAGAGAAAGAGAATCCCAGGGAAATACTCCATAATATTAGAAGGGGAAGTATGGGTAGTACGAGAGTGCATTTCATGAAAATTTCATCTTAGGTTTATAATGACATTTGATATTTGAGAGCAAGAGAGCTGTCTTTTTTTTTTTTTTTCCCCCCAACTGGCCTATCCTGTTCCTGGGAATGGGACAAACACGTGAAGTCAATATACAGTTTTTTACTTGTCTGTATAAATTATTATTTGCTTTAATCAAATAGCTATTTAGGGAAGATGAAATCTTAAAAAATAAGTGATTACATGAAGCAAGACTGCTGTGTACCAGTTCAGGCTAGATTGCTGATATCACTTAAACAATTGCCTATGAGGGGTGTCTGGGTGGCCCAGTTGGTTAAGTGGATTCTTGGTTTTGGCTCAGGTCATGATCTCAGGGTCGTGGGATGGAGCCCCGAGTCATCAACATGACTCGGCAGGGAGTCTGCTTGAGATTCTTTCCCTCCCCATCTGTTCCTCAAGGACCCCCACCTCCCCCCTTCTGCAGCCCATGCACTCTCCCCCACTCCCCGCTCAAGTAAATAATAAATAAATAAATAAGTAAGTAAATAAATAAAATCTTTTAAAAATTGCATATGCTTCTAACTACATGATTGATTCTTCAGTTTTCATTAATCCGAATCAAGTCTTTCCCAGAAACCTTATCTATGAATGGGGATCAACTCTAGGGAATGGACATTTCTATTTTAAAAGTCCCCATGGGGAGGGATATAAGAGCCTCAGAGGTGGCACAGATTTCGCTTTGAAGGGTCACCAATATGTCACTGATGGCCTCAGAGTCAGTGGTGGGTATGGTGGGGAGGCAGTGCTGAGACCTTTCTCACCTGGGGAAGGTGAGCATTGTGCCGAATGAAGGGCTTTCAGGTCTTCCTCAAAGTCCAGCAGGAAATCTTCAAGATCACGCTCATCTGCAGGAATGAGAAGCCCTGGAATGATGGGTTCTGTCTCTCTTTCCCGGGGACCACCTCCCAGGACCACATCCTCGAGACATGAAAGGTCACAAAGGGAACTGAAGGCCAGACATCTCACTTTTCCCTGGGCTCCGGCTTTGGGCCTTTGGATGTTCTACTCGAGCTACTATATGACGTAGTAATTCCAGATGAACTGGGGGCGAGGGAGGGTAACCCCAGGCTCCGGACCATAACAGCTTAGCTCTCTCCTTCTGTCCTTGTTCCCTGCAGCTCATGATGGCCCCAAATTGCACTGACCTAAATTAGAGAGAGGCTGTGGGCCTCTCTGTCTCCACTTTTCCAACGCTTAGATAGCTAGAGTGCAAAGGTTCTGGGCTGTGTTCTCCGAGCACAAGAAGGAGAATCAGGTATAGTGAGTTTCTATCTTTCCTGGGGAATTCTGCTTAACAAAGGACAAATCAAGTTACTGCTTGGTGCTTAGTTTAGCACCGACTTATGAAATAGGAGTTTTGTGATCTAACATATAGAACAGCTGCCCTTAAACATAAACTCCTTGAAGAACTTTTTCTGGTCCATTGTGTTCCTCCTGGCTCATAGTAGGCGCTCCTAATTTTTTTTTTCCTGCGTGAATAAATATGATAGAAATTAGCATGGATGAAGCCCGAAGAGCAAAAACTAAAGGAAAAACAAGAGCCAGATCCATGCTGTGGCCTCAAACAAAAAAGCCAAGGACTAAAATATCAGCTCCTTAAACCGACGTGTGTGCATGAAGAGAAGGTAAGGTGGGAACATGCAGACAGACGGAATCACACTTGCTTGGGAATCAACAAATCATCAGGGCCCAAAGGGAGAGAAGCCAGTCTGTTTAGACACTGTGCAAACTCGCAAGGTTGGCAGGAAAGGAAAGTGGGGGCTGCCTGGGCACCTCCTCATTACCACAGGTGTGGTTTCAGGTGCGTTGCTGCCTGTTTAAGTAAGTTCGTACTTCAAGGAAAGCCAAGTGCTTTACAGACATTATCTCATTTCGCCTTCCTGACAGATACCTCCATGGGGGGTGGGAGGGGAGAAGGTTTGAGAATTAGTTGGATGAGAAGTGGGATTCTTGAGCCCTTCTGCTGACACATGGAGGCATCTAAATGCCTATACTGTCCGCTCCTCTCAGGCCCTAAGAATAAAAATGGATTTTATCTTCTGGAGGAAACCACTCAGAAACATGTTTTTTTAAAAAAAGGTAGCTGTTGGGGCACCTGGGTGGCTCAGTTGGTTGAGCGACTGCCTTGGGCTCAGGTCATGATCCTGGAGTCCCGGGATCGAGTCCCACATCGGGCTCCCTGCTCGGCAGGGAGTCTGCTTCTCCCTCCGACCCTCCTCCCTCTCATGCTCTATCTCATTCTCTCTCTCAAATAAATAAATAAAATCTTTAAAAAAAAAAAAAGGTAGCTGTAAGGATGAGGTCCTTTTAAAAAAGCTTATTGAAATATTAACATCAATATTAAGAATTACCCCTGAGGATAGTCTATGCTAAAGGGGATCGAATTATAAATAAAAGTATGAAGAAATCACTTACGGAAAAGATGAACTTTGAGAATGAATCCTAAGGGATATTTCTCTTTCTCTGGGAGTCTCTAAGTAGTGGGATTGATTGCCAGCTTGCTGGGGCTGGTTACAGAGGGACTTATCTGGAGTTCGGATGACCCGTTTGATGACTTTTCAAGACCCTTCTAGATACAATTTCATCAGTGTGACATAGCAGGTCTTACCTTGAACTTGAGACATTCCAGCATCTTTCTTATAAAGGTCATCTGTACTGCGGTTGTCCTCTTTATTCCATTGATTAGATATTTTATAGACATTCTCACACACTCCAAATGCACAACACTGGTAAGCATAAGGCATTTCTATAACCCTTTAAATGAACAAAACCAAACAAAAACACATGCTTAAAGACACAGGTTATTAAATATAGTGTTTATCTTCTTTCACTCAATAATTCTGTCTTTGGATCTTAGCCTTAATTGAGAAACTAAAATATTAACTGTGTACAAAGATGTTCATTACTGTGTTATTTATAATAACGATGGAGTTATTAAAAATTATTGCCATGAAATGTTGATAATTGTTGAGGTTGAGTGATGCATATATTATATTATTTTCTCTACTTTGGTGCTCAAAAATTTCCATAATAAAGAAGTTAAAAAATGACTGCTGGGGAAATTGTAGCACCATTAAAAAGTGCTTATAGTATGACATAACGTAAAGTAATGAAAACATGATGTAAATTTGTATAGGTACAGTGGTTCTAACGATTAAAAATACATTGGAAACTAAGTCTGGAAGGAAATAAACTAAAAAGTTGTTTAGGGGGTATTTTTAGATTTTTGCTCTCTTCTACTTTCCAAACTCTCGTTTGGGATTATGGTTTTAAAAGTATGTAAAATGTACTGCGGTTTAAAAATGTGTATATATATGTATATATACACACACATACCTACATGTATGTAGGTATATATAGTCTTTCAAGGGATTTTTTTTAACAGTAATAAGCATAACAGGTCTTAAAGAGCATTACTTCCTTAAAGAAATATAAATTTAGTACATTTTATTAGAACATATAACAAGCTAGATTAATTTAAAAACATAAGCAGGACTACAATAATGTTATCATGTTATTTAATTACATGTCCTAGTTTAGACCCCATGGATCAGTGGTTTTCAAACTCTTCCCGTGAACACTAGTATTCTAGGAGGCATCTTTGAGAAAGAAAGGAAATGTGATCAGGAAGACGCAGTCTCCCACTTCAGGGTTTGTCCTAACAATGCCCCAGGGGTGGAGGACTTGAGGGCATGAAATGCAATTCAAAAGAGTCCCATGACCTCATAAATTTCGAAAACTACTATAACACGTCTATTACTTTGCATGACCACAAATGTATCTTATTAGTTTTAATGACAAACTCACTTGAGTTCTGGAAAGTTTTCAGATGATATCAAGCTCTGTAAGGCATGATTTCCTGTTAATTTTAAGTGAGTTAAACCATGTAACCCTGTTACAGGAAGAGACGACAGGCGGTTGGAGGATAGGTCCCTGCAAAACATCAAACAACAATTGGCTTTTGGTCTGTGTTAGCAGAAAGCATCGGTGTTAAAAAAAAGAAGCACAACCTAAAGATTATTAAACTGCTCCATAAGAACTTCTAAGCAGGGTCCATACCCTTCATGGTAAAAATAAACATTTTGGGTTTAGCTCCTGATAATTTTTCGATTTAAAATCAGAATTGCAGAGGGGACGTGTTTCAATCACATTCAAATTGTAGCTTCTACGTTCGGCTTCATTTTGCCAGGTGGGGACATCGCAAATCAGTGGAAGGTGCTACACCTAATTTGAAAAGTGATGTTGAGTGGATTAAGTTGGGCGGGGGCGGAAGGCATAAGAAGCGGAGGGGGCTGGGAAGCGGCACAGGAAAGTTTTCTCTTAGTCAGGATGGCAAATATGAAATGAAAAGGCTTTGGAACCGAAATGACATCTTATTCCACCCCACCTGATTGCTCAGCGAAAATGGAAAATTTCACCTCAATAACCAGAACCAGCTGTCACCCAGATCTTCAATTAAACACGTCAGGGCCCCTGTGGCCTTGGAGGGCGGGGTGGGGAGGGTAGGCGGGGTGAGGGGGCTCCTCTCTGGTCTGACTCAGCTCCAGTGTGGACAGCACTGAGGGCCAGGCAATCTGTGCACGGCGGCCTCTTCCGCAAAACCGACATTTTTGATGAATTTAGGTGGCCCCCCAATTATTTAAAATATGCCATAAACAAATCACGAAATACTCACAGCTTTCTTAGAGATGGCAAAGTGGAAAATGCATTGGGATGAATGATGGCAATTTTGTTCCAGGCTAAATTCCTATTTAAAAAAAAAATAAGGCAAGTGAGAGGATTATATACTTAAAAAAGATTGTGTGAAGTTTTACCATATATATTCATTCTTCTGCCAAAATTTAACTTCATTCAGGACAAAACAATGAGCTTATCAAATCAGCCTTCAGATAAAGATATTAGTAGTATAAATGACTAAAGAGGGAACTTTAAATCAACCTTGTTTTAAGTCAACCCAGGAAGAATCATGCAAGTGAATATTTTAGATTTTACTGTTTGCTAAAAAGTTCACTGAAACATGGTTGTGAGGTTTTATGAGGGCATTTCTGAGATGAGTGGGGGTGGAGGAGGAGTAAGAGACAGGACCTTCCGAGGGTCTTCCTCTGACAAGCAAGTAAATTCGAAGTGGATAAAATGTCCTAGATCTGTAATGAAACTCAGCAACGCTTTGTGTACGTTGTCAAGTATGTCAGCCCGCGAGAGAAACACCGAGAAGTATTTTTAAAAAATTCCCAGTAAAGGAGATGCACATTGGAATTCTTAACTGCAAAATAAATAAAAAGGGGGCTAATATGTAGGAAATAAAATCCTTTAGTAACGAAAAAAAACCCGTACAGTTTATGGAGAAATAAAGTTCATTCTCACACACACACACACACACACACACACACACACTGAAATGTAGATGATTCAGCAGGAATAAGAACTTCCACATTTCAAAAAAGGAAAAATGAACTTATAATTGGTCTTTTTAAAATGCCTAACTAACAAGTGTAACAAAAGTGTAGACATCTGAGGAAATTGAAAGTGATCGCAGTCAACTTTTCTCTAGCACAGATGAGTGATTTATTTATGATACTGGGCCTCTTGAGTTACCTTGGATAAATGGTCTTCACAGAACATTTATATTCTCATTTGAAAGGCTCCCTAAACTGGATGAAACTGGAAGGCTTTTTATTTTGATCCATCACGGATCCCAGAACAGAAAACAGTTTTGGTGAACAAGGGGAGGAAATGGCAGGGAAGGGGTGGGGAAGCTCAAAATGGGGGTTGGGGAATTAAGCGAGGAGCCTGGCTTCTGCTGAGCTGCTCCTAAAGTCTCTGCCCAGTGAGGGGAGCAGGTCCTACCATCTGTCAAAGTCTTTCGTGGCTTCAGGGGGAACATGGGTGCCCCCGGTGAGCCTCACAGAGCGGAATACCAGGAATGTAGGCCAAGTCCTGCCATGGGGCTTTATAGCAATTTGACTGGTTTTCGAGTAAATATGGGAGAATTTGTATGTGCAAAGGACCGTAATTCCTCTCCTGTTTGTACACCTGTGTGCTGGAATCCTCCCGGCAGCCCCCTGAGGAGCCATTTCCGCTCTCCGGCCATTTTCAGTGCCTGGGGCTGACCTTGCAGGTGGCATACCCATGGCTCCCTACTGTTCGCAGTCGGATTCCTAGTGGAAGCTCAGGAGAGAGAACTTGGGCACTGGTGCTCCTTCTCTCCTTTGGAGTCTTGTGTCTGGCGGCAAATGCACACCTTCTCGACCACGGCCTCCCTTCTCTGTGCCTGTGTCTCTGTGGCCTCAGCCTCGGCCATGTTGTTGGTTTCTGCACACCCGTCCCTCGCTTGCTCTCATAACCGTCAGCACAACTCTGAGAGGTAGGTGTTATCCGTAGCCCCATTTTACCGGCGAGGAGTGAAACACAGGGTACTAAGTGACTTGCTCCAAGTCATAGAATAATCTCAGGAGCTGGGCTTCAGACTCGAGCTGACTGACATCAGAGTCCCTGATCTTTTGCTCAGAACACATTCGACATGCTTAAGTAAATAATGAGAGAGCCACCGTCGTAGACCCTGGGGGATACGACGATGAAAACGTTCTTGTCATTTTGGGGTAGGGCACCGTGTACACATGGCAGTGCTGAGAGCTGTGTCCTGTGTCCGAGTGCAAAGGGCATCAGAGTGGCCTGGGCTCATGGCAGGAGGTCTTGTTCCTACCAGGGCACAGGCAGGGGGCAAGTCAAGAAGGGGGAGGAATCCGATGGGCAGCAGGAACAGGGGAGCTAGCCACCATGTGTCAGAGGCCTGGGGATGTGTGGGTGAGCGTCAGGAGGTCGTACGAGGAGGTTGGAGTCAGATTTTGAAAGGCAGTGCTGGGAAGACTAGTCTCTATCTTGAAGACATTAGGGGACTAACGAGATTCTTGCACCAGGGAAGCACCATAATTAGATTTCTATTTGAGAAAGATTCTCTTCACAGACTGAGTGGGGACCGATGGCGGAAAGACTGGTGGAGATCCAGGGGAGCCATCCTGTGGGCCTGTGGCAGAAAAGTGGATGAACTGGAGGTGGCAGAGTTTAGTGGGGTCTAAGGGGCAGGAGGAGTTCAGGGAGACTTGGACATGGAGCCTTCAGGGTCTGCGTCCCATTCTTCTGGTGTCATTAGAGGTCAACCTTTTATTTCGTATGTATATGAAAAAAAAATTTTTTTTGGTGAGAACATTTAAGTGCTACTATATTAGCAAATTTCAATGACATAATAGAGTGTTATCAACTATATCAGCCTTTTAAGATGGAACTGACTTTTGGAAACAGCCAGAACTCCAACTGGGTGAAAAAGGCAGGTAATGAGATAGGCAATGTATATTTGTTTGACATTTATTAAGAAAAGTAGAAGAATTTCACAAGCTGATACCAAAAGTAAGAAACGGGCAACATATTTAAATTCAGAACAAGATAGTTTTCAAGGTAAATTTTTAGGAGAAGATGATTCTTAAGGGTAAATTTAAAATGTTTTGAGGAATGGTATTATTTTACAAGGATATAGTCTCTTAAGTATTAAGAAAAACTTTAGGGGGGGCACGTGGGTGGCTCAGTCGGTTAAGCACCGATGCTTGATATTGGCTGAGGTCATGATCTCAGGGCCGTGACATTGAGCCCTGTGTCGGGCTCTACACTCAGTGGGGAGTCTGCTTGAGACTCTCTCTCCCTCTCCCTCTGCCCCTCCCTCTCACAAATAAATAAATAAATCTTAAAAAAAAAAACAAACCTTAGGAAAAAAAGGATTTTTAACAAAATATACCAGAGTTTAAACATTACATATTGTCATTATTCATCAAAATTACATTGAAATTCAGTTTCAAGATGAAAAAGATCTGTCACAGAAAACAACCTGTTACTGAGTTATTTTTTTAACTTATGGTTAAAATATGGTGTTTTCAATTATAAAATGGAATTAGATACCATATTTACAATTCGACAGAAGCATTTTCCAGGGCATCTGTGCTCAAACCTTAGTGTACTTGTTAAAATGCAGATTGTTATTGCACCTCAGAGATTCTAACTCATGAGGCAGGTGAGGACCTGAAGCCAGCATTCTTTACAGTGGCCCCCAGATGATTCGCAAGTACTTTGAGACACGTACTGAGAACTGTTTACCCAGGAAAAATGAACAGGCAGGAAGAATTGTGTGGTCATCCCATTTCTGTGTGGAAAACGATCCCTACCAATTCCAGGCTGCTGACAGAAATGCGTTTCGTAGGCAAGGCAACAGCTTGGCCTCCTTCTTCTTTATCCAAGTTCCATGTCAGAGAGCAGACTGCCAATTTACTACTTTTGAATATATTCCCAAAAATTATCATGAGCAAGAGATTTGCCTTTTCATAGCAAAAGTAGGCACAAAGGTCCAACAATACCCGTATACAGCAGAAAGAAAATATGAGGGAAGTAGTGCTGTGTTGGGGAAGGTGCTTGGAGGCAGTACTCACAGGGCTCGGAGACCAAGCAGCTGCTGGAATGTGTCAACTTTAATTTCATAGATTTCATTATGTCGCAGGTCTCTGAAACGACAGAGTTCCAAAGATTGATTTCAAAGTCACTGGTTTCAAAGATTAGTCTTCAGAGAACTTGTACAGAGGGATGACCTGTCCCCAATCAAAGGAACACATGAAGTGTGACTATCAAGTGACCGATTTAAAAATTTTTGTTTTGCTTAAAGAAGAACATTCCAGTTTATACACGTAGGTGTTGCCTCTCTTACGAAGCGATGAGTTCTTTTGGGTGGGCAAAAAATGCCAGCCTCGTTCAATCACTTGGTGCCTGGCTCTGCCTTCTGAGCCCTTCTAGAATTCTTGGAAGGTCTTCAAGAGCATCAAACCATTACCTTTTAAAGACAGATTTGCCTTTCTTTTTCTCTCTTAATCGCCCAAAGGCATTCAGAGAAAAACGAAATGGGAGAAGATAGATGGTTAATATCTTTTTGATCAAAACCTAAGTATGACTTTAAAGCAATAAGGCTCATGTTTTGTGGAGGCAATTTTAAGAAAGGAATGTTAAAATGTTTCCTGCCTAAGAAGCATCAATGGCATCTCGAATATGACGAATAGGACACCTCCTCTAAAGATGGCTGTTGTGAAACAAACACCCAACGAACCCAAGTCCCTCCCATATTTACAAATAATACCGCTCATTGGAGATGTAAGCTTAGAAAAATCCCAAAGCTCCAATAGCACCAAAGTTCTATTATAACACCAAACTTGGGGTGGAAAGAGCATAATAAATGCTTTACTTACAGTACAATGCATGGTAAAATAATATTATCTATGTTTCCCAACTTAATAGCCATCCTACACAGTCACACCTTGTGTGTATGAGAAGGGAAAGCACCAAATGTCTCCCTAGTGAAATCACGGGGGCAAGCAAACCAATGACCCCTGGATATGTGAGTTTTGGCTCTTGTTTTTTGTTAAGTGACTTAGAGACTCTTATAGACATACATTTTCTGAAGCTTTTGGCAGACTGAGAAACTGGGTAAATCTTCTAGCAGGTTGTAAGATAGATCTCTGGAAAACAGAAGGTACAAAAGGGAAAATCTGTTACATATTAATCCTAAGGAAACATGCTTTGCTCTCCTTTCCCCTCCAAAATGATATATCTTCCAAAGGCAGACTCTGAATGTTTCCCCAGCCCTGACATGGAGCAGGTAGTCATAGGCATTATTGGATTAAGCACAGATCCAAACGTTTACTGAAATGTAGCTGTTGTACTTCTTTAATTGATTTAAATAATTTACTTAACGAATTTATTTATATTTTGTTAGTGATGATCTACAATGTTCTAGCTATTATCTTACTGAAATGAGTACAAATTAAATTAAATAATTGTGCCTCTCTAAGAGCTGCTATATCTCTACAGCTAAGAGAGTCATTGTTGGTTCTTTTCTAATCAACTAAAAAAAAAAAAAAACCAACAACACTTCAAAACATAGCACTAACTTTGAAATCAATCGCTGCAAGGGGGAAAAAATCTAAGAAAGTCTTCAGCCAAAACTCAACAAATTACAGAATAACAAAAACATCTGGACATATTTATAGTATAATATAACTAATCTAAAGCAAGCCATGGTAATTTGCAGAAAGCTTAAAAAAAGAAAGCTGGTAGATAAAGTAACATAGATACTTAAAAAAAATCTTGTCTCATGTTTAAAAAGTTATCAGTTAATCAACTAACACACTTTCATGCCTGATTCTAATTCTTAAAACCAGATCACCACTACGCAACTGAAAAATCCATACTGTTTTCTAAGAGGCTTTTAAATTATTTTGTTCTTATAATTGAGCACTCCATTCTACATTTACTGAATGAATGGAATTTATATAGAAAGACAGTTCGTTTACTACACATAAATAATGCAGATGAAGCTGTTTGCAAACACAAATTTGTAGTTTATACTAGAGGTTTGAAAGACCAAACCAAACAAAAAACTGAAAAAACCCCAAACCATACCCCACACCAAGTACTTACTAAATACACCTGGTCAACAAAATGGTGTATATTTTTAAAAAATAGTGACTGTGATAAAATGGACATACATATCATCACAGCTGATAGTAATTTGGTTCACTCGTTTTCACAGACTGCAAGGGGACAAATCCTTCCTGTGTACCAGGTAGAGGATACAGAAAACCTTCTTCGACAGAAAGACATAGTGTCACCTTCTGCCTACTTTCTACCTAATGATTTTCATGGCTAATACTCATCAAGCGCTTCTTAAATATAGACACCATGTTTACAGCTTTACCTAAATTGTTTCATTTAATCCTTGTGGTCACCTTATGAGGAAGACACTGATTATCACCATACAATGTGAAATAATTTGCCTAAGATCACCAGCTACTTAGTGGGGAAAGCCCCATACAGTCAAGTGATTCCCAGGGAGGTGAAAAGACTTGGGGACAATTTCAACAGTGACGTTTCCTCATGTAACAGGCACTCAGTGGATGATTCAGTCAGAGGAGGAGAGCTCACAGATCTGTGCTTCCGGAACATAAAGTAGATTGTAGTAGAGGTCAGGACCCTGAGTTCTACTCTCAACTTCAACCGATTCTTCAACTTGATCGAAACACTGGCCAAAGCATTAGGCCTTTTTTTCCGTTCTCTCCTTTAAGGAGGAGATACCCGTTCTGCTGATCTTGCAGGGTGTTGTGAAGAACAAATCAAAATTATAGGTTGAAGTGCTTTGAAACTGACAAGCTCCTGTGGTTAGTGTATTTGTGTTCTTTCAGACCTTTCAAGTTTCAAATGGAGGAAAGAAGAGCTTGAAGAAAGAATAATGGTCTAAGGGAAGTGAGAAAGAAGTTGGTAAGAGCTAACACTGCCTGAGAGTTTACAACGTTCCAGGTGCGGGTATAAGCGTTTGACATGTAGTAACTCACTTAATCCTCATGAGGATCCTCTGGAGGAAGTGGCTGTTTCTCTATTTTATAGATTGGGAGATGGAGCCCCAGAAGGGATAAATAACTTGCTCAAGAAATCTTGCTGGTATATAGGGAGACTGGATTTGAACCAGAAAAACAGACCCAGAGCCTTTGCTCTTAACCAATTTGCCAGTCAACCTCCATTTATGCAGTTCTAGCCCTGGGTGGTTTGCCATTTGCGATGTGACGTAGTGGAGACAGAGGCAGTTTAAATAGAGGCTTCTTACGTACTAGTTACGGCGCGTGAAATCCTAGTCATGTCATCAGGCCAGTTTCCTCGAGAAATGAAGATAATTACACCGGGGTGTGGTAGGCGGAATTCTAAGATGGCCCCTAAGATTTCCACCACCTGGTACACACGCACTTTCTCCTGCTTATCCAATCAAACTGCCTGTATTTGAATGTGGACTCTGCTACTTTCCTGCAGTGTGACTTCAACAAATGTACCCCACTTCCCTAATTCTCAGTTTCCTTGTCTGTTTCTGCACCTCAGCGGGCGATGTGGGGTGAAGAAGCAGACTTACTCCATATTCCCTCCCTCTATACATGAATGACTGACTCCAAGCCTGTCCCATGGTGTTCATACAACCCCATATCACTGAACAACGGAAGTCTGAAGTGGTTAGGGGGCCGGGGCTGGGGGAAGGCAGCATCATTGTGGCAGACATTCCCACTCTTCCACTTAACATTTGTAGTGCTGCTACGAGGTGAAGCCTGTGGTGGAATGACAGGCATTCAACTGACACAGATGTCTCCCGTGTGAGAACAGAGCCATGACGGGAGACTAAGGGTCCATTCATTAGGTCTCCACAATGCACGAGAGGACGATAATAGGGTTGGGAGTTGAGGGAGAAGGTTGCAAATGGAAGGTCAAAACAAGGCTCTTCAGATTCCTATAAACTACTTTTCAGTAAGGGAAAGGCGGAGGAAAAAAAAAAGCTCCGAGTCACCAGAAATCACATATGCAAGCTGTTTAACCGCTTGTTGGCAACATTACAACATGGCCCCCACAACTCTACGGGAAGAATGTTTGGTCGCCTTTATTAAGGCTTGTATGGGTCTGATAACTTACTTTTTAATTTTGGCATCCATATTGGGGTTTTGAGCCATTATGTAATTTTTTTCTGTTCTGCACAGCCTCGAGAGGGGGAAATGAAGTTATGGAGGCTTGTTCATAGCCCTTTTCTGACAGGAAACGTGTGCCAGTTGAAACTCTAATGGGAGACTGATGGGACCTTGGGAACCAAGGGTGTGCCACCACCATTACCGGGGTCACATCAGAGAGCCACTTCCTCGGCCCACAGGGGCGAGGGAGCACCGACCTCCTGGAGCCCTCAAGGAAAGAACTTTCTCCCCTTTTCAAGGATTATTGAAAGAGCGCCTGCCATTTCGCTCCTAAATGGAAGTTGCCTGTTTACACAATGTCACTGCCTTCCTGATACGCACAGCACTTGCAGATTAGGTAACTGATCACAGGCGGTTTGAGGAAGAGATGAGATCTGGGCTCCAGTTAAAGTCCTGTTGAAACACAAACCAGACATAATTCTTTTATTCAGGCATCGCACAGTGACATATTTTTATTCACTGACTTTAAGATTGGTCAGGCTTCAAGGGCAGTGCACGTTCTGGGCAAAGTCAAGAGCCTATTCAAGTACTTACAGACTCTCCAGGCTCGCAGTTCCAGTTAAATCAGGAAATTCAGTTATTTGTGAGGCGCCATTCAGAGTCCTAAAAGGAGGGGTACATGAGTACTATTGGAAGAAGATTCCAGAAAGGGGTAATTTTAGTGCCATTTTCAAAGCACTTTAACTTAAAATATTCACTTGGTTTTTACAGTACCCTGCAAGGGGAAAGCGATCTGTAAGAGAAAAACCTACAGCGTTCTTAGTTCAGGTAAATGTTGAAAAGCGGATCTTCCAACAAGCTGGATGGGGTTGTCATAGAAATGTCTGAAAAAAATCCAAACACCAATGTCTTAGTATAAAAGTTGAACGACAAATGAATACCTGTTCAAAATTTTGACGAATATATTAAATGTATGTAATCTTGATTGTACTCTATTGTATAACATTCCTGGTTACTTGGTAAAACACAAGTGTTTTAACTCATGAGGAGACTTTTTTTTTTTAAGAATTTATTTATTTATTTGACAGAGAGAGTGAGAGAGCACAAGCAGGGGGGGCGGCAGGCAGAGGGAGAAGCAGGCTCCCCGCTGAGCAGGGAGCCTGACGTGGGACTCGGACCCTGGGACTCCGGGATCATGACCTGAGCCGAAGGCAGATGCCCAACCGACTGAGCCACCCAGGCATCCCATGAGGAGATTTTTGGTAAGAAATCCATACTATATAAAAATGAAAGTTTCTGACAGCAAGGCAGATATGTGATAGGTACTAAAGAGAAAAGCAAGTGAACAGACTGCAGGTATACCTAAAAATCTTCCTCTGCCTCCAACATCTGTGGCATATCCGTTAAGTGGCAAGAAGGTAATTCAAGGTGCTGGCAATTGTATCATTAAATAAAGAAAGATGCATTTCTACAGATTCACATGAAGGTTAGATCCTCGGGTCAAATCTTATCATAACATACACAAAGGACTCTTCAAAGTATTTGAGAGGAAATTTGCTCTTCTGCTTTTTTGGCAACATTAGATTTCTAAAAAATTAATTACTGCTTTAAAAGGTGAGGCATTATTAGAACTTAAATATTTTGTTTTACAGATGTCTTCAGTAATGGTATTTGAACTGTCTGGTCAATGAAGCCCTACAAATAGGTCTTAGTGGAGAAGACATCCTAGTTCAATGAAATTCAACAAATATTTATTGGTGTCTACTGTGCTCAATGTATGGGGGAATTTACAGACTGAGTCATTAAGGAAAGCCATCATTAAGTATCTACCATGTGCCTGACATTATGCTAGATTCTGGGAGTTTGAAGAAGATGGCTAAAATGTCCCTGCCCTAAAGAAGCTTGGAATCAGTTGGGATAGAACAAATAAGTAGCAGCATAACACTTTCTGGTTGATGAAGCACTTTCACGTATATAGTTCAATTGATCCACTCAACAACTTTATAAGAACCAGAGCACAGATGCTTAGATATTATTTATTTCATTTATGGAGGAGGAAACTAAGGCTCAGATACTTTGGCAAGTTCAGTACCTCCCAGAGCTTTACTTTTCTCATTTGTTAAACTGGGATAATAAATCTGAGTTGTAGGGTTTGTGTACAGATTAAAAGAGCTCATGCTTGTGTAACATCTGGCGGACCTGGGTTAGAGTTGTCACCCAACAAACCTACGTCCCCTTCTGTCCTCCTGCCCTCTTCCCTTGGATTAGATCATCGATAAGAGAAAAAGCTAGAGCTAGAATATAGGTCTTATGATTAAAAAATGGAATTTTTCTGGGTGCCTGGGTGGCTCAGTTGGTTAAGCGACTGACTTCGGCTCAGGTCATGATCCTGGAGTCCCGGGATCGAGTCCCGCATCGGGCTCCCTGCTCGGCGGGGAGTCTGCTTCTCCCTCTGACCCTCTTCCCTCTCGTACCCTCTGTCTCTCATTCTCTCTCTCTCAAATAAATAAATAATATCTTAAAAAAATGGAATTTTTCTCATAATATCACACTGTCCCTTATCTATATCATATGCTTGTATGTATATAATTATGGTCACATACATATATGTACGTATGTACACTGGGCAGATATGAATGAATACCCATGCTTATGTACGTAAGTTGCACAAATAAGGAGTTATAGGGTTCTCGGGAAGGAGTTTTCTTGTGAGATCAAGAAAAACTTCATGTAATGTCATTTGAAACGGGCCCTGGGAGACAGAATGTCAATAAGCATGGTGAGGGGATGGACTCATAGGAGCAAGGAAATAAAGAGTTTTGTTCTATGGATACAGCTTTGTCGATCTGGGTTATGCCATCGGGTAATTGAGGAGAGCTGTGGAGAGCTGGTCAGGCGATGAGACAAGAGACGGTCCTGAATCTCCGGATGTTCCACAGTAAGAGGGTGACAAGATGGATGCTGTGCCTCCATCCTCCTGTGCTGGAGGCAGGGGGATGAGCCTTAGATCGGCAAGAACTTTGAGATGGTGGCTAGCAGAGGCTGGTGGCAGTGGGTCTGAGAAGTTACGCAGAGGATGGGGACCTCAGAGGGAGAAATGGAGACCGCGTAGCCAATGGGACAGGGAAGCATTCACAGAAACTGGGAATTGGGGATCTGCCAGGGGGTGGCAGTGACTGATGAGAGAGAAACAGGCAGAAGCAAGGTGAGGAGAGTTTCAGGGAGAAAATAGTGAACGCCATAAAATACTGGATAGAAGCACTAATAAATTTTGGGGGCTGTTAGTCCTTTCTCAAGTGGTATCAGCATATCAAAAGAGTGATTAAAAAACAAACAAACAAAACTCAGTCTTGTGGCGCTAAGGAAAAAGAAGCAAAGGCAATGAAATTTGCCAACTTTTAATATGTAAATACTCTCTAATGAGGCCTAATGTTTATTGGCAATAAACTTTAAAACCCTTAGTTTGCCAACATACTGTCAGACTATTTCAGAAACGATGAATGGGATTTATTTTTTTTTTTCACTTGTCAGGGCTAATTGGGATTCCAGCTCATTTGTGACAGATACTACACGGTTCCAGAAAGCCTCTTAATCAAATTGGCACAGGATGAATAACTGCCAAGAAATGCCCCTAGAGTCATGTTCAACAGTTGTCCTTTCTCTCCTCCTGCTGATTCGAGACACCTCCGGCATGATCTCAGGCCAGTACTATGCCCCAGTTTGCCAGGTCTTTTAACGAAGAACCATCCTAACACCTGTTTTCATCTTCCCGTGCATCTACACGTGATTGATCTTCTGTCTGTGCTAAATGTGAAACATATAACTAACTATATGCTGTAGTTGTAACTCTATTTTGTGCTTTTATGGTATATAAACCCTCATATACATCTTTTTAGAATATATTCACCTTTCTAGAATTACAACCGAGCTTGTAATTGTATAAATGTGACTCGATGCTTGGGCTTGATAACAAATAGATACAGAAACCTCGCATAAAACAGTATCCCCCCAATGCCCACAATCAATGGAGTCTATTGCTGTAAAGGACTCCTATTATAATAATTTATAGGGGCACCTGGGTGGCACAGTCAGTTCAGCATCTGACTCTTAGATTCAGCTCAGGTTGTGATCTCAGGGTCTTGAGATCAAGCCCTTTATCAGGCTCTGCACTCAGCACGGAGTCTGCTTGAGTTCCTCTCTCCCTCTTCCTTTGCCCCTCTCCCCCTGCATGAGCACTCTGTCTCTCACTGAAATAAATAAATCTTTAAAAGAAAATTTGTATTTCTAGTATACCTGGGTTCAAGTTCTGAATGACTAGGTGACCTTAATAATGATTCTCTAAAAATCAGTTTTATTCCTTAGAAAATAGAGATAAGTGAAAGTATGTCACAAGATTACTGTGAAGTGAGTCAAGGCCTCTGAAGATATGAAGCATAATGCAATGCACACCTGAGGTCCTAGAAAAAAAGAATCTTTTATGTTATTTCAGCATTCAGCTGAAACCTGGCAAAACATCTCTATAGATGCTTCTCTGTAAAGAATCTTATATTGACAAAGACGAAACTTGGGAATATATAGGACATTCATTTTATTATATTTAAAATTGCAATATGTATTATATCTCAGGATGGAAAAATCAAAAAGAACTACGGCCACTTACATTGTAATAAGAGAAGGATTGCCTACAAATGCTTTCTCGGGTATTGACTTGATATTGTTGCTGTGAAATCCTCTAGAAAGAGAGGGAAACATTTCTTTAAGAAAATAACCTGCAGGGTAACATTATATAATAGTACTCTCTTCCTGTGGCAGTGATCAGCGTCTTTGATAGCTAGAGGATAAGGTTAAATTCCTCTATGCATTTTGAAGCTTATGTGCTCCCTAGGAGAAAAAGAAATCACAAGCTGTCCTCTTGAAAGAGGAATAAAGAAATCGAAAGGAACAGTTGTGCTTTACGGAAGCTTACAACCTAATGTTATAAAAAGAAAATCCATCTGTTCATATCCAGTAGAAAACCACTGTATAACAAGCAGACACAGAGGGAACCATCTTTGGAGAGAGGATTATGATCACTTCTCCTGACCCCGTTTGAAGCGAGGAGAAGAGAAAATTGACTTAAGCTGCTGTGAAGTAGAGATTTAAGTAAGCTCCTTATGAGGACAAGATTTCCTGAGCTGAAGGAAGGTACTCAGTGAGTCTGTAATAACAAACCGATTCTCCTCTGCCGGGTGCTAGTGTTGTCTGAATGGCAGAGGGGCAGAGTCAATGCTCTTTGGGTTCCACGGGCCGGCGACTGGCTGAGGCGCCTTTGGGCTGCCTGACCATAGACCATGAGGATTTCCCAGTTGAGCCACACGTGGGGGCTCCTGAGGGAGAACCCTCCTAAAGTCTTTTGCTTCCAAACAAGCCCTGTTGTCTACCTCCTTTAGCTGTGTCTCTCATTTCTCTTGGCCAAGAGAATAGGCTCTACGTTTATTGTCCTTTCCAAGTCTTGGAACATTCCTTACATACATTATTCATATTTTTAGGTACAAAGAAAAGCTAATTGAATTATAGCATATAAAAGACAATGGATGCAACCTAAGAACTGAAAGTCAGCTTTACTTTAGTAAAATGGTGGGTTTTTAAAAATTAAATATGATTCATGAAGTATTTGAAGAATATGAGATGATGTATGTGAAAACATCTAGCACGGTACTAGGCACATGCATTTTGTTTCTCTAATCCTAGACTTAAATGACCTAGAAAAGTTTGTTCTTCAAAATGCTCAGCAAATAACTGAATTCTGTGACAATTCTCTATAAATGTATGAAGTGTGTAGATGTTGGGGGAATATAGCTTAGGAAAAGAGAACTTAGAGAACTATGTATATATATTTTTTCTAATATACATACTTTAGGGAAATCCATTCTAAATTTAAAAAAGATTATCTAATGTTTGCTGGAGATAGACTAAATGAAAATATGTTTCAAGTGTACTCAGCCATTATTTATACAAACTTTAAAAATTTTCTAGTCAGTCATACTAGGTACAATAGTCAAATATATTTTAAAGTGAATTCACAAAGAAGAGAGTTCTCCCATTAAATTTGTCCTAAATACTTACAGTTCTTTAAGGTTGGAGAGTGTCCTGATGGCAGTGGGGAATTCATCAAGATTATTATAATTTAAATCTCTGAAAAGAAGTAAATAGTATTTTCAGTTTTTTATTTGAAAATTCCTATATACATTTACAGAGAAAGTGAACACCCTATTGCAATGGGTCAGGATCACTGATCAAAATCCTCCTTCCTTCTCTTCATGGAGAGAGATATTCTTGGCTTGCTGTCCACCATCATTCCACCAGTCTCTGCATTAACGTGGTCATTAGACTGCTCGTGAGAAATGTCAGAGTCAAGTCTCAATGGCACTGAGGTATTTAAAAATGGTGGTGGGGGGGGTGGCGGTACATACAGCCATGTTAATGTCCAAGTAGGAGGGATACTTGGCTAGGTTGTTGGTGGCTTGACCATGTAGCTCTTCACCTGAACCTGGCTCACCATGCTGTCAGCTGGTGTGTGTGTTCCTCCTGGCTCCTGAATCACATCTCCTCTCTTGTTCCCACCTTCACACTCTGATGTTTCCTTCTGCTTTTCAGAGTCTTGCCTGAGAGGACATCTTGGAGAGTTGCTTCATCCCTGACTCCTGTAGAGTGCCTGTGATTCTCCCAGCCTGAGGTCCAGGATGACAGTCTGCTTCTGGAGAGGTGTATGTGGTACTGGGCACTCTCAGGAAGGGCCTCAGGTCTAGAATTTCTTCAGGGTCACAAATAAAGACTCAGACCAGAAGTATGTTTTCCTCGGTCTGTGAGGCAAAGCTCTACATTATCCTTCATGCCCAGAGATGGCATGGCCAAACAATTTCAACTCATTAATTTCTCTATCTGTTATGACACAAATGCCTTTTCAATTCCATTACTCAGACTAACTCCACCTTATATCTACAACTTCGTATGAAAAAGTAATTGCCTCCTAGTCTCGGGCAATGGCAGATTTCCCAGATGATGCAGAAAACTCTTTTGGTCAGGCAATCAGATGTGGTTAGATCTTCCTCTATGGAGAAGAATTGCTTTTTAATTTTGAGAGAGATAATATGACCGAGTTAAACATGAATCAAGATTCCTACTTGTCTGGCACAAACCATCCTTAAGCTATACTGCAGGCAGGAAACTCATGTCTTTTGTGGACATAAATTTTCTTCCTGTTTGTAAATCTCTCCAGATGCTCTGTTTTGATTAAATGGAGGATTGGGTCCTTATAAATTACTTGGGTTTCTAGTGAGGCAGAGGAAGAGGTTGGGAGTAACCAATTTACTGATCCTCTGTAGCCCTGGGCAAGGCGAAAGGAGGGTGGGGGACAATGAGACTCATATGAATTTGCCCTAAAATATTTGACTCTATGGTATTTACATGAAATCCTGGGTTCTCATCTCAAACATGGGGTGGGGGGGAAAGAAAGCCTATTTATGGAAATACCCATCAAAGCCAATATTGTTTTTTGTTCCTCTTGTGTTGGAAAGGACTGGAAGGTGCTTTCCATTACTAAGATCCCAAGCCCAGCCCTGTGTAGATAAGGGAGAAGTTCTAATTTTTCCAAGCACCTCATAAGAATGGTTTGCCTGTGCCTTTAAGTTGACTTCAAAGTTCTGCCTGGAGAAGTTCATCTTTGGCATCTCCTTATGAGGACGATGCCTCCCTTCTACGAGGAAACACAGAGTGACGTAAGTAACCCAGGAAGGAGAGCTGGGAGCGCTCACTGACCTGAGCCACCAACAACAGATGGCCCATCAGGAAATCGTCAGACCCAGACCCGATTAGAGGCTAAATTGACCAAGTACAAATGGTAAGCTCTGGATGCAGACGAATAATGGGCTCCAAGGCCACGAGAGAGGTGGTCTTTGGTCTCTCCTTTTGCAGACCGGGTCAGTCATCACTGTAGATGTAGTGGCCCTGGGTGGTTTACAGTACCTGAGTATTAGAAATATGGGGGTGAGGAGGGCAAAACTGGAATCACCCCCCCTCCAGAACACTCAGGACCCCCAAAGCCTGTCACCTCACCCTCATTATACCTCTCACTCCGCTAGGGCAGTGAAGAGCAGCTCCTCCCCTGAAACGGCTGGGGCCTGGGGAGGCCCGCGAGAACATGTGAACTCTCACCGTCATGGCTCTGGGAAAGGCTCTAGGCGGTCAGCTGGCTGGACTCTCTTTTTATTATAGGTACCAATTCAGATCTGAGCTTTTGACCTATTCTTTGGAAGTAGTGTATGCTGGTAAACATGGATTTCAGAGTCAAACTCGAGAAGAAGCAAATCCCAGCTATGCTACTGCCTAGATATGTCATGTTGTTAAAATAACTTAAACCTGACTAGCCGCTCTCGTAGGATGGGTTGTGGGATCAACTGAAACCACATATGCCGAATGGTGCAGTATTTGGATAGAGATATACGCAATAAATGGTAACTATTATTACTTTTTACTTTTTTGAATCACTTTGTTGTTTGCTAATGGAACTCCTGTTCATCTCAGATTGGAAAGTCCAGCATTTGTCTGGTCGGTATCCTCTCACTGGGTGGGGGCCGGGAAGGGGGGCATGCCTGGACTAGACTCATGAATAGTGAGCCTGAGTGACAGATTAGAACTGATCCTTGACACAGAGTACACATTCCTAGGCAAACAGTCGCTAAGTAGAGAACATCTCATTTAGCTTATAATCATTCTAATTTACCACTCTTGTTAGATTAAAATAAAATCTCAGTTTTACTAGCTCTGTGTGTGTGTGTGTGTGTGTGTGTGTAAGATAAAGCCACTGTAAATATCTGTTTAAAGCTCAGGCAATTAACCAAACCAAACAGCAAGTTTGACTTTAAGGCTATTTTGATTCCTTCAGAATACTCATGAAAACACTGAAAAAAGGGAAACAAATAAAAGGTCAACTCACAAAGTCTCTAGGCTGTGGAGCCCATCAAAGCATTTCTTTCCCAGGGAGTGAATTCTATTGTTATGGAGATGCCTGCAGGAGAACATTACGGACACAGTCAGGAAGGCACACTGCTCATGGAAACTTCGGCACAGCCTTCTGATTGCTTAAATCCAAAGAAACTTAGAGTAAAGAATGTGCTAGTTATATATAAGAAATGCTTTTTTTAACTTTTTTTTTTCAAGGCTATATGACCCATCCACTCTTACCATAGATGATTCTATACTACAGAGTTTAATAGGCAGTGACAGTTTTACCTTTTGCGTTTGAGATGTCAGGGAGTATATAATAATACGGGCAACATGACTGATAAAAGTAAATTCAGGTTGTTAACATAGCTTTCAGATGTAGGATATTAAAGCAGAGATTCTGACCATCATTGACAAATGAAGGATGGAGGGAAGGTCCTGGTGTACACGCATATTTTCTATTAAAGCTGCAGGCTTATAAATGGCTATGTTCCCAGGGTGGGACCACAGGTTAACAGGCAACAACAATTTTAGTCAGAGAATGGTGATCAGATTTTTTTGGCTGCCCCAGGAGATTAGTTATCTTGACATAGTATTAACATGTATAATTATCATCTTTGGCTCAATGGTAAGTCAGTTAAGTCAGGGCCAATGAGAACAGCTGTGTATATAACTGAAAACTGGACCAGGTCCCAAGGGATTTTTGGAAAATGGGCTTAAGGAGAAGAGGGTGACGAATAGCTGGGTCTCTGTAAATCCATTCCTTCAGGTGGGGGAAAAAGTTAAAGCACACACCCAGCTTCTGGTGGGTCAGCGGTATCATCTTTATATGCATGAGTCAGTATAGAAATTTGTCAATATCGCCCGAAATTTCTTATCCTTTAAACTAAGGTTTTGTTTGTTTGTTTTTTCAAAGATTTTATTTATTTATTTATTTATTATTTATTTATTTATTATTTATTTATCTATTTAATTTGAGAGAGATAGTGAGAGAGTGAGAGCGAGTGGTGGGGGGAGGAGAAGAAGGGGGAGGCGCGGGAGGGGGTAAGGAATCTCAAGTGGACTCTATGCAGAGTGCTGAGTGTGGAGTGGGACCTGGGGCTTGATCCCACGACCCCGAGATCATGACCTGAGCTGAAACCAAGAGTTGGTCACCCAACCAACTGAGCCAGCCAGGTACCCCAACTAAGGTGTTTATTCTAATAAATCTATGTTGGTTTCGTGTGAGATCTTTGTGACATTTATTGAAGATCTTGTACATGGGGGAAGGGGATTGAGGGGAACCTAAAAAGATGGATAAGATGCTGGCCAGCCCTCAAAGGAAGATAATACAAGAGAGAGACGGGTAATCAAGAAAACTGGAATAATCGAAGGCAGTGGTGGGCCCGTGGGTGGGCATGGAGCAAAGGGAGAAATAGGGCAGAAGAAGCCTTCCTCAAGGTTCCTCGGCAAACTGATCTTCCAGCCTTTCAAGCAGCTGCTATTTTCCTTTATCAGCCTTGATTGACCATTATATTATACACATGGGGCATACAGCTACACCCTTAAAGGAGACTGATTATTTTTCAAACTATTACTTGAGAATCATTTTGGTTTACTTAAAATAATGAAATCTAGACCCATCGGGGAAAAAAGGCCACACAAACGCACAGCTCCCTGTTAATGGTTTGTCCTTACTTCTCTTCCCTTGGTAGGGGTTCAAAAAATATTTATTAAATAATAAGAAGGGCATATTTCAATTTGACCTGAATTAGAAATTATCAGAAATAAGGAATTTTTATTCACTTCTGTCACTGGACTAACTTTGTACAGTGTGACGATTGTCTGAACAATATACATGGGCTTCCCTAAGACAGAGGTTGTAGTTTATCTTCGAATGCCTCAAAGTGCGTGGCACTTAGCAGGTGCTTGGCTGAATTCTTTAATATTCTCAAGTCATTTCAGGGAGTCCCTATTCAAGGCATGAAGGGCCAGCACTTGAAGGCCAACATGTCCTGCGGTGAAAATTTAGAAAGTGTGAAAAGAGAGAGAGAAAGAAAGTCAATAAAACTTACAGAACTACCAAGCTGGAGAGGTTTCCAAAGGCATAGTCTGGTATGTGGTGTATTTTGTTCAGGGCCAAGGTCATGGCCTGCAGTGCTGATAAACTTCTGAAAGCCTGGACAGGGACTTCTGTCAAGGAGTTGTCATCCAGCCACAAGTGCCTCAGGGAATGCAGGCCACGGAAGCAGCTCGGGGGGACGTAGCTGATGTGGTTGGCATCCAGACGCCTGCGGAAGCAAGCAGCGAGGATGGTAAAGAGGGCAAAGCCCAGGCAGGAGGTCAGCCTTGCAGGGACACTCTCAGTATGCTGAGGAACAGGTGTGAAACAGGGCTCAGGGACCTCGGGATGCCCAGGCATCTGGAACAGTTTGCTCTCGTGGGAGGCTTTCCTCACTTGCCAGTAGAACCATGGCTTCTTAGAGCCCCTCGGCTATTAAAATTCCACGGAGCTATGATTCCCTTCCAGGCTTGTGGGTAACATGCCTCCATGCACAGAAGTGGCCTCCCCTGAGGTATGAAGCCTCAGTGTGATGATCTTTCAGTTTTTCTCTCTGACACCCTTTCTCTTCCCCCTTCTCCCAAGCCAAATACATGCCTTTGCTTTCTTTTCCTTTTTTTTTAAAGATTTTATTTATTCATTTATTTATTTGAGAGAGGTACAGAGAGAGAGAAAGCACGAGTAGGGGGAGGGGCAGAGGGAGAGGGACAAGCAGCCCCCCCCCCCCCCACCGCCTACTGGGCGCAGAGTCAGTCTCGGGACTGGATCCCCAGACCCGAGATCATGACTTGAGCTGAAGTCAGATGCTTAACCCACTGAGCCACCCAGGCACCCCGCATGCCTTTGCTTTCCCTGGACTGTTCTGAATCTACAAAACCTATTATTCTACCAATTTGTTCACTGAACTCTGGGAAAAGATCTTCTTGGTATTTAAAGGAACGGAGTCATTTCTGAAGGCTGTTAGAGACACGCCTCGGGGAGAGGAGAGGCGGTCCCTCTGGTTTTCTCAGTACAGTGCTGATAAAAAGCCTAAGAACTGTGGGCTTTCTTGCACATCTGACCATGTGCATTGGGCAGGTATTTGTTTTTCCTGACATTTTAAGCGAATAACAAAATGAGCAGCTTTCCCAGCTTTTGCTTCTTTCTTCCACACACCATTTTTTTTTTAAAAGATTTTATTTATTTATTTGACCGAGAGCGAGAGAGGGAACACAAGCAGGGGGAGTGGGAGAGGGAGAAGCAGGCCTCCTGCTGAGCAGGGAGCCCGATGCGGGGCTCGATCCCAGGACCTTGGGATCATGACCTGAGCCAAGGCAGACACTCAATGACTGAGCCACCCAGGCGCCCTGTTGTTTTTTGTTTTTTTTTTTTAAGTGGGGAACTACATCTAAACATAGGTCTGGGTAATGAGCTGTTGCAGCTTCAGAACCAGCAGAGGGAGTGCAATGCACTTCTCTCGCCCCGTCCAACAGAAACAGCGACTGCAATGACAATGCCGAGCTTTTCGAAGTGGAAATTGCAATCTCCTCTAAGGTGCATCAACGACAGAGACACCAGCACCCGGCTATACTTCCAAGGGCCCTCGCTCACTTTTCCAATCTGTTCTTTTTTTTTTTTTTTTTTAAGACTTTATTTATTTATTTGACAGAGAGAGAGACACAGTGAGAGAGGGAACACAAGCAGGGGGGAGCGGGAGAGGGAGAAGCAGGCTTCCCGCCGAGCAGGGAGCCCAATGATGCGGGACTCGATCCCAGGACCCTGGGATCATGACCCGAGCCGAAGGCAGACGCTTAACGACTGAGCCACCCAGGCGCCCTCCAATCTGTTCTTAAGGCTCACGCATTTGTCTGCATTTTCAAAGCTAGGATTAAAAAAAAGAAGAAGAAGAAGAAGAGTTGCATTTTAAGCGGTCCGTGTCTTAGGAAGGATTAGAAAATCATGAGTGGATTTTGAAAAATGTTTTAGGAAGCACTGAAGACTACACAGAGGCAGGAAGTGCACCAGGGTCATGGAATAATCCCTTTCCACCCAAATTTAAACAAGTTAGAGATAGAATTCTCTGTGGTAGGGAGCTAATTTCTTTGGAAAGCAGCCTCCTCACTTTTGGTCACAATATGTCACTTCACTTGTCCTCTGGCTTCTGCTTCTATTGACTGAATGGGGACAAGTGATGCCTTTAAGGCCCCGGACCAGGTTTTGATATTAACTGAGGTAAGGTCACTTGGAATGAATTTTAAGAGTTTGGTGTCCAGGGGTGCCCACTCACAATTAAATTTCCAGTAGGGTGACGATTACTGTAGGCAGCAGAAACACAGATTCCAACTATCTCAAGGTTCTGTCAATAAACGGAACCGGAAATTTTTAGGAAAACTCAACACTGCCCTTCCCCCTCGATGCAGTGACAACATGCTCAGCCCAGGTTCAAATAAGGTATAACTTCATCCGGGGTGAGGAGGTGATGGTTTTCTTTTGACCAGAAGTGAAGCACGTATGTAAACTCTCCTTAACGACCGCACTGATTAAACAAGGAAGACTTTATTTAAATCATATGAACTTCCCCGTTTGAGGTGACATCTTGTCTGATGATTGCCAGTTGCTTATGTAATAAAACAACAAGCAGCTTCTAAGAGTCCTGAAGATGACTCATCTTAAAGTTTGGTACACACGTTGGGGTACATTTATAGAAAAGGCTCTCTCAGCGCTGAGTCAGAGGCTTGTCTTCTTCAGGACTTAAGTTCCCGCTAATGTCACTGCTGGGTCTTGAAGTGACCTTGGTCTCAGTTTTCAATGTTAATAAGCCCATTTCTCTTGATAAGTGAATTTATGAAAAAAAGTAATTTATGATTTATGATTTCGGAATCACCCCCCCCCCCCCGCCCCTGCCGGCTGCAGGAAAAAGGAATGTAATCTGCCCTCCACAATGTAATCTTAGGGCAATTTGCTGTCTGAAATGAAATGAGTAAGACAGGGCAATTCTGCACAGTCCTATCCCTTCCTATCCTAATACTCCCCGACCCCATACTCGGGTATCCTGAATGAGGCACTAACTAAACTAACTAGACTAAAACGTGTCTCTGCCTCACTAGTTTCTTCATCTAAGAAGCTCCCAATAAACCATACTTCTTCTAAACGCAGTGTTTTGAAGTCCGTGTCCACCTGCCTCAGTGGTCCAAACCTAATCAGAGAATGGTACATTGTTCACATTCAGAGGCATTATCTGATTTAATCTAAACAGAAGATCCGAAGGCTAAACCGGAGTGTGGAATTAATTATCCAGCCACTCATACAGGTGGTTCCCACAGAACAAGGTTAAGACTGTGGACAAGGCAGCTGGTAGGGGAAAGTTGTGCCTCTTCAGTGAGTAAACAAAGAGCTCACATTAAGTCAATCCGGTCTTTTGGGGCAGCTGGGCATTTTCTAGTCATATGCTTGGAAAATGCAATATTTAAGTAGTGGTGTATAAGAAAAACATCACTACAGAGTACACAAAACCACATATAAAAGTGCAGTTCTAGAATATTATCAGGGACAACAAAAATAACTGTGTTATATAGTTCCACTTTTTAAGTGTTTCTTTGTTATCATTTCTATTTCATGCCAAGTCACAAAGGGTGTGTGTGTGTGTGCCTGCCCCTTAGAATCTGAATTAGAGCAGAGATTTGGGATGAGAAATCTCAGGTCCAAGTCAGTATACGGTAGCTGTGTGACCATGGCCAAATCAATAGACCTCAGCCTTCACACCTGTAAAATGGGGGTAACACCTCTCTATTTTATAAGATTGCTTTACGATTAAAGGAATGAATATAGCACACTATAAATCACCTTCATGATTTTACATTATTATTACTTGAGGCTGGTTAACAGTTTGTATTTTTGGGTTTTTTTGACCACGGAAACCATTCAGAAAAAAAAGAGGTAAACTCAAACTTTGCCTGAGTCAAAGGTTGGTTAAAAGGAGTACTATATTGTCGGTGAATTTTGGTTCTGAAAAATGCTACTTCTTTCATCCCTCACGGTGGAAATAATTAAGAGGTGTCTGCAATTAGACTGACTAGAAGTTACCCTTACTTTTCAGGCTTCAACATCACAATAACAGAGTGTGCATGCATGTGCACGTGCATCTATAATCCCAAAGGGCAAAGAGTTTTGTTCCCGATTCATTACTGAATAGAACGTCTTCATTCCAAAGGCAAAGGAGAAGCAGTGACATGGGATAGACAGCACATTCTCAGAGACAATTCCTACCAGTGATCTTGGCATGTAAGTATCTAACCCTAATGTCACAGAGGTAGCACAAAGCCGGCACGCTGTTAGGGGTAGCAAAATAAAACACTAACAGTGGGAGTGGCCCCATCGTCTTTTAGACAAATAAAACCTCTTAATTATGATCTTGAAAGACATTCTAAAAAGTAATCACTAGATGGAACATGGTACCCATTTTATGCTCCTTCTGTTACTTATAACTTCTAGCAAACTGGTAGATACAGATTTTACCCTACTTTCTATGTCATACAACCACTTACATCATGGGCTTAGGGTAACTGAAAAGTGCACTGAATTAGAAAAATCAAGACACATTAAGTCAAGACCCTGTCGGTTATTAATTCTGAGATTTAGAGGCACGTGGATTAATTTCTCTGAGGGTCCATTTTCATATCGGTAAAGCAGAATCGTAACAGGTCACAGAATTGCTATGGGAATTAAATGAGAAAACATATGTGCAAGTGTTTTGTAAACAGTAAAGCATTCCACGAATGATAGGTGTTATTACCTGAGAAAAATCTTCACATTTAGGAAGTGATATCATTCCTCCCCCCTCCCCCACAAAAGTTTCTTTAATTTTTCCTGAAGGTTCTTTACTCTTTGTCATTTCAAATCTCTCTAACGGAGACTGACATTTTTTGAGGGGGTCATATGGGCTGGCAGGACTGCTGATTTTCTACTCACCGTAATCCTTTGTATGTAAGTTCAGTAGCTACCCTCCATGTTTTGATTAGAGTTCTAGGAAGCCTCCCATCACAGAGAAAAGAAGAAGCACACATCTTTGAGATTAGGCCAACAGAAGTCCAAGAAGGCCCCAAAGGCTAACATGGCTGAGGAAAACTATGACATCACTGGTGCAGGAAGAGAATTTTCATCAAGTAGAAGTCTGGGCCGTGTTACCTAGAGGACTGCCACTGGTGAGAAAGGGATCTGTCATGACTTTGGGGCGTATGTTGGAATAACTCCCTCTCTGGAGGGAGGGCTTGGAGGACTCCATAGTTACCGAAGGGATTCTGCTGCATGAACTGTTTGGCCAACAGGACTGTCCCTCATGGACCTGGGGATGTGTCTCCTCATCACTGGGAACTTGTCAGGGCCATCCAGGTCACCCTGACAGGCTTCAATACTTTTGAGTACCCACGGTAAGCATCTAGAGTCTGGATAGCTGTGTTCAGAAGATTTCTGGGTTATCTACCTCTGAGCAATGTCCCATTCTCCTCCAAAGCATCTGCAAAATCTGCATAACATTGTTTCTCTGGGCTGGAGGGCTGTACAACCTCCTGACTGGGTATCCTGATAGTAGCTGTGCTGTAGAAAGATCTCTTTGATCGCAACGTGCAGAGGGACTGGTGAGAAAGTAAGTGACCAGGGCAGTTGCAGTCAGGAGGGTGAGAAAAGACAAGAGCCTGGAAGAAGTGTGGAAATGGACAGGAAGGTCCGAGATGAGGATTGCTAAATAAGTGGGCCCGACAGAATGTGGTGACTTGTCAGCTGTGGCCACAGGGGGAGGCAAGGAACGAACAGCGACTCCATGTTCCATCCTGGACGACTGGGCAGATGGGGACCGTGCTAGAGCAAGGATGAAAGTTACCCAGTATTCTGTAAACTAAAAACAAAATAAAACTGCATGTTCACTGTGACTGCAGTTCTGCAATATCAATGTGTCCTATGTGATGAAGAACTAGAAGGTAACAGGCAAAAAAAAAAATCAATCTTTTACGTCAGGAAATGGCAAAAACACACACACACACACACAAAACCCCCACAAAACCCAAAAAACAAACTTCAAAAGCTCATTTTCTTACCTCCTGTCTAAATATTTTTGCATAATATTTTCATGTGTAAAAGCTTAATTTTACAAGTTTTCTCTTTCAAAAGAAACATTTTGCCAATCTGTTCCATACTCCTGAAAGGAATTTTTGATTTATAAGTGGCATTATTGCAGGGATTAGAGAAGCTATGAGATCATTCTTGCTATTGTTTTTCCAGAAAAAGGCCCTTTACATATATCTCATATATGATACCTTGCCAATGTATCACACAGACTTATATCTTTGTTTGAGAATGTCTTTGATAAGCCATTAACTACAAGGAAGAAAGCGTTAGTCAAAAGATAAGCCATAGATCTTGGCTAATTCCATATCTGAGATGACTGTAATGATGTCAATTATTAACACAGATGACTTGAGGGGAAAAAAAGTCAAAGGTGTGAAGAATGTTGCAGCTGCAGGTATAATATAGTTTATGGGGATTCTTTCAATAAACAGAATTATGAAGCATAGCATTTTCATCACTGACATTTCTAGTTTATATTTGGATGAGCATTTTTTCTTTATAAGTTTTAAAGAAACGACCAACTCACTTGTACATGCATTTGTACATCTTGTAAGACCATTTTGAACCATTCACGAATAGTCAAAAGAGCACAATCATTTCGTTTTTGATAAATGAAAGCATGTTCAATTAATATCTTGCTTTGGTGCTGAAATGAAAACCACGTACTTCCAAGCTTGTATGTAATACAGTTTGACAAGGTATCTGACGCACTTGTTACGGTGAAATTTTACTGCACTGGAACCAGGGGATCTCTGGAAATTGAATTCGTCAGATCGTTATAATAACACTATTGGGATAGAATTTTATCTCCATAAACTCTTACAGGTTGGATTCCTGTTGATTTATATGAATTCTTCATAATCATAGGAGTCATTTTTATTGTTACTATTGTTATTTAATATTTATGGAGTGACCACAGCATGGGATTCTACCTTTTAATGAAACTTCCCATCCATATCCTAGGAAGACATGAAGTGTATGAATTCATATAAGCAGCGTGATTGTTTATATAAGGATTGCTGCTTCTAGCTTTCTGTTCTCCATCTTATTCATTGGTAAACTTAATGTAAACCAGGAGGAAATATTATTGCTTTAAACTTACCTCTGAAAAGGTAAAGAATTTTTCTCATCTCTGCAGTGTGGGGAGAGATGAAGTCTACAGGCTCACCAAAGAACAGTAATTTAGAGTCTAGTCAGTTGGTTTGACGAACAGCTACCTGAACCAAACCTCTGTCTCTCCAGCATCATTGAAGAGAGCAAACTTCAATAAGAAATATATTTTAAAATCAATTTATATGAGGTCGCTCAGTTTCTCAGAGGTTATTGTTGCTGTGAATTTTGTAACAGGAGATGAGTAACAGAAGCATTGACTTCTTCAGTTTCATTTTTCTCCATAGAAAACAAAGGCTTTTTTTTTTTTTTTTTTTTTGGCCAAGGGCACCATTTGTCTCCCAGGTACCATCAGGGTTTGAAATCTGGGGGTCATTTTTTAAATCTTCCATAGCCTTCCAGCCAATCATTCACCAAGTCCTCCGGATTTATTTTTATCTCCAAAACTCTCCACTTCCACTGTCTAGTTAAGTCTCTTATCTCTTAACACCTGCATGACTGCAACAGTCTCTGAGCTGGTCCTTTTGCCTTTGATCTCTTATCTCGTCTATTAATCCTGTAGACTGCTACCAGATTAATCTCCCTCAAACTGTGCTCTATGTCCTTCCCCTGTTAGGAATCCATGGTTCTCCTACCGTCCCTTCAAACTCAAACTTCCCATCTGATATTCAAAGCTCACCATCCACCTTATCTAGCCACACTTTTCTCTTATTTCTCTGTCCCAGGCAAGTTGTCCCTTTTTAGCTCCCTCCCACAGTACTTCTGAGTCTTGTATTCATGAGCATCTCCTACTTCCTGCCTGTCTGAATCTCATCAACCCTACAAGACTTAGCATTATGGTTCTTCCCTGAACCCTACTCCTTAAAAAAAAAAAAAAATTATCATGGCAGTATAGTTGACATATTATATTAGTTTCAGGTGTATGACATAGTGATTCAACAGTTCTACACATTACTCAATGCTCACCACGGTAAGTTGTAGTCACCATCTGTCACCACACCACATTACTACAAGATTACTGATTACATTCCCTATGCTGTACTTTTCACCTCTCTGACTTATTTATTTTATAACTGGAAATTTGTCCCTCTTAATCCCTTTCACCTATTTTACCCATCCCTGCCCCCACCAACCCCTTCCTCCACCCCCCCACCTCCCACCCCCGCCCCCGGCCCTCTGGCAACCACCAGTTCGCCCTGAAACCTTGAATTCTTAGAGCAGAGAGTCCTCAGCTGAGACAGTGGAAAGCTAAATCTTGCAGACAGATCGACTCCAAAATCCCTGAAGAAACGATTGGGGTCCAACTCTTAGCTCAGGAAGGGCAGGTAGAAAAAGCCAGGCACAGAGATAGAGAGTTTGGAGCCAAAGAGATCAGTGAACGTGGGCAACAAACTGGGGGAGATGAGCTGATCCCTAGCAGATGTTTAGAACATCACTTACGGTTTGAGGCTTTAGTTCAATGAATTCATTAAATGTTTCTTGAGTGTGTTTTCTGCAGGTCCTGCTCCTGGTGCTTGGAGAGCTGACAGCAAACCAGGCAGACATGGAGCATGTTTTCTAAACATGTTGATCCAACATTTACGGAGCATGTTTTCTAAAGTGTAGTCAGACAATCAAATCATTCCAATGAGGTGTTAGGTGGAGGGTAATGTATGGTAGGAGGACCTGACCTAAATTTCACTTTTCTTTGAGATCCAGATCTGGATTTCAAGCTGTTTACGTGACATTTCTACTTAGTCATTTCTCCACAAACACACACGTTCAAGACCAAACTCATTATTTCCCACCCTATTTCCCCCAGATGTAGCCCTCTGTGGGTGTTTCTTGTCTCAGTGATGGGCTTCATTAAGCACATGGTTATATAAACCAGAAATGTAGGAATCATCCTTGACACTCTTCCTCCTTCATTCTTCGTCGCCAATTCATTACCAAATACCAGTAATTTCATCTAAAGATTTCTCGAATCCATTTCCCTTTTGCTATCTCCACTGTCCCAATCCTGAAAAAGTTCTCCTTTCTCTCCTAGACTGTTTCAGTAACACAGATCAGATCATGCCCTTTCCTGCCTAAACTCGTCCAGTGGATTCCCATTGCTTTCACAATGAAGACTCAAATCCTTGGCATGTCCCGAGTGGCTTTCAAGGTGTCTGACCCCACCTGCTTCTTCTTGTACTTCTCCCACCTCACTCTCTCTTCCTGCTTCAGCCACATGGACCTTGTTTCTGTTCCCTGATGTACTAGCCCCTGCCTCTCTCCCTGCCATCCACGACAAGTTAGTGCAGCATACTTCCCTCTGTCTGGAATGTTCTTCCCTCTTGTCTTTCTCTAATCAACTTCCACCTTTGCAATAGGGACAAGATACCATTTACTTACTTATCAAGAAAGTGGAAACAAATTCTACCTCACAGGTAATGAGGGAACAGACAACCGAATGCATAGGGAGCACTACAAAAGGCAGACTGACCCACTCTTTAATAATATTGTTCTCTTCCCTTCTTCAACTTATTTACTTCTGTCCTGCAGCATTACTAGTTTCTTTCTTTTTGTAAACCTTCACAACGTGGGTCTAGAGGGAAGATGTGATTCTGTCAAGCCCTTTTCCCTCAGATTAGTGCATCTGCTGTGTGCCCATTCTCGGCAGTGGATTTTGGAGGGGGGCAAGATAGCGTGGCAGTAAAATGGGCAGATTTGGGAGTTAAAGAGACCAGAGTTCTTATCCCAGACTCACCTCTAGCCTGACTCCATTACCAGCCATATGACCTTGAGGAGGTCATCGAACCTCTTGGAGCTCTTTGCCTCCTCCTCACAAAGGAAGGGATCATCTCCGCTCCTTCCTCAGGAGGCTGCTTCGAGGATGAGGGGAACATTGCAGGTTAAAGCACTTCATAACTAGCAGGGGCTGCTGCTTTTATAACCAAGGGGGTTTAAACACCCTGGGTGTTTCTCATTTTGTCCTGGCAGTGTTCCCATGCTTTACTGCTTCTTCACGTGCCTTTTTACAACTCCTTACAGATTTCACCTCCTCCAAAGAGGGGGAAACATTTTGTCCCCCTCACAATGCACCTTCCGATTGGTGTCATCCCTTTAGCTTCTCCGAAGAGTTTAACCTGCTTTCCAAAGGGAACCTTCATTTCTCATCACAAGACTACAAAAAGTGGTATTTGACTTCTCATGGATAACGTCTATGTTCTCTCTTATTTATCTATCTGCTGTCCTAGACGGGATTTGATCAGGGCACTGGCGGGTAACCTGATGTAAGAAAGCCTCAGGCATGGGGTCTTGCATTAAGTATTCACATTTTTTTCGTATATGATTCTGAAGACTGTGCTCCGACTTGCTGTAAACATTGCGTGGGAAGGCCTTTACCTTTGAAAATAGTTTTCATGGGGGCACCTGGGTGGCTCAGTCGTTAAGCAACTGCCTTTGGCTCAGGTCATGATCCCAGGGTCCTGGGATCGAGCCCCGCATCGGGCTCCCTGCTCGACGGGAAGCCTGCTTCTCCCTCTCCCGCTCCCCTGCATGTGTTCCCTCTCTCGTTGTCTCTCTCTCTGTCAAATAAATAAATAAAATCTTAAAAAAAAATAGTTTTCGTCTCCTATTTAAATGGGGGGAGGGAGACAAGGAAAACTTCTCCTCATAACAATTCATGGGGTGCTGGTTTGCACGTGGTTCTGTGAAGTGAACACCCAACAGTGCAACAGACAAAACTCTTGGCCTCTAGAATGTCTGAGTCCACCCCCATCCCAAGACCTATCTGATATGTTGGCACTTGGTGAAAAAACAAACTAAACCAAATTTTTATTTATTGAACATGATTTTTATTGTGTAAGCTTGTAATCTCTCTTTCTGGAGACTATTTTAGTGGAGGGAATAATGTTACTAATACTAAAACCATTGTTTTGTTTTGTTTTTTAACCCCTTTGATCTTTTAAACTTATCCTCTTGGTTACCTCACTCTGCATTCTTTTTGTCTGGTTACACCACCTTGTCTTTTGTGTACTTCCTTCCCATTCTTTATCCAGGGTCTGAAACCCAATAGGCTCCTGGATATTAATGGGAGGAAACTGGCTGGTTCTAGGCTTGCCTGACTTTCTGCTCAGCACCCTGCCTCTTCCTCCTCGTCTCGTCCTCTCGCTTACTCTTTTTTAGGACTGTTATCAGCAAAACCCCATCACAATGAGTGGGTGAATTTATTAACATTTCACAGGGTTCCGGGGGTGGAGTCCGCAGCCCTGAAGGTGTGATCACAAGATGCACGGGCAGATCATGTTCCAGGCAGGAGTTTTATGTTCTTCGGTTTTAAAACAATGTCTTATCCTCTGAAGATGAACACCAGCCGATTGGAGAATAGAGACAATACTAAAGATATGTCTAATTCTCTTATTTTCTATGTACCAACCCAATTAGTTTCTCTAGTGAGAACGAGACTTGGGATGAAAACTAACATGTAATAAATAATACTGGATAAACACGAAGATGTCATTGTCTTTGATCATCTTCACTGATGACGGGGAAATGACTGAACGTCATTAATGACTGCCCACAAACGAAGCAGTTGATTTTTTTCAGAGACCAATTTCTTAACTACAAACACAAAGGTGTGAGGGCATGGGAGGGTTAAGGTTTGAGTTTCTATGAAATCACTGTAATCTGAACCTGGTCCTCAAATGACTATTATGCCAAACGTTTCTTGGTGAAATACAACTCATTGTGAATTCTGATTACATTTCCTATTCCCTTCCAAAGAAACAGAAAGGAAATTAAGTTATATTGGATTACATTACAAAAAAGCCAACTGGTGTCTGGGCAGTCATTACCATGTCAGAAGCAAATGGCCATATTGTATGGGGGCAGGCTCTGGGCTATACTGGGCTCCGGCACATGGGCTTGACCTCTTGTTCTTTATGCAAACAACTTGCAAGCATCAGGAGAGAGTTACAAGAACACAAATGTACCTATGTGTTCTCATTATGAACAAAGCCAAATAACGTTTGTTTATGTAAAATAAATGAAAATTACATCTCTTGAAACATGAGTCCAATTCATTTCTTGCTCACAGCAATATTACCAATTTTAGCCTATCAGGTTTCTTAAACTATCTTTTCAATGCAGCCAAGTCCATATGGAGGAGCAAAGTATACCAAAGATCTATTTCAGTAGTTACCAGCCACTTTTGGTTTGTAGACCACTTGTTAGTGTCATAGAACAATAAAAATGTTCATTTCTCAAAGGCAGCAGCCATATCAATCCCCTGAGGATTTTGTTAAAATGAAGTTTTGAGTAAGTAAGACAGAGATGAGGCCCACCGCTCCGCAGATCTCGGAGGTGCCCGCGCTGGGGTGAACACATTCGGATAGCGGGGTAATACACAGCATGTGGCCTCCTATCTTCATCGGCCCCAGACTGTCAGTAGAATTAATAGGCAGATGTGAGCTATTTCTTTCTTTCTTTTTTTTTTAAAGATTTTATTTATTTATTTGACAGAGAGAGGGAACACAAGTAGGGGGAGTGGGAGAGGGAGAAGCAGGCTTCCCGCGGAGCAGGGAGCCCGATGCGGGGCTTGATCCCAGGACCCTGGGATCATGACCTGAGCCGAAGGCAGACGCTTAACTGACTGAGACACCCAGGCGCCCCGAACTATTTCAATTAAACACGAACAACGCAACCCCTGACTTTTATTTCATATTTTAAGGACATCATGAGTTCATCCTGGAATGCAAAGTATGGATGAGGTTATGATTTCAGGTTTGAAAATGGTTCAGGAAGAATATCTGCCGAACACCTGCAGGAACGTGGTGGGACACCAGTCTTCCCAATCCTCCTTTAAAAAGCACTTCATGTTATAATTGCCCCAGTTAGAAAACACTCGGGAGAGTGCAGCCTCAGGCTTTGAGCCTCTCCGGAATGATTCTCCTTTGCAGCCAGGGTTGAGGAGCCCCCGTTGGAGATGACAGGGCCGGGCATGCACAGGGCTGATGTGCTCACAGCTCCCGTGGAGTGCCCCGTGCCTCTCAGAGCACGAACGTGTAACACAAGGCAAATAATCAAGTGAAGAAAAATAGAGTGACTTCGGGAGAGAGAAAGAAGAGGAACCGTGACCAGAAGGGCTGAGGGGCAGGCGAAGGGCTTGACTGCGGTGCAAGAAGAGCCGGGGGACTGAGTGGAGGCGTCCTGGGTGCGGGTGCGGGCAGCAGGGAGCAGACAGGTGTCATCCTCTTTGTTACTTGTATTGATGCAGAAGCATCTCGAAGGGAAATGAATGGAAGGCGCATAGGGAATGTATGTGTGTAATGACCACTCCTCTCAAAACTAATGCTTTCATTTTCGGGTCTGCTTAAAGGAAACGGGAGAGGGACTATTAAACACCCTGAATCTGGGACAACAGTAAAACTTTAAAAGGGCTCGCTGTGGCCCCGACCTGCAAACCCGGCCGGGGGGCTCCTTCAGCTGGTACAATACAGTGTCTGTGTGGTTGGTGGCTCAGTCTATGTTTATGATACTCTTTGCCAAATCTTAATTCTTGTATCCAAGCAGCACAAAGAATGTGAGATGTGGCATGATAGCGCTCACTGCCAACATTCAGCACCTCCCATGGGTCCGTCTGCGCTCCGGGCAAAGGGACGGCTGCACAAACATTACACAGCCTGCCGATAAAAGTCAGCGAGCACTGGGGGCCGAGGGTCTATCTAGATGCGATAACCATCAAAATAGAAAGTTAACCCTTGGCTTTTTCACAGGGAACACATACTTATAAGGTTTCAGACACCATTGTTTTTTGTGAATCAGAAACCATAATGCAAGAGACACCTGGTGAACAGTAAATATCGAGACGGTAAGAAACCAAATCTGAACACCTTTATCAGAGAGGCACCACCCAGTTTGGGTGAACAAAAGATTCATGGTTTTCTCTTTCTCAAAGAGTTCACTTCTGTGTGTGTTCTGTTTGTGATCTTCTTTCAGCTGATAGTGGCTTTTGGTTACAAACTCTTATCCTTGTATCTTCTGCCTCACAGCTGTTTAAAGTTCCCATTGGCCACTGCCATTATCTCGTTTTTCAAGCAGCCCCTGGACCCCGCGCCCTTACACAGACAGCCCCACTTGAGAGCCTTTCGCCTCTCTGACTGCTCCATCCCTTTAGGAAAATGCTGGTGCAATAAAGGAGGAGTGATACTCTGATGGCTTTAGGGAGCCCCTAAAAAGGCAGCAGACCTGTCCCAGGCCACAAAGGGGCCCTTGTGGGCTTGTTTATCTATAGGCCCGTGAAAACCTAGGAAGTCACTTTGTTTGACTGGACTAAAAAGCTTAAAATGGTCTCAAGCACAGATTTGCTTTCATTTAAAAAAAAAAAAAAGATCAAAGGAGGAAAGTATCATCTTCAATCTCACATTCCTCCTTCTCTTGTATCACCTCAGTAAAAGGCATTAAGCAAAAACTATATGTAATTATTAACTGACGGATTCCTTTTTTCTCTCTCTCTTTTTTTTTTTTGGAGAGGGAGAGGGGGAGGGGCAGAGGGAGAAGAAGAGAGAGAATCTCAAGGAGATTCCCATCTGAGGGTGGAGCCCGACATCAGGCTCGATCTCACAACCCTGAGATCATGACCTGAGCTGAAATCAAGAGTTGGATGTTCAACTGACTGAGTCATCCAGGCGCCCCCATTATTAACTGATGGATTCTTTATAATACTTTTCAGCTAGAGTCTGCAATATTTATTTGCCTTTTTTTAATGCATTCGTCTCCCTCAGCATTCTAGACCAGAAACCAGTATTTTGTTTGACAGGTGTTAAGTAAGATAAAAGCGGACATTACACACGCATATATTGGAAATCGTGCAATAGATTGTAAACACTGATACATTCTGATGAGATGATTTACTAACCAACTGCTCATGGCTTAGTCTTGCCAAATAATCACCGTGAATAATTGCCTACACCCCAAGCTCTAAAACATCCAGCTCGTAAGAAAGTTCTCTTTGTGAGAAATAACTGATTTTTATTTACTCAGAGATTCCACATCAATGAAGAGTGGAGACTCCTGACAGAAAACTGTGTGTTTGTAATAAGGAACAGTAACACCACCACCGTGTTCTGTTTGTGGGTGTGTCTGTGTGTGTAGCTGAGGTGTGTGTGAGTCTCTCTGTGGGACTAGTCGTTTGTATGCTTGTACGTCTGTGCGTGGCGATAGGGAAGTTGTGCAGCAAGGTTTCAAGACAGACCATCAGATCTCAGTTTGCGGATATGAGGACCCCTGAGGTACATACAGAACTGGAAAAATTAAATCTGTATTGGACTCAGCAAACATTTTACTACAAGGCAGCTCAGATCATCTGAAAACAGAATAAACTGAAGATGCTAAGCTGTCTAGCTTTTGACACTCCTTTTTCCAGATAAAAGGAGAAAGCATTCTCTCTGATTTGAACTCCGGAACTAAAATATTACAGGGGAAGGCAGGACAAGATCCTGGACATTCTGTCCCTTGATGCCAGTGTATCCAAGAGGCTTTTCACTGCAGGTGCTGTGACTGAGTATCTGACCTGAAACTCCAAACTCCAGCACTGGTCCCTCCCACACGTATTGTTTAATGGGGATTTGAAGGATTGTTGCTCTAATGAAAAGTCTCATTCACAACTTCTTTAGGTATGGTCCCCAACCAAGGAATTTATGAAAATGGTCATTTGGACATTTCAGTGCTCCTTCCCATATTCATCCTGAGAACAGTGGCAATTGATACTTACAGGGACTGAAGGCTTCGCAAATTCTGCAGAGCTTCCGTCGGTACCTGTCTTAGGTGATTATTCTGCAGCATACTGCACATGAAAACAAACGAAGAAAAACATTAAAGAAGGTTCACAATAATTAATAATAATTGGCCATAGCAGTGCCAGGCACTGTTCTAGGTGTCAGGGAAACAGCAGAGCATCAGACCAAGTCTTGGCCCTTAGGGAGCTTACATTCCTGTGTGGAGTAAAAGATAATTAGAAATTAATGGATGTGTCTATAACATCAGACAAGTGATAGGTACTATGAACAAAAAACAAAACAAGGATTTGGGATGGATGGCTACAAGGGGTGAGATTTTTTTCTTTTTAAGATTTTATTTATTTATTTGACAGAGAGAGAGACAACGAGAGAGGGAACACAAGCAGAGGGAGTGGGAGAGGGAGAAGCAGGCTTCCTGCTGAGCAGGGAGCCCCATGCGGGGCTCGATCCCTGGACCCTGGGATCATGACCTGAGCTGAAGGCAGACGCTTAACAACTGAGCCACCCAGGTGCCCCAAGGGGTGAGATTTTTATCTTAAAGGTGGTCAGGGAAGATCTTTCTTAGGAGGTGATACTTGAGTGGAAACTAGGATGGAGTCATGGAGCAAATTCTGTGAACATCTGGGAAGAATTTCTGAGAAGAGGGAGGAGTAAGTGCAAAGGCCCAGAGGTGGGAGCTTGTTTGACTCGTTCAAGGAGCAGCAAAGGAGGAGTGAGCGAGAGCAAGAGGCTGGGAGAAACTGAGCCATCTCATGGAGGACTTGTAGGCCACAATAAGTCTTTAAGTGTGATGAGAAACTCTTGTTGAAGGGTTTATGTAGGGAAATGATATGCTCTAATTTATGTTTTTTTCCTTTTTAAAATTTTGATTATAGTTGACATACAACGTAACATTAGTTTCAGGTGTACAACTTACCGATGTATAAGTTTCTACATCATGCTATGTTCATCACAAGTGTAGCAACCATCTGTCTTCATACATCGCTATTACAATATCATTGACTGTATTCCTTATGCTCTGCTTTTTATTCCTGTGACTTATTCATCCCATAACTGGAAGCCTGTACCTCCTACTTCCTTTCACTGATTTTGCTCACCATCTCCACCCCCCACCTCCCAGCAACCATCAGTTTGTCCTCTGTATTTATAGGCCTGATTCTGCTTTTTGTTTGTTTATTCATTTTTTCAGATTCCACTTATGAGTGGAATCATGTGGTATTTGTCTTTCTCAGTCTGATTTATTTCATCTAGCATAATACTCTCTAAGTCCATCCACGTGGTCTCAAATGGCATGATCTCAGCTTTTTTGTGGCTGCATAATATTCTCTCTCTCTCTCTTTCTTTCTCTCTTTCTCTCTCTCTCACACACACACACACTTTTCCTTATCCATTCATCTATTGATGGACACAGGTTACTTTCATATCTTGGCTATTGTAAATAACATTGCAATAAAGACATGGGTGCATATATCTTTTCAAATTAGTGTTTTTGTTTTCCTTGGGTAAATACCCAATAGTGGAATTACTGGAACATATGGTATTTCTATTTTTAATTTTTTGAGGAAGCTCCATACTGTCTTCCCCAGAGGCTATTCCGATTGACATTCCCACCAACAGCGTACGAGGATTCCCCTTTCTCCACATCCTCACCAACACTTGTTTTATTTATGCTTTTAAAGGATCACTGTGATGACTACATAAATTAGACAAATGGAAATATGGATACAGTAGGAAGCTATTAAAAATCTTCTCTCTTCTTGTGTGTGTGGTCATATTTTAATAGAAACTAAATTCTTTTTGTGAAGTTTTGTGCTTTCGTTCGCCTGGATTCAACAGTTTCAGAATGTGAGGACTACAGAACAGAAACACCCGGTAACAATGAAATAAAAATATATCATTGCTAGCAGGGAAATAGCAAGGAAAAAAATTCCCATTAGATTCCTTGTATTTTGATATCTTATTCATAAATGTTTATAACACCATAATTTCACAGCCATTCCCTCTGTATTTCATGGTCTCTGTAAGCCAGAGGCAGAAGACTATTTTAGGAAAGCAGACATTTTACAGAAATATTTCTGCTGAGGAGGCTACTACTTATATTTGAAGCTCTGAAAAAATGTGCCTGGTTCTCTCCTCTCCACAATGGAAGTTTCTTTTCATAAGATGCCTAGTTAGGATCCAACCCCAAGTATGTCTAACTCTGAACTTGATGTACGTTCCACTGCACTTTGCAGCATTCTCTTGAGGCATATTTGCTGAATGTCCAGTCTCAGGTTGTGTGGTGTATGGTCTGATTAAGGCATGGGTAAGACAATGGGTTCTTGAATCTGTCCACCTCTTCCCTGCCACTAGCAGAGTGGCCTCGGGGAAATCATCCAGTTTCTCCACATCTCAGTGACCAATGATAATACCCACCCAAGGGCTTCCTGCGATGATCTGATGAGTGAACGTACACAGAACAATCCCTGCTGTACAGTAAGCATTCCATAAAGGTCGGCCCTTTCTGTATGAATTGACAGACTCCTTGTCAAAACAATATAATGAGATCATACTGGATATGACATTTTAATTAACCAGAAAATAAAACGGGAAGAAAAAAAAATCTGTGCCAGTGGTTCTCAGACTTTGGGGTTCATCAGACTCCACTGGAAGACTTGTTAAAACCCAGTGTGCTGGGCCCCACCCTCAAAGTTTCTGGTCCAGTACATCTGGGTAAGAGCCAGAGAATGTGCATTTCTAACCAACTTCCAGGTGATACTGGTGCTGGAGGGCAAGGTGCTACACCTGAGAACCACCCTATGCTAGACTAAGTGATTTCTGGTAGAGTATTTTCACCTAAACTTGAGGCTATATTGACCTTGGAGATAAGGCCTAAGTTTTGAGTCTTAGGGAGCAAACCATTTAATCTCTCTGACCTTTGGTCACTTATCTGTATAATGGGAATAGAATAAGATCATCTGATTGATGAGGTATTTGAGGATTAAAATATGAAGGTATTTATAACACTTTCATATATACAAATGTGAATTTGTATACAAATAAGACATGAAAAATACCTAAAGGTCAAAAATTTATACTTTTCTTATCATGTCTGAGACTCTGTTTAATAAAGAATAGAATTATGTCACTTGTATTCCAATAGTTTGCTGAAATAATTTCATTGTTAAACTTGAATTCAACTAACATTTCATAAATCAAGATTGTCAAATGTACTGGATCCTTATGAACAAAGTCAAGTTTTAGAAAGATCTCACGCTTCACATACCTGTTAGGGAATTGGGAAAATTGTAGCTTGAATTCCATATTTTGCATAATTTACCTGAATATTAACATTTTACATTTCTAGGTTATTTTACATTTTTCCAAGTAGTTTTAATATATTATATAATTTTAACTCCACAGAATGTCTTCTAAGTCACTCATTAATTGAGTGATAAGTTTAAATGATGGTAAGACACAGATAATGGACTTAATTGATGTCTAAACTTTGTAGGTAATATATTACTCTATAAAGTATTTATTGAATAGTCTTTCTATGCTTTGCTAACCAAACAGTGAAACTATTAAAATGTGGAATTCCTAAAAAATTGGAAAATTGGAGTAGAGGATAAGAGATATTCAGATGGTTTTCCTTCATTAAGTAGTTGCAAACTCTCTCCGAAGTTTCATATATCTGGTTTCAGAAAACAGAACTTAAGTGAGGTTTGCTAATGATAATTTTTAAACTACCCCTGAACTACCACTCAGCAATTTAATTTTTGAACTACTTCTGCCAGTAAAATACCAAAAACGCAATTTAAAAAAATCACTTAAGTCCTGAGCTTTTCCTAAAATAACTTCTGTTTAATTACTTTTAAATAACAAAACAAGAGCAAGTTATCTCCATTATATCCTTATAAGTCCAGTGGGTTAATTAGAAAATTCTGTTTTTGTTTAAGATATCCTAGTGGGAGACAAAACAATTAAAGGGTTTACAGCACTATGGAGTGCAATTAAAACAGAAAGCATTCACAACATGGCTGCTGATTTCTTTTGCAAATATTCCTTTATTCAGTGCATTGAATATAAGCAGAAAGCACTGTAAACTGAATATGCGTTTAGGCACTTTTAGCTTCGTTTTTTATCATTCGCTTACGGGGGACAAAAGAAAATAAAGCACTTTCTCTAGAGACAAAGGATGGTTGCATATTTTCTTAATTTCTTTCCCTGATTTTAAAATATTAAAATTTAAAAATGTTTTTATTTTTAAAATTTATTTTAAAATGTATTAAAAATCTAAATACATTTAAATTATTAAAATTTAAAATATTCACTATTTCCTACAGCATCCCATGCTTCTTAATAACACAATGTTTGGTTATCTTTTTTGCCAACAGGACTAACCGAGAACAGGTACAGTGCAGCAGAGGGAGATGAAATCATATGTTATAAGGGGTCTTCATCACATCGATAGCTTGATCCTTTGGTATTCCTTCTGCCTAATTGTTCTGTGTTTAGATATCAAGCAACTGCTGAGACTCTGTTGTAAGTCTACGTGGGAATGAGAGAATTTTGGCTACTTGTACTTTTCCCTGGTTAGTTTTACCCATCACCTCCACATGGCTTTGGTTCTTGTGCTGGGGGGCAGGATGAGAAGCCATTCCTTGACTGAATAGCTTACACAAGAAAAAGAACCTTGGTTGAAGAGAGCCTAGTTCAGAATTCCACTGGACTGGGTATTTTGCAATGCAGAACCAAAAACTTATTTTTTTTATGAGGCCAATATACAGAGGAAATCTTAAATATTAGTGATCTTCCAGAGTTCACAGTAGCAAGATTTCAGATATAACAGAGTCCTAGTCAAGGAGGGCTGTTGCTATCTTTATTTTCTCAATGGACTGGCTTACTATTCTCTCTCTCTTTTTTTAATCTTCTCTATGCTGGTCAGAGACCCAGATGAATATAACTTTTATATTACCTTTCTTACCATGCTATACTGTAATCAGTTACTTCTTTCTTCCAATGACTTTTAGACTTTATAAAACATTTGGAAGAGTTGTCATGAGCATAGAAACAGACTTGTCTTCTTCTGCATTTTACCTCTAGTTCGGTCTTAACCCTATTGGACCCAATTCTCCCTTTAATACCAAATATTTTATAATAACTCATCTCTTATATTTAGATAAAATTCATTAAAATATAGCCTATTTACATACATCATTTTGAAGGAAAAGATCAATATAATGTACTGCCCTAACTATATTATGAAGGACAAATAAAAGAGATTTATAATAAAGTGATATATGTATCATTACACACATGATGTTCAGATAGGAGACATATTTATGAACGAGTCAGATGTTTGCCCCTCCTTTTAATGAATAAGGCTGGGCATGAGAGAAACACCATGAGCAGAAGCTATTCTGGACAAGAACAGGGAAATGAGATTAGAGGTCTAGATGGATACTGAGTAGCACATCACAGGACAGTTTACTTCATGCCAATCATCTGGAAAACCAAAGACGTCCCCACAAGTTTCCAAAACACTCTGGCAGGCAGAATGACCATGGTTGAGAACCATTGTTCTCCTACCAAAATACTTTCAAAATATTTGACGATTGAATTTGCTCATTGAATATTAGTGTTTAAGTCAGCAAAGTAAAAGGAAGAGTGAATTCAATTCCTGGCAGGGGTCTTGCTCCTCTAGATCCCTCTTCACATGGACAGAGATCTGCAAAGTCTGAAACTGCCATGCCTGTGCTTACAACTTTTCCCTGGTTCCTCATCACGCCTAGAACACGATCATGCCCATGCATATTTGACATGACACGCAGGATCTCTGGGACCAGGACCCTTTCTATGTCTTACAGGAAGCAAATCTGAACCATCAGACCAGACTAAATGTTTCCCAACCTCTGGAGTTCCACAGTGCCCCGCATATATCTCTAGACACGCTTTTCAGATGAATCAGAGATCTGTTTGTTTGTGTTTGTCCTACTATCCTGATCCCACAACCTATCACTGCAGTATAAACTCTCCAAGGGTATGGACCATACTTACTGATCTTCGTATTTTTAGCAATAATCTGTTCAATGCCACACACACACACACACACAAACTTTCTCTCTCTCTCTCTCTCTAGCTCAGTACACCCAAAATACATTTTGTTAAGTGAATTAAAATAATTGATTGTAGTATAACTTATTTAACAAGTATCCAAAATGCTTTGTGGTATATATCTCAACATTGAAAAAACATCATTTTATTTGTCTTACCTAAACTCGATTTATTTCTGATGCATTTTGAATGGTTTGCTGAGTTCATGGAGATATAGGTGCATTAAAGAGTTGGTGCTACAGCTCAGAATTTTACCACATAATGAATTAACATGAGGATTTGGTAATAGGACAACTTAAAAATATTTCTGCCTAATAGAAAAAACAACGGTAGGGGGGACCAAACTCAACCGCCTAAGCAGGCCAAGCGATGGTTCTGCTGTTAAATTTGATTTTTAACAAAATGTTGAATTTAAATAAAACTGCTTTTCTAATAGCCTCTGTATCCCTCAGGTCAATGAAATACATTTTCCATTAAGGAGAAATATATGAAATGCCTTCTTAGAGTTCATAACTTTTATCTCAAAGAAAGGAAGTAAATTCAGGATATTCTCTGAGATAAAATTTTTGTGGTATGACTTTCAACTTATGCTATCTATTTTCTCTACCTAGGTGATTTTTTTTCCCACACAGAATAAAGTGAAAGAAATTAAGCAATGAGTACTAGAAGGAGGTATTCAATAATAATGAGTTTTCTGATGAACAAACTGGGAAGTTGGGTATTAAATAATAAGAATACTACTTTTACAAGTCTCAATGAATGAATAATTCTCAATTAAATAACTACTCAGTGTATCTGTTACGCACTCGGCTTTTCTCTATTCACAAGTGGAATATAAACTTGGTCGTGTTTTAGCTAATCCTTATTCAGTGCATTATAAGGAAACAAGCATGACAAATGTTTTGAGGCTGTGGTCTCATTATGTCAGCATCATAATGATTTATTCACTTGGTGATCAGAATGATTCAAGAAACTGTCCCCAACTTCATTACCCAAAAGGAAAGGGAAATAGCTTCTTAAAAGTCCAATTTGGTAAGTTGCTTCTTTAGAGGCAATTTTAGAAATTAAATTAGAACAGGAGGGATGGACATTTTTTTCACACATGAATCCAGCCAGGTATAATGCGGTCCTATGGTACCAAAAAAGTAGACTTGATTTTAAGTGAATTAGCCGATGGTTCTAAATAGCTTATTAGAGGGATTCAGTCTTTACAAGTTAATTAGCATCCACTTGACACTAAAATCAGAAATATAACAAATAAAAAATAAATATAACAAATAAGACCCTGCTTACTTACAGAACTTTAAGACTGTAAAGGCCAGCGAATGCTCCCTTGGGAATGTATGTCAAAGCATTTCCGGCAAGACGTCTGTGGGTTTTAAGGGAGAAGAGAGACAGTGAGCATAGTTCTCTTCATGTGGAATTCATTTAGTTGTTAAGAAATGCAACAGAATTTTGTTCAAACCACAAATGCCAAAAACAACTGTAGAGAACTTTGTCCTGATATATTTTTTGAAAAGCTTCTGTAAATTTCTAATCAAAAGGCTGGCAAAAGAAGTGCCTACAAAGAAATATGATAAATCATCTATTTTTACACTAAATCATTTAATAGCTTAGACTATATATGTAGCTCTCCTTTCTAAAAAATTTTATACAAAAGTTAGCGCCGTATAATAATCTTCAAAAATTGTAATGTCAAACTGTGATTGTCACATGATTTTTACAGTTTTTCTGTAGAAGTCTAAATAAATCAGATAATCAAACATAAGTATATTTCCGTTACAATTATCCCACAAAATACCCAACCCTCTTGCTAAATCTGGCAAATAAGAATGCAGACTATCACAGTCAGTTTTTTCTTTTTCTAATTAACATATAATGTATTATTTGTTTCAGGGGTACAGGTCTGTGATTCAACAGTCTTACACAATTCACAGCGCTCACCATAGCACATACCCTCCCCAATGTCCATCACCCAGCCACCGCATCCCTCCCACCCCCCTCCACTCCAGCAACTCTCCGTTTGTTTCCTGAGATTAAGAGTCTCTTAGGGTTTGTCTCCCTCTCTGGTTTCACCTTGTTTCATTTTTTTCCTCTCTTCCCTTATGATCCTCTGCCTTCTTTCTCACATTCCACATATCAGTGAGATCATATGGTAATTGTCTTATTTCACTTAGCATAATACCCTCTAGTTCCACCCACATCATTGCAAATGTCAAGATTTCATTTTTTTTGATGGCTGCATAATATTCCATTGTATAGATACACCACATCTTCTTTATCCATTCATCTGTTGATGGACATCTAGGCTTTTTCTATAGTTTGGCTATTGTGGGCATTGCTGCTATAGATATTTAGGTGCACGTGCTCCTTCGGATCACTACATTCACAGTCAGTTTTTTCTAAACTCTATCAGAAAAGGGTAGAGTATTTTAATCAACGGTTTAATTGGAATTGTATTTCAAAATGGTATTATGCTTAAAAAATTGAAAACAATAAAGAGTGTTCAATATGAGAGACATTAGTAAGGTTTATTTAGTAGAAAGTTTTGACATCATTAACTGGTAAAATTGTAAGAGTATATAATATTTTTCTAAGTGGGAAACAGTCAGGGTGAGAACTTACGCAAAAAGATGGACAAGGTGTGGTACCGGAAGCACCTGGTTCAGTACTTTTTTGGCGATCACATCAAAGTCACAACCTCAGGTGTTAGATGGTTCCACAAAATGGAAAATCCGAGAACAACACAGTGACTCAGAAGAGCACAGAACCTTTTAAGGAGCTGGTCACATTGTAGAAGGGTGGGTAAAACCGGCAATCAAGACACCCTCATGTTTCCTTGACAGAGATGGAGGTTGGAGTAAAAGGGTGGAGTGGCCCACTCGGACTAGTGCTTATTCCTGAAGGGCCGAACAGCTTCAAATTTGTATTTTGATATTATCTCCAAATGAGAGATAATTCAGTTCCGCTGAGCTCCACCGACGGGACTGAAATAAGCCATTCAGCATACAACTTCAAATATGTGTCCCAGGGCTAGTCTGCACCACCACCAAGCTGTGAGTATTGAAATAAATATTATCTCACAAGCAGCACCTCTGAATAGCATTTTTGGTACGAGTATTAGAAAGCATAATTTGCTCGATCCAAATTAAATTGACTTAAAATGAAAATGTATCACAATTTTTATAATCTTGCTTTTATTTTTTATTTTTTTAATTTTAAAATATATAACAAGAGACTTGAATCTGCCAAGAAGGTCTGCCTATTTCGGGTCTGCACCACCAACTTGCTGTGAGCTGTTAAGTAAGTTTATACTTCTGAGTTTCATTTTCTCACTAATTACATGAAACAGTAAGATAAGGTAGCTACTCAGGTCCCTTCTAGCTCCTGAACTCTAGGACTTCTCTCTCTCATCTTATGTTTACTTGTGTTTGTGCCTATTTTCCTTCTCTTAACAAATATAATTTTGTTAAGATGCAGATAGCTCTTATATGGTACTCCTCCTGCCTTCCTCATGGTGCCTAAAGACGTCTTTTTCAAACTATAAATAAATTTAGTGGCTTGGGATAGAATTAAAAAAGAGAGAGTAGAAAAACAACAGATTGCATTTTCTACTCTAGTAGAAAAGTATCATTTTATGAAAGCTTTGTTTTGAAACATGTTTGTGAAACTGGATTGAGGGGAAGAAATGGATTTCTTCCTGTATAGGGTCAGACAAGTTTGAAGGTCACTAGCCTAGAGCATAGTAAGGCATTCAATCAATGTATGCCAATAACATGGAATTCAGCTAATATTTAACCAGGGTGGTTTCAGAAGTGTTTTTTTATTTCCTGTAAAGTTGTCTTACTAGAAAACCCTCTTTAGACTATCACAACTGGCCTTCCATCCAGTCTCCCACACTGAATCCCTCCCTACGCCCACTCATTCTGTGTCCACCACCATCTTTGCAAAGCCAACTCTGATGATATCACTCCCCTATTCAAAACCCTTCACAAATGAAAAGAAAGGCAAAGTCCTCAGCTTCCTCTCCATAATTCCCTGATCTGTGTTCCATGATGTAGCTCAACGAAACTATAAGGCTTGCTTTTCTTAGCTGTGCCGTCCACCATCTCCCTTCTGGCCCTTTGCTCTATCTAAAATGTTCTTCCTCCTCTCCCATGCTGTCTCTCAAAGCAATTTCATTTCTTGGCTTTCCAAATGGATGGGCCAGCTCTCTATTTTGAACCACTTTTGTAGCCCTTTGTGCCTCTCTATGGGTTTGCTGGCTACCTTGTGTGACAGCGTTTACCTGTCTTGTCACACACATTCCCCTGAAAGTGGGAATTCTTTCTGTATCCATTATAGGGCCTTGCATAGTGTCCGAAACAGAATAGGCTGCCCCAGTAGTGTCCAACTAATCATTTGAGTAGAGACGACTAACTGTCCCCGGCATCCACTGCCCCCTCCTTCTAGAATAGTACCCCCTACCCGGAGTTTTAGCAGAGTGTGTGGTCACCCAGCTAGAGACTACACTTCCCAGCCTTCCTTGCGTCTAAACGTGGTAATGCAACCAAGTTTGGGTGTGAATGAAAGTGAGGTGTGAAAACTCCCGTGTCACCTCCTTAGAAGGAATCTGCTTACCCCCAATTTTGTCTGTTACAGGAAATTCCTGCAGAAGTGGTACTGGTGAGACAGCTCTAAGGATTCTGGTGTGGAGAACACTCCACCGAAGGCAAAACAAGGGCAGCAAAAGAGCCAGAAGGAACCCGAGCCCCTGCGTGACTTTAGGGAGCAGAGCGGTCCCCTCGCCCTGGCGTCCTCTTCGGATGAGTAACAGAATCAGTGGGATCCCTTGTTGCTCTCTGCAAACAAGTCCGTGATCGGAGGATTATGTAGCTGGCAAGGCTAGCAAACCTCCGCTGTTCGAGACCTTTCTAGATGCCGGGCTTGAGGAGCCATGTTTGCAAAACCGTTCCAAACTGCCGCATCCACTCTCCTCTCCCCATCACGCTAAAGTCGGAAGACGTTTATTTTATCATTCCTTCAAGCAATCTTTGCATATCCGACAAGTATTGACAGAGGGCCTGCCCTGTGCGGGCGCTGCGGTCGGTGCAGAGATGCAGCAGTGATCCCCAGATGGGTAAAGACGCTGACCGCACGGAGCTCCCTTTCTAATGTGGAGAGAGGGCCATTAACGGAAACACAAAGGAAGACCACCACACAAAACAGACTCTGAAAAAAACATCCAAGGCGAGGGGATGAGAGCAATGTGGAGGACAGTGGGCGATTCTTTCCGATCTGATGTGCAGGGAAGCCTGTCTGCTGAGTGGGCATTTCAGCAGAGGCCTGAGACATGCAGGTATGTATGTGAAGGGAAAGTCGTGCAAGAGCCCCTCACTGGGAGTGGGCCTGGGGGGGGGGGGTCCCGAAGCTGTGAGGAGGCCAGCAGGGCTGGGGTGGAATGACACAGGGAGCGAGTGCCGGGGCGGGGAGTGTGGAGAGGTGTCCAGGGCCACTTCACGCAGGGTTCTGGAGGCCACGGGAAGGACTCTGGCCAGGAGAGGGGATGCGATCAGACTTCTGTTTTAAAGTGGTCCTTCTGGGGGTGCCTGGGTGGCTCAGTTGGTTAAGCGTCTGCCTTCGGCTCAGGTCATGATCTCAGGGTCCTGGGATCGAGTTCCGCATTGGGCTCCTTGCTGTGTGGAGTCTGCTTCTCTCTCTGTCTGCCGTCCCCCCTGCTTGTGCTTTCTCTCTCTCTGACAAATACATAAATAAAATCTTCAAAGAAAAATAAAGTGGTCCCTCTGATGGGAACTCTTAAAGGGGGAGTGGAGTGGAAGCCACAGGGGTGACCGGAGCAGTTCAGGTGGGAGATGCTGTGGGAGATGCTATTGCAGCGCCCCAGGGCAGAGGTGGCCAGACGTGGTGGGATCTGGTGCAGAAGAAAGAGAAATCCAACCAGGCAACCTACTAGGGGCAGGGCGACATGTAGGCAGCCAAAACAGAGCAACATTTTACATTTATGGTTATATTATCTCTAACACACGGTCATTTGCCTAGTTACCCAAAGTACTACGTGTAACACTGAAGTAATGAACTGTGTGTGACTAAGAGCTGTTTAGTGAATTAAGACAGACTCAGGCTTGGTTGATGATCACATATGACTTAACTAATCAGACTGGGCTGACTAAGAACGGTTATTTTCGCCAAAAAGTCCCTAACTATCCCTGTTCACGGTCCTAACTTCAACAGTACATTTCGGAGTTCTAGGGCACAGCTTTCCTTCTTTTTTTTTTTATTTTTTATTATTATGTTATGTTAATCACCATACTAGGGCACAGCTTTCAAATGAGTGCTTAACTCCTATTGCTGCTCATGTGTCCATTGTCATCACGTAGCTTCGATGGTTCCTGAGACGTTGACTTTGGAAATGAAAACGAGGGAGTAAAAACTTTATTTATTTTATTAGTTGAAATTATTGTTAGGGCAGATACTTTTCTGTTACATTTCCTGACGTCTAGCTTACTTCTCTCGCATTTTCTTTTCTGGGCAAGGACTTTCAGAGCCCTTGAGTCTGTATTCAGAACTAACCTGTGGAACCATGAACCTGTGTTATGAGGGGAGTTTGTCTTAAAGGAATTTATGATGTGCTCTTAGCTATTTGCAGGGCTGGTGGAAGATCTATCTCATCGACAAAAAACAACAGTTTAAGGAAATCATTGGATCCTTCTCATTTCTTTACCATGTGGGACGGTTTTAGTAATTCTAAAATTAAATACATATAGACTACAGGGGGGAAACGGCTCTCAAATGAATACATGAATAATTAGAACTGCACACAAATCTTTCCTGTGACGATCTGAACTAACAAATCTCTGGCAACTATGTTCCAACCCCAGAGACCCACATACCATTTGTCTGAGAGTTGGATTTTTTTTTTCCTGTTTCTAAAATTATTTCATGGGAATATCTCTTCCATCATCTTCATTTCTATAATAAGATACAACTTATTAAGGAAAACTTTTATATTTTTTATATGATCTAAAAAACGTGTTTAATCTTAAAGATACTGCTCCACATGTTAAGACTCATATTGTCCCGCTGTTGTTAGTGTTACTGACTCAGCTACCATAAAAAGAAAAAAAAAATCAAGTTATAGTAGACACATACCTTTTCAACTAAATCAAATGAGTAGATGTTTTGGTGTTTAACAACCAATTAAAATATCTTTGAGAGTCTATGTTTCTTTTAATCTCTATGATAGTTTGAATCTCTAAAGAAATCTAAAGGATTTTTTTTTTTTTTTGGTAGCTTCATTTTGTAAAAAATGGAGGGATGAGAGCAAAGCAATCAGATGCGACCTCTAATTTCTGATTTCTCCCCTCTGGATGTTGGCATGGAGAGGGAGAAGCATGTGGGTAAAATGGAGTGTGCACGGTGAGTGGAAGGGGTGTTTGACCCTGTGCTCTGGCTGAGAGCCTCAGGAAAATTACTGTGCGGGGAACCATGCTCCAACGTGGGTTTCCCTGGCGGAGTTCCAAAGGCAGAAGAGCATTTGCAGAGCTAAGTGAGAGGGCCTGGCAAGTTCTACCAGGCCTCCTGGGTCAGTTCTTGTGAGAAACTTTTGCCTTGTAATTCTTAGGGTTGTTTTTTTTTCCCCCTTTCCCTTTTTGGTTTTCTTCCTTCTCACCATTAGTGTACAGTAAAGCTTAATAAAAGTCCCTTAATTTCCCTGGGTCTCATTTCACTTATTCTTTTAAAATGATAGGGTTCTGGGGTGGGTGGTTCATTCGTTAAGCGTCTGCCTTTGGCTCAGGTCATCGTCCCAGGGTCCTGGGATCAAGCCCCTCATCGGACTCCCTGCTTGGCAGGAAGCCTGCTTCTCCCTCTCCCACTCCCCCTGCTTGTGTTCCTTCTTGCTGTGTCTCTGTCTGTCAGATAAATAAATAAAAGCTTAAAAAAAAAATGATAGGGTTCTTTCACAGAAGTTTTTTCTGCCCTCAAATTGTTTTTCTGTTACATGTGCATTTCCTACTTACCTTCATTCTTTCCCCCCTCATCCTCCCTCTACCCTCCTGTTTTCTTCTTGTTTATTATAGGATTTCTTTATTACACATTACTAACATTTTATTTTATCATTATTTTTTACATAACATTTTTTTAAAGATTTATTTTTGGGGGGGGAGTGGAGGGGCAGAAGGAGAGGGAGAGAGAGAATCTCAAGCAGACTCCCTGCTAAGCATGAAGCCTGACATGGAGCTCCATCTCACCACCCTGAGATCATGAACTGAGCCAGAATCAAGAGTCAGATGCTTAACTGACTGAGCCACCCAGGTGCCCCTATGTAACATTTTTTTTAAAAAGATTTATTTATTTATTTATTTTGGAGCGGGGAGCAAGTGTGCGTTGGGGGAGGGCAGAGGGAGAGAATCTTCAAGCAGACGCCCTGCTGAGCATGGAGCCCAATGTGGGGCTCAATCCTATGACCCTGAGATCATGACCTGAGCTGAAACCAAGAGTCCGACACTTAACCGACTGAACCACCCAAGTGTCCCCCAGCCCCCATGTAACATTTTAAAAGCATTTCCCATACTTCATATCAGGAGGTAGATCAGAGATTATTACACTCCATATTTTGTAGGTAAAGATACCAAAGCTCAGAAAGGTTTTATGTAGCTTTCCCAGTTTTATTTAAATGTAATCTAGTCTTCTCTTAGGGAGCATAGAAGTTATGTAACAGCAGGGCTGCTTATATAATCAGAGAGAATGAACTTGAATGTGATAACCCTTATGATTTAAAAGAAGACATTTCTGGGGCGCTTGGGTGGCTCAGTCCGTTAGGAGTCAGACTCCTGATTTTCTGCTCAGGTCATGATCTCAGGGTCGTGAGATGGAGCTCTGAGTTGGGCTCCGTGCAGGGAGTCTGCTTGAGATTTTCTCTCTACCTCTTCCTCTGCTACACCCACTCTCTCTAAAAAATAAATAAATAAATAAATAAATAAATAAAATAAAATAAAAGAAGACACTTCTGACTATTTAGCAAATTCAGGCTGGCTCCTAGAAATTACTGCTTTATTTTCCAACTTTTTTATCAAGTACATGAGACCCGGACAGCACACATTCTATACTTGCAAAATTAATTTGTTCTAGAAATTTGGTGAGAGCTAACATCAGGCTTGATGGCAGAGTAGTTTCCCTCCCTCTTCCAATTCTGAAGCTCTGGATGACACTTGCTGATTTCCAGTTTTCTGGGACTATTTTCCTTCTCTGTGATTTTCTGACATGAATTTTCAGTGACTCTGTTACTATTTCTAAACTTCTTTTTCACTCTTCTGAGTTGAGATTTACCTGAATAGTTGTAAACTATCACTTAAACATAAAATCTCTGAAGTCTCCTATTTCTGTACGGTGTGTCAAAATATTCTCATATGAAAAAACAACATCATAGTCAATTCAGATTGGCTATTCGTGACTCAACTCTATTGATTAAGTGCTCTTATTGCTTTTGGGGTCACCCCATTGATGAGTGTGACTTTGGGTTATGCTTAAAGGAGCCAAGTGTCTGGATGATGAAGACTTAGACATAAATAGGATGAAACTCACAGTCAGATGTACTCTACTAATCTTATCTCTGCAGACAGTAATGCATCATCATTGTACTTGACCAAGCTCACCATGGTGGGTTTTATTTTATAAGATGTCCATGCTAGTCAGAAAGGCCCAGATGCTTAGAGTTTAACCCACTGGTATTCATCTTTGGTAAGGTGTGCTGAAGCCTATTTAGCAGTCTTGGATGCAAGCATTATGAAATTCTATCAGCTGTTTTTCTTCCCATCAGAGGAAATAAGTGTCTTTCCTAATATGCCTCAAGAAATTGTGATTTTCAAAAAAATGTGGTTTCCACCCCTCCTCCAAAAGTTAAGCACATCCAATTGGTCAAATCCAGTCAGAAATCTTTCTTTTTTTTGTGGATTTATGAACTGTCCATTTTGTTTTCATTATTAGGATAAAAATATTTGGATTTCAAGGTTCAAAGACTAAGACCATTGGAGAGAATAAATGAATTCTTCAGGGTAACAGAGAATAATACTTCAGTGGGCATAAAGTCCTATGGTTTCTTTAACCACAATATTAACTCCTTTGTGAAGCTTCCCTTAATTACTTCAGTCCAGAGTCAACTTTCCTGTAGGACATATTTTATACAGTGCTGTTCATTTTCTACCTTTTTCTTTGTAGTCTACCTGATTTGATTATAGATTCCTAAGGTAAAGACTCTTCTTGCCTGCCCAGAGCAGGTAGCTGAATCAATAGGTACCAGTTGAGCATTTGACCTTGTTTCTAAAGACAGTTGGCCATGATGCTACAGGCCTGGCATCACGATTCCAAGACGGCTGGCTAGTCACATAACCAGATCAGGAACAGCTAAAGAATATGCCTTCATTATGCATCAAATTTAAGTTCAGCAATTTCTTTGAGTACTTTTTTCTTTTTTTAAGATTTCATTTATTTGAGAGAGAGCACGAGCAGGCAGAGGGGAAGAGGGAGAAGCAGACTCCCCGCTGATCAGGGAGACTGACGCGGGGCTCGATCTCAGGAACCTGAGATCATAACCTGAGCCAAAGGCAGACACTTCGCCCACTGAGCCACCCAGGTGTCCCCTTCTTTGAGTGCTTTCAATATGCCACGTAGAGTGCTTTGCAGCAGACAAGTAGTATCTACCTTTTATTAAACATCTTGTAAGTGCCCGGCACAATGTTAAGTACTTTACATACATCGTGCTATTTAATTATTATAAAATCATATTAAACAACATGATTATCCCCCTCTATAAGAGGGGAAAATGAACCTAAGAGGGGTTATTTGCTCACACTTACATAGAAAAGTTTACACAAGAGAATTTGGTTCAACATAGCATTTGGGCTCAAAAATTTGAGTTTGTAACCATTACTTCAGTTAAAAGTAGGTTGACCTGGAGCTTAGGTTGGTCAGGAAAAATGATTCTAAAACAGGAAAAACATAAGGACACAAATGCCTGCATCACTGGGGTTAAAGGTCATAAGAAAACTATACTCACTGCTTCTTACTCAGATTCTTCCATTGCCCTCCAGATCCTGTGCGACCTTATTGCTCTCACCACTATGACTGGTGGTCTTTCTTCCTGCTAGCCCCTCTTTTGATTCTCATCTTCTAAACAGAGATGTTACTCAGGTTTCTGTCCTCACACCTTTTCTTTTTTCTCTGGTGGTGCTCAAACTTTAGTGTGCATTGTCATCTCCTGAGAAGCCACAAAAACTCAGATTCCCAGGCCCCAACCCAGATTTAGTGACTCAGAGTTTCTAGGGGGAAGGATTCAGGAATCTGTATTTTTTTTTTTTAAGATTTTTTGTTTATTTATTTGACAGAGACATAGCGAGAGCAGGAACACAAGCAGGGGGAGTGGGAGAGGGAGAAGCAGGCTTCCTGCTGAGCAGGGAGCCCGATGTGGGACTAGATCCCAGGACCCTGGGATCATGACCTGAGCCGAAGGCAGACGCTTAATGACTGAGCCACCCAGGTGCTCCAGGAATCTGTATTTTAAAATAAGCAGCCCAGGTGATTTTAATATGGGTAGAGAGCCACACTGGGAAACATAGAGCCTATACCTTCTCTCAAGGTCCTCATCTGCCCCAGCACCTTCAAAAATTACCTCTTTGGTTTTTTGTTTTGTTTTGTTTTTTAGAGGGAGAGAAAGAGGGGTGGGCAGGGGCAGAGGGAGAGAGAATCCCAAGCAGGCTCCACGCCCAGCGTGGAGCTTGATCTCACATCCCTGAGACCATGACCTGAGCTGAAATCAAGAGTCAGATGCTTAACTGATTGAGCCACCCAGGTGCCCCAAAAATCACCTCTTTGTAGACAACTCTGTAGTCATTATTTCTAGAACAGACTCATACGCCAGACTCATATTCCAACTGTGTTAATGACATCTTCATTTGGATGTCCTACTGGCACCTTACACCTCAGATTCATTTTGTCTTTGACTGATAGACCAGTGGTTCTCAAAGGTGGTCCCCGGACCTGCAGTATTGGCCCCACCTGTGAACTTGTTAGAAATGCAAATCCTATGCCCCGTTCCAACCTAGTGAGTCAGAAATTCCAGAAATTCCATACACCTAGTATGTCCAGAACCAGACAACTTCTGCCTCCAAAATATCAGTTGTTCCCCTTGAATTCTCTGTTTCACTGACTGTGCCTCACGGGTCTCCTGGCACCTAATCTCATAATCTTACTCACAGTCATCTCTCACCTTCGGACTTCCCTTCTGGTCCCCATATTCCATCAATTGATGAGTCCCTGATTGTCTTCCTGCACTGTGATGCTTCCATATATCCCAGTGGGTCTCAGCCCACCTGTAGGGCTTTAAGAAATACTGTCTGGGTCCCCACTGAGACCCATTAAATCAGAATCTCTGGGAATAAGCCCCAGTAAAGTAGTTTTAAAAATGCTCCAGGGGATACTAATGCATATGCAAGGATGTTAAACTCTGGAATAGTTCTCAGTATAGTATTGATAAGATCAACTAGAGGCCTTCAAGGTCTCCATCCCCAGAAACGATGATTCATTCATTACTTGTTGGGAGAATTAGGAGAGGTAATTAGTTAATGGGTTTTAATAGTTACCCAGAAGAGACAATAAGAACCTGACCTACGTGGTGATGAAATAGGGTAAACGAACGGGAAAGACAGTGTGGAATTATGAACTCTGGATCTTGGAAACTGGCTGATACCAGGGCGTGAGAGAGAAAGAATTGCAGAACACAAGAAGTGAGGGACAGACACAGTGATCACAAGTTTGGATAATAAGAATGCCAATGGCAAGCAAGAAAGGCAACAGAAAAAGCTTGTTGGGGGGTTGGACGAGTCAATCTGGTTCTGCACTTGTTAAGTTTTCAAGTATTGGTGGGGTAGGTGGAAGTGTCACTTGGCGGGTGATTCTCAAAGTGTGGTCCCTAGACTAGCAGTGTCAGCATCCCTGAGAATGTGATATAAAGGCAAATTCTTGACATCTTCCCCCGCTCCCCCCACTTCCAACCCACTGAAGAAACGCTATGGTGGGGCTAAGCAATGTATGGTTTAGCAAGCCCTCCAGATGATTCTGATCTCACTAGAATTCGAGAACCACTCGCCTAGAGTAGTGGCCCTCAAACTTATCATGCATCAAAATCACCTGAAGAGCTCATTAAAGGCAGCTTCCTGGGCCCAATCCCTGGAATTTTTGACTCACTAGGTTGGACCGGGGCATAGGATTTGCATTTCTAACAAGTTCACAGGTGGGGCCAATACTGCAGGTCCGGGGACCACCTTTGAGAACCACTGGTCTATCAGTCAAAGACAAAATGAATCTGAACTAGAAATATTGATTTGGTGGTCATCTATCTTAACAAAAATAGTTTAACTCTTGGGTTTTTTTTCCCGGACGACCACAGTCATTTCCTAATGGGTCTGTAGCCTCCTATCAGGTCCCCTGCTTCTGTAAGTCCCCAATCTCTTTGGCATACAGAAATCAGAGAAATCTTTTAAAATCATAAACCCTATGATTTCACTAGCTGTACACAATCCTCCAGTGGCTTTCCATTGCTCTTATTTGAATTCTGTGCATAGCCTGACTGGTCAGGTCTTTGCCTTCCTTTCCAACCTCACCCCATGTCAGTCTCTCTCCCTCTCACTCAGTTTTAGCCACAACGATCTTCTTCCATGTCCAGAAAACGTGTCACGTTCTTTCCTACTTCCGGACCTCCACTCACACTATTCTTTTGCCAGAAATATTCTACCCCAGCTTTTCAGACCACCAACTTCCCTTCATTCTCCTGATCTCAGTTTAGATGTCATCTTCTTAGAGAGGCTTTCCCTCCTTGTCCTCTCTTGTTATTTATTCTCTACCTGTGTTTGTGTTCTTCATCACTCGTTACAATCATCGAATATCATCGGTGCTAGTTTCCTCACTTACTATGTCTCTCCAATAGAATGTGAGCTCCCCCAGGATGGGGACCTGTTGAATGAGTGAGTGAACCATAGCAGGTCCCATTCTCTCTTACGTTCCCAGCGGCTCAGTAAATATGTATTCAGTGAATGAACTGAAAAGTACCTGAGAAAGGAGACAATAAAACGAAGTGCAATAATCTGGGGAATGTCTACATTTTATAGGAATTGGGAGTGGAGGAGGAAGGATGCTAAAGAGAAAAAGAAGAGGAGCCTGGAGATAGGGCACTTTCAGAACACTGCCCGAAATGTCATAATGAAAGATACATACACGTGTGTGCACACACACAAGGACAGATATCTAAATGTCTATCTCCAGCTATATGGATAGACATTTGGAAGAGAACTAAAATAACTGCCATGGAATAACATTAGAGAAAAAGAGCTTCCAAGAGGCAGCATTTTTCATCATTTGCCAGATCTACAAAGACAAGAGACCGAACACTGTGACAAAGCCAAAGGGCAGGAAGAGCATTCATGGGCATGAAGGTGTTTTCACTTTACTAACAAATCCAATATGTGAATTACAGTTTACCAAAGTTCTTTCATCATCATTTCATTTGATCCTCAGAAAAAAATCTCAAAAGGCAGGCAGGACAGCTCTCACCATTTTCAGCAACATGATGAGGAAGTAGAAGTAACAAGCGTAGATTCTGCTTTCAGGAAGTTTGGTGGTATTTCTCATTACAAATTTCATCGCAATAATCGGTATCTACTATTTATATAGAGATTTATATAGAGATTCCTCAAGGCCAACCATAATATGAGCAAATAGTTCCAGGGAACAACAGTAACTTAAAAACAGACCTCACTAGAGCTTCTCGTGTTTCCTTGACGGCTAAATCAAGTATTTGATTCCAATAGCATTAGAATCTGGAAAGATTTTAAACTACTACTCGGAAACAAAGGCCCTCAACTCACACTGTTTAAAATCGTAACAGTTCATTTCCCCCTCTGGTTTAATCAGACCACGAATCTAAGTTTAATGGGACCTGTAGATGTCAGCATTAGGCACGCTCTGCCATTAGCTCCTAACATCTGAACACACTCTGAGGGACCAAATGTAGGCTCTTCTATTTGTCCAAATAGCAAACATTAACATAAATCCCTGGTAGAACTGAATCAACAAAACTGAGAGAGCACTGTTGGAGAGAAATGCAATTAGCGCTCAGGATGTTTAAAACTTGGTAAAGAACTATTCTGCACTGATCGTGTATATCCATTAAAGCTCACAGCTCGAAATAGCTTTTCCTTCCCAAGTCCTGGATCCCTGGGTTACTGCAAAATCAGGCTCAGGAAATAGGGAAGAAAGAGGTTAGAATCTTCTCGAAGGTGCTCTCATTTTACTAATACAGCTCAGTAGGTGAATCAGAATTTAGCAAAGTTCTCTCATCATCCTTTCTTTCGATTCTCAGAAACATCTCGAAAGGCAGGCAGGGCAGCTCTCAACATTATCCCCTGAGGCCCAGGGAGGTCAAGTGGATTATCAGCTAGTAAATGGCAGAGAGGAGACAAGAGTCCCGGGCTTTGCCTTTAGATACTGCGCTTTTCTCTCTACACAGCACAGCCTCGCCACACTCAGGTATGGTTTTTGTTTTTTTCCAAAAGGAAAAGGCTCTCCTTCCCCTTGCAATAATAGGACATTTGGCCTGTGCACATCTGGTCACCATATAGATTAAAAAAAAAAAATAAGTAACCGAGGATAAACAAGACTTGAATGTGCCAACATACGTGGCCCAGGTAGTAAGCATTCCAGAACGTCTAAGGAAGAGGAGACCATTAACGGTGATGGCTTTTATTCTTCTTAAATATTTGCCTCAGGCAGTCACTTTCTCCAGGGTTATAATATACATATATTTCTAAACACTGACTTAGTGAGTACCTTTAGGGCTTTATGGATTCTTAGAGGATTTTAAACCTCGACACCTTTGTCTAGCTCCAGGGATGGAGGAGGGATGAATCATGGCTGTCCACACAGTTTGTAACATACTTAAGTGAATTAAACTAGGGAAATGATTAAGTGGGGGGTAATTAGTGCGAATGGGAAGAGCAGTAACTTGCCTTTATTAATAGTGATTTTTAAAAACTGAGTTTTGTGGTGGGAGTTTTATTAATATCCTTAATAGTATCAGTAGCGCTTTCCTATTTAATGGCTAAAGAGATAAAGCATAGAGATGAGCTGAATAAACTGAATGAAAGAATAATTTTAGAACAGTGCTCTATTGTCATAACAAAAGACACACATGCACAATGACACATATCTAAATGTCTATATCTACAACATATAGGAAGGGGAAAAAGAGAGAGAAGGAAACAAACCAGGAAACAGACTCTTGACTGAGGGTTGCTGGAGGGGAGGTGGGCAGGGGGATGGGTTAAATGGCCATTAAGGAGGGCACTTGTTGTGATGAGCACTGGGTGTTGTATGTAAGTGACTAATCACTGAATTCTACTCCTGAAACCAATTTTACACTATATGTTAACTAACCAGAATTTATATAAAAATTTGGGGAAAAAATGCCTGTCTCTAGCTGTATGGTTGTTATTTGCTAGTTCAGGTAATATACTATATAAAACAAGCTGCTTAAGTATATGCATGCACTTGTAAAAATATTCACTAAGGTTTTGTACCTGTTGAGCAATGCTAAATTGGTGGTAGTCTACACCTGAAAATTCTGGTGATACTTCTCCATAGCCAATAATAGGTGATGGTAGGAAATTAATAACCTGAATATCCAATTTCACCCTGCCTGATAGACAGCTCTCTCTCTTTTTCATTCCTCCACATATGCACAGACAGACACAGATATATGACAGAACGATCATTACAAAACTCGGTTTAAACAACACTTTCAAGGATTCAACTGTGCAAACCACTGTTCCAGGTACTATTAGAGAAAAGAAATGCACAGACGAAAACTATGCACAATTCCTAACACTCCCTCTACTTTCTGCAGGCAGGTTTGACCATGCATGCTTGCCCACTGCATGATCTTGAACCAGTTCCTTATTTTCTCTGTACTTCATCTTTTTTTTTTTAACCTATGAAATGGGAATAATAAGAATATCTACTTTTACGGGGTTGTTAGGAGGATTTGTGGGAAAATGTGTATAAAGCATTTTGAACAGTGCCCGTACAGAGTAAACTACTATTGTTGTCATTATAATGATAATATATTGTTATCTTGAAGATCTTATACTCTAGAAGAGAATATAGACTTACACATTGCTAAGTCTAATAGAAATTATCAGCAACATAACAGAAGCATAATCACAATGCTCTGCAAAACAGGTACTTTTTTGTTATGGTTTGTTTTGTTTTAAATACAACACCCTAAAATTAGCCTTGGGAACAAAAGAATAAACCAGGCAGAGTTGATTATTTTTCCAGGTTCTATAAATACTATCCCCTTTTGCCACAAAATGAGTAATGATGTCTTTGAAACATCAGTCAGATGCAACACAGAATTATATATGAGAAAGTGGTCTAGCTTTTGAATTCTGCAAGTTGGCCTGCTCAGCAGAGGGAATTCCAGAACAAAATGAATGAAAAACTAGAATGAATAGCCCTTTAAGGGTCCCCTCTATTTCTGAAATTCCAAGATTCCAAGGTCAAGACACTTAATGGAGTTTCCAGATATAAAAATAAGACAATACAGAAAAATATCTTTTTCAAATGGTAGTTCCCTCCCTCTTTTTTTTTTTTCCTTGTCATTTCTCAATGATCTTTTGAAAAACTGGCCTTGGAAGAGAATTGACATTTACCTCATGAAGAAAGAGTAGTTACTTTCAATGAGTTGGGTCACCGAGGGAGGAATTCTATTATACAAAGTCCTTGCGGAAGTGAATTCCTTATTGATTCAGTCTGTGGTCTAAAGTGGAGGTGCATTACTGCTATAAACATCGGGGTGCACGTACCCCTTCGGATCCCTACATTTGTATCTTTGGGGTAAATACCCAGTAGTGCAATTGCTGGATCGTATAGTAGCTCTATTTTCAACTTTCTGAGGAACCTCCATACTGTTTTCCAGAGTGGTTGCACCAGCTTGCATTACCACCAACAGTGTAGGAGGGTTCCCTTTTCTCCGCATCCCGCCAACATCTGTCGTTTCCTGACTTGTTAATTTTAGCCATTCTGACTGGTGTGAGGTGGTATCTCACTGAGGTTTTGATTTGGATTTCCCTGATGCTGAGTGATGTTGAGCACTTTTTCATGTGTCTGCTGGCCATTTGGATGTCTTCTTTGGGAAAATGTCTGTTCGTGTCTTCTGCCCATTTCTTGACTGGATTATTTGTTCTTTGGGTGTTGAGTTTGATAAGTTCTTTATAGATTTTGGATACTAGCCCTTTATCTGATAGGTCATTTGCAAATATCTTCTCCCATTCAGAGATCTTGCCATTTGCAATGACGTGGATGGAACTGGAGCATGTTATGCTGAGCGAAATAAGTCAATCAGAGAAAGACATGTATCATATGACCTCACTGATATGAGGAATTCTTAATCTCAGGAAACAACTGAGGGTTGCTGGAGTGGTGGGGGTGGGAGGGATGGGGTGGCTGGATGATAGACATTGGGGAGGGTATGTGCTATGGTGAGCACTGTGAATTGTGCAAGACTGTTGAATCACAGATCTGTACCTCTGAAACAAATAATGCAATATATGTTAAGAAAAAAAAAAAGAAGACGATAGCAGGAGGGGAAGAATGAAGGGGGGAAATCGGAGGGGGAGACAAACCATGAGAGATGATGGACACTGAAAAACAAACTGAGGGTTCTAGAAGGGAGGGGGGGTGGGAGGATGGTTTAGCCTGGTGATGGGTATTAAAGAGGGCACGTTCTGCATGGAGCACTGGGTGTTATACACAAACAATGAATCATGGAACACTACATCAAAAACTAATGATGTAATGTATGGTGATTAACATAACAATAAAAAATTAAAAAAAAAAACAAAGTGGAGGTGCATGTTGACACAGAATGGAAGCCTTGTGCCATTGGTTAGTGTAAGGAAATGACAGGGGAAATCATAGCAAATACACACCTTCAAAATACAGGGTAGGGGTATACATAGGACTAAGCGTTGTGTTTTAATTATGGTGAAGGGAGGATGACAAGGATGGAAATCAGGAAAAAACCCTAATTGAAATTTGCTAAAGGTAATCTTTAGAAATATTGGCTAATGTCTACCACGTCTTTTGCTTTTTTCTAAGGAAGCCAACTTGGATGAGAAGCTCCTTTTACATGTTTTGCTTTCTCAGGATGCATTCATTCATCAAAAATGTATTGATTATTTATTATATACAAGCCATGACTAAGATAGACAAGGACTCAGCCCTGACCAAAGTTACTTTTTAGCTGTGGAAGTGGCGAGAGAGAAAAGAGAAGAGGGGAAAGGAGGAGCATGGACAACCTAGAGTGAAAACCCATGAATGATAAAAACTTGCTGTACAGCCTTATATTCTGAGCTTCCCCACCGTATTCCTGGATAACAACCTGGGCATATATTCAACTGATTTCAGTAGTAAGACAATAACATTTGCTAAAAATATAAGGCCATCAAAAATATTGATAAAACCCTAAAGGGAGAAATTTGAGAATATTATCCTCTTGAAAAGGGAAAAGATCAATGTGGTGTAATTTGGTTATGATGGAACATTCTTCCCACTTCCCATGGTGGATCATGCAGTGCATCAACCATTTAAATTACTCCTCAGATAGGACCCTGACTTCAGGATTTATAAAGGAAGTATTTTCAAAAGAGGTCATTGCCTACACAATTCCTTTAATCAACAGTCAGAGGATGTACTCAAGGGATGGTGCCAAACTTTCTTCATGAGGACTGTGAGGGCACACGGCTCCCCTAGTCTCCATCACTCCAAAGGGTAAGAGGATCAAATGAATTTTTAAATGCAGATTTTTGGATTATACAGTTCTTTTTCATCTTCTGGAAAGTGATTACGAGACTTAATCAAGATTCCTCTGTGTATCATTAGCTAATTTTAGCTTCATCCTTTTTTATTTTTTTATTTTTTTTACGGTGAGTTTGGGAGAGCCCAGTTTTAAGTCCTCTGTGGATTTCATGTTTTTCTGTTCAAGCCGTGAGGGAAGCTAAATTAAGAAGTAGGAAGATAGTAATTAAAAGTGATTAGGACAAGAAGTTTTGGCGCTAAGGAATGTGGACTCCACTCTCCCTGTCACAACCTGAACCAAGCGGCAGTTTTTGGTTTTGATTATGGCCTTACTTGGTATTTTAATAAACATGAACCGGTATTCAAACTTTCAATATCCTGCTGCTTAACTATTTCCAAAGAGACATCCAGCGCTCTTAAACAGCCTTTGTTTTAAAATTTTAATTTGTTTGGCTCAAGGCTCACCTTAGAAAGTTGTAGCCTCATGGTCAACTCTTTCATAAGTTGATTTCCAGAATCTTAGGCAATTCCTTTTTTCTCCCCTCCCAACTAAGTGTTTCCTCATGTGCCAAAATTGTTGGTGCTGACAGCTTTTTTGCCTTGTTTTATCTGGTTCCCACAGTGAGTATGAGGGGCAAACCCAGGAATGTGCTCCGTGTTGACTGGACGCATCGCTACTACGGGGATACTTACAACTCCTCCAGGAAGCGGAGACTGTACAGGGGATTCGGGGGCAGCTGACTGATGTTGTTCATACTGAGGTCTCTGGAGAGGAAAATAGACAGCACGTGAGGGGCGGTGTATGCCACCACAAGGGAATCCAGCTGTTCCCTTCGCACATTTTCAAGCAATACAGCCCAACGAACTCATTCTTTTGCTTGACAAATGAATTGCTATTTTGCATCTTAAACATATTCCTTACCAGCGCCCCACCCCCCACCCCACCCATCTTGGGCTTTCTATCAAATTAGAGACCCTAGGAGGAGCTTATATGAATTCAAAATGATTTAGACCATTCATGGGCATGCTGGTAATCCTTCATGTTTAAAATTATGTGAGTAGGACAGCAAAGGAAACAGACATAACTCAACCCTAGACATAACCCAACTTCATGTCTTGCTTTGAATTTTGTGACAAAGAGAAATGTCTTCCCCATGCAACTCTACAAGTCCTGCTTCTGTGGGGCTATAAGCACTTTGTAAAAACAAATGTTTTGATTCAAAGAAACTTAAAAAAAACAAAACAAACAAGACAAAAAGCCCATTCCCTCCTTCTAACATGTTCCCTTTGCAGGTTCTCGGATTGCATTAAATAAGTGAAATGAACCATAAAACAAGGGTGTAATGTGATCCCGCTCCATAGCACACTTCCTGCTGGGCCTGCACAGTAGTTCCTGGCACAGGAAACAACAAGCCACTTTGGGCAGAACTCAATCAATTTTTGTTTTAAGGGAAACTCCATGTAATTAGATTTTATTCTGCTTTTACTTTTCTATTTCTTGACTGTCTCCCACATAACCCTGCAGCATCACTGATATATGCCATCTGTATCTCAGAGGACAAAAGACTGGCAGCGGAACAGACTGCCATCAAGACCAGCTAAGACTTTAGGTGATAGCTGAAAGTTGACTTAAAACATGACTCATTGCTCAAACCCGTAGGTTCAGATTCTGTTCAAAATTCATTATAATCTCAGCTCAGGTGTACATCCTTAAAATTTACCTCAAGATAAGACAATGAGCTTCTTTTTATTTATTATTTTTAAAAATTGACTTAATAGGCATATGACATTGTAGTAATTTTAGGTGTACAACATAATGATGTGATATATGTATATATTGCAAAATGATTACCGCAGTAAGTTTAGCTAACATTCATCACATTTACATTTTTTTCTTGTGATGAGAACTCTTTAAGATTTACTCTCTTAGCAATTTTCGAATAAGCAATACAGATTTGTTAACTATATTCGCCCTCCTGTACATTACATCCCCAGGATTTATTTATCATATAATTTTAAGTTTGTATCTTTTGACCACCTTCACCTATTTCACCCATTAGCTGTTTAAAAAATCCAGATTATTCCTGTTATTTAAGTGACCACACCCATAGCATCTAACCCAGCTGATGTCAGTGTAGATTGCTTGGTTCCTTTATCAAATATTAACCTTTAATCACTGATGGTAAGAATGGAGGGATTGATCATTTACTCTTTAAAAAGTGATTAAAAAGTCACTAGCATGTACAGGAAGATAAAATATTCAGTTAAATGTTTCAGAGTATGGTAAAAAAACAATTATAAATTTTAATATCCACTACTGAACAATGATACAGCTGAGTAACATGCTATATTCTTAAGCTAAAACTAAACGATGTCAAAAATATACACCAAAAATTTTGTATATCCATATATTAAAAATCTGGAGGGGCACCTGGGTGGCTCAGTTGTTAAGCGTCTGCCTTTGGCTCAGGTCATGGTCCCGGGGTCCTGGGATCGAGCCCCGCATCGGGCTCGCTGCTCAGCGGGGAGCCTGCTTCTCCCTCTCCCACTCCCCCTGCTTGTGTTCCCTCTCTCACTGTCTCTCTCTCTCTGTCAAATAAATAAATAAAATCTTTAAAAAAAAATCTGGATTGTTTTCTGGCATTGTCTAGGTAAGAGTGACAAATAATTGATTAGCAATTTAAATTTTTGTGCAGGTATTTCTCTGACGTAGCAAAGTTGTTTAGTTCACTGAATAGACATGTATTAAATGAATCAATCAAGTTTTTGGATTCCTCACTGGGACTATATAATCCCTGCAAAGACTTGATATTTCTCAGGTACTCACTTATTTCTCATCGATATCCAACTTATCTCCTAAAAGAATCAAATTGGTTTGCTTTTGGAGCATGTTTAATAGCAACCCAGATCAAACCAGTTTCAACATCAAGACAACTGGTATGGATAGCACTAAGTTTCCTCTCCTCTTACACTTTTCTGTGTGATGTGCAAATCAGTTTGGGACAAACAGCACTCTTGTCTATATGCAGAAAGCTCTAAATAGAACGAGGAAATTTACATATTAAGGAGATTCATAAACATTCCACATGATTTTAATACTTATTATCCTATTTCAGGTTCCTGAAAGTGAAGCTTATATAAGCCTCTCAGGGTCCCCACTGGAACACTTTCTATGGCAGAACGGGGGAAAGAGCAAGGCACTGTCAGGGTATAGGGTCTTGGGTTTGATTCCTGACCTCCCCATTCACTAGCTGCATGATCTTGGGAGAACTAATCTCTGTGTGGCAGGCTTCCTTTTATTTAAACTAGGATGTCTCTACATTAATAGTTTATGCTATTGAACTCTTGCTAGCTGTTTCCAATCAAAAGAGAGTGACTTAACTTATTTCTTAAAAAGAGAAATATCTCCCTTTCCCAAAAGGAATTAATAACTTCTCTGTGTTACCTGATGTTGGGTTCCTCTTAGAAAATGAGCAAATACTGGGTGGAGGGATGGGTTAGCCTGGTGATGGGTATTAAGGAGGGCACGTATTGCAATGAGCACCGGGTGTTATACCCAAATAATGAATCATGGAACACTATGTCAAAAACTAATGAAGTACTGTATGGTGACTAACATAACATAATAAAAATAAATAAAATAAAACCGTAATAGGGAAATTGCAAAAAAAAAAAATAGATGATAAATAGCAGAATACTCATTATGCTCAACCTATATATTAGTGATTTTCAAACCTGGCTATATTAAAGTCAAACTTGGGGGGAAAAAAAGAAAATGAGCAAATACTGCTAAACCATTCTTTTACCACCTGTTTTCTAATAAGTCTGTTTTCTTGTTTATTTGAGAGAGACAGAAAGAGTGAATGGGAGGGAGAGGGACAGAATATGAAGCAAACTCCACGCTGAGTGCAGAGCCCGATGCAGGACTCGATCCCACAACCTCGAGATCATGACCTGAGCTGAAACCAAGAGCTGGATGCTTAACCAACTGAGCTACCCAGGCACCCCAAGTCTGTTTTCTTTTAAAGAGCTTCTAAGCAATGCATATAAGCCTATAGCAGAAAATAACTTTCCATATCAACAATCTAAGGTAAAATGAAATAGGCCTCTAAAATATAAATTCAAAACAGATAAGCTAAAAAGGAATTTGTCTGCATTTACTTCTTTCATTCTGTGTTCACCTTTGCATTGATGTTCAAATGGAATACTGGTCCTCTAGCCTCCCAAACTAGACTATCCATGGTGAAAGACCAATTTTTAAAAATTTTGAATTTGCTGAGTGTTTATAATTAAAAAAAAAAATTAATTACTAGGAAAGGGAAATAAAAACACTAAAATGCATAAAATAGGAGCTCAATATTTTGTTATGTGATTCAATATGGATTATTCAATTACTATAAAAGCTTCTACACCTTTAGTCTCAAATTCTTATCTATTGCGGATTAGTAAAAAACAGCCATGTCCTGGGAAGGACACTTTCCTGGACCACTCTTTGATTAACAATGCTCTTCTTGCCTTTATGTCAATTTTGAGTTAAAAATGATAGAGTGAGAACAACATTAAAACTTTGTACTAAAATATTCTTTTTCTTACTTAAATTATATGTAAATTTTTCTTTTTGGTATTTGGTCTTTCTGACACCTGGTCTTTCTGAACACATATAACCTTAGCAGCAAATCAGGAGGTCATAAAATAATTTCCAAACATGCAAATTATTGATTTTTTAAACTATGATTTTAAAAGGGCGTCCCATATAGCACCACATTTTTCTCTATGATTCAGTTTCCTAACATTTGTGAAACAATGTAATGGATTTCTTTAATTTTTTCATCTTTTGCCAAGATGTTGGAATTAATTTTGAACAAGTGGTCACTCTGTACAAAGATTTCATAAGACATGGAGGAATCATTGTGACAAGATGGTCAAATATGTTCAACCTTTCTGCCCTGTCTCTGACCCTGCTCTTGCCGATACTGTGTTAATGACCATGTCTGGGAACCTAGAACAGGGGCTGCAAAGCTCTATGGGAGCAGTTGACTCTATATTGGAGTCATCTCAGGAGCTTTATGGAATACTGATGTCTGGGTCCCATCCCCAGAGTGCCTAAGTTGATTGGTCCAGTATGGACACTGGGATATTTAAAACCTTCTCCGGTGATTTGAATGTTCAGGCAAGGCTTAGAACCATGGCACAGGAGCAACCCTGAATTCCCAGGTGAGGGCTCTGAACTCTACAACTCACTCAGAGTTTAGGAGGCCTAATTGTTTCCTAGAAATAGAGTTCCGTCCAAAGTGAACAGTATCTCTCTCTTGCGAATATCTTTGTTGCTTGCAGTTTTATTGTTTTTCTTCATTTGACAAATGTGAGTTGAGCGTTAATGGTGGGCAGGTCTAGGGACACAGTGGAGAACCAATCCAAGTCATCTTCAATTTTTCCCTTTTCTGCTGTCCCTACGTCCATAAAGACACCCAGTATTAATTCTCTAGGGCTTTCTTCTGGATCTGGCCTCCCTTCCTTCTTTTTGGCTGCTTGCTACCTTTGGTCAGGTCCTTGTTATGTGGATAACTGTTCTGCTCTCCCTGCTTACTGTGTCTCCTCATACTGTGTCTAGGTCATCTTCTATACCATGGCCAGAGAGGTCACCCTGAAAAGACTATCTATCTGATCGTCACTCCACTCAGAGTCACTGTTAGCCAATAAAAAAGGCAACCTCTCAGGTGCATCCACAGGAAAAGGGGCGTGATGAATTACAGAAAAGATCTTCTTTGCACTCAAGCAGCAGAACAAGGTGAATGGTTTGCAAGCAGAGCCTGGCCTGGAGTTCAGCTCCCACGGAGGAGTCCCTGCGCAGGGCAAACCTCACAGCTGTAGCCATATGGACCCCCTCCATCTGAGAACTTCTGCTGGCTCCAGGCTTCTTAGAGGAATGAATGCCTAAATTATTTAGGCTCTTCATGATCTGGCCTAATGTATGTTTCAACCTTGATTTTATGTCACTTTCCTCTATGCGATGTGTGGTCCACTTATACACTTGAAATTCTTGCTGTTCCCCTTTGCATCCGTCTTTACATATGTGATTCTCTTTCCCTGGAATGCATTAGCCTCTCTATTTCCAAATTCCTACTCCCGTGTTCCCCCACCCTCCCCTCGCCCCAATTCAAGATCTAGCTTTACAGACCCTTGTGTTTCTGACACAGTCTTTTGTCTTTCCAGCTTAGTCTTCTATTTCAATCTCTAGTCCTTTGATACTTCCAGTATTAAAGCTTTGTCTTAGCCTAAGAACCTAGCTTAGATCATGCATTGGTCCCTGGATCATTACCTCACCAACATCCTCAACCCCCTGGTCCCTTGTCTTTTGTTTCATTCTCCTGGCAAAATCCCAGCTCTGGAAAAACACCATAATTCATTTTCTCTGTTCCTATCCCAGGGTACTGAGTGCTACTAGAAAAGAGAAACTCACAAATACGCAGACTAGTGACTATAAATTCATGGTCTTTGTGGGTTCTCAACACTGCTGCACAATCTTGTTATTTGTGATTGCTCAGTTTACTCCCACAGGAACTGTGGCCAATCTTTAACACTTGCCTCAAACCTCTTAATCAACAACGACTCCCATCTTGGGACACCTTCCTTCTAACTTCATGGAAACAACTGAGATTCTTTAGACCACCAAACATGAAATAAACCAAATTCTTGTTCCTTTTTGTCCCCTGCTTACTATACCCATACTTTCTGCTTGCTTAGCCTTGCTTATGGGTCCCGTCCCCTGAAGGATGCTATAGCTCATTACTCATGAGTAATTCCTTCTACTTCCTCTATTTTTTACCTATTCTTCTTCCCTTTCAATGTATGAACAGAGTCAAATCTTTTACTCTACTAAAACAGATAGGAAGCAGGATCTTCCAATCCAATGTCTTCCTTTACCTGCTGTTCAGTCTTTCTCATTCCCTTTGAGGTTGTTTAGAGTCTACAATTGTAGTCTCCACTTCCCATTCCCTTTCCAACCCACAATATGCAGACTTCCATCCCTACACTCCAATGAAATTGCTCTTGCTAAAGAAACAGTGACCTCCATATTGTCAAATTTAATGAACACAGGACTTACTGGGCCTCTCTCCTGCATTAGATTTGCTCTTTCTGGAAATTCTATACTCCATTGGTTTCCAAGTCATCATTCTCTCAGGATTCTTTCCATACTTTCCAACCTTTCTACTTTATAGGCTCCTTTGTGGGATTTTATTCTATTTATCCCTTAAATGTCAGTGTTCTCTGGAGTTCTGCCCTTGGCCTAGCGCTGTTCAATCTGCCCTTTCTTCTTGGAGACTGTTACTTACTTTTCATGGGTTTGAGTATCTCTTAGATGCCCATAACTCCCCACATCCTAGTCTTAATCCCTCTCTCCTAAATCTTAATCCCTTTCTCCTAAATTTCAGAACCATGCATCTAATTTCCTTCTGCATATGTCCAGTTAGCAATCTTGCAGGAATGCACCATGCATGAACATGCATCATGTTTAAAATGGAAGTAATTATTTCCTATTCCAAATTTGTTTCTTTTTCTGTAGTACCAGTTTCTAGTTAGTGCCATTACCATCTTCCTGCCAGAAAAGCCCAAATCTTAGATACTATTCAAGTCTTCTTCTTTTCATCTTCTCTACCTCTTTTCCTCTTTCTTTACTCTTCCCTGCTGCAGGTGCTCACCATCTCTGCCCCAGTCATCTGAAATTGCCTTCCTACTCCGTGGTTGCCTGCTATCAGTCTTATCCCTTTAGGCCCACCCTCTAATGGCTAGAGAGAGACCCATTAAAAAATGCAGAACTAGCCAAATCACCACCCTACCTAAAACCTTTCAATTATCATTTTCCAAATGAAATTCACATTTGTTAGTATTGCACATAAGCTCCATTGTGCAGCACATCAATGCTTTACTACTCCAGCATATTGATTTTCATTCATTGTTGAAGACTCAGGTAGGGCGTCATCTCCTCTAGGAAGCCTTCGCCCAACTGTAAGGTTAGGGTAAGTGATTTGTTCTCTGTCCTCCCATATCACCCCACACATTTAATGGCATCATATTGAAGTGATATGTTTATGTGTATATCTCCTACAGTAGGCTGTGACTCCTCATGGTCGTTTTTTTTTTCATTATAGTATACTTCTAGTGTCTAGCTAAGTCTTGCCATATAGAAGATACTCAGTGAATGCTCAATTGAACTCTCTTCTACTGCAGCCTTACTATAAGTGAGCAGATGATCTTACCCAATCCATTTTTTTTTTTTTTGAAAATCATGTTTCTCATCAAATGGCTACATTGCTTCTAAGTGTGAGGCATATAACACTTCTAGTATGAAACACTATTGGGAACAAAACCCACTTTGTGTATACCCACCTTCCACAATGATTTTTGCTCAGAATTAGAGTTATGGTTTCTCTCTTCAGTCAGCCTTATCTGCTTTCTGTCCTAGAGATTCCTCAAAGATTCTCATCCATTGAAAGTTCCCCTTCTACCGCCATACTCAAGTACCTCTACCTGCTGCTATTGCTTCTCCTTTCCCCCCTTCCACTCCTACCTTTTTTCTTCCTCCTCTTCCTTCCCTCTTCTTTCCTTCTACTTTTCCTTTTCTCCTCTTTGTCCTGCTAAGACATCTTTCCTATCATTTCTATGGACTTGTTGTGGGAGGAATGTTTGCATTAGGTACTTAGTCCACCATCTTAAAATCCAGCTCTACTGTTTATCTTTGAGACTCGGTACAGGAATCAGTGAACAAAGAGGCCATTCCTTATAGTGTGACTATTATTAAACAAATTAGGAAAACAACTCCCCAAAGTGGTTCTTTAATCTCGGCCACAGTTGAAGACAAATATTTTCTTCTTTAGCAGTACAGTGCAATTCCCATTTCTTCTAAGTACAATCATTTTAAATTTGTCTTGGGAGATCCAGTAGCATTTAGCTTTCTGCCAGATACCTTTGTTAACAATGGATCCAGGCTGGAGCCATTCCAACACTTTTAATTGATCACTTTTCAAATATGCTTCTAGAGATAAGCCGTCCTGCGAACTTCAAAAGGAAAGGTGCAGGCTTGAGTAGCATTTTATGATAGTATGAATAATGTTATTTCCATGTACTTTTCTCATGTTATTAACTCCAAAACAATGTATCTTTGAAAAACATTTTTTATTAAAGTGTAACATATATAGAAAAATGAATAAATCTTAAGTGTCAAGCCCAATGAATTTTCAGTGTGAACATACCTTCACAAATGAGCACATATCCAGAAATAGGACATAATCATTGTCTCAGAAGCTCCCTTATATTCCCTTCCACCCATTTCTCCCCCAAAGGGAACCAGTCTGCTGACTTCCAACACTTTTATATTAGTTTTGCTTAGTTTCAAACTTTCTGTAAATGGAATCATACAGTGCATAGTTCTTTTTTTTAAACACATTTTATTATTTAGAGCGGTTTTAGATTCACAGGAAAATTAAGAGAAAGCTAGAGAGATTTCCCATATACCTCTTGCCCCCCTCCCCCACGTGCACAGTCTCCCCTGTTATCAACATTCCCCTCCAGAGTGGTATTTTTGTTACAACTGATGAACCTATTGACACTTCATGGTCACCCAAACTCTGTAGTTTACATGAGGGTTCACTTTTGCTGTTGTACATTCTATGGGTTTGGACAAAGGTATCCACCATTATAGCATCATACAGAGCATTTTCAGTACTTAAAAATCCTCTGTGCTCCATCTATGCATCCTTCCATTCCCCATCCCCAACGCTGGCAATCCTGAACCTTCTATTGTCTCCATAGTTTTGCCTTTTCCAGAATGTTATATAGTTGAAATCATACAGTATGTAGCCTTTTCAGACTGGCTTCTTTCACTTAGTAATACAGAGCAGAGTTTTTTGTGTTTTCCTAGCTTATTTTGCTCATTATGTTTATGAAATTTATCCATGTGTTGCATGTAGCAATAGTTATTCCTTCTCAATTCAATATAGTATCTCGTTTTATTATTATACCACAACTCAACTGTTGATAGACATTTGGGTCACTTTGTGTCTATGATGAGTAGTGCTGCCATAAACATTCTTAAGTATGTCTTTTGTTGAGCATATATGCAATGTGTGTATTTCTGTTTGGTATATATCTATGAGTAGAATTGCTGGGTCTTGGGCTATGCCTACATTCAGCTTTAATAGATCATGCCAAGCAGTTTTCTAAAGTGGTTGTGCTGAGTTATACGTCCACCAGAAGTGTATGAGAATTCCAGTTATTTCACACCTGTTTTTCTCCATTTGTTATCATCAAAATTGGCATTATTTCTCTATTAAATTTTAGTCATTTTCACTAAATGTACAATGGTATTCCATTGTGGTTTTAATTTGCATTTCTCTCATGTCTAGGAGAGTTGAATACCTTTTCATATGACTTTCAGCCCTAAGGATATCCTTTTGTGCAAAGTGCTAGAATATTTTATTTTATTTGATGACCTTTAAGTTAAAAATAAAACTTACAGGTTGTAAGTGAAACAATCCATTTATATGTAAAGAAAGACTAATAATCTTTTCATTTCTTTTCTAATATTATTATTTTTCTTGAGGTTCCAACGGTATTAGGAGCTTGTATTCTGGAGCTATCCTGCCTTAGTTTGAGTTGGCAGGATATTTGCTATTTCTGAACTGAATAACCTTGAGCAAGTTATTTAACATCTCTGTGCCTCAGTTACCCTAATCTCTGAAATAGCGATAGTAATAGTATCTGCTTTATAGAGTTGTTGTGAGAAATAATGGAGCGAATACATGGAAAGTTCTTAAGTAGTACCTGGCAATAAGCGGACAACACCGTAGCACTGCAGAGTTTGCTATGATCATGATGATTATTATTTATTTATTTTTTAAAGATTTTATTATTTGACAGAGAAAGAGAGAGAGCACAAACAGGGGGAGCGGCAGGCAGAGGCAGAGGGAGAATCAGGCTCCGCACAGAGCAGGAGGATCCCAATGCGGGACTCGATCCCAGGACCCCGGGATCATGACCTGAGCCGAAGGCAGTCGCTTAACCAACTGAACCACCCAGGCGCCCTGCTATGATTATTATTATAACATAGACTCTCTTAGTGTTTTTACACATAAAAACTCTTACCTGCACTGTATCAGGAGTGAAGAAATATTAGCTTATTGATATCTGGTTATTTTGAAAAATCTTTGTAAAATTACAGTATAATCTTAAAAATGTTTAGAGATAGCTGGCTTATGTACTTACGTATGGGTCCCTTTGCTTTATTAAATTTTTAATGGAAAATTTGAAAAGACAGAGCCTCAAAGCAAAGCTCATTTGAAAATTTTACATTGTCACACTGATCTAATAGATAGACATAGTTAATGTGACTGGGTAGTCACGTACCTTATTTATATTTTGTGAATAACAAGAGAAGAGATAGATGTAGAGGCCACTTTTAGGCACACAGGCTTGAGCGATGGAATGTAGAAAGGGCTCAGAGCGCCCCCCTGGCTGAATACAGACAGGCCCATTAGGGGACCCACCTCAAAATATCCAGAGGCACTCACTGACCAATGGGCTACTTACAACCAGGCACAGTCACCAAAAAAGGGAGAATTCCATACGTTGCCATACCTCCTCGCCTTCCCCCTTTAAAAACAGCCCCCTCCCACTGCCTCCTGGCAGATGGCCTCTCTCCTCTGCTGTCCCACCAGCAGCTCCCTTGCAGTGTATTCAATGCACTTCTATCTCCTTTGTCCTGCCTCACGTAGATCTTTTCACCCCATAGTCAGTCGCACCACATTTGGGGCCCCCATCCAATCGGACAGACACCCCATTTAGACACCTCAATAGACACAGTTATCTGTGAGTGGACCACTTATCTGAAAACTCAGGCACTCGGAACACTCCCCAAATAGAGAAATGAGCAAGCAGACAACAAAATGAAACAAAAACAAATGGACAAAGAAAGAGAAATTACAACAAACCAAACCCTTTTACAACTGTCAGAATTAGAAGCCCACAAAGTCAGTCGTGAATGTTCATGCACTTTTCTCAGAGGAAAAGGTCTCAATCAGAAGGGAAGTATTCTTTATTTGGGCATTCTTGGTGGGGTTTTTGTTTTGTTTTGTTTTGAAATCCATTGCAGCAAATTACCCGTGGGAAGCAAACGTGACAAGGTTGGCAATGAGGTGGGAAAGCAGTTTAAGAAGTCAAATGTTGGGACGCCTGGGTGGCTCAGATGGTTAAGCGTTTGCCTTCGGCTCAGGTCATGATCTCTGGGTCCTGGGATTGAGCCCCATGTCGAGCCCCACATGGAACGCCCAGCTCAGCGGGAAGTCTGCTTCTCCCTCTCCCTTTGCCTCTCCCCGCCGCTGGTGCTCTCTCTCTCTAACAGTTGTCTGTACCCAATCATAATAACTAGCATTTTTCTCTCTTTCTCTCTCTCTTTCACATACACACATGCACACACACATGCACAGCCCAGTGTATCTTCAGACAACAACCGGTTTTACAGATGAAGAAACAGAGGCACACAGAACTTTAGCTTTCCTAGGATGATACCAGCAGTAAAGTGGCAGAGCCAAGAAAGGTCTGACCCCGGTCCACCTGACTCTAAAGCTGTGGGATCAGCCCTTTGCAGCTACACTGTACCCTGGAATCCATGATCTAATTTCCTGCCATAGCTTAAGTTCGGGTCTTAAAATTTGCTTGACCTTTTTGACTCTTAAGGACCACGTATGTAAGAAGGGGCCTCCGGGAAAGTCTCTTCTCTACTGTTCACACCTTTGTGTGGCATCTCTGGCTGCTTTTACCTCTTAGCCAGCCCCTGGGAATGACTCTATTTGAGAACACCTCTCTGGCCCATCGACTCTGCTTCCTTCCACTTAGCCTTTGGACATCATCTTTTGGGTCCTTCTTGGCTCCACGGTGTGCAGCCCCTGGTCCATTTCCCTCCCGGCCCCAGATCTCAGAATTCCAGTTGGAACTCTGGGCCTTTCATTTATCCGGCAGGAGCAGTCAAGCAATTGCAATGAGATCTTAATGGTCCTCTCTGCCTTCATTCTTTCCCCCTTCCCAATCCATCCGAAGTTATCCTGATTTTTTTTTTTCCCTGAAGGAGAAAAGAGCTAATATCTTATACTGTGCTTCCGTTTTTTCTTTTAACAATAACTCCATTTATTTGTCTAAACAGTTTACGAAGCTCATTCATGTCACAAACTGGTCTCTGTGTGAGATAGTTGCATATGGATGGGTATTAGTGGAGTCCTAATTAAGACTGTGCTATAATTCACAATAGTAATGTTCACGTGAGTAGTATATTCTGTTTTTCTTTTTACTTAGAAAAAAAATCAAACAACCGACTTTGGAATTAGAGCAGAGTTTTTCAATCTTGACACCACTGACATTTGACGCTTGAGGATTCTTTTTGCTGGGGGGGGCTCTCCTGTGCATTGTAAGCTGTTGAGCAGGATTCCTGGCTCTACCCACTAGACGCCAGGACCACCTCCACTCCTCCAGCTGTAACAACCAAGAACTTGTATAGACTGTTTTGGGTTGAATTATATTCTGCCCCCCTGCCCCGCCATTTGTATGGATGTTCTAATGCTCCATAACTCACAATGTGATTGATTTGTAGACAGAGTCTTTAAAGAGGCAGTTAAGTTAAAATAAAGTCATGAGGGTGGATCCTGTTCTGCTATGACTGGTGTCCTGATGAGAAGAGGACATTTGGACATAGGGACAGAGGGAAGACCATGTGAAGACACAGGGCAAAGACAGCCAACCACAAGCTAAGGAGAAAGGCCTCAGAAGAAAACAATGCTGCCGACACCTTGATCTCAGATTTCCCGGCCTCCAGAAGTGTGAGAACATAAATTTCTGTTCTTTAAGCCACCTGGTCAGTGGTGCTTTGTTATGGAGGCCCTGAAAAACGAATGTACAGAAGTTGCCAAATAAATGTTCCCTAGGGTCACATCGCCCCTGGCTGAGAATCACTGAACTAGCACACATGAATTACACACAGGAGGCTCTTCGTTTTGCCTTTTGTGATGACAGAAAAAGTAATGTAATGACTTTTTCTTCAAAAGAGGAAATTTAGGAAAACCTTCCCTCCCTACTCCTCTTTCACACCATAAATGCCTTTTAGCAGATAATTTCATTACTTAATTATTGGACAACAAAAATATACAAGAAAAAGTAGAGTAAAAAGCTATGAGATATAGTGTGTGTGTATGTGTGTGTGTGTGTGTGTGTATATATATACACATATATATAATAATTTTGGGCCTGTGACTATGCCTAATGTTTCCATAATAATTACATTAAAAAGACTCCCAAGGCAATGTTTCAAAGAAAATCTTTCAAAAGCTTTGATTAAAGGAACTAGAACTATTTTATTCCACCCAGGCAGAAATTCCCACTGTTTTTCCTGCTCTGTGCAGTAAGCAAGAGGCTGAAATATCTTGCATTTAACATGGTGTGACTAAGGGATCCTTCCTTGCCAACAGGATGAAATCTTTCTCTTCCACCCATATTCCATCTCATATCCTGGAGCACATGCAAAGAATCTGGGTTATTTTTTAAAAAGGCAGATCTGAGCCATCATCCAACCTTATCCCCTGGGTTCAAAAAGCCTTTGTTGGTTGTCCACCATCTGCAAAATGGAGCCTAAATACTGTTACCTAGCTGTGGTATGTGGAAAGTAAAATGGGTTACAGATTTAGAAAAGAGGTCAGGGTCTCAAGTGATGGTTCTGCCACCTTGCTGTTGGAGTCTGTCACTTTTTTTGCTCTTGTGGCCTGAACTTCTTAATGTTGTATCATAACACCTCTTTCATGCTGCCATGGTGGGGATTAAATGAGATAAGGTAGGTGCGCGCCCTTGGCTCAGTGTCGAGCACTGGAAAGGGTTTCCCTAGTTGTGGGTTGAAGTCTCCATGGTCCAGTCCTAATCCGCTGGATTATGTTTACCTCTCTAAACCTTTCCAAATACAGATCTTCCTTCACTTATGATGCAGTTACATCCTGATAAACCCATCATACGTTGAAAATACTGTAAGTCAAAATGCATTTAATACACCTAACCTACTGCACATCACAGCTTAGCCTCGCCTACCTTAATTGTGCTCAGAACACTTACATTAGCCTACGGTTGGGCAAAAATCATCTCACACGAACCCTATTTTACAACCAAGTGTTGACCATCTCATGCGATTTACTGAATACTGGACCGAAAGCAAGAAACAGAATGGCTGTTGAGTGTATGGGTTGCTGACCCTTGTGACCGCAGGGCTGACTGGGTGGCTGCCACTGCCCAGCATCACAATAGAGGACAGTGCCACATGCTGCCAGCACAGAAAGGAGCAAAATTCAAAATTCCAAGTGTGGTTTCTACCAAATGTGTGTTGCTTTCGCACTGGCATAAAGTCGAAAAATCGCTAAGTCCAACCATTGTAAATTGGGGGTCAACTGTCAACTCTATTCCAGTCACACCAGACTATTTTTTATTCTCCCGTTGTGTCCTAAGGTTTTGCTTTTTAGATCGACACAGGCAGTATATTTCCAGTAAACTTTCTGTTCAGGGGAAGGGCTTTGGAGGAATCTTGTCCTGGGGTTTCCTGCTTTTTCCCAGGCTTTGCTAGAGTTGTGCGGACTAGAGAGTCTCCATGGCAAGGGCCTGGCACAAGGCTGGTCCAGGGGAAGCAGCTGTCACCTCCCAGTCACATCCCAGCCTGCTGAGGTCCCACTCAGTCCTCCTTCCTAAGCGCTCTTCCCCTTCTTGCTTCTCTTCCTGGCCCCCTCCACAGATGCTCCACACGGAGGCCAAATTAGCTTTTCAAAACAGAATTAGATAATTCCCTGGCGCTGCCTGAAATCTTCCAATGGATTCCTGCTTGCTCCTAGAGTAAACCCAAATGCCTTAGCATGCTGGACAGGCCCCGAGCGCCTCACCCTTCATGCTTGTCCTGCCTCACTGCGCTCAGGGCACAGCTGCGACAGTGTGGCTCCCCCATATCCCAAGGGCTTTCTCCCTCAGCCCTGACCTGTCGGTTCACCTGCACCCACAATGCTCATCTGCACCTCACCCTCCCTTCCAAAGGCTGGCTCCTCTTCATTCTTAAATCCTTACTTTTTCAGATGATTCTCTTGGTCTTCCAATCCAGGATAGGTCCTTTCCCACCTTTCCCTGCTCGTCTTCCTGCCTACCCCTGCCCTCCCCCGTCTCCCTACCTCTCACCACCATCCTTTCCACTTAGAATAGTTTGTGGTCACATCTTTATTTACTTTCCTGTCTTCCTTTCTTGAATGCCATGAAGGCAGGGTGTGTTAGATCACCAGCTTTTAGCACAGCGTCTGGCACATGGTTGACAATCAATAAATACTCTTGTTGAGTGACTGACCAGTTGAATGAATGCTGCATTCTCTGGCATTATTCCCCTCCTTTCCTATTTCTGGGAGGATTATTTTTACTAAGTATGTTTTTGTGGGTCTCTGAGGAGAGTACAGCAAGCAGATAAAAGAATACTGGGTCTACTTTGCATTTCCTATAAACAGTTGGCCACAGTGTTTTAAAAATAACTTTTAAAAATAACATTACTATAAATGCTAATCTATTTGTCAGAAAGATATTAATGAACAATGGATAGGAAAAAATAAGAAGGAACTCAATAAGTCTCGCTGACTAATTTTTGAGTTAGTTTCTAGCCGAGTACGGAAGATGTAGAAACATCTGATTGCATTTTAAGTAGGGCACAGATTGTATTTTTATTTTGCTTTTGAACAGTATGTGAGTCTGCATAGACAAACTTCTCCCTAAATTGAATTTTTCCTCCCACTAAATGGAAAAAATCTTTACCGTTCTTACCTCAGTGATGTGGGGAATGTGAATGAAATATTCATAAAGCATATTCTGAGATCCTTTGAAGTGCCTACTTAATACTTAATGAGCTCCTGTTATTTTTGCAATGCTTTTAAACATTTTAAATCCAAAACAAGGTAGTAAAAACAGAAATGTAATTCTCCAGAAGAACAAATGCTACAAGATAGACTCTCAATTGAATTCAACTACCCAAGAGTTTGATTTAAGCATTCCTTTTCTTTAAACTAAAATAACCTTCTGAACACCACATCAGACGGCTGCTTGCATTCAAAAGATGAAAGACAAAACATATCTTCATGAGGTGGTGGCACTTTTCAGTTATGCGATGGGAATAATCTTCTAGCTTAATGTTTGTCTTCATTTCTCTCTGGGACAGCTAGGCCAACTCTAAAGAGACACTCTTCCATTTCAGATAAACTGTTTTCCCTCTCAACTTAACCAAGATTCCAGGAGTGGAGGCAGACTCAATGATTAGAGAAGAGAGATTTTAAAACCTCATACACTCAACAGTAAACAGGTCAAATGCTAAATCAATTTGAGAAAACTGGAAGACTTCATTTTTGCTACCAATCACGTAGTTTAGCTATTTACCTTCCCAAGGACCTGTCATAAAGGCAACTGTCTGCCTTTCTTAAACATTTGCTGCAGAACATTCATTTATATGCTTGGAGTCACTTGAGAGCCAATAAGTCACCGATGAACTTTTAAGAACAACCAAAGGCATAATTATTTGTTGTTATTGGTTAATGAGTTACAAAGCTTAAGAAAATGTAAAAAATAAGTAAAACGTTTTAGACCAAGAGTGACTACATATATCATTAGAGATCCAAATTGTCAGATTAAGCCACATCAAAGGTATAATTATTAACTGAGAAAAGATGGAAGAGGAAAAGATGGGGAAACTTCAAAAAGAGAAAAATCCAAGCTTGTGTTTTTACAATGAATCTTGTTAAAGGCACTGAATCCTATGTGGGAATTCAACAAGTGCCTATTGATGATTAAGCTACACATGCAAAAAGGCAAGGAGGTGTACCAACCCTAAGGAAGTAAGTTTGCAGATCTTACTACAGATTCAACAGTAAGAAAGCGAGCTCTGACACTCATGGATACTTGCCATTACTTGTCACACTGCCCAGTCCAGCTGCCCTGGAGTTGGGGCATGCACAGCTGTGTGGCTTTATGTGACAGTCCTACTTACTATGGCCCCAGCAGTTCAGTGCTAAGAGAGGAGGCCGTCATTAAGTATAAAAATTCCCAGGGCAGCTAGTGGAATAAAGTATTGGTGACCAGATAAGAATTTTCTTCATTGATACAATACTGTGTAGTTTTAATTGTGTTTTCATGAATGTGAAACTTCTTATTTTTTTATTTTATTTTATTAAATTAAAATTAAAAGTAAATTTTATTTTAGGTCAAAGTGATTATATATTTGCACCTAGATACATAGGCATTATATTATATTATCCATGTTATATATATAGTTTAAAAAACTATAAGCTTTAGAATGAAAAAACAAATATAAAAACAAAAACAAAGTCACCAGACCCCTTCCATCCCTGATTCCCACTTTCCAGAGCCAACCATTTGTATATCTTAGTCCAGAGTCTCTCGGGGCTCACTCTCTTTAGACTGGAACTTTCCAGCCTTCAACCAGGCTTATTGTCTGTGCTGGAAGTTTGGGTGTTGAGGAAATAGGTGTCTGGCTGTGTGAGCTAAGGGAGATGTTTAGCTGCTTATTATTAAGAATTTCAATGAATCTCCCTATTTTTAATAATAGGTGGACCTTCAAAAGTACTCTTTTTTTAGGAATTGGGTTGCTTCTTGACTAACCTTATGCCATTTCTCTGCTAAGTCACGTCACAGATTTTTAACACATCTCCTCTATTATAATTTTCTCTCCTCTTCTCTTTGTCTTTGTAGGTTTATGCTTTCTAAATTACTTTGCTGCCCCTTGAGATAAACATATGTTTAATCTGCTATGTGTTTCTGACATTTTTCTTAAGCTGAAACCACATGCCAATTATTCAAATATCTACTTGTTTTAGGTATAGTGTTTCATTACTCCAACCCAAGCCAGCCTGATTAAAAATAGCCACAATATATCATTTACAGGGTGTTGCTCCCGGTCATGCTTAGGAACTTTAGTCTCCAACAGATTTCCTTCCCGGATCATTCTGGAAGTTCCAGCTTTGGGTGGGATGATTCATCTGCAATGCAAGAACTAGTGTTTGTGACTACAGTATGGTATATCTGCTGTTGACCCGTCTTTCTGCCCTGAGTTGCCACCATGATGTGTCAAAATGCTATCAGTGACCAGTTCACTGTGCCATAGATACTCATCCCAGGCGTTTTCCACCTGAGACTAGAAAGTATCCAGGGCTCTGTTGGTACCACCATCACCAGGGCCACCACCATCACCAGCACCCTGCTCCTGACCCAAACTTCTGCAGTTAGGCACCATTTCTTTTTGATGCTTCCTAGAAGGTTCCCCCATGTAAATAAACCCTTCCTCCATCATGCTTGAATCCCAAAGTAGAGACAGCTTGGGTTCAAGTTAAGTAATTTACCCAGACTGATTCCACTTAGAAGTCTGTATGCCTCCAAGAACATGTCCTTCATGACCACAGGTCCAGAAAGCTGTCAGTACATTTCCCACTAGTTAGGGAGACAGCTTCTTGAAGGAGCTGAGATTTCAGCAGTGTTTTTTGTGTCAAAAGAAGAATAGTAAGGTAAAGTGGGTGTTCAAAGGGAGTAGCCGCTGGGGCGCCTGGGTGGCTCAGTCAGCTGAGTGTCTGACTCTTGATTTCAGCTCAGGTCATGATCTCAGGGTTGTGGGATCGAGCCCCGCATGAGGCTCCGTGCTCAGTGCAGAGTCTGCTTGAGAGTCTCTCTCTCCCTCTCCCTCTGCCCTTCCCTCTGCTCTCTCTCTCTCTCTCAAATAAATAAATAAATAAATAAAATCTTTAAAAACAAACAATGAAGGGAGTGGCTGGAGTTCCAACCGGCGGGTTTGGGTAACTTTGTCGTCCACCTACTGATCTGGCTGGCAAACAGTACCCTAATATTCACATTATTATGTGACTCCCATCTGACCTGTTCAAAGAGAACAACCCTCCTAAACAAAGGAAACCTATGTTTCAGTCATTGACATATTGGTGATTTTTCTATCCTATTAGTGTCTCCAAACTAACTCTCAAGATCCCAAGGTGGGAGTAAAATGACCAAAGAGGAAATGAAATGTACAGAATAAAAGTCTTCATTTTCTAATAAGTGAGATAAAAAATGGTAAAAGTTTCTTAGTCCTTTAAATTCCAATACAAGACCAATCTCCCCATAAAATCCCTCCCAGATCTTAGCTGGTTAGAAATTAATCTCTTCTGCTACCAAACTCTTACAGAACTTTCTTTTTACTTATGTTAAACAGTTAATCACAATATTCCTTATATCACAGTTCTAAGAGGCACCAATACTTAAATGGAGGCTTTGAGAGATGTCCTGTCTTAGACAAAGGAGGGGTGAAAGACGGCAGAGCATTTCTGGTAGGAGAAGAGCATGCGCTGAAGCATCAGGGCATTAGAAAGTAGGCTGTTCTCCAGAAGCTACAAATGGGTCTTCAGGGTTGAATTGAAGTGCTTATGTTGCAATATGACCCAACACAAGGCCCGAGTAGCGTGAAGGGCCAGAGCCAAACCAAGCTGGCCTCATATGGAATGCACAGAAGCTCAGACCATCCTGGAGGCTCTGAGAGCCACTGCAGGACTGAGTGGAAGCAGAGAAATCATCTTTGGATTGAATAAATCTCTTGGGTAGTAGTTCTTTTTCTTTTATTTAAAGATGTAAAAAGGGAGTGATGTTTATTTGGGGGGGATCATGTAGTATATTTTACTTTCTGTTCTCTCTTGAGAGCAAGCATCGAACCTTTCGTTGCTTTTGTGCATATTACATATTAATTTTGAATTAGACACACCGAGAGGCTTAAATTAGAACAGTTCTTCACACGTTCTTTCTTTTGTGGCAGGCCATCTTTCTAGATGCATTTTTAGGAGACTTTACATGTCTGCTAGCCTCAGACTGGCTGTAAGAATCTTCCAAACCCTACTTGCAATTCCAATTAGTCATAGATCAAAACATGACTGTGGACAGATTAAAGCAGAAGTCCTCATGCTTTATTTCCTAATATCATCTGTCTTTGCTTTGAAAAGCACACCAATGGAATCTTCTGCATCTGTACACCCCAAAGGCAATTTAATCTCCCTTGGCCAACAGTACAGCTTTAAAGTAACTCTATGCTATGATGTATTTTTCCTCCTTTCCCAAGTTGAAGCATTATATAATTCCCTTTTTTATCAGCCTCTTTCTTGTGAATGGTCAGTCACCACATTGTTTATAGCTTTTAGAATCATCTAAAAGAAACCTTACAAGCTTAAAATTAAGTAAATTATTTTCCACATATTGTCACGTGAAACTGAACATAGGCAAGGACATAATCTAGAGTGTATTAATCCATGTAGTTTTAAAATATTTTTACTAATCTAGGATTTTCAAAGATTTTGGAAGTAAAGAACACTCATCTGTAAACTTTAAATGTGAAAACAATTTCTCCTCATTTACTGGATCTATCTTAGAACAGATATTCCATACATGTGGGTTTCCCACTTAAATTGAACCTTATCCTTTAAAATGTCCAATTTTTTTCAGTGTTAAAATTACATATAGAAAACTTTAAAAATTTTGATTCTGTACTTTAATGCCATCTTAAACAAATTAAAACTTTTAATTATTCATGGTTCCTATCGTAAAAACACCAGTTACCTGTGCTGAAACTTCTTTTGAAACTATTCAGTGAGGGCTGTAGGATTCCTCAACTGTACACCAAATGATGGCAAATAGGGTTGTTTTATTTGGAGCGCCTAGTTTAGGAATTCTTCTTCCTTTGCTATTTATTGGGTTATCAGTTGATAAATCTCACAGTTATCAATGAAAAGTGAAAGACTCCTTAGTGTTCAGCTTTTTATGTAGTTGCTGTTTATACTCAACATGCTTTCAGAAGCAAAATAATCAACTTTATCAAGATTATATGTATAAAACCCCAAACGGAGTGTGAAAGAGAGTCAAAGCCTCCTTTTCAAAGAGGCTTAAGTGTATGGGATTTGTACAGTAATATTTGATGCTCAGAGTCCTATTACATTTCCTGGCTCTGTGTAAAGAGGCGAAAATTGCTGGAAAACTGACCTCTGGGAAAGCAAGGTGTTACTAATCTGTCCTGTATGACCCCGATTCTAATGGTTCCTGATGAACACAAAGTGTATAAAAGATATAAATATATATATACATATATATATATATACACACACAGAAGAGAGATATATATATAACTGTTTCATAATTTCACTGAATGCCATATTCTGTAATCATATTTCAATTTCATTGAAAATCATATTCTCAAACTTAAGGATGACTTGGTAGCACCCCAAATTTACCTTTCTTTTTAAAGCAAATCTTAAAAACATTTATAAATGAATTAAACAGACAGGACAGTGGAAATGAATGAAACCTTATTCATCTTTTGGTCTCCTTTTGAACAACTCACCTTGTCATATTAATTCATTTAAAGTCCATTCATCATTCAACACATTATTTATTTAATTTTTAAAAACTGAAGTATAGTTTCAGGTGTATAACATAGTGATTTGACAATTACATACATTATGAAATGAATTATAAAATGCATTTAAAGCCCATTCATTCATCATTCAACAAACTAATAATGAACATTCTTTTTTTTTTTTTTTTTTTTGACAGAGAGAGACACAGTGAGAGAGGGAACACAAGCAGGGGGAGTGGGAGAGGGAGAAGCAGGCTTCTGTCAGAGCAGGGAGCCCAATGCAGGGCTCGATCTCAGGACCCTGAGATTACGACCTGAGCCGAAGGCAGACGCCTAACTACTGAGCCACCCAGGTGCCCCAATAATGAACATTCTTAAAAGTGTTGAGTAGATGTTAATTTATAAATACCCTATGTAATCTCCCCCCCAAGTTATAATTCACTCACTCACTCACTCATCTATTGACTCCACCAATATTTAGTGAGAGCCTCCTGTGTGCCAGATCCATGGAAAACGCTGGGAATGCAAAATCCAACAAGACATGGACACTGTTAAAAATCTGTCCGACTAGATTGTAATCTCTTTGACAGCAGAGATTTAGTGAGAATTAAATACTAAAATATGGCTCCACTCACATATGAATTATTTATAATCTAGTATATATGGGCTGAAGCTCTGACCTATGGATTCATCGAATACTCTTGGAGAGAGAGAATTTAGTCTGAAGCCCCATAAACTGTGTTCCCAGATGTCCCAAGTGCATTCTGCTCTCCACTCGGGATTAGTTTTGCATTGTCCTTTTTGATCACGGGATGCGCTTCATACAATCCACTTGTGCTGCCGTATGCACAGGCCATGTGTAACACATTCTTTGCTACTGACTACAGTGATTGAAGTCAGATGTTATAAGCATAATTCTTCATGGTGTCATAATGTTGGTGTTGAGAGAAAAGGATCACACTCTTCTGCTACAGACCCCCCAGGCCTATCCTTTCCTGAGGTTATATTTATTTAACAGCATTCTCGAGACAAAGCCTCTGCCTATTTTCCATTTCGAAAGAATATTTCTTATTGTAAAATCTCAGGACAGGAGGGCCTGTTGCGGCAGTTTCACGTGGCAGATGTGTTTAAATAAGGAAAGCACGGTGGACCCATTAACATCCATTGAGACAGTTCTCTCGATGGGCAGTTGCCCTATTTGTTGGGTATGTGTATGTGAGCATATTGGCACATGGGACAGGCTCGGGTACCAGAAAGGGTACCGACCGAGGGCTCAGAGGCCTTCCATTCTCCACTGACAAGGCACAGGGAGTTGAGCAAGTTACCCTCTCTGTGCACAACTTCACTTGTCTATAAATTGGGGATAATAATAGTTACCTCACGGGTTGCTCTGCAGCTTAAACCGTAATACAATGTGTGTATATGCGTCTATTTTATTATGAGTTGTCCATGGGGTATACAGGATGGCTTATTAACCATGAATATTATATATGCTATACACATGTCACCATTCGTGAAAGAACTAAGACAGTTCGTATTATGATTATGTTAAAATCAGAATACACTGCATAATCTTTTTTTAAAATGTTTTTATTTTTTATTATTTTATTATTTATTTATTTATTTGACAGACAGAGAGCGAGCACAAGCAGGGGGAGTGGCATGCAGAGGGAGAGGGAGAAGCAGGCCCCCCACCGAGCATGGAGCCTGATGCGGGGCTCGATCCCAGCACTCTGGGATCACGACCTGAGCCCAAGCAGACGGTTAACGACTGAGCCACCCACGCGCCTCCCTACACTGCATAATCTTTTAGCAGTCATGATACATGATATTTTTTGAGTGCTACTATTTTGCAGGCACTGTGCAAGGCATATTCAGTGTTCATTATGATCCTCGGTGATGGGTACTATTATTATTTCTGTTTTATGGAAGAGAAACTGAGTCACAGAGAAGCTAACTACTTTGCCCATGATCACTACCTGGTAAATTGTGGAGGATCTGACAATCTGACTTACAGCCTTCACTCTGACAGCTTTATTGAGATATAATTCACACACCATACAATTCACCCATTAAAAGTGCACAATTCAATGATTTTTTTAGTATATCCACAGAGTTGTGCAACCATCACCAAAGTCTAATTTTAGAACATTTTTCTCAGCCCAAAAAGAAATCCTGTGCCTATCAGCAGTCACTAACCAATACCCTCCTCCCCTCTTAACCCTGGGCAACCACCAGTCTACTTTCTTTCTACATATTTGCTATTCTGGACACTTCCTACACAAGGCTTATTTGTGCTGTATCACGTATCAGCACTGTTTCTTTTTTTGCCAAGTAATATTCCACTGTGTGGATATACCACACTGTATTTCTCCATCTGTTAGTTGATGGACATTTGGGTTGTTTCCAAATTTTGGTAGAGCCCTCATTCTCACCAGTTAAGGTAGGCTACATTATTTATAAATCATTTATTGTATTATTATTAAGGTTTATTTATTGGATATCCTGTTCATATGCCTTCCAGATAAAAATAACGTGTTAAGTGATCAAACATTTATTGACCAAACATTATATTCCAGACAGGTGTGTCAGAGACCTGAAGGAAATTCCTGTCCTCATGGGGTTTATTGAATAGGAGGAGCGAGAAACAATTTAAGAATTACAAAAGTGGGGGCGCCTGGGTGGCTCAGTTGGTTAAGCGACTGCCTTCAGCTCAGGTCATGATCCTGGAGTCCCGGGATCGAGTCCCGCATCGGGCTCCCTGCTCAGCAGGGAGTCTGCTTCTCCCTCTGACCCTCCTCCCTCTCATGCTCTCTGTCTCTCATTCTCTCTCTCAAATAAATAAATAAAATCTTAAAAAAAAAAAAGAATTACAAAAGTGATAAGTGCTCTAATAAAGATGTAACCAAGATGTTGTGGGAGCTCAATGTAGGGGACCCTAATTCAGCCAAGGGGAGCATGGAAAGGGTGGGTAAAATAATGGGACAGAAAGGCTTTCTTGAGGGCTGCCCTAGTGCCCGAACTGGAGGGATGAGTAGGGATTTTCTAAGTAGAGAAGAATGAGAAAGACAGTCTAGAAACTGGGACAGCCCATGCTCTGAAAGGGAGCCCAGCGGGTACTATGCATGGTACATGGTACATGGTACATGCAGAGTTAGGCCATGCAGGAGTTGTAGTGATTTGTTACAAGATGTACATGAGGCGGTGGCGGGAGTTGAGCCTGCCCAGAGACAGGAGTGAGTGAAAGATTACAGTGGGATTTATAGGCCATGTAAGGAGTTTGGGCTGCATTTCATAGCTCTGTGTTTCCCAAACTACTCAGTCATTATTCTGCCATATAAGGACAGTAGCTGAACTATTATTTTATATATCTGCATACATATATATCTACATATACACACATAGGTACACATATACATATATAATTTATATATGTTGTATACATATATACACATGTGTGTATGCATATGTATATCTATATATGTGTATATATGTAGATATGTATGCATAGATGTACCTATAGATATGTAGATATATATTAATTGACTGAAATTGCCTAGGTAAGTTTAATAAGAACGGAAAATTTCTATCACTACCTGTAAGTAGAAAACCAGTATCACTTCTCAAAAATAGAAGGAAACTGTTAGAGTGTATACAATGAAAACCAAATGATGTTATTAAATTCTAGTTAGATTCCTAGTTATATTTGCCAAGTCAAACTGAGCCTGAAACCTGTCTTCCCTTTGATAGGAATGGAATGTGGTGGGTTTAAGAGAGATGTTGAAGACAAACCAGCCCTCGAAGAGACTTTCACATTGATGAAGCCAGGAGGGTGAAAGAGAATCGAAAAGGGAGTAACTTTCCCACTATGTGATGCATTGTTTTAGATTCCGTGACCAAGTGCCAATACTCAGATCCTGCTGGGTATGGGTACCCAAGGAGTCACTGAAGGTTTTTTGGGAGAAACACATATGATATTAGGATGACATTCCTAGAAAGATCGTCCAGGTGTCATGGAGAATGAATTGGAGCCCATCAGCCCAGATGGGGTCATTCCAATAATCCAGGTGAGAAAAGAGCAACAGAAAGAAGTGATGCTACTCTGGGTATGGGTGAACCTTTATTGGGTGCTAGTTTTTAAAAGAGCACGAAACTGACTACTAGGCTTTCTAGCTGTTGTGGGGAGGGATTGGAGGCTCATGTGCACAAATCCTTCCTTCATGGCACTGGGCCTTTAATGGTGGGTGCCTTTAATGATGTGGGAGCATTTCTTCCTTGGTTTGGGGGTGTGTGGCCGACTGATGTGAGCCCAGAAACCTGCCCTAAGCCCTCATGTGTTTATCCTTTCTGCTTCCACTTCACTGGATTTTCTGTTTCTCCACTTTGACCTCATCCCCATCTCCTGCCCCTTTCAGCTTCTTTGTATCAGTGTCGCTTTCTGTCAGATCACTGTCAGCGACCCAGGGAAATGGGCAAACAAGGCCAGAGCATGCTGCTCCCGAACCCACTGGCGCCTGGGGCAGCAAGAGGGCAGGTGGAGTCTGATGGGCCGCACCCAGCACAAAGTGATTCATCTTGCTCTCCGAGGATCAGTCAAGAAGATAGGAGGTGTCATCTTGTTTATGAAATCCCCTTCAGATTTCACTGAAGTGAATAGAGGAAGGTGATGACAAAGTATAAAGTGGGACCAATTCTAATCCACATTGTGCTGGGTATTTTATAATTGCATAATACTCGAAAATTGCACTCGGATTTTTATCCTATGAAGAAACATTTTGAATATAATCTCTTTGGAAATGTTCCTCTTCAGGCTGAATAAATTTTCCTTGCACCAAAAACCAATGGCAAGATGCACACAAGACTGACTGGCAAGAAAACAATGCCACTATTCATTAAAATCTGATTTATAATGTATAGGTGGCCGTGACATTCTAGAAGTCTAAAGTAATATACATATTGACAAAAAAACTAAAAAGAAAATCCAAACACCTTTAAAAAGCTTTAAGTGTATACTTGAACAATGTTATTCTAAACTTTCAATACTGGGGGGCTTTTTACAGCTTCTATATTGGTAGAAAGGTATTTGAGAAAGACACTCCATATGCACAATTGTCTGGCAAGGGTTTATCTAATTCTCCCTGTTAGAAATATATGAACATGGAACTATATTAGAGGAAGGCTCACCATCTTCTTTTTCTGAACCACATATTTTAGGAATTCAGCAAAGATGTGGAAAAAAAAAAAAGTCATGAAAGAGAAAACTCAACAATACATCCACACACCTAAAAACCAGAGGCTACCACAGAGATTCTTCAAAGTCGTCTTCTATAGTGGGAGGATTTCCTTTAAATCCTTTTCAGAAGCATATGGCTGGCTTTGAAAGCTTAAATGGCATTTGCAACCATCAGTAAATCTTTAAAATTGTTTCTGCAAATAGGCCAACTCAGTTTCGGCTTTTCCCATTAATCTTTAGGTAGGACCACTGAAGACTTTTTCAGAGCCTAGAGAATGCCTTGATTAAAAGGCTCATTCAAGAGGGAAGGCTTTAGCATTCACCTTGGGTACATAGTCATTTCTCCAGGGTATTCATGGGCTGCTATTTCAACTCTGCAATTGTACCCCAAACAAGACATTTTTTCCCTACAAAGCTTTGAGTAGAGACATTCTTTAGTGAATTACTGAAATCTTGCCCTTTCTATTTGTCACAGCTTGTTATTATTATTTTTATTTATCAAGTGTAATCAGTTCAAATAAGACCCTTAGGTTTGACAACTTTACAACTGTTACTATTTAAGAGACAACATTTTATTTTATTTCTCCAAGTGCACCAGTAGTCCTGCTCAAACTACACGTACCTGTCTTGGGTGCTGTCTTGCTTACCAGTTCATTATTCATAGCGCAGCTTCTAGCGATCGAACACAGAAACAAAGCAGATGAAGTCTAACGCACGCACAATATTCAATTATAATTTGTAACTTTCACAATGTCTAGGGAAAATTAACCTGCTTATCACACAATAATATTACATAATGTTCCTTGCTCTCTTTAAAAATAAAAATATTTTTAAAAGCATTTGTTGTCAACTTTATAGAAATATTTTGAGAATTAATAAGAATTCAGATAAGACCCTGGGACCTTTTTGGATGTAGCGATGCTATACAAGTTTCAACAATACAATACTTAGGATTTTCATCAGGTTAAAGCATACCTATCTAGAGATTTCACCTGAGGTTCCTCCCTAGAACTTTCAGCATTTTCATGGAAATGACATGAATAGAAGAAGTTTCTAGGCACAATATTCAGAATTATGGCAACTAAAATTACTATCCGTGTTGTTTTCATGCCACCTGCCAATTTGGCCTCAATTATTCCAGTCTTTCAGGTCCAACAGAAAGTATCAACTGTGATCTCTACCATCATTCCAGGATAGTTTTTGAAGGTACTCATGATCACTGAAGTTATGTGCAGATAACATCATCCTTAGTATTTGAAATAACACTATTAACTGGCCAGCAAACAAACAGACCAAGCCACTTTGATTACCCCAAGAAAGACAAAGATCATCAGAGACACAGTTGGAATGACAGCCAGCCAGTCCTGAGGCAGATGTTATCAATGACAACAATGGAGACTCCATAGTATCCTCAGTCCTGAGTCCCCTAGCATTTATCATGCCCCCCATCTCTTCAGGCCAAATTCACCCTAGAGGTACTTCACACCAGCAAAACTGTGAACAATTCTCTCGCAATTGTATGATTACCTTTACCACCTTTTAAAGTAACTTTTTATTAATGAAAACTCCAACCTCCTAGAAGCAAGTTAAAATAGTCATCACAGTTGGCATTAAGGCAAAGTTCATATTTGGAAATTCTTTGTGTAGTCCTGGAGAAAGCGTAGGAATCAGGCAGACCTCTTTTCAAATCCTCTCTCTCCACTATTTATTAGGTTTGTGACCTTGGAAAATTCTTCAACTACTTTGATTTCTTTATTTATAGACTAGAAATAACAAATCTCACTGGCTTGGCCTCAGCAGTGAATAAGATAACATATGGGAAGTCTGGCACATCATAAACGGTGGCTATTTTGGTTAAAAAAAAAAATCTGATCTACATTATTTTCTTTTTTGCCTTCCTTATTCTCCAAGTATTCAGACCCTGCCTCACATAACTATTTTGGTAACTCTCATTATCACTTAGGATCCATTGCAATGTTAAAATCAGTTGCATTCTCCTTATTTCCAATGAAGACACGTTGCCAATTTCATTTAATAATAGCTCCCGAAAGAACCATAGTTATGTTCCTATTTCCTCAGTTGCCTTAAATTTGGAAAATCTGAAAATGACAACCAGACCTTACCCAAAAACAGCCTTTTAATTTTTTAATTCCTTATAATTTGCCAGATTTCCTTAGATACTATTCATGAAAGGCCAAGACAGCCAGAGGAAATCATTAATCACATATAGATTCTATTTTGTTTTTTGGGGGCAGGTAACTTAAATGCAAAATAGTTATCATCATTACTGTATCATTTTCTTTTTATCTGCCAAATAAATGGATGACTTTTATTTAATCTACTACACTTACATTGCATTTCTTCATCATCTTCCCAGTTTAAAGGTATGGATGCAAGATGATTTTTCTCTGTATGATGCCCTCAATTCCATATCCTCTAATATTTTATCAAGCAAGAATTCCTGAATTACTGCAAGCTTAGTAAGAGCACCTCACATTTTTTGAACTCTTTTTAATAAAAGGGAACCTTTGCTAAACTGAAATGAAGCAATGTTAAGCCCTTTCAGGACTGATATTACAGAAGTAACATAAATTCATAATCCTCCTTGCTCCTTTAATTCTCCTCTTGATTCATAAAGAAAGATTATACCAGTATATTTCATCGCCATTAAAAAAATACAAACAAAAAACTGTTCTATTCAATGGATAATCCTCATAGCAGTCTGTCTTTAATTCATGACTTTCTACTTCTACATAAAGGCACAGGCATCACTCTGGTACACCAACCATCTAGTTGGTGGCAGCCTGCCAGTCTTCCCAGGTGCAGTGTTGGATAAAAAATTATCTCATTCTATTGAGTTCTAACAGTGTGCTAGACATTGTGCAATGGAAAGGCGCACAGAACAGGTGCAACAATTACTGCCTTTCAGGAGTTCATGGTTGAAGACCAACAAAACGTCTTTGCTGCTGCTGTTTCCCAGCATTATTTTTACTGAAGGTTTTTCTGAGTGGTCAGGAAGTGGCATTTGATAACCTCTGTGCTGTGCGAATTACCAGGGACCGCTTGTTTTCTCGTTTCCAGTTAATCAGTTTATGTTACCTAAAAAGGGAGTTTTGAGGTGAGTTTCTACTAGAGGAATTGAGAAACATACTTTTGTCAGGTGTTAAAAGGCAGGAGGCATACCCAATGGACCAGGATAATATAAATATAGGAAGGGAGGAAGTTTAGGAAGCTGTTTGGGAGATGGAGTTGTGCTAGTATGGTAGCCTTCTGACGCTCTTCCGTAACTTCCTGAGGAGTCCTAGGAGACAAGAGTTTTGTTTGAAAGACAGTGGAGGAAAGCCAAAGAGCATAAACATTCTTTGGGACAGTAGAAATGCACAAACATATATACATATGATTAAGATGAGAAAGAAACAAGCTAGAACCTATGGAACAGAAGTCTAGAGCCTATGGAACAGAAGAGAAAGAAAATGGACGAGGAGGAGAATTAAAATCTGAAGTAACTTTCAGGATCCTGCAGAGGGTTGGCTGTTCTCAAAGTAGCACTGCTTCAATGTGCTAAGTTAAATCCTGTTACTCTCCTAAGAAACATGGCAGCCTTGCCTGTTCCTTCCCTCTTCCAGACTACATTTTTCTTGGTCAGTTCTGGGAACGTTATGGTATGCTGTCCAGATGCCCCACCTTCAGGACTGAATCACTCATCCTCTCAGCAAGGGGTCCAGCTGAGTCACTCTGCTGAGCAATTAAAGGGTGCCTCCTTGCCTGAGGTCACACTCAGGAAGGAGGCTGGGAGGGGAAGACCCACAACCAGTAAGTGATCAGTTTGAGGTATGAAGGGATGCTTCCGGAGGGCCACCCCAATGTTAAAGCTTCCTGTAGGATTGCCTGAAGACTTTGGTACAATCTCATCTCAGCCCTACTTCTCCCTCTGGGCAATCCTGCCCCCTTCACTCCCTTCTCCCCCTACAGGTGTCATCTTGAGGACACGCCCCAGGAAACTTTCAGTACTCAACTCTCCAACTCTGAGCCTGCTCCCCAGGAGAACTTTTCTTTTTTAACCTCCAATCCTGTTTTTTGAACAAAGAAATCTCATGCCAATTTTTAATGTTCAAAGAATTGCACATGAAGTATCATTACTAGAATAAACCAAAGTAATAATGATATTGAATGTACCTTATTCAAACAACATATATATCCTCACAGAGCCTAGCTTGTTGAAACTCACTTTAATATGGACTTAGGACTATTTCCCTTATATCTATTTGAGGGCTATAATTGTAGCTTCTGTGATATAATTCTGATTTTTCTTAACTGGTTGTTCATTTTTCTGTCTTTCGCCCCTCCTTCAGGATCAGTCTGGAGTCTTACCTCTCCTCTATTTGTTAACCCCTCTGGACAGTCATCATCTTCCTAAAAATATTTATTAAGTGTACTGGATGGTCAGGTACCACTAGCTAGACTGTAAACTTTGGTGAGCTGAGGCTGTCATAGTCTTCTTTATATTTCACATGTAGTTCCAAGTTTATTCTGTGCACTGCCCCGGGTTCTGGGATAAATATGTGGGAGTACTGTCCCCCCACTTCCTTTTTCTCATCTTCCTTTCTTGTTCTCACTCAACAAGTATTTTCTTGGTACGGACTATATGGCAGACACTGTGCTAGGTTCAGGGGATTCTATAGTAAACAACACACACATAGTTCCTGTCTTTCTAGAGTCCCACATTGAGATACTTGTCATGGAAACAAACATTAAACTAATTGTAAAGCAAATAATTATTTAATTATAATTGTAAGTGTTGTGAAGAAAGATATTTTGATACAAAAATGATTTAAGCAATCTTATTAAACTAATATATAAGTCCACTATATAATAATATATTCTGGCAGAGGCTTCTATATCACTTTGACCAAAGGTGGACACATCAAAGGGCTATCAAGTAACCTCTGAGGATGGGGTGCCTGGGTGGCTCAGTTGATTAAGCGTCTGCCTTCAGCTCAGGTCAGATCCTGGGGTCCTGCGATTGAGCCCATCAGGCTCCCTGCTCAGCAGGGAGTCTGCTTCTCCCTCTCTCTCTCTGCCCCTCACCCTGCTCATGCTCTCGCATGCTCTCTCTCTCTTTCTCTATCAAATAAATAAATAAAATCTTAAAAAAAAAAAAAAACAAAAAACCTCTGAGGCAGTGCTTTGTTTTTACCTATGCCAGAAAAGGTGTCCAAACACATTTGGCTCAAGAGCCAGACAAGGTCAAGGACTTTTATATGGCCACTTGAAATATTAGAGATTACATACACATACACTGACACACACACACGGACATATATTACATATACAGACTATAATTCATTTTTGTTAAAACTTATTCTAATAACCTTCAGGGACAAAAATAAGAAATGTAAGAGAGATATAATCTTTACCAGTAGAGTAATCACTTAACTTATGTTAATATTTCCTTCAGTACTATGTAAATTGGTCTTGAAGCTACCTGGCCAATTCGAGCTTTAAAGAGAGGAAGTTCAATAATCATTACTGTCATCATTACAGTTAACATTTATTGATTATTTGCTACCTGTTAGGTGCTGTCTTGAATACTGTGTAGATTCGATCTGATTTTTATCTTCCTGTACAGTAAGTACTATCATTGTCCCATTTTGCAAAGGGGTAACCGAGGTTTAGAGAGCTAAAGTAATTTTCTCCAAGTCACACAACTAATAAGTGACGAAGCTAAGATTCTAACACAAATGCTTCTGGTGCTAAAGTCCGGGTAAAGCTCTTAACTGAGGCTGAGAGACTGTGCCATCAGAATCTGTGCCAGGATGCTGCCCAGAGCTATGCATTGCACAATTCCTAGAGTTGTGTGATCCGGCGAGCTTGATCATTGTGGCACTGTTCAAAAACAGATGTCCAGGGGCGCCTGGGTGGCTCAGTCGTTAAGCGTCTGCCTTCGGCTCAGGTCATGATCCCAGGGTCCTGGGATCGAGTCCCACATCGGGCTCCCTCCTCGGGGGGAAGCCTGCTTCTCCCTCTCCCGCTCCCCCTGCTTGTGTTCCCTCTCTGGCTGTCTCTCTCTCTGTCAAATAAATAAAAATAAAATCTTAAAAACAAAACAAAACAAAACAAAAACAGATGCCCAGGTTCACGTCCAGATCTACCAAGTCAGAATCAGGAATGTGGACTTTGAAAAAAATCTCCATAAGTGATTCTGACTTTTGCCCCAATTATGAGCTCTTGAACTAGAGTATAAATACATTCAAATGTTTATGGATTTTACCTAAAATCTACTGTTAAGTGCCTAAATGTGCTACAACCATAATACTGTCACCAAATTTTTAATAAAATATAATCACAGCTGAAGTCTTTTTAAGCACATTTTTTCTTATTTGTTGATTTTATACTAACTTGTAAATGCATTATCCTAGTCATGATACACGTAAATATTAAAAATTCAGTCTCCTTACAGCTCATTGCTCTCCTTGTATGACTTCAGCTACACGAGCTCAAGTTTGCTCTGAAGAGTGGTTGACAGATGAGAGAACAAAGGTTATTTGGGACATTTCAGTGAAGTTTTCTGAAGCTTTGGGTAAGAAGTGTTGGATTTGTTGGATTTGAGGCACTGGGCAATGTTAAGTCATGGTGGATCTTTAAGTAAGGGTTGGCATAACCAAAGCTGGCCAGAGGAAGACCGAATTGACCAACGTGCAAAGGTAAAGCCAGCGGGACAGGGGGAAGAGTGAGGAGAAAACTGCTGTGGTCCAAATGGGACTTCCCTAATGGGAATCCACCACAAAGGATGATCAACATCCCTCAGGTGGGACAATGACTCTTGGCCATGGAAGAGGAGATGACACTTGAGAAGAGCCTGAAGGAAGAATTTTTACACGTGGAGATGGGAAAGCAGCCAGCCCAGCCAGAGAGATGGGTAAGAGCAGAAGTATCGAGGCAGGAGAGCAGGAACATGTTAGGGAAATGGGGTGCCATCCTATTTACCTGAAGAACAGAAATTTGAAGGGCAAGTATGGAAACATGAGGCCAAAATGTAAAATCACAGAGTTTTACAGCCAAGGAGAGCATCAGCTCTGAATGAATCTAATACTTCAATTTGCTAATGGAGACACTAGCGATAAAGAGATATTAAATGGCAAGTAGAAGCCAAGTGGAACTGTCTCCGGGATTCCTGTTGTTGGAGCATAGCTGCACAGGATTTGAGCTGACTGTGGGGACCAATGGTAGGTCAGATCTCAGATTTGGTGCTTTCCAGTGCCTGGGTGTTGCTGGGGCTTTCTGAACAGGGAAGTGACGTGATCATTATGAAGTTTAGGAAGATCAATTAGGCAGCAGTGCACGTGAGAGATGAGAGCGAGGGAAGGAGAGTGATTTAGGAGGCTGAGTAGTGTGCCAAACACAGATAATAGGCTTTATTAGCCCCATTTCACAGATAAGGAAACTGAGCTTTGGACTGTGGCCAAACTCAGGCCTGGCGGATTCCAAAACGTGTGCATTTTAAGGCTGCAAGGGTGGCGCACTCACCTGGCTTACGGTGGGAGGAGGGGCTAGTGGGCAGAGGCTGATGCTGCAGAGTGGTCTGGGAAGACTGAGGGCTGAGAAAAGATCCCTTGGATTTGGCAGTAAGAGGTCAGCGGCGGTGTATTGAGGAGAGAGTGATTTCAATTGAATGATGGGAGTGGTAGGCTGATGGCAGGAGGAATGAAAGAGTGAGGGGGTGGTAATGGAATGGCAGCAGGGAATACAGCCTCCTCTTTCAAGAATTCTGGCAGTTGAGAGGAAGGAGAAAGAAGGGCAACAGTTTGGGGAAATCGTGGAACAGAGGGGGGAAGCCTTCATTCCACCCCCAGAAAACATTTGTACAACATACATGTGTACCGGGTACTATGCTAGGTAGTGGGGGACACGATGATAAATAGATGAAGGAGGGAGAAATAGAGGATGTCCTGGTAACAGCTATCTCTAAATGGAAATCCCTTTATCAGGTGACCAAATTTAATACATAAAATGATACCAATCTTTTAGATTTCAAACTTCTAGAAGACAATGAATGGATATGTCCTCCCATAGAACCTTGCATAGCGCACTCTCATTAAAAGTTCACTGCAGGAATAAACCATGGGTACCAGGGGAGGAAAGGGAAATCCAAAATGAGGGGCAGCTTTGCAAAGAGGCGGGAGATAATGCCTTTTGAGACATGAGTCCTTGCAGCCATTCAGATGCTGTCTGGGTTCTCTGTCTTCCAAGCTCTCTCATTTCCAGTCACTCTTGCTTCATGTTCAGCAAATCTGAGAATTTCCTTCCATGTGCCTTCCTGCTCTGCTGCCCCTGCTGATGGGCTTCTATAGGACACGCCCATCCATATGGTGAAATGCCCCCCATCCTTTAAAAGCAGGACAAACCCAACCCTCTCTGGCAAGTATTTGCAACCCCAGGTGGAGTGAATGGTGTCCTTCTCTCCACAGGACTTCATACTGACCTCTAGCAATAATCACAGCTAACCTTGCCTTCTATTTACTACCCGTCAGGCACTGTTGTATGTGCTTTGCAAATAATATCCCTCATGAACAACCCTATGAGAAACGTTCTGTTTTACAGATGGGGAAACTGAAGCCAGAGAGGAGTTAAATAATTTGCCCAAGGTAATAAGTGCACGCCAGGATTCCAACAGAGAGTGATTGATTCCAGAATGAGGCTCTTCACTACTACACTGCTTTGGCTTACTTGTCTGTCTTCCTTAACTAAACAGTGAACTCCAGAGAGAGGAGGCTGTTGCTTGATTCATCTTTGTTTCTTGGGCTCAGTCTAGATAGTAAGTGCCAAGTAAGTGTTAGGTGAATAATTTAAAGAATTAATAAATGTGCGCACTTAGGTCTGACCAGCTCCCCACTGTGAACAGAAATTGGAAGAGTTTACTGTGCATGAGAGGAGGACAGAGGGAAAAGCTTGCCTGCTGCTTCTTGGATCCCCATCTAATGCAGGGAAAATGCACAGGTCCATACAACACAATTACCACTTCTTCTTTTATGTTTTATGTTTTAGGTTATGATTGAGGGTGCAAATAAATAAGTTCGTAATTATGCTTCAGAGAAAATGAAGTCAGTAAGCCCAGTAAAACTATAAGCTAGTAAAGTAGAAGGTACACTTTGGAGACCAGAACACAGCTGCAGAGACCCTTGCCACACAGATCTTTGTACTATATTCCTATGAGAAGTTTCCTAGTAATAGTAGGTCAGATCTCAGAGGTGGATCCTGCCCCCTAGGGGTAACCGTGTTCAGACCTCCTGCAATAGGAGGTACTTAGAGGTCCCTGGCATCATGCTGGACGTTACAGTTGCAGAACGTATAGAGGAGAATCCAGCCAGTGCTTAGACTGAAATGGGGAAGTTTGTCTAGAATGTTCTTTCCCTCTCCTTCTGGCCAACACAAACTCGTCCTCCAAGATTCCAGATTAAATGTCAATGGAAGTCTTCCCTGACCACCAAGACTAGACAGGTTCTCTTGTAGTGCACTTCCATTCTCCATCAGAGTCTTTGCATAATTCTAATAACATAAATTTAACCAAGCAGTTACTTAATGTCTGTGTCCCCTGCAAAGGCCATACTGCTATGCTCTTAGCATCCAGAACAGAGTTGGCAATAGATAAGTACGAATTTTGTGAAAGAATTAATGCATATGCAGGAACATGATGTTAACACTACTGAGGATTTGCTCCCCAGCCATAGATTGCTTTTTTTTTTTTTAAAGATTTATTTATTTATTTGAGAGAGTGAGAATGAGAGAGAGTACATGAGAGGGGGGAGGGTCAGAGGGACAAGCAGGCTTCTCGCCGAGCAGGGAGCCCGATGCGGGACCCGATCCCGGGACTCCAGGATTATGACCTGAGCCGAAGGCAGTTGCTCAGCCAACTGAGCCACCCAGGCGCCCGATTGAATTCTTATTCCTAAGTGTTGTCCTCTTTTCTAGACCTTATGACAGTTAGCAACAAAGTGAAATAGACTTATTTGTATTTTTAAACACTTAACAGCCAAGAACTTTTAAAATGTTAGGGAGTTAAAATGTTTATTGACTGCGGCTTCCTGAAAAGAGGAGAAAAACATGAGAAAAAGTAAGTCAAATGAGATTGAGTAATTTTAAAGACAGGATAGAAGAGCGGTTTTATTTTCTAGTTTCCTTTGGAATTATTCTGTAATAACAGTTCCTATAGAACCCTGAAGCTTGGCTAGCTCCGACCCCACAGGGAGATCCTTTGAAAAGATCCACTTATTTTATAAGACACAGTGAGTCTGACACGAAATGTACACTTTTGTATCTAAGAACCCTAGCAAAGGAGATTAGTAGCCAAAAAAGCAATTAAGTTTACAGTAGGGTAACAGATACCATATCTAGTACAACAGCTTGGGGAAGGAAGTAAAGCAAAGGTCATATCAACAAGAAAAAAGTAACATTAAATAGCAGATTTTTTTTTTTTTTTTAAGAAACAAAATCCCATATTCCAAAATCTTTCCTTCTCATCTAATAACTACATGTGTTTGGCTGTTTGGAAAAAACAAGAGACGAGGACGTGGCATTACTGAAGCTGGTAACTGGCCCAAACCCTGGTGAACCAGGCTGTGAAATTCAAGCATCTGGAGCGTCGGGTTCCTGATCAGCTTTTTCAGTTTGATCTCAGATCCCACTCTAGTAGATGCAGGATTGTAGAATCCCAAGCTGGCTGTGTCTGTGTGCTTTAGAGCACAGTGGCTTAGGGTTCGAACAAACACATCCACCTACCCCAACTTAAATAATTTAACAACGCCAACGCAGAGGTCCTGGAAAAACCAACCATGTTTTAGGACTAGGTAATAATCGGGCCCTTTCACATCAAGGTAAAGGTGTCCCCACAAAAGAACGGGGCTCTGTGACACAGATACCAATTATAAATCACCCCTTGGTGATTCTGTTTAGTTACATAGCATTGTAGATCCCAGGATTTACAATGGTTGTGCAGCCCATGAAACTATCTTTAGCCAGAGTTCCTCTTCTGTGTCAGTATCCTATTTTGAACTAACAATGCTCTCAGATGAGCCGAAAAGATGTATTTAGCTCCCACCATTACAATTTCTGATCCTCTTTACTTTAGCTCTTTTGAAATAACATGAAAGCTTTGGCTTGCTAATTACTTTTATCCAGCCCATAGAAAAATTAGTTTATCTTCCTGATCAAAGCAAATTAGGCAGATCATGGCTGATTAGAATGCAACAGTAAAATCGCCATACTTTCCCTTCCAGTCCCCTTTCTCTCAGAAATAGGGCCTGTGTCAAATATGTAGGTATTTCCCACGGCCAGGCCGGACTCTGTTTCCAACAGGGACTGTGGCTTGGACAATGGTTCTTACACAGACACTAAAGTTCTTTAGTTCAGTCATTGTGTTCGAGAAGAACTAGTAACCCCTTAGCTAGCATTTGATGGAACATCTAGATTTACATATTTCCTTAATTGCATTTTTTGGAATGTGAGTGAGATTCATCTGACCAGAGTTAAATGCCTCTTTTATTCCCCTACCCAAGGCAAAATTCAACTCCATGCTCTTAAAAAAAAAAAAAAAAAAAAAAAAAAGTGAGGTGGGAGGATGTATGGAATCTTACTTAATTCCAATCTGAATAAATTTGAAGGTTTCAATAAAGTGGGACGAGGGAGTTACATTACCAAACACAGGAAAGATACACCTTTACCTTCCAAAGAGGAAATGTCAATTGCCAAAGCTTTCGCTTATTCAGCTCAATCGAAAAGGCTATTTTGATTTTAATAATGAATGTTATTCCTGGTTGCCAGATTCCCCAAATCAGTTGCTAAGAGCCTCCAAAACTGTTGTCCTTAATAATTTCTCGCAAAAATTTCTTCGTGACTGTAAAAACTTGAAAGTTAGGTTTACTCTTCCTTATTTATTTACTATAAATTAACAGTAAATCTTGTATTTAGCTCCATTTAAACCCCCCTCTGCAGCTGCCCATTTGAAAAATAAAATGGTTGCCTTCTTTCACTTCAGTGGGCACGATACAAAACACCCATTGAGCTTTCCCTTCACTGCAGCTGCCAGTGCCCAGCCGACTTTTAACAAACCAGCCAAGCGGAATCACAATGCAGCTGCAACATTTTATGGTATTTCTGTTGGTTCTCTTTTGAGACTGGAGGTGTTAATTAGGAATCAAAGAACACAACCCTGCCAGCTTTCTTTCACAAACCATACCCTGGTCACTGCAGTTTGCAGAAGAAAATAAATCTAATAAAGGGATAAAAATGTTGTTTGTCACACCAGTAAAGTGTACTTAAGACCCTTTGATCAAAAGCTTTTTATGTCGTCTTGTCAGATGGGCTGGAAATATTGTATTTTTCCCCTTTCTCTCCCTTCTTCATGCAGACTTCTCTGATTTTGAATTTCAAGACTGTCTGGAAGAAAAAAATATAAGCATAGTCATATGCAGGATTATTACTTAGAGGTGAAAGCTGGTCTCATAGAGCAGAGTCATTTTGTTTCTTAGAAAATTGTTCCTATTCAACAGAGAGTCCTGTTATGGGTTCACACAAAACTGGGCCTTCTATTAGCATATTTACCGTATTCTAACCACAGGTTCTCGCGCTTATACTTTACATATACATCTGTCAATACTCTATTTGGGGTAGATTATTTGTTGCATAAATCTTTTTCAGTGTTATAAGAGGATTTTTTTTACATACACAGAATTGAGTATTCTCATAAGCGTAACATCCAGATATATATACACACACACATACAAACATATATATATGTATAATGTTAATTTATCAAATAGTGTGTCATTTTTATATAGTTTTTATGCATCTCAAGTATCACGCATTCAGATGTAACAGCGTGAAGTCATTACCTTTAATCTTCAGTCAAAGTTAAAAGCTTATAGTAAGTTTATGAAGTTAGCACTGCTGGGAATTAGTCAAGCCTGCTAGCTCTCTCAGCAAGAGGTTTTGCTGCTAGATGCACAAATCATGCCAAAATCCATTAATCCTGCTTGAGAGAGGCAGAAAGGTCTGCTTGTTGATTTAATGTTAATGAAATGAATGGGCTCCTGAGGCTACCTACAGAGGCCCTCTAAACTGAAAAACAAATAAAGTCATTTTAAGTAATGCTCACTGCGGGAGAGTAAACAATGCTCCCAGATTTGCTGTACAAAATGAATGTGGGTGTGGATGCGTAGAAACCTCCCATTTTCTACAATCTCGCTACACCTGTCCTGGTGTACAATACACACAACTGTCAAGCTGACAGATTCATAGATAACTGGAGAGACCTCAGAGCATATGCTCACCACTCTGACTTTACAGATGTGAAAACTGAGGCCGGGAGGGTATGCATATCCTGCCAGAGATTCTACAGCTGATAGCGGGGGAGCTAGACCTAGTTCAGTGGTTCTCAAAACCTGACCGCGCATTGAATTTGCCTTGGGGAGTAAAAAATCATTCTGATGCCTCGCTTCTTCCCCCAGAGATTCTGATTGAGTTGGTTTGGTGAGGGATCTAGGCCTCAAGATGGTTAAGGTTAGGTTCCAAATGGAGCTTATGTGAAGACAATTTGAGAACCATGGACTAGACCTCTAACAGGGCACACTGCTCCTCTGTGCGTTGGGTCTGTTTTGTCCCGCTGCACCACAGTGTGAACTATTTCCCAGCTCCTAGGAGTATGCCAGGTGCCTTAGCATCCTATGGAGAGAGTAGATACATGTGTTTAGAGATTTTCAGGTTGTTTGCAAAATGAGTTTCCGTTTCTTCCACGTGTAAATGCAGAGATGTGCCCCCGCTGTGGGTGTGTAGTATGTGTGAGTGTGCGTGCAGACCCCTTGAAGGACGGACATCTACCTGTCAGGTGAGCCCACCCCACAGCTGAGACGGTCGCCAGGGTCTGTGCCATCTTGGCAGCCTGAGCTTGTGCTTCACTTTTCTCTCTGTCCTGCCGTGGACCTCACCTTTGGGTCTTACTTGACGCTTTTTTATTCTTTTCTTATTTGCCCCAGTCTCCTTTGGGTTGTGGCTTTTCTCGTACCCCCTTGCCACCTGGAGAACTGTGCTTTGCCTGAGGCAGATCCTTCTGACTCTTCATTTGAAATTGTTTGACTTTTGCTGCCTTCAGATTCAGTCTGGTTTGGTGATTGTTTAAACTGCTTGATAAAGCGAGGCTGATAGATCCCACTTGTCCAATCTAAGCTGCTGGGTAACACATAGTAGACGTCTGCCCGAGCGTTCCTTCAGTTTTGGCTTTAGTGCTGTAAAATAAATCAGCTTCCTACTTCAGTGATTCAGTGGGCACTCAAGAATTCCAGAATCATCCTTTCACATGTAGTAAGATATGAAAGTGTTCCTAGAGAGTTCCCTTGTCCTTTTCGGACCTGCTCTCTTGATTTCATTGGTCATGGGTGAAGCAGCTTGCCTCTTCTGCGGGGGGCTGTTGAGAATCTGTGAAGATGGTGACACAGGGCTCATCCAGCAGAATTAAAAGGCTGTCTGGTCCAATAACCGCCCACCCATCTCTCCTCTCTGCTGGGGATCACTGGCCCAGCAGCTCAAAGACAAGCCTGAGTGGTGCTTTGACCCTCTATTTAACTTTGAATCCCTTCCCCCTCACAGAGTCAAGTCATTGGTATCTATTATTCTCCAGGAAATAATTTCAGCCTCGTTGTCATCACTGACTGCAAAGATCCTTCCTGCAATTGCATTGAACTAACGGCTTCTTTTTCAAAGACAGCTACCGTTAATTCCTCACGGAAATTCACCTCTTTTGAAGGTATTTTCAGATAGACATAAACCTATTCCTTATATGTTTTTTTTCCCCTAGTTATTTTTTTCTGCCGTTAATACATTTAAAAAATCAAACACATTTTTGTTGTGTTGAAAATGTAGTTTTCCTGGGTGTATCTCTGGCTCTGAGAAAAAGCTGGGTTCCGTATATCCTCTCTGCCCCCCGCTAAATCCATCATCTCTCACCTGCTGCTACAGTAAGTCAACTGCTGAGATTGGGCTTCTGAGAGCCCAAGAAGTGACCAAACTGATTGTTTCCTACATACTCAGGAAAAACCGTGGGGATGGGTGAGATGAAAATGAGAGGAGAAAAACAATTTCAGCCCAGGACCACAAACTGTGGGCCATTCATTGAACCCTGTCTGAAAAGTGGGCTTTTACCATTAGGCCACTGGCCCACAATCGGTGACAAAGCGTCTGCTCAGTCATCAGCCACCCTGAAGGTCTGTGCAGTGTCTACACAACGTTATGCACCCACGTGAAAATATGAGACTTCATTCAATACACAGAATCCTTTATCTATTTGATACCAAGGATCAAAGATGAAAGAATCTTTTAAACTTAAACAGGTGCTGGGTGACACACTATTCATGTGAAGCTGCCCCTTTTTGCTTCCCCTATTCTTTTACCTAAAAAATCTTGTTTAATGAAAATTATAAAGTTTTGGGGCAATGGATTTAACTATTTTGGGGAACAGCAATAAGAGGCAACACTGTATTTGCAAAGCATGGGTTTAGGGGCACCTGAATGGCTCAGTCAGTTAAGCGTCGGACTGTTGATTTCGGCTCAGGTCATGGTCTCAGTGTCCTAAAATTGAGCCCCGTGTCAGGCTCTGCACTCAGTGTGGAGTCTGCTTGAGATTCTCTCCCTCTCCCTCTGCCCCTCCCCCTGCTCATGCTCTCTCTCTCTAAATAAATACAATCTAAAAAAAAAAAAAGTATGGGTTTAGTGTTTTAACAACAACTTCATCAGCAACAGAGACAGTAGTCCCTAACATTTAATGTGCACTCCACACATGAGGCATTATGCAAAGTGCTTCACATGTATGATCTTACCAATCTTCACAACAATCCCGTGAGGGAGGTATCACGATTGTTGCCATTTTACACATGAGGAAACTGAGACACAGAGTAACTTGCCAAGGTTACTCAAGATAGGTCTGTGATCTTTGTCAAGCTGTTCTCACTTCCAAAGTAGGGATAATTATAACTTTTACTGTCTGTTATGAGGGGCAAATGAGAAATTGGGGGCAAAAAGCATTCTCTGAATTGTTTTTTCTCTCCTTCTTGGGAGTTCACAAACAATGCAGTCTGCCAAGTGTAGAGGGAAGGACCTCTCTGCTATCACAATATAAGATTATACCAGCTTGTCTCACTTTCTGTTACACATTTGATGGCCAGAAAAATGGGGCCCTGTATTTTAGATGTAGAAAAGTGCACTTCCCGTAGAGTTTAGGGAAACAGGAGAGTGCCGCCTAGTGACTCTCCCTGGAGCATGCCCTGGGACTGGCACGCAAGGACAGAGGGTGTTTTAAATGTCGGTTTTAATGTTGTTTAGGTATGGTATAGCCCATAGATCAGGAGACAACTGTTAGTGAAAAGACAGTTTGTTACTCACAGTTCCCAAGAGTTGGGGGTACATCAGGCCATGCAGGGTCACATGGGCGAACACCAGAGTCAGGAAGAAGAAGGAGAGGGAGGAAAGCATGGGCATGAGCGTTCATTGTGGTTTCCATGTGAAGGAACAGACAGGGTAAGCAGGCTAGGAATTGGCTAGTTGGAATAATTTCAGCAGGCTCGGGGGTGCAGGGGCTGTCCAGAGTCGTCTGGTACCTGGCCCTGGGGTCATTAGAATAGGTAATATAGACCTAGAGTGTAAGAGCCTTGTAAGAGCCCAATAGAGCCCAATAATGAAGGCGGTGGGGGTGTGGGCCTTGGATCGGTTGGTTTGCATATGAAAGGCACACTTGCAGAGGAATTTTAGATAGCTCCGAGAGAGACCATCTCTCCTGGGTCAACAAGTCCACAAGAGAGCAAAGGATCACAAAATGCAGAAAATGAAAAACATATTAATACACAGGGATTCTGAAAACAAAACAACGCAGGGTTTGTGTGTTCTGATCTCAATCCCAGGGAGAGTCTTCTTTGGTCCAAGAAAATCCATAATTCAAGGGGTATACATAATCTAGTAATGAAAACAGACAAGCAGATCAGACAAGCAGACAAATATGGTGGTCAAGTGTGGTGAGTTCTATGACAGAGGTGGGCTCAGCATGATAAGGAACCATCAGAGACTGGTTTCTAGAGTGGTGGGTCACACAAGGCTTTCCGGAAGAGGTGGATGTTTGAACTGAGTATGGAAAGACTCATAGAAGTGAGCAAAATGAAAAAGAAGAAAGGGATTCCAAGCAGACACCAACACACGTGAACACCTGGAGGAAGGAAACATGGAAATTGTAGGTGGAGTTGCATACGGCTGGAGTGAAGAGAGCAGGAGGGGCTAGTCTGTGGAGCTGGCCGCAGGGTTTGCAGGTGAGGAATGAAGCAAGAGAAGCTTACTTTGTGGGTCAGACTGAGAATTTAAACTTTATCATGAAAGTCCTAGGAAACCACTGAAGGACTGCATATAAGGGAGACATGGCCACAGTTGCATCTTAGACAAACTAGCATGATGGTAGGGAATGTGTGTGTCCTTAGGGTCTGTGGAAACCAAGACAGGAGGCTGCCACGGTGATCCAGGCAAAAATCGAGGAGAGAGACTGAATTAATGCAGTTTCAGTGCTAGATGAGAAAGGGAGCACATTCAAGAGACACGAAGACAATCTAAATTTGGTCAAGTTAAGGTCACAAATGAAATTCAAATTATAATAAACACATGTTTAACTACTATGAACAGACATTTGGGAAATTATTTATTTATTCCTCAAACTAAATCTGATTGTTTCCTTCTGTTTTGCAGATTTTTAGGTGATACAGAGACACTTTATCTGTATCTACAATGGGCCAAAAAAAGACAATACAGTTAAAATTCAGGCACATATATTTACGTATATAGCACGCATAAGCAACAGGATTATTTGGCAACATCTAGAAAGATAACTGGGATTTTTAGAATTCACCTGAGTATCTGGCATTGGAACAAAAAAGTGACAAGAAGGAACACTCAGCTGGGGTTCTCAGGAGAGCTGGGTTCCAACTCCACCTTTTCCAGCCATGTGCTTTTGGGAATGTCATTTACCTCTTAGGAGCATGAATTTCATCATCTGTGAAATGAAGGTGTTGGATTAGGTGACCTCCAAGGTGCTTCACATTCTAAATCCCATGGGTGGACACAGCGTCTGACTCATCAGAAACCTCGGCAACCTATCTAAGTGATTTTCATTCTGTTTATCTGGGCAATTAGGGTAATGCTCTAGCAATCATGATTAAATTTCAGTTTTGCACTCTATAATGTGACCTTAGGTATACAGCTTAGTCCTGCTGGTGATTTGTGGATAAAAGATTATCTTTAGTTCTTTAAGGTAGAACCATACTCTACATGTAGTTAGCTACTAACACAAGCTGTGAATTGGTATTATCATTAACATCAATCTATCAAAATTAGCCTTTCCTTCCCCAATATACAATTAACTATGTTTTGAGGCGTTTCTACAGCTAAGGGAAAGGGTGCCTCAAATTACTACCCACTAGTCATTCGGGACCAGACGGTATCCACCTAACACTTGTCAGGATTATAAGACCGTGGGGAAGTGGACTCTACGCTGGATGACCAGCAGCTGTAAGGTGGAAGGTGCATACTCGCTGTCAGTGAACCATGTTGCTCAAACTTCTGAGATCTTCAAATGAGATACGCTTACACCCTGGGAGAATCTGGTTTAAGGAGGATTTCCTTTTGCTACCCGAAGTGAAAAGAAGACTCAGTGAAAAAGGATCTTGAACTTCCTCCGTTGCCCTGAGCCCCAGAGTACGACAGCTGCCGAGGGAAGGGGCTGCTGTGAGTGCGGTTCTCCCACCGCAGGGAGAGTGATGTGGCTTCCCCAGGTTCAAATCAAAGACCTCAATTTCGGTGCACTTAGAGTTAATACTTTAATCCCAAAGACTCTTCTCTCTAAACTTCCCTTCATCTCGTAGTTTGAAGCCCTGGGGGACGTGTCTGAGATAAGGAAAATGCATGTTTCCAGTCTTCTGATACTATCTGGAAGCCAGGGATGGAGAAGGATCGAGAGACAAAGGAGAAGTGTACATCTGTGTCAGGGGGCCTAGTAGAGGTCTCACCATCTCTCAGTCCTGCCCGCACTGTTTCTTGGGTAGCAGATTTCCTTGCTTTGTCTTTCCACCTCTCTTGGCATTTTTTCCTAGGCTTTACTTTATGCGGCAGTTGACACTCCAATGGTCATAGAGTAGGTCTACCACCCAAACGTAGGCATGCCTTTCTGCTAAGGGTCCCTTCAGGGCAGGAAGTTTGAAGGGAAAATAAGGAAGAAGATGTCTTATTTCGGTCTTCACTAGAAGACGCCAAACTCATTCTATAGATTCATTCAACAAACACTGTGAAATAAATATTTATTACCAAAGTCTCAATATATATACAAAAAATAGATGATCCTTCCACGGAAAATTTTATTTGTTTTTTATAACCAAATAATCTTCACTGCATATGTATACAAAAAGGGAAAGGTTATTTCGTGCTGATAGATTGAAAGACCAATTGATTATGTAACAGAGTTCCTTCAAGTAAGTGCCTCCCACGAAAATTAATAACCTGAAAACTTCAAGTGCCACGTGGTGTTTTGTGTGTTGAACCAATAACCTCATTAAAATAACATTGGGTAAACCCAAACACAACACAATGAAATTTCTAACACAGCCCACATTAACCAACCAACTTTAAAATAATATCTTTGTTATGTACTAAGGTTAAAAATTCAGCAAATTCTTTATATTTTTTCCACTTGAGATCATGTGTGGTTTTCTACTTCCCTGAGAAGTACACTTTTGCGGCTTTTTTGATCAAAGGCAGGTTATTTTTGCAAATAGACATCTTTTGTAGAGTCCCTGTTCTACTTCTTCAGAGTTTCAAGAAAAAAGAAGCACAAAAATATTTACCAGTTTTTTAGTGAAACATAAAAATTCTTAGGTTCTTTTCTTTTCTGAGTGTCGACTTTGGAAAGGAAGGGAAGGCATGAATGTAAGGTTAGCCATCACAGTGTGGTGTGTGTGTGAGGGAGAAAAGGAGGAGGAAGGAGGAAATAAAGGAATTTGGCTGCAGAATTGAGTAACAGTTTGAAACACTTGGCTTCCAGTTGTGAAAGATGAGCAACACTGCGGAAAAGGCTGGGCTAACAAGGGACCACTTGAAGAAAGCTTAATCTCAGCTTCCTCAGATGATGAGGAAGGTCAGCTCGGTGCACACGTTCCCCGTGGGAGGTGGGCTCCCTTTGCCAGGACAATGGTCTTCGCATTTCAGCTTCTGAACTAAACTGAAGGTGCCTTCACACAGCCAGCTCCTCAGCCTCTCGCCTTGAAAGAGTTGGCTCTCCGCGGCCACGCCATGTCAATGTTATGTGTCATTTCCACAGAGCAAGTGGCAGAAAGAAAACCGTTTCTTACTGGTATGTTGGTGCCGTGGGTGTTCGTGTGTGTGCAGGAAAGGGATTGCTTTCCTCCCCACTGACAACCACAGTCCTTGTTAGAAGACGAAACCAAGCTCCTTCTGAAGGCAAGGAGGATAAAATGAATGCAGAAAAAATGTGTATGCCTCACAAATGAGACCCCTGAAAGTGACTGCTGCATAATTTTAATTTATTAATGTTAAGGGGTGCCTGGGTGGCTCGGTTGTTAAGCGTCTGCCTTTGGCTCAGGTGATGATCATCCCAGGGTCCTGGGATCGAGCCCCGCATCGGGCTCCCTGCTCAGCAGGAGGCCTACTTCTCCCTCTCCCACTCCCCCTGCTTGTGTTCCCTCTCTCGCTGTGTCTCTCTCTGTCAAATAAATAAATAAAATCTTTTTAAAAAGTTTATTAATGTTAAAACAAAACTGGAGTTGGGAGTGGTGTTTTAGGAGATTTTAGAGATTATATCCATATGTGTCCTACATTTCTAAACATCAATTCTTACTTGATGACGTGTTCTTTATACTGAATATAATTTATAATTAATTGGCTTGCTATTGGTTTTTCATATTGTTGACTTTGTAATACAATAAATGGTTAACACGCAAGAGATTTCCAGCAGCAAATGAAATGAAAGACTGATGAAATAGGATAGATAGTTTAGGAAGAGTTTTTCTTTGTTCAAAGGGGGGAACTCTTCTCTGATTTATCCAGATTTCTAATTTACACAGATGTCTGTATCACCGGCCTAATTGTTAAACCATGCACAGTTTACAGGTAGATAAGCAGACAAAACTTTGAAATAATTTCCATTCTGAATCAAATGATAGTATGGCAACCTTTATGACATCGATTCATCTTATCAGCTTTAAAGGTGAATACAAACTCAAAATTTGCCTATTAAGAAAGTTCATGTCTCTCTGAATTGAGGAATAGTTCTAAAGAATTCAGCCGCTTTATTTGACACAAGGATCTGGTCATAGAAAAAAAAGAGTTTTATTCTTGACTTGGAAGTTATTAGTCAACTGATCACTCTTTAGGATACTTGGGCAGCTACCACAATTTATCTTTGACTTGGGGACAAGAAAAATTGTTTCTGTGGTAGTAAGAAAATGGATATATGAAAAGATATCTACTAAACTTAAAATATTGGCCCTTAGCTATATAATGTTATTCTCACTTTACTGAAAATTAAAAACTTCATTTCCCAATTAGTTGAAGAAATATTTCTGGTATTAGAGCTTCGTAAATTGTGTTCCTGAAAAAAAAATGTGCTGAAATATTTCAGCACCAGTTATAATTACTGTGAGGCATAACTATAAATTAGAAGGCTGGTTTTCTTGTATTTCTGGTAAACTGGCTCTGAAGATAATTTCAGAGAGGTCCCAAAACACGTTGAGCAATGTAAATATCCTTGAATAAGCAGACAGGCCTGCAAGTTTGGGAGGATGATAGTATCTGTGTCACAGGGTGTTTGTGGGGCCTATGAATGAGTCAAGGACTTAGCATAATGCCTAGTACTCAGGGGGAACAATACAAATGTCAGCTGTTATTACAATAAAATGATTTAGATATGTAAATTATGGTGTGTTTGTTAAAATAAGCAACTCATTGCATCCTTTAAGCTGAATACAATTTAATTGTATTTCAAGTGGGGCTGGGCCATACATAGCTGCAGAGAGCCTTGCGTGGTTCTGTTACATGCAGACGGGCCTCTTTTAGCCACTGGGATTTCAGCAGCTGGCTCCGCCAACTCTATTCACTCCCACACCGTCAATGTTTACTGAACATCCCTTAAGTGTCAGGCACTGGGGTGGACACTTGTGTTATAAAGTGGAAAATTTCCTACCCTGGAGGAGCTCAAAGTCCAGTGAGGAGGATAAACCCTGAAGGAAAGAGAGCTCGTCATCACATCCTGGAGTGTTATTCCACTTGACCTTAAAAGGAAGACCGTTTCATGGACATGGTCAGTTCCTCTGCGTCCTCTCAAAGCAAATTTCTGCTTCTCCAATCCCAGACTTAAACACTGAGAGCAGGGGTAATAAACATTTGAAGGTATGAGGAAGGAGTTCAGCTTGTGAAGCATCTTTTAAACAGCTCTTCTCCTATGGCGGACACCCTGTTAACAGTCTTTTAGTATTACCACTAGATAATGTAATTCCATCACGTGAAATCAAATGGCTAACGTCGTTCTACCTACCAGTTTCAAATAAGGCATTTCCATTTGGGCTCGATCAGTGTAATAAAAAACATTCACTGGGAGAGGCAGGAGAACATGCCGGGGATTCCAAGAATGGGCCTGCCTCTTAACCTCTAGAGAACAAAATTAATTTTGAATTATGAAAAATTTTATGAAAAAAATTCCACCCTATAGCCTATGAAGTATCTCCCTTTTCCATAGAAAAGGAGTTCCCTGGGTGAAACTAAGTGTTGTAGTTGGCATCTATAATGAGTGGATAAAAATGTGGATTGAAGCTGAAAGATACGGGAATAAAAAAGTTGCAGGAGGTTAGAACTCATGGATACATTTAACAAGTGAAATTCTGCTAAGAGACATCAAAACAGGACTAGATAATCAGCTTGTTTTCTTTGGTATGTAATATATCAGTTGTGGCTCTGATGCAAGTCTGATTCATCTTTGTGCTATAAAATGAGACTCTGTAAAGGAAAACATTGCAACAGGAGTGAAGAGGTTGAATCTCATAGGAAGGAACCTGCCTTCTCATGAAGAATTCAATTTGCTAGAAATACCCACTTGTGGGGTGTTTATGAGGAAATGTACCATTTAGCATTATTCTAAATTTATATAAATAACTGAACAAAAACAAAAAATTACTCCACAGAATTGCTCAATGCAGAGCTCACTACTGTTTTTCATTTCTATCATATGGCATTATGATTTGGATTAATTGGAAACATACTTCAACTTATAGCTAAAATGACTTACATGTATGAGTTTAATAGAAAAAACATAAAAAATGGTTTACTAAGGTCAGTAGTTATTAGGTATCAGTTATAAAACTACAAATATTCTGCAATGTCTTTAATTATATGACAGCTTTTTGGGGTTAATTGCTTACATGGATACTATTTCTATGCCTTTGACAGGTGCCTTGGAAATTAAAAAAAAAATCAAATAGTTCAGTTAAAAAATTTAACTATGAGAAATCATAGACCAAAACTTAGTGTTTTTGAACTTCTTCAAACACATCCAAGTGGGAATGGTTCCATTATCAAAATACATTTTATTTAACTACAAATGGGTTCTTCTTTTTAATTCCAATCTTCTAATTCATTTGTGATTGTTATCAAAGCTCCTTTACTTTGAAGATTTTATTTATTTATTCATAAGAGATGGGGGGGGCAGGTTCCCCACTGAGCGGGGAGCCCGATGCGGGACTCGATCCCAGGACCCTGGGATCATGACCTGAGCTGAAGGCAGATGCTTAACCATCTGAGCCACCCAGGCACCCTAAAGCTCCTTTACTTTGAAGAAAACGCATAAGGACAAGAAAAGATTGAAGATCTGATTGAAGATCATATTTCTTATATGTAAAACTTCATTCTTGTCACACAAACTCTGTCATGCACATGTTGATCATATTCAATAAAATATTTACTTTAAATCTATGCCACAAAATTGTTTGAATCAGAACCACTGCTTAAAAAAAAAAAATCACTCAGAATAATTTAGTCAATGAGTTTCAGTAATTGCCCCCATAACAAAAACACTACTAAAACAACCCTGGGAATCCTGGAGAAAAAGAAAGAACTTCTTTAAAATGAAGAAAAGTCATTGACATCATTCCATTTTCAATGAATTTTGAGAGCAATCTGTGGAGCAAACTGCATACATTTAGCAATTGATCTAAATTTTAAGACTGTTATAACAAAAGCTAAAGGCTTTGTAACCATTTCTAAACTACAAACATTTTCCTTGATTTAAAATACTTTTCTTTGCTTGCAGGGAAGCAGAAATACATTAAACCATTTCAAAGAAGATTCTAAAAATATTCTTTAATTTTGAAACTGCATCTTAAATGCTTAAAACATATGTATGACACCAGGGCCATACTTAATTAGTTATAATTGAGGGTTTTGATCAGTTTTTATTAATACCAGTTTTGCTAACTATGTGTAAAATTAAATTTTGTTATAAAGTTACATATGGAAAAGTAAGCAAGCTACACAAAAATTAAAAAAAAAATTCATTCTCCTGGTTCCTTTGGTTCATGAATTTGCTTGTGGATGAAATGTTTATGTCTTCAAGCAACAGCAGGGAAAAACTCAGTGTTCATTTAAAAATAAAATGGCTGTTCTAGATCAATAAAGAAAAGTATATTTTCTATACTAAAACTATATTAGGATGTTCATAAGGATTTAGTTTTTCTATCTGGATGCCACACTAACTGGATGAAAGGCACATCTAAGTAGCATAGGGGAAATTATTTTTAAGACCCAATTAGCAAAAAATGTCCACATTTCATGCATTAAAATAATTTACCTAGAATAAGATTATCTGCTAGAGCTACTTTATTTCTGACAGATCATTACTGGTAGATTGAGATGTATTAAACACTACAAACAATTACTGCCTGCTTTTATGTCTCAACTTTAGTGTTTTCCTTATTTTAATGCAGAGGGAGCTTTATTAGCCTATTTATTATTTTGTGAAATCAGAGCCCAAAACAACTGGAAGAGAGAGAGAGAGAGAAAGAGAAGATTAAGATTGAGATTTTCCAGTGTTTCCACCATGTTCAGTGGTCCAATTACAGATCTACTGGGGAATGCAGTTCAGTAAGAAAAGAGAATTAATATTAATGTTTAGACTGGCTTAAGATTCAGCTTTTCTGGGGGAACAAAGATTATAAAACTGCACATAAATAGCTCCTGCCTTATATGAAGAGGTTCAGAAAACCTTCTTTACCTATCAGTCTGACTAGCCAGCTATCAGATGATGGCAAGTCCATTTGCCAAATGTGTCCAGCGGCAACTTGCCATCATCAATCTGTTTGAAGAAAATTAAATGCTTGTTCTTTTGTGGGTAGGGGAGGAAGATGAAGAGATAATATTTTGACTCAGATAAATGGTGATAACCTACTACAAACAATAAAAGATAGTAGTCTGCCTTTTTACCCACATCAGTCCTTGGCAGAGTTTGATGTTCTCCCCAAAGTTTAATTACGACCGGGCCCCAGCGGTATGGGGCTATAATTTCGTGGTCTCTTTCAAGAGCAAAGGGAAGTTATTTCTTAAAATAAGGAAACCTGTACATTTATTTGAATATGAGTAAATAAAAATTTCTCTTTTAGGTTAGGAGTGCACAAGTGAAGGCAGAAATGGTCAGATAATTCTAGGTGTAACCAAAAGAGGGCACCATCTACCCTTAATGTCTGCACAGAGTTCCTGTGGTTGTAAAAACAAAACCCAAAAAACTCCAAGCCCCTCAACCCCTCAAAATCCACCCCCACCCCCCAAGAAAGGGCATCCCGTGGCTCCTGACATTTTGTACTCTATAAGGAGACCAAATTCTGAAACTGCACCTTATGAGGAACATCGGTTTGGTTATTTACTTCAGGACTGATTTCTACGTTCAGCAACTCATGGTGCCTGACGTGTTGGCCACGAGAAGCAAGTATTTAACATTCACTGTGACACTTTTCAGACACTTCGAGATTAAGATTTTATAGGGCACTGAGAAAATTTCCCCTTAGGCCAGAGTAAGGCTGTCATCAAACAGCACGAGAAAAAGATGACAATTAACTTCCTAATGCTATCTTAACTCCGAGGGGTTATCTATAATGATAGATAGATAAGGAACAGTGGCAGTAAGCTCTCCTCACACAGGGAGGACACAGTTAAATGCATTTGAGGTATGTGGGAAATAATCTGAAACAGCATTTGATGCCAACTTTTAGCAACAGAAGCCTAACAAATGTTCATTCTTTCAAGTGGGAAAAAAAAGCATCCTGACACTACTCATAAATTTATTTTCTGTATTCTTAAACATGTCTTATGACAAGTGCATGATTAAAATTATCAGTGTTTGGGGGGATTGCACACCGCCCTTGTATCTAATCAATTTCTTCAGGGTGACGGGGAAGAATAGTTCCAGGCTCTTAAGTGCAGTTACCAAACTGCTCTCAAAAATTCACTATACAGAAGACCACATGATTCTTGAAACAATGAGTTTAGCATTTAAACCAGAGGCTGGGGATGAGCATGTATGTCACTTTGTAGTACAGACAGCTGTTGAGGAAGAAGAAATGTGAATTCTTAGAGAATGGTCGTTTCCACCACTGGAAACAAATCACTACCACACGCAATGAGTGTAATTGGAGGAAAACCTGGTGGGGAAATAAATAATTTTATAATCTTTTCAAGTAAAGAAAAGCACCCAAAATAGTTTTATGGTAGATGAGAAGGGGACTGCCATCTAACACTAAAATCTAGCAGGATGGTGCCCTCTGAATTTCAACGCAATATTAAAGCAAATAAAAAAATTTTTGTCTTTCTCATTCTGTCTCTAGAAAAAGAATCACTATCTAGTGGAAGGCGTTGTGCAAGCCTCTTCATGTTTCTTTTCTCCAGAAAACAACTCAACAGAGGAGAGAACGAGTTCACACAAACATCCCAACTCGCTCCTGCCAAGGTACATCAGAGAAGCCGAAATTGGGATTGCGTGGGCTTGGGGTGGGCTCACGGCTGTGGCTCGAATTAAAACCTAAACGTGTCACCTTGTGACCACCTCGTGACCCCTTTTTCAGAGTGGCTCTGACCCTGGTCTCTCTCTGCCCGAAGGAACCGAGCCGCAGACACTCTATGGGTTTGGGGGAAGTAGTCGCCTTGGTCCCCGAGAATCGGGTTCCTCCTGGGTCACCTCATCCACCCAACCACCTGTTATCCTTCGGGCCTCGGTGTTCCAGAGACAAAATTATGAAATGAGCCGCAGCCTCGTCTTCGCGGTTGGGGCTGTGGAGGCGGTGGTGGGGGAGGAGGATCCCCGAGGGGTGACAGAGAGCTTCGGGTCTCCTCCGGGTAGTCGGCGTCGCTGTTTACCAGCCCCACCGCCTTCAGCCCACTTCCCTTTTCCTCCCCGGGAGGAGGAGATGGTTAAAGATTACACCGTGGCCGCGGGCACTTCAAAGGGCGGCTCGGGCAGCCAAAGGTAAAGATAACGTTCTGGCAGCTCTAATCGGGGTTTGTGGTTGCTACATTTTAATCACTTCATTAAAAGAAAGAAAGAAAGAAAAATCAAGAAAAGAAGAAAAGAAAAAGGTTACATCACACGTCCGTGCAAGGGGTGCAGAGTAAGTTCCTTTGGGGCTGGGCAAGTCGGAGTTCTCTTTCGGGGAAACTTTTTATAGCCCGTGTCTTCGTGGAACGCGGCCCGACGCGGAGGGGAGGTTGGGGCAGGGGTCAGTTGGGCAGCCCGCCCTTAGGCTCCAGGCTCAGGGGTGCAAATGCCCACACTGCAAGCAAATGCCTACAACCGGGAGCCCCGCGACCAGCCTAGAGCTGCACTGGGAAGCTGCGACGCACTAGCGCTTTCTGGGGCTTGCATCTGAAGCCGTTTCTCTGCGGGCCCGAAAAGTGCGCTTGTGCCCACCCTGAGACACGTGCATTTCTCTGGGGCCCAAACACGTCTGTCCAAGATGCCCTCTGCAAACTCGCCCGGTCCCTTCCAGACCCCCGGGCTGGTCTCCCCCGATTTGCCCCCTTCCCGGAGCCGAGCGGCGCGCACTTACAGGTAGGAGGTGAAGACGCTGAGGTTGGCGGGCAGCTCCGAGAGCCCCAGGTCCGAGCAGTCCACCCTGAGCAGCATCCTGCCGTCGGGCTCGCACTGACAGTGCGCGGGGCACCCCCGCAGCAGCGCGCCGGGCCTCGGCGAACCGCCCACGGCCGCCAGCTGCAGCAGGACCGGCAAGGACAGGAGCACGCCGACCGGGGAGGTGTCCATGGTGCCCGGGCGGGGGGCCGGGAGCGAGCCGCGGTCGGAGGGCAGCGTCCGGGGTGCCGCGGGCCTCGGCCGCTTAGCGCTCGCCTGCAGCGCTGGGCGCCGCGCTCCTGCCCCACGGCGGGGGCACCGAGGATAAGCGCCGCGGGGCCGGGCCGTGCCCGTTGCCGCCACGCGGGCCTCCGGAGCGGCCCTGGCTGCGGCCGCCGCAGGGGCAGAGAGCGTTGCTGCTGCAGGCCGCCTGCTCGGTGTGGAGCAGCATCTCCGCTCGCACGCTTGTTTTTTAAAGCGCTCCGGCCCGAATTGCGCGCCCAGTGACGTCAGCGCAGCCCGGCTTCCCAGGCACCCCCCGCCCGGCCGCACTTTCCCTCCTCCGGCCCCCTCCCTCCTTTCCCGATCGCCGGCTGGGAGGCGGCTGGCGGCGAGAGGTGCCGGCTGGCTCTCGGCGCTCGGGCTGGGCCGCCGCCGGGCGGATTCCGGCGCTCGGCCCCGTGTGAGGGCCGGGCGACCCCCCACCCTCATTCCCCTGGGCGTCGTGGCGACCCAGAGCCGAGAGCCGAAAGGGACCTGCCTGAGGGACACACACGGCTGCGCAGAGACCGAAGGACGCAGCACGCTTCCTCCATGCCCCCTTCAAATAATGGGTGGAATACATGGAGTGATTAAAAAAAAGACTAAAATTCAATCCAGAAAAAGTTATCAGGGTAAGGAGGCAGGCATTCCCGGGCGAACGATGGGTGGCCTTTTTGATCCATACCTCACAGCACGCCGTATAGCTCGCTTTTGCCTTCAAATCAAAGTGCCGGGTTAATGGCTAAATGAATACGGCTCGTGAGCAAGGACTGCAATTCTGCCTTCCTAACTTTGGGGCGAGAAGTCGAAAGGGCTATTTTTTTTGAAGTGTTTCAGGATCCCCTGGAAAGTCACCTTTAGTAGAACAATACCGGACGGACAGACAGATGGCTGTTTGCTTTTGTTCAGGGAGGGGCCTTTTCTTGCCAAGTGCCCCTAGGGTGCTCTAGGGCAGCCCCCCCCACCCCCGTCCCCCCAGGCAAGAGGCACGGGGCTCTGGGAGAACCTTTGCCGAGTACCAGTGCAGAATGTGTCTTCTCACACACTTCAGCAAGTGCCCTAGGGTGAAACTAGGGGAGAAAGGAGAAGGACTTAGGGCTTTCTTGGAGAGACAGCCTCAGTGGGAACAAGTCAAACGTCTCCAGACCCGAGACAGAGTGGCTGAAAGAGGTGACAGCCCAAGCCTGTCACATCAACTCACAAAAATGCACAATTTTCTCTCTGGGGTACAATGCCTCCTTGTTTCATGAAGGTGGAGAACCCTTTTGGCTCTCAAGGCCTCTCTTAGTCTTCTTCCACTTAGCCTTTCCCACCGAATTTCCGAATAAACTTCAGAATTTTACAATTGGGAAGTTCTTTTTCTTTTTTGTTAGATGTATTTACCCTCCTTCGTTGAAGGAGTGATCCCCACACCTGGCTGATCACCTGCTTTTATGGGCTTTTATGATTAATATAGGTACCTGGGGCTAAATGGGCTTTTATGATTAATATAGGTACCTGGACCTAAATGAGTATTCTGAACATGTCCTTTTCTTGGGTGAATCCCATCATTTGCAAGTTTGTGATTCTCTGGATTAGATGGAGGGGTAGAGTGGCTAAGAATTAGAAACTCCATCCTCCTCGTTTTGCAAATAAAGGAACTATGTGGCCCAGAGATACTGGAAAATTTGACAGAGGCTGCTGAAAACTCTGAGTTAAGCCTGGTTTCTGGACATTAGTGCAGTGCCCGGTTCTGGACTGTTTCTTCACTTATCCCTAGGCACACCACATCCCCTACCATCACTTTGCTCATTCCCACATTATTGTTTCTCCCAGCCATTCCTTCCACATGTATAGAATGCCTACTAATTGCCTATTTTCATTCCCACTTTTTTTCTTTCCCGCAGATTACTTATTTTGTAAGTGCAACTCAAGATTTATTCTTTTTATGAAACCTCCCATGACCGCAGTCTGCATTAATCATCAAGCAACCACTATTTGTAGAACAACGATGATCATGATGCAGCAGCAACCTGAGGGGAAGTTAGCTCTCGGCATGGAGCTTGCAGTCTGAAGGGGAATCCCACGGAAGACGAGTCTCACTGAACAGTATGTTGTAAATACCACAAAATTTAGTTCTGAGGTTTTCTTGAAAGCATATTTGTTTTGTTTTGCCAACTTTATTGTGACAACTTTGGAGGCAGGGACTAGGCCATTTGTCTTATCTTTACCTCTAGGACTGAAGCTCACAGTAGTGACCCCAAACCTAACAAATATTTACTGACTGACTGATTTATCAACATAGGCATCCAAATATGGTTGTGTCCACCTCCTGCCTAAAAACTTTTGGCAATACTTTCTTGACTTCAGGGTTGTTGAAAAGAGCATAACACTTTAGTTGTAGAATGAATCAGGCAGAACCAGAGTTGAATGTAGGTTCTGCCAGTTTCAGGCAATTTGATCAGAGGCGCAGAATGAGCCCACCTGTCTTAGCTACCTTCTCTGTAAAAGGCGGGTAATTATGCACCTACGTTGTTCTAAATGTGAAAATGTCTGGAACTCGGCCTAGAGCAGAATAGATTTTCAAACCTGTGTTAGTGCCTTTCCTCCTCTTTTCAGGATTTAAAGCTTGTTAATAAATTCATGTAGAGTAGAGGGATTTCTGATTCAGTTAAATGGGGGTAGACAGCTGTGTTGAATGAGGCCAGGTATATTGAGCATCTGTTTATCTATCTATCTATCTATCTATCTATCTATCTATCTATCTATCTATCTATCTACCTGTCTATCTGCATGCCAGTGTTTCCCCTCTCTCCTTTTGGTTGGAACACTCCACCCTTCTTGGGAACCTTTAACTGATTCTGGAGGGGCTATTGTGTGGTTCTACCTCCCTGCCCCTGGGCAGGTATATGACCCAAGCAATGAAATCTGAATCTGTTTGAGGGATTGTCATAGACCCTGGGGTGAGAAGATCTTCTCTGGCTTCTTGAGTTTAAGGACAAGGAAAATTAGAGTCAGGGGCGCTGTTATTCTGCTGTAGAGAAAACTCACTGGACATTATTAGCATTAGTAAAGAGAGAAGCAAAATCCTAGGGTTATCTTTTAAACACCTGGATCTAAGACTATTTCTACCCATCGCCTCCAAATTGGTGAACCAATCAATTTTGTCTTGTTTTGTTTGAGGTAGTGAGTGAGGATTTAGTTGTGATCACTTATAGGCAAGAATGCTCAGTAAAAACCTGAAAGTGCAGGAAGTGTGGACATTTAAGAGTGACCAGATGAACCCCCAAGGTCTTGTAGACCTTAAAAGATAGAAATCATATAGGTTGAAAATAGGAATGATTTGGCTAATGGTAATTGTATTGCCTGAATGCATGTATCTTAGTCATTTTATCTGAACTAATAAAGATGAGAATATGGCAAATCAAATTCCTTGCACACTAAATAAAAAATTTCTAGTAAGGACATTGAGGAGTAGTCTGTCTGTTTTGTGGCAAATACCATTTAATTTATAAGATCAGTTTCTCAAATTGCATTATAATAACCATCAGCATCAACTCAGCTCTTTATATATTCATATCCTCACTGGGTCCTCTTAACAAGTTTAAGAGATAGGTATTATTCTTACCCCAATTTTAAGAATAGGAAATGCAAGTGGTTTTCCTAATGGAGACCAGCAAGCCAGTGATAGAACTAAAATTCTAACTTGAGTCTTAAGACTTTAAGTTCTTTTCCAAATCCCTTGAGAATTCTAAGCACTACCACTCCCACCCTCAAACACACACACACACACACACACACGCATGCACGCACACACACACACACAGACTTAAACTGGATAAGATCTTGGGTTTACTGTCAGTCATTTCATTGAGAAAGAAATTCACATTTTTAAAAAATTTTTATTTTTTAAAGATTTTATTTTTAAGTAATCTCTACATTCAGTGTGGGGCTTGAACTTACAACCCCAAGATCAAGAGTTGCATACTCTACCAACTGAGCTAGGCAGGGACCCCATCACATATTTTTTTTAAAAGAAAAGTATAGTCTTTTGGACTGCAATGGAACCAGCTGGAGCAGAGAATGGTGGCTTTGTATGTGAAGAGTAGGGGCAAGTATATATTCAAGCTTTTTCCTCTTAAATATATACATTTCTGTTTTCTCTTGATAGCTCACAGGAATACATTCTGGTGAGATGTCAGAGCAAAACAACAATACCTTTACTTGTGATAGTAAGGCTAGTAGGCTATTCATTTAGTATTTTGTCTAGGTGAAATGTTCTTATTTATGATTTTGGAAGGTATCTCAGTGTTAACGAGCCGGTATGTAATGGAAGATCTCATGCCAGAATTTAAATCACTTATTACTTCTCAGACTCTTTGATTGCAAGGTCCTAAAATCGATTCTGGTAAAGCGCAATCTGGTACGTGTCTACTTTCTGGGCTTGCTAAATGGATGATTTCCTAATTCTTTAATCTTTGATAAAAGTCCACCACTAAAAACATTCATGTACACCACAAGAATTACTAATAAGCTTGGTTGAAGCATGCCAGGATAATTTTAGTTAACAGGTAAGTCAATATTTCTTTTACAAGTATAGTGAAATAGTGTTTACACAACTGGTGGGCTATTATGGGCTTATTTAACTTGTTTGAAAGAGTATAGAGCCCATTATTTGCCCTGCTCATTTTACATTCATGATATAATCAGGCTTATGCTGAATTTCTTAACTTCCTTTCACCAACAAAATCTAATTAATTGAGAAGGGAGGAGGATTTAAGAATAAAGATCTATTTTCTCTCAGAATTATTTATTTTGCAAGAAAGCATTAGTTCAGCTAGTTCATTACTTTGAAACAGCCTGTTATATAAAATCAAGTGGATCTGTCTTTGATATTATCCAACGTAAAGAAACCTTTAAATATATCCACATGTTCACAACATGCTAAAAGAAAGGACAGTGCTATATTATTGATTCTTTAGCTCATTTTGATCCTCTTGTCTTATTTCATGTATGATAATGAACATGGTTCTACTGGTATGTGGCGGGCTTCCTGAGAACATATGTCCAATCAAACTCACATGTGAACCAGGGAGAGGTTTTCTTTTCAAACGAAGAGTAAAATAAATGAGAAAAAGATAACAAAACACTTCAAATTAAATGATCTTACTGCTTATTCACACACTTTATTTAATTCTGCCAAATATTACCTTAACATCTGGACAAACTCTTCCATATGCCCAATATGATGGATCCTTTCCTGTCTTTTTAGAAGTATACTTTTTGGATTTTTAACCATCTACCATGTCCACATGCTCATATTTAAATGGCAGGGCTCAGACAGAGCATAGGCCTTACTCCAAAATGATGAGGTGCTAACAGGTTCCTCTTCCCAGAACTGCTTCCCCCAAGGCCTGTTGCTAGAGTATATACAGACCTACAACTCCTCATCTGCAATTCTGAAATCCCAAGAGCTCTGCAAAGGAAAGGTTTTCTGAAACAAATTTGGTGGCACAATCTGAACCGAATGGATGCGAGTCTCTCTTTCTTACATTTCCTGTTACTGTTCACTCAGTTTGCTGCAGAAATATTGATGTCCTTGATTGCAGGGTGCTAGCCCGGCTTCCACTGGGAGTTTTATGTAATATATGGGGTTTAGTTTTTAAATTTAAATTTTAAATAACAAAATTTCCAAAATTCTGCATTTGGCGACCTCTGTGACCCTGACGTTTTTGGCAAAGGGATTATGGACCTATATGTATTTATATTTGGAATATTTATTTCATAAACAATTTTCAGAGGAAAAAGGAAGACAAAAAAGGCATATGAGAACCCATACCATCAAGAACAAGACTCAGAGGAGAAAGGAAGTCGCTCAGGGGAGTGAGTGGCCCTCACTGACCACGTTGCCCTTTGCAGAGTACCGGGCAGAACCTCCTGTCTCTGCTCTGGGCGAGTATTTGGGAAAAGGCTAGTAGAAAACATTCTATATATTAGGAGTTAGCTCTCTCAAACACTGGAGAATAAATAACAGTTGGTAAGCATATTTCAGAAAAGCAAAACCAGAGATGTTAGAAATAGTAAAAGGAGAAGAAATTGTAGAGCTTACCTAGAAGAGCAAAGTTATGGATTTGCAGGATTTGTAGAGTAAAATAAATACAGAGAACGCTGTTTCCCCAAAATGCTTTATTTTGATAAGTCTGGTGTATTTTAATTGAGTATGCATAGTAGCATTTCACTGCAATTACAATCTCATAAAGCAGGGCAAAATATATTGCACAAACATTGTGGTTCAACTAAATGAGTCATAATAAAACATTGTCCAGATTGCTGCAATTAAAATTTACAGAAACCTTTTGTTGAGTGTTGTTAGGTTTGTGGATTAATAAAATGAGCCTGTTTGTTTTAATTTTTCTTTAATGAGGACTAACATTTTGATTTTGAGTTTCATAGATTTTTCTTCTTTTGCATAGATTTTAGATTGGTACTTGGCAGAAAGAAGTCTCACTGCACTTTCAAGAAGTATCTATTTTCTAAGAGACAATCCCCTTCATTTCCTTATTAACCTTCACTTTCCTTTGTTTACAGTCTCTCTGTTTTTCCCACTCCCATTTTCTCCCTAACTTCCGGCCAGGATTGCTGGGAGTGGGTGGAATAGCATGAGGGTCATTGGTTGGGTCACCTACGAGAAGGGCAGCGGCGCAGTGTGGGTTTTGGATTCTCAGAGACGAGGGTTCAAATCTCTGTTCTGTCATTTACAACCTGTGGGACTTGGAGCAAGTTCATCTCTGAGGCCCAGTTTCTTCATCTGCAAGATGAGGACAAATAAATAGTATCTACCAAATTTGTACAACTGTTAGCAGAACGAGGGCTAATGCATTACAGACAGAGCTTTGCATGCAGTAAGCACTTAATATATTATAACAATAAGGGACTTTCCATGATTGGAAAGTAAGAGTTTCTGAACTCTTAAGAGTTTTCTCCTCACGAAAGTCTGTTCAACTCTGTAGAGATGGTAGGATAGAAAGTGGCAAATAGGTCTTTCACTTTTTTTTTCTTTTGCTAATGACATGAGGACTTTGAACATTTACTGTGGTTTCACATGAGAGTAGAACATATCATGAAATTTTGAGTTCACCTTGGTTAGGAATATTTGCTAGCGAAACAGTCTAAGTTACATTTAGTGTACCTGTTTTCAGTTTTAGTAAAGCCTTGGTTCCTAGTTTTAATTAGAATGTATTGAATCAAAAGCAACTCTTGCATGTGGGATAGATGCCCAGCACTGGGAATGGGGGATAAATACATATGGCACCTGCTTTCAGGTAATTTACCATTAAGTTGAGAAGACAGACATGGAAAACAGATCATTAAAATGCAAGATGTAATATCCAGGGACGAAGACAATGCAGTTAGGGTAAAAAGGAGGGGCACCTAAGTTTGCCTTGGAGAAAGGCTTCACAGACAAGGGCACCAGGAATTTGTTAAGTGAAGAGGAGCAGAAGGATATCCTTGGGAGTTGGATGGGGATAAAATGTAATCTTTAGATGATGGTTAGGGTGGTCTAGCTTAGGGCGAACGCATGTGAGGCTTGGGAGACTGGCATAAGGTAAAGCTGGAGAGATCCACCAAGGCAGGGGGATTGTGAGGGGGGGTTGCTAAATGCCATCTTAGTAAGCTCGGGCTTGATCCTGGTGCAACCAGGGGCCCAGGCAGCTTACTGCAGGGGAATGACATCATCATATTTCATCTTCGGGAAAAGAGAATGTTAGTGTCTACACAGGGCACTGTTGGAGAAGTCAGAGATGAGTGGTAGGAGCAGGCGTTGGGAGTTACCACTGATTGGAGTATGCAGATCTGATCAGGAGGCAACAGTCAGTATATAGTAGTAGACATTGGAGGAGGCAGCGGTTAGATTTCTGGGATATTCCTGGGGCAGAATTGGTAGAACTTGATGATTGTGGTAACTCCAGGGAACAGAACAGCTGTAACATCTCTGTTTTCACTAACCTGGGAGATTGGGTAGATAGATGGTGATTGTTTACTGCAAAATACTATTACCATCCTTGAGTCCTTATTTGTGCCGGGTGCTGGGCTAAGTGACCTAAACACATTCTTTTTCTCATTTATTCTTCTCAAACTGTAGGGTAAATATCATTACCCTCTTAAACAAATAAGGAAAATGAGGCTCAGAGAAACTAAATAACTTTCCAGAGTCACTCTGCCAATAAGTGGCAGAGATGACATTGAATTTGTGGTCTACTGACTCTGAAGTCATGCTTCTGAGCCCTGGAAAGGGAGTGGGCTTTGAAAACAAGATCGTAAATTTAACTTTGGATATGTTGAGTTTGCAGCTGAGAAAAGTTCCCAAAATCAAGCACTATAACATGTACTTTTGCAGCTTCAAATCTTTCTTGATGTGGACTCTTTGATTTGAGCCAGACATAAATTCTTGATCAGAGGCTTGATGCAATGGCCTCTCTATATTGCTTTCTCCCAATGAGAGATTGGATGCAGGGCTCTAAAACCCAAAAACTCAGGAACTGTGTCGGTATCCTAATCCATTACGGTGGCAAATATTTTTGGCAAATTTTTTCTGAAGTTCTTTATTGTACTTGAGCTTTTCCAGTCACACTGTGACTGAAATTTGATGCATTTTGAAGGTATAATGTACCCTCACCCAAGATTTTTTTGATGGTACTGAGCTTCATATATTACCCTAGTAATCTGTTTTAATATTTATTTTTATAAAATGTCTTTCTTCTTAATCCTTTTTATATTGTGGGCCATAATATAGTTTCCTAAGGCATTCTATGTTTGATGAGTCAGTTACAAGAGGAGTACAAGAGGTGTACTGAAGGACCTATTCCTTAGGAGGCTTACTTGGGCAGCTGGGCGGGGAGCTCACTGAGGGGAGAAGGTGGCAGAAGGACCACTGGCTCAGTGTATATTCACTGAGCACTCTTCTGTGCCAGTATACCAACTAGAATGCAAAAATAGAGAAGTTTCCAAGCTGACTGGGAGAAAGGTGGTGCTATTTGAAAATGAGCAGATTTGGGGAAGTAGAGTCTAGATTTGGACGTGTTGAGCTTGAGTGGCCCAAGACTCAGTTGGGTATTCAGGCTGGTGCTTCAGAGAGAAGGCAGGGGTAGATGTCTTACGTTTGGGAATTCGGTTCGTGACGTGGTCATGATTGATACTGTCATTGAAAGATGATGGATATAAGTGTGGGAACTGATGAAATGATGGAAGAAGAGACTGTAGATAAACATCTCAACTTTGTTGAGCACTAACTACTTGTCAGGAACTGTTCTAAGCATTTTTAGATATTATCTCATTTAATCCTCCTAACAACCCAATGAGAGAGGTACTGTTAACATCCCCACTTCATAGAAACCCCCATTTCATAGTTGAAGGAACTGAGGCCCAAGATCACCCAGTAGAAAGTGTTAGATCTGGGATTTGACCTTAAGCAGGCTATTGTTAGGCCCTGCTTTATGCTGCTTCCCAGACAGAAGGGAAAGAGAAAATAAATCTGAGGACTAGCAACACTTAGAGGTGAAGTCAGGAAGAGGAGTTGGCAGAAACCAAGAAGGAGCGGTTCAGAGAGGACATGGGAAGGAAGCCCAGAGACGCTGTGGCCAGGATGGTGGGGAGGCCCATTGTCAGATACTATGGGCATTTTGTGTCTGTTGAAAGGTACATCATAGTTGGCATGAAGCAGATGTTAGTGGATCACTACTTCATCCACATGGTTTGAAACAAGGATGGGGCGCCTGGGTGGCTCAGTCGGTTAAGCGTCTGCCTTCAGCTCAGGTCATGATCCCAGGGTCCTGGGATCGAGCCCCACACCGGGCTCCCTGCTCGTCGGGGAGCCTGCTTCTCCCTCTCCTACTCCCTCCTGCTTGTGTTCCCTCTCTCGCTGTGTCTCTCTCTGTCAAATAAATAAAATCTTTAAAAAAAAAAAAAGAAACAAGGTTTTCTTCAGTTACTTAACCAGGAGAATATTCAGAATAAATATGGCTATAAAGCAACTAGTACCTGGTTGGTTGATAATAGTCTGTAGCTACATTTAAATCCTCCTAGTTTTTCAACATCAAGACTAATTACTAATCAATGGAAACTTGATATAAGTACACCCTCTAATAATTTTGAAAACTTGGAGGAATAGTTTATTTGAGGGAAAGAAAAGTGTGAGTCATGTGTTTTGCTGAAAAGAGATGCATTTAATAATTTAGGGCACAAACAGAAAAGAAAACTACAACAGGAATTGGGTTTAGCAGAATTATGTCAAATTAAGCATATGCCTGAAGGAAAGTTACAAATGACTTCCAATTATTATTTCAGGATTTTAATGAATACATTTGTAATTCCAAAACCACCTCCCTCAAGACTATCCTCTTAATGCAATTCAGTAAGAATTTATTAGCCACTATTATGGACTCAAGTATGCTAGGCACGGAGTGCTATAAAAGGGACAATTATTTATTTGTTGAATAAGTATTTATTGAGAACTTACTCTGGGCTTGGCAGTGTGTTTGGCACTGAACATACAATGCAGAGTAGAACAGAAATCTGGCCTCCTAAGGCTAGTGGTCTAGTGGGAGTCACAGACAATGATTAAAAACAGACACACACAAATATTTGTTTGCAAACTGACCTGAGTGTCATGAATGATCTTTTTGAGAAACAAGATTTACCAGTGAAAGAATAAAATAAAGTCTCATGCAAAAATGAGCTACATTCCTTAGAATGGTTTTTATACCATTAATTTGCTTAGCGGTCCTTCTCATGGACAGATGAAGTGAACACCAAACAGTAACACAATTATTATGCTTCTCAATTAGTGGCGGTACGGTTTTACTTTTTATCTGCCTTTTTTATTAGGCATGTTTTTTCTCTTTCTTTTTATTTTTCCATTGCTCATGAAGCTGTAAAATTGTGGTCGTGGCTTGTTGGTTGCAAGTTCATTCTAGCAGCAAATGGACAAAGAAAATGGAGCAAGGAATCATATTGATAAATGGGGGTATTACACCTTAATTTTGAGGCTGCTTTGAGTGTTGTAAAAGGTGGGTGTGTTGTCTTCAGAATGGAGACAGGTAGCTATGCTGAGTAGCTGAACTGCCTTAGATACTTACTAAGTCGAAATCTTTCAAGAATAAGAACAGTGTTTTCTACAGAGTGTTAAAAAATCTTGAGTGACCACTCTAGTGCCCCTTCACCACAGACAGTCAATTTTTTTTTAAAAGATTATATTTATTTATTTGACAGAGAGAGACACAGCGAGAGAGGGAACACAAGCAGGGGGAGGGGGGAGTGGGAGAGGGAGAAGCAGGCTCCCTGCAGAGCAGGGAGCCCGATGCGGGGCTCGATCCCAGGACCCTGGGATCATGACCCGAGCCGAAGGCAGATGCTTAACGACTGAACCACCTAGGCGCCCCTCAGACAATTTTTAATGGACACAAATGTTGACTTCTAATGTTTTGTACTGTGGATTTGTCTACATATAAGATGTCGAAAAGGTTGTATTTTTCCATGAAATTCAAAACATTTGACAACATGCTTTTATTCCATTTCCACATGCTTTTCAACCTTCACACCGAGAGCCTTGCTCATACCCCAAAACGGAACATGTGGCAAAAATCTGGCAAGTCTTCTTTCAGAGGAATAGGTGCATTAGTTACAAAGAAAAAAAAAAGTGAACATCACAGACCTTGGAAATGCAGAGAAATCCAAAAGAAGGGACCACTTTGAAAAGAAAAAAAAAAAAGAAACAATTTAGTTTATTATGAAGTGTAAATGGAAAATGGAATTAATATAATTTTTAAAATTAATTTGTTTTTCCTTAGAAACTGTTGAAGTAGGTAAAATTTTTCACCAAAAGCCCGTTTAAAATGTAAAATTTTTGTTTATTTTACATAATGTGGGTAAGACAACAGAAATAATTTAAAAGGTGTATGCAGAAGAGTATTAAAAAGAACATGTCCTTAATTGGTAAATGTAGAATAGTGAAAAACATTTATTCTAATAATAATATTTAGTTAATGCTTCTGGCTAGTAGAACATAGAATCTTATGCCAATTTATTGGCCAGAGCTCTAGGATAGCTTTTTTATAAGGATCAGAATTTTTTGAAGTACTAGAGGATAATAAAAACAAAACCAAATATGAAAATCCAAAATAAATGTCGTTAATAAAGAACTTGTGAGGGAGTTTCACATATCCTGTGACTTCTTTCCCTCTTGGCTATTTCGCCGAGGTTCTAGGAAGAAGAAATAGATTGTTTTCATTCTGTTGAAAACTCTACTGAAAGAAGGGAAGCTGCTCCCTGACTTCTAACTTAAATTTTTGTACATATTAATTATCATTCCAAAAAGGGGCTGCTTTGCGAAAAATCACTGTTACCCCCAAAGAGAAGCAGGAACGGTAATGCTTGGAAGAAAAAGAGTAGCAGCGTATTGCTAAGGCTTAAATTCTAGTTTCATGTATAAACTAAACTTAGTGAGGTACTATAAAAGGAATGTGTTTGCCTAGTGGGTTATATATATTTATGTATGTGTATGTATACACAGACAAAATACAGACGCGGACAGACACACACCCACACCCCCCACACAGACTATTGGATGCTAAAGGACCAACCGTTACATGTGCTGTAATAGCTTTTGTTTCATAAGCAAGTTTTTAAAATTTAAAATTGATCTACATAAGTGCCAAAAGCCTTAAGGCTTTAATTATATTTAGGAGGTTAATTACCATCTTTTCTTGGCCTAGGAAAACTACCCCTTCATCATTTTCACTTACTCACCCAATAGTTATTGAGTGCCTGCTAGGGCGAGATGTTGTTCTTGGTTCTGGAGACATAGCAAACAAACACAACAGACAAACATTCTCGCCGTTTACATTCCAGAGTGTTTACATTCTAGAGAGATAGACAACTGACAAATAAGATAACTAAAATATATAGGCTAGCAGGAGGTAATTAGCTAAAATGACGCAGGGATGGGGAGCTGGGAAGTGTGTGAGCAAGGAGGGTGAATGCAGTTTCAAGGTAGAATGGCCAGGGCAGGGCTTGCGGAGAGGTGACATCTGAGCAACATGCTGAAGGAAGTAGAAGAGTGGGACTTGCAGACATCTGCACGGAGGACCTTTCCAGGCAGAAGTAACAAAGGCCAAGGCCCCTGAGCGGCCAGGAGCAGGCCTGCCATGATTGAGGGGCAGCAGGAGACCAGGGCAGGGAGAGTGCACCAAGAAGGGAAGGGCCATTGCAAGGACTCTGGATTTTACTCGAAGTGAGGTGCGAGCCACTGGAGGGTTTGAGCAGAGAAGCACCTTGGTGTCTTTTCCATTTAGAAGAATGATTCCGTCAGCTAGGTGGGGAATAGATGATTTATGAAGAGGGCTAAGTGAAAAGGCCAGGCTGTTGTAATCCAAGTGATGGCTTGGGCCAGTGTGGTAGCAGGGAGGTGATGACAAGTGACTGGATTAGGGGTTGGATTCTGGATATGTTCTGAGACTAGAGCTGACAGAACTTACTGATGGATTGGATGTGGGGTTTGTGAGAAGGAGGGAGGAATCAAGGAAGAATGTAAGGTTTTTGACCAGAGCAACTGGACGGATTGAATTTGCCATTGATTGAGATGGGGAGGCTGTGGGAAGAAAAGGTTTGGGGGGATGGAGAAGGTTGGAATTGAACATGTTAATTTTGAGAGCATATTATATGTCTAAATGGAAATACTGAATGTGTAGTTGAATATATTATGTCTGACATTCAGAGACCCTGGGCTGGAAACTTAAAATTGATAGTAGTCAGAATATAGGAGGTATTACAAGCCATAAGACTTTTCGAGATCATTAAGGGGGTGAGTGCCGATAGAAAAGAGAAGAAGGAGATCCACGGACTGAGCCTGAAATACTCTGAAGTCTGCCCTATAACAGGTCAACTATCGAGGTTGGGCACAGAAACATTTCCAGTGAAGTATAGGAAAAAGTGGTCAGCGAGGGAGGAGGAAAATCAGGAGAAAGATGTGTGCTGGGAGCCAAGAGAAGAAAACATTTCAGGTGGGAATGCGTGATTAACAGGAAAGTATGTCCTAGTAGACTTACGAAGAAGAGGGAGAACTGTCTATTGGGTTCAGCATGGAGCAAGTCATTAATAATTTTTTTTTTAAAGATTTTATTTATTTATTTGACAGAGAGAGACACAGCGAGAGAGGGAACACAAGCAGGGGGAGTGGGAGAGGGAGAAGCAGGCTCCCTGCAGAGCAGGGAGCCCGATGCGGGACTCGATCCCAGGACCCTGGGATCATGACCTGAGCTGAAGGCAGTCGCTTAACCAACTGAGCCACCCAGGCGCCCAAGTCATTAATAATTTTAACAAGAGCAATTTTGACGGAGTGATGGGAACAGAGTCTACTTGGCATGATTCATTTAACCTTTTTGAAATAACAATAGAAGTAATTTAATCTGCTTGAAAATATCTGAGATAAATAGCACACTCAAAAAATATTCTCTTTGCAACAGACCAAAAACATACTTTTAAATACCGAGACAAAAAACAAGTGACTTTTATTTAGCACCTATTGATGCTAGGCACTGTGCAGAAGTGCTCAACAGGCCTGAATTTATCTGACTTTCACAACAGATCTGTGAATTTTGTGCCATTATCTCCATTTTATGGGAGGAAATTGAAGTTTGCAAAGGTTAAGGGGTTTTTTTCTAAAGTCATATAACAAGTAAGTGATGGAGCTGGGGTGTTGAAAGTATTTTCATATTTCTTTTAAGGTGAACAATTATTTGTTTCCAAGATATAACTTGTTTTTAGAAATTAATGGCTTCATTCTTTAGAAACTGTCATTCCTTCATTTTGTTCATTGTATGTATTTTATGTGTCTTTATTTTCCAAATATGCAGCACTTCTACAATATTGAAAATTTATAGCCAGTTGCTTTAATAGTTGTTCGCTTTTTTTTTTTTTTTTGGTGCAGAAAATTATCCCAAAATGTTCCAACTTATTGAATTAGATTTACATGGTCAATCATGTTAAAATGTTATTAAAGAGAATGAAGCTCTCTAGAATGAATTCTATAGAAGTGTGTTGTATAGAAATTTATTTGGAGGAACTTGATTAAATTTTTGAAAGTACATTCTTAAAATAACGATATGGAAAGTCATCGAGCTTTTTTAACATGCTGTTTCATGTTCACAAGCACTCTGTGAGGTGGATGTTGTCACCATATACATTTTACAGATGGGGAACCCGAGGTTTGGAGAAGTGGAGTAAATTGCCCAGTCACAGGGTTAGTAAGTGGTGGAGTAAGGACTGACCCCACGTCCTCTGAAATTACATTCCATGCTCTTTCCACTACAACATGCATACAAATTTAGTTAATTCCAAAGAACGGCTTGAAATATTATCTTTCCTCATCTGTGTAAAATTGATTACCCTCATCTGATGCACCATTGTAACTCTAACAGCTGGTGCAACCAGGGCCCGAAATTTTAGGAAGCACGTATACATTTTTTAATTAGACAAATTTTCTCTGGGAAATACGTCAGTGGGTTGATTTTTTTTTTTTTTTCTCTATTAGGATTGGTTCTACCCAACCCTACAGAGGAAACAAACAGTATTACTGTTCACTTGGTTATCCTTTTCATAGTTGCTGATCTTTTTTGAGGATGTAGCTGGGATTGGGGTTGGTAGAGACCTGCCTTGGACACGGAATTATGCCATGGATTCTGGAGCCTGCCTTGAAATGGGCCAGAGAGTACGTACTCTTTTTCTAGAATGAGTCTTACAACTTCCCCTTGCCCCTGCCGCCTCAACCTCACATTGCATTCACAACAAAAGTGTTGGTTTCTTCCAATGAGCACGCTCTTCCCACTTCTACTTTTGAGCTTCCTTAGTCAAGCTTCCACTTTATGACTAGAATGGTCTATTAAAAAGGCAACTCTGATAACCCACTGTGTGCTTACAGTTCTTCAATGACTCTCCATTATATTTATTATAAGATACACACCCCTTTCTATAGCCTACAGGGCCTGACACGACTTGGCCCTTGTCCTACTCTCCAGCCTCAGGTAGCGCCATCTCCCCTCAGCCCATTGTGCTCCAGCCCCGAGGCTTTCTTGAAGCTCCTTCAAGTTTTTTCTAAACTCAAGACTCCCATAATACCATTTCATCTGCCTAGAACATTCTCTCCTTTATTGTCAGTGTGAGTACTACCACTTTAGAGATCCTCCTTGACCACCCAATCAAAATTTGACCCCTTGTTGTCATTTCTCTAATTACCTTGTGCTTTTCCTTTGAAGGACTTATAACAATTTAGGATTCCGTTTTATTTGTATGTTTGTTTAATATCATGTTTCCCCCACATGGATGTAAGCCTCACGAGCACAGTTTCTGTAGCTGCTTTTTTCCACTACTGCCTGGCTTATCGTAGCTATGCAATATAATTTCTTGAATAAATGAATGCCCTTTCACAAACTTCTCGGCCTGGAGTGCAACAAAAAATGGTAAAATTTATTTTGCACTAATAGCCTAAGCACAACGATGATATTGTAACTGGAGCAAACATAGGAGGTACGTGTATGTAGTCAGTAACGATAATGACGTTTTATGGACAGTTATGCTAACTCTATTTTTCTGCTGGATTTCATTGACTGCCTTAAAAGCAAGTGATAGGGAAAGAGCGCAGAAGGATTGGGTTAGACATCATAACCTATTCTGTTATATCTAGACATTCTTCTCCTTTGGAGAACATCATGCAATCGAGAAGCTGGGATATGTATCAGTGTGGGTTTCTTTTAAAGAGGATGAATATTCGAATTTTATATCACTTTGATGGGGGTAAGTAAAGATAAAAGCCAACTATCCTCTCTTTTCCCTAAATTCAGAAATAACTCTTTTTCTGTCCTCCCAGGAAACGGGACTGGGAGCAGAGACTGGGTAAAACTATTGTTTTAGCTCCCTCTGCTGGTGGTGAGTGATGCTTTTAGCGGAAGGCGTGTAGAGAGTGCAAGTATTGCTAGAAGACAGGGATGGAAGCCCTTTACATTGCTGCTGCGCTCCCTGTGGAATAGGGAGGAAGCGCACGTGCTCTAACAGCTATGTTGAGATACAGTTTGCATGTTGCAAAGCTCACCTGTTTAAAGTGTGTCATTCAATAGTTTTTTAGCATATTTGTACAATTGCACAACCATATTAATAATCTAATTTTAAAACATTTTCACCTCCCCCGAAGTAAACCTTCCATCCATTATCCATCATTCCTCGTTTCTCACTCCACTCCCTCCTGCCCCTAGCATCCTGGCAACCACTAACCTTCTTTCTGTCTCTATAAATTTACCTATTTTGGACATTTTGTATAGATGGGATCATTTTATTATGTAGTCTTTTGCAATTGCCTTATTTCACGTAGCATGCTGTTTTTGAGGTTCATCATATTATAGCATGCACGGATCAATACCTCATTGCTTTTTATTGCTAAACGATATTCCATTTTATAGACATACCACATTTCATTGATCTTTTCGTTAATTGATGGACATTTGGGTTGTCGTCTCCACTTTTTTTGCAGTTATAAATGATTTTACTACAAGCATTAGTGTACAAGTAGTTTTTATGTGGGCCCATGCTTTCAATTCTATTGTGTGTGTACTTAAGAGTAGAATTGCTGGATCATATCTGTATTTAACATTTGAGGAACTGCCAATTACTTTCCAAAGTGGGTGTTCTGTTTTACATTCTCACACGCATGCTCTTTCGGATAGATTTGAAAAGTAGTCCTTTAGAGAAAGAGAACTGAAATTTAATAAATATGATTTATCACTTATTCTTCTGTTTTACTTAAGTACTTTTACTTTGCCTTCCTTTGCTTTTTTATTGTTGCTCACTTTATCTCTTTTTTTCCATTACTACTATGAAATCCCTTTAGTTTTCTCTTCTGTAAAGATGGGTGATGAAATGATTCCTAAGCTTCCACTCAGCTCAAAAATATTAGGTGACAATGAAAAACCAAAATATTGTCTTGATCGCTAGCTTCCTCAATGACATTGCTGTAAGGCTTCTTCTGGGAAGTGGCTTCGAGTGTTGACTCTAGAGTCAGGCTATCTGAGTTTAGATCCTTGGTCCACCACTTTCTCATTGGGCAAAGACCTAATTTTCTTTTTCTTCTTTTATTTTTTTTTTAAGATTTTATTTATTTGAGAGAGAGAGAGAAAGCGTGTATGAGCAGGGGGAGGGGCAGAGGGAGAAGGACAAGCAGATCCCCTGCTGAGCAGGGAGCCTGCCGCCGTGGGGCTCAATCCCAGGACCCCGAGATCATGATCCGAACTGAAGTCAGATGCTTAACCCACTGAACCACCCATGTGCCCCGAAGGCTTAATTTTCTAAGTCTTATGTGTAAAATGAAAATAATAATAGTGGTAATCTAATGGGATTGTTATAGAGACTAAATGAGACAAAGTGCTTCACACAGTGCCAGGTTTATATGCAAGGAGCTCTCAATAAATACTGGCTATTATTATGAGTCTACCTTATTCCCTCTGAGCTCTTTGGACCTGGAAGTGGAACTCTGAGTAGGTCGGTGGATGTAGAGATTGCTCCTAGAAAAGGATGGGTACTTCATTAAATAAGGATTCTTTTAGAAAGCAGGAAGAGGAAAAGAATAAATAATCAGGATGGGTGCTGTTGTATGATCGTGTACATACGTGGGATCCTCAGTCTGTATCTGTGTCTTCAGAAGCAAAATGCTCAACCTTGGTGAAAATTTTGTGGCGTTAAAGGGCTGAAAAGTAGGATGACATAGAGATTTGGAACTTCTTAGTAGTTTAGCTCCTCTAAAAGATTTTGGGGCCATTTACCCTATTTAAAATCTTATTAAAGCAATGAGCCCTGTCTACAAAAAATGCTCATGTATGTATATACCCAAAATGTGCATAAACTTCCAGGGTAGTCATGTACTGAGGCACCAAAGACCATAGAAGTCCATGTTAATAAGTGCTGCATTAATCATGAAAGTGTATTTATGTGGCTCCCCTTTAGGCATTATGAAATTCTTTATTTTTACCTTAAAAAAATTCCACTTTCATTTTCCTCAGAAAACTTGGAAAATGCATGTAAAAATCATTGTGCTTGCACTATTAAAATGTTCAATTCATCTTTTCCCTATAGTTTTAAAACAAGATTATACTCACTGAATTTAGGGAAAGGTAAAATGAGCTTAAGCTCTTGGCCCAACAGAGGCCAAAAAAAAAGATACTCAGAGAACAATGTCATAGCTCCCAAGTATGTAAAGATTCTTGAGTGTAACTGTGAGGAGACAAGTCCTGTGTTTATGAAAGCCTTGAACGTTTTGTACGCAAAGGTAGGAGAGGAGAATGGAGAACCTGATGGCCTTTTCTCTAGGCAGGAATGGATGGGGGGGGGCGGTAGTGGGGGGTGGGAGTGGGAGGCAGCACTAAGGGAGGACCGTGGTCCCTTCTGATATTTCCAGGAGGCTCAAAATCTGTGAATAGTCCAAAATCTTCTAGATTTTGAGCTCTGTCAGCTTCTCCAAGACTATGAAGACAGAGGAGGTAGAAAGTGGCTCGTTCTTTTGAGGTTCATGCCCTACTCGCTGAGAAATTCCCGCTTGATCTCTAGAACTTGCAAGATAGAGTTGGGATCAGATGTAAAATGAGGGCGCTTCTGTCATTTTTACAGGGATGCTCATTATTGAGGATGATGCCTCAAGATTTCCCCTCAGTTCTGCCCTCTTCTTTGGCTACATTCTCTTACCGGCTCAATTCCTCTCTGCTTGCTTCCCACCTCCCCAGATACCCAGCCCCGTATGTATGATGTGAGATATACTTTTCCTATGCCTATGAGCTCTGGTCGGATTCATTATCTAGTGTCGTACTACAGAGATGAGGTCAAATTTTAGCTCTTCATTTTTACCCATACATTTAAAATGAAACTCCGAATTCTAAATCAAGAAGCTGAATCTCCAATATGGGAGCCAATTGAAAAAATTGTATGGGCATTTAGAAATTGGACTATTTTTATGGCTTCGAATATGTTACATTTACTCTTAGGAACTTGGAAGTTATAAGCCGCAACTCCAGTTTGCTACTGTGAATAAGATGATAATCAAAGAATTTATTGTATTTTTTTTTTTATGAGGGCTCTTTGGACCTGTAATGCAAGAGGCATTTCAAATTTTGGATTGCCCCTAAAAAGAAGACGCCAAGTATGTTAAATTGTGCACTTAGTTTTTAATGTGGAAGAACACAGTCCAGATTCAATGAATTAACAAAATTCGTCAGCACTCTAAAGTGTATTTGCAATTAAGACACTGTACTTGCTGTACGCTGGCTGATTCTTTGTCCTGGAAAGCTTTGTTTCTCTGTGAAACCAAAAATCCTGCCATTGATCTGTACTCACAAAACCCTGTTGATTTAAACAGGACTCCCAGAGGTCGAACAACAGCAAAACCAAGAGACTCAATTTACTGAGCTTGGGTTACAGGAAACATATTTAATAGCAGACAGTTCCTGTTTTCATTGTTTTCCATCTAAGTTCCTACAAAATCAGATTGTCTTTAAATAGATGTTGCCGCCATTGGGACAAGGTTCAGTTTCACATCCCTAAAGAAATAAAGAGTTTTGTAAAAATCCACTGTACCTTGGCCTCACATATAATGAGCCTAAGTCAAGCCAGAAGGATCAAGATGGATATCACGCTAAAACAGTGATAGAATAACAACACCAAAGATGTGAAACATAAACTTTTTTAGACTTTTTAATGTAGCCCTCGGTAACCAAGAAGTGGTTTGCTGGTGGATGGAAGTTAACAGGAGTTTCAATTGAAAGTAATCCGTTTTGTCTGTTTTAGAAGAATAACACAGGTTGGTCTCAACGATTTCTGAGGAGAAAAAGGAGGGGAAATAGTTTGAGAAAACTATCAGCTAATCGTTCCCACTGTTTGGAAAGATCCTGGGTTTGGCAGGATTCTTGGAATTTTGCCTTGACAGAGATGAACTCTGACCAAACAGCACTAATGCTAATGCTAATATTAATGATGATGGCTAATATTTATCGAGCACAGAGTGTATGTCACAAGTCCTTTGCTAAAGCAGCATATATGTGTACAGTACCAAGCATCATAATGTTGGGATTAACACCTCCATGCTGAATGGCTGCATAGCACGATGGTTAAGAGAAGGTATAGGGTGTTTGTTGTTCTTCTACCACTAATTTAGTGACCTTACGTAAATTGCTCTCTGAGTCTTAGTTTCTTAATCTGTGAAATAGCACATTAAGGCTCACCTCCTTGGTTTTTGTGGGGATTAAATAATATAGGCCAGCCACAGAGACAGACAGACAACCCTGCAGTTCAAATACAGTGAGATCCGTGGGATGTAGGTGCAGAGCACCGGGAACAACTTGCAGGAGGATTTTCTGCTCTCCCAGGTCTTTGGGGATGCAGGACTCCCTCCAGGAGCTGCCCTCTCAGTGGAGGCTTGGGTTATGGATGGGAACAAGTCAGGAGAAACTCAGGGATGGGTGTGCTAGGTTGGAGGATTCGCGTGTCCTTGGGGTCCTTGGGGAGTTGCCTGTGGCTGCCCAGCTGCAAGGGTGGGGAGGGGGCAGGTTGGGAAACAAGCCCGAAAAGTAAGCACACCCTTTTCCTAAAGGAGTTTGGGGGGCTTCCTAGGGAGTTTGAATTTTCTCCTGAGGTCAGAGGGGAGCCAGTGAAGAGTTTTAAGTGGGAGAGTGACATAATTAGATTTGCTTTCAGTGATATTCACTCCCATTGAGATTAAAGATACTGTGTGAACAGAGACCCTTTCTTGACCCCACAGTAGAGCAAATCTATGACCTTGACCTTTTTGGTTTTAGGACTGTTGTCAAGTGACAACAAGTATCATCAAGCAAGAATTTGACACCCGCTGCTTTGATTTCTGTTATACCTCTTATGACTCTGAATAATTTCCTTCTCAAAGTGGGGTGGTTCAGAGGATGGGAAAGGGGCATTTCTGCTCACAGATAAGGCTGTGGCCCATCGTGTGGGCCACACAAGTGTATTTTACTTGAGTTCCTTTTTGCCTATACTTAATATTTTAAATATAGCTAAAATTTAGTCTTCAGGTTGAGTTTCAACTGCTTTCTTCTCGATTGCAACCATTTACTGAGAGTTGGTTAGGCAGAGGAAACCATTTTCTAACGTTAATCCAAGTAAAACAACAGTAAGGAACATTTGTAGACACTTTGTCTTTCCTTGCTCCCAACCTGGCTGCTTGTTATTTTAGTGGAACACACAATAAAATCCAATTGCATAGGGGCGCCTGGGTGCTTCGGTCCTTAAGCGTCTGCCTTTGGCTCAGGTCATGGTCCCAGGGTCCTGGAATCCGAGCCCCACATCGGGCTCCCTGCTCCGCGGGAAGCCTGCTTCTCCTCTCCCACTCCCCCTGCTTGTGTTCCCTCCCTCGCTGTGTCTCTCTCTGTCAAATAAATAAATAAACTCTTAAAAAAAAATCCAATTGCATACATAATTTTTTTGTGGATGGGGCCGATGGAAGGGTTATCTGTACCTCTGCTCACTCTGAATAGAAAATCGATTTCTGTTTTATTATCACAATCTTACATTCCCCCAAAAGTCTAAGAAGATCATCTTTAAGACAAAATTAGATAACAGTGGCTTTCTAGGGCATATTTTATTAAATGATTAGCAATTACTATTTTATAAAATATGTATTAAAATATTAATGGCTGCATAGTTATAAGGTTGAAGTTAGGTAGGACAAAAAATAAAAAAGTCACATTGGGCTATTTGGATTTCTGGGGAAGCAAGCATTTAACATATTGAAATCAAGTAAGTACTTATTTAGAACTCCATATGTACTAGACTTGTGGCAAAATTAGAAAGTTTTAATGTACCCACAAATAATAACCTATGCCTAGTATCCAAAGGGTAAATCATTATAATTTCATTTCAAGAGAAATTAAATGTTAGAGGATTATGATCAAACTTTTATTGGAAAATTTTAGAATTTCTTAAGAAAGAAAAATATGTATAATGGAAATCAAATATATTTGCTTTGAGTTGTTCATGAAGTGACTTAGCACTCTTGGAGCATTTTATGTTTTACTAATGTTGTTGTTAAATCCCATCTGGTGTTTGTAAAGTCTTTTACTATCCCCTGCTGGGACAGGCAGACATTGGTTTGCATGACTGTGTGTTCCCAAAATATTTTTAAAAAGTATCTAGTGGATTTTTACCAACTGTAGCAGGATGATAGAAGACCACATTTCCATTATGATGCCTTTAGGAATGGAGACAGATGTCATCAGGTCGCAAAAGATCCATCAGTTTTACACTGTGTGACATTTGGGGAAGAATGTACATGATTAGTGGTTTTCAAAAGTTGTTTGGAATTCAACATTCTGTGTAGATATTACTTGAAAAATATTTATAGGTTCTGAGTCAGTGAGATGCAATTTATTCCTCCACAGAATTCATTCGACAATGTGTGGAATATTTCCTTGAACCTTAGTCATTCCAACATATTCCCTGGAAGTATCATTATTGTCAATAAACAGGTTGTTCTGCCTCCTTGAGTGATTTTTATTGTATGATGATCACCCTATATTTCTGGAAATCAACAGGATCTTTGTAGGGAGAGAAAATAATTCAGCAAGAATTTATTGAATCATCTCTATGTTCGAGGCAGTCTTACAGGCATTGGGAGAAATGAAAAACAATCAGACACGATTCCTATTCTCAAACAACTTATGTAGTTTAGGTGGGGAGACAGATAAAAAACAAGGTAAGCTGTTGCAAAAATGGAATATAATAAAGATGTTTTACTAATACTGAGAAGGGAATATGAAACTTGATTGGGGATGAATACAAGCACCATGGTGAAAATAAAATGGGCCTTGAAGGATAAGCATAATTTTAATTTTAAGGAGGTGGTAAAGGTCATATATGTAAAATAAGTAATAAAACTTAAAATGTATCATATTCCAAGATAAACTCATGTAGGAATCAGAATGTAGTAAAAGAATTTGTGGATGGACACCTGAATTTTAATCTTGGCTCTGGAACTAACAGTGTAAGCTTAGGCACTGCTCAACTAACATTTACTGAGTCCTTATAGTATCCTGGGCACCGTTTTAGGGGCTGGAGTTACAAGGCTAAATGTGGCAGGCAAGGCATCTAATAGCATGCATTTTAGTGGGGGGAGATGGGAAGAAATAAGTGCAAAAAATAATAAAAAAAGAAAACAGCAAGGAGTAATTAGTACTGTGATAAAATAAAAGTGGGTAGCGTGATAGGAAGATGAGAACGGGCTGCTTTAGGTTGTCAGGAGAAAAGACCCATCTGAAGAGATGATATTCCAGCTGCAATCTGAATGACAATGAACTTTTCCTGTGAAGAGCTGTGTGAAGACAGTTGCAGAGCAAGGACCCTAGAGTAGGAGCAAGCTTAGAGTGTTCTAGGAGTAGAAATGTGTCTTTATGGCTGGAGAGAAGGCAGGAAGTTAGAGTTCTTGGCAGATTATCCAGGGTTTTGTGTACAGGATGAAATAACTTGGCCTCTATTTTAAGTATGGTGGGGAATCACTGAAGTGTCTAAGCCAGTTTGTTTTATAGGTTATGTTTTACCAAGATCACTCTGGCTGGTGGGTTGGAATATGGAGTGGACAAATGTGGAAATAGGGACATGAGTTAAGAGGCTTTTGCTGTAGTTCAAGTAATAAATGATGGTTATTTTGACTGATGGGACTAGTGGACATGATGACATGCTTAAACTTCAAGGATGTTACATAGGTTTTTTTTCCTCTGGGCAACTGGAAGGGTGGTGGCAACATTTACTGAGATGGGGAAGACTGGAAACTATGGAGGTTTGGTAGGGATGGCTCTTGACATCCCTAAGCCCCTCTTCCCAGTTATAAAATGTCAGTGATAATGCCAATCTTACTGGATTGTTGTTTTAAGAATTAAATCAAATGAAGGAGCCGATATAAAATATTTTGCAGGGCTCAGCAATTGCCAGTTATCTTTTCTATATCCAATAACAAGTTTATTGTTTTTATTTTTTAAAGATTTTATTTATTTATTTGTCAGAGAGAGAGAGAGCACCAGCAGGTGGAGTGGCAGGCAGAGGGAGAAGCAGGCTCCCTGCTGAGCAAGGAGCCCAACTGGGGACTCGATCCCAGGGTCCTGGGATCATGACCTGAGCTGAAGGCAGATGCTTAACCAATGAGCCACCCCCAGGCATGTCTCCAATAACAAGTTTAAATAAACAGTTCCAAAAAAGGAGAGGTGGGAATCAATCACACATTTTTCATGACTCTAGACTTCAAAATTTAGTGTTTAAAAAATTCTCATTTCATATGTTTTATACTAAACTGATCATTTGAGATCTTGTGTAGGATGTGCTCGCATCCAGGAAATGTTCTACTGAGGCAATGACTCCTGGAAGGAGATAGAAGTGGAGCCATGAGTGGGACATGGGAGATTCTACATGATGGAGCCAGACAGAGTGGGATGTGAGTTGTTTTCTGTGCACCTGTAAGGATATTCCCATCTGAAGATATGCCAGTGATGGTTGAATTGGATTGTGTTGTGGCGCCCACAGGCCTTAATTTAACTTTAAGTTATAGTGGGATACTCATGTCACTCTATTAGATGGCTTCGAGGCTTGGACCTGCAATAGAACCATTTCTTTATTGCCTCCTTTTGGCCACTAAATCAGTATGCTTTTGATTACATGGTCTGCTTTGTCTCTGATATCAAGAACAAGTGGAAAACATGTGGAAAATTGAAAAATAAGAATCACCAAGTTGATTACCGCGTATCAGGCTGTGGTAAGAGAGTGCTGATCCTTGATCTTAGGAACTGAGAAAGGTTTCTAGTTTTGACATGCAGTGAAAGCTTTTGGACGCTAGAGGACACTTTGCAGAATACATCCTCAGGACAAAGCAACAGCCTTCCCTATGCTTATGTCTTCCGGTGGTACTGTTTTACTGCCTCAGAAAAGAAGGTTTATCTAGCTGTTGCTAAAGCTCTGTCTCACATCATAGACTCCTATTGTCTATGTTGGGGTTCTACCTTTGTCTCAGGGTGACTCAATGTTGGTGTTGTCTTCCAAAACTCAGTACGGGCTTCCTCAGCCCTTTAGGACCTTCCTCTTTCCCCCCAAGATACCTGTCTTGTGGGGAATGCTCCAGATATTATACTTTTCTAGTTAGGTTAAATGTACCCCAACTCTCTATTGGCCCACCAGGTAACTGCCTGTGTTCTAAATTTAGATAATTGAATTATTATTTGAATTCATTCCTCAAATCCTGCTCTTGAGTAATCATAATCACGTAATTATTAGAAAAAATTTTAGGATTAGCTAGTGGTTTTTTTTTCTGTATTTTTTTTTTTTACAGTCTCCAACACATACAAGTGCTTAAAATGCCATTTAATGATGAAGCTGATTAACATTCATACTTGAAATTCAACAAGACAAGTTTTAAATAAGAAATACTAAAATTTTCTGGGTAACAGACTTAATTCCATTTATAGGTTCACAAATATACCTGCCTTTATTCATAGGGTAGAGAAAAGCAGAATGACCATAGAACTCTTGGTAGTTCACTTCAGTGGGTGCCCTGAGGGCAGGGTGCAGAACAGTCAAGCATTTCTCAGCCGGGCACCTGGGTCAGCCTCGAGGAAAGAAATTCACAGGTATTTATGTCAATACTAACCTAAATTTTAAAAATAAATTACCTTCCTTTTGTTAAAAATTTTAGCATAGTTTTGTACTTAGCTTGATTGAAGATATGGTGTCTATGAAATTAATAACTGGGACATTTTGTGAAGATAAAAGTATAGATTTTAAAAATATTTATAATTTATGAGATCTTATTACAGTATACCTTATATAGCTTTTCTTTTAAATTTAGGTCTTAAATAGGACATTATTATTCCTTAATTCTTAATTCCATTTGTTGTTTTTTTTTTTAAAGATTTTATTTATTTGAGAGAGAGAGAGAATGAGAGAGAGAACACGAGACGGGGGAGGGTCAGAGGGAGAAGCAGACTCCCCGCTGAGCAGGGAGCCTGATGTGGGGCTCGATCCTGGGACTCCAGGATCATGACCTGAGCCGAAGGCAGTCACCTAACCAACTGAGCCACCCAGGCGCCCCCAATTCCATTTGTTTTTTAAAGAGGCCTGAACCTTCTATTACACCTGTTTACCATCTCTTATCAGTGACTTTGCAAATCGACTTTTCTCTTCCCTCCACCATTGTTGTTGAGGATCTTGAGAATCTTCTTGTTGTAGACTTCTCACTTATGTAGTTGGTTGGTAGGAGAGTTAATTTGCTATTGGTGTAAAGAGCACATCCATGCACAATGGAGAGCAATGTATTGTTTCCCCAAGATGAGGGGCAGATACCATGAAGGAATAGTAAATGATTCCTCAGTCTGTTTGGCATGATAGGCTTTAAAGAACATTCAATTAGATAGTGGGTGAAATCACCGCTTTTGAATTTTCTTTTCAATTCTTCTGATTAATTTAAAAGATAATCTTAGTTCAGTGTTAATTACATTTATAATATCTTTCGAACACTTTGAATCTTTCATTTTAAAGAAGAGGAGCGGGATTCATACTCTGAGTCTTGGTAGGTATTTATGTATCATTAGAGACTTTTTTTCTTGTTCTTTTTTGTATCTTTAAAAAGAAAGTTTTTTTTTAAAAGAAGTTGATTTTAAAGAAAAATTTAAGTAAGTAATAACAGAAATACATTTTGTAAACAAGTATTTCAAACAAGTGAAAATTGTACTTGACTGATTAAAGCTTGTGAAGTATTGGTTTTGCTGGTAAGGGCACAGACTTTGGACTTAAAGACTGTCTCTTCCATTTAGTCCATCACTTGGGTGAATGTAAAACCCTTTCTAAGCTTCAGTCTCTTCAACTCTAAAATGTGGTAATAGCAGGACCTATCTCCTATGGTTATTTTGAGGATTAAATGAAATTTAATATTAAGTCCTTAGCACACTGTAAGCTCAATGAATGTTAGCTTCCTCTACTTCTACTGTTTCTATTACCACTATTACTTTTGTCTGTGTTTTTGGTTAATCACATACAAATGTTGAGTAGAAACTAAAAATTACAAATCATGCAGATCTAGTTTCATTACCATAGCTTTATTTTTATGAGTACTATAAGGCCCTCTACTTCCTTTTAGATAACCTAGTGGCTAAAATGTATTGAATTATGATTGCTAAGGTTGATGAGATCTCTGAGAATAATAAAAGTATGGGGGTGAATGGTGGAGCAAAGGAAATTTAAGAAGGAAAACACAAAATCTGTATAACTCTTGGGTTGACCTTGAAGAACTAAGAGTCTGACTAATCTAGGAATTCGGAACCATTGCCTTAACACCCTTCATTTTCCCCATATAGATATTTCCCCAAATAGATTTTATTTCTTCTGTATTCTACTTTATTATATTCTTCAAAGGTTTTCTGTATCTGTTAGGTGTAAGTGATATGTAATGAAATGTACTGCACTTTTTAGAGTCAAATAATTTTATTTTATTTACTTCTTGAAGATTTTATTTTATTTTTTTTAAAGATTTTATTTATTCATTTGAGACACAGAAATACAGAGAGAGAGAGAGAAAGCATGAGCAGGGAGAGAGGCAGAGGCAGAGGGAGAAGCAGGCTCCTCGCTGAGCCAGAAGCCTGACGTGGGGCTCGATCCCAGGACCCTGGGATCATGACCTGAGCTGAAGGCAGACGCTTAACCATCTGAGCCACCCAGGCGCCCCGGAGATTTTATTTTTAAGTAACCTCTACACCCAATGTGGGGCTTGAACTCACAATCCCAAGGTCAAAAGTCACATGTTCTACTGACTGAGCCAGCCAGGAACCCCAAGAGTCAAATAATTTTAGAAGTAGGTGTATGAGGCAACAAGTGTAGTGATTTTCTGCTTTGTTCCCAGAGGTGTACTGCTTGTATTCATTCAAAACAAGAAATGAATTTATTATTTATGTAATAAACTCTAATTTCATTAGGCAATACTTACAGCAGAATTCATTATAAAGAGACTTAATGAAAATGCCTTAAGTAGAGTACCAAGACAAGTCAATGGGTAAAGAGCAGTCTTTTCAACAAATGGTGCTGGAAAAACTGGATATCCACATGCAAAAGAATGAAGTTTGGACCTTTCCATTACACCATATATAAAAATTAACTTGAAGTGGATCAAAGACCCAAGCAGAAAGCTAAAACTATAAAACTCAGAGAAGAAAACATACGGCAAAGACCTCATGACATTGGATTTGGCAGAGATTTCTTGAATATGACACCAAAGCCCCAGGAGACCAAAAAAAAAAAAGAAGTCAGATTTCATCAAAATTACAAACTTTTGTGTGTCAAAGGATAGTATCAAGATAATGAAAAGGAAATCCATGGAATGGGAGGAAATTTTTGCAAATCACGTATCTGACAAGGGATTGATATCCAGAATCTGAAGAACTCTTACAACTGAACAACACCAGAACAGCCTAATTAAAAAGTGGTCCAAGGACTCGAACAGATATTTCTCCAAAGAAGGTGTATAAATGACCAATAAGCACATGAGAAGATGATCAATATCACTAATCATTAGGGAAATGCAAATCAAAACCACAATGAGATAGACTTTCATACACATTAGCATGGCTACTATTAAAAAATCCGAAGAACAGAAATAATAACTATTGAAAAGGATGTAGAGAAATTGGAAACTTGTGCACTGTGGGTGGAAATGTAAAATGGTACAGTCACTGTAGAAAACAGTGTGGTACTTCCTCAAATAGTTAAACATAAAATTATAATGTGATCCAGCAATTCCACTTCTGTGTATACACCCCAAAGAAATGAAAACAGGGACTGGTACAGATATTTGTACACCCATGTTAATAGCAACGTTATTCACAATAACCAAAAGGTAGAAGCAAACCAAGTGGTCATCAATAGATGAATGAAGAAACAAGATGTGGTGTATACATACGATGGAATATTATTCAGCCTTAAGAAGGAAGGAAATTCTGACACATGCTTCAACATGGATGGACCTTGAAGACATTATGCTAGGTGAAATAAGCTAGTCACAAAGGACAAACATGGTTTGATTCCACTTATATGAGGTACCTAGAACAGTCAAATTCATAGAGACAGAAAGTAAAATGACAGTCACCAGGGACTGGGGGGAAGAGGGTTATGGGAGTTACTGTTTAATGGGTACACAGTTTCAGTTCAGGAAGATGAAAGAATTCTGGATATGGATAGTGGTGACAGTTGTACATAATATGAATGTACTAATTCCATAGAACTATACATTTAAAAATGGTTAAGATGGTAAATTTTGTTATGTGTATTTTATCACAAAAAAATAATAAATGCTCTAAGTATGTATTTAAAGTCTGCTCCAGGTTTAGTCCTGAGCCGGGAGAAGAGACATTTCCATAAGCAATGAAGACCTGGCTTTTGTTCACTAGGAGCTTAGAAAGTTTCTCTGGAAGTTCTGTCACATTTACTAAAGATAATGCTTTGATTCATTTATGTCACAATCATGTATTGAGTGCTTGCTATGTACCAGGTGCCGTTTGGTTCTGAAGGAGCTTTAATTCTTGTGGAAAGAGAGAGAGAACAAAATAAGTAAAATAGAGTATGCAGTTGGGAGGGGGTATTAGTACCATGAAAAAAAAAGAAGTAAAGTAGGGGTTGGGGTAGAGAATGTCTACTTCTAAATAAGATGGCAAGGAAAAGCCTATGTAGAGGTGACGTCTGAGTAAAGACCTGAAGGAGCTGAGAAGAAAAGACATGAGAATATCTGGGGGTGGGGAAGAAGTATTCCAAACAAATGGGCTCTGATGGGCCTAGAAGTGAGAAGGAGCCTCCTGTGCATATGATGGAGGGCACTGAGGAAGGGGAAAGGTGGAGCATAGGAGAAGACGAATCAGGAGGTTATGGCACGTAGGGTAAGGATTAGATTGTTTAATCTGGAAGGTGGGTCTAAGGTCTCCGGCTTTTTGCTCTGTGTGAGACAGAAGGCAGCTACTGGACTGGAGGGTTTTAAGAGAGACATGATATGATCTGACTTAGGTTTTAATAGGATCACTCTGTCAGATTAAAAATAAACTATAGGTGGGTATATTAGTTTCCTATTTGTGCTATATGAATGTCTACAAATTTACTAGTTTAAATAAACACAAATTTATTATTTTACGGTTGTGGAGGTCAGAGGTCCCATGGGCTAAAATCAAGGGGTCAGCAGGATTGCATTCCTTTTGGAGGCTCTAGGGAATAATCTATTTCCTTGCTTTTTCTAGCTTCCAGAGGCCACCTGTATTGCTTGGTTCCTTTCTCCATCTTCAAATCCTTCTCTCTCTTACTCTCTCTCATCTCCTTCCTCCACTTATAAGGACCCTCATAGTTACATTGGGCCCACATGGATAATCCAGGATAATCTTTCTGTCTGAAAGTCTTCAACTTAATCATACCTGCAAGGTCCCTTTTATAAGGTAACACAGTCACAGATTTTGGGTTAGGACATGACATTTTTGGAGGGCCATCATTTTGCCTACCACAGTCCACCCTCTGGCTTCCAAAGATTCAGATCTGTCCTACATACAAAATGCATTCTTCCAGTCCCAATATCCCTCAAAGTCTCAACTAATTACAGCAGCAACTCTCAAAGTCCAGACAACCTCGTCTAAACCTCACTAGCTCAAAAGTCACAGAGATCATCACCTAACCAGATACAGTAGAGGCTCTGGGTGTAATCCATCCTAAGGCACAATTCCTCTCCATCTGTGAACCTGTGAAGCTCAAACAAGTGAGCTGCTGCAAAAGTACACTGCTGGGATGCACAAAGGATACAAGTTATAGACATTCCCATTCAAAAAGAGAGAAAATGGAAGGAAAAAGAAGTCACCAGTCCCAAGTAATTTTGCATCTAAGTGGGCAGTTTGTTTCCAGGCCTTTGGGTTTATGGCTCCCCCTTTGAGGCCGTCCTTACTGTTCCATGAAGAGTAGTATGGGCTTGCACCTGAGTAGCTTTATCAGTCTGTTTTCTGCTTGTAGAATTTTGGAAGTCTGGCAGCCTTTTTCATTTGTCCTCTGTCTTTTTCAGTCCAAACTGGTTCCGCTTTTATAAAAGTTTTGAGTCTTGTACGTCTCTTGTATATGTTTTGGTATTTATTTCATTAGACAAGAGGCTTTTCCATAGGTCTTTCCTAGATCATCCCATCCCAATTTTTTGTTGAGATGGTCCAGAGGGCATCTATGAGTAACATGTTTAATCTTTTCAGAGTCCTTTTTGTGATTGAATACTCCAGTCCTTTTGACCCTTCCAAGGCACTAGCAATATATATTACAAGCATCTGAATAATTATTTGAGGTATGATCTGTATACAGTAAAATTCATGAATTTTAAGTAAAGAGTTTGATGGATTTTAACATGTTTATGCATCCTTGTAACCACCACCCAGCTCAAACTATAGAACATATTTCACTTCTCCTAACATGTGTGTGTGTGTGTGTGTGTGTGTGTGTGTGTGTGACTTTTTAGTCAATACCCTTAGCAACTTCCCAGGGGTAATGACTACTCTGATCTCTATCACTGTAGATTAGGCTGGTCAGTTTGTGGAGCTGACATTTTATGATGGTTTGGATGTGGGGTGTGAGGGAAAGAGGAGAATCAAAGATGACCCCAAGGTTTTTGGCTTGAACTACTAGATGTTGCTATTAATGGAGGTGGGGGAGGTTGTGAGGGGAATAGGTTGTGAGGCGGGGCGGTTAGACTATCAGGCACTCAATTTTGGACATATCAATCTTGAGATATATACTAGATGTCCAAGTGGAAGTACTGAGTAATCAATTGTTTATGTGCATTTGAAGTTTAGAACTAGTGACATAAATTTGGGCATCTTGAACATTCTGATGGTCTAATTCTAAGCCCTGAAAGTTGAAGTATCAATGTATATAGAAAAGGCTGAAGACGGAGTACTGCAATACTCCATGTAAAGATTAAGAGATCCCGAAGTTGAGAGGAACCAGCAGAGCAGACCAAATAGGAGCAGTCTGAGAAGGGGAAAACCAGTAGCATTGCTACTCTGAAAGCCATCTCAAAGTCCTTTTAGCATTATGACAATGCTAACTAGTCACCATAAAAATAATTTTTATGGTTCTTAAAAAGCATATGAACAATTGCATTAGTAATATTTTCCAGAAATACAAGTAATGAACTGGTGGCTATTACAAAAGTGGACAACAAATTGTTTCAGTAGTACTTTTGAAATGACTAAGCATCAATTAATCGATATTCTTTTATGATGATTGCTTACTTTGGACTTCACTTTGATACTTGGGCTTTGTTGTCCCCTAAAACTGAGCTTCTCTCATAAGAAAATTTGCCTTGGTATGAGGCGCCTGGGTGGTTCAGTCGGTTAAGCGTCTGATTCTTGATTTCGGCTCAGGGCATGATCTCAGGGTTGTGAGATCGAGTCCTCAGTCAGGCTCTGCCCTGGAGATTCCCTCTCTCTCTCTCTCTCTGCCCCTCCCCCTGCTTGCATGCTTCTCTCCTAAATAGATAAATAAATAAATTCTTTAAAAAAAAAGAAAAAGAAAATTGGCCTTGGTAAACTTCATAGGAAACAGATTATAGAAAAAGAGACCAAGAAAAATATCTCAAATCCATACAACATCAAATAGAGGTTGTTAAAAAGCCTTGTAATTCCACACAAATTCCAACTTTTAGAGAGAGTAGGGAGTTTCTCTTTAAATATCACCCTAAAAATTGGGCTTTAGCTGGAATAAACTCAAAAGATGCACTTGGATAAGCCAGGTCTAGGCTAATTTCCACCCGGATATCCACTAACAGTCAGTCAAGTGATACTCCAGTCATTCAGAGTTTCTTCCAAGCAGTGACTGTCAACTCAGCTCATATCATTGCTAACTTTGGTTTTCTAATGAGAATAAATGACTCCTGGAACTAGGCAGCTACCATGAAATTCTTTTTGATGGGACTATAAGCAAATTACAACCATAGACCCTTATATTACTTATGATAACATTTATGGAACTTCTGATGCTAATGATGAGAATAGCATGTGTGCTAGTCTGATAGTATAAAACTGCAAGTGAGAAATTACACACCATGTCATAGACTCCATCTTAAACATTTTTCAGATTTCCCAGAGCTGCTTAACACAGTGATGCTATGTGATCCGTGTGCCTTCAGGGAGGAAATTATATAGAAAATTATTCTCAGCAGATTGACTGATGACTTGTTAACGATGGCAATGTAACCTGTTCTAATGGAAGATTTGTCAGCAGCATTTCAGATGGCTGATCATGTGCTGTTGTGGTCTTAGTTACAGTTCTTGGTTGAGTTGGTTGGCAAATGCTTGCTATTTTATTCTATTTATTATTATTTTTAAATATTTTATTTTATTTTTTTTGAGAGAGAGAGAGAAAGAGAGAGCACGTGCATGGGCAGGGGCATGGAGCAGAGGGAGAGGGAGAGCATCTTAAGCAGACTCTGTGCTGAGCACAGAACCATAGCAGGGATTGATCTCATGACCCTGAGATCATGACCTGAGCTGAAATCAAGAGTTGGGTGCTTAACCAACTGAGCCACCCAGGCGTTCCTATTGTTATTTTTTTTTTTAAGATTTTTATTTATTTGACAGAGACACAGCGAGAGAGGGAACACAAGCAAGGGGAGTGGGAGAAGGAGAAGAAGGTTTCCTGCTGAGCAGGGAGCCCGATGTGGGGCTCGATCCCAGGACCCTGGGATCATGACCTGAGCCGGAGGCAGACGCTTAACGACTGAGCCACCCAGGCGCCCCTATTGTTATTATTATTATTTTTAATTCTTGCTATTTTAAAATGGTTTTTGGAGGTAGGTGAAAGAAGGCATTAAATTCTCTGAAAGAGCTTTCCCTTCTGTTTTTAAATATGATAGGAAACTATCGTTTATTTATTGAGGAGAGTGAAGTGTGGCCAAATTTACAAAGATCTGAGCAGTAGACTAGTCAGCATAAAATTTAGGTGTGATTAACCAATAGGTGCCTTTTGTTTTGTACCTTTTTTTTCCTTAGTTTTCAGTGTGTGTGTGTGTGTATGTGTGTGCACGTGTGCGCTATGTATGTGTGTTTCCTAAAGAGTGGCTCTGGAAATGTAGAAAGGTGCTTTCTTTTATGGAAATATTGAATAAGGAACTAACAAGGATATGTTTTTCCACTTCAAAGATGCGAGAACTCAAAATGTATTAAAAAAAACCAACTCACAGTGAATGCTGATTAGATGATCTGGTATTATATTGGTATTATATTTGGTATTGTAGTTCTTGTACTTTTATAATGTTAAAGTGCCTGACTCAAAGTAAATGATCAATAAATATTTTTTGAATTTAATTGGGGAATGAAGTTGGGCTGGCCTAGAAATCTCATCATTGTTCAGTTTCTTTGCTAGTTTGTTTATTAATACATCTATTCATTTATTTTTTAGTTAATACCTGCCATCTATAATAGATTATGCATTATAATAGATTATTCATAAAGAAATATGAGGAATATGATGTTGGCTTTGATTTCAAAGGATTTACAATTTCAGGTGGGAGATGATACATATGCAAGGAACTAGAAAATAAAGTAAAAAATTATTACAATAGGAAAAGATACTCTGAGTTCTAAGGTTGTAAGTTCCAAGTTCTGGAATTTTGGAACTCAAAATTGTGGAAGTTCAGGGATGCCCGTGAATATTTACTTGTTTATCTTTGTTTACCTGTTACAAACACTTTAAAATTATGTAATAGGAATTTTTATTTAATGAGACAACTTAGTTTTAAATTTCACTGCCATAATACAGAGGCTAGAATGCCTAATGAAATTGACATGAAACTCACAAGAGGTTGGCCTATGCTGCCTATTGTCTTGTAGTAACTGAGGGTCTCTGAATGAGTTCTGCCTACTTTCTCTTACAGGTAATTTATATTTTAAAACTTTTTAATATTGGAAATTTTAAACAAAGCAATATGGTTTTTTTCCCAATTCCAGAATTTCTCTTAAATTTCATGCGGAAAATGCAACACTTTTCAAAATTAAGATGTACAACTACACGTGGTTGTTACCATGATCCTCACTGCCTTTGTAGGATGTGGCCAAGGCTTTGATATAACAGCAACTAAAAAAGCAATAATAGCTTCATATTTTATGTAAAACATTTAATTCTATTAAAAACATAAAAAGAATCTTATAATAAATATGGCATATGTATACTTCTATTAATGTTCAGCTTTTGCTATATTGTACTTTAGAACATTATTTGGTTGATTTAATTCTATCAATAGGAAGGCACTACTGACATTCTCTTCCTTCTTCAAGACTTTTTTAAACATTTTTTTACTTATAAGAAGCTTATGCACTGAAACTGTGGTCCATTGTTTACCTCCTTATTTAGTCCATTACGTTTATTAGAACTTGGTGTCACAAAGACCTGGGTTTGAATCTTAGGTTTGACGTTTACAATAAGCAAAGAAGGTATTAAAAATATTTAATAATCTGGAGCTCATGATTACCAAGCAGTTGGTCTTCAAGTCCTTCAGCTAGCCTTACAGTTGCTGGATCATGGAGAGGTCCGTGGGTCTGAGGGGAGAAGATGGAGAGCAGTGAGGAGGGTGGTTAGTGGAACGTGGGGTACTTCTGTAGTGAATCTGTGGAAGTATTTTAACATTTTAATACCTGACAAGAATGTACCATTGTGTGCTCACTGAGTATTAGCTCTGTCTATAAATTTTTTTTTTAAAGATTTTATTTATTTATTTGAGAGAGAGAATGAGATAGAGAGCATGGGGGGAGGAGGGTCAGAGGGAGAAGCAGACTTCCTGCTGAGCAGGGAGCCCGATGCGGGACTCGATCCCGGGACTCCAGGATCATGACCTGAGCCAAAGGCAGTCGCTTAACCAACTGAGCCACCCAGGCGCCCAGCTCTGTCTATAAATTTACTTTCACTTTCCTCATCTGTAAAATAAGTAAAAAATACATACTTATAGAGGCTGTGCCTACTCATAGAGTTTTTGTGAGATTCAAATCAAGTGTTTGTAAAATAGTAACAATAGCTTTATGTCAAGGGCCATTGAAAGTGCTGTAATCTCTAGAGCATACAGTTCTCACAAGAATCTTACAAGGTAAGCATTATTATTCCCATTAGAACAACTCTATGAGCCAACATGTTCATAATCCACATTTTATAGAAGGAGAAGGTGAATTCAGAGACTGGGTAATGTGCCTGAAATCATATAGCTAGTTAGTTCCTGGGTAGAGATAGGATTCAAACACTGATCCTCATTAAAGATATGAAAGTAAAACTTAATATATGTTAGTAAAAATCACTTTCATTGATCACACACCTCATATACAGTGGGACAGAACTTGTCTATCTGGATTCCAACCATAAATTACTTTAGTCCCTGTCAGATGGCTGACTAATACACTCTATCACCCTGGTCAAAATTTGTGAAGGGAAATGAGAGAATGTAGGAGGTAAAAGCACAACTAAAACTATGTGAAGTTGGGAAAATGTGTTCAAACATTGAGTTTAGTTTGGAGCTCAGTGTTATATTGGCAAGAAATTCTGTCTCTCAAAATGAGGTTTTCAGTTTCTTTATTAATAAACACACCATGAGACATTATGTTGCCTAAATGGGAGATATGGTAAAATTGTTCAAACATCATACTTAATGGGGAAACCTTAGAAGCCTTCCCTTTAAGGTCAGTAACAAACAGGGATTTCTGCTATGGCCTTTTCTGTTCAACAAAGAACTGGATGTCCTGGCCAATAAAATATGAGAAATAAAAGAAATAGGGGATAAGACCATGAGGGAAGAGACAAAATTGTCAGTATGTGTAGATGATTTAATTATTTACACAGGAAACCTAAGAGAATCAACAGACAAACTTTTAAGGCTGAAAAGAAAAAAGTTCAGTGTGGTTGTTTGAGCACAAATCAATAAGTAACAATCAATGGAATTCTTTTACACCAATACACATTAGAAAATGTAACAGAAGATAATATGATATTTACAATAGCCAGAGGGAAATCTATAGGTATCTAGAAATTGACTTAAAAATGCAAAAGTTATTATGGAGAACATTTTAAAACATTATTGAAGACACAAAAGCAGACCTGACTAGGAAGAAATATCATACTCTTGGAGGGAAGATTTAACATTGTAAAGATGCAAATTCTTCCCCAATTAAAACGTAAATTTAATGAAGCTAAAATAAGGAACCCAACAGAAGTAAAATGGGCATGTACAAATCCACACATAGCTAAAACAATTTTTAAAAAGAAAAGTGATATGGAGAAATATCTTACCAAATATAAGATATGTTAGCAAGCTATAGTAATACTATGATACTGATATTAAAGATTCCAGGTAGATATAGAATAGAATAGACTCTAAAATAAATCCATGTGTATATGGGAACTTGGTGAATTTTTGGTAGATAATTGAGGAAATGGTTTATTTGATAAACAAATAAGATTATTTGATAAACAATATTGTGAAAATTGGCAAAATATTTGAAGAAAAAACAGTCCCAAAACTTATACCACAAAATAATACAAAAATAATCTCCCATTGGAATAGAGATCTGAAACTAAAAAGACAAAACTATAAAGCTTTTATTAAAAATGTTGGAGAATATCTTTGTAACAATGGAATGGGAAAGTATTTCTTAAATTAGGTGAATGAAAGCACAAGACCATAAAGAAAAAAAATTGCCGTCATTGATGACATCAAAAAAAGATTTCTGCTCTGTGGAAGATACAATAGACAGAATGGGAGAAGATATTTAGGATGTGAACATCCAATAAAGGATTAAACTGTAAGAAATTCCTATAAGCTAACAGTAAAAAGCCAGGTCATCCAATGGAAGAAAGAGCAAAGACTCTACAGAGACAAATGACAGTGGGGCAAACTAAAATAACTAAAAAGCATATGAAAAGAAGTTCAACTTGGATAACTGAAAATTGAAACTTTACACATGAGAATGGCAACAATTAGAGAGTTAGATAATAGGTAGTACTGCCAAAGTGTCTGAGGTGCTTCACGCTTCTCTATGTGGCTTCTCTCCAGGAGGACCGCTAGTCTTCCCAACATGCCGCTCAGAGCTTGGAGAGAAGGAAGCAGAAGCTGCAGGGTCAGCTAAGGGCTATGTCGTAACTAGCTGAGTGTTGTGTTTGCTGTATTCCATGGGTCCAAGCCAATCAACCCAGATGCAAGTGGGTGGAGAAATAGATTCTACTTCTTCATTGCAGAGCAGTGAGTCTGCATTACTGAGGAGTTTGGGAGAAGGGAGATAATGTTGCATATTTGAAAACCTGTTGCTCGTTCTTTTTTTTGTTGTTGTTGTTTTTTACTATGCTTTTTCCATTTAAAAAGTACTTTCATGCAAGTCTCAGATTCAGGAGGGGTATACTTCCTGAATCTGTATCAGATCCTTAGATGTAAGTGATCATTTGAATGCATACAGAAATCCCGGACCACAATCTTTGTATTTAAAAGCATCTGGAGCACTTAGTGTTGTAGAGATGTCTGTTTCTAAAGATTCTCTCTTTGTACATTTTCTCCCTCCTCCCTTCCCCTATTCTGGTTTGGATATATGTAGTTTTCCTTTCCTAAAGCCTTCAAATTCAGGAATTTCATCAGTGAATGTCCAGGTTTGTTTTTTTCCACATAAATTTGACCAGGTCCTCATGAATCCATTTGAGCTGAAGAAACAAGCCTTCTCAGCTAAAGGAAAACTTATTCTATAATTATTAATGATTTTTGCTTTATTTTTATATGTTCTGTTTCTCTATAGAGTCCCTATTAAAAGTAAATTATATCTCTTGGATTTGTTCCCCATATCTTTTATTTTTTGCATTTTTCAAACAAATTCACTGATTTGATTTTTCTATAGTAATTTCTTATAAAATGTGGTACTTTTATGATAATAATGATTTTGAATAAATCCCTCTTTCATAGATACAGATTTTCAATTCTTGCTTAGAATACAGATAAAAGATTTTTGTAATGCTTTCTTCTATTTCTTTCAGTAAGTCTGCTTAAAGGGAAATTTTTATCTAGTGCTTCAGATTCCTAGCCCTCTTTAAAACTACTAAATAATGCCATAAGTTGAGTGATCTCTCTCTTTTTGCAAATTCCCACACTGGGGTGCATGAGTTGATGCTTCCCCAGCATTTGGAGTTACACATTTTATAGATTCTGTAGATTGTCATTAAAATCTTTCAGATCCTAAAAACAGAGTAATAAAACATTTATTTGTTGTCCTGGGCCAAGGAAGGTAGGTGTGGCTCCTTCTCTCTTTCAGGTCTCAGTTTAAGTGCTGTCTCTTCAGAGAGGCTTTTCTTGGTCGACCCTTAAATCCAAAGCGACCGACCCTGATTTTCTTCTTTCAAGGGTTGGCAACAAAACTACGGCCCACAGGCTAACTCTGGCCTGCTGCCTACTTTTATAAGTGAAATTTTACTGAAACACAGCCACACCCATTCTCTTATGTATTGCCTATATCCGTTTATGTGCGGGAGTATCAGAGTGAAGGAGAAGTTGCAACAGAGGCCATACGGCCTGCAAAGCTACTGTATGGCCCTTAACAGAAAGAATTTGCTGACTCCTGCTCTATCTCATCATCCTATTTGTTTCCTTTGTGCCATGTATCATACTTATAATTGTCTCATGTATTTCTTTGGCTATTTATTATCACATCTCCACAAGGATGAGAGCTCCATGAGGTCCTTAGTCTGCCTTGTTCATCTCTGTACCTCCGCTAACCGGTACAGTGTTTGGAATGTAACAGATACATAATGTTTGCTGAATATATAAATGAATTAGATAGATATCAAAATGTTATATTATTTTACTTATTTCACTGGGAATTTGGGAGCAGGATGGGGAGAATTAAGTGTATTTTGGCTCAGTTAACATATTAAATTGGAAGTAAGTGACAAGAATAAATATTCTAAGTAGGGTCTGAAACAGATTTAGAAAGGAAGGTCAGGATAGAGTAGCTGAAAGATAGGAGTAAACCAGTAGAGAGTAGTGCCCAAAGGTCAAGGGCAGGAGGATTTCAAGAGCAGGGAGTAAATAATTTCATCAAATGCCATAGAGAGATATCAAATAAACAAGACTTGAAAATTGTCCTCTGGGTTTAGCAACAGAGACCTTTTGACATTGGCAAGGGCTATTTCCGTGGAGCGGTTGGGGCTGTATTAGTTTGCTAGGGTTGCTATAACCAAGTACCACAAACTTGGTGGTTCCCAGTGACAGAAATTTATCCTCTCACTGAAAAGAAAAAAATCAGAAGTCTAGAGGCTAGAAGCCTAAAATCGAGGTGTCGGCAGGGCCATGTAGACTCTAGGTCTTTCCTTGCCTCTTTCTAGCTTTTGATCCTTGCCAGCAATCCTTGGTGCTCCTTGGCTTGTTGTTGCATGACTCCAGTCTCTGCTTCCATCCTCAAAAGGTGGTGTTCTTGAGATGTGTCTCAGTTTCATTGTGTCTTCACATGACTTTCATATAAGGGTGCCAATTATTGGGCTTAAGGCCCACTCTGATCCAGTGTAACCTTTGTATTATCTTGATTTCATCCTCAAAGACCTGATTTCCCAATGAGGTCACATTCACAGGTACTGGGGTTAGGATTTCAACATATTGGGGAAGACAATTAACCAACAACAGGAGCAGAATTCAGATTGCAGTGTTTTGAGAAGCGAATGCTGCAAGAAAGTAGACAATGAGTAAAATCTTTAAACCACTTGGTGGTGAAGAGAAGAGAAGCAGAACAGTAGTTAGAGAGACAGAAGTTTTAGGAAGATGTTTGAATGGCCAAGGGAAAGATTCACTAGAGAAGGGAAACTAAAAGATATGGGGGAGAGAAAATGTGAACATAATGAGGAGGATGAGAAGGTAGGAGAGGTAGAGACTGTTACTTCTGCCTCAGTATCCATTCTTCCTCACTCTGCTTCCCTTCAATTTTAGCTGGGTTCATAATTGTCCCTATTAAGAATACATTTCCTAGCTTCCTTTGCATCTGGGTGGGCCTTGTGATTAGATTCTGGCCTGTTGACTGGAGTGTATACACGTTGGCTGGAGCTTCAGTAGTTTTCTTGGACCATGAGGTGGAAGCCAGATGTTGAGAATAATGAAGACATGTGTTAAAAAAGGAGCCATATCTCTGATGATAGTGGAAGTACTATAATAGCCCTGATTTGCTTAGGGTCTTAAATTTTGCAAAAGAGAAATAAATTTCTATTCTGCTTAAGCCACTATCATTTTGTGTTTTCCTTCACTTTCTGCTGAACTTAATTGTGACTGAACATAGATAGATCTAGGGTGTGATGTGTAGATTAGGTTCTGTTCAGGCAGAGGGTAGCCTAATTCATTGAGGCAGGAGGGGAGGATGGTATAATGATTGTGGATATAGATGCACTGGTAAGTAGATGGTGGGAAGTTTAGAGAGTTGGTGTCTGAAGGCATTGGTATTCTCTGTAAAATAAAAGTAGAATTAGTTTGTTGAGAATAGAAGAAGAGATTTTAGTAGAGCAGGTTTGATGGTGATAATTTAAAAGAAGTCATTGTGAGGCATGAGAGAGATTTGACAAGTAAGGGGACGTTGAGGACAAGAGAGACTACATAATTATAAGGGTCAAGTGAATTCCTCTTGTAGTGTTCAGTGGGATTAAAGAAGGTTCATAACAGGTATCCACGATTAGACTTTTGCTTTATGGGAGTAAAGAAGGGACAAGGGGGCTTTGCAGAAACACCTTAACCACCTTCTATTCGACACTTCCCACATAGTAGATGGACTGCATGAACGTGCCAAAATGAACAATACAGACTTCACTCCAACTGTAAAAGGAGCCAGTTTGGAAGGTTTGGCCCATGAGGAAAGCTCCTGAACATAATGGCGCAGCGTGTGGGGAAGTAGGTAGATGCCATTTCTGAATATGTTGAGAAGTGAAGAGATGTCCTAACATTTCACAGGGCTTACCGTAATCACCATCTTGAAGACAAAGGGAAATAAACCTATCTGGGCAGCTGACTCACTGCTGTTCCAAGTTCTACGGACTCTACTCAGAGTGATGAGGACTGTTGTATGATAGCACGACACAGGGAGAGAGTGCAGCAAGCCCTGCTTTTTAACTCAAAGAAGGCTTTGTCAGACCAATGTTTTGTCTTGGATCTATCACTGTGGTGAAAAAGTTTATCATTCAGAGAGAAAAGACAGCATCTCAACAAATAGTGATGATGGTAATGAAATTTTGTTACTGGTTTTAGAACTTGACAGGTTCCAAGATACATTCTAAATATATATGTTATCTCATTTAATCTATAAACAACACTGTAAAGTGGTTTTTATTGTGATTACTTAATTTACAAATGAGGACGTTGAGGCTCAGAGAGGTTGATAATTTTTCCAGGACAGGTAACCAGCAAACATTAGAATCGAGTTTTGACTCCAGGGCCCCAAAGGGTGCATTTCACCGTGTTCATCCTCAATTTGATGATTACTTGCAATAAGTAATTAGTCTGGACAGCTCCTCTGTGAAATAGGCAAGGTTTTCATTTTCCATAAAGGTTCTCCAGGAGTCTGAGGCTTTTTCAAATTATTATTTAAAACTTCAATTTGTGGTTTGTGGTTGTTAGTTCAAGGCAACATATCTACCTAAAATGGAACCTTTCTTCTCTTGAATTTACTGTATTTTCTAAAGCCTATAAATCTCAAAACTCTTGAAGATTGTACTTGGAGGCACTGTTGAAGGAATAAAATATATCACGTTCATGTTGGCCTCTAGAGGTCACAAATGCAACAGAATCTTGTTGCCTTCTCTGCTCTCCAAGAGTGTTTTTGACAGCCCACAAACCGCTATGGTTTTGATGCATGTGTGTGGTCACCATAATTCTTATGATTCTAATGATTGCATTACAAGAATAAGTTTGCTTACAAATATATCCAGAACTTTACTTTTTATACCAGCATTTTCCGAGTATTCATAGCTTTGGAGAACAGGAAAAAACAATAGAAAGATTTTTATTTTTATTTTTGGAACCTCTGCAAACTATTCATTCATTTATTTATTTTTTATAAAGATTTTATTTATTTATTTGACAGAGAGAGAGACAGTGAGAGAGGGAACACAAGCAGGGGGAGTGGGAGAGGGAGAAGCAGGCTTCCCGCTGAGCAGGGAGCCCGATGTGGGGCTCGATCCCAGGACCCTAAGATCATGACCTGAGCCGAAGGCAGTCGCTTAACCAACTGAGCCACCCAGGCACCCCAACTATTTTTTTTAATGCAGAAAGTGAGGTCATATTTTTCTGAGAAGACCCATTGGAATTATTTGCTATCACTTTTGGAACCTGGGTAAATCAATGTACCAATGACAAATAAAACACTTATTTTAGGGGCGCCTGGTTGGCTCAATTGTTAAGCGTCTGCCTCCGGCTCAGGTCATGGTCCCGGGGTCCTGGGATCGAGCCCCACATCGGGCTCCCTGCTCGGCGGGAAGCCTGCTTCTCCCTCTCCCACTCCCCCTGCTTGTGTTCCCTCTCTCGCCGTGTCTCTCTCTATGAAATAAATAAATAAACAAAACAAAACACTTATTTTAGAGATACAGGCAATGAAAATATTTGAAAAATAATTCATTTGTGTATAAAAATTAATGAGAAAGTATTGTTAGTTTACCATTTACACGAAATAGTTAAAACTTAAAATTAAGTTGGCTTAAATATTATGACAATATTTTAAGAAGCAATAAAGTTGGTGGTGAGTAGTGCTTTGAATTTTTTAGTATTTGAATTTTATGGTTTCCTAATAAAAATCTCTGCCACTTACTGGTCATTTATAGCGTGCTGGGTATCGTGCTAAATATTCTTTAAACATATGATCCCATTTATTTTCACAACAACCCTATGCAGACCTTTTGTTAAATTTAAAAATTGATGCCTTTTATTTGCTTGTTTTTTCTTAGAAAATGTTTCAAACTCTTTCTCACTATATATTAATTTGGAAAAAATAAACACAGCTATTTAAAATTTCAAGTAACTACATAAAATGAAAATATTTGTCAGTAAAGTACACATGTTCACATTGAGAGACAGTTAAAAAAAACAAAAAGGATTCCAGGCAGCTATTATTGCTATATCACTACCTAATTTTTGTTGGTGTTCCTTAGAGATGACTTCATAAAGCCACTTCTCAATATATGGCATGCTTTGAACTACAATAATGAACAGTATTTAGCTGCAACACCAACTAGGAAACAATATTGAAAATTACTCATGATGTCATTTTTACAGAGGAAAAGGTAAGACTCAATGGGATGGACAGATAGCATCAGGAGAACCTTCCTCTCCCTTCTGAGCTTGGTTCTGCAGTGTGGAAAGAGCATGCCTGGGCTTCAGGGTTCAGCCTGAGTTTAACAGGGCTGGGTTTAAATTCTGACTCCATTATTTTGGGCGAGTTATTTATTCTCTCTGAACCAGATTTCTCTGTGTGAAAGGGGAAAATTATATATCCTTAGAATGAAACTACCAGCATGGTGACCGCATGACCGGCCTTCATCCTCTTCACATTTCTCTGACAGGCCGTCATTAGCTCCTTAGCGTTATAGGGAAGAAGGAAGGAAGCAGTGATGAGGTGGAGTCTTTCCTACTCTCCATTATCTTCAGCGCTTCTTCTCCAGCAGGTGGGTTCTATCAGTGCTTGGCAGTCCCTATTGTTTAATTACGTGATTGGAAGAGGAAGGGGAGCACAGGGACTGCTGGCTGGCATCTGGATCAGTTGGCAAGAGCAGCTTGGAATAACATACCCTGGGAATCAGGGGTTTTGTACAATATGCCCTAGGGGTCTCAGGGCAATTCTTCAAATACAAAGGACAGCAAAAGAGAAATACTATTTGTAAAGTGGACAAGGAACACAGGATATGGGTTGGGAGATCAGGTTCCACATGGCAGCTCTGGAATCCTTTGCACCTTACTTAACCTTTCTGTGCCTCAGTTTCTTCATCTTCAACATGATGATTATTAGAGTCCTTACCTCCTGGGCTGTTGTGAAGTTTCCATGAGTTAATATGTGTAAAGCTTTAGAACGGAGCCTAAAATGTAAGCACTACAAGGTGTTTACTGCTGTTGTTAATGCTTACAAAATAAAACAACGCCAACGTGGCTGCCTAAGTTAAGAAAGTGTAAATTAGGCTTGTTAAAAAATGTCATTAATATCGGTTGTTTCCCCCAGCACCTTAAATTTTGATCCTGGTGTGTTGGTGTGAGAAACTGAAAACAATGCACAGTTGAAACCAGAGTGTAAATTTCAGGAGATGAAATAGAGCAGAACCACCATATTTATGGTTTTCACACCAAACCTAAATGAATCCAGGTTTGCTTTATAATGGCACCTGTTTGGTTTGGTTTGGTTTGGTTTTAAAGAGTAGGTGGTCCCTAAAAGCCAGTATGCCCTTTGTTAGTGTTTCAAAATGTCTGATGAAGATTCAACATTTGAACATAAGACCAGGCCAGGTGATTTTGTAGGCTTGATTTGTAAAATGCACTTAGAACCTCTGAAAAAGAGCACTAAATCTTGCCAAATCTAGTATCTAATATCTAAAAGACAATGATGGTCTTTCTTTTTTCCTTTTCTGTCTTTTCTTTTTTTCCCACTGTACACTAATTTAAGAAAAAAAGCTTGAAAAGTAGAGTAAGACCTGAATTTAGACTGCCTTTAATTGCGTGTGGGTAGATAATTTCCCTTACATCTAGATGAATTTTCTTTTTCTTTTCTTTTCTCGTCTTTCTTTTCTCTTTTCTTCTTTTCCTTCTTCCTTCCTTCTTTCTTTGAGACAGAGAGAGAGAGAGAGAGTGCATGTGCAAGCAGGGGGAGGGGCAGAGGAAGAGGGAGAGAGAGCATCCAAGCAGGCTCTACCTTCAGAGCAGAGCCCGATGAGAGGCTCAGTCTCATGACCCTGAGATCATGACCTGAGCTGAGATCATGACCTGAGCCGAGATCATGACCTGAGCCAAAATCAAGAGCTGGATGCTTACCCGACTGAGCCACCCAGGTGCCCCTAGGTGAGTTTTCATATAGATAGCTATAGTTACCTCAACTCAATGCAATAATGAAACATTCTCTATTAAAACTCTCATTTGTGGGGCTCCTCTAGTTCCACTAAGAGCACCGTCACTCACCCAGTTTTCCATCTTGGACACCTTTGAGTCATTGTTTCGATCACAGACTCTTGTTAAATCTACTTCAGGAAAAACTCTGAAGTCTCTTTCATTCCCAGAGCCAGCCTCACCCTCTGCCACTCTTTGCCCTACAGCTTATGCTTGGCATGTTGGATACTCTAGGCACTTTCATGGTTTTGGGTCTCAAATCTAAAATGCTGCAATAAGATTTCTGTAATGTATTCTTTTAGTTAGTTCTAGAATCTCAGTTTAGATTAATTACAGAAATCAGCATTCTTTCTAGCAACCCAGGAGATCCTCCCTTCGTTTCCTGAGGTAATGGGTGTCCTGAAACATGGGAAATGCTCCATGAATGTTTGTTGATTGAATGAATGTACCCCCGAAAGGGTGCTAATTTACTCATGTGCCAAAAATGGCTTCACACAAGGTGGTTTCTTTCTTTCTTTCTTTTGAAAATCAGTTTTTATACGAGGTGGTTTCAATTATGAAGTAGTTCTGAGCAACAAAATACAAACATAATTTAATTGAATTAATGGCTAGGAGAGATTCTAGTGTCAAAAGCATGCATATCTTAGGAAATCTAAGATTTGAAGAGAAGTATTAGTGAAGACTAAGTTTTTCTAACACCCAGAGAGAGTAATCAATTATATCTGCAATCAGGTATTTTTTTCTAATGCGATAGGAGTGAGAGCCAATTCCCCTCCAATACCCCCGCTCCCCCAAGTCTAAGGCAGGAATGGCCAGCTGTCCACCAGAGATTTTTGCTCCACTCTCCGTAGTGTCGAGCGGTTTCTAGGAGCTAGCTGTGCAGACAGTCCTTCCAGGTGTTGGTGGTGCGATGTCATTAGTTCCTGCCAGTGCATCATAGGGGTCGTGAGTTACTTTACCTCTGGACTAAGAAGGTGAAGAAGTGGTATGCCTTCTCTATCTTTCTCCATCTCCCAGCTGACATCAGAGGACTACAAGACTTCTAGCAAGGGACAGAGAAACAAGGTGGAAAGAGGCTTTGTTAAATTAACGTTTGTTCAGTAGAGGCTAGGCTGTTTAAGAGTGAGCCCAGAGTCAACAGAAGACCCCAAAGGAATTGAAATAGAGAAGTTTGTTACCCATAGGTCCTGAGGAGGTGCACAGCACGCACAGCACGCACAGCCTGCACAGCACGCACAGCACATACAGCCTGCACAGCCTACAGAGCACGCACAGCCTACACAACACGCACAGCCTGCACAGCCTGCACAGCCTACAGAGCACGCACAGCCTACACAACACGCACAGCCTGCACAGCCTGCACAGCACGCACAGCACGCACAGCCTACACAGCACGCACAGCACGCACAGCACGCACAGCCTGCACAGCACGCACACCACGCACAGCCTGCACAGCACGCACATCATGCACAGCACGCACAGCACACACAGCCTGCACAGCACGCACATCATGCACAGCACGCACAGCTTGCACAGCACGCACAGCCTGCACAGCCTACAGAGCACGCACAGCCTACACAACACGCATAGCCTGCATAGCCTACACAGCAGGCACAGCACGCACAGCCTGCACAGCACGCACACCACGCACAGCACACACAGCCTGCACAGCCTGCACAGCACGCACACCACGCACAGCACACACAGCCTGCACAGCACGCACATCATGCACAGCACGCACAGCTTGCACAGCACACACAGCCTGCACAGCCTACAGAGCACGCACAGCCTACACAGCACGCATAGCCTGCACAGCCTACACAGCCTGCACAGCACGCACAGCCTGCACAGCCTGCACAGCACGCACAGCACGCACAGCACGCACAGCCTGCACAGCACGCACAGCCTGCACAGCCTACACAGCACGCACATCACGCACATCATGCACAGCCTGCATAGCACGCACAGCACGCACAGCCTACGCAGCATGCACAGCATGCCTCAAGGGCCTTGAGGGGACGTAAAGGCAGGTACTGGCAGACGGAGCAGCTGCATTCGAAGCACATGTGTCTAGAAGGTTCTAGGTGGTTCCCTGGGGTTCCCAGGCTAAGGCCAGATTGGTCATTTCAAGCGAAAAGTACGCATGTCTTAAGGTGGTTGGGGGAGTCACATTAGGAACTTAGAGTTGCTTGTGACTCTGTGGGCTGTTACCTGGGGCATGCGCTAGAGGGGGAGGCTGACATCAGCCCAAATTCTCTGCAGGCCACTTAGCCACACAAAATGGATGCTGAAGCACCTATGTTAGGGAGTAGTTTAGTCAAACTTTGAATAATCATCAAACGGAGGAAAGCCACCTTCACACCAGGAATATGTGCAATGGACTCTTATTTGAACATGAGATAGACTTTAACTATATTAGACCACCAGAACGGTGGGGTGTATTTGTTATAGCTGCTAGTGTTCCTCTAATACACTGTCCTAGTCCTCTGTGTGCAGAGATTGACTCTACAGTAATACTGCATGTCCTACAGGCTGGGGCTGTGTCTCATAAATTTTTGTACCCACCATAATACTTAATATAGGGCTGAACACATTCCTTTCAATTCATAACCATCTAGGTTTATAAAAACATGGATATCAGATGATTGAAACCATCTTCTGTGAAATATCTCTTGCTGTCTTCTTAATACATAAAACAGTAGTTTGGATGGTAAATCATCTGACTTGATTGCTAGTTGTTTTTTTTTCAATAACAAACTTTATTGAAGAATTTTCAGCCCAAGCTTTGACTTTACAACTTTCCTGACAGTCTTACCTCATATTCCCCAAAGCAGAAATGACTAGCCCTTCTTTCAAGCTTATAAAAACATTTTCTGGGGCACCTGGGTGGCTCAGTCAGTTAGGTGTCTGCCTCCGGCTTGGGTCATGATCCTGGGGTCCTGGGATTGAGTCCCGCATTGGGCTCCCTGCTCAGCAGGGAGTCTGCTTCTCCCTCTGCCTGCCGCTCCCCCTGCTTGCACTCTCTCTCTCTCTCTGTGTCAAATAAAATCTTTAAAATAAAATAAAATAAAATAAAATAAAATAAAATAAAATAAAAACATTTTCTGTGGTAACTACAATGCGGTATTGCTCTAAGTTGCTTTATATCTGTTTCTCTCTACCATAAACTCTTTGAAATAGGCACCATATCAAATGCATCTTTTTATCTCAACAACCTAGAAGTTCAGCATTGGTAAGACTTGACTTCTGCTCTCAAGGTGCTGTCTTTCACCTACTAGTAGGTGAGGAATAGATGTTTCAATTCTTAGCTGTGTGTGTTACTTTCTCTCCCTAAACTAAGACTGCTGAAACAGACTGTGATTTGTTATCAAGAGGAAAATTGTCTGAAATGAGATCAGGATAATAAAATGATAAAAAAGTTAAAATGTATCAAAATCTTGCCAATATGCAAATCTGGGCAAAAAAAAATCATGTTTTAAAATAGAATGGCTACTACTGTTTCTAAAGATGGATTCATAAATGAGAGGTGAGCAGGACACTCACATATTTGAAAAACCTGGTATTACACCATGTGTTAACTAACAGAGAAAATTTTTAGAGAGGTGGAATGATAAAATAGAGCATGGCTAGATTGTGAGTCTTTATTCTAAAATGGACTGCCTATATATTATTGGGTAAGTTACTGGTCATTTAACTTTTCTGAGCATGAAACTTTCTTATCTGTGAAATGGGATTATTGATCACTCATTCTAATATCATGGTTTAATGACTCATTTTGAATGCAGGATGATTAAAGAATATGATGTTCATTTAAAATGTTTTGTCTAGTCCTTATTTTACTCAAATATATTATTTTTTAAAAAGATTTGTGGTATTTTAAGTATTTGCAATCACATTAATCTTGGGGCTTACTTTCTTATCTTGTTTTTCAATTACCTTTTAAATAATGTAATTTATTTTACTTATTTTGACTTAAAATTACTTATTTTGATTTGATTTAAATATATGTAAAAGTATAAAGAAGACAGCTTAAATTACTATAGTCCTTCACCAAAAGAAAGTAACCACTGTTCATATTTTGTTATAGATTCTTTCAGTATTTTAATTATATATATTCAGTTGTACTGCATATAAATATATTCTCTTTTTTTCCCTTCCTTCCTTCCTTCTTTTTTTTTTTTTTAAAGATTTTATTTATTTGACAGAGAGAGACACAATGAGAGAGGGAACACAAGCAGGGGGAGTGGCAGAGGGAGAAGCAGGCTTCCCGTGGAGCAGGGAGCCCGATGTGGGGCTCAGATCCCAGGACCCTAGGATCAAGACCTGAGCTGAAGGCAGATGCTTAATGACTGAGCCACCCAGGCACCGTTCCTTCTTGCTTTTTGATTTTAACATTATCTTTAGAACATTTTTCTTGGTCATCGATTTGATATTCCTTTGTATGGAAGATCCAGAGTTTATTTAACTCTTTCCCTGAGATTAGTTTAGTTATTTAGTTATTTTCACATTTTTAGTTAGAAAAAAGCTACTCTAAATAGATATCATTCCCCTCAGGCTCTGTTTGTGAAAGCTGATCATGAAATATTTAAAGTGCACTTCAAGTAGAAAAGAGTAAAATTCCATATTCCTAAGTTAGTTTTCTACATATGACAAGTCAGGTTGACATTTACCATCATCTATAACTTACATTTTACTCTTAATGAAAAATGCCTTAATTACTAGTAAAGCAAAATAAACTGGAAAAGCCAAATAGCAAGAGAGCACCTTTAATGAGTCTGAAAGTATTTCTAGAAACATTCTTAAATAAGTGATTAGAAGAATTTATGTTTTATTCTTTTAAGAAATTATTAATTGAGGGGCACCTTGGTGGCTCAGTGGGTTAATGTCTGCCTTTCAGCACAGGTCATGATTCTGGGTTCCTGGGATCGAGCCCCATGTCCCTGGGCTCTCTGCTCAGTGGGGAGTCTGCTTCTGCCTCTCCTTCTGCCCTCCCCCTGCTCATGCTCCCTCTCTCAAATAAATAAATAAAATCTTTTTTAAAAAAGAAATTATTAATTGGAAAAAGATTATGAATTGAAGTGGCATTGAGTTACATAAAGTAAAAAATGCATTTCTAAACTTTTCTTTCAAAAGCATATCATCGTATTTAGTCACTATTATCTTTTTATTTCTCACTAAATAATGATGGATAATGATGGATAGAAAGAACCATTTGTAAAAAGTTGCTTCGCATTCACAGTATTTCCTACAGATGAAGATTTCATTATTTGGATTAAAAAAACTACACATTTCCAAATATTGTTCTGAAAAAAATTCATCCTGAGTGAAAAGTTATTACTACACATTATTTAAAGAGGTTGAGCACTCTGCGGTGCCAGTGGCATGGTGTGCTGGAAGGGCATGGTTCCAGAACTTGGAAAATCTTTTTATCTTGGTTTTGTGACTGCTTAGCTGTTTGATTGTGAGTCAGTCAACCCCCTTGAGCTTCAGGTTCCATATTGGTAAATGAAAGGATTTGAGAACATAACAACTCAATTCACTTTCAGCTCAAATTTTATGGATCTCTGCTTCTCTTTTTCTAAGATGAGGAAACAGAAACAGGCTGTATTGGAGAAGAATAGATTATGATTCATGATATGATACACTGATTGCAGAAATGGCCCTAATTCTCCAGTATCCATATCCATTACAATGTGACCTTGAATTTCTCCTCATTGAAAGGTAGAGTTTAGTTCCCTCCTCTTTAAATCATGCTGGTCTTATAACTTGTTTTGGCTGGTAGAATTTGCAGAAGTGAAGCTGTACACAGTTCTGAGCCAAGCTTCACTAGGCCTTGTGAGTTTTCACTCTGCCTCGCTAAACCTTACCTCTGCCTTGAGAATGAGCCTGTTGAAGGATGTAGAGATCATGAGTCAGCCCAGTTGTCACAGCCTAGGACCTGACTACAAAAGCAGGAGTGAATCTAGCTGTGACCAAAAGAACCACCCAATCACCAGGAGAATCCTGAACTAAATAATTGCTTATCATTTAAAACCATTGAGTGATGTAGATGTTTGTTATGCAGCATCATTGTGGCAAATAGATAGCTGGTACATAATCCTCTAGAGCTTTTTCAGAAAGCTTGCCATTTGCCCTTATTCTTGAGATTTCAAGCATGGGGATCATTTTCTCCTACCCCTCCAGCATCTCACCCAAAGGCATTTGGTCCTGGAGGCATTTTGCATGATTTTAATGGTTGAAGTCATCATTTCTCCCCTCTCTGTCACGCCAAAGCTGCTCCTTATCTATTTCCTATCTTTTTTTTTTTTTTAAAGATTTTATTTATTTGCGAGAGAGAGAATGAGAAACAGAGAGCATGAGAGGGAGGAGGGTCAGAGGGAGAAGCAGACTCCCTGCTGAGCAGGGAGCCTGATGCGGGACTCGATCCCAGGACTCCAGGATCATGACCTGAGCTGAAGGCAGTCGCTTAACCAACTGAGCCACCCAGGCACCCTCTATTTCTTATCTTGATAAACATAGTATCAAAACTCTCTCAGGTTTCTTCCAACCAGAAACAATTTTGGAGACACACCTAATGCTTCTTTTTCTTCTCCATTGCCTCCTTTCCCCCTTTTCATTGCTGCCGTCTTCGTTTTAGCTTTAGCCTCTTGCTTCAGAACAGTTGCATCAACTTTCTAACTGATTGCTCTTTGCATATGAACTCTCCCATGAGCTAAGCCTGGGAGCCTGGGAAAAACAAGGGCACATGCTAAACTTTCCATAGAGAAATGTATCATTGTTGGAAACCTGATTGAACTCTCAAAAGCACACAAATCAGCTATATACAATACAGAACCCAGGTCAACAGTTTTGTTAAATCTGCGATAATAATAATAATAAAAATCTTTAAAATCTCAGCAATACAGAAAAGAAAAACCAACCATGACCGTATCTAAATAATTTGCTTTGCTAAAATATTATTTCTTCAGGGGAACTTAAATACTTGCTGGGAAATTTAATGAACAAATTCATTAATCATGGCACTGAAATTACTGACTAAAATGCTATTTTTTTAAAAATAAAAGTTTTTGTTTATCTTTCCACTCCCAGGCGCATACAGACATACTCAGCAAATATTTGTTGTTGTTGTTTTGCTTCATTTTAATCATTAGTGCTTATCTGTTTAAATTTCACAAGGGTGGTGGATTTCACATTGTTGCATTAATGCCATACTTAGATTCCGTAACTATTTTCACATACCAATGTGTGTAATCAAGGCAGGAGATATTGAAACTGACACATGGTTTTTCTTCAATCAGAACTAGAAACACTTTATTTTGTGGCTTTTTGAAAAGTACACTTCTGTGTGTGAATATCAGCCTCTGTTTTCAAAGATTGGAACAGCTACAAAATGAAAACAGGGTCTGTGGTTGTTAAGACAGATGCTGGGCTTACAGTAAAAGTAAATAGGATTCTGTGGCTGGCACCTGATTTTTGGTGAAGATCAAAAGGATGGAAAGAAAATCTACTCACTGCTGAGAAAAGGAATCTGGGGTCTTTTGAATCATCATTAAAGTGTTGACCAGATGCGCAGATTTCTGGGAAAGAGTCCTCTAGTGCAGGGGTTCCCAAATCTGAAATGCCATTAGGGCCACCTGGAGAGTGTCTCAATAAAAGCAACAGATTCCTCAGCTTGACCCTGTAGTGTGGCCCAGTCATCTGCCTTCTCCGAAAGCTGACCAGGTGATTTCAATTGTCAGGCATATTTGGGCTTGAGTGTAGGATAGGAAGCTATATCCTATTTTTGAAGAGCAGTGGTAGTTTTCCCAGTGCTAATTTTCTGAAGTCTCCAGATAAGTTTTTTTTTTTTTTTTTGAAGAAAAAGATACGTAAGAAAGAGGAATTTTTTCTCCCCTGAAACTGACTTTTTTCTTGGGTGGGGGGTAGTTTTTAAGAAATTATATAGACCTCTGTTGTGAAACCTAAAAATGTCAAAGTCATAGAAACAAAGAGTGGAATGGTGGCTACTAAAGGGCTGGGAGTGAGGGAAATAGGGAAAAGTTAATCAAGAGTATAAACTTCCAGTTATAAAATGAGAAAGTTCTGGAGAGCTAATGTATAGCATGGTGGCTATAGTTAATAATGTATACTTGAATTTTGCTAGGACAGTAGATTCTAAATGTCTTTACCACATACACACAAAGACTATGTGAGGTGATGGATATGTTAATTAGCTTGACAATATATACCTCTATCAAATTATTATGTTGTACACTTTAAATATGTACAATTTTTGTTTGTCAATCATACCTCAGTGAAGGTGGAAAAAAAACATTTAAAAAAACTAAGCTGGGGGTGCCTGGGTGGCTCAGTCATTAAGCAGCTGCCTTCGGCTCAGGTCGTGATCACAGGGTTCCTGGATTGAGCCCCACATTGGGCTCCCTGTTCAGTGAGGAGTTTGCTTCCCCTTCTCCCTCTGCCTCTCCCCTGGCTCATGCTCTTTCCTCCCCCTTCCTCTCTCTCTCTGTGTCAAATAAATAAATAAAATCTTTTTTTAAAAAAAAAGCTAAGCTAAAAAAAACCTTGTAGGTCATGTCTGCTTATGACAAGTTTTGGTTATAAACCTTTAAAACCAAATTTCTCTATTTGACCAGAGGAGAAAATCATTTATTTTGCATGATTATAATCCTTACTTCCTTTATTTTGCCATCTGGGCATCTTATGACAGGGGATATTATGAAATGTTAAAAAACATTATACTTATTGTTTCATAAGGCTTATTTGCAATGCCATGTTGTTTATTTTGTACAGGAAGTTAAAAGCTCCCTTTAAGCCAGTAAGTTATCAGCTGTGACAGTTGACTGCAAAAAAGAGAATTCCTGAAAAAGAAAGGAAGATACACATCCTTTCTGGGAAAGGTTGGTCTGAAAACAAGTTCTAAAAACTCAAGAATTTCCCTAGGGACGATGGGTTGACGATGGGTTGAATTTTGTCAAAGCACTGGCTGCCGTCATTAAAAAAAAAAAAATCAACTGCCAAAGTTTTAGCTAAAACCACTGAACTGTCAAGAATCAACTAGCGGGATGGGAAGAATGAAGCGGGGGAAATCGGAGGGGTAGACGAACCATGAGAGACGATGGACTCTGAAAAACACACTGAGGGTTCTAGAGGGGAGGGGGGTGGGAGGATGGGTTGGCCTGGTGGTGGGTATTGAGGAGGGCACATTCTGCATGGAGCACTGGGTGTTATGCACAAACAATGAATCATGGAACACTTCATCTAGAACTAATGATGTAATGTATGGGGATTAACATAAGAATAATAAAAAAAAAAGAACTCAGTGATTACTTTTTCTCCCAGATAACTTGAGTTTCATATTGAGATTATTCTTCCATCTGTAGTTCTTAGGATAAGAAAAATTACTTTATAATGTTTGGTCATTAATAAGAACTCAGTGATTATAAAGAAGATGTGGTATATATATACAATGGAATATTATGCAGCCATCAAAAGGAATGAGATCTTGCCATTTGCAACGACGTGGATGGAACTGGAGGGTATTATGTTGAGTGAAATAAGTCAAACAGAGAAAGACATATATGATCTCACTGATATGAGGAATTCTTAATCGCAGGAAACAAACTGAGTGTTGTTGGAGTGGGGGGTGGGGTGGGAGGGATGGGGTGACTGGGTGATAGACACTGGGGAGGGTATGTGCTCTGGTAAGCCCTGTGAATTGTGCAAGACTGTTGAATCTCAGATCTGTACCTCTGAGACAAATAATGCAATATATGTTAAGAAAAAAAAAAGAAGAAGAAGGTAGCGGGAGGGGAAGAATGAAGCGGGGGAAATCGGAGGGGTAGACGAACCATGAGAGACGATGGACTCTGAAAAACACACTGAGGGTTCTAGAGGGGAGGGGGGTGGGAGGATGGGTTAGCCTGGTGGTGGGTATTGAGGAGGGCACATTCTGCATGGAGCACTGGGTGTTATGCACAAACAATGAATCATGGAACACTTCATCTAAAACTAATGATGTAATGTATGGGGATTAACATAAGAATAAAAAAAAAAAAAGAATCAACTAGATGGCAGTCTACCTGTCCTGATAAAGCTGAAATATTAAAACACAGGTGAGTGGGAGCACACGAAGCAGCAACAGTTCTTCAATATGCCTGTTTCTACTTGGAGTACTTCTTAAAGGAGCCGATATATATACGGCCACGGCCTAGGCTTACTGCATCTTTTAATGATGTTTTGAACCAAGCATAAATTCCTAAAAGACAATCCGGTGGGTGAGTCAAGAATAAAAGCCAGAGATTGATGTTGGGTATGAAATAAAGTAGAGTTGTAGTTATTCAGCAAATGCTTCTCTATTGGCAAGTTTCTTTAGTCCACACCAACAGTTGTGAAACGCTACATATTTGCTATTATGACTGATGCAGAGTTTCTTGGTCCTTTGAAATTTATTTTTATTCATTTAGTTGACAGATGTGAATATCCAGCGTGTGCTCTGTGGTAGGGATACAGGAGGAGATAGTTTCTTGCCATCAGCAGCCTTTTGGTTTAGATAAACTAATGGCTAAGTCTGGCCCGTCTCCTGTTTTGTGAATAAAGTCTTATTGGGAGACAGCCACAGCTCATTTGTTTACGTATTGAGCAGGGCTGCTTCCACAGTTACGACGACGGAGTGAGCAGTTGTGACAGTCTGTGTGGCTTTACAGAAAAAGATTGCTCACCCTGGCCTGGGTTCTTTCTGAAGCAGTAAATCTAGAATAGAGAAGGTAAAGACACAAAAACATCAATCCCATATATTAAAAAAAAAAAACAACACAGTGCCATACGTATAGTAGATACTGAAAAATCTTTTAACTGGATAGAAAATATCTTTTGTTGGCTAGCTCAAACTGTTATAACACCACATTAACAAACCCGAGACCACGTACTTGATCCTCACATGAGAGAGTATCCTCACAATCTAGTCTGTGAACACAGATTTAAAATATCAATGCCAGTGGACTATGGTGCAAAATCATGGTGTTGGTTCGAAGGGTGACAGGTTGAAAACATGTGATTTATCAATGCAATTTTTTTAACATGACAAAGTAACTTAAAACGTAGCCCTTTTTGATGCTGGGCTCATAGTGCCTTTGTGGGTTACGCTGAGAAAGAAGTGTTGGGAAGGAGTAATGGCAGAGAGGAAAGGGACAGCAAGGAGGTGGTAGCCCCTCTAGTCTTTCTGCTTAGTGGGAGTGGCTGATGTCACAGCCAGATCACTATCCACTTGGAAGACGTTTTCGTTGAAAAGAGTCAAGAGTCTCATCTTGTCAGACAAAATTAAGGGACAGGGGCATGCTAGTTTAAGTATCTCCGGTATTGCCCCTGAGTGAGAAAATGAACAACTCTTAATTTCATTGAGTCACCAAAGAATACAAGATCTCATTTTTTAAAAATTAAATTAGCTTTACTTGTTCATAATTTGATTTATGATGTCAGACTTGTTGAAACATAAAAATTGTCTGGTTTTCGGGCGCCTGGGTGGCTCAGATGGTTAAGCGTCTGCCTTCGGCTCAGGTCATGATCCCAGGGTCCTGGGATCGAGTCCCGCATCGGGCTCCCTGCTCCTTGGGAGCCTGCTTCTCCCTCTGCCTCTCTCTCTCTCTCTCTCTGTCTCTCATGAATAAATAAATAAAAATCTTTAAAAAAAATTGTCTGGTTTTCAATAAATAGGGGTGACCAATTCAAGCAAATGACTTCACTTGAGCCAGGAAAAATCAAGTCAAATCTCAGTAAAAGGTCTAGAGAAGAGAAATACCATCTTAGGAGAGTAAATTCACTTAAAATGATGAAACTTTGTGAATTAGGCAGACTATCTGGTTTCAGGACTTAGGCCTTCAATCTGGATATCATGGGCTCATTGCTATTTCACTGTAAGTTAGCTTCCTGCCTTTGCTTTGTCTTGAAAAAAAATTTTTTTAACATAATCAAACATCCCAATTGACTATATAGCTCTCTTCATTTTCTTCTTCTACTTAAAAAAGGAACTGTGATTTTAGGAAATTCAATTTTTTTCTTAGAAAAAAAAATCTCCATAATAAAATGGTAAATTAATGGTAAAATTAATAAGTAGTTGAGAAGTCCAAATATATGCTGATGTATATAAATACAAAAAGGGTTCCCCCCCTCTTGTTTTTACAAGATTATTCTTATTGGTGGTTCTTTCTAGTTCTTGTGTCTTTCAACTCTCTGTCCAATATGGTTGGGTTGACAGCTAGAGTTGTCCCAACTTTCCATCCCTCCTGAGATCAGGGGAAGTACATTTTCTCTGATACTGTTTTCCTTCTTTTATAAAATCTGGATTATTATAATACCTAACTAGGTTTCTCATGAGGATTAATAACACAGTACATGTAAAACACTTACCAAAGCACCTAGCATATAGTAAATGTTAAATAAATATTAATTATTACAATTCAAAGTCCAAAATAAAGCATGGCAAACATTTCCCTACCCAAGCAGTGATTGTGAATTTGAGGGCATGTGCCCTTTGCCAGAAATCAGAACTTGTGGGTTTAAATCTCAATATGGGATTCTAAATGTTTAATTCAGGGGAATCCAGCCTATTTTTCTTTCTTTTTTTTTCCTTCGGTATAAATTTTATTTTATTTTATTTTAAATTCCATTAATTAACATACAGTGTATTATTAGTTTCAGAGGTAGAGTTTAGTGATTCATCAGTTGCATATAACACCCAGTGCTCATTACATCAAGTGCCCTCCTTAATGCCCATCACCCAGTTACCCCATCCTCCCACCCACCTCCCCTCCAGCGACCCTCAGTTTGTTTCCTATAGTTAAGAGTCTCTTATGGTTTGCCTCCCTCTCTGATTTCATCTTATTTTATTTTTCCCTCCCTTCCCCTATGATCCTCTGTTTTGTTTCTTATATTCCACACATGAGTGAAATCATATAATTGGCTTTCTCTGATTGGCTTATTTCGCTTCACCTAATACCCTCTACTTCCATCCACCTCATTGCAAATGGTAAGATTTCATTTTTTTCATGGCTAATATTCCATTGTGTGTGTGTGTGTGTATGTGTGTATATATATGTGTGTATATATATATATATACACACATCTTCTTTATCCATTCATGTTGATGGACATCTGGGCTCCTTCCATAGTTTGGCTGTTGTGGACATTGCTGCTATAAACATTGGGGTGCAGGTGTCCCTTGGGATTACTATGTTTGTATCCTTTGGGTAAATAGTAGTGCAATTGCTGGGTCATAGGGTAGCTCTATTTTTAACTTTTTGAGGAACCTCCATACTGTTTTCCAGGGTCAGCCTATTTTTCTGAGCAGGAATAATTTCTTCTGAAGTCCCAGAACCCTTGGGTGTGGTGGGATATGGGTTGTCTTGTTAGGGCTGGGCAGAGAGAAGTAGAGAGGCCTCATCTTCTCAGGAAAGGAGACGGTGGTTTAGAGGTTCTAACCATTCCAGGTAGGTTTTGAATTAAGTCTAGGACCCAGGTAACAGACATGATGCTAAAGACCTGGAGAGGCTAAGGATGGCTCTTGCAATGAGTATGTGTACTGTCAATCAGAATGGGTATGTTGTAAAGGGGATATGACACAATCTGGGAAGGCAGCTATTCACTTCCTATAATTTGATTTGTTGACAACGGAGTGAGTGGTTGGATGACTGGTACCACCAGGGAGCTCCTTAGAAAAGAATGAGGATGTATGGTTGCAGATATCTGGAAGGCCCACTGTGCTGCGTGCTTTAGGTAGGTTATCCCAGTGAGCATCGCAACAGCCGTACCAGGTGGTTATTATTCCTTCAGTTCACAGATGATTAAATAGAGGCCACGAGAGTTTAAGCAGTTCTCTTGAGACCTCATAGCAAGTAAATGGCAGGGTTGGGATGAAGATTTCGTTCTCAGACTCTACAGTTCATGTCCTTGTATTTTATTTTTTAATTATAAACACCACCTTCCTTTAAAATAGGATGTGCAGACAAAAAGAAGCAAACACACAGAGAGAAAATTCATAGGCTCAATACCTGGGATTATGGGATTGAGAAAGAACCTCAAAGAAAAACCCTAAAGCTCAGGGCACAAGAAACTGAAAGTGGAGACTGAGCCATATTAACCAAAATTTTGATTTGTGATTGGGAAGTCAGCCAGAGCTGCTGTGCTTTTCACCCTTCTTCTTACTGCCTCGGGCACACCTCTTACATACAGTGACATGGTTGGGAGACAACGTAATGTCATGGAAAAAGCCCAGACTTCAGTGCTGGATGAACTCCGGCTGGAATCTTGGCAATACAGTTGCTGGCTCTGTGACGTTAGGCAAATCACTTAGCCTCTCTTAATCTGTTGAATGGGGATAATCTCACGTGTAATTGAAAAGAAAAACTGCAAACAACCTAGTATAATTATAACAGTAATCATTTGTAATCTCCAAAACCCCCTGCTTTTTCACTGTGAAACTAATCCTTCCCCCTCCCTGAATGATCTTATGTCCAAGGGAAATAGACTCTGAAGTGGAAATTTGCATGTAGGAGATTTATTTGGAAGTGACCTCAGGAACATCACCTGTAAAGGAAAGAGGGAAGCCGGACAGGGCAGTGGGATAAGTTGATCTGTGATACATTTGCAACATGTCTCCACTGATCCCTTTCCTCACTCAAAAGCTGAGATGACACTTCAGAAGTGCCCCGCATCGAGCCTTTGTACCCTTGTCCTCCAGTCATTGAGTGCACCTGCCCCCAGGGACAGGGCATGACTTTTGGGCAGACACCTCTCTTTGGCCAGGGGCCATTCTTTGAAAGGGACTCAGCTGTGAGTGTCATCTGGCAACATCCTTGGCAGCTAGGGGAAGTGCCCCCAACCTCCTTCATTGCTTCCTTCTCCTAGCTCAGCCCTTCAGTGTGGGGGATGGAGCATTCACAATTACTGAGTATCTTTTGGGTGCCTGGCACCGTGGTAGGCATGTCATGTATATCATCCTATTTAACCCCCAAACAGTTCTCCGAAGTAAGAGGAAACTTATAGAGTAACTTGGCCAAAGTAGCAAGAGCCAGAGCCATGTCTTCAATGCAAAGCAGTTCATGGCCAAAGGCCATGTTCCTTCTGTAACATTACTACTTCTTCCTTGCCCATCACCCTCACTTGACCTATGGTTTCCAATATTACTATTTCTAATAGTCCTTCAGCAGATATCTCAAAACTATGCCTTACCACATAGCTTTCTGGAAATGTGTATATTTTATTTAAAAATACCTGCATCATCCTTTTTAATACACTGTATTTAATTTGCAGGGAGTTTTATGGTTTAAAATCTAGTAATCATCAAGGATCTATAAATATCAAGGTGAAGACAAAATAATTTCATTATGTTCATCAGGAGCTCGCTAATTTAATTTTGAATCTTTTCATCCAAAATCCTTGCAATATGATAAAAATATATCTTTAGATTGGGATTAGTTTCTTAGATCTGACATGAGTGACTAAATTCTGGCCTCCTTCATTTTCGGTAAGGACTTGGGAGAGCAGTCATGTAACCGAAGAAATTTATCAGACTAGTCAACTAGAGAGTTTATTATTTTTTTATTTTTAATTTTTTAAAGTTAATTATTATTTTTTTTAATGAGGATAGTAAAGTGATGTCAACTTAGTAACAGATAAAAGGTAATTTTCTCTTCTTGATATCTTTTCCCTGTGAATTCTTACAGCAGTTTCTAGCCTAAAACAGGTCATAGTTGGTTTTTTTTTTTTTCCTTTTAAAAAGAAGTGCCAAAAGGAGAACATGTTTCTTGGTCCAATATATGCCCTCCAGAACTATTGACAGTTCAATGAATTTTAAACCAATTTCTGGTTCTTTCCTTACTTTAACTGAAATATTTAAGGTATCTTTGAAAAACTCTTGTGAGTTAGTCCTATAAATTATCTCTAAAATATATTGCTGTGAATCCAATTTTCATACCGGTGTTTTTTGTTTTTGTTTTTTTTTCCCTACTGTAAAATGTAATGTAATTCTCTAGTATTCCTTGGCCACTAAATTTCCAAGTCCCAGAAGCTTCTGGTTTTCTACACCCATCTACCACCCCAACAAATCCTGCATATTACAGAGATGCCTCCATAGAATGTTGAAAAGATCTTACTGTTTCTTTGCCTTCATGGATGGAGCTATTTTCTTGTTTTGTACATTTCTCTACAAAGAATGGATTTAAGAAACAAAACCCACCTTTTCAAAGTCAAGATCATGGTCCTCAATGGAGAAATGTGACAAAATCCTTAGGCAAAGTCCATAGCCATATGCCACCTTTCCTAACATCTAGGACAATGGCAGCAGTGAGGATTGGTTTCTGACCCAGTATGTGATTTTCTTTATCAGGTAGTTCACTCTTACTCCTCACACTTGGAGCTAGTCTCCTGGTCAGTCCTTCCCAAAGATTCTTCTCTGCTAGAGTCTCTTAAAAATTTAGTTCATACAGACTGGGCCCCCAGCATTATAGCAATATAACTTCTGCAAGGCTTTCTTTGTTTCTCTAATGCCATCTCTTTCTCTGTTCTTTTATGTAATTTAAAACCAATAGTATTTTTTCAGTACCTTACTAGTTAAGCGTTTTCCATCAGTTCCTCAAAAAAAGAGAGTTTTTGGGTTTTGACCACCCTGATTAGTAAAAACGTTGAAGCACAAAATGATTTAAAGTTTGTATGCTTTAAAGATCAAGTAATTAAAAAATACCCTTTGTTCTTAGTTTTATGTGTAGGAAAATGTTGAGGTTAATTCGCTGACCATGTGGGATAATTTGACTCTCAATCAGTAAATTTAGAAGATCTTTCATAACATAAAAAAGATCCAGCCCTGCCAAGGACAAATGACTGGCACTGAAATTCCTTTGTTAGCTTAAGTCACTGACATGTAAAACAAAAGAAAATTCTTTGGCAGAAAACACAGGAATGTCCAGATGGTTTCTATCTATTTTCTCATTGATTGTATAATTAAAATCCCCTTTAATCATCAGAAAAATTGAGATAGAATGTTTGTAATAGAACAGCACTGTGTTTTGAAGAAATCCTTCTTCTGTGGTAGGTTCACTAGTAATGAAGTACTGGCAGCAACTATTTTGTGAATTTGCCTATGGAGAAAAAATATCCAGATAGTTCAAGAGGGGATAGATTGCCTATTTGTAGCATTGTTGGTTGTGCCAGATAAGATCAAACACCGATCCACCAAAATGAATATGAATTAGTGGCTATCAACTGCCTTTTAGGTGGTATTTCCCTTTACCTGCCGCAGAATCCACACCTTTGATGAATTGAGAGGTGGACTAGTTCATTGTGAGGTTAGTTACTAATGAAAGCACCAATAAACTAGTTAGTAAACTACTTATAATGCATGTCATCAGCAGTTATGGGATGTAATTTATTTACCCAGGAAACACTGACCTAATCTTGCTAAACTCTATTCTGTGAAATTATGTGCCAGTTGATCCACCTAAATGATACTGGTCAGCAGAACTACATTCCCATGTGTTCCTTCCTTCTCCATTCCATCTACTGATCACTCGATTATATATTATTACTCTCTACATATAGAATGTACATGGATATGCATGGTTTTACACTTGATCTTGGCCAAAAGGCCAAAACGTGTTTATATGCATGGTTTTAGTTGGTGGATGGCTTTATCTTTTTAGGTTGAGTGACTACTTAGAACTTTATGGGGAACTTACACAACATTCTATCTATATGTTTATGTCCTATGGGTATAGCATCTACATCTCAATCCATCTTCTGGTTCAGAAATGGTGTCAGTAATGGCTTTAAAATGGAAAACAAACAAAAATGAAAAATTCTAGTGATTGGCCAGCGATTTCCGGGATTTTTTTTCTTTTAACTTGATTGTTATTTTCAAGGATTTTACTTTGGTCTAAGTAATGAGACAATATTGTCTTGTTTTTCAGGATGCTGATGAGATAAAATACAGGAACATAGGATCTCTTTCCCAGCGGTTCTGGGAAAAGTTTATGGAGTAAAGTATAGCAGAGAAAGCAGTACTGTTGTTATAGCTGCTGAGTTCAAAGAGAAAGGGTAGGGAAGAATATGGTGAGGGTTTAGTTTTCTATGGCTCCTTGCAAGCCTGTGTGATTCCTGATGGGTAATAACTCTCAGCCAAGAAGCCTAAAGGCATAGATCCCTAGGGCAGGAAGCAAAGGTCTAAATAACTGCTATGCTTATTAGGTACTTGCTATAAACCATGGATTTATAAGTGCTAAGGACTTCACACAGATTATCCCATTTAACATCACCTATCCCCATTCCATGAATGAGGCTAGCAGAGGTTTAGGGAAGTTAGGTAATTTGAAGGATCAGTGATTCAAATCTGGGTATTTTGACTTGAGAGGCAACTTTTTTGGGTCATTACATTGTTCTCTCTTGAAGTCTAAACACTATCCTCATTGCATAAGCAAACAAAGGTATTCATCACCATTTTAATTAGGACCTTGAAAGATCCATTATCAATGTCAGGGAACATTCCTGCAGCAAACATTATGAGAAGGGAAACCACTCTCTGCTGCAGTCTGCTATTCCTTTCCTCTCCCTGCACCTTGGTTGTTCAAAAGAGAGTGATGGCTGTAGGAAAGATTGGAAAGGGGGTAGGTGGTACTCAGGGTTTGACCTGTCGTGATTCTGCTCGATAGTTGCAAGAATGTTTCAATACCTGCTCTGTATTTGCAAGTCAAAGTTTGTTTTTGTGGAGGGTTTTTTTTTTTTTTTTAAGATTTTATTTATTCATTTGAGAGAGAGAGAGCACAAGCAAGAGAAGCAGAGGCAGAGGCAGAGGGAGAAGCAAGCTCCCCGCTGAGCTGGGAGCCTGACACAGGGCTTGATCCCAGGACTCTGGGATCATGACCTGAGCCGAAGGCAGACGCTTAACCATCTGAGCCACCCAGGTGTCCCTGTGTGTAGGTTTTTTTTTTTTTTTTAAAGATTTATTTATTTATTTGAGAGAGAGAGTGAGAGAGCACAAGAGGGGGGAGCAGGAGAGGGAGAAGCAGACTCCCCGCTGAGCAGGGAGCCCGATGCGGGACTCGATCCCGGGACTCCAGGATCATGACTTGAGCCGAAGGCAGTCGCTTAACCAACTGAGCCACCCAGGCGCCCTGTGTGTAGGTTTTGTATGGCTTTTGTTGGTATGTGACTATATTTTTAGTTCACTGATGACTTCAAGCCCTGTGGTGACCCTGTAACATGACCTATTATTTACGGCTTTGCTTTATTTAATTTTCCAGTAATCTAAGGAGGCAGCTATTATTATTCTATGTCATGAATTCGAAGTCATACATTCTGGGCCCCTCCTGCCTATATTTTAACATTGTTAGGTCAGGATGTCTCTTACAATTGATGGTATGTGTGTATCTAGTTTAATTGGCAGTATTTTTTTTTTCTTAGTGGCACATAAAATAGTAGTGCAGTTTTAAAAAATGATGGTGTTTTGGATGTAACAAGATACAGTATCTCTGGTTTATGGAGGCAACTATGGAGGTCAAATGATTTATTCTGGGTTGCCCAACTAGGGATTGGTAGTAATGTGTGATGGCAAATTGTTGAGAGAATCAGTTTCTCCTTCACCCTGTGCACAGTTGGTCAAATTTTTCCAACCTCTCTTGCCATTATGTTTGGCATGAGACACAGTGATAGACACATAACTGGAACCACGAAAACACATGTTTTCCTCCACTTTTTCTTTTCCCAGTCAGGTAGCTGGATGTTCATGTCCAGAGTAACCCTGGGAGCCACCAGCTGAAGGTGACTGAACTCCTACCAATCTGATTCATGAAGGACTATGTGGAGCAGAGCTGTTTCCCTTCCCCACTTTCTCTAATCTACTGATTGACTTTCCATGAGTGAGAGTTAAACTTACATTGTGCTAAGCCATTGAAATTTTGGGATTCATATGTTGCAAATAGATTCTCTTACCTTAACAAATGTATCAGTAGAGCTGGGATTCAAACCTTGTCATTCAAATTCCAAAACCTGTCTTCTTAACTAGCATTTCTTCAAGTTAGCTGGTCTTATATTGAATAAAGGTTTTCATGATGAAAGAAGTTAGGGAAACACTTGTTGGAGTAAGTTTTGTGATGTAAGACTTTTTGGAACCATGCAGGTTTGCACTGTGAATCTCAAACAAGTGTCATACGCAGTTTTGATAGCTCTCTATGACACTGACCCTGACTATGTCAGACTTCTAACAACATTGAATCATGTCTCTATGAAAATGTGTTACTTTGGGGGCGCCTGGGTGGCTCAGTTGGTTAAGCGACTGCCTTCTGCTTGGGTCCTGATCCTGGAGTCCCTGGATCGAGTCCCGCATCGGGCTCCCTGCTCGGCGGGGAGTCTGCTTCTCCCTCTGACCCTCCTCCCTCTCATGCTCTCTGTCTTTCATTCTCTCTCTCTCAAATAAATAAAATCTTAAAAAAAAAATGTGTTACTTTGTACAGGGCCATATTCTTACTGGAGGCTGGTGAATACATTTCAAATTGTACTTATAAAGAAACTATTTTTAATGATTTTCTGGTGTGATATTTTCCAGTCCAGTCAGTAAATTTTGTATCCATTCAACTTATTTTGTATATTATTAAATGATAATTTTTATTAAAACTGTTTTGAGGACGGGGTCTGAGGTTTTCTTGTTCACCACTGTATTCACAGCTCCTTGGCACATGGCCTAGCACATGGTAGGCACTCAGCAAATATATGCTAATGTAGTGTAAGAGGGGGCATGGCGCAGTGCAGTGAATGTTGAATTAGGTGTTGAAAAATGTCCTTAGTATGGGATCTGTGAGCCTCAATGTCCTCATTTATAAAATAAGGATAATGATATTACTCCATTGGCTTAAAAGGATTCTATGATGATCAAATGGAATAATCTAAGTATGAGCACTTTGTAAAGCTGTAATGCAACATATTAGTACTACTATTAGAATTAAATACTTAGTGTTTGGTAGACTTTATTTAGAGCTTATATTTTCCCACGATTATTAGGCTTTGGTACAGACTTTATATTACATGTAGTTGATAAAACGGAATCATATGTCTCTTCCTCACGGAACATGAGGGAAGTTGAAAATCAGTAAAACTTATGTGAGCATCCTTGCTCAGCAACTTGAGCCATCCTGTCTTTTGGGCACACCAGATAGTCACATGGAAATGCATTCAGCAAGGATTTGAAAGAAGGCTGTAAAGAACTCCAGAAGAACCAAAAATAAAAAAGTTAGTTAAAAATCACATAATGAATAATCTTTTAGATTTATCTGGGAAAACTAATTCAAGTTTGGAAATCTTTTTTCTTCCTCTGAATTTTGCCATGTCTGTTTGTCTTAGAATGAGCAACACATTAATAATCAAAAACAGCTAAGTGTTTGAGCAAGTGTCCTTCACATCAACCCCTGATTTCCTTTTGCTTCTATATAAGAAAAGGTTCGTTACTATCACTGGCGTAGGCTTCTCATTTTGAAAGTACTTGGATGAAATGTGTCCTGTGGTACTGAGTATTCTCCCTGTTAATGTACTCTGTATATTGGATGTGTTGTCGAGTTTATTTGGACCCTCTCTAAGGGTTAGCAGTGAAATTATCTTAGATTGCTTTCTTTCAAACATTGATCTTTCGTCACTGTTGGATCAGATGTTTTTATTGCCAAATGACAGGGCCACGTGTATGGACTATTTTCAGGCAGCGATATATGGTACGGCAGCAAGGGAAGGGAAGAAAGCTCTTAGGTTTTGGTAATGTACTGAATGGCTTACTTACTCCCTTTTCCAAGAAACAATTCCAGAAACAAAATGTTTTCTCTTGAGCTTAAATGAAAAGCAGATACAACAAAGCCTTTAACTGAGAAATAATAGATCCACTGGCAATAGGTACCGAAGGAATTGCACACTATTTAGACTTCTCAAAAAATTGGCTATACTTGTTAGCTGGGGGTCCAAAAATTCTCTGGAAATTATTGTCTATGTTAACCATAAAACTACTAAACAGTTTATTATTGTCAAATTCACTTAAAATGGATAACCTTGATCTCTGAGAAATTCCCTTTAGGGAATCGCCTGTGGTGAGAATATATTTTAGAAGTCCATTGTGAAGCGTTTCAATAAATCAGTATGATTGAAGAAAATTTGATGTTCCTATGGAATTTCCATGCTTTCATTGCCCCCCCTTATTATTAAGACTAGTTATTCCTATGCTAAAGAATCTTGGAACTAACATTTTCTCAGTTTAAAGTATAGTTTATGAATACTAATGGAAAGAATGTTACTGTGGAAATTCATTTGCTTCTCTTAGTCTGCATTATCTATCTCCTTACTCAAGTTTACCTTTAACTTCTGTCAACCTAAATTAGCTCTGTTATCCAATCCAGATATAGTCTATATATTTACCATGAGGGAGATGTAAGCCCTAAATATTTGGTAACCTACTTTTCTGATGGGGCCTTATAAAAGTTGTTGTTGAGATCATATAGAGATTCTATGATATGGATTTTAGTTGTAGGTAAACAACCACGCCTGTTTGTCCAGCACTGAGGGGTTTCCTGGGACACAGCACAGCTCTCCACGGAATGGAACAGTTAGTCATCCCAGTGTGTCAATAATATACACATTAAACATTATATGAAAAATACTTAACCCAATAGCCCAACATTAATTATGAAATATATATCCCCAACAGGTCTTCATTTTTCTAGGAATTGCATTGGCATTGAACTCATTCTTTGAAATATTGCTTACTTAATTACTGATCATTTTAATGAAGAGATCATTGGATGCTTCTGATTTTAGATAATATAATTTACTTATTTTTGCATTTAGATCAACTTTATTATGTTCAAAATATAGAATTTGTTGTAACTTTCCTATACTCTTTCTTAGTTTTAATTTAATAAGACATAAGAAATTACAGGCCAAGAACTTCATTTAAGAAATATTTTTTATTTATTTTTTATTTTTAAAGATTTTATTTATTTATTTGACAGAGAGAGACACAGCGAGAGAGGGAGCACAAGCAAGGGGAGTGGGAGAAGGAGAAGCAGGCTTCCCACTGAGCAGGGAGCCCGATGTGGGGCTTGATCCCAGGACCCTGGGATCATGACCTGAGCCGAAGGGAGACGCTTAATGACTGAGTCACCCAGGCGCCCCTAAGAAATATTTTTTAATGGTTTATTTTCCAGTTGCTTATTTTTTATGCCGAGATATTTATTTTTGGAGGTCATTAAACATATTTCTACTTTTCTGTGAATTTGAGCAGAATAATTACAAAGTTCCCCATGTATTGTTTTTGCTGAAAATCAGATAGTCAAGTTTTACATGTCTGCAAAATAAATATCTTGTCAACACTCCTTACTTCTTTTTATTTTCCCAGAGCTTTGGTTTGTAAAACAAGCCTGATAGGTATTGGCTTTCTTTTATAAGATGACTTCCTTCCTTTTCATGAAATATTGTAATCCAAAGCTCCAAAGAGCTTGAATTATCCCAATATTAGGTGTCTTAAGATTTGTACTAGTGAGACATAGCATAGAGGACAAAGAATACCTACTAAATTTCTGAAGGATTTGAGCTTGAAGGAACAATCTTAGAAAGACTCTCCTTTTTTTTTTTTTTAAGATTTTATTTTTTTATTTGAGAGAGAGAGAGAGAGAGCAAGCGAGAGAAAGCAGGGAGAGGGGTGAGGAGCAGACGGAGAAGGACAAACAGACTCCACCATGAGCATGGAGCCATCGGGACTCGATCCCACAACCCTGAGATCATGGCCTGAACCGAAACCAAGAGTTGGATGCTTTAACTGACTGAGCCACCCAGCTGCCCCAAAAGACTCTCCTTTCTTAAACTTGAATAAGAGTTGCAAAGAGTGAATTTCATTTTAGAAGAGTAAAGTGGGTCATAATATTGAACAAGGTAACAAAAGCACATCAATTCACTCTGGTGGCAGCTAATAGTTGCATTATATACATACCTACCTGGTCCATTTACTCTTTCTGAGGGAACATAGAATGACAAATGTGTTGAATGCCCATTTCATTTTTGAAGGAAGTGAGAGGAAATAGAGAGTCAGTTTGATTCCACTGTCTGGGAACTTTTGGAAATGGATGTTCTAATATTACATGGCAGGAGATGCTAATAGGTGGCCATATTAAGTGATAGAATTTGTTGTACCTATTTTTCCTTTCTTGGTGTACTTTATGGATTGTTTTGCCATACTGCACATTATCAGGACCTCAGATGCTGTCTGTGGTCTTTAACAGTGAACTCCTTTTCATTCTTTATATAAGTGAACCCTTATATAAAAAAGGCCAAGAGTTAAACTGCATGTCATGTCTAGTATCAGGTGAATCCTGCTTCCCAGAAGAACTATTACCATTTCTTTGTAGGTCTTTTGTAGTATCTATGTATATTTAATTATATTTATATGTTATTTAATTATTATTTGATTATATTAAAATATTTTAGTATTTTTAGTACTTAGTATATTTAGCATTTTAAATATTCATATTATATTTATACATTTTTTTATTGGGAAAAGACACATTTTAATTATATCACAAATAGCTTTTCATGAAATTAATTTATATTTACAGATCTTCTGGCTGTACAGCTATTCCTTGAGTATGAAATACATCTATCTATCTATCTATCTATCTATCTATCTATCTATTTTATAGATAGATACATAGATAACCTTCTATGAGGGAGTAAAGCTGGGTACTAACTCTTAACAGTATTGCATATTGTCTTTCTGTACTCAGAATAATTCAGTTATCTATCTAAGACCCATATCTGACAGTTGCACAAGAAATGTTATTTGTTTTTGACTTTTGAAGGCTGAATTTGTTTTTCTCTTTGAGTGGTAACCAGAAAATCAGGGAATGTGAATTTTAGTCCCTAATGACCATCCTTAAGATTTCACTTCTAGGCCATTTTTTTTTTTAATGGCTGATGGTCTTCCCTACCATCCTAAACAATGTATAGCAAGTCAACCCTAAGAAATGTAAATCACATGTTATGTTTATTTGGAATTAGAAAATCTTCTGGGCTTCTCTATAGTGAATTATGCCTGAACCATATGTGCTAAATTATTCATTCCCACCTGTCAGCAGGTTTGCAAATGGAACTATGGAGGAACCCTCACGTGGTCAATGGTTGTTCTCCAGACAGACATGAATATACAGTGTGTGGACCTGAGTACATAGTGCCAGAAGAAATTAGGTGTCAGGGCTGTGCAAATGTAGGCTGAGGGTCTAAAAAGACAATAAATAAACATTACCTGTCCTTCTGAAGGCATCTTTTTTTCAAGCATACCATTTCGAAGGGAAGTGTTAAGGTTAGGGTTAGGATTACAGACTTTAATACCAAAGGAAATGAACCATCTTTTATTTGTACAGCCTAAAGAAAAGGATTCTGAATCTTTACCCCTTATTTTATTCAGATAAATGAATTAGACATGAGAGTCCTCTAAGAATTCCAGTTGTTCATAATTTTAATTGGAGAAGAAAATCTGAGGAATTTGACATTTGTGAAAGGAAAGCTAGCAAAGGACATGAAGCAAAGCTGCAGGAAGTGGTACAGATATTGTGCTTTGTGATCGAATATGTTCTCAGTCCTTCAGGTCATCTCAACTTCTCTTTGAGGTTGTGGAAGAATTTGCTGTACTTCAATCCTCCCCGCCTCCAGCTTTATTGGGGTATGAATGACAAATAAAAACTGTATATATTTAGGTTGTACAACATGGTTTTTTAGAAAGTGTAGAATGTGAAGATTTAATTTATATATACATTGTGAAATGGTTGCCACAGTCAAATTAATGAACACATCCATTACCTCAGTTACTTTTCTTCCTTTCTTTCTTTTCTTTCTTTCTTTTCTTTTCTTTTCTTTCTTTCTTTCTTTCTTTCTTTCTTTCTTTCTTTCTTTCTTTCTTTCTTTCTTTCTTTCTTCTTTCTTTCTTGGTGTGTATGTGGCAAGAATACTTAAGATCTACTCTCTTAACAAATTTCAAGTATATCATAGTCACCTATGGAATGAGAGAGAATATTTGCAAAACATACATCTGACAAAATATATAAGGAACTCATACAACTAAATAGCAACAAAACTTCCAAATAAACCAATTAAAAAATGGTCAAAGGATATGAATGGATATTTTTCTAAAAAAGATATACAAATGGCCTGTAGGTATATGAAAAAGGTGCTCAACATCAGTAATCATCAGGGAAATGCAAATCAAACCCACAATGAGACATCACCTCACACCTGTTAAGGTGGTTATTATCAAAAAGAGAAGAAATAACGAGTGTTGAAGAGAATGTGGAGAAATGGAAACCCTTGTACACTATTGTGGCAATGTAAATTGGTATAGCCACTATGGAAAACAATACGGCAGTTCCTCAAAATATTAGAAATAGAAATGCCATTTGATCCAGCAATTCCATTTCTGGGTATATATCCAAAGGAAATGAACTTGCTATTCTTTGATTGTGCCAAGATCCTGTGCTAAGCTTTCGGGACTTTGTGTTTGCTGTTCTTTCTGCCAGGAATGCTCTTTCCCCAAATGCAGACTAGGTCTGTCACTCTCTTCATTCCAGTCTCAGCTTAAATGTCTTCTCAGAGAGGCCTTGCCTAACAGGTCACACTGTCTGCTTCAAGGTTTTCACTAGAGCCTTAGAGACTCCAGAGACTAGAGTCTGAGGTTGCACATCTATTAATTAATTCATTAATTCATTATTTGTCTCTGCCACTGAATGTGAGTTCCATATAGGCAGGGGCTTTGTCCAGCTTATGGCCACACACCCAGCCTTGTCCACATCAGGTGCTTGATAAATGCTTATTGGTGAATGAATGATTGAATTTACAGTAAAGCCAAAAATGTTATATAGCTCTTTTACTATAAGAAGGAGATATTTATTTTTCAAGTTAGAAGCACAAAGAATCTACTTCTAGCTTTAATATATGCTAAGATCAGGTGAGAAATGGAAATCGCTTATAATAGACACCTCATGGGGAGTAGTATCTGAATAAAGGCTCAACTGGGGGGAAAAAAAAGAATCTCTTCCTAAACTCCTAAAATCTAAATCAGAAGCATACCCTGGACCTGAGGCTTCCTAGGCAGGCAGTCAACATCGTCATCACCACATGAACACATGCTTATTGAACAGTGAAAATGTACCTCTCTTCTAAGGATACTTACGGGCATCAAGAAAGAAACAGGTGGTGCCTGCAAATGAAAATGAGCATGAGAAACTGCATGAAGATTATGGGGACTTCTTGGCTCTAAGTCTCTGCTCAGTCTCATTTTAGTCTCCTGAGGATACGACACTGATCACTCATTGCTTCTTGAAAATACTCCTCCCACTTGACTTCTATTAAAATACTGAAGTTTCCTGTCATTTGTCTACTGACCTCTTTTTTAAACTAGCTCCTCTTCCTCTGTCTTCCCTGTAAAAATTGATATTCACTAGACTACTACCCTTTGTCTTCTTCTCATTCAATGTCTACCTAGGGGAAGTTACTCATGATGCTGCTGCTGATTCCTTACCATGATGCTCATAACATTGACCCTTCTTTCAATTCCCAGGCCCAAATTTCCCACAGTTACAAGATATCTTTGTGTGGATTTTCCTTTAGGCACCTCAAAATTAGTATGTTTCAAACCAAATCCGTTATATCATTTTTTTCTCCTTTTAGTTTTAGTCCTCTAAAGAAGACTCATTAGTTTTAGTTTCTAGTCCTCTAAGGAGCTGTCTTCTTATCCCACATCTCGCTAGCTGTCTTCTTGTTATTCTCCTCCTACCTTTTTTCTCAGCCACTGCTCAATTCAGACTTTCATCATTTCCCACACTGGGTAGTGCAGTAACTAGCATGGCTTCTCTCCTCATGTCTTTGATGCCATCAGTTCATTCCCCAGGAAGTAATGTCCAATTTCTTTATAAAGGCATAGAAATACTCCAAAAATCTGGCCCCAAAATAGCTTTCTTGCCTCATTTGCTTCTACAGTCTCCATACAGCCAACCCCATTAGATGGTTTGGGTCCCTTGAACACTCCCCGTGCCTATTTCCTCTGTGCCCTTAATCGTGCCCTACTCTCAGTCTATGTTCCTTTCCTTGATTCTTCACATTAAGAAATCCCATTCACGGGGTGCCTGAGTGGCTCAGTCGTTAAGAGTCTGCCTTCGGCTCAGGTCATGATCCCAGTGTCCTGGGATCGAGCCCCGCATCGGGCTCCCTTATCCGCAGGAAGCCTGCTTCTCCCTCTCCCACTCCTTCTGCTTGTGTTCCCCCTTTCACTTTGTCTCTCTCTGTCAAATAAATAAAATCTTTAAAAAAAAAAAAAAAGAAATCCCATTCACTGTTTGAGACGCCACTTAAAAATCTACTCTGAAGCTTCTGTCTACCCTTTGAGAGCCCATGCCTCTTTCTCCATTTATTTCATTATTTCTCCCTCTCTAGACTATTAACCCATTGAGATCAGCTGCCTTACTTGTCTCTCTTTATAGCCCTCCTTAGCACCTTCTAGTGTAGTGTCTTGACTATAGAAGACACTCAATAAATCTTTCTTAGTGACATATGTTGTATGTCTTAGGTTGAGAGTAAAGTGCGCATTCTAAGTGATAGATGATAAACAATGGAAGATTCACCCTTCTTGTGTTTGTAGGATGCCATTTATAAGCTCTTCATGTTTATCAAAGTGGTTAATATCTGGGCTATGGAATTTAGCAGATACAGGTTAGGGTACTAGTTATGAAGGATAGACAAGTTACTAACCTTATCTAAGCCTCAATTTATTTATATATAAATTGGGCATAATATTCTTTATCTAATGTAAGGTGGTTGTGAAGATTGATGAAATATGAATGTAAAGTGCTTAGCACAATGTCTCACACATAGTAGGTTTTAAGTAAAAGCTATTTATTGTTATTGTTGTTCCAAGCCTCTAAGCAGTCATGTCCAGTCCTAAAATATCTTCATATTAAATATTAGCTGCAGAGCATGCTTTCCATGTAACTCCTTTATGTGTTTGAAAATAGATTAGACACATGTCATGATACAAAGTCTTTGGTTATATAATTCCTCAATATATCTATTATCATTCTTGCCTTTTGTCTTCAGTCTTTTGAAAAAGCAAGACAATAAGTATAAACATTAATCGTGGCACAAACAATGCTTGTTAATGATATGAAAACAAAACAATTGTAACCTGATGTGGATTACAAGGATAACCCACTAAAGTCACCAATGTTGTCCTCTTCACTTTCATTTTGAACAACCATTTAAAGCTAGATTAATTTAGAAGGCTGAAATATAATCTTGGTTACAGTTTCCGGCATCTTAAAGCCAAAAATAAAACCACAGTTTAATTGGCTTCCCTGATTTTGGCAATAAATAATATGATAGATTTTACTTAGGAAATTTTGACATTTTCAAAAGAATCATGATTTGTTTTTTAGCAGTCTCTCAAAGACAAAATTTAAACCTAGGAAAGGGTGAGAGAGTGTGTTGGGGGGAGGGAATAATGAGAGAAGTATATATTTGGGCTTAGGACAAGTATAATTTCTGGATAAGAATTTGGACTGAGGTGATGTTTGTGAGGCAATTTAAGCTTCATGAAAGAAAACTGGCATTACAAGCACAGTGTTATTATCTGCATATGTGTTTATGTGGCATCAATCAATACGCTATAAAAAATTAGGAAGAGATATTAAATGGATGTTATTGAACAGGAGGGGTATCAGGTGAACATGCTGAGAACATTGCATCCTGGAGGTTCTAAGGAACTCACAGAGTTGTCTAGCCAAGTCCTCCCCTCTGCCCAGAAGTATACCTAAGGTCTGTGAGGAGATTGCTTATTTTGGCTTATTTAAAGGCTTTCCACAGGTAAAACCCAGTGATCGATTTCAACGTGTAATAGTCTTTGTCGGGAAAACTGCTTCCATTTCATGAAAATTCCAGCTCTCTTAGTCTTCATCTGTGCATAGCTGCTATTTTTGTACCTCTCATCAGAACACCACTGTCTTTTTGTGGACGCATTTAACAATTGCTTTTAAAAAGTAACTAGGCTTGGGGTGCCTGGGTGGCTCAGTCGTTAAGCATCTGCCTTCAGCTCAGGTCATGATCCCAGGGTCCTGGGATCGAGCCCTGCATCGGGGTCCCTGCTCAGCGGGAAGCCTGCTTCTCCCTCTTCCACTTCCCTTGCTTGTGTTCCCTCTCTCACTGTCTCTCTCTCTATCAAATAAAAAAATCTTTAAAAAAAAAAGGTAACTAGACTTATTGTGGTAATCATTTTACAATATACACAAATATTGAATCATTATGTGGTATGCCCAAAACTAATGTAATATGTCAATCATATCTCAATAAAAAGTAATGTATGCAAATGCGAATATTTAAAACAGTATGGAGAGGCGCACATGGGAAAGGGAAGTGTTTCCTTTCCTCATCCTCATCAGACACCTCAAAGAAAACTTTTTGGTCTTAGGACCCTTTTAGATTCTTAAAAGTTTTTGAAGAACCCAAAGAGTATTTGCTAATCTATCAATATTCATCATATTAGAAACTTAAAGAAAATTATAAAATATTTGTCAGTTCATTTAAAAACAGCAGACATATAGACCAATGGAACAGAATAGACAGCCCAGATATGGACCCTCAACTCTATGGTCAAATAATCTTCGACAAAGCAGGAAAAAAATATGCAATGGAAAAAAGACAGTCTCTTCAATAAACGGTGCTGGGAAAATTAGACAGCTATATACGGAAGAATGAAACTCGATCATTCTCTAACACCATACACAAAGGTAAACTCAAAATGGGTGAAAAACCTCAATGTGAGACAGGAAACCATCAAAATCCTAGAGAACATAGGCAGTAACCTCTTTGACATCGGCCACAACAACTTCTTTCAGGATACATCTCCAAAGGCCAGTGAAACAAAAGCAAAAATGAACTTTTGGGACTTCATCAATATAAAAAGCTTCTGCACAGCAAAGGAAACAGTCAACAAAACAAAGAGGCAACCCACGGAATGGGAGAAGATATTTGCAAATGACACTACAGATAAAGGGCTGGTATCCAAGATCTATAAAGAACATCCCAAACTCAACACCCAAAAAACAAATAATCAAGTCAAAAAATGGGCAGAAGACATGAACAGACATTTCTCCAAAGAAGACATATAAATGGCTAACAGACACATGAAAAAATGTTCATCATCATTAGCCATCAGGGAAATTAAAGTCAAAACCACATTGAGATACCACCTTACACCAGTTAGAATGGCAAAAATTGACAAGGCAAGAAACAACAAATGTTGGAGAGGTTGTGGAGAAAGGGGAACCCTCTTACACTGTTGGTGGGAATGCAAGTTGTTACAGCCACTTTGGAAAACAGTGTGGAGGTGCCTCAAAAAATTAAAAATAGAGCTACCCTATGTCCCAGCAGTTGCACTCCTGGGTATTTACCCCAAAGACACAGATGTAGTGAAAAGAAAGGCCATATGCACTCCAATGTTCATAGTAGCAATGTCCGCAATAGCCAAACTGTGGAAAGAGCTGAGATGCCCTTCAACAGATGAATGGATAAAGAAGATGTGGTCCATATATACAATGGAATATTACTAAGCCATCAGAAACGATGAATACCCAACTTTTACATCAACATGGATGGGGCTGGAGGAGATTATGCTAAGTGAAATAAGTCAAGCAGAGAAAGTCAATTATCATATGGTTTCACTTATTTGTGGAACATAAGGAATAACATGGAGGACATTAGGAGAAGGAAGGGAAAAATGAAGGGGAGGAAATCGGAGGGAGAGATGAACCATGAGAGACTATGGACTCTGAGAAACAAACTGAGGACGTTAGAGGGGATGGGGCTTGGGGGATGGGTTAGCCTGGCGATGGGTATTAAGGAGAGCAGGTACTGCATGGAGCACTGGATGTTATACGAAAACAATGAAGCTTGGATCACTACATCAAAATCTAATGATGTATTGTATGGTGACTAACATAACATAATAAAATAAAATTAAAACAAAACAAAACAAAACAAAACAAAAAAAACAGCAACAATAAACCCATTGCATATTCACATTTAAAAAATGCCATTTACCAGAAGATGTGTCCACAGAGCCTAGCACTGTGCCTACAACCAAGTAATTATTTAATAATTCTTGACAATAAATGTATGACCTAAAAGAATTTATTCCAAAGCCTAAGAAGATAATCAATACAGATCTGCCCAAGAAGAGTATATTTTGAGTGACTGTAGGCCAGAATATGTCTTCCACATCTTGACTCTTCCTTCAACACATAGCTATAACTCCTCTGGTCTCTATCCAGACCTTCATGTTACTCTCACTCGGTTAAGCCAATAGCAGCCTTCAAACCAAAAATATGAACGCTAATTGTGAAAAACTAATATTCTTTCATTCAACAAATATGCATCATGTGCTTCATACATGAGGCATGGTGCTAAACTCTGGAGGTACACAAATGGACAAAACCGACACTACTATTCCACTCCTCCTATCCTAGTGGAACGAAACCAATGAATAAATATCTAAAATATTAAAAAATAAAATGCCATTTAATGAAAAATGTTGAAAGAGATTTTCCATGGTAGTGAGAAGAGCGGCTTTGTTCTATGTTTTTTGTAAATCTCTTTAATGCCTGAATTAACACACAAGAGGATGCTCATCTCTCATTCTGTGTTCAAACTGTGGCACTATTATACATCATGTAGCCTCTAGAAAACATCACTGTACAGATGACAAGGTGAGACTGAAAAAGGCCAATAACATTTTGGTATTATTATGAAGAAAGTTTTGACCTTGTAGTTCCCCTAAAAGTGTGGACTCACCTGGGTTCTGGGACATATTTGGAGCGTCACTGCCTCAGACAAAATAATTTTGGACCATTTCTGGGTTTGTCTTTTCTGATTATTACAACCATAATGTTAAATATTATGCTTATACCTCTTGCTTACTTTCTGCTTAAATTCCTATCTAATTGCTTCCTATTCTGTAAGCTGTCTCCTAATAAATGTTGGACATTCCTCTTTCCTTCCAGCTATGTGAATGAACACTTTGGTGTGCTTCCATGTCCCTCACCTCCATCTCTTCTTCTTCCTTTCTCTTTTCAAAACCTGCCAACTCTACCAGCGCTTTACATGATTAAGTTTTCCAGCATTTGGATTCTTTGCCATTGCTATAAATAGAGCTTCCATGCTGTAAATGAAGGCTTTCCATTTCTGTAAATCGGATTTAAAATGGAAAATGTGATAATTGTGTAAATATTTCTATGTGTAAAAATCCATAGAAAAAGAATCTTACATCTCTAAATCTGTAATGTTTAGAAGATGTTCCAGCATAAAAGTCAAATAAGTTCTTTTCTCAGATGCCTATTGCCCAAAACAATGACATTGCAGTATGCTTCTTATTTGGACCATATATTTCTTGTACAGTTTTTTTATTCTTCTTAGAGTTCTAATTACCTTTGTGGGGTTTTTTTTCTCCAGAAAGAACTTGTGTGCCTTAAAAATAAACAAAAAAATTATGTTCCTAAGATAATTCAGTTTCTTAATTATACTACTTGCCAGATGCATCAGTATGTGTCATAGGACTGCGGCCGAGGCATAATTCTGGGTTCTCTTGGATTTTATGTCTTTCTTTTTGTTGTTTCCTTGTTAATTTAACTGTAGTGCATCTTCAGGTAATTTTTTTTTTTTTTACAGTAAGGGAGATAAACACACTGATTATCTGTATGTACAAAAAATGTCTTTATAATTTCTACACATTTGACTGAAAATTTGGCTAGGTCCAGAATTCTAAGTTGAAAAAATTTCCTCTGCTATCTATGAAGACATTGTTTCATTAGTTTCCAACATTCAGTGTGGCTGATAAGAAATGTGATACTAGGGCGCCTGGGTGGCTCAGTTGGTTAAGCGACTGCCTTCGGCTCAGGTCATGATCCTGGAGTCCCTGGATCGAGTCCTGCATTGGGCTCCCTGCTCGGCAGGGAGTCTGCTTCTCCCTCTGACCCTCCCCCTTCTCATGTGCTCTCTCTCATTCTCTCTCAAATAAATAAATAAAATCTTAAAAAAAAAAAAGAAAGAAATGTGATACTAACCTGATTTTTCTTATTTATGGATAACTTCTTTGTTCCCGTGAATACTTTCTGGTAGTTTTCTTTGTCTTCCATTCTGAAGTTTTGTGAGTATGTGCTCAAGTATGGGTGTGATTTTGTTTATCCTGCTTTGACGTTTTAATTTGAAGACTTCTGTTTTCAGAAGTGATCCTGGAGTCCCGGGATTGAGCCCCACATTGGGCTCCCTGCTCAGCAGGGAGTCTGCTTCTCCTCCCTCTGCTCCCTCCCACCCCTCACCATTCATGGTTGCTCTCTCGCTCTCTCTCTCTCACTCCCTCTCTCAAATAAATAAATAAAATCTTTAAAAGAATATTATTGTTTATATTATTATTATTGTTATTATTATTATTTCCCTTCTCAATTTTATTTTTTCTCTGTTTCTGGAGCTTTTAACAGGAAATTGGGTATCCTTGATTGATTATTTTTTGTCAACTTTTTCTTCCAATTTTCTATTGAAAATTTATTTTGGCTTTTCTTTTTTTTTAAGATTTTATTTATTTGAGAGAGAGTGAGAGAGAGAGTACAAGGGGGGTGAGGGGCAGAGGGAGAGGAAGAAGCAGGCTCCCAGCTGAGCAGGGAGCCCAATGCGGGACTCTGATACCAGGACTCTGGGATCACGACCTGAGCTGAAGGCAGACGCTTAACTGACTAAGCCACCCAGGGGCCCCTTATTTTGGCTTTTCAATCGTTATTTTCCAAGAGCTCTTTCTTTCTCCTTATTCTTTTTTAAAACTTTCTTTATGTATTATGAAAATCTTCCTTAATATCTTTGATGATATTAATTAAAATTTCTCTTGATTGGATCAGAATTATTTTTGTTTCTTCTGGGGTCAGTTCTATTTGTTCACCTTGTTCCTTCTCTTTGATGTTGCCGATCTTCCTCAAATGTCTGATGACCTTGGTTTACTATACATATTTGTGAATGAAGAATGAGGTTGATTCATACAGAAAAGTGCTTTGTTGTTCACCTGACTTTACCAGCCTGTGTCCTGAATGAGAGTTGACTGTGTTCTGTGTAACATGGACAGCTTATTGGCTGCTCTGTCTCACTCTAGGCTGTATAGGCTTGGGACAGGAAGGCAGAATTCCTCCTCCTCCAGTCTCACACAAGACTTGCCAAAACAACGAAGGCCCTACTATGTGGCTCCAGTCCCTTACTTGGAAGCCCTAATCCTTCAAGGCAGATAGCTCACTTTCTTCACAACATAATTTCCTGCCTTAGTTTGGGTGCATATGACCCTCCTGCACATGAAGGCGTGGGAAAGTCAGCCAATGTAGGTATTCAGCAAACAGATCGTCAACCAATTGCCCTGTTTTCTCTCTTTCTTTCTTCTTATTCTCTTTGTTTATTCTTACTTCTGCTCTCTCTTTATCTGCTGCCTGGATTGGGATAGGGCTGGGAGAGCTCAGCAATGACGTCTTCTCTTGTGGATCTCCAGGGTTGTATGACCAATGTTCATCAGTACACTTCTGACCCCAGGTAAATGAGGTGGTCATTAGGTTACCTTTTAGCCTGGTTCAAATAACAGGTCTGGTCAATTCTCATTCTCTACTTATACCTGGAGAAGATAGGTTTAGGGTCTCATGACACCCAGATGGGAATGGAGGCAAGCACATCTAACTGACGAATTAATTGGTGAAACATCCTGCTGAAGAATTCTTAAATGGCCTGCTTTTTTTTTTTTTTTAATTTTATTTATTTATTTGAGATAGAGAATGAGACAGAGAGCATGAGAGAGGGGAGGGTCAGAGGGAGAAGCAGACTCCCCTCTGAGCAGGGAGCCCGATGCAGGACTCGATCCTGGGACTCCAGGATCATGACCTGAGCCAAAGGCAGTTGCTTAACCAACTGAGCCACCCAGGTGCCCTGACCTGCTTTTTTATGTTTCAAACGTTACCCGAGGAAACCTGACACACAGACTTTCAACCTTGGCTCAGTTAGAGGGTGTTGTGGAGTCACCTAGAGGCACAGGGAAGGAACAACTTGACTCAGTGAATGCACATGTTACATTTTTATAGCAACCTTTTAAAATGACCCTCTCACTGATGTACACAAGCCTTTATGAATAAAATATGAATAGTTGCCCAATAATATTTTTAGGAAGCATTTAGTGAGTGCCAGAATGCCTACAGGACACTGAAGGGAGAATAAACGCTGCATTTTATTGATGTCAGCAATAACTTGTAAACCTCAGACATGACTTCACACCCAGAGATTGCTTCACTGCCCAGAATGAAAAGCCATTTTCAAGGGAACTCCTGGCATCACTTTTAAGAGCACTTTGTGCCTGGCCATACCACCAGGCTTCGTGTGAAGGGCCGTGGAGCTGCAGCTGGTGAGTACATAAGCCTCTGACTTCTGGAGGTCTGAGTCCATAACTTAGCCTTGCTTTGGCCACAAGAAAACATTTACTTGGTTCATTCTCTCCCTGCTTAGCCTCATTAGAAAACCACCGCACCATGTGGCTCGGTTTGTTCCAGCTGGCAGTGTCTAGCGAAGACGAGGCCAGGGGTTGGGTAAACAGGGCCTGGCGAGGTGTGCTGGCTCTTCTGAGTGGAATTCTGCCTTCCACCTGCCTGGGCTTGAGCTTTCCTCAGGCCACATGCTATTAATTCTTCTCGGTCATGAACATTACATCCATGTCAGACTTCTGTTTTATCTTAAAACGAATGCATTAGGTGTTTGCTCTTCTGAAGCTGGAATCAGTAAAGATTTGAAACACGAGATGGATTGGTAAGAACTGACTGGTAACACTAGTGACTGGGACAGGGTTCTATTTTTGAAAACATTTTGTTTTCATCTCGCCAGGATACTGAGGGACTCTCTAGTGTGTTACTGTAATTCTTTTTTTGGTGGACTGGAAGTAAGGTGTGCGTGTTTCAGGTTTTCCATCTGAGGCTTTAAAAATATCGGGAAAAGTACAAGTGTTTGCAATAGCTTTAAGGAAAAACAGGGGCTATCAGTTCTATAGGATGGAGAGATAGTGACAAGTTCTGCCCTTTCTGCACCATGAATCCCAAGGAACTTCTTGATCCAATAACAGTATGAATCTAGCAAAGTTTCAGATTCGAGCAGAAAGTTCCTGAATGGGCTTTTCTGCTGCTCTATGGCAGAGCCCCCTCTCAAGTCCAAGCAGTTCCTCACTTTTTGTCCTCTCGTGGCCACCATCGGACACGCCATCTGCTCTTGCCTCTGCCCAACTTGCCTGCTGCTCTCAGGCATTAGCACACTGGCCCTTTCAGTTTTAAAGGGGTCTTCAAATTAGCCTCGACCTCCACGTGCTTTATAGGAATTTAAAATCTCTTTCTGAACATGGTGTAGTAATTTAATACATTGTCATGAAGTCAGACCAAAGAGTCAGTGATGAGGAAACCTTTTCAAATTTTGGGAAAAATTAATTTCAGCATTTTAAAGTAATACCACCTGATTGTCCCTAGACAAACAGGTTTTTAAGGTGAGGTGTAACTGACCTGTCATTCTCTGTGTTGCTCCAATTCTGCCATTTGGAAGGGAGAGTGAAAATATTTAAGAAGCCAAGACAAAAGAGGAAAAAACCACACACATTCCAACTTAAAGGATACAGAATCTCTGAGGCTATATTCTGTGATCTACTAGAAGCAAAGAAGTAAAGATATAAAGTGTGTTTCTACCAGAAATCTAAAAGATGAAAGTGCTTTTGAAGAGGCTTGGTCTCTAAATGATATTTTCAAATTCTTATAGCAGAGTAGAGGGGAGACTGGAGAAGGGGCACAATCAGAGTTCACCTTAAATCTCACTTCTTTCCTTGAAACTCTTGTCACCAGAGAGCCCCCAGGGATTGCCACCCTTCCCTTTTTGAATTTAGAACTCAACCTCATGCTTATTCAAAAAAATATTTATTGAGCACCATCTATTTACCAGCTACTGGTCTAAGTGTTGGAGACACAGTGATAAATAAAGCAGCTTTGATGTCAGCTTGCAAGAAGCTTGTGTACTAGTGGAAGAGACAGTCTGTGTACTGAGTTTTACCCTACATGCCACAGTTTCACAAATGTTGTTAGAAGAGATGAGATGCTCGGGTCTGAGATGAAGGACGGTTTATGACTCATAGTAACAGCAGTAATAGCAGTTGCCAGAGAGTTAGCATTTATGTGCTAGTTCTCCAAGCCCCAATTCCCACAGGGTGAATGTGAAGAGAGTCAGATGATACCTGCCTATGCAGAAGAGGAATGCTCCTATTTAGGAGTTTAGGAACCTGAATCCATAATAATGGGCAGCAAGCCTGCCTGTGCTTTGTTTTGGAGAGAGACATTATTTTTATTACACTGGACAGTAAACATACCTGTCCTTTCCTGCAGAGGGAGACCCTATCTCTGTCTTTCAAGACTGTTCATTATACAAACATCCTTGAGAAGGTGGTCTGGAACAAAGAGCAGCCAGTACCTCATTTGCAGGACATGCAGAAACAGGAGAGATCCGTGGAAAATTCTTTTTCAACAGTTCAAAGCAATGGCTTGTTTTGTCGAGTAGAGACAGCTCTGCCTACAGGAGTGAGAAGTAATTTTTTTCACATGCTGCCTTCTGGGGCTTATGGATGTGACCACAATACTAAAAAGGGCATGTCTTCGGGTGGGATAGAGGAGGAGCAGAGCTGAGCCAAGGAAATCTCTGATGTGACAATTCAGTTGGCAGCTCCTAGAAACCTAACAGTCCTATGACAACATGAAACATTAGCTACGCATCTCATGGTTAGAAGTGTTGGGCTACCAGGGTGACCAGGCATCCACCCGGGGGTGGGGGGTGGGAGGTGAGGGTGGGGGGTGGGGGGAGGTGAGCCACTTGGAGGAGAAATGAGAGCCAGTCATGGAATAATTGTATTTTAAAAAAACCCTGTTTTTGAAGTGAATTAGCCTAAATAAGTGTCTCATGTTGGCCAGGATTTATTTTATTTAAGCCTGATATACAGGAATTTAGAAACAACCATATGGATTTTCTTAAAGGTTGGTAAAAACAAAATGTGCTTCTAAGCTGTCTGCCAACTTTCAGCCTTAGTTAATTTTTATGGATGAGTTTTAAACTCCTAAAAAACAAATGTATAATAGAAGTGCTGATGCAGAAACAGATTTAACTATAAAAACACGGAGTGGAAGCTGAAATATATATCATAGAATTTTTGCAGGAAAAACGCGATAAAGGTGTATTTGGTATAATAATAAATTCGAAGCCATCGCAAGATGTAGTAAAAATAAGAAAATAATTATTGTTGGTGGGAAGAATGTATAAAATGAATTAAAAAGTCTCTTAACCAGAAATTCAAGAATACGTGGCGTATATTTCCTGAAATGCTCAGTGCATATCTGTCTGGACTAACTGACCTAATGCAAACTGTCTTTGAATTTTTGGACCTCCTGTCTGAATTCTTCCTTACTAATAGTGTTAAAATAGTAGCTGGAAAACTAATTCTCTAGGCTGCCTAGGAGAAAAGCTATTGTGCATTTAATTAGTCTTATTTAAGTTTAAATTTTAATCCCTCTTCTCTACACTCCCTGTGCCAATGCTTGCCATATGTATGCTGGGAAAGAGTATTGGTATTAATTTTTTTTTAAGTTTTACCATGTTCTTTTGTATACATTGTTGTGTTTGACCCCATTTAGTCCTAACAATTACGCTTTGCATAGAGGAATTATTATACTTTTTACAGATGAAGAAACTGAGACAGTGAAAAGTCAGTGATTGTCTAGACCCAGATAGCCAGTGAGAGCACAGAACAATGGATTGTCAAAAAATACGATTGATTTGGTTCTTCCTGAAACAACAAAGTTATGTAAACACCTTATTTACTTGGCAGGATGGGAATTTCTAGTTTAGATTACCATGATAATGGAACTACCTCCATTAAAAAATAATAAAAATATATAGATACACAACAACAACAGCACACACGTGCACATGCACACACACACACAATGTTTTCTGTGGTTCAGTTTTGAATTAGACCAGTTTTGCCAATGCTTCAGAAATGAAAGAAGAAAGAAAATTTAAGGAAAAAAAGGATGCCAGGCAATGCCTGAGATTCTTTTTGGACCTTACCTTCTGGCAAATGATAACCTCAGGAGTAGGATCAGAACTGCTGGAAGATTTAGGATTCAAACAGCAACTTTATTTTAAGAAATTATACATTCTATTTGGTTGAAAAATTATGGAGTAAACTTTAAGAATTCATTTACTTAATAAGTGTAGTTTAAGAAAGAAAATGTTTTTAATAAGGAGATCAATTTTAACTACTCAGGAGACAGTAGATACATGAAAACAAATTTAATTCTAGTCCATACAATTTTGAATTACTTCACTTTCCGGTTTAAAGATAAATAAACTTTAGGGCTGGTGTAGTACTAAATATAATGGCAACTGACATTTTCATGGTGAAGAAAACTTCACCATCAAATGGGTATTAAGTTCAGCAATAACTTAACAAATAGAATTAGAAAACTGTGTCTATATTAACATAATCATGAAGTTTTTGATCTTTATGCAAAAAAAATTGAAATCAAAAGGGAAATGATATAACTGCTCTCTTTTTATGCACAGAGAATAATGACAGTCATAAAACACAAAATAATATGAGACCACGGAGATCCATTCAGCCTATGTTTCTATTTCTGATAGTGACCAAGGGATATATTTGCAAAATCCATTGTTTCCTGCAATGGCTGTGGTAAACTTTTAAATGAAAGCCCCTGCTCCCCACCATTTCCTTAACCCCTCCCTCCATATGCAGATATAGATAGATAAGTTTAAAGGGAATCATTTGCCTTATCCTGAAAACCTGTTCTGGGAAAAAGTAGAAGGAAGTTGAAATTTTTTTTTTTTTAAGATTTTATTTATTTATTTGACAGAGAGAGTGAGAGAGAGAAAAAGCACAAGAGGGGGGAGTGGGAGAGGGAGAAGCAGACTCCCTGCTGAGCAAGGAGCCCGATGCGGGACTCGATCCAGGGACTCCAGGATCATGACCTGAGCCGAAGGCAGTCGCTTAACCAACTGAGCCACCCAGGCGCCCGGAAGTTGAAATTTAATAAGGCTTTATGGGATTTTTCCAAAGTTCAAAATACTACTGTGGCTACTTGTGTGGTTTCCTGCCCCCAAATACATGCTCTACCAGATACCCGAGTGCTTAAAATTTCACAATGGATTTATCACTTTGGGGTTTAAGATGTCTTTGGGTCATTGAGAATCTCTCTGGGAGTGATAACACCCAGTAAGACACATAGTGAGTGTCCAATAAATTTTTTAAATGGAAACTTTATTATCTTCTTATGGGGCTTAGTTGACAGCCAAGTGAGGTTAAATTAGATCCTCAGTTAAGAGAAGGGGAGCAAATAGAGAGTACTTCAGAGGCCAGGAGTGAGGAAAAGGAAAATGAAAAGAGAGCACACAAAAAACTTTGTTCAGTTTATAGATTCACTGAGGCTTTGTCTTTCCCATAAATAATTTGCCAGAACTTACCTTCTCTTGCCTTTATTCTTCCTCATTTACTGATTTTTTCCTTTCAGATCCTCCTTTTCCTTTCCTTTTCTTCCTCATCTGTCTACTCCCAAAATGGATTTAAAGGTATACTAAAAACATTATTAGAATCATAGTTATCATGAAGCATGAGTAATTTGTGCAGATGATAAATTAGAATTATTTCATTGGGCTAAGCATTAAGTCAGAAATTTTTCTTCTACATATTTCTGTATCTTTATTATGCTTATTTGCACTGCTCTTCAGGATATTTAGGGACATTAAACACATTTGAAAATAGTGTGCATTTTACTCTGTGGAATTCACAAATGAGCAGCAAACTTGCCTTACTACTTTTAAAAAACACCAAGAGTTAGCATAGTTAACATGAGATAAATATTTATTGAATGTCAAAGGGTGGTGAGATCACTACTTAATATCCTAAATAAAAATACAATACTGAGTTTATTTCTTATAATAAAGGAAGTCTATACCAATTGCACATAGTCTCTCTGAAAAGAGTAGACTGCTGATCTTGTGTAGGGTTTTTGAACACCATGGGGTTCAGGGATTGGCATACTTTGAGAGGCGTAAGTAGGTTGACATATCTGTTTCAGCACGATTATTTAGGTGAGATGGTTGTTGGTTGGTTGGCATTCAGAGGCATGTTTCTTGGAGCAAATCTGTGTCTCACTGGCTGACTTTCAGAAGTGAGGAACCGTTATTGAGGCAAAATCGTCAGTGATCAATTGAGTAGATTTAAAAGTGGTTCTGATGGCTATTTGCTACTATGGCTACTATGGCTACTATGCCTAAAGAACAATCATTCTTTTCCCTAAGATTGTGTGAACATTTTTATTTGCACTCCCACATTTTGGTCCTTATCCAGATAAAGCTGCAGGAAGATTGCCAAGATACTCACTACTGTTGTTTATTCTCATGAAGATGAGATTTCATCATTGATCAGCGTGTTTTCATCCTGTTGTCAATTTTGAATCATTTGTTAAATCATCTGTTTGGATAATAGCTGTGCAGAATCATTCAAGACAGTGGACAACAAATATTGAATAACTGTGACACAAACGAGTATAACTGGAAGTGTTATAAAAAAGGCCTAGAAGACACCGTGGAACCACGACATAAGATTGCTTAGAGCTGGTCAGGGAGACTAACTTCCTGAGTCTAATTTAGAAAATCAAGATACCTTTTCTTTTAGCTTAGATACAGATTGTTCCATCTCATCTGTAGCATTAATCCAGGTATAACAGGAAGTAGAAACAATAGTGTAGAATTCCCGCAGTTGACCAAAATAAATAAGTAAATATATCAATAAACACACACATGCACATTAATAAATAAAATCCAGGGCTGTTGTATTGAGTTAAGGAATCAAATAGGTTTATTGTGTCCTCCTTGTCTGGGCTTATTTGTCACTATGAAAGTGAGGAAACAAATATTTTTGGTGACTACACCAAGTTGCCTAGCTGCTATTGATGGAGTTATTATCAGGAGAGTTATTTATTTTCTCTGTTATTACTTGCTATATGTTTATTAAAAATACAATAGAGACTAAATAGATATACTAGTCTGATTTAAAACAAAAAGAGAAAATTATATAATATGAGGTATGATAAAAGAAAATAACTATAGATGATACTGAGATTAATAAAATTTTAAGAATGTTATGTACAACTGTTTATAAATTAGAAATGTTTTTTAATTTGAGTATAGTTGGTGCACAATGTTACATTAGTTTCAAGTATACAGCATAATGATTCAACAACTCTATACATTATGCTATGCTTAATTAGAAATTTTATTATATAATTTGTTAGATAATTTATCAAGCAAAATATAAATACCAGATTTTACCCCAGAAAAGATAGAAAACCTAAAAAGACCAATTGCTGTAGAAGAAATTAGAAATGTTGTTATAAAAATGTTGTTGCAGAACACTCAGTATTTTAAAACACATGAGACCCAGATGGTTTTACATCTGTGTTCTAGGTAACATTCAGGGTCTTTTGAGGTAATATTCAAAAAGAGGTAATCCACACATAATACAATTATTCAAGATTATGGGAAAGCTACACACACCATTTACAAAGCTAGCATAACCTTAGTATCAAACTCAATACTTACAATATAAAAATTATAGACCTAGATCTATATAGGCAAATCAAATTTACCAGTGTATTAAGAGAATAATAAATGAAGTAAGTTTTGTTCCAGGAATGCAAGGATAGTTCAACTAAAAAATGCCAGTTCATTATCAAATGAAAGAAGAAAAAAGCATTATCATTCTATCAATTCTGTCTAAAAAGAGAAAGTTAAATCAAAGTTATAGTTAACTTCATTCCTAATAAAAATGCTAAGAAAAATAGTGACAGAGAAAACTATCACAACACGATAAAGACCCCTTATCAAAAAGTTCAATAGCATGCTTCTTAGTAAAGTATTAGAGTTATTCCCATTAAAAGTAACTAACACTATAGGATACTCAACTTTCCTCATTATTAAATCCTCTTTTGGAGGTTCTAGATTAAGCCATGAGACAAGAAAACAAATAAATGGCATAAATATTAAGAGAGGCAAATATGTTTATTTGCATGTAATCCAAGTGATTCTACTAAAGATAATAAGATTTGGTAAAGTAGCTGAATATAAGATTAGCATAAAAACAGATCAATTGCTCTTCTTTATATTAGTAATCAGAATGAAAGGGATGCATTTATTTATTTTATTTATTTTTTATTTTTTAAAGATTTTATTTATTTATTTGACAGAGAGAGACACAGTGAGAGAGGAGCACAGGCAGGGGGAGTGGAGGGGGGAGAGGCAGGCTTCCCGCCGAGCGGGGAGCCCGATGCGGGGCTCGATCCCAGGACCCTGGGATCATGACCTGAGCCGAAGGCAGACGTTTAACCATCTGAGCCACCCAGGTGCCCCGAAAGAGATGCATTTAAAAGAAAGTTTCAGATTATGTGTGGACAAAATGTTATTGAAGTTTCTAAAATGAAGAGACATGCTCTGTTCTTGATTTGAAAGAGTTAGTATTATGGAAAAACCAGTCATTCAAAAATGAATATATAAAACCAATTTATATATATTCAACTGGAATTTCCACATGTGCTTTTTTAAAATTAGACAAAACAATTTTGAAGTTTATCTGGAAGAATATATGTTGTAGAATTACCGACAATTCTAGGAACAATGATAGTGATGGGATTCTTGCATTACTGGATATCAAAACTTACCATAAAGTTGCTATAATCAAACCTGTACTGTTTGGCACAGAAATAGATGAATAGGAGAGAACCAAATAGATAGTCCACACATATAGTAGAGCCTAATATAAGCATGAAGATGACATTTTGATTCAGTGGGAAAAGCATGGTGTATTTAATAAATGGTGCTGGCAAAACTGACAATTTTGTTGGGAAACAGAAACCCAGGTTCTTATGTGATGTCATATACAAAAATTTTTTTTAGATATATTAAAAGTTTAAGCTATAAATAAGTGAACAAAGAAAAGGAAAAAGAAAATTAAGAAGGAAGGAACACCAGAGACCTTAAAGAAATAGACGTATGACTACAGAAAACAATTACATTTCTCTATATGTTGAGCTATATCGCAAACAAGTCAAATGACAAATTGAGAGAAAATTGTTTCAATACTAATGACAAAGGGTTATTATTGCAAACATTTAAAATATTGCTAGACACTAACAAAAAGACAAAACCTAATAGAAAAAGAATAGTAAAGTTAAATGTCCAATAAATTTTTGAAAGTCTGATCAACTTCACTAGAACTCAAGAAAATATATACTAAAACAATAATAGAATATAATTTTTCACCCATCGTATTGGAAAACACTGAAGAGCTTCATAACATCAACACTCTCATATACCTGGAGTGAGCTCATTTAACTCTTCAGGAAAGTTATTTGACAGCAAACACCTCTTTTGGAACTGTGTCCTAGAAAAATACTTGCACAACTGCATAAGAAAATATGTATATGTGTGATTGTAGTGGAAACAGCTGGAAGAAAAATCTGAATGCCTATTAATTCAGAGAAGTATTGAAAATATTTATTTAATAAACCTGCAAAATATTATACAGGTATCAAAACATGTTTAGAAACATGAATTCATATATGTATATATCCACCTACAAGCATTTCCAAGATACATTTTTAAGTGAAATAAAACAAGCTGTGAGGAATGTATAATGAATAACCTGAATTTTTTATGAAAAATCTGAATTTTTTATAAAATGAAGTGAGCAAAAATCAATATATGGATATATATGTTGGTATGTGCCTTGGTGAGTATAGAAACAGGTGTGGGAGATTAGATACCACACAGGTTACTTTGGTAATTTCTTCTTTTTTGTTTGTTTGTTTGTTTTTTACATTGGTAATTTCTTGATATGGGATTGGTTGGGGGTTAGAGGAGATTATTAACTTTTATTTTTCTACCTATTGTTTAAGTTTTACAATGAGCACATACTACTTCAAGCAATTATGATAGTAAAAACCAAAATAGATATTTATTCATAGACAAGTAGATCATGAAAGCATTTTAAGATGTTAGACCTCTTAGAAAGTTAGGAATTCTAGATAAAAGAATAAATGCTATAAACCAAACAGGTACACTAAACCAAGGGAACTAAGGGAAAGAAGAGAGATAAATAAAAATCCTATGAATTTTTGGAGTTCCTATAAATCATAGCCCTAAAATTATTGCAACACGATAACTAGTGCTATCAGATGTTAGTCATTATATCCTACATCTATATATTCATGGCCAACTTGAATTAATATAAAGAAACAAGCAAGCAACAGGCAAACAAGAACCTTGAAGACTGACTTTGAGATTTATCTACTGGTGGGGATCTGGAATTATCAGTACTGACTCTTACATCAAAAACACAACCTCTGGTTCTCTTGGTTCTCATCCAGCTTTGCTGTCTGTATACAGATGTGGCATTAAAGTATTCTCTGAATCACCAGAACTTGACCAAAATAATTATTATGAGAAGTTAGCAATAGGAAATGTGTGACTTGGAGGGTTCCGACTTGCCAAAGTTCAGGTGAGTCAGTGGTGAAGTTGAGATGGGCCCTGGACAATCATTTTAAATAGAAGTCTCCCCCTCCTTCTAAATTTTAGGCACTAAGATTATGTCTTGTAAGATAATAGCTTTTCCTCCAGCAAACCATAAATAATGCTGTTTAAAATAAAAATGAACACATGTGATAAGACTGTACTTGTTTGATTTTTTAAATATCTAAAGACTGTCTCATTATTCACAGTTTTGGTTTTCAGTTTGCTTTCTATAGCCAATGTATAAACCAACTAGATTAGCAGAGATTTAAATCTCACAGATATCCTGTTCCTGTTTTTTCCTGCGTTGACATTTTACAGGAGACAGACCCAGAGATAACAGAAATGCAGTATAAATAACAATGTGGATGCTTATCTGAACTCTGTAAACATATATAGTTAATTCATTTAGATTCTGTACATGAGTTTAAAATGCACACACACAAAAATACATCATGAAGTTTAGGCTCCCACAGGAAGATCCTGATGGGTACCTGATTACTCTTATATTCACAGAATAATCACTGATTTTTCCAATAAATGATCATTTAGAAAAAGAAAGTGTATATCTGAGAGAATATATATCTTAACATAACATATTTTTCTACTCATGTTCACAATCGAGCCCCTCATGTGTTTATGTCATAATGCAGGTATATTAGGTCATCCACTGAAGGTTGAAAACTAGAGTAAATTTACCATTTGTATGTATTTTGAGTCTGGTCCCATGTAAAAAAAAAAAGAAAGAAAATTTAGGAGCTTTGAAGAAATCACTTTAGATTCATTCCTACTGGAAATAATTGGAAACAGCTTTTCATGGAAACATTCACTGATGCTTATTGCCTGGACTAGAGTCTAGGACAGCTCACTTGTTTTTCTATGGCCCATGAGCTAAGAGCGATCTTCACATTTTTAAACGGTTGAAAGAAAACAATATTTTATGACACATGAGAATGATAGAATTTCAAATTTCAGTGTCCATAAATCACACAGACATTCATTCATTTTTTCCATTGTTTATGGCTATGTTCTTGCTACATGTAATGGCAAAGTTGAGCATAATCACAGAGACTATATGTCCCTCGAAGTTGAAAATATTTACTGTATGGCCTTTTACAGAAAAAGTTTGCTGACCCTTGGATTAGAAAATCCCTGAGTATATTTGCTGTGAGGAGTTTATATGTAATGTTTTTTTGTGGTGGGCTGAATGATTATGAAGTAATTCATTTATTCAACCTTTTATTCTTTCACTCAATAAAAGCTTACTTGAATATTGACACTGAACCAGCATTAGGAGTAGGGGGAAATGTAGGACAAGTTTTTGTCCTAAAGATTATACTGAAACGATTGCATATTAATAAGACAGTTGTACTAAGAATTTCTACAGATAAATGCCTTATTGGGTAGAGGACATAGTAATTTTAGGTCTTCTTTCCTAAGAAGAGCTCAATCCCAAGATTGGTACAATACATGCAGATTATGAACTTCTCTTTGTATCTTCTACTGTAGCATCCTGAACTTCCTTTTCCCTGCCCTCAGGGTTACATGAGTCCCCTGCTCTCTGGAGATGAGCACTGTGCCTCAGGACAGTTTCAGAGGTCCAGATTAGCAGCCACTATCATTGAGCATTTTCCATGTGACAAGTACTGTGCTAGAAGCTTGACTTGAAATAACATCACTAAAACCTCACACTTGGCAAGGTAGACACAATCATCCTCATTTTTGTAAATGAGAAAACAGAATTTAAGAAAAGTCAAGTAAAGTAAGTGACAGAAACAATGCTTCAAACATAAGGTGGCCTGTTCCCAAAGCTAATCCTTTTAATGACAATTTACTAAGTTGGCCTGTTCTTAAGACTCAAATTCTCAGGGCACCTGGGTGACTCAGTCGGTTAAGTGTCTGCCTTCAGCTCAGGTCATGATCTCAGGGTCCTGGGATCGAGCCCCGCATCGGGCTCCCTGCTCAGTGGGGAGCCTGCTTTTCCCTTTCCTGCTCCCCCTGCTTGTGTTCTCTCTCTGTCAAATAAATAAATAAAATCTTAAAAGAAAAGAAGTCTCAAATTCTCTCCACACTGTGCTGTCTTTGGTTACTTTTGAGATGTCAATTGTTAGCTAAGTCTTTCAGGCTATGGCTCTGTGATAGAAAACAAATATTTTCTACTAAATATACTGTTTCCATGTTTGTGGGTGGCAGTGTCTTTATACAAGAATGAGTTCACCCTGAATTCCACTTTGTTTCCCACCTTTGTTTCTAAAACATTTGTGTTTACTTGAATGAGAAGAATTTTCCAGGCAGTTGTGACTCACTCTAGGTTAGAGCCACAGGGTAGGGGGCAAAAGAAACATGGGTTCAAATTCATACTTTTTTCTTGATGCAAACCCTTGTCAATATTACTTCATTTTCTGAGTCTCAATTTCTTCATTTGTGAAATTATTCATGGTGGAATTTGAGATAGGTGTCTGCCTATTCCCTATATGCATATGACCATCTTTAGAATTAGTTTCCCACTCAATCCTGTCTGTAGAGATCTCTGGCTACTGGATCATAGAATCTTAGAGTTGGGATGAGTAGTACAATATATAAACTTTTTTTTTTTAAGGATTTCTTTATTTATTCGTGGGGGGGGAGGGGGAGAGAGAGAGGAGGAGCAGAGGGAGAGGGAAAGAGAGAATCTCAAGCAGACTTGGTGCTGAGTGTGGAGTCTGACACGGGGCTCGATCTCATGACCCTGAGATCATGACCTGAGCTGAAATCAAGAGTTGGACCCTTAACCGACTAAGCCACCCAGGTGCTCCTACAATGTATAATCTTTGAAGACAGATAGCCTGGAGTTGTTACTAGTTGAAGGATCTGAGGCAAACTGACTTCTTTTCCTTGTCTCAATTTCCTTATGTGGAAATGAGGGAATGATAGTACTACCTCATAATACTTAGTGATTAGTACTCGATGGTACAAGTTCTTAATGATTATGTCACAGTTCCCACAGAACTGTGTTGAGGTTTAATTAAAAAAAAAGGAAAAAAAATATATAAAGCCCTCAACAAAGGGAGGGTTTTCAGTAAATATTGATTACTTTCAGTCATTAGAATGTTTTAAAAAGTGTGACTCACATTCGCTTGCATTGGAATCACGTGTTGTGAGCGATGTATTTGTCAGAAATGCTGATTCTTGGACTCCAACCTGGACTTACTGGATTCTGGGAATTCTACATTTTTAAAACATGCTTCCTGGCTGATTTTTGATACACCAAAGCTTGGGACAATACCTTAGAATCAACCCAGCCCAGCTCGTTAACAATGCATCAATCCTTTCCTGGCATTGCTCCAATTACTCATAGGCTTCTTGGGAGTTTCTGGTGATGGTGAACTTGCTCTCTCACAAAGCAGCTCATCTTGTTTTGTTTTGTTTTTTTAAACTTGTATTATTAGAAACATCTTTCTTGTAATTGAATGAAAAAAATGGCCTCCACCTTATTTTCTCTCCGTATGACCCGTTCAGCCCTCTGAGTCACACAGATTACTATTGTAGGGAGGCAACAGGAAAGCCATTGTGGGAATGTATGGGAGTGGAGATGTGTTTATGAGCCTAGCAGGTGGAACAGTTTTCAGCAGTTACCTAAGGTCTTCAAGGTGATGACTCTCTGAGTATGGACAGGGAACCTGTGAGTGGATCAAATACAGAAATCCAGGTAGGGAGGCAGACAGGTGAGAACATCATCAGGAAGATGATCAAAGCATGAAGAACAAACAAGGACTCAAATGCTGACATGGGGAATGGGGCTATAGTTTGGCTATGGGGATAGGAGTCCATAAGGTTATCGTAAGGTCTGCGACAACTTCACTTGACACTGAGACAACTGAGTTACTAAATCAGGGTTCTTTAAGTTTTCCCTTAGGAGGGACAGGATTCATGTTTCTACCTAGTGCACATTAGAGATATTTACTGAGTGAATAAAAATAGCGGCCAGGTGGCCCTAGCCATGGAGATTGCAAGGCAGGGATCAGAACACATTTTCCAAGTTCAATCATCAAAATATTCAAGGAAAACCTTTCCTTCTCCAGCTTAAAAGTTTCTGAGTTTTTTTTCCGCTGTCCAGCATAGGAGCATAGGATCTGGTTTCTGGAGCTTTTTCCAATTGCCAGCCATCTTCAGACACTTGGGTTTGTCAATATCCCTCTTAAAATGTGGTACTCAGAACTGAATACAGTGTCCTGATGTAGCATGACCATACTGAGTGCTGCAGGTTCTCCACCTCTCTTGATCAATGTGTTATATCACCAATGGCCATATCAAACTATTTCCTAATTAAATGGGCTATATGTGTATCATAAATAACTCACTTCTGCTAAGGCAGCCTAAGAACACACTAGCTTTTCTAGCAGCCAAATCACGCACTTGGCTCATATTAAAGCTTCTGTCAGTGAAATCCCTGAAGTTCTTTGTCACATAAAACACTACTCAACTAAGACAAATTTGGTTTGTGTTTGTACAATTGAGTGTTTGAACCTAAGTTCAGGATTTTACATCTATATCTGTTAAATTGCATCTTGTTGGTTTTGGCCTGACTGTCATGCCCATGGAGATAATTTAAAACTCTGTTTCTACCGTTTAATGTATTTAGCTAACCCTTCCATCCTTGTGCCATTTAAAATTTTACCAAGCCTTCTATACCCTCATGTAAGTCACTAATAAAAAGTATTTCACAGTAAGGACTTGTGTTTTCCTAGGATCTCCCTTTAGGATGACATTTTTTTCATTTGTCAATATTCTCTAAGGCACCTATTATGTGCCAAATGCCATGTTATAACCTGGGGATAAATGTATGAACATGGCCTAGACCTTGGTCTCAAGAGATTCACAATCTAATGAAGAAGATTAACAAGTTAGTATACAAATGTAATACTATGTGATGAGGGGTGTAACAGAGGGATACATAAGGGATAATGGTAAAATCAGGACTTCGGTAGAATAATCATAGAATGATGGAAATACATTTGGGATCGAGTAGACCTCCATAATTAGAAACACTCTTCTCATGTAGTGTTAGGAACACTTTCTATCACTCTTATGCAACACTTTAAAAATTACCACCACCTTTTCTTTGGGTAAATACCCAGTAGTGGAATTATTGGATCATATGGTAGTTCTTTTTTTTAATTTTTTGAGGAACCTCCATACTGTCTTCCACAGTGGCTGCATTTCCACCTACAGTATATGAGAGTTCCTTTTTCTCCACACCTTTGTGGAGAAACTTGTTATTTATTGTCTTTTTGATTCTAGCCATTCTGACAGGTGTAAAGTAATATCACATTGTGGTTTCAATTTGCATTTCCCTGATGATGAGTGATGTTGAACATCTTTTCATATGTCTGTTGGTCATCTGTATGTTTTCTTTGGAAAAAAATCTCTACTTTGGTCCTCTGGTCTTTTAAAAATTGGATTATTTGGATTTTTGTTGTTGAGTTGTGTAAGTTCTTTATATATTTTAGATATTAACCCTTTATTGGATATATCATTTACAAATATCTTCTCTCATTCAGTAGGTTCTACTGCTGGGTATTTACCCAAAGAAAACAAAAACATTAAATTGGAAAAGATATATGCCCCTCTATGTTTATTGCAGCATTATTTACAATAGCCAAGATATGGAAGGAACCTAAGTGTCCATCGATAAATGAATGGATAAAGAAGATGTGATGTACATAGACAATGGAATATTATGTAGCCATAAAAAAGGATGAGATCTTGCCATTTGCAACAACATGGATGGACCTAGAGGGTGTTATGCTAAGTGAAATACATCAGACAGAGAAAGACAAATACCATATGATTTTACTCTATGTGGAATCTGAAAGGCAAAATAAATGAGTAAACAAACAAAAAGCAGAATCAGACTAATAAATACAGAGACCAAACTGAGGATGGTTGGGGAGGGGGAAAAATGGGTGTAGATAGAATTGGGAGATACAGGTTTCCAGTTTTGGAATGAATAAGTCATGGGAATAAAAGGTTCAGTATAGAGAATATAGTCAATGGTATTAAAATAGTGTTGTATGGTGACAGATGGTAGCAACATCTGTGATGATCATAGTGTAACCTATAGAGTTATTGAATCACTACATTGTACACCTGAAACTAATGTAACATTGTGTGCCAACTATACTCAAAAGATAAAAAAACTATCACCACTGGTTTTTATTAACCATTAAATTGAAGGCCCAGCTATGGTATGGTACTGTTAACTGTATTCTTTATCTTATCTGGATGCTCTTACTGGCTAGATGAAAACAACCACTTACCACCCTCCTGTAAAGAATATTTTTTATCCTTTTCCTTTTACATAACTTATCTATGCTCCCCCCACCTCGCCAGTTCTGCCCCAAACCCAATGATTAACGAGACTTCACTTAGTCACGGATGGCAACATTTAGCTGTGTTTCCATTTCAAATTACAGTGTTTATATGTGTATTATTTAAATGCAAGTGGCTCTAGGGTCCCACCCTACAGTCTTGGTTAGCTTAAGCTGGGTACAATGCCAAAGCGTGTTTAGAGGAGTTCTCATCAGATCTCCCACACAAGGCAAAATAGTTGGAGGAACAGTTACCCTGCTGCTCCTCTCCCACTTAAATCAGTTAGGCCAAGAACGTGGCTTCAGGTTTCCACGGAAAATATTAGTTATTTTTATATATATAAGTAAGTTCTGAATTAGTTTAGAAACAGAATTTTCTCTTTTTTTAACCATAAAATGAGGGTAGGGAAATTTGGAGAACCACCAGATGAAAATTGGGCTAATTCGGTATGTACAACTTGGGCCATTTTTTAGTCACTCTCTTGTGTTAAAAAAAGAGGCTGGGCTTCTCAGGATTGAGCATTGGTACTGGGCAGGGGGAGGGGAGAGCTGGTTAAGTATAACTGAGTCTCATACAGCAACTTATTAAATCTTATTCTTTCCTTTCTGGGGAATTGTCTTTAAGTTTTCTCCTCTGGCTTCTAATTTCTTGCTATTGTGGAGGACGCCAGGGGGCTTCTGAAGTCAGAAGCAACCTGGGTTTGTATCCCATTCCTCTGTAGCTATGTGACCTGGGTGGGTCATGACCTCCCTTTGCCTCAAATTTCTTTACTGTAGAATGGTGACAATCAACAGTTTATTCCTCATTGGGCTGCTAGGAGGATTAAACAGTATGTGAAAATGCTTGGGATAACACACTGTAGAGGGAAACTGCTCAATAAATATGAGCTGTTTTGTTGTTGATGTTAAGATAATGCTTTGAGGATTTGGATGGTGAAGCTGACAAAAACCAAAGTGAAACCACTGAATTCCCATAATTGCAGTACAATAGCTCTAGAATATTTCTAACAGTGTCTCAAGGACATTGTGCTCTGAACTATGGATACAGATAATTTTTGTTTTGCTTTGTTTTTTCCCCGTTTGGTGGGCGGGGGTGCCGTGCTGTGCGTTGTAGAATGATTAGCAGCATTCCTGGTCTCTGCCCACTAAATGCCAGTTGCACTCCCTCTCCTCCTGGTTGTTACAACCAACACTGTTTTCAGACATTGCCAAATGTCCCCTGGGGGACAAATAGCACCTGGTAGGCCAAAAAAAATCATAAGTCACTTTCTTCAGCCCTAGGGTTCACACAGTTCCCCTTACCTTTCCTGAAAGCTATGAAATTGAGTTTAAAGGAATCCCCTTGGCTTTGATGGAGTGGATCCTTGTAACATTTAAGTAGGTGTGTTCTTTAGAAATGAGATGAATGTTTTATTGCTGACAGTGCAACATTCTAGTGGGCTCTCTGGTACAATTCTGGAATGGAGAATAATGGTGCATTGTATTTGCATGCTCTTTCACTTGCTACTTTCTATCCAGCACTGAATTCTGAAGGAGGAAAGAAGGGATTCTCATTAACAATAAACACCATTTTCAATAAATATTCTTAGGGCTCACTAAAGACAAAAAAAATTGAACTAGGGAAAATAAATGGCAGAAAAATATTATTCATATAAAATAAATGTGCTAATTGGCAAGAGTGGTTCAAAAGGACTTCTCCGTTCTCCAGACACTTTGAGCTTTGCCCATTTTCTCCTTGGCAGTGCAGTGTAAAAATGGAAATGGATTCTTTGAGCCTCTTGATGACATTTTGTTGGAATATAAGACATACTGCATTTAGATTTGTGATCGGCAAGAATTCCATCTGCACCATTCACTGGAGACCGTGCCACTGATGATGATTCCACATGGCCTATTCTTATTATTTATTTACCTACTTAATAGTAGCAAATTAAACTGAAAGGACAATTTGATTAGGAGACTTCAGTCGATCATTTTATTTCTTAGAATGGCTTGTGCGGAACAAAGAGTGGTCCACGTTTTGGATAGAGGCAGTTAATTTTTTTTCTTCCTGAATACACGTCAGGGATTTGTAAAGAAACCTTTGTAAAGGACCATCTTACCAGGTGAGTGCTAAAGGAAAACAGCATAATAAAATTCACAATTATTTAAAAACAATTTTTTTTTTTTTGCCTTCATCCCAACCCAAGTGAATAATGTCAATGGATTGAATGAGTCGACATTGTACCATTTCCTAGATTCTTTCAGGGACAACCCTCATGGGAATGAAACATGAGTTGCGGGTTCAACCTTGGGGGACCAATTATGCAGCTTCAGTTGACAGCTATTGTCATGGCCACTTAAGTGTCAAGGCTTTTGATATCCATTTGTAACCATAACCTTTCATTTAAAAATACTACTACTTTCTTTGGCAGCCATCCTAACTTAATTAGGAACTAACGTAGACTTGTACATTTCTTATAAACACATCAGCCAACCAGAGGATCTGGCCAGGGCTAGAGCATGATTTGAGCTTGATTGAGGGGTTTATCTTTTCCTCCTTCCTATAACACACGTATAGGTCTGGATTATATTCAGCAGAGCTGCTTTTCCTTTTATTTTCCGGTTTTGACATTTTGAATTGATTTACTCTCGTGCTCTCATTCTCCTGCTTTTACTCCTCTCTGGCATTGTTTTTTTCTCTCCTAAAACTTTGTTTTGCACCCTTCCCCCCCCTTTTTTATTAGCATTACAACTTTATCATTTAAACATTTACCGAAGAACTATTCTGACAGCCTCTGGACAGTAAGGAACAAGATTTAATGATGACAACAGAGATGATCATTATTTTTCTTAGTGCATGGTATATTACAAATTTCATTTTTTTTAAAAAAAAACTTCTTTTGAGAGGAGGGCTGCTTTGTTTCTTGCACGGCCCTAGTGGTAGCCTGTGATCCATCAATGAACACGCAGAATAAGACACAAGGCTCGATGGAAACTGTGGTGAAGTGGGTACTTACAAGTGGCCTGGGGCATCCAGTTCTACCCTAGAGATGAGTTGTGTGGGACCATGTAGTTTAGATTTTGCAGATCACTAGTAATAAGGACATAATCATCAATTGGGGCTATAAAAGGAAGTGATTATATGCTAGCGAATTTTAAGTGTCTATTATGTGCTAGGTTCTATGCCAAGTACTTGACCTATTCTTCGTATAATCTTCACAACACTACTGAGATAAAAATCATTTTCCTCACCATTTTAAGATGAACTTAATCTCAAGGAAGTTAAGTAGCTTTCATACAATCTTGCAGCTACTAAGTCTGATTCTAAAACCTGTATTTTCAGCCACCACATTTGATACTCATTTCCTAGTAATTTGAAGACAATTCTTTTTATAATCCTCTAGAAGGAGGGTATGAAAAATTGTATTGAATAAGATAAAGATGAGCAAACCCTGTTCCTGGCAACTGTCCCCTGGGCCAAGAAAAATCTGGTTGAGTATTGGTATTTTCTGTGCCTCATATTACTCCGTGGGTATACTAATAGGTTTTAGCAAATGCAGGGCTGGTACGGTTTTTCTTTTAAGCTTTGGTCCATTTCATCTGTAAAACTTGCTCTTTTAAACTAGTTGTTCTACTAACTTCGGAGACAGAAAATTCTGTTCAGCACAGAAATGAGCATAACATGCAGATAAGACCCTTTCCTGTGGCCCCTTGTCTTGGGAGTGAGTTTTTAGCTAATGAGAAGTGAGAAGTAATGAAGCTGGAATAAGAGCACAGTTATTGAACTTCAGATGGTGGACAAGATGGTATTGCTGTTGGCCAACACATCCTCCAGATTTTGGCTTTTAATGTAAAAATGTTTCATGACCGAATAGTTGTTTAAAGACTTGATGTGAAAGTAATAAAGTAGAAAGTTAAAACCAGGGTTTTGTTGTTGTTGTGATATTTACAGGATGATATGCTCTAGTACAGGGATCTGGCCCTCAATGTCACCTAGGACATGGGTTGGGAATGCTTGTGGGTCCAAGGGACAAGTGGGGACAAAGCAAAAAGCAAGAGAATAATAAAAGGATTGAGAGAACAGAGCAGAAGAGGGGAGAATGGAAAGAGGAAGAGAGACCAGGGAGGACGTAAGATTTGGAATAAAAGGAGATCAATAGAAGAAAGCGGTCTCCCTGGTGGGAATAACTAACTGTTGTCTCAGGCAGATTCCAGTGCTATAGTTTAAAGTACAGGAGTACAGGTGTGGTAGAATCTAATTGACCATTGAATGGTAGACACGATGGGATAACACACCATTTGAGAAACCGTTTAAAAATTTCCTTTTTCTTCCATTAAACAAAAACGTGGCACATAATATACAGTTATCTGCCCCTTTCTTATTACACATCATGATATGTCTTGGAGGTCTTCCACGTCAGAACACTGAAGGCCTCCTCAGTTTTTTATTAAGTGGCATGATATTCCTTTGGTGATATAGACTGGGGTATATAATTGGTCCCCTGTGTTGTTTCTACTCTTTATAGATTTCAAACAATGCTGCCATTGCGAATATTATGCACACTATATTGTACATGAGTAGGTTTATCTGTGGGACAAATTCCCAAACACAGGACTACTGAGCGAACAAGAGAATGCCCAAGTGAACTCCATTGAGCACTACCATTTTGGGGCTTCCAATTGAATGACTATTCTTTAATCCATTGTGTTAATACTGATGACAATAAACATTTATTGATTGCTTCTTATTTGCCATATGTTGTTCTAAGAGCTTTAAATGCATTATTGTGTTTACTCTGTAGGATGAGATTGGTATGACTATCTCTATTATACACTTAAGGAAAATGAGACTCAGAGAAATAAATCGCTTGCACAGTATCAAAGATAGTGTAAGTAGTAGAGCTAAGATTCAAATTCTGGTGGCCTGACCTCAGAATTCCTATCAACCAGCTGCTCCACCCAAACTGGGATGGTCACCAATGGCCTTCTTATCTCCAAATCTAACAATTCCCAGCCCTCATTCTCATTTTTCTTTTTTTTTTTTCAACCTCATGCCTCCTGCAGTCAAAGTAAGGGACTACAGGCTTTGGAGAGCCACACCTAAATTACCCCCCATTATGTGTATTCTAGACTTTTAAATAAAAACAGAAGAGAGAAAAGAAAATGTGTCATTTCCAAAATTATTTAGGAAAAGAAATGGTAGGTAATACATCAGTTCGGACTTGACAAAAAAGCCCTTGAATAAAAGGTTAAAGTGTCAGCAAAAGTTCTTGAAAATGTTCTACCATTTAATAATAATGTTAAAAATTTGAAGAGTCTCGGGCGCGTGGGTGGCTCAGTTGGTTAAGCGACTGCCTTCGGCTCAGGTCATGATCCTGGAGTCCCTGGATCGAGTCCCGCATCGGGCTCCCTGCTTGGCAGGGAGTCTGCTTCTCCCTCTGACCCTCCCCCCTCTCATGTGCTTGCTCTCTCTCATTCTCTCTCTCTCAGATAAATGGATACAATCTTTAAAAAAAAAAAATTTGAAGAGTCTCTATTAAAGCTAAGGATTTTAAAATTTGGAAATATATTATTTTTAAGATTTAAAAGGAGGAAATTTTATGGCATTCTTAAATATTTATACTTTATGATTCACATAATTACTTAAGCAATAATTATTTGTTAGAATAAAATTTTGATACTATACATCAACTTTTTGTCCTGGTCTTGAGAATTCAGGTAATAAATAGGAAAATAAATTACACTACTTCTGGCTCTGATTTAATTTGAACAGATAGAGGAGACTATATGAATAAATATAGCATATATTGATATTTTTTAAATTTCCATTATTAGGTGGAAGGTAGAGGAAAGTATGAAATATGGTTATCAATGAAACCATATGTTAACTAGTAAATAAAAATTGTTCAATATCACAAATCATCATGGAAATGCAAACCAAAACCACAGTGAGATACAATCTTACACCAGGTAGAACGGCTATCATCAAAAAGACAAAAGCGATAACAACTATTGGTGAGGATGTGGAGAAAAGGAAACTTTCATGCACGGTTGGGGAATGTAAATTGGTGTGGCCACCTTGGAAAACAGTATGGAGGTTCCTCAAAAAATTAAAAAGAGAACTACCATATGATCCAGCAATTCCACTTCTGGGTATGTATCTAAAGAAATTGAAATCAGGATCCCATGGAGATATCTGCACTCCCATGTTCCTTGCAGCATTTCTCACAATAGCCATCATGCAGAAACAACTTAAGCGTCCATCAACAGAGGAGTGGATAAAGGAGATATGGAATATATAAGCAATGGAATACTATTCAGCCATGAGAAATAAGGAAATCTTGCCATTTGTAACAACATGAATAGACTTTGTGGCTATTATGCTAAGTGAAGTGTCAGAGAAAGATATTGTATGATACCACTTATAGGTGGAATCTAAAAAAAAATGCAAACTCAGAGAAACAGAAGAGTGGTAATTACTAGGGGTTGGGGGTAGGAGAAATAAGGAGATACTGGTCAAAGGGTATAAACTTCTAGCTATAAGATTAACAAGTTTGGGGATCCAACGTACAACATGGTGATTAGAGCTAATAATACTGTATACTTAAATGTTCCCAAGAAATGGTAACTATGTGACAGGATGCAAGTGCTAGCTAATATTATGGTGCTAATCACATTGAAATTTATAAATGTATCCAGTCAACACATTGTACACCTTAAATATATAATGTTATGCACCAATTATATCCTATAAAGCTAGAAATATGTATCTATTTCTATGTAGAAAATATATATCTATAAATATCTATCTATATATCTATAGGTATATATTTCTATATAGATATAAAGATAGCCATATATAGATAGAAATATAGATATACAGATATTTCTAGGAGAAAAAGCCTCAAAAAATTGACTAGAGTTTTGAAGTAATTGTTCTATTTCTTGGTTTCTAAGAAGGCAAATGGACTCCTCTTGAAAATATAAAAGATGCTTTAGTGAATCGCTGAGAGTATCTGATCTCTGAGTTCTATCCCTCCTCTTCTCTATACTCCTCTCCACATTTGGGGCTGAAAGCCTGCAAGCTATTTTCCCCAGGTTCCCTCGCCAGTTGCCTTCCTGTTAAGTTCTATTAATGGGAGACATTGGCAGGTAATTGGGAACTGGAAAGAGGGAAGAAACTTTTTTTTTTTCCCCTCGTGGCTTCTGGCAGGGGCTTTAGGTAGGAGAGGCCACTCGCCAGTGTGAGCTCTGGGTTCTCCCAGTCGGTGCAGCTCCAAAGGCAGCGGGGGTGGGGGTGTTTAAGCAGGCACTGGCGCCAGGGACCCCAACAGCGGCATTGGCAGTAGGGGGTTCTCAGCAGCCTGGGAGGCTCACACTGGGGGTTCTGGGTCCTGCCGTTTCCCCTTTCACTTCTCTGGTTCTAAGCACGGTAGTGATTCTCTGCAGTTACTGATCTTTGGGTGAACTTATCTCTTCTGGCTCATGGAATTCTTCCAATATCTTTGTAATGCGTTTCCTGTATTAAATTCTCTCTGTTTGATATGACCAGAGTGGTTTCTGTTTTCCTGGCTGGACATTGACTGATACAGCTTATGGAAATTTCTCTCTTGTCCATAAACTAGAGCTTATGATCTTTAAGATGGTGGTACCCAGATAGGATGGTGTCACATTTTTATGGCGATGGAGATATTTATGCTATAACTGACAAGCCAAAGCAAGTGACTGTAAACCTGAAGTGAAAAGAATCACAGTCATCCTGTGCCGTCTCTGTATGAATGCCAGTGTCCCACTCTGTCAGCATGTTCTTGGATTGAACCTCCAGCAACTGGGAAAATCTTTGATACTGTGCAAACATGGACTTCTTTTTCTCCTTATCTGAAGGGCAATACAGTTGAGGGGGGAAAAGACCATGGAGAACAATACTAATATGGACTTCTTTTTCTCCTTATCTGAAGGGCAATCCAGGTGAGGGGGAAAGAGACCATGGAGAACAAGACTAATTTCTATCTTTTGTGGCCACCTGTCTTATTATAGGAACTCATCAAAATTACTGTGTAAAAAGATTGTCAACTACTTTGTAAAATCTATGTGTACATAGGAAGTTATTGATAAACTTTTAAGGCAGATGTTTATTTCACATTTTTCATTTTTGTTGTGCTTTACGAGATAAATGGTTCATTTCTGGTCTAAAAAGTGTTACAAGTCTACTAGAGGATAAGACACCTATGTCAGAATGTAGATCAACTACATCATTAAGCACACAGACTTAGTTCATCAGTTTTTGGATTGTGCATATGTCCAAACTCATTCAAATGTATACACTAAGTTTTACCTCAATAAAGCTGTTAAAAAAGCTTATATAAGTGATTTCACACTTCATGTATCATTCTGCAACTTGATATTTTTCACTCAACATTTTTAGTTTGGGACATCTTCTCAGGTTGATATATTTAGCACTATTTCTTTTTGATTCACTTTCATTGTCCTGTTCTATTCTATAGCTTAGTGATGCAAGACCACTTATTGTATTTTTCATTGGAATCCTGTGATTTTAAAAATCAAGATCTTGGGCACCTGGGTGGCTCAGATGGTTAAGCGTCTGCCTTCGGCTCAGGTCATGACCAGGGTCCTGGGATCGAGTCCCACATCAGGCTCCCTGCTCAGCGGGGAGCCTGCTTCTCCCTCACCCACTCCCCTTGCTTGTGCTCCCTCTCTCGCTGTGTATCTCTCTGTCATATAAATAAATAAAATCTTTAAAAAAAAATAAAAAATAAAAATCAAGATCTTCATTGTAGCTGTGGTTCTCTTTATACTAGTTTCCCGATCAGATTGCATGTTGCAGTAGTGGAGATGAGTGAATCCTAACTGTTTTCTTTTTTTAAAAAGCTACCCCCATGACAGAGGAAACCCTAGGTAAATTTTATTTTCCTCTGCCCTTACCTGTACTCTTCAACCTTCAATGTCCTAACCTATGCAAAATACTTGGAAGGGAATGTGGCACAGAGTCAGTGCTAGAGAAGCATTGTCTGAAGGACATGGGGGCAGCCAGGTAAGGAGCCAGGGTGTCTGGGTTGGAAGCTCAGCTGTGCTCCTTCGTACCTGTGTGACTTTGGGCAAGTTTCTCAGCCTTCTGTGCCTCAGGTCCCTCATCTGTAAAATGAGGGCATAACAACAGTCCCTACCTCATAAGGCTGTTTTTTGAGGATTAAATGAGTAAATGAAAACATGCAAGGAACGCCTGTTACCCAGCCAATAGTAAGCTGTTGTGTGTGTTATTTCAGGTTCCTTGGGCCCTTGCTCCAGGCCTTACCCTCTTTGGACCCTGCATTCTCTGCAGTCTTGGAACTTGGATGCACCAACTCTTGCCAAGGTACCAGTGAGTTGATGAGTCATTCCTTTCCATATTTCCCTTTAACCCGCTCCCGCTGAATGAGCCTGAAATACTATGTCCTGAGGGTGAGCGTGTCTTCCTGGCACGGCTTGTGTGGGACCGCACGTCCATTTCTCATCTAGGGAAACAGGAGCTTCGCTCCTAAGTGTCATGACACGGAGGCTTTCCAGCATGGTGTTTTCTTTTGACAGGAGGATACATTTCTGTTGCAAAAGCCGCCAGCAGCTGACCTGGTGACATGACTTGAATTTTTAAAGATGTGTTTCTTTCCTTTCTGCTTAATGCTTCTCCCTGATGCAACTTGTATTTTCTCTAGCTGGAGGTGGTGGGTGGGAACCCATGTTCCGAGCATTGTTTGGTAGGAGAGGCAGCCCTTCCTACCCCATTGGGTTTTCACCAAATCCAGGACTCACACATAATTCGAGCCTCTGCCCCTCCATCTGACACTTTCTGCTCTTGTAGCTACTTTCCACGATTCCTTTGTTCCAGCGAGCAGCACTGATCTGCTGCCATCCTTATTGACCACTTGCTGGTGGCCCAGTGTCTATCCCCGGCTCCCCTCCACCCGTGCTCCCACCAGGCACAGAGCCAGCGATCGGACCCAGTTCCTGGATTCTTGGCTCTCTTGAAGCTCACACTGCCCATGTGGCCAGGCTTTGTCTCCACTTGGGCAGTTTTTCTTTCGATGCTCTACCTTCCTTTCCTCCAGTCTGCTCTCTTAGAGAGCTTCAGTCCCGTGTAGTGGGAGCATATCCGAGCCACATTTGCTGGCCAGGTTTAAGTTCTTTCCTACAGAGCTCCTGAACCCCATCTGGTTGAGGGCCCCTGGACATGCCATGTCAGGAAACAGTCTAGACTTCTCAGAGCACCTGGGAAACCTCCCAGGTACAGTGGCTTGGTTCTTCAAGTTCTCCCAATGGACTACTCTTTCTACCTAAGTTAACAGCAGTTCCTTGAGTTCCCATGTGGGTATGGCAGTCACTTAGGAAACAGGAAAGCCCAGAACCTGTGAAGCTTAAAAAAATGACAATTATTTGAGTATTCCAATAAGGGTGTTCTTGTGAAACCACATGAATGAAAAACATCAGTGATGAAAAATTTAGGAATCACTGTTATATAAAAGTCTTAGACTATGTATTGTCTCTAAGGTGTGAAAGGAATATTGGAGTCTTTACAGTTTACAAATACCTAAAAAGACTGAGGTAACACTGTTCCTGTATATTGTTGCATATTTTTTTAAAGATTTGACAGAGAGAGAGAGAGAGAGAGCACAAGCAGGGGGAGTGGCAGGCAAAGGGAGAAACAGGCTCCCTGCTGAGCAAGGATGTCATATTGTTGCATATTAACAAAGTATTCTTTTGTATCATAAACATGATTGAGACTAGCACTGACTCTTGCCAGGCACTGTTCTATAAGCTGGGATGCATCATGGACCTCATGTTCTAGTAGCTTTAGGATTTGATTAGACTACACTCTAGAGTATTTGGGAATCTAGTCATTTCACATCCAGAAAAGATGGCTATCCCTAGTGTGAAAGCATATACCATTGGAGACAACTGTCCAATTGAGGACAAAGAGCAAAAATATGTTCACAATCTAGTGGGAAAGTCAGGCGTGGGTATAGCTAAAATATAATATGTAAAATGCTGTGATAGCATATAAACAAAGTATAGCTTAGAACAGTGGGTATTAATCAGATTTTACAAGAGGATAAACTTGGGCTTTAATAACAAGCTAATAAATGAGCTTCAAACAGCACAAGACTGGACCAGACTATAGTCTTCCAAGGGCTGGGAATCAGGAATCAGGGGGTAATTATAGGATAGTTTAGGACATCTGAAACATAGGAGAACTTTCTCAGATACCAGACATGGGAGGACCTTCTTCCCTCAGGGTGAGAGATAAAGGTGGGTCATCCAAGGGTCATAATATCAAGGGGGAGGGTGGAGCCACCAATAATGGCCATTATTATTTATCTAAAATAATAAAAATAGCCAGAAACTCAGTTTCATAGGTTGAGAAGCTCTGCTTTCTGGTTAAGCTTTGTGTCATTACAAAACAGAAAGAAAAAGTTGTTGAAATAATTCAAATTCTTGGTAAAAGTAAGCATTATCAATAACAGAAACCTCTTGCAATTCAAAGTTTATTAAATGAAAATTACCCAATAATTGGTAGGTTTAGAGGGATGATATATGGTTCCTTTTCCAGTTTCTACTTAAGAAAAGGAAAAGACTTTGGTCAAGTTGGATGGGGTCAGAAGAGGGCAGGAAAACTTCATTTGGCTCCAGAATACTCTTGATTTAGTTGTAATAATAACACTGTCATTCATATTGGAGGTGAAACTACTGAATGACAATAAGGGGTGAATCATCTTTTGAGGGTTCCTCTCAAAGGTGAGGCAGTCGGGTGAGTGCTCTGTCTACCAAATACAAGTGTGCAAGGTACTAGGAACATGAAGAGTCATAAGGTGTAGTGTCTGGTCCCAACTTTCATAGAACTTAAAATCTTGAAAGAAGGATATAAGGAAAAGTAATACTAGGTAGGATATGGTTAAGGTACAGATGAAGGTCTTGGATCAGAGACCAGCTATCATGTCCATACACAAACCCGAAACTTTGATAGAAGAATGTGTAAGCAATTGAGGCTAGGTATTTATCCAAACTAGAATCAGGACAATTCACTGAAAATCAATTTCCAAAAAGTCAATTTGTCAAGACTGATGAATTATGGAGGATTTTTTCAAAGTTTTAGTTTTGCCATAGCCTTTACACCTCAGCTATTTGAGTAAGGATTTATCTGCTCAACTTAGGTGGGTGCTGATTTCATGCATATTTTATAATTCAGATGCCTGGTGTTGCTCAATGCTTAATGCTTTATCTGTGAACGGGCAGTCTTTTTCTTAAACCCAGTTTATAGCCTTTTCTATTTTGGTGGGCTCACGTCCCGGCCCTGAAACTGCCCTCAAATGGTTGCAGTCAAGTTTCCTGTAACCTCAGGATATGAAGCTGACAGTTTCCTCCAGATGGTCTTTTGGTGGGTTTGCCATGTGCTGAAATGGCTTTGAATCAATTGACTTTCAACAAATTAACCCAAAACAGTTCAAATGAACCCAGAGCACTCCAAACTACCTCTTAACTTTCTATCTCTGTAAGTGAGGTCTTCATGTCCCTGAATTATAAAATTAGAAGCCCCTAACTTATTTTTTTAGTGATTTAACAACTTTCCCATTATGTTTTTCTCCCAGCACTGGTGGTAAACAGTAGTAAAAATAACCCTTAATATATTTTTTAAAGCTTCCCTTTTAATCCCTTCCAGGAAAGGAATCCTGGATCTAGCATTACCTAAACAAACGCTGAGTAGGTGTCAGGAACTTAGATTCCAGTTCCCAAACACTTAAACTTCTTAAATTCTTAACATCCAAATATTTTTTTTCTATAAGATAGAGATAAAACATCAGCCTCTACCTTCCTTGTAAATAACATAATAAAAGGAGTTGAGGTGATAAAGTAACTACTGTGGTCACTGAGGAGGAGAAGAGCAAATCAATTGAACTTCGCTAATAGTCATCAGTTTAATATGTTCCAATTTAATATTTGCTTAGCATCTCTGCTCAAGAAATGGTGTTATGTACTATTAAAAATTTTAAAAAGGTGACCAAGACACAGTTCTGACCCTCAAGGAGCAATTGTTTTAGTCAGATGAATAAAAGAAATACATAGACCTACAGGGCACAGTACAATAAGGGCTAAAAGACAATAGAAATGCAGTTCATTATTGATTCCAAGGAAACAAATTACATTGGACACGCATCTGGAAGACTGGAAAGGCTTGAGCAGATGAAAAACAGAAAGGACATTTCGAGGAAGGGCATAGAGTTGGGAAACCATAGCACCCACGTGGAAAAGGTGTATTTACGGGGAAATGGGAAATGGTAGTGGAGATTCATGGCGAGTCCTGCTGTGTAGGGGTTTCTGCTGCGTTTGGTATGCAATGAAACACTGAAGGTTTTTGGATGTAAGAGATAAAATACAGCAATACAGTTAATCTGGCAATGGCGTTTGGGATAATTTGGAGAGGTAGATCGTGAGATTGGGAGTACAGCCTGGAATTAAAGGAGCTTCAAGGACTGAGCAGCAGAAATCAGACAGCAGACAGAGCCCAGAACCTCTTTCCCAGGGCTAGTCAGAAGTCTGGTGACTAGAGCCACACATAAGTAATGGGCTGAGACAGAGGGCAAACTCTTCAACATGCCTTACAAAGTCCCTTCGAAACTGGCTCTTACTGCTTTGTTAGCTTCATCTCCCACCATCTTCCCGAGCTTGTCTCTGTAGCTGTACGGCACCATGCACGTCACCCCAACCGTTCCATAAAAACCTCAGTACCCCACCTTCTTTGCTTTGCCTTCTGCCTGGGGCACTCTGCCCCGCCCTTTCCTCTGCCCAGGGAACTTCTACTGGTCCTTCTCTTCCCATTCCTTCCTCCACCCTCTTCTTACACTGATTTAGGGGGTTTTCTTTGTCAATTCCATATCCTCATGTAGATTTTATACTCTGTTGTCACTACCTATTTTCTTGTTTTTCTTTTTTCTCCAGACTATGAGCTGTTGGAAGCTGGGACCACCTGATTGAGCCGTTAGCACGGTGAGTGACACTGAATAGATGCTTGATAAATGCTAGATGAAGGAATAATGGCCAAATTAATATACTACCTCAAGCATCTATTCACGGTTACATTTCCAGCATTTGTATAGACCGAAATCATGCTGCAAAAGAAGAAAGAGACCTTTGGCTGATGAGTCCAGGCAATTGTCTGCACGAGCATGTGCACATGCTCATGCACACACACACACACATCTAGCAATATGTCTACAACAAATACGCAGTGATTGATTCCATTTTTTTGATGTAAATGCTAGGGGACTTCAAAACAGAGGGATGGCTCATGGTGCCGTTAGTCAGGAAAGGCTTCGTATCCACTGGAACAATCCAGGAGAGGGGGAATTCATGCTTGAAAAAAAAAAAGAGAACAAAGGAAGGAGTAAGGTCAGTGATGTGCAAAGAGGACTGTTTAAGGTTTATGTGTTATTGAGATATGACGGTGTATTTTCTTTCAGATCTCTCCTGTTCTTCCCAAGATCTTAAGTAAACAAAGCAAAGGCCAAAATGGGAGAGGGAAAATCTATTCAAAGCCATGAAACACAGACATCACAGAATTGTTTCAGCCACATTTTATTGTCAGAAAGATTCAAAAGATAAATCAGCCTAGGCTGCCTGGGGATTATGTTATGGGGGTTTGGACAATCAAATTACTAAGAGTTACTCCAAGAGGCATATTTGTATTCATTCCTTGTGAGGGATAAAAGAGGATGATGTAAGCTTCAAGAGTAAAGTAACGTGTGATAAATTTTGGAAGAAATAACTGGAAAAAAATAAGAACTTCTGGCTTGATGTTCCAGGAATACAGCTAAGCAGGCCAAGATTTTATTAAAAGAAAAAAATGCATATTACAGAAATGAGAAGACAATGTTATGTGGATAAAGAAGCACTGTGATATTTTAAGCTGGCTGAATAAAATAGAACATGGCAATGGAAATGTGAATAAAAGGCACAGAAGTGGGGACTAGAAAAAAACAGATGTAGAAATTTTCTTTTTTCTGGGAGCAGATAGAAGTTAATGTTGATAAAGGAAACTACTGTGAACCTACTTATATTATAAGCGACTTTGTGAATATTGAGGAATCGGTCGGCTTGTGCTCACGTGGTTGGCATATTGGGAAAATTGCATCTAATACAGGCTTAAAAATCTTCAGCCTGAGGAGGAACATATTCATTCCAGGCCTCTCACAGATTTGAAGAGAAAACATAAGATAAAGAGAAAATGGAAAAATCAGAGGTAACAAAATTTGATCCTGCCTGTATTTTGTAGAGGCAGATGAAGGGCCTCTTAAAGGCAAAAATAAAAAAAAAATAGTTTTTTATCAGTTTAAAGAGAGAACACTTATTCAGAGGGGTTGGAGGACATAATTCCCCAGTCTGTTACAGCAACCTGATTCTTCTTTTGTAACCACTAGCCTGCTAGAAGGTACTATCTGTTTTAATATGGTTTTTATTTTTTATTTTACAAGAACCAAAAGGACATTGCTATAACTCAGTTTGGATGGCAACATTACATTGGGATTTTTATGATTTTTACGAATTATGATAAATTCCAAGAGCTGTATTATATATAGCAAGGGCAAGACTCCATAAGAATAAGATAAGATATAAAAAGAAGAGAGAAATAAGGATAATGGACACCTTAACTATCTCCTGAAGGGGACAATAAAAGTTAAAATGGAGCACTAGGGAAGGCAGTCTGGCTGAGGCCCAAATTGTCAGAGAAAGGCTTTAGAAAACTAAGGGATTCAGATAGAATGATGGGTCAAGTCTTATTTGATATCCAGATGTGTAGTCCAGTGGGCAATAGAAAGTTAACACATCTTTATATTTAGACAGAAGATCCCATAATCAGGTGCTAACTTCCTTTGCTTTTAAGTGGGTCCTTTTGTACCCTGCAATGTTATGTGGGATGCCCAGTCAGTAGGTCACACATTCTGTGAGCACTTGGATAATGGTGCCGGCTGAGGTCCTGCAGGCAAAGAAGGCAAACCCATATTGCGAATGTGTGTTGATTTTAGTCAAGATACATGGCTGCATTTTTCAGGATGAAAGGAGTCTAATGTAATCAATGTGGTACCAAGTTGGTCTGGAGAGTTGGTGCCATACTGGGGGGCTCAGTATCGGGCTCGATTGCTGGCAGGTTTGGACTTTCGGCAGAAACAATATTTAATCAGCTTTGGTGACAGGGAACCCATGCGGTCAGGTCCATGCTTCCAATCCTGCCTCCATGGCTATCCTGTTCATGGGCCCACTGTGCCAGGAATAGGGTGGTCTAGGATGCAGGTTGCTGATGTTCATTGTCTGCTTCTTTATTTATTATTTTCTCGGTGGTGGAAGCTTCTGTTGGATAACATGCTGTACTTTCCCCACTCCCCTTCCCAGACCTCTTTGCCTTTAACCTTATTATTTATTCTTCATGCCATATTTATTCTTGCCTTAAGCTTCTTGTCTTTCCACGCAAAGTGGGTGACCGGGTGGACAATCTGAAGCCCTATTTATTGGGAGGCTTTCCTTCCCCACTTGCATTCGGGGCCACCCTGTGTGAGGCTGTGGAGTGGCAACCACCCGTTTTTGGCTTACACTCACTTATTGAACTGATCAGTCTTGTAGAAACAAGCTTGGCCATTTCCCTCCTCCACTACCTGATCATAATGGACTTCTCAGGAGGCCGCCGGTAGGAGCTTGGGGAGAGGTGCTGGTGGGACCATGGCAGATAACACGAGGGCACCTCTTGCACAGCTTGCTTGCAGCCCCACCAGCCGCTGATCCCAGATGTACCATTTCCATCTGATGGGATGCTGCAGGCCCACCCAGCCTTATGATTTGGTGGATCTGGGAGAACTCACTTGCAATGGACATACAAGTCCCGTATACTCTCTCACATCTTTTCCATGAGAGAAGAATCCCCTAATTCACTTGTAGTTGGGTCTCTGCTATTAGCAATTGAATATAATTTCTAGCTGACAAAGACTGGATGTTGTACAACATTGCTATTCAAATTGTATTGTGTAAGCTACTGTCAGTCCACAAACTGCTCTCTGTTGCAATTAACTCAGAAGCTAGCGCCAGAATCTAGACCAATTTCTTTACTACACACAATCTAATTCAACTGGACATTTTTCTTCTTTTTGGGGGGGTGTGAGATGTTCTCAGCAAAGGGAGCAGTATGTTGATTACATTGTGGTATAAGCTCTTTATCTCATAATGGACTGGTATTGACCATAATGGACCAGTAGTGAGTAGTTTGGACACTGACACCTCACATAGGACTCATCGAAGACTAACGTCTCCCAAAGTGTACTTTTGAGACAGATGCACCGGGATATAAACAACAATTCCTTCCTTTAATTGTTGATTCTGTTTTGAAATTTAAACCTGTGATTATTGATTGGAGCTACTGCTAAGTCTTTTAAGTCATCTCTTAACTACTTTACTCTCCTGGTCTTGGATTCAGGATAGTAAAAAATTATTACACAAGACTTGGCTTCACAGACTTTTGTAATCACAGCAGTGCCTGACATGTTGTTCACTTCAAAGCAGAATAAAAACCTTTCATTATGTGCTTCTTTGTATGCCATTTGTCTATCAAACTTTGCTGTACCGCAAAGCAACTGTTTTACACATAGATTCTGCTTCAGTTTCAGAGTGGATGTGGAGTTAAATGGTTTACCAATACATGTAGTACATGCTGAATGTATGCTAGCTATTATCATTAGTTGAACAAACTTGGGTTTGTTCACTATTATTCAACTCCCCGACTGCACCCCACACCCCACCCTAGATCCCACTGTGTTTCTCAGAAGATGTTTTGTATGGGTAGCAATAAATAGACAAAGATGAGTAAACCTCTAAGGACAGTCTTTATAAATGCTAGAATTTCATAGTTAAGCCCCAACTGGACCACTACAGCTCTAACTTAATCTGTAGGCAATCATGGAATAAAAACCAATAGCCGCTCACTGCTCTAGATCTCATCACTCTAAACTTCCTAGTGAAGTTAAAAAATGCTCTACTCCAAGATCATGTTATCCTTGGGAAGCATTTTATTCTGACTGTATGCACAGTCATTAGAAATTCTGGGGTAAAAACCTTTCCTCGCAAATGATTGAAGGGTATAATTCTCAGTATCCTTGTAGTCTAAGGAGGACAGCCTGACAGTAATGGCAAGGATAATGCTTTTTTTTTTTTTAAGATTTTATTTCTTTATTTGATGGAGAAAGAGAGAACAGAGAGAGAGAGAGAGAGCACAGGAGAGGTGGGGGAGAGGCAGACTACCCCGCTGAGTGGGGAGCCCGATGAGGGACTCAATCCCAGGACCCTGAGATCATGACCTGAGCTGAAGGCAGACGCTTAACTGACTGAGCCACCCGGGTGCCCCAAGGATAATGCTTTTTAACTACAGAACTTGATTTCCTTAGCCTGACTTTCAAGGAAATGTATTCTTTGAAGGAACTCTATGGCTGATCAAGTAGAAGACATTTCTGCTAAATCATCTGCAAATCAGCAGAGGATGCTAATGTAAAGAGGGACAATAGCTAGAATTTTTCCACTTTTGAACAAAAACTGTGACCACTGGGCATGACTAGGTTAGGAATAATGGGAATTTATATGAGCAGATATTCTCTTGAAAAACGACCCACCACCACCTTCCTTCCTGCCAAAGCACTAAGGTCATAAGTAAAGAGTGAAAAGAGCAGAAGAACAAGAATGGCACCCTAAGGAACTAGGTTATTAGGTGCGAGAGACAGCTTGGAAGTTTCAAAGGAGCCAAGGAGATCAAGAATTTGGAAGATGAGAGAAAGGAAGGGAGGGAAATAGGGAAAAAGAGTGGAAGGGTTGGCAAGAAAGAGAGAGGGGGAGGCGAAGGAGGGAGAGAGGGAGATCCCATCTTTGATCTATCTTTTGTTTTCTTTGCCCAGTTGTCTGCCCCTGCAACTATTCTCAATATTTTCCCCTTTGCTTCCTTCTCTCCTTTCACATGGTAAATGCAATTACCTCAATTTATCTGTACTCTTAAAAAGGGAAGCAAGACAAGATCAAACCAGTAAAGTCTCCACCGAGTTGTGGACTTGTTGACAACTTCTTTTTATCTCCTCTACTCCTGAGGTTTGGCGTCCTATTTGTCTTTGAGAAGGGTGATAAGTGAAATTGAGGGAGGGGAAGGAAAGACGCATTTCATTTGGTGAGTGCTCAATGACTAAATATTCACGTAAATCCATTAACTTATAACCGATTCAATGTCATGTATATGAAGTAATTCACATTGAATCCAGCTGAAACTGATTTTGTTCTTCACTATGCTTCTTGAATAATCTTCTTTCTTGCCTTCTCAGCATTGCTAGTTAAATTTTCTTCTCTGACTCTCATTGCTTAAGATTTTATCTTTCTGTCATGTTCTTACCTTAGCTCTCTGTTTATTGTAACAAAAGCTGCCACTTTTTTCTTTAGCTGTTTTCTTTAGCAGAGGAAGGAAAAGAATCCATTTTTTTTTTTAAAGACAACAAATGTTTACTATAGATGTAGTGAAAATGCAATGCTTATATTTAGGTTGAAGTTAAAAGGTGCCTGGAAAAAGATCAGCAACTGAAAACATTCACTGTATTTAATGCATCTTTGTGTGTGAGTGGTGGGGGGCTGGGTGCTACAAAACAATGCTTAACGCTGTCATCAGGGAGACAAACATACAGAATTAGATTTTTAGAGCTAGAGAAACATAGAAAAAGATTTTTTACTTGATCTCTTTGTTCAATAGATAAAAAAGCTGAAGGAAAGAAAAGGTAAGTGAATTACTATGCATCTGAGAAAATTACTCTTTCAGATGCACTAGAAAATGTGAAATTTTATATTATCCTACTACATTTCATATAGTGGATATTATGAATGGTGTCTTAAAAGGTAACTTTCAGTTAAAAATATGTAACTTGTGGGCACCTGTGTGGCTCATTCATTAAGCGTCTGCCTTGGGCTCAGGTCATGATCCCAGAGTCGCAGGATCAATCTTTCATCTCCCTCATCGGTCTCCCTGCTTAGCAGGGAGTCTGCTTCTCCCTCTAACCCTCCCCCTTCTCGTGCTCTCTCTCACTCTCTCGCTCTCAAATAAATAAATAAAGTCTTAAAAAAAAGTGTAACTTGCAAAGATTTGTTATCTTAAACTTGATTTTTGAATGTTACTGGAATTAGTTTGTTAGGGCTGCCATAAGAAAGTACAGACTAGGTGACTCAAACTATAGTAATTTATTTTCTCCAAGTCTGGAGGCTAGAAGTCCAAGATCAAGGTGCTGGCAGGGTTGGTTTCTTCTGAGGCCTCTCTCCTTGGCTGGTAGAAGGCCATCTTCTTTCTATGTCCTCACATGGTCTTCCTTCTGTATCTGTGTCCTAATCTCTTATAAAGATAGGTCATATTGGATTAGGATCCACCCTAATGATCTCATTTAACCTTAATTACCTCTTTAAAGACCTTATGTCCAAATAGTTACTTTCTGAGATACTGAGGGTTAGGACTTCAACATATTAATTTGATGGTGGTGGTGGTGGGGGACCCAATTCAGCACATAAGAATACTTACGCCATTTTTTTGGGGGGGGTCTGGGGACACATTTATAAAAGCATCAGGCAAATCTACAAGAAGATAGACGGTATATGTAATAGATAACAAGGTTTATAAGTAATTTACACCAATCTTTTGAGACGTGCAGTGACAAAATGAAGCAGGACTGGATAAAATGTTGAGAAAAGTTAAAAGAAGAAACAAGTGAACTGTGATGGAAATAAATAGGAGAGAGAGAGAGAGAGAGAATGAATAGTAAAGAAAAACAGAAGATTAAAAAAAGGTAAGACTATAGAAAGTGACCAGGAAATAGAGCAGCTTTGTTTGTCCATTCATGTCTCTGTTTTTCTAACAGTGATGTTGGAAGTGTTCCATGTGGTTCAATTTATTTTATTAATAAAATCTGATGATTTAAGACATAAGAAATAGGGAATGGAAAAATACTGTATTTTCCCAGCCAAACCAAATCCACCCCTTGACTCTTATTTTCGGAGGTTGGCCCCCCATGGACGTTACTTTTGCCAACTGCTGGTATCATAGAAACCACCAAAACCTCAGATTAAAAAAAAAAAAAAAAAGCTCTAATGATTTTAAATTAGTAAAAATTCAAGTTTGAAAACTAAATATCTTTTTGAATTACTATATGGGTGTAGACTACTTACATTTCCAGCCTTACTATGTATTTAGGATAACATTCACTGGACCAAAATTTTTTTTTAATTTAAGTAGTAGGAAGATTGATCAAAGCAAAAGTTCTAAGGTATAAAAAGCACAAAATAAGCACATCCCTTCATCTAAATTTTGGACTGAAAATACCCCACCATAACGTAGAAATAATGTGTGAGGTAATTTTTCATGCTTGACACAAACTTTTAGTAGAAGATTCTCCTACAAGGAACTTCTAAAGAATAGAAATAGTCACAAAGCAGCTTATGCAAGTACCATATAACTAATCCATGAAAAATTTAATTCCACTCAGGCATTTAGAAGATAAATGTTATCCATGTCCATATATTTAAATTTTTCAGCCAAAAATATTTTAACCATATAACTTTACAGCACACAGAAAAAAAAAATACACATAAAAGTGAAAAATGTGTTTTGCTATAAATCTGCCACTGATATGATATGAGTGTGCAATTAAATGGGCCATGCTGGAGAGAGGCAAGATTGGCTACTGGGTGGTTGCCAGTGATATACTTTGACCCTTCCCGGCCTCATGTGTTCCTGATCAGGCAGCCGGGGCTCTGGCAAATCCAGGCCAGGCAAGCAGAAAACAGAACAGCTCTTACTTTCAGTGATGGGGTTCAGAGAGAATGGGGCATAGGACACATACTTGATCTGCTGCTAAATATTTCATTTCAAAGCTGAACCCTAAATTGTAGCATAGAATTAGATGACTTTTAGGGGAATTATTTTCCAGTGTTTGTCTTCCTTGTTTATTCTGACATTCACAGTGGCATTTTATGATGGTGTAGTGTAGTAAGGAGCACTAAATTGAAAGACAAAAAAACCTAACCAGGTGTGGCTAACTGGGTGACCCTGGCTAATCAATTAGTCACTCTAGGCCTCAGTTTCCTTGTCTAGAAAATTAAATGATTGGTTTAGATGAGTAGAGATTGTATGGAGTGACCCTTAAGTAAATCTGGTTTGCAAATGTGTTTTCGGCCTTCACAGTATCATAAGATGTGTTAACTTAGTAACCAATATCAAAAAAGCAGGAGATTTCACTAAAATACAGATTTCTGGTTTCTCTTGAAAACTTAGAATGTCTGGTAACTTAGGGCCCACAGCTTTATGTTGGTGTGGAGTGCAACAGACCCTTTTTGTTATAATTGGGAATGTTCTCTTGAGGTTGCTCCAGCTGCCAGCCAGAGGACCCAGTTGACTTGCTACATTTATTTACTTTAGCTGCCTGACCTTTTTAGACATTTTAGTTTTTCATCCTTTGTCTACAGCAATGGTTTCTAAATGTGTCTTACAAAACCCTAGTTCTTAGAGGAAACTCATGAGGAATCAAGAGGACATGGATGGGGGACCAACTTCTCTCTTCAATCAGAGTTCAGTTTTTATTTGTGTCATATATTAGGATCTAAAGTGACCTCCGGGGCCCAGACTTTTAATCTTCTAAAATTTCTTCTGTTCTTGCATAATAATTGAATATCAGTTGGGCACATGTGGGTTTAGAATAAACACTCTACTCCCAGCCTTCTTTGCATCTAGGTGTGGCTGATTCCCAGCCTCCTTTGTGTCTGGGAATGGCCACGTGACTGACTTCTGCCCAGTGGTACAGGGCCAGAAGTGATGTGTGCAATATTCAGGTTGTACCTGAAGTAAGAATTTGGTGATGATCAATTTTGATCATGTGGACAAAGTATCACACTAGTGATGGCAGGACAACATGATAGATGGATCCTCAGTCCCTAGATGACTTCATAGACCAGAGTAATCCTACCAGCAATGTTTGCCTAAGTCTGCAATGTTACATGAGAGAAAAATTAACTTTCATCCTGGGTAAGCCAATGTTAATTTGGGTCTGTATTACATAGTTCTAAAACTGTATCTCAGTTAAAACAACCTCTGAGATTCTTTCAAGCTCCAAGATTCTCTGATTATTTTGCCCCTGGTTGATTTTGAATTTAAATATGTTTGAGTAATTTTAACTGAAAAAAGATAAATCATTGTTCTTAAACTTTTTGAATTACTTCCTCGAATGCTTTTTTTTTTTACTGAGTGGAATTTAAATAAATTTATTTTCAGTCATGCACATGATTATATTTTTATGAAATCATTATGCAAAAATGCCAGTGACCTAATGTATGTTGAATAGGGAGTGTATGTTCTATTTCCTCCTAAATGATCAAATGTTATGGACACCCTTTGCAGTTCCGTTTCATCCAGAAAATGATTTTATCCCAAAGGAGTGGAGTCAAATGTGCAAAATAAATGATGTGAGTTTGTTCTGTTTAGCTATGTAGATGGCTTGAGAAGAAAAAGATAAAGTTACTTAACTGCCCGAGAGAGGTCTTTGAGGTAGACTGTTTCAGGCTCAATTTAAAATCTGGTGATCATGGTCCCTAAAACTTGTACTGCTATAACTGTTGTTATAAAGAAACAGAGAATTTCATTCTCTGAAGTATGAGGAAACAAATTTTCTATGGCAATGAATTTAATTTAATTTTATTTTAAGAATAATGTACCTTAATGGGGATGACTAATGTAGCTCATCATTTTGAATACATGTCCTGCCTAAGAAAATTCATGCATTTTTCTCAAGATCAGAAAACAAAACCAAGAAAAACCAACCTTGGATGCCATTCAAAGGGTGCCTTGGAAATGATGTTTTTAGTAAGTTTAGCATCCATCCCCCTCCCTGCCCAAAAACCTGTTAACATAATATTCATAAGATCCTGGAAAAATCTTAAATCCTAAAATTTGAAACTAAGAGCACCCACCAATAGAGACGATAAGGTTAGAGGTGGTTTTGATGTTAGGACAGACATGTGCTTGATCTTTGGAAAATCAAATCCGTCATGATGTTTACAGGAATTGAAGTGATACAAGTATCTCATGACAATAAACTACTCCTTGAACATAAACAATTTTTTTTTTAGATCAATAGGTCATCATAAATAAAGTTATAGCTATTTTGTCTTAAGGACTTAATTAAGTTTTCAAATGTCCCTAATTTGGTCACTTTAAAATTTGGCTTAATAAAGTATAGGAAACCAATCTCATAATAGTTGGGCAGAGCAAAACAGTCATTTTTAAGGTGGGAATTATCTAAAAACACATCATTACATGTATAGAATTAAAGGAGGAACCTATTTTCTGTGTGGGTCAGATCAGAATATTTGGAACTAAGAGTTATTTTAAAGGCATTAAATAACTTCTTTGGGGCGCCTGGGTGGCTCAGTCGGTTAAGTATCTGCCTTCAACTCAGGTCATGATCCCAGGGCCCTGGGATTGAGCTCCTGCTCAGTGGGGAGTCTGGTTCTCCCTCTACCTTTGCCCCTCTCCCTGCTTGTGCTCTCTTGCTTGCTTGCTCTCCCCGCCCCCGTCTCAAATAAATAAAATCTTAAAAAAAAGAGAACATTTTAAAATCTTCAAAAAAACCCACAACAACTTCTTTGTGCCCAGTGGCCAGAAAGACATTAGACTTCTTTTTTTGGTTGTACTTCAAAATTGAGTATGTACTCTCAAGATTTGTTGAAGAAAACCTTAGTCAGAAAATGAAATAATTGATGAAAAATCAATGTCTCTCAGGAAAGTTTATGAATAAACAGCTGGGTCTTTTGGTTTTATTCTGAAATAAATGTATTTAATTGTGAACTCTCCTTTCTTATAATATGCAACAGTGATCTTGAGAGCCATTTAGTCTTGGATATTTACATGTCATCTATGCTAACATCATGAAATTTCTATTATATTTCTACGTATATGAATGTAAAAGGAAAGGAACCTTCTTATACTAAAACAACAGTGATTTGGGTTCTAGTTTGGTATTTATTTTTAACTTCGGTAGGTCCCTTAGCTTCTCCCTACCTCAGTTTTGCCACCCAAACAATGGAGATATATGCTTTCCTAATTATTGCCAGGGGCTGTTGTCATGAGAAACACATGGTCATCTTACATCAAAAAATGCCATCAAATAACCGGGTGGCTCCTTTGAGCAAACATTGGAATAGATGCTCTTTTATAAAATAAGATGCTCTATTCTGAATGTAATTAAATATTGAAGCCTGTGGCAGCCATGAGAACGAGCCTCTCAGAGCTCCTGTTGCAGAGGGCGTAATTAACTGATGGTCCCAGCCACTGTGCTCTAAATATATTACTGCATTCACGTGGAAGCCATACTTACCATGGGCTATTTCAAGTCTGTGACTGAACAATGGTAGAAATACTAAGACAGGGCCATTCCTGGGAGAGAAAGGATTCCTCTGGTGGGAGACTTTTCTCAAGGACTTCCCAGCAACCTCGCTGCACTTTCTTAGGATTGCACTGCAGTCTAAGATGCTTCCTATCCAACCTTCCATTCTTCCCCCTTCCCTTCATGGGGGTCAGCTTCTATCATGGTCTGACAGGTCGTCCAGCCTCCTCTGGCTCCTTGCCTTATCTTTCCTCACAGGTATTTCCTCCAGTAAATCTCTCATGACTAATCCTATCTGGATGTCTGATTTTACACAATCCCTGTTTGAAGAAGGATCCCTTGGAGATTGAATGGTGACATTTTTCTGTGATTTTGTAATTTGGTAGCTAAGTTTCCCATCAGTCTGTAGTATCCATTTACATGAGGCTAAGCAATAACTTATTTTATACCATGTTACAACACAGACATTTCCAACCATTAAATTTTTTCTTTATGAATATAGGAATGGATTGGAAGAAACACATTGGGTGCTTTTTATGATACTATTTCAAAAGAACTTGAGTAACTATCCTCTTAATAATAATGGTACCATGCAAACAAAGGAAACATGCATACATGACATGGTTTTGAGTCATTGTGATTCTTTCTCTTATTTTTCCCAAAACACCTATCAAAATAGCAAAATCAAAGCTAATGGAAAGTATTTTTATTTCTTCATAACAAAGATATAATTATTAGACCAGCTCTCATGAACAAAGTAAAGTGGAAATTTAAGGATAATTCAGGCACAAGTTCTGTTTTCACTGAATTAACAGAAAAATTGTGACTGCTAAACAAAACTACTTTCAGCCTTTTTGTATTCCTAGTTTTTATATACTTAATCATACTGTACTTAAAATTTTATATTATTTTTAGGTTTATCATAAGCATATTTTTCTATTGCTTTTTAATCATTCTCATAAAAATTACATAATAATCCAAAAAGAGGATGCATCATGTCTTACATAGTCTATTCTATTGAATTTTTAGATTGCTTCTGATTTTTTACTGCTGAAAATAAGGCTGCTTTGTGTAGTTTTATAAATCTCTCACATTTAGAATTGCTTGTATAAGATGAGTTCCTAAGGGTTATACCCATTAAGATTATTCATTAATCGTTTCAAAAACAATTGGACCAGTTTAAACTTAAATTACATGGCATTATTCTTTTCACCATACCTTGCTAAACTGCTAGCATTACCTTCTATTAGAAAGCAAAATCTCCCAATCATTTTACATGGAAAGAGGATATTTTTGCTGAAGTGTGGCTAAAATTGCCTGTATGTTTACTATAGAGTACTATTTTTACACTTTTGTGAACTATTTTTTCTTTTCCTGTACACATTTATGTATTGTTTTCCTTTTTTGTATCAGTCATTAGCTAAAAAAGAAATTACTCTTGGTCTGTTGTATTGGCATGAAGTTATTTCCCCCCGATGGCTGTATCCTTCTTTTTATTTCTTTGTGATTTGCCTTATCCATCTGTTCAGATAGCATCTTTTGAGCGCTTAAGTTTTGTTAGGCTCAGTGCTGGGAGCTGAGGATACAGTTTTGAACAAAGATAGACCAATCCCTACTCTCTTGTCACCTCCAGAGTATATTAGGAAAAACACAAAATTAAACAAGCAGTTATCAAAAACATATGATACAGGAAGCTATTGGCATTCTTTGTAGTCCATCTAACTCAGTTTTGAGGGATCAAGGAAATGCAGTTGGGTGAAGGAATGAGAATGGGTGATGATCAGCAGATGAGACTGGAGTGGGCAGAAGGAGGCAAAGTGGGACTTAGGCCACGTTAAGGAGTTTGGCTTTTTTGGGGGGGGGGGCATGCAGAGGGAGAGAGAGAGAATCTCAAGTGGTCTCCATACTTGATCTCACGACCCTGAGATCATGACCTGAGCTGAAACCAAAAGTCAGATGCTTAACCAACTGAGTTTGACTTTTATCACAAGGATTAAGGGAGGTAATTTAATGGTTGTTTAGCAGGAGAAAAAAAAAAGATGATATTTATTTTAGAAAGATTATTTTGGCTACTATTTGGAGAATAGCCAAAAGGAGAACAAGCCTGGAGACAGATCTGGCGGAGTAACCCAGGTGACAGTCAATGATGTCCTGGATGGGCATTGTGTCTGTGGATACATTCCAGAAATATTTAGGGGATGGAGTCCAAACGACCTGCGGATGAAATGTGGACAGCAAAGGGAGATGGCAGATTCGCAGGCTTCTAGAAGACTTGAGTAACTGAAGGGGGGGGGTGCCATTTTCTGCAGCAACAAATTGAGCAGAAAGGTTTCAGCTATAGATTTTTAAAGCCATATTTGCATGTAGCATTCTTGGCAATTTGTTATTATATAAAGATTAATTAATTCCTTGTCATCTTTATTTTAAGTAAATAACAATGAATTTCTTGTGGCCTTAGTTAAATAGGGATTTTTAAGTTACTTTAGGAGAGAATTTCTGGTCAATCTAAATGATATTATAATAAATAATAATCTCATTATTCATTGGGATTCCCCAGACTGATGAGAAACTTCTGGGTCTAATTACATAATTCTAGCAAACCTGAAGTGAGGTTCAAGATTTAGTTGATAATAAACACAAAGATTTTTTTTCCGTTTAAAAAAATTTTAATTCCAGTGTAGTTAACATACAGTGTTAAATTGTTTCAGGTGTACAATATAGTGATTCAACAGTGCTACACATTACTCAGTGCTCACCATGTGTTCTCTTAATCCCCTTCAGCCATCCCCCACCCACCTCCCCTCTGGTAACCATCGGTTTGTTCTCTATAGTTGAGGCTGTTTTGGCTTGTCTCTTTTTTTCTTTGTTCATTTGTTTTGTTCCTTAAATTCCACATATGAGTGAAATTATATATTTGTCTTTCTCTGACTGACTTATTTCACTTAGCATTATACTGTCTAGATCCATCCATGTTGTTGCAAATGGCAAGACTTCATTCTTTTTTATGGCCAAGTAATACTCCAGTGTGTGTGTGTATGTGTGTGTGTGTATTCATATATATACATATTCATCTATCAATGGACACTTGGGCTGCTTCCATGATTTGGCTATTGTAAATAATGCTGCAATAAACATGGGATACATATATCTTTTTGAATTAGTGTAAGACAAAGATGTTTTAAACTAACCAGCAATTACTTATTATCTCCAAAGAATACACATAAAGATCCAGAGACAATTTAAAATTTCACCAGTTTGAAACATCTTCACTATCTTTTACACACAGTAACTCCTAGCAGGTAAATGAATTTATGGCCTATTCTTACACATCTTTAGAATTGGGTGAGAAGTCTGGGGCGCCTGGGTGGCTCAGATGGTTAACCGTCAGCCTTCAGCTCAGTTCATGATCCCAGGGTCCTGGGATTGAGCCCCACATGGGGCTCCTGGCTCAGCGGGGAGCCTGCTTCTCCCTCTCCGTCTGCCTCTCCCCCCTGCTCATGCTCTCTCTTTCTCTCTGTATCTCTGTGTCTCAAATGAATAAATAAAATCTTTAAAAAAAAGAAGAAGAATTGGGTGAGAAGTGATATATGGATGTAGGAGATGTTAGCCTCTTTCTTGGAGGGGAGAAAGCTACTTTCCCAGAGGGGATGCTTTCCTCCATTTCCTGGAGGAGGGAAAGTAAGTGCAAACAGCAAAGAGCTTGGGTAATCCTCAAAAGTATGGCTAACAAAATAAGATATAAATGATCTTGGCAAAAGGTCCTGGGACACATAACTTATTATAGTTATACACTAGTGTCTTTTGGGCTCACCTACAAGCACTAAAAAAGTTGTTTGCTAAACAGTGGTTGAGAATATTTCTTGTACTTTTTAACTTTCTTAATGGATCATTTGGAAGCTAAATAAATTCCTATTGAGAGTATCACGTTCTCAGGTATACTAGACTCTTGAGCATAATGTATGCTTCTGAAACTCTAAACCCCAACGGTGGTAAAATAGCACACACTCCCTCTTTTTCTCTCTCTGTAATCAGGTAGTCTTGAGGAATACTGCTACAGTTTAATTTTGTGTCCTGCAAACTTCCATACCAATTAATAACCTAACGGTACTCAGTCTGTGCTTTCATAAAAGCAAACAAATGGCTTTGGAAAGGACTTAGAGCATGTCAGTGAATGTGGATGAATGGCAGGGTCCTTATTACCTAACCAGAGCCCATAGTAAAACATTTCTCAAAAGTATTATTTGGTCTATGCTGTCAAAACTAGAGGAGACTCACATACAACATATTTGTTTTCCATCACATGGACAGCCCAAATGGCTGGCTGGCTAAAGTAATTATGTGACTTGCACATTCAGTTTGAAGTCTGCTTAATCAAACCAGCAATCATCCCTCTATGATAGGGAATTTAAAGTTGTATTTATTAATCTGATTTCATATGAAGTATGGAATAAATAATGAAATAAACATGAAGAAATACATATATATATACATATGTGTGTGTGTATATACACACACATTTATCAACTTATTTCTAAACCCTAAGGCTCTTTGAGCTAAAGCTCTTCTTTGCTTTCTGTTTACTGCTGAAACACAGCAACAATGGATTTCCCCCTTTTTTTTTTCTTTTCAACTTCACTCGATTCAATAGGCAATAGGCAATAAGCCACAAGCAAGACATTCTGCAGGGTATAGTGAAGTCTTCCAACATGGTTCAAAATTGGTTTCCAATATTTGGAACAAAATTTGTCCCTAGTTGTTCCTTGATGATAAGGTAATTGTGAATAGTATTCCCACTTCTTTAGCCAAATGATTTGTTCAATATGTTTCGGCGGATTAGGGTGTGGTGGGGAAGAACTTTGTCTCATGTGCAATTGGCTCTTGTTGAATTAGTTTTCAATTTAGCAATGCAACCAATTTGATCTTTCTGGAATTTTGCAACTTTATACTCCTTCAGGGCCTAAACTGAAAAAGCACACTATTTTGGTGGCCTTCTGGAAAGTGAATCTCACCAACTTTGCAGCTGGAATCCTGATAGTATCATTAATATTTTGAAATTTCTAAATTTAAGTATGTGCATCCAAACAATTATCCTTCCAGCCTCCATGTACATTATTTCATAATACTGTAAATTGTAAATCCTATGGAAAAGGAGCTTTCAGCATGTCAGGTAGTTCATATAGGGAACGGACATATCGTTGAGAAATACAAGCCTGAGATCATTGTGCACTTGAGAGCTTACCAACTGAATCAAGACAAGACAAAATCTCTCTCTCTCTTTTTAGTGAATACTACTGAGAATTCTGGAATCCAAGAGAAAGGATATGTGAAGAAGAGCAAGAAGAGTTTCTTTTTCTATTTTTGGATTAGCAGAACAAAATTTTGAAACACATGAAATTTAATTTTGGCATTGCCTCACCTTCCTTTCCATACTTCACTCCTGCCATTTGGCCTCAATTCTTAGAACTGCTGTACCCCACTAAGTGCTCCACGGCAAACTCTTAACATCTGACCCTCCCCCCATGGCTCTATATGCCATGGTTACCTGCCTCCCATAATCCAGTCAAAACTCCCAAACGAGGGTGCTATTCACCTCAATCCATCATGACAAGGAAAACAATTGGGTCAAGCAAATCATACTAAAATGTAATTGGAAAATAGTCACATAACTTACAAAATAGTATTTACACTCTAAAGATGCTTTTCTAACCTAAATGAATCTAGGATTAATGTCATTCCAATGAGGAAACCAGATAGGGTCAGCTCCCCTAAACTGGTTTTATTTTCCAGGTATTTTTTTCTCCTCCTTGTTCCTATAAGGTAGTCAAGAGTTGCAAGTGTTTCTCTTATAATGGCTCCTAAAGCAATAGGAGTGGGTGATTCTGGTTCAGAAAGTAGAATATCAGTGGGATAGTCATTTCTGTGTATGGGTGGAGTATACGGTATGTGTTTTTAAGGATGAAAACTCTTTGATTATAATAGTAAAGAAGAAAGCTGCTTACCAAATTAGAAACCTCTACAAAGAGGTTTAAGCTTAGTTGATTTTTTACACAGATTGTTTATATACTCCAGGCTGCTTATAAATTAATGAAGCATGATACAGTTGATTGGAGCTCAGACATAAAAGCTGGCTCTTTGAAACTGTGATTCTGTGTGATTCATCCATCCTGTTTCAGTGGGAAAGAGAATGAGCTATGATTCTTTCTTTTCTTTACCCCTTTTCCACTCTGTTGAAAGCTGGGTCATATGTTTAATAATTTTTTAGTTATTTTGAATGACCCAGATGTAATGTCACCAAAGTCAGAAAATATTACCTTAAGATCAAAGAATGAGTTCAGCAATGGAATATATGGACCCTGACAATGAATTTAGTTTATCGTAGAAGAATTCTCTTTGTGCATGGTAGCAGTAAAGCAAACGCAACATTATGTATATAAACTGGGCTCCAAGGAGAAAGACTGGAAATCAGGAGATGTGATGGATGGTTATAGAGGAATTGGCTAGCAACCACATTTCTCTTTTCCCACAATATGTAGGTTTTTCTTGGCTTAGAGAAGGAGACTTTGCACGTAGTAGCACCCAGTGCTTTTCAATGATGATAATGGGAAAATCATCAAGTTCCACTTCATTTTTAAAAAAAAGATTTGGGGCACCTGGATGGCTCAGTCGGTTAAGCGACTGCCTTCGGCTCAGGTCGTGATCCTGGAATCCCGGGATGGAGTCCCGCGTCGGGCTCCCTGCTTGGTGGGGAGTCTGCTTCTCCCTCTGACCCTCCCCCACTCATGTACTCTCTCTCATTCTCGCTCTCTCAAAATAAATTAAAAAAAAAAATCTTTAAAAAAATAAATAAAAAAAAGATTTATTTTTTATAAAGAGAGAAAGAGAGAGAACGCAAACAGGGGGTAGGAGCAGAGGGAGAGACTCCACACTGAGCGCAGAGCCCGTCTCAAGGCTTGATCCTGGGACCCTGAGATCATGACCTGAGCCGAAAATCAAGTCAGATGCTTAGCTGACTGCACCACCCAGGCGCCTGGTTCTACTTCATTTTATAAGCTTTCTGGGAATGTTTAAGATTGCTAAAAATTTTTCTTCAAACAAAACACATGACAAACATTAAAGAAAATAGAATGGATGTATGTAGAGTTCCCTATATCCTCGCCTTATCCATGGGTGATGTAGTAAATTAAATGTCTCCTATCAAAAATATTTTTCTTCTGGCTTCCTCAGGCCCTGAAAATCTATTAAAGACTTACGGTTTGGGTTACGCTTTTTGGTTATTCCTATTGACTTCTTTCAAAGATTAAATGCATTTAAGTGGGAAAATTTGTAAAGGGTCATGGTTTTAAGGAGCAAATCTAAATTCATTTATTCATTAAGCCAGAAAACAGCTATGGAACATCTCCTGTGTGTCAGGTATACCACCAGCACGGATACAGAAGAGTGAGTAAGGTAGGGATCCTGTCCTCAAGGTGCAGATAGTCTTTTAATTTTTAGCTTTAGCTGCACTAGGATCATGCATGTCCAGTGTCAGTGGAATGAACTTTCTTTGATGATCTATCAGCTTCTCCAAGTCAATATATCTGTAATGAAGCATATCTTTTCCTAATAATTGGCCTTACTTTCCATCTTTCTTAATTTAATCAGTGGTACCACCATCTTCCCAGGCAACAGAACTTTTCCTGACAACTCAACTCCACATTAATCTTTCCCTTTTCAAAATGACTGCATTAAAGTCAAAATCACCCAGACTGACACTTAACTGTTCTCTACTCAATGTGTGATTGATTTGATCCCCAGGTATGTTATAAAATGCTTAAAGGCAAAGACCAGTCTTAGGTGCTTTTATATCCTCTGGACCTGGGGTTCCACAAATGTAGAGCAGATAACAAACCACCTCAGTGATTCTGATTAAGTTGAACCACCACTCTAGATGATTGTATCTCAAATTTTAATGTATTTATGAATCACTTGAGGATTATGTTAAAATGCAGGTTCCAATTTAGTTATTCTGAGAGCCTGCATTTTTAATAAGCTTACAATTAATGCCAATGCTTTAGGGGATGGTTGGAAGGTTAAAGAAAGAAAGTTTATAGTCCCAAATACAGAGTCTGGCCCATGGGGAGATGTTCAACCAATATTTAGTGATTTCCATCAAGAAGACCTTAGTGTGAATTGGTTTATACAACTAACTGAATAAGTGTGTCTGCAGCTGAGAGAAAATGTCATTAATAAGGAGAGCAAAGGAAGATAAAATTTACCTATTTTACTTACCTATGTAACAATTTTAACTGAAGGCTTATCTGAACCTCCAATTTGACACGTTTGTAAAGTCTCATTTTGTTTTCTAATTTTTCTTATATCTTTCTCCTAAATATTCCTGTATGCATGAGCAAATACACTAATCTTACTTTGAAAAAAAAGTGTATCTATAGTACGTATCACAATGCTAGTCACTTAACTTGATGTAAGCTTGTTAAAAGGAGTTCCTCTAAGTAGACCCCTTTAGATACAGAAAAAAAGTATCTTCCTCTGTGCAATTTTTAAAGCATAGCACAAAAATTACAGAACTTCTACAGTTTATTTCTTGAAACAGTTGAAAAATGTTCTAAATACTGACTTGGTGGAATGTAGTAGCTGCATGGCAAATGGAAGAGAAGAAATATATATTCCGAAAGAACCAGCTGGTGCAGAGAAGTGCATAATGAATCATTAAGCCTTTTCAGGGATACACGAATGAAATAATGAACATCAGTATCCCAGACCTAATGAATTTTGTATTAAACTGTAACAGTATTATCCCTGTTTTTCTGCTATTTCAGAACTACACTCTCTTAACACAAAACACTGCCATGCCTGGTACATGGTGCACTCACCAAGCAGTCAAAAGCAATTAAATGAATGTTCTGGACAAAGCCAATTTTTATATGTTCCATGCACAATGAAAAAACAAGGTCAAATAAACCTCAAACAAGACTAAAATTTAATAATGAATGGGTTTTATATTTCATGAGACTCTTAAGTACAGACAAGTAACACCTTGGAATAAGTCATTACTTAAATGATGCTTTTGCCAAGATCCATAAATGTTATGACCTTCTTTGAAATTATGGCAAAAACAATGCTTTTATTAAAATTTTTTTAATCACAAAGAGGAGAAAAGGACAAAAGTAACACAATTTCCCTTCAGTGACTCAGATTTGTGGAAGCCTCTCCAATAATTTCACCTCTAACTGCTGTGGAACTTGTTCACAAGGGCACGGATGAACATTCAGTTCAGGAACCAGCTGTATAATCCAGAGAAAAAAATGAGTGGACTAACTTATACCCCAGATCAAACCAGAACTGAATGCTTTCCAGGGTTTTAAAGCATCTGGAAAAATCTTTCAACATTGTCTCTTCTTTTGGTCCTATCTTTTCACTTATTTCTATCCAAGATTGGGCTGGGGGAGCTGAAATGTCATGAGAAAGTTATATTCAACTGAAGTTTATGTAAGTAGAACCAATGCTTTTTCCTACTTGACTTCCATTCCAATGTCGCATACTTAAGGGTTGGTCTTCTAAGGGTGCCAGGATTCCCCTGGACCAAAATAAGCAAACATCCAAGTACTTTGAATTCTCTTCCTCAAAATTATGCTTCATTATCCTGGGATCTTGACAGAATAAAAGACCACTGCTGAATTCTAAAAGGTTTTCACATTTATCTGGATATGCAGTAATATGGAGGAATTTATCCATTGGATTTACCTTTTTCCATTTGAATTTTACCCTGCAGACTTCCTGACAAATTTGAATTATCATCTGTATAAAGAAGAGGCAATCAAGAGAAAAGTTCCTCCTCTTCTCCCAGAATTCCCCCAATCCACAGCTTAGTCCTGCAGTTTAACGAGGCTTAAGGGAGTTCTGCTACAAGACATTGCTCCCACTAACACGGTCACTGTTAGAAATCACTTTGAATGAAGGCATTGAAGTTCTCTGTGAAAACAAGTTTTATAGCTTTTGTATGTAAGAGACCCCAAGTGACTTAAGACTGGAGAGTTTTCCACTGTGGCTTTCACAAATCCTTGTACCCCGAACTCTCAAGTCTCTTGAATCCCCATCGCTTTTCCTTCCCATCCCCTCTTGCATATGACTTTAACCCCTAATTCTTCCTCCTCACCTCTCTCAATAAAATCCAGACTGCCCAAACAATGACTCTTATTCCACAAGAACAATCCTTGTATTCCCATTTCCGAAACTAGCTGGACTGCAGCCAAACCCTGTCCTGCTAAGTCTAGCTGAATTTCGGCCAACTCTCTCCTGCTAAAGCCATGAAAAATTTTCCGTTGTCTTTCTCCAAGTTAAAATGCTCCTTTGGAGCCTTCCTTCAGAGCCTTATGGTAATGACTTTCCAGTTGATTTTATTCCATAGTTTTGCTGCTCAGATTCAGGCAGGATTGGCCCCTTTGTTGTTCAGCCCAGGCCACTTCGTTAGAGGACCAATTCCTTCTATGGACTAGACCAGTGCCTGGCTCTCTTGGTCTTGAAGCACCATCTAAGCCTTTATTCTTCATCTTTATTGTCTTGTATACATCTTGTATACGTCTCTTGGTTTGATTTTTTTCCACTTGAATAATAGAGGTGTTCATAGTCACGGTGGGGCCATAATGCCAAGGAGGTTTTGTTAGTTTGTTCAAGCCACTTGAATATAGGTTTAACACTATAAAGCCAATAGCACTAAACTTTGGAAGCTCTCTGAATATTCTAGAACTTTACTGGTCACCCTGGGGAACTTGGGATATGATTAAGACAATCCATTTGTATGGCAACTTACCATCAAAGGATTCAAAGATTCCAAATATTTAATGGTCAACAAGTTTTAGCTGATATGAAGAGGCCTCTTAAAGACAAAAATCCTCTAAAAGACAGCAAAATTATAAAATTACTTAAGGACTCCTTAGGAAAAGCTAATAAAAATGTGGATGTCTAAAAATTCAAACTTAAATTCTATTGTCTTTTTCTCTTCTGCCCCATCCTTGGATTGACTTTCCTCCTGGCCCCCTATCTCTCACCTTCCTCTTTCCTATGTTTTGTTCCTCCTCCTCATCCTCCTGCACATCCTCTCAACCCCCTTTCCTATTCTCCACTGTCCCTTCCTAAATACAGTCCTCTTACTGAAGAATATCCCTTCATGATATCTTTTAATGCAAATGGAGATGGTCCCACAGCTTTAAACCTTGGTCAAGATCAGAGTTCCATAATGTGGCTAAGAACTTTCTAATCCCTTCTTAGGAAAGACAAAAGTTAAAGAATTTAAGCATTGTTTTAGGAATTTATAGTCAGGGAATCCCTGATCTCTTTCAGTTAGTTCATCTCTTTGTGGTAATCAGAGGTGCTAGACTTGATTTGAAAAGCATGATGGATTGATTACTAAAATGATAGAAAAAAGTGGGATGAAATTTAATAGCAGGTGGATATAAAAAGTATAAAAATCAGACAAGCTCTCTTAGCAGCTATTCCTGAGGCCTTTCCTGTCAAAACTGATTGGTCAAAAATTCAGTTATGTAAGGAAAACTCAGATCCATCCCTAATTTCAGAGACAGCTTAACTATTACCTTCCAGAGCACTCTTTTCTCAGTGGGAGCAAAGATATCACCATCACCCTAACCACCTCTTTGCTGATGGTCTTAAAACTGAAGTGGCAGATTTGGTTAGGAAACAGACAATAGAATGGTAGACAGCCTTCTCTCTGGACTACAAGAGCTTGATGAGTACTTTGAAGACACTTTGGCTCAGAAAAAAATATATAGATTAAATTAATAACTTCACAATTAAGTAATTAGATAAACCCAAGAACAAAAACATCTCTATAGCCAATCTAAACAAAGATATGTGTGGCTATTATAAGGAAAAGGGACACTGGAAAAATGCTTGTTCTGCCTTAAATTAAAAGACAGAATCGAAAATGATAAAGGACCAATTTTTTGTGACAGAATGACTTCCTTTTGAGTAAGTATATCCTTCAGTTTGTTCAAAATTGCCCTTAGGACAAAAGGGAAGATTTTCCATGCAATTGCAAAAAAACCCAGGATATTCCTTTTTTGTTGATACCAGACCTATACATTCTACCATAAACCCACCTTTCCATCATTCCTTCCTTGGAGTAGCCAAAACATTTCAATGGTAGGAATCTCAGATATTCCTATCACTAATCAACATGCTTTCTGCACAATGATTCCACTCTGGTGGATCTGTTGGAGTGAAATCTACTTTGCAAATGGGGTACCGCTCAAATGTGGGCTGGTTAACCTCTTTCTGAAACTCCATGGAAGAGAAGACTATTTTATTTTGGTACAGATTAACTTCCCAGTACCAGAGACTTTGCCTGGGACAGATTCACCTAATGCCTTGTATAACTTAAAAAAGTGTTCCTCAAAAGCTCTTATGCTTGTGCTCTCCAATTATCATAGACCTTTCCTTCTGTTTGTATATGAAGCATCCAAAGACAAGCTTTGAGGGTTCTAACTCAATAGCACAAAGGGCTTCAGACACCCACCACTCATAATAGCCTCTCACTTTATCTTGTAACAAAAGTCTACCCTCTTTGTTTGTCTTCAGTGGCAACAGCTGCATAGTTAATTGAGGCTTCTATTGATTTAGTTTTAAGATCTCCTCCTAACATTATGGTCCCTCATGTCATTCAGACCTTACTCTTGACAAAAGCAACACTCAATGCTTTTCTACTTCTTTTTTTTTTTAAAGATTTTTATTTATTTATTTGAGAGAGAATGAGAGGGAGAGCACATGAGAGGGGGGAGGGTCAGAGGGAGGAGCAGACTCCCTGCCGAGCAGGGAGCCCGATGCGGGACTCGATGCGGGACTCGATCCCAGGACTCCAGGATCATGACCTGAGCCGAAGGCAGTCACTTAACCAACTGAGCCACCCAGGCGCCCCTTTTCTACTTCTTGATTGACCTTCTATGAAATCCTTCTCTTCTCACTAACACATATTTGCTGTAGCCCCTAGACTCTCTTTCCCTCAACTTTCTTTCTCTCCCAGGGGAGGAAAAAAACCTAATGACTGTCGTACACTTATTCAGAAATTTTCCTTACCTCACTCTGATCTCTTTGAAGCTCTTTGACAACCCGGATTTAGAAATGCTTATGGATGGAACCTATTAGGGAACAGAACAAGGAGGTTGTCAAGCTTAGTATGTGATTGCAACTCACTCAAATATTATCCTTTCCCAGGGACCAAATCTGAACCAGTTGCTGAAATTATAGCACTTACTACAGCCTGCCAATTAGGTAGAGATAAGAGAGGAACTATCTATACAGATAGTAAAATATGCTTTTGGGATAGCTCATGATTTGGTATGCTTTGGAAGTAATGTGGCTTAACTGCATCTGGTATTTCAATTAAACATGGTAGTCACATAAAATTCCTATTAGATGCTTTGTTTTTCCAAAGGAATTGGCTATATTAAGGTTGGGCCCCATAGTAAAAAGCAGACTCAAGAAGAAAGGGTAATGCTTTAGCAGATTACTATACTAAATGAGTCTGCTTTAACACCTTCAGGCTTTCCAACAAGTCTAAGAGTCAAAGCCAAAACTAACTCCTAACCATTGGCATTAGGACTTGAGTTCATTTTAGTATCAAGCATTTGATTATAAAGAAGTATATTGGAAAAGATTAAATTTTTTCTCCTCCCAGGTAGCTATGGTGGCATCAAGATAGTCTCTTGGTCTGCCTCAAAATACTGAAATGGATTTTCTCAAAAAGTGTTACATGCTGTGACCCATTATGGAAAGGAAAATTTAAAAACCACCATAAATAAACATTGGTGGGGACACATCAATAAGATTTTAGAGGATATCTCTGGTGCATTTCCCATCTGTCAAATCTACTGTCTTGAGAAAATTGTAAAGCTGGGGCATAAACACAACCCAAAAACCTTTTGAATCTTTTGAACATCTATTTACAGATGGATTTCATTCAGTCACTCACCTCATGTGGTTATGAGTATGTACTTGCTATTGTGTTTCTATTTCTTGGTCTTCTAGAAGACTTTCATCACCATAAAGCAACTGCTTTGATAGTAGCAAAGAAACTTTAAGACTTTGTGTTTTCTACTTGGCAATACCCACCTATTTTTTGGCGATAGAGGTACCAACTGAGACTTGTAAACTATCTGAGGAATGAACTTTAGTTGCCGAGGCCAAAGGCTTTATACTTAGTCCTCATGGCCCTAATCTCCATATGAAATGGTCACTGGATGCCCAGTGCATCTAGAGATCTCACCCCCTATCCTAACTTCTCTTTTACGCTCCAACATGGCAAAATACTATAGGGGATTAACTCAGCATACACAAGTTTATAATCAACAGGTCCAAGCAGCTTTTCCGAACGATAATCCACAGGGACTCTTGCATGACCTTCAGACTTGGGTCTTGGATTAAAGAAAAAGGCAAGAACATAAGACTATTCTCAAACTTCATTAGAAAGGACCATATCAAGTGTTATTAACTACATATACTGTGGTAAAAGTCCAGGGAATCAATCCTTGAATCCCTGTCTCCCAGTTAAAAAGTTATTATACCCCTACCCCTTGGACTTCTGTGTCAACAGGAGATCTAAAACTGAGAATCCCTTGGATCTACCAGAGGGTGACATCACAAAGGTGATAGCTTTTCCAAGACTTTTGGACTTTTGGACCAAGCAACAGGCTGCTGGATGTTGATACCTTCTATCCAAAATCTTCAGCTCAAGACCCCTGCACCCTAAGAGTAATTGACAATATACCTCCTCATCTCTTTCTCTTATTTTTCATAGCCACCTATGAGATTCTTAAGGTTTCTTTCTATAGTCTTTTTTTTTTTTTTAATTGAAGTATCTTTTTTCCCCCCCCTGGGTAAATGAGGAGAATGAAAAGTGTTACACTTGTTTATAGACTCAGGGTGGAGATAGGATTTTTTCTGGGATAATTCCAGATGGGTAGGATCTTGGTTAAGAGGCATTGTCCAAGGCCTTCTCATAATTCTTATGTCCATACTTGTCTCCGCAGTCATTTGCTATATTCTCTTTAGAATTTTAAATGCCTCAGGCACTCACTTGATAAATGATTAAATTGAATTACAAAGGCAGAGTTCCCTAGGAGGACAGAGAAAAGAGGTATGATTTTAAGAAAAGCGCTGATGGCAGTCATACCAAAGAATCTGAGACTATAATTGTCTCAAGCAGTATAGATCTAGAGCACTGAATGAGCCAAGACTAGGTTAAATGATGAGACTCAGTCTGCCCATTGACCTAGAGGAGGGACTGTGAGAATTTCCCAGTGTGGCCTTCTCATGTACTGGTCCCCTTCAGGTGTTGCTCCATACCCCTCTTGCCCATGACTTTAATTTCTATTTATCTTCATCCTTGACAAAATCCACTTTGCCCAAACAATGGCTGCTAATCCACAAAAATAATTTCTTCCCTTCTTGTTTGAACTCTGGATGGGGGAGTGGGAAGGATGGAACAGTGTTTGGAAAAGGGAAAGAGCCCTGGAAAAATGAGTAATGACAAGTAAATGAGGAGGGCAACAATTCAACCACTGATTTGGGGAAACCTAGAAAAATACCACGAATAAACCCAGGCACAGCTCTGCATGAGATTGTAACCATCCTGGAGAATCATATTTGGGATAGAAACTATATTAGGTAGGATAGAAGCTGTAACATAGAGAACCCAAAAGGCAGTAGCTTATTGAACAAAGAAGTTCTTTTCTCTTTCCGTAACAGTCCTGGATTTAACAGTCCAGATTTGGACTTGTTCCTGATCCACGTGGACATTTAGAGGTATGCTATCTTGTTGGTCCATTATCCTTTAGAGCACAGCAGAAGCCGGTCACAGGCACTAGCTTTTAGACTGTAGCGAGGGGAAGAAGATGTACCATAACAAAAGTCTTGTGCTCCCATTCAGTTGTTGAGAAGATGGTCACGTGTTCACGCCTCGCTGCAAGAAGGCCTGAGAAACCTGTACTAGCTGAGCAGTCATGTGCTTCACTGTATATTCTCTCAAGTCTGTAAGTCTCTTTCTGCATTTGATTTCCAAAGGCCTAAGGAGTTAGGAGAGCAGAGCAGATTTGTGATATAGATAAAAATGGAATGTCAGGCACAGATAGCTGCCTCTGCAGTGTCTATTTCCTTCCCACCCTTTTCTTTTCGTTAAGATTTACTTACTTATTTGAAAGAGAGAGAGAAAGGGAGAGAGTGAGAGAGCATGGGTCGGGGGAGGGGCAGAGGGAGAGGGAGAGAATCTCAAGCAGGCCCTGAGCTGAGCACAGAGCCTGACATGGAGATTGATCCCCACAACCCGGAGATCATGACCTGAGCTGAAACCAAGAGTCAGACTCTCAGCTGACTGACCCACCCAGACCCTCAACCCACTGCCCCTCCACCCTTTTCAAGGGAACTCCAATTCTCTCAACTAACACCACTTGCTGGGCATAGTCTCTTGTAGTCCAAGGTGGTCATGTGACACAATCTAGCCAATGAGGTGTAAATGATGCATTTCGGAGAGTCTTTTCCTTTATGCTTCTTTCTACCTAGTACACAGTTACATAGATGTGATGCTTGGAGGAGGAGCAACCATCTTAGAACCATAAGACAACCAGAGGATGAAAGCCCAAATGCCAAGGACGGGAGAGCTGAAAGATGGAGACACTCTGGGCCCTTGATGGCTCATTGGGTCATAAAATTAGTTACATGAGCCAGATAAATCTTTTTGTATTTAAGCCAATATATGGCAGACACTGTAGTATTGCAGTTGACTAGGTTCCTAAGAAATGGGGAGGCAGAGTGAGGAGAGAGAGAGAGAGCACGTGTGTGCATGCACGAGAGAGTGCTTCTTTCCTGCCCCTGACTGCTTTTTGTCTATATATATACACACACACACACACACATATATATATATATATATATATATATATATATATATATATATATATATATGTTTGTTTGTCTGTTTGTTATTTACCTAGCCTGGGGAGAGAAGAGAAGGGAAGAGGAGTGATAAAAGTATAATAAGGAGGAGTGATAAAAGCAATGACAGAAGCCTACAATGGTCATTATCTACTTTACCCCACAGGTCCACTTCCCACCCTTTATCCTACTTGGTGCCCTGGGTGACTATCCATATGGACACTATGAACAATTTCCTTGCCCTCCATTCTTTCATTGGGTTTGACCAATAGAACACATTGGCAAGAGATCTGGAGAACAGGAGGAAAAGAAGAACGGGGTATTTCTTCCTTCGCCTTCCCAGCTGTGCTCTTTAACTAAAGGCCACAGCTTCGGTCAAATGACTTTCTCCGCACTGCTCACTTTTTTGGTTCCTGTAGCCACTTCCTCCCCTCATTTATTCTGGCTGGGTGTAGGGTGGTAATGGCTCCCTGTCCCTTCCTTTGTTGCTTTTCCTAACCTCTGCTCACATTTTTGTATACAGTTCCTTTATGAAATCTTAAATTACCCAGTTAGGAAGTGCATTTGATTTCTGCCAAGATCCTGCCTGCTCCATTTCTGCAGAGTGGGGCTCAGAGCCCTGCTTTCGTGATTAGAGTCACATGGAAGCAGCAAGCTCTAGAGGTAGGGACAGGCTTGTAGAACTTCCCATGCACCAAAGCAGCTCGGTTATATCATGCCATGGTAGGATGAGAAGAACCGGGAGGACAGGAAATAGAGGTATAGAACCAGACAGTCTGAGTTGGAATCCTGGCTCTGACTCTTTCCAGAGAGAGGCAGATGCCATTAACCCTGTGCCTCACTTTCCTCACCTGTAAAGCGGGACAATAATAGTACCTGTGTCCTAGGATTGCAGTCAGGGTTAAATGAAATATACATGTAAAACAGGGCAGTTCTTGGGACTTTGTAATTAATCAACAAAAATAGCTATAATAACAATTATTATTAAAGACCATATATCAGCAAGATGCTGGTTGCTTCAGAGGATTTCTGTGTGGACAAGTGAAATCAAAGACAAAATGACTCTGTAATGAAGACTTGGACTCTGATATTTGACTGCTGACAGCTGTTAAATTTCACCTCTTCTTCTTCCCCTTCTGTACCACATCTGGACAGGCTGATCTTGTCTAGGCCTGAGTGCTCACCGTTTTAGCACGAGCAAGACCACAAGCCCCTGCTGCAGGGGGACTCACATCCCCAGCCCCAACCCCTCAACACAGTTAAAAACCTACACCAGTCTCCTTTCCTTGCTTTTCCATTTTGGACTTGCTTGAGAGGCCTTCCCTTCCCTCCCAGACATCTCAGTTATGTAAATAATAAGCCTTCTCCTACCTGTTGGGTATATGCATGATGGCGTCAGTAGCAACATCCAAATCAAACTCTGGGTGGGGGTCCATCTGCGTCTGCAGGTGCCATAACAGGCTTCCCTTCAAAACACGTTGGCACTAAAATCACCATCCTGCCGTCCTATTTCAGACCCACTTTAGGGCCAACTTTGAACTGATGGAACTTATTCTTCTTTCTATAGGGAATGGGCATCTCAAAAATAGAAAACAACTTGAATCACAGAAAATAAATTTCTATTTTTTTCCCCAATTTTGAATTGTAGACTGAAATTTCTATCTGCTGTATCAGGTGACCTGATGATTTAGTTACAGAGCAAGGAACCATCTTGTCCAGCCTTAAAAGTCTGGCCTGGACTAGTCAAAGTAGAACAAGGGCTGTGAAAAAGGAAAGACCCCATAGTGCCTCCAGTTTGAGCACAGATTCTGAACTGTGCTGCTTTGCTCCCACTTCCTTCTCTTGACCTCCAAATTGATGACCACTACCTGCTCACCTCTTACATCTTTGCCGGGCCCTTCTGGCTGGTGCATCCGTCCATTCTTCCTTAGCCACCAGCAGTCTCCTTTCTCCCCACCCTAATGTCCTATTTCTCTTTTTTGGTAAGTTTAAGTTATGGAAGTATTGTGACATACGCATGACCCATATGGATAGCCCTTTTCTGGGTATGGCTTAGCCCAGAGGACAGCCAAACCTTTGTGGATAGACATAAGAACCACTAAAGGAACTTCTTAAAAAATTGCAGATACTGGGAGCCTATCCTAGATCTGTGAAGTGATCATTTGCTTCAGGGACAGGCAGGGATGGGAAGAGATAGGTTAGGAATCTGTATGTTTAAAGAAGTTCCCCAGCTGATTCCAATGATGAATCAGATATAGAGCATATTGAACAGATAAATTTTGTGACACTGGATTATTTTAACCCCTAGAATATCATGACACAGGAACATTTGAACCCAATGATATTCTGATCCCTTCATTTGCTGTTGCTGTGCAATCAGCATGTGTGGTTGGTACAGAATACACAAATTGATTGGAAATATGTTAAAGAATTATTAGGTCGTAATAAGAGAAACTCCAGACAGCGGAATAACTTTGACATAGCTTTGAAGGGAACTTTCTTACAGTTTTCTCATGTATTAGCTAAAAAAAAAATCCAAACTATCAGTCCTTTATCCAGTTCATACTAAATATTACTGTTAGGAATGATCAGCACAAAACAAAGGACAACAATTGAAACTGCACATGGTAAAATTTGTTAGAGATGAAAATCTGATAACAAATCATGTCTCGATGCTCACATTGAAACATGCAAATATTGAACAGAGAAAAATTAGACTTGGCAAAAGTAATCAACACTAAATAAAACTGCCAACAACTAAATTGGCACATGTTGAAACTTACTATTGCCTAAAAATTGAGGTAAGAATCCAATTTTTTTACTAAGTTAAGTGTGAATAATTTGACCTGAGACAATTGGACTTGGTACAAATAATGACCATAAAAGAACTCATGCAATTGCAGAAACTATAATCAAGAAAAATTTGATATGAACAGCAAGGGGAAAAAAAAACCATGCTGAATAACATTTTCATTTAAACCTTATGTGGGAAATAACTGATTCCAATGAAAAGAACTTCAGTAAATTAAAAATCAAAAGGGAAAAAACAGAAATATCTTAATGCCTTGGAATACAAATTTTATCAAGGAATTAAAGTAGCTTAATAGAAATTAGCTCTAAAAAACACTTTGCTAATTAATGAGTATTCATCCATGTAAGCATAATTTTGATGTAAAGGTTTCTACTCCTAAACACAGAAGTTAAAAGATTCTCAGATCTGAAAGTCAACGGGATCTAAATAGATGGGTTAAAACAAAAGACTCAAAACTTCCTGCATCCAATTATTTATTGTGAGTGTCAAGAAAGGAGTGATTAGGAAAAGTCTGGAACTTTTTGGGTAAACCCAAGGAGGGCAAGCATTCATGGAATCCCACAACACAGCTTCAGGTTTCTGGGCATCCAAATGGCAGATTAAGGGAAGATATACCTGGGAGAAAAAGCACGGAAGACAAATCCTTTACATTTTTTCTTATGCCTCTCTGTTCTTACTTAGCTTCTTACTGGAGGAATTGAGCCATAATTCATAATTCTTGAAGTTGACAGAAATAGTCATCCTTCAAAATGCAAACCCCACTATAATAAAAAAGATAAAAAAATAAGTGTTGGGAAGGATGTGGAGAAATTAGAACACTCTAACTCTGTAAAATGGCATAGCCACTTTAGAAAACAGCCTGGCAGTTCTTAAAAAAAAAGATAACACACAGGTTACCATATGACCCAGCAGTTTCATTTCTAAGTATACACCCGAGAAAAATAAAAATATGCATTCACATAAAAGCTGGTTCACAAATGTTTACAGCAGCATTATTCATAATAAGCAAAAATGGAAACAGTCCAAGTGTCTATCACTTGATGAATGGATAAACAAGTTTGTGGTATATCCATACAATGGAATATTGTTGGGCTTTCCAAAGAGGTAAAATACTGATGCCTGCTACAATATGGGTGAACCTTGGAAACATTATGCTAAGTGAAAGGCCCTATATAGTATGATTCCATACTGTTCAATTAGCCAACATATAGTACATGTCCAGAAAAGGCAAATCTATAGAGAAAGGAAGTAGGTTAGTGGTTGCTTAGGGCTGAAAGGGGCTAAAGAGGAAATGAGAAGGAAATGCTAATGAGTGCACATTTCTCTTTAAATTTATTTTTATTTTACTTTAAAAAAAGATTTATTTATTTATTTGAGAGAGAGAGGGAGAGTGGGGAGGAGGGGCAGAAGGAGAGGGAGAGAGTCTTAAGCAGGCTCCACACTGAGCATGGAGCCCAATGCGGGGCTCAACTTCATGACCCCAAAATCATGACCTGAGCCAAAACCAAGAGTTGGACGCTTAACCAACTGTGCCACCTAGGTGCTCCTGAGCACACATTTTTTTGGGGGGGTGATAAAATGTTCCAAAATTGACCATGGTGATGGTTGCACAATTCTGTGAACGTACTAAAAACCACTGACGTGTATATTTTAAATTGGTGAATGGTGTAATATGTAAATTATATCTCAAGAAAGCCTGTATTAAAAATGCAAATCTCCATGAATGAAGTCACATCCCAAAGCCTTGAGAGGTCAGTTCTTATCTCTGGGTGTGTTTCCTCCTCTGTGTAATGGAATTGATAATAATACCTGATAAAGATGTTGAAGGAATTAATGAAGTAAATGTATGTGAGAATGCCTACACACCATACGGCATATATGGTAGAAACAGCTAAATGGGAAACAAGATCTGTGCTTTTCCTTCCGTGGCATAGAATCAGCACAAGGAAACAGTTGCCCAAGCAGAGACTACAGTTTCCATGGCTCTTTGCACCCAGTTATACCATGATCTAGTTCGGACCAATGGTATATGAGCAGAAGTGATGTGTGCGGTCAAGGTAGTTAAGCAGCTGATATCTATTTCTCCCCCGTTTCCTCTCCTGCCTGGTTGCTGAGCAAATGATAGGGCATGTGGAGCCATAATCTGGGAGATGTCTGGGTCCTTAAAAACCCCTCTTATGGAAAACCCACCAGCCAGCTGCATATAACACATTGGGTTGATAGTTTCAGTGAAGAATAAGGTTCTATTTGGTTAAAATGTTTTAGTTACAGCAGCCAGTGTTTACCTTCACTAATACAAAAATTTAAGTAGGCCCTCAATAAATTTTTGACAAAAATTAAGACATTTTTAGACATGTTAGTACCTTTGGAGTTTAAAAATGAAAGCCAGTAGAGACTGAGATAAGGAAAATACGGAAATCTGAAAAGTGAAGGACAGGAATGGGTGGGGGAAGCATGTTACTGACTCAATCCCACACAAAATCTTGTTGTTTATTCTACCATTCATTGCTCAGTTTTTCTCAAGGGATTGATGCACTTCATTGACTCTCATGGTCATGGAGCAAGGACCACATTAATTTTGAGTTCTCTACACCATTTGCCAGCCCTAGTCTCTCTAGTGAGCCTATATTCTTAAGGAGGGAGACAGACAATAAAAGTAAGTAAATCATGGATGGTGATAATTGCCATGGAAATAAACAAGGGAGTGTGGGAGCTCAGGAGTGGTGTTCAGTTTTAAATGAGATGGTCAAGGAATATATTATATGGAAGGTGACATCAGAGCAAAGTCTCAAATATAGTGAAGGAACAAACCATGATCCCAGACAGAGAGACTAGCAGTATAAAGACCCCGAGATAGGAACATGCCAGGTGTGTTCAAGGAACAGAGAGAAGGTGAATGCAGTTGGGGAAGGGTAGGCAAGGGGAAGAATGACAGAAAAGAAGTCAGAGAAATAAAGGGGTGGGATCAGATTGTATGGAAGCCTGGGGACTGGATGAAGAGCATAATGGGGGATCTGGAAGAGTTCAAGACCAGAGATAATTGGCTACTGTTAATGACTTCAGTAGTGAATGCCAGTATAATGCCCCAAAGACAGACAAGTTCATTTTCACCTTAGCAGGTATCAGTTCAGGCACTAGCCAGCAACCTTACAGGAGGAACCAGCAAGAACTCAGATGGTGAATGGGATCCAAGATGTCCCATTCCCCACCCCCTGCTGCCATGAAGTCACATTAGTACCTGTGTACCCCAAGATGACATAGTCTGTAGGAGCAAGAGAGAAGGAGAAAGCTTTAAAGACTGAGCATTTACCAGACACAATCTGGAAGAGACTAAATTTATAATGATAAGAAACTAAAGATGCTACGTTTTCTTTGCACATCTTAGTTCTACTGGATTAGTTTTATGGTGTTCCATAGGTCTCTTAAGCTCTGTTTGCTTTCCTTCAATCTTTTTTCTTTCTGTTCCTCATACTTGATAATTTCCATTGTTCTAATCTTCAGATTCACTGATACTTTCTTCTGCCTGTTCAGATCTGCCTTTGAGTCCCTGTAGTCCCCGCCCCCCCCCTTTTTTTTCTCACTTCAGTTATTGTACTTTTCAGCTCCAGACTTTTTGTTGTTGTTGTTCTTTTTAGACTTTCTATCAGTTGATATTTCCATTTTGCTCACATATCATTTTCTTGACTTTCTCCCCATCTTATTTTAGTTCTTTGAGCATTTGTAAGATAGGAGCTTTAAAGTCTTTGTCTAGGAGATCCGCTATTAAGTCAATAGGGAGAGTGTTGATTTATTGATTTATTTTTTCCTTTAAATGAGCCACACTTTCCTATTATTTGTATGCTTTGTGCTTTTTTTATTGTACGTGGACATACTGGGTAACTCTGGAAATCAGATCCTCACTCTTCCCCAGGGTTTTAGTATTGTCTTTGTTTTTTCTTTGTTTGTTTGTTTTTGATTGTTGTAGGGTGTCTATATGATGAGGATCAAACTGAGGTGTAAACCTAAGGTCTTCTACAGTTTTTTTGAGCTTTTTCTTGAGCAGGTGCAGTCACTTTCTAATTTTCTCCAAATATGCAGGTGTTTTTGAATGTCATAGACTTTAATGTCTGGCTCCTGTAAGGAGAAAAAGTGAAAAGTGAAGGCCTGGTTCTTTAAATACCCTAGAAGTCACTTTAGCTGGCAGGGGAGGGGCTTGCAACAACAATGGCCACCCACCTCTTTGTCTGTACTTCTGTGATCAGAAGCAGCAATCAGTGAGCTGAGCACAGATTTCCAATGTTTAGAGGACAGCATCTTTTTTGCTTAGCCTGGCTCCAGCCAAGTTTGAGCAGGCTCCAGGAACACTGGCAGAGCTGCCTGCCCTAGGACCGAGGGTGGAGGAGGGTTAGTTACTAGGCTAAGAACTGAAATTGACTAAAATTAACCGCAATTTACCATCCAAGTGGAAACTGCAAGCCTTCAATAGACTTCAGAGTTCCAAAATAGTTACATCAGAGAGATTCTGCCAATGCAACTGTTATCTGGGTGGAGAGAAAGATCCCTGGTGCTTCCTACTCTGCCTTCTTTCCAGAGTCCTCTATTAGTGAATAGAATCTTATGTGTTGAATGGTATGTTAAATTTTATGTGTCATTTTAGTCAGGATTCTTGAGAGAAGCAGAACCAATAGGATATGTATATAAAGAGATTTATTATAAGGAATTGGCTCATGTGATTATGGAGGTTGGTAAGTTTCAAGATCTGTAGGGTGAGCTGGTGAAGCTGGAGACCAAGAGAACAAATGGATGGTGTAGTTCCAGTCTGAAGGCTGGTTGACTCAAGACTCAGGAAAAGCAAATATTTAAGTTCAACTTCAAAGGCGGGAAAAAGCCAAGGTACCAGTATGAAGGCCTTCAGGAAGGACGAATCCTTTCTTACTCAGTGGAGAGTCAGATATTTTGTTGCATTCAGGCTGTCAACTGATTGGATGAGGCCCACTCACATTATGGAGAGCAATCTGCTTTGCTCAGTCTACCAATTTAAATGTTAATCTCACCCAAAAACACCCTCATAGAAACAACAAATAATATTTGCCCAAATATCTGGGTATCCCATGGCCCAGTCAAGTTGACACATAAAATTAGCCTTCACACTTCTAATATAGAAATTATATCTGGAAATAACTAGATGTTGGTCCCTTTAGGGAAGGTTGATAAAAACCTAGCGGCTGCATCTTCTCAGTGTGTTACTCAAATATCTGTTGAATATGCCAAGTATACTACAAGCCCAGCCCTGGAGAAAAATAGGCAGTTTATGATTTTGGTGATGATGATGATGAAGTGTAAGTCATTTAAACACTTGACAGTTATATTTATGGAGCGAGACATTTCCTTTAATGCTATTTTATAGGCAAAAGGGAAAAATCTGCAAACATATTTTGGATAACACACATTTGTCAGGGTCTTGAGTTACTCCATGTTTGGAGTGTGGGAATACTTTACATTAACATGGAACATTCACACTTTATATAAGCAGGACCAGGGGAAGGTTCAAGATATCTGGAAAACAGACTTTGTATAAAGATGTTCATATTGGAATGATGAGTCTGTCCCAATTTCCTCAGGGAGGAGTTTAGTAAACAAGGCTGATTCAAAGGCAGCCTTTGACATCGTGAAAATTCTTTCAACTGTGGATCTTATTGTTGCGGGAAAATGGGACAGTAAAATCAAGAGTGAATGGCATCTCATATTTTTACTACCTGATTTGGAACTCAAACACTGCTTTCAATGCCAGACCGGGTAACAATGCCTGGACTTGAGAGGGGAGCTGTGGATAGAAATATTAATCAAATTTGCTTTGAGGAAAGCTATCCACCTGGAGCACAAAACATCTGGGAACTTTGTCATGGGCCATTCTGGTCAGTAAATTAAGGGCCAGGTGCTTGGGACATTAGTATTTTGGCAACTACTCTCTCTCCCTTTCCTCCTAATCCAACTCACAGTCCTATCTTAGAGTTGAAAGCATATTTGCACTGGCTAGTTTCTCTCCCTTCCAATTCAGAATGTGGGGGCTCATTAGGTCTGGCTGGGCCACATATCTCACCAGGCAGGATAGGGCTGATTTCAAAATGCTGTGAGTGAACATCTTTGGGAATCTTTCTACTTGATCTTTTGAGTAGAGCCATCCTTCTTTTCTCAGTCATACATATGCCATTGGTGCAAATGGTTTCATTCTTTCTTTTACAAGTGTCATTTAAAAATGCAGATGACTCACTCATTTCATGGACTTCTTCATTCAACAAATATTTGTTGGTAATTAGGCACTGTGACAGGCACTGGAGATAAAGGTGATTAAAAACAAGGAAGGACCCAGTCCTTATGGAGCTTATAGTTTAGCAATTTTATTAGTAACTTTCATAATAGTTTAATTATTATTTAGATCTTTTATACTGATATAATCTATCAACAAAAAGAAAACATAAAAGAAATAAAATTTAAGATTCCTCCTATGCTATCTTCTTTTGGCTTCTTCTATTTTAACAAATTCCTTTTATATTGTCCTATGCCTATTCTTTTACCTTAGTTTCAATCATGGTGTATATTTTGCATTAACTTTTAATGTGTGAATGATCTTAGCAGACTTCTCCATGAATGCTACATCACAAGCATTTTCCCTATCACTATCTACAAAATTATCATTTCTGTAAATACAGATAGCTTACCATATAATTTCCTTAATTATTCTTTTATTTGAGGGCATTCGGTTGTATAAAATTTATTAGTATATAACATTGTGATAGTTTCTTTTTTCTTCTCTTGAACTTTACCTTAGAAACTAAAGAGCTGAAATTCTATAAATTGGAGTGATGAGATGCTTTTCTTCTGTGTTGAACAAGATGAGAAATAGATGACATACTTTTGGGTCTCTCAGTTTATCTTAGAATTCCAGATGACTAGAAGTGGGAAGCACAAAAACCAACCAAACATTTTGTCACCAGATGCATGATGTAAAGACGTCTTTCTCTTCTTTTTATTAAAAATAAAAAATAGAGGGAAATATTCCTATGTATACACATTCACAGGATTACATGCATATGAGAAAAGAAACATTGAAACCACGGACAGGGTTTTAAAATGTATTTTTCTAGGCTTATATTACATTTAAGTTATCACGTTTTTATGTCAGCCTACTGAATTCTGAAGTGTGGGATCATCATCAAAATGACCATAATCTCTTGTAATATAGAAAGAATTATTTTTGCCCATTCTTATGATAGATCCATCATTGGTGACATTCCTTCCCTTGTCAACCATAGACTGCTTCCTTCTTGTAAAAATAAGCGTGGGCTTACTGGAAGTAACGTTTGTGTCATTTTACTTTTCTTGGTTTGATTTTCCAAAGGGTTATGGATGAGGAGGAGGGACTGATACTCCTACTGGGAGTCCTCATGTGGCTATCATGGGAATGTCTCTAATGAAGGACAAGTCGGATCTAATGAAGAGCAGGATACAGTAAAGCAGTTAAGTCGAGTCTCACATGCTTCTTCTGGATTTCAATTATTCCGGGCAGTCTAGTAGATTCTGAATTACCAGCAGCTGCTAACTTGCTTACTTTCTTGTCTGCCACAGCTGCCACCAGCTGTTCTCTCTTTCTTACCCCATCTCCAGATGCAAACAGCTGTTCTCCCTTTCTTTACAACTGTCAACAGTGGCTCATTTTGCCCCAAGCACATGGACACCTGCAGCAAGAGGAATTGTATTTTTCAGTTGTGGCCAGATACTGGACAGCTTTTGAAAGGCTGAATGGAGGAAGGGAAAGAGGGAATGAGAGGTGGTTTGATGTAGAAAGAGCCTGTGTTGTCAGACTAAAAGGAGGATGGGATGCTTCTGGTTGTTTTCAGGGGCTGAGTAAGACAGTGACAACAGATACCCATACTTCTTCCTTACTATGACATTCACTTTGAAAAGCAGAGAATCATCACTAATAAATAAATCCCAGGAAACTGAGCATCAGAGAAGAAATTACGATGGTGCTTTAAGGGTTTGGTCTTTATTCAATCATTTAAGAAGTATTTATGGACACTTCTGTCAAGCACTATTCTAGACACAGAGTAGGTGTTAAATAAATGGGTATGCATTTATGAATACATACTCATACTTATCGGTCTAGTCTCAATGATATCGAAAGAGAACATTTTATTTTTGCTATTTTTAACATTTTAAATGAATTTTTTCTGTTGAAATCAGCCTCTCCTCTACCCCAACCCCCCATCCTTGGGATTGGGGACTTTTGGATTATCTCCTTGACCAAGAAATACTCCTGGTTCTCAGGTCTCTCTCTCTTTGAAGGGACTAGAGAGAGGAAAGTAGAAATGGAGAGGAAGGGCATTCACATTTATTTAGCACTTAATGTGTCCCCAGTACTGTGCATCATCCTTTATATAGGTTATCTCATTTAATCTTCATCAGAAACTTAGGAAATCCATATTATTATTTCCATACAGCTGATAAGGAAACTGAAGTTGGAAGCATGAAGTTACTATGGCTACAAAGCCAGGAAACAATGGAGCTAGGACTGGACAGACTCTTCCACTCCAGAGCATGAGCTCTTTTCACAACAGCCTGCTATTCAGAGAATATTAATGTGAGTAGTAGAGGATACCGATAGTGATAATTGGGTTCAATGCTGTGATTGTAGAAGTAGGGGTCTAATCCATCCAAAGGCTCCATCTTCAACTGGAAATTGTCCAAACTTCATTCACCATTTTAAGCTGCAGAGCACTGTCTAAATGCTGAAATGAAAGATGAGATACTGAGGACTCATAGATAAAGTTGTTATCACAGAAATAATCTCTACCTCCCCAGGATGTTTTCGGTTAACAGTGGGTTTTGGAAGAATATTTGACCAAAGTCAGGGAGGACCCTCATTTCACACCCTAACTCCATCCATTAGTATCCAAAACAATGTTAGTGATTATCCTTTGGGATACTGAGTGGGAAAAAGCTGGCTAAGGCTCTAAGGAAACTTCCTCTGGTTTAGGGAGCCATTAGGAAAAGCTCCTTATTCTTGTAAAAATTTTCCTGAACTTTCAGGACCGGGTTTCTGCAGCTGGCCAAGAGTCAGCCTCAGTTAGGATCCTGCCAAATTGGGCATCAACAGCTCATTTGGCTTGGAAAAAAAAAAAAGAAATGAGAAACAACTGACGTTTGTATACTTGAAATTATGAGCTGTTTCTCTAACAAAGAGACCAAACACTTTCGGCTTGTTTTACAGTAAACATACACATCGAACAATCTGGTTGGTTAGCAGCAGGCTGTGCATATGTAGGACATATGTGGACACACATGGATGCATCAACTCACATATGTTCACTTAAAAGGACACTGTCAAGTCATTTTATGACTTTTTTTGTTCTCTGGGCTCCATTGTTTATAAAATCTTCTTAGAAGCTTAAAAATACAATTTCTTTCTCTACTGATTTTTGTTCTTTTTTTTTTAAAACAAGTATTTTAAATGACACTCAAATAAATGTGACTGGTTTTATTTAATACCAAGTCCTACTTAAACATATACAGCAATACAATGTCCAGTCAGAAACAAAGCACTAACAGTGAGTCAATTCCTTATGAAGAGAGAAATAATCATGTTCTGCCCTTAGAGTAGACATTCCAGAATTGAATAGTACTCACAAGATTATTTTCTGGCACCCCAGTGCTTTTATGTATGTATTTATGCATGCATGTATGTTTGTATGTATTTTTAAACTATGAAACGCTTTACAAATTTGCATGTCATTCTTGTGCAGAAGCCATGCGATCTTCTCTGTATTGTTCTAATTTTAGCATATGTGCTGCCGAATTGAGCACCCAAGTGCTTTTAGTGTTAGAAATCAAATATAGATAATAGTGACCATGATAAAACCTATTTTTCTCTTTTCTTTAATGTTTTAGCAATATTTTTTCTAGCCTCTTTACTAAGCAAAAATCCCATTAAAATATCCTTGCTTTGGGCAAAAGCTGTGAAGAATCAGGTGAAAATGGCTAAAAAAAAAAAAAACCTGGAAAGATGCTTGAGATCACAGCCAACCGGGAAAACAAAAAGTTAATTAATGATAAGTTGTCACTTTATATCCATCAAGCAGCAAAAGAAAAAAGCAACAATACACATTGCTAGTGGAGATGTGAGGAAAAGGGCACTGTCATTCACATTTTGCTGGTGGGAATAAGGATTTTAAAGAGCTTTTTTTGGACGTAAATTTAGCAACATTTCCTAAAATTGAAAGTGTATGCTTACCCTTCAATCCAGCATTTCCCTGTTGGGGAATTTAACTCATGGAGACAGGAGCTGTACCATACAGGATATAAACACAGGATTTCAACAGCAGGATTGTTTATTGTGGCAAAAAAAAGAAAAAACCAACAAAAAATTGAAACCAAACGAATACCGTTTAATAAGGGACAGTTGTTGAATAAATTAATGTATGTCTATACCATGGAATATTACATAACACATCCCCAAAAAGTGAATTGGAGCAATACTCGTTGCTTAGAAGGATTACCACAAGATACTGTTGAGGGAGAAAAGCAAGATGTGTAGAAGAGTACATTTTATGAGTCCATTTTCTAAATCATTAATCAAAAAAACTTTTATAGGCATACATTTCTCTCTATATATATCTCTTTTGTCTATACACACATTTGTATAAGGTTAGATGGTGATGGATGTATTCTAGGCTGTTAAGATGGATCGTCTAGAAGGGGTGGGAGGAATTATGGTGGTGGTAGGTAAGGTTACATAAGAAAAGTGTGGTTGAAAGAGGTGGTCACATTTATGTAAATTATATGTGTATATGCATACAAAGGAATTTTTGAAATAATGAGAGATCATTAAAATAACACATATCTCCATAGATGGAGATAAAGGAGGATGTGAAAGTTCTGGAAGAAGTCAGATAATCATGGAAGAAATTGAACTTGAGGGTTGGCTAGACCTTTTAAGAGTCCAAGGTTTCCAGCTTAAGATCAAGAATGGCAGGTTGCATTTCAATCATTTCAGGGTACTAGTGCCACCAAGTGGTGTCTGGAGCAATTGTTGGTGTCATTTTATTACCCTCCCGGTGAAGGAAACTCTTGGCTTACCTGTGCCTTGCATCGAGCGGTCTGTGGGGGGCTCCAGCTCTCCTTGGAATGAAGCACACCCCCGTGAGCCTGGCACTGATGCAAACAGGAAGTATGAGAAGAGATAGGGAGCAAATGGCTTTTGCCCTAGAGTCTGAGCTCCCTTGGTTTTTCCTCTTATCAGGTGCTCTGCTATGCCTGCCATTTACCTGTCAAGTCCCTTAAGGTGTATTTAATATTTTCTAACTACTTAGACTAGTATTACAACCTATCTATCTGACTTCTTTAATGGCCTGGTCTCTTATATAGGCTTTCTCTTTTCATTTCCACCGTCCTAGCTTGGCCTCTTGTTATTTCTTTCCTAGTGCCATAAGAATGTTTTCTTGGGCTTTCTCTCCTCGATGTCTGTCTGGTCCATTCCAGCCCAAACCCACTTCTGTACTAAGCTTCCTGAAGTTATGGTCATTTAACAACACTATTCCAAACCTTTAATTATTTCTCCCTGCCCACCATCAAATTCTGACACCAGAGCACAAGCTTTTAATAGGGTGACTGTATGTCTCAGTTTGCCTGGGATGGTCCCAGGTTACTTCTGTTGTCCCAATGTAATTGTTGTGACTTTATTCACTCTCAGAAGTGCTCTGGTTTGGATAATAGATTATATAGACGTACTAGCTCTTAACTGCTTGGTTCTTCTGCCTGTAATACGTACAATAAGTAAGCTAACAGAAGAATGTCTAAAGTTTGTGGCAGATCGAGGAATCAGATCTGGGTAGAGAGCGTATCTTTTTTCTTCAAATGTTAAAAAGCTAAATATAAATTACTTGGTATTTATTACCTTATTTAAAATTTATCTTCTTTGTCATTTCAGTGACAAGTAGAATTTTTTGCTTGAACTCGAGGAAGAAAATCTATGTTTGTAGTTTTCGTGTAGCTCTCTTGGCTTTTCACAGACTCTCAAGAGTGGTTCCATTTGGGGCCTGATGAATGTCACGTTCATAATTTGTTACCCAATGTGAAGAATATTCAGCTGAGTAATGATAAAGAAATTCTAAAAATTTTGAGGAGGTAGAAGCACCAATTCTGTGAACTCCTTTAGCACAAGAGGACATAGCTTAGTCGTCAGCAGTTAGCAGAGGGCTTGAGCATTATTGCTGTTGAGAAGAATTTTGAGCAGTCTCTGACAACTTGTGGAACTGAAATGTGGGCCCTGCATTCTGGTTTAGGTTATCTTCTACTTCTGCTTGCTGTGTTTGGGTTGTAATAATAGGTTGAATATATACTGTTGAAGGAAATGCATTGCCCTTCACTCACCATCACTAGGAATATACTGTGAGGTTTTTTTTTGCAGTAGAACAGATTTTTTTTTAAAGATTTTATGTATTTGTCAGAGAGAGAGAGAGAGAGCACAAGCGGGGGGAGCGGCAGCCAGAGGGAGAAGCAGGCTCCCCGCTGAGCAGGGACCCCGATGTGGGACTAGATCCCAGGACCCTGGGATCATGACCTGAGCCGAAGGCTGACGCCCAACTGACTGAGCCATCCAGGCAAACCGAAGTAGAACAGATTTTGAGCTCAGCCACCCATTTTCTCTTACCCAGTCCTTTTCATAACCACTTAAATACATTTTCAAGACAACTAGAGGTTGGGGTCTTGAAAAGGATTTTGCATGTGAGAACTAGACCTATACAGGCTTGGAGCTGTGATCTCATGAACCCCAGGCACTCCCCAAATGACTAATTAATAGTCATTTAATGCCCATATACCTCCAGTCACAAGCAGCCCTTTTTCTTTATGGTCTAGATTTGAGCCATTCTAAAGTCCAGGAAGTTGGAGATCAATTTAAGCTATTCTTTAACTAGTTGAGAGTCATTCATTCATCATCATCCATTTATCTCCCATGTGCCCCACCAGGTTCTGAGCATACAATGAAGAACTGGTATGACTTCCGGGAGGGGAACTTTCCAGCAAAAACACATACACGCAAATCCTCACATGCTCACGCATGCACAGGCACATGCACATGCAAACACAAGGCAACTTCAGCTTCTCATGTTAATGGACAGTGAGAAACCTCCCTCTTAGCTTCTTTTCTGATGCAGCTTATTTTAGGATGCTTTCTCCTAATTACACCATCAGGAGCAGAATCAGGCTTTAGATATGATGACGCATCTACAGGTACCTGGCACTCTGTCATCCATTGGCTTTCTTTTGTACATTTCTCCTTTTTTCGCCAGAGTGTGCGTGTTTAATGGATCTGTGTAATTTAGATACAAGGGCAAGATGTTTATGCCTCATGTTTGTAAATGTGCTCCAGACTGTGAGTTCTTCCAGGTCAGGGACTGTATATTTAATATAGAGAATCTACTTCTGACCCCCTGTATTTGAATCCCAGCTCTGTCACTTTATAGCTTTGTGACCTTGGACAAATGATGTAACCTCCCTGTGCCTCAAATTGTTTCTCTGTATAGTCTACATCTTGGGTTTTAAACAGCTTTATTAAAATATAATTGAGATATCATAAAATTCCCCCATTTAATGTGTACAAGTCAGTGTTTTCTAGTATATTTACAGTTGGCAAAACCAGTCCCACAATCTAATTTTAGAACATCTTTATTGCCCCCCCAAAGAAACACTGAACCCATAAACAATCACTCCCCATGCCAGCCTACCAGTTTTTATGAGGATTAAGTGAATGACTATATGAAAAGCACTCAGAATATAATCTGGCACCTAGTAACTGCAATGTAAATAATGGCCATTATGTTCATATTATTATTAGCAATACTGTTGCTACTCTGTGCCCTCAGCCAGTACAGTGCCTGATACTTACTAGTTTCTTGCTGAATAAATGAAATGGTGGGAGAAAGTGGGAGACACCATTATTTCTTAAGCATTTTAAGTAATGATGAGAAAAATGCCCTGTATTTTGTGTATGGTACAGACATAATCAAAGGCACCACAGAATCCGTGTTAGAGCCCAATACTTTCGTGAAGAAAGATATTTTAAAAATAGGCTTTTTTGACAGTAGCTTGACAGGATGGTGTTGATGATTAAATAAAATTAGTCCAAGTCCTGAATGCTGATAAGTAGACTTGTGACCCAAGGAAAGATACCGATGCTGAGCCTCTTTCCAGTTAACCTGTAAGATGAAATTGGATTCACTGAATGATTTCTAAATTTACTCCTCTTTCTAACATCCTCTGATACTGTCTGCCAATAAGTGTCATGAGAATTTTATATATCCTTTGTATCCTAGACACAAAACCATTGACATTCATTTTATGGTCTCACTTGTTACAGTTCCACAGTGTCTTGTGTTCCCAAAGAGAACATAGGCATGGATCATCTCCATCCTTACATCCTCCATTGGCTTCCCTCTGCCTATAGGATAAAGTTCAAACCCCTTGACAAAGGATGCAGGACTCTCATGGGTCTCTTTTTGCCTGTGGAATATCTACCCTCAGTTCTCCTGGGCACCATCTAATTGATATTAGTTTGGGGATCTAATCAGATCTCAGTGCCTGCAGGCTTTGTAGGACTGCTGTTCAAGGAGTTCTCTGCTCTCCTGGCCAAGATAGCCAATTTTTTCCTGGAAATTTTCAATAAAGAGAAGGAAAGATTGAAAGTAGTTGGAAGTGGTTTGTTTCAAGCTGTTGCCAACAGGTATTATAGATTAAAGCACTCTAAGTTGCTTTTGCAACTGTTACCTGGATCCCTTCAGCTCTCCTGGATTCTTTCAAAGACATGGCTTGTTCAGTGTTTCCTTTGCTTCTGTATTCTTTTAGTTGTCTTCCCCTTTACCCTGTTCTCTTTGGTGTAAGTTGGCAAAATTTTGTTTCTCCTGACTGAAGAAAACTGCTAACCAAACAAAACTAACAAAATTCTTTTATGATCTGGCCTGTCTGATTTGCCAGATCCCATCTTCTGGTTTAGGTTCTGAAAATGGAACATACTTTCTCATGGCCTTCTGTAAGAAGAATCTTTCTTATCTGCCTAATGAATTCCTGTTCCTTCAGTGGTGGGCATTGGCACCTCTTTGGTAAGGCCCTCCCTGGCCTCTTTCCAGGCGGTTAGAGGCTCTTCCTCTCTGATCTTATTGCATTCCGTATATATGTAGCAATATTAAGAGCTGACTATTAGGGGCGCCTGGGTGGCTCAGTTGGTTAAGCGACTGCCTTCGGCTCAGGTCATGATCCTGGAGTCCCGGGATCAAGCCCGCATCGGGCTTCCTGCTCGGCAGGGAGTCTGCTTCTCCCTCTGGCCCTCCTCCCTCTCATGCTCTCTGTCTCTCATTCTCTCTCTCTCAAATAAAAAAAAATAATAAAATCTTTAAAAAAAAAAAAAAGAGCCAACTGTTATTCTTTTCTTATTTTTGGAGAGAATATTGAAGGGAACAAAAATGTGCCACCTCAAAATATGCCACTTTGGCATATTGATTATTTTGAATTAAAGTTACTTAAGAAAGAGCTGGTGCAGGAAGGACACTCTGACTCTCCTTTGTCCCCCTGGAAATAGGAAATAAATCTCTCATGTGAAGGTATCCTTCCTATACCAGGAGGGTAGAAGGCATCCTTATCACCAGAGATAGGGAATCCAAGGCCAAGAAGGCAATATAAACAAACTTCGTTACTTCTTCATTAGTTTGCTACCCCACACCCAAACTCCTTTGTTTTGTCAAATCTTGAATAATTGTTTCTTTGTCTAAACGACATAAAAGCTGCCTGCTTTGGCAGCTTTTTTGACTCACCTATCTTTGGGGCTCCAGTGCATACAATATTGAATTTATGTTTCTCCTGTTAATCTGTATTATGTCAGTTTAATGATTAGGTCAGCCAGAGAACTCACAAGGGAAGAAGGGGAAGGCTTTCTTCCCCTACAACATAGGATTAATGTGATTTTCTTCCCCTGCCCGCTCCTTTCCCCTCAACCATGGCCTATATTAGAATGATAACTACAGGGGCGCCTGGGTGGCTCAGTCGTTAAGCATCTGCCTTCGGCTCAGGTCATGATCCCAGGGTCCCGGGATTGAGCCCCGCATCAGGTTCCCCGCTCAGCGGGGAGTCTGCTTCTCCCTCTCCCTCTGCCTGACGCTCCCTCTCCCTCTGCCTGACGCTCCCTCTGCCTCTGCCTGACGCTCCCCCTGCTTGCGTGTTCTCTCTCTCTCTGTGTCAAATAAATAAATAAATAAAATCTTAAAAAAAAATGGCAACTACACGGCATAGGTTTTGTTGCTGAAATGTTTCTTCGATTTGCCCTGATTTTTTCGGTCCCAGAGAAACAGCCTCTGAATTGCTGACCTTGTTTATTGCCTCCTATTGTTTTTTCCAGTCCTTCCTCTACCTGGATTGACTAGTTACTGTAGTAAAACCAACTCAATCTACTCACTTGTTAAAATACTTGTACTACCTCTCCTTTACTTTCTGGATGGAGCCCCTTGCCCATAAATGGATAGTCACAGTCTGGTTTCTGTTGGGACTTTAAGGAAGATTCTATAACTATTTTTTTTCTTTTTTTTTTTTTTTAAGATTTTTATTTATTTATTCATGAGAGACAGAGAGAGAGAGAGAGGCAGAGGGAGAAGCAGTCTCCCAAGGAACAGAGAGCCCGATGCAGGACTCGATCCCAGGACCCTGGGATCATGACCTGAGCTGAAGGCAGACGCTCAACCATCTGAGCCACCCAGGCGCCCTATAGCTATTTTTTTTCAATGTGAGGATGTCATGGATGTTAAGGTACCCTTTTGATTTAATGCAGCCTTTTCAAGGAGAAATTATAAAGGAAAAGGCAGGTTTCTTCTGTTTTTGAAAGCAAGTATGCTAAAATGTATTCTGAGATCATGGTAGCTAGTATGTGGTTAGAATTTCCCCAAATTGAGGTCTTCCAGGTCAGCTGGAGGCCCCTTTTAGTTGTTGTGAGCAAATGCCTAACCAGAGATCTCTAGAAATGACTTTTTTTTTTCCTCTCAGCTAGTTTGGTTGTTATTTGCAGGAAAGAAAAACAGGCAAATCTTCCTTATTCTGTGGAAAACATTTAATTGGTTTAACTCCTTATGTAAGCATAAGAATATAAAAATCATTTTCCTAATGGAAAGGTTTAACTAGCTCTTTTATATTTTGATGTGTTTAAGCCCAGATCTAGGAAACTTCCTCCAGCCTGGGGGAGAAGGTGGTGTTGGGCAGGGTCCTGGATGCTTTCTGTGGGAAAGGAAGGAGCAGTGCTCTGGCAAATGACATTGCAGGTCACCAGAAAGCAAGCAGATCATCTAGGACGGTGGGACCTGCGCTCCGGCTGCTACCACAGGACAGGTGAGGACGAAGGGGTCCTTTCTCAGCAGAACCTTAGAGGGCGGCTCTTATAGTCCCCAGAACCTACATCCAAAGAAGTCCAAATCCAGAGAGTTCTATTTTTAGGAAATCAGGACCCATCTTGACCCCAGAACATTCATTTCCGTATTTCACTTTTTATTCATCATCTCTAGCAAAAAGAGATATTTTAAGTCTTGAATACTAATTTGAGTTGAACATATTATAAGTCCCCTCATCTCTACCTCTCCCCATCCTTAAAAAAAAAAAAAAGCCAATAACCAAATTGATGGCTTCTTTAAAGTCTTACACTCCTGCTGTTAGTATCAGCTGGAGTTTATACTCCCAGCATGGTGAATCTGTCATAGTAAGTTGGGTTTTGGGTTAAAAACTAAGTTTTTTCTTGGCTCATAGCTACCTCTAGCCTTAAATAGGGTGGCAGATCCTTCATACAAAGGACATCTGAGTGCAGCTTCCAAGTGTAGGGATTCCTTTACTGGGCTTCATCGCATATGACATAGTAAGGACCGTGCAACCTCCACTCTGCATCTAAGGGGAGAGGCGAGGTGAGAGGTCTCTTACAGACCTAACCAAAGGCACTCAGCTATAATGGGACCACAACTAAGAAAAAAAATCCAACAGAGTAAATTGTTTTTCTCTCCCTTTAGATTTTAGGAGAAAGAGGCAAACGGCCATAGCATAACATTACAACAGAGATTTATTTAAATTTTAAAAAACAAGCAAATAACTTTGAAGTACAATTTATATGTGTCTCCCCTCACCCAGAAGGAGAGTTACCAAAAATTTGACAATTACAAAATAGAACAGTGCCCGGAACATTATAGTAATCAATTATAATTTCTTAAGTGAATAAGTCTTGTTCTCTTTATTCATTTAGCTGCCTCCCCTACACCTTCTCAATCTTTTAGCTTCACTATTTTTTCTAATGTCCAGAATCTTATTGTTAATCATAATGGCTAACACTTACAAACTCACATAGGATTAGTATTGTTACTGAGCTATGTGTACACACATACATGTGTGTATGTGTGTTTATACATATATGTTTCCATACAATAACCCTAAGAGCTTAACAATTAGGTACTGTTATTATTCTGATTTTAAAGACAGAGGAATGAGGCATAGAAAGGATTTAAAAAAAAAAAACCTTGCAAGGCCATATAGCTGGTAGGTGACAGGATTCAACTCTAGACATTGTCACTGCTGGGTCCTCAGTTAACAAGACAAATCCCTAAATATGTTCCTCCAGGCTTGCTGAGTGAAGCAGGAAAGTGAGGTCTCTCAAGTCTCTCAAGTAAAGGGGATTGTTGTAGAACCTCAGTTTACCAGAAAGCCAATTACAATGAGCTCGATTCTGACTTTGCAAGGCTTTCAAGTAGAGATCAGCAGAATATGTCTCGTAGAGAGAGTGCCATGATTGGAAGCCTGTTCCATGCCAGATGCTGTCCTGAGCCTTCTTACAGATAGCATGTCTGGGTAGAATTCCTACTGATGTTTTACAGGTGAGAACGCTGAGGCTTGGGAAGTAGACATCACTTGCCTGAGGTGACGCTGTTGCTAGACAGCTGAGCTGGAACTCAAATCTGGGCCCATCTGACTCTAATGTGTATTTTACCCCAGGTGTTATCCCCTATTTTTTTAGGCATTTCCAATTGATCTGTCTTTCCAACACTGTGAGGGGCAATATGGTAACTGATGTGTATTCTAATGAGCTGAATGTTCCACAGAGAATTTCTGAAGCTTTGTTCTTACCACAAAATATTAGTGAAACAAACGATAGAAATTCTTGCCAAACTCAAATTGGGATTATTCCTCTTATGTATTTTTCTTGCACATGGTTGATTAGCCATTAAAACCATTACGTTTGTATTGAATAACCAATGTATTCCGGTTACAAATGTGGGGAAAAAATATAAGCAAAAGAATCTGCTAGGCAGTGAGCTCAGTATATTATTATACTGCAGATTTCACTATGGGTTATTCTGAATGAAAATGGATATATCTGAAATTATCAGTAAACCTTGACTTTCTTAATAGAGTTCAGTTGACCTTTTAGCTTAATGTTAGCCATTATTTATTAACACAGGAAGAATGCCTCAAACATTTCTATGTTTGTGAGCATCATGAAGTTTAAGGTTCTGGTTGCCAAGCGCTTTGAATTGAACAGGAGCCCAGTAAATGCTAGGGAATGAATGACAAGGATTCACTTAGCCTGAACTAAGAAACTGGCGAAGTTTAAGTGCTTCCTGCTTGTTGACCTTCTTTCTCCTTCTTGAATGCCTGATCATCCCTAGTCCCTACCTGCTGTTGCTGTTTGCTCCAAGCCCTGAGTAAGATAACCTGATCAACACTAACCCTGCTGACTTACTGAGGTTTTATTTTTTTTGGTAAGTATTTACAATTTCCAAAGGAGGTTAAAGATAAGACTGAGTGTACTGGGTAGAACTTTACTGTCCGCAATGAGCAGGAGGCCTCCGAGGCCAGTTAAACCGGTTTGGGGAGCTGGTGACTCTTGATGGACCAGATGAGCTCTTTAACATGAGAGAACACTGCATTTCATTTGCAGGTAACAGCGTGGTCTTGCCTTTACTGTGCCTGGGCTCTTGCCTTTATCTTTCCTCTGGTCTCCTGGCGATTCTGTGCCAACGGCAGGATCAGAGATCAGAGTACCTGCCATCTGGCTTAGGACTTGTTGCATTCCACTGTTTCTCTTTCTCTCCGTGCCACATGTGAGATTTTTTTTTTCACTGTCACTGTATTTACTTGGCTCAGTGTGCCTGATCCATGGACGCAATCACCATACATTAGGGAGGGTTATCAGTGCTGAGGACAATTAATAATCGCACAGTAGGACCCAAACAAACATCTCAACAGAGTCCAAATGAAAAACCTGTATGACTTCCTAACATTCATTGTGGAAATTGGCAAACTAAAGGTCTAGGGCCAAATTCGAGCCAACACTTGCTCTTGTACCCTCAGGAGCTAAGAATGGTTTTTTCATTTTTAAATAATTGAAATAAAAATCAAAAGAAGAATCATATTTTGTGGTATGTAAGAATTGTATGAAATTCACATAGCAGCGACCACAAATAACGTTTCCCTGGTATACAGCTATACTCATTCACTTACATATTGGCTATGCCTACTTTGGTATCCTAAAGTCAGAATTGAGTAGCTTCAACAGTGCCTTGCAAATCCTGAAGTATTTATTGTCTGGCCCTTTATAGGAAAAGTTTGTTGAAGCTTGATTTAATCACTCATCTGGCATCGACCAAGAGGGCTGCCTGGAAACCACCGTGCAGCCGACCCATGCCATTTTCCCCTTGAAGCTGTTTGTTTTCCCAGGAAGCTTTGCCAGCTTGATTAATTGCATCAGTCGATAGTAATCCTGGACAATCAAGCTCATATTTGCCTGTGCAGCTGAGCTGTCTAGGTTGCGTTAGTAATGGTTGTGTGTTACCAGTGCCTTAAATGGAAACAATAAGATAGAAATAGAAGGAGATGTAACTCCCAGTTAACATTATTAGTTTTATAATATGGTTTTTCTGCCTTGTATACATTTCTGTAACTGAGTTTTAAAACCATAGGGAAGAGAACAGGAAGACAAACATAGTTCTTACCCATTTGGAAAATGTGGACAAATGAAGGCCCAGAGAAGTTAAACAAGCCTCCTAACATCCCATAGCTACTGATGGTAAAACCAGGACTAGAAACCAGGCATCCTGACACCTCATTGCACTATGCTGTTCCTGGTTAATGAAACTGCCATATGTACAAGATTGTGAAGACTACCCTTATAGATTTCAGACTGGGGCTCTTCTTTTTACTCATTTCCCTGAAAAAGCAATGTAAGGGCATTTAGCTAATTTATATTAGGCCTAATCTATCCACTTTTTTTCATTAGCAGGTAACGAAACTAACAGGATCCTGGGGGAATTTTTTTTCTAACTTTTTCACTTGAGAAGATGGGATTGTTGCTAGATGAAGCTTGGAACTACTATTGAATTCATCTATGGCCCTGAGATTCTCATGCCCCATCAGTGGATCACAGATGCATACACTTCGGTTGTATACAGACCCGCCCCCCCCCTCCCCCGACAAGACCTTCTTACAATATAGGATATACTGAGGTGATGGTACACCTGTAATTACGGGGGCCGTGTACATACACTTTGCCAGCAGTTGTTTGGCAGTGTGAGTTAGAATGAATAGCTTTTGACACTGGAGTTTTTGCACTGCTAGGTTTTTATAACTATAACCATACCTCCTGGAGGTGATGAGTTTCCACTCTTCTGAATATGTCTTTGCCCAACAAAGAGACATGTGTTTGCAAAGTTGCGTCCTAGGCAACTCCAAAGGCACCATAGTGCTTTAGAGAAGAATGCAAAGCTTATGATCTTAGCTAGCATTTCTTTATATATGGAAATCCACAGGAAAGAAGAGGACCAGATGTGTGAAATTAAAGAGAATTAAAGGATTAATGGTGTACATCTAAAATGTGTGTAAATTTAGTGTCAGTATTTCCTTTAATTGATTTCCAGGGCTTAGTCTTGGCAGTTCTATTTTATTGATGGTGATTCTATGTGCATCGTATGGATGAACATCTGATTAGTTTATTAAAGCAGAGTGTATTTATGTTCATCTTAACAGCTAAAATGTTTTAATTTGTTCTTTGACTTTTGTCCATATGTCTTCTTTTCTTGTGGAAAACAGTTTGTTGGATTGTAACCAGTTTGAAACAGTGTAGTGAAGTCAGATTTTTCAAAAAATGGGAAACAGGGGGCTCTTTACCCCTTCTGATTTGGGGAATATCTACTTCTTGGCCCAATGATGTCATGATAGATAATAGGTGTAAGATTCATCACTGCATTTCATTTACTAAAGCCAACAGGGTAAATGGATACTTTTTACCTCTGCTCTGACTCCTGTCCCAGGGTAAATAATAATAGCACAACCATTATGTTGATTAGTTGTGCAAAAAAAAAAAAAAAAAAAAAGAATGACCAGGGCAAACCCTTATGAAAAAAAACAAACCCCCTTTTCTTTCCTCCTTTCCTCGGTTCCTTCCATCCATTCATTCTCTCTCCCTTTCTTCCTTCCTTTTTAACTGTTAATAGCTTGCTTGTTTTCCCTATAAAGAGTGCACTAACGTTGTTCATTTACCCTTACACTCACCTGGGAGAAACAACAATTAACTTTGAACATGGCGACAGGTGGCTGAGCAGACTTTTTGCAGATCTGGTTAATTAAGTCTAGACTGGAAATGGAACAAAAAGGAATACTCAGTAGTATTAATGTGAGAGGAGCGACCTGCATCGCAGCTGTTCTCACTAAGCTCATTGAAGATATTCTAAATGAAACAAACTGTTGGCTTTGATGAAACTGTAACACATGATGTAGCATGAAATGGGAGAAGAGTGCAAGTCTCCGAAAGTCACACAAGTGATGAGATTTTTAAATTTGTGTGCTTCCCTTGGGTGTGATGGCCTCGTATTTGGAATGTTTTGCATAATTACGAATGTGGAACTGTTTTGTACTCTAAAGTCTGTTGTGGGTTTAGCTGGTATCTGTGTGCAACTTCATTTTTATTTTCTAACAAGATAAACTTAGTTTCTAGAATCTTCCTTGTGGAAAGAAAAAGGTCTGTTAACGTAGGCATAACTCTCTGAAGATGGCTCGTATAGCATAGATATACATTCTCTGTTTTTTTTTTTTTAAAGATTTTATTTATTTGTTTGAGAGAGAGAGAATGAGAGAGAGCGAGTACATGAGAGGGGAGAGGGTCAGAGGGAGAAGCAGACTCCCCGCTGAGCAGGGAGCCCGATGCGGGACTCGATCCAGGGACTCCAGGATCATGACCTGAGCCGAAGGCAGTCGCCCAACCAACTGAGCCACCCAGGCGCCCACATTCTCTGTTTTTTGATTTCCTTAACATATCTGGATTTGGTATCTACATCAAGATAGCCTTAGTAAGAAAATATAGTTTTATACGATTTTAAGAGAAATGAATTATTCTTTTCTAACTCCTGAGGGCATGGTTTATTATTAAAATGGCCCCGTGCTACCAGTCCTTCTGTCTGCTCCAGCTGAAATAAATAAACAAGGGCCCTTTCAACAGCCAAAGAATAAGATGTGAGGAAAGTCAAAACCATAACTAAACAGTTCAGGTAATGGAAATTTCTCAGAAAACTTTTTTTTTTTTTTTTTTTGAAAAGGGAGTGCCCAAGGACAGCTTTCACATTAGTTCTACTTCAAAAACATGTCAAGGTCAGGATAATTTTCCGAGGCAAATTTTCCATAGAAAATAGTATTGTTTCCTGGTCCATCGTGAGAAAAGATCGTCCTTTGAATCTTGCAGTACAGGGAAACTCATGGTTAGCATGACTGCTTTTGCAGGAAAGAAATGAAGTTGTTCAGGGGAATGCCTTTGTCTTTTAAAAGGACCAGGCACATCTGTTTGCAGCACCCACATGGGATTATTAAACCTTGTGTTGTACAACATAAGTCTTATGAAGGAATAACTGTTGTATGATCTTATATTTATATGTAATTAATATCCGTGGTCTGTTCTTATATTACAAAAACCAATAAGCTGGTTTAACCTATCAATTCCTGCATTTAAATCATATGGAAAATAGCATGCACTTTGTGTATCTCTATATATTATACACCTATGATTTCCTAAATGGGTATGGTCAAATGGTCTCTTTTTTAAAAATAAAAAAATATTGGGGAGGTGGGAGGGGGGTGGGGCAACTGGATGATGGACATTGGGGAGGGTATGTGTTGTAATGAGCACTGGGTATTATATAAGACTGATGAATCACAGACCTGTACCCCTGAAACAAATAATACATTATATGTTAATTAATTACATGTAAATAAATAAATAAATAAAAAATATTTACCTATCACCATCACCTCCGGGCCATGTACAGAAGAGCAGCAGGCAAGAGGAACACAGCCCCTCCCAGTGTTATTCCCAGCTACAGTATTCAAAGTGTGGCTCAAAAGCTGGTTCTGTTGGTGCACTTTCTCCCAAATCATCTGGCCCCACAGTCTCAACCATGTCACTTAGCCATTCTGAATCTCCATTTTCTTTTCCATAAACAAGGATCATGGGGCGCCTGGGTGCCTCAGTGATTAAGCATCTGCCTTCGGCTCAGGTCATGGTCCCAGGGTCCTGGGATCGAACCCCGCATCAGGCTCCCTGCTCCGCGGGAAGCCTGTTTCTGCCTCTCCCACTCCCCCTGCTTGTGTTCCCTCTCTCACTGTGTCTTTCTCTGTCAAATAAATAAATAAAATCTTTTTAAAAAAGGATCACAATATCTAACTCATAGTGTTATCGTCAGATTTGATAAAGTGACATGTAAGTAGTTTCTGGCACACACATACAGATATGTACACCCAATAGACACCTACACATGGTCATCTCCAAACCCTAAAGAATTCAGGAAAGATCTTTATCACAGGAGGGGTTGTTTACATAACGTCGTAGTGGATGCTGGTTGGATTAAGGACTTGCGGGAAAAGTATTGGGCAGCAAAGAGGAGAAGGCATCTATGCCACATCTTCCACTGGACCTTTGTGCAGGTTCAAGCCCTTTCTTTAGCTCCTGGACCAAGGGAGGCAGCAGCACCTGATACTCTAGGACTCTGGAGGCAGAATGAGTTAGGTTTGCATTCTGGACTGTCACTTCAAATTCCTTAAGGTGGGGCTAGTATCCTACTTCTGTTCTAGGGTAGCTCTTACAAAAGTAATGGAAGTTAATGAATGGAAACATGGACATGGATGTGAAAAGCTCAGCACAGTGTCTGACACATTGTATATTCTCTAGCAAGCTTAGTTATTTATGTCTGAAACGCAAACAGGAATGGCTTATAAGAAAAGACACATTAATGTGAAAAAAACAAATTGAAGAGGATGGAGGCAATTGATTACATATTACATGTTGCTCCACTCATTAGGGCTATGATTTATCATTTGGAAGATGTGGCCCTATAGGACATTGTTGATGGCATCCCGGATCGATGCGGCACTAAGAAATGCATAGAAAATGTAATGTGATGAACCTATTGTTGAACTGCGGCCCTTAAGTGGAGAGTTTCCAAGGGCTGAGCTGATAGCTACCACAAGATACTGCTGTTGACTTCGTCTCCTTGAGAGATGCAAATAGGAAAAAAAAATCTTAATTATTAGAGAATACCAAAGCCCTCTTTGCTATGCTAGCAGCCAAGTCCTTCCTGAAGGGATATTTTCAGTAAGTAGATGCCTATCAGTGAGGAAGAGGGGTGTGTGTGTGTGTGTGTGTGTGTGTGTGTGTGTGTGTGTGTGTACACGGGTCCAAGCCCACATTTGCTGTTGCAGGAATGACTTGAAAAGGAGCAAGTGAATCAATCAGGGATCAGGGAGTGCGTTGACCCCATGAAATTTAAAAACAAAAATAGTGGAGACTGATTTTGAAAACCAGGCAGAGTATCCTGAATGTCTAGAAAGACTCACATGCCGTAATTCACTGGGTTTTGAGAAGTCAGGATTAGAATGTTGTGTATTCCGTTCTCCTTGCTGCCAAGATCACTTCATTTTTGTTTGTCTCCAAGTGCACTTGGCCCTCCTTGACTGGAGTTTCAGAAGAAGAGGTGTCCCCTCTCCTGGGCAAAGGTTGTGCTTTCTGGGTCAGTTCTTCGCCCCTGTCAAGGCCAGGACCCTGTTCTCTCATTGTTTCCTCTCTCATCTGTATTTTCAACCTCTCTTGATCTTCTGACCCTGCTGTTATCCCTGGCATACATGCTCAAGCCTCTCATAGATAGTTAAAACACGCAAAACCAGTGTCCTTCTTTACCTACCTCTTTGTCTTTTACCTTTCCTTTCTCAGCAAATTCATCCAAAAATCGTGCATGCTCATCTCTCCATTCTCAACTCCTATTCACTTTTAAAAAATTTAGTCTCTATTTTTACCAAAATATAAAATTTGATAAAAGTTTCAGTTTAAATGGTCAATACCCTTTCATTTTCTTTATCTTTGTATTCCTCATAGCCCTTAAAACATTCTACTCCTTGATTTTTCCATTGTCGACAATACCCGTCGATCATTTCTGTTCTATGAAAGATGAGGATTTCTCTCTTACTAACACTGTCCTTCGCACATATACTTCCAAGAACTCCCTTTCCTGTATAGTTATCTTTTAATTTTGGTGTCACATGACTGTAACTGTTAAGTGTCATTCCTAGGAGAATCACATGATAGTCTTTCCTTTGCCGCACACCTTTTTTCTATTTCCTGGAGTTAACAATTTTTCTTTCCTTCATTTGCTTATTCTTCTCTGTATTTATTTAACCCCTCTCCAGTTGTCTAAAATTGCTCTCGTTGTGTTCCAACACATCAGGGAGTCTATCCATTTTACCTTTTGCAGACTTCTCTCCTGGAGCCTTCTTCTTTTTTTTTTTTAAAGATTTTATTTATTTATTCATGAGAGACAGAGAGAGAGAGAGAGAGAGGCAGAGGGAGAAGCAGGCTCCCAAGGAGCAGGGAGCCCGATGCGGGACTCGATCCCAGGACCCTGAGGTCATGACCTGAGCCGAAGGCAGACGCTTAACCGACTGAGCCACCCAGGCGCCCCTCTCCTGGAGCCTTCTGACCTGCTCGGGTTTGGGCTGGCTGTGACCCACACCTGGCACACAGCTGGCCTTCTGGAATCTCTCTTTATCACTCAGGACTTCCTCTGCGTCGCCCTTGAGGTGGATTTCCCATCTCCACACCCTCATTTTGGTAGAATACTCCCAGTAATTTCCAGGTCAAGAATGCATGGGGGGTGGAGGGGTGCAAATATTTTGGGTACTCGCATGTCTAAAAATGTGTGTAATCTATCATCATGCTTAATTGGTAGTGTGGCTGTGTATAGAATTCTGAGTCAGAAATCACTTTCTTGGGGCGCCTGGGTGGCTCAGTCATTAAATGCCTGCCTTTGGCTCAGGTCACGATCCCAGTGTCCTGGGATCGAGCTCCACATTGGGCTCCCTGCTCCGTGGGAAGCCTGCTTCTCCCTCTCCCACTCCCCATGCTTGTGTTCCCTCTCTCACTGTCTTCAAAAAAAAAAAAAAAAAATCTCAGAATGTTGAAGCTAAGAAACCCAAAGCCATGGCTAATTCCTTATCTTTTGCATGTGACTTAATCTTATTTATATTTCAATTAAAATTTTTTTTTTCTCTCTAGTTGCTTTTTAGGAACATAGATTTGTCCACAGTATTCTGCAGTTTCTCAGGATATGCCTGACATGGATATATTTGTACTTGGGGTATTTTTTTTCTGGGCATTCTAAGGTTGCTTTCAATGTAGGAAATTTTTTTTTTAAAGATTTCATTTATTTATTTGAGAGAGAAATAGAGCAAGCATGAGTGGGGGGAGGGGCAGAGGGAGAGGGAGAAGCAGACTCCCTGCTGAGCAGGGAACCCTGCTGATCCCAGGACCCTGAAGTCATGACCTGAGCTGAAGGCAGAAGCCCAACCGACTGAGCCACCCAAGGCACCCTGTCAATGAAGGAAATGTTCTTTAATTTATTTGATGATTTTCTTTCCTCTGTTGTCTCTATTCATTCTTTTCCAAAACATCTACTATTTGAATGTTGGGCTTCTTTGATCAATTCTCCAATTTTCTTTTCTCTCTTATTTATCTCTTCATCTTTTGCTCTACTTTATAGGAGATTTCCTGAATATCTTCTTACCTTTTTCCTATTTTGTTTCGGCAAATATTTTTTTTTTCCTGTTCTTCGATGGTTCCCTCTATTTATAACATTCTGTTCCTATTTCAAGGGCATTCCACTTTCTGACTATATTAATGGTAGTTTTTTAAGGTTTTCACTTCCCTGCATCATTGGTTATTTGTTGTTTGTCTTGTTTTCTGTCTTTCATATTAGAGGTTTTCTTTAGTTGTCGGGGGATTCTTGACTGTCTGTTCATGTTTAAGGTAGCAGCACTAAAAAACTGATAGGAAATTCTAAATTCTCAGAGAAGAGGGTACATTCTGATTGTGGACCATGGGCACGGTGGCGGAGAGCAGGTTGACCTGCTTCTTTGGAGAATCCCCCATGTCAGTATTTTTAAGGTCTCTTCTCTTAGGCTGGCTAGAGTCTCTGAAGAAGATTCTTTTAGTCTGAAGATTACTCATTATTTCTATCCCCACTGTGTTCTGTATAAACCTTTATAATAACCCCCCTCGCACCTTCGTTGACCTCATTTGTTTGCACATAAATTTTAAGCTTTTTGAGGATAGGAACCATGCATGATTCACGTCTCGGTCTCCAGAGATTAGCATTCCGTCTGGCATGCAGAAATATTTCAATATACATTTGTGGATGAATAGATATGGGAATAACAGTGGAAAGCATATGTGCCATTTGCACTGTAGGGGAAGATTTTTATACAGTGGAAAAACTTCAATGCTTCAATGGAAAACTCTGCTTTGGTTAGAGCATTCCCTTCTGGGTTACCTAGTTCTGATTTTATGGAAGCTCTGGACCTTTTATTGCCTTTGAGCTACTCTACAATCCTGTAAATTGTAGATAATTGATAGTCATGAATAATAATTCTTGTTTTGGGCATGCAGATAAATTCAGCACAGTAGAGATTCAATTGACTTTTCTCCCTCACTGTGGAAGTAGCTAACTAAGCCTCCATTTGCACATTCATTTCAATATTCTTGACCTACAGATTGTCTTTGGAGTCTTCTTTAAATCACTTATAACTTCTTATCAACTCCTTCATTATTGATGAATTAAATAAAATCTTTAACACATATTCATTTGATATCTGTGTGGCCATTATGACTATCTTTTAAAAAAAAAAAAAATCCTTTCACCATGCCCCAACCTGTCTAATGATGATCTTGGATATTTTAAAATATTTTGTGAGATGGTCTGAATAAAACACATCCTAAGATGATCTGAAACCATCCTTCCTATGGGACATCAAGATTATCACTGAAGATTAATAGAACACATTAGTCATACAGGGTCAAGTTTGAAGCCTTTTGTCCAATGGGAGGCCTGACTTCAGGACCTCTGTGCTAAAACTGACACAACTTTCTGATAGCTTTTCTCATCCCATGAGGCAGAGAACAAAGACAATTTTTTTTTTAAGTATGTAGAGAATCATATGGGGGCCTTATGGGGCTCTGGGCATATGGAATCAGAGATGTGGGAATAGTCTTGAGGATTATAGAAAGGAAGATTTGGCAGAATAATAAAGAAAGGAAAATTACGTCTTGAACACCCTTTCAATCTTTATCAAATTGTAACTATTACAAAGATTATTTAACCGTAAAGGAGCCCACCTTAATTGGATCCACTGACTTCTGGGAAATGCAACATATAAATTATGAAACACTACTAAAGGAAAGCAGGTCAATTTGGTCAACTCTAATTTGGACTAATTGAAGAAAAGAATCAGAGTTAATGGCATACCTTATTTATGGCAAACTTTGACAAGAAATGTAAGTTTACAGAGGTCAAGTGTTACAGAGTAAGAGCTTAACTTGGCTTGCCTTAATGAGAAAATTCAAGTCATTTGTAATCAGCACATTGATTGTATGCAAATGCATGTGGTTAAATCTGCTCAGAAACAACAGGTTTCCTTAATTAAATTAAGCATTTTTGCCTCACATTTTGATTACGTTATTTGTTTCCTTCACAGAACAAATGCAAAATCCCTAATTATCAGCATATGAATTAGTGAGGTTTTGTCATAATACAGAAACCCAGATGAAGGACTAATCAAGGAAAGGAGAGGAAAAAGATGCTAAATTTCTCATTAGATTTTTCTCTATGCTTTATAAGTTTTTCGATATATTTCCTTCTGGATTAAAGATGTAACTAGTGATGTATATTGCTTGAGTGTCTGCTAGAGTTTGAAAGACCTCTCAGTGATCCGTAGGCTTTTATAGGTGGCTACCGGGTTTATACAGTCAACAGCCATGGCAACAACAAGAAGGATCACTTGCTGAGAATTTACAAAGGCCAGTTCTGTGCCAAGCAGAACTCTTACAAGAGCGTCCATCTTGTGAGTGAAGCAAAATACCTTTTTCCTCTCTCTGATTAATTATTTCACCCACACTCTTTGTATAGCTGGCTCCTTATTTTTTGTATCAACTAACTCATTACCTCCCCAGAGGTTTCTTTATGGTAGGTTTTTACGGTCCTTGATGATCTTGACACCCATCTTTTTCTTCATAGCACTCATCATCATTTGTAAGTACAAATTGATTTGTTAGTTTATTTGCTTTATGTTTTTGCCCTGCTAGATTGTGAACTTTACCAGGGCTGAGACTATATTTGCTCTATTCACTATCATATACCCAAAATCTAGTACTTTATGGGCACTTAAAAAATATTTGTTGACTAGACAAAAGAACAAAGGTCTCTGAGCTGGTAAGAAGCAGATTCTTAACTTTTCAGCTCAGGACTCTGTGAAGACAAAACCCCTGCTTTTGCCAAGAGCTTTTGGCTTCCACCTCCCTCTCTTTGGATAGCTCATCATCCCCACCCCACTCCCCAGCCTTTTTTTTTTTTTTTTTTTTTTTTTTTTGCCGGTTTACTTCACAGTCTCTCTGATGGAGACTTCTTGTCTTCCTTGCAAGCTGAGCTGCCTTGTATGTTACTGTTTCTGGAAAAAAAGTTGTGAACCTTTCATTCTTGAAAACGTTGTGTTATTCTGATGTCAGTGGACACTGTTTTCAACCTGCTGTCTGTGAGCTTAATTGGAACCTGCTCTCATCGTGGGAGGGCTGGATTGTGCAAGGTGACTTCATGATGAGCAATGCTAACATGAAAGCACTCAAAGGATGTCAAATAGGAAAGCTGGAGAAGGATTTTAGTTAAGAGATAAAAGGGATTAAAAAGAGGGATGTTGACAAGTCAGAATGCAGTTTTTGGTTTTGCTTTGCTACTTTCACATTAGGTTAAAATATTATAGCATGTTTAATAAAAGGAAACACTGTGTTTTGTGCCAAAACAACTAGAAAGTCAAAAAAATATCTCTAATTATGGTGATCATGAGAAAAAGTTGGTGAGTTGGGGAATAGTTGTTTCATTGATAAAAGATGGTTGTTTTTAAAAATCATACCTTCTTATCTCCTTAGAAATCCCTTAGGAAAAACAAAAATAAAAACGTTTATTCTTTCATTCATTCAGTATACACTAGACACAGTTCATGGTATGACAGACACAAAGTTGAACAAATATAGACCTTGGTTACCTGCATGCTAGTAGAGAGAAAATACAAATAGACAACTGAATCGAATAGAGAATGCTTAAATTGAATTATGGGGGAAAAGTGCTCTAAGAATTCAGGAGAAGGAAGAGATCTATTTAAAAAAAAAAGTCTTATGCGAGAGGTATCATTTGAATTAAGAATTGAACAGATCTGGGACGCCTGGGTGGCTCAGTCAGTTAAGCGTCTGCCTTCGGCTCAGGTCATGATCTCAGGGTCTTGGGATCGAGTCCCACATCGGGCTCCCTGCTCACCAGGGAGTCTGTTTCTCCCTCTCCCTCTGTCTCTTCCCCCTGCTCGTGCTCTCTCTCTCAAATAAATAAATAAAATCTTAAAAAAAAAAAAAGAATTGAACAGATCTGATTGTATCATTGAAGTTGTTGATATGGGGAGAGCACTTGAGACAGGAAGAATGGGAGGAATAAAAGGATAGAGCTGGTAAAAACAGGAAAAAGGCAAAAAGTCCATATTGGTTGGCATAAGTGGTACCTGTTGGGAAATCTTAGAAATAGAAGATTAGAAGGGGAGAAAGGGTGATTGGTGTTGAAGGGCCTTGAATGCTCTGCTAAGGAGTTTATATTAAATATTTATATTAAAGTTTTTTTTTTAAACATAAGGAACTTTTTAAAATTGAATTCTTATTCTGACTGTCCACCATGAGAGATGAAAGATTATTTTGGGAGAAAATTCTTCATGGGTCTCACATTTCTGCACAACTTCTGAGCAAAGACATTAAAACGTTTGTTTCAAATATATTTTCAAGAATGTCCTTGGAAGATAGAGGCAGAGGGAAGATTTTAAGGGAGATTGAAATTTGAGAGATTGGAGTTTCTTAAACTCAGAGTTCATCAGTGTGATATAAAGTCACTACGTACTCAGCATCCATCTGGGCTGCTGGGCATTTCCACCATGGGACACAGGGAACCAAAAAACCCTGCTATAAACATGAAGCTCATAGAACTTGCTGTGCTGTGACTTATAAAGTCATTTGTCTCTGGCCTGGGAGCCTCATGTCTTTTGACAGCAACCATTAAACTGTAGCAACTTAACTTGTTATTTTGAAAGTGGAGTAATATCTCATAGCCTTCCAAGTTCTTGACAGACTAAAATCCTGAAGTTCCAGGAGACAGTTATTATAACAATAAAAAATAAGGCACGATAAGGTATTGGTAGTGGACTGAATCTAAAGTTTTCCAGAGATAAAATTAACAAAATGTGTCTGTAAACTGAGAAAACAATTCATCAAGAATAATGGGTTTTGAGCCTCAGTTTCCCATGGGATGATGCTTATCTCATTAAAAACAAATAAGATTAAGAGAATGAAAAAGCACACCACAGAATGGGAGAAAATATTTGTGAAACATCTATCTGATAAAAAAAACTGAGCTCCAAAAACTTAGCAATAGGAAAATAATCCAATTAAAAACTGGGCAAAAGATCTGAAAATATCTTACAGAAGAAGATATATGGATGGTAAATAAGCATATGAAAAATACTCAAATCATATATCATTAGGGAATTGCATCTTAAGCCAAGAATAAGATATCACTACACACCTATTAAAATGATGCAAACCCTCCCATTGCTGGAAGGATGTGGAGAATCAGGACCTCTAATTCATTGCTAGTGGGAATGTAAAACAGTGCAGCCACTTTGGAAGACAGTTTGGCAGTTTCTTACAAAACTGGCCACAAACCATACAATCGCTAAATAGCCAAAGCAGTCTTGAGAAAGAAGAACAAAGCTGGAGGCATCACAATCCCAGATTGCAAGATCTACTATGAAGCTGCAGTAATCAAAATAGTATGGTTACTGGCAAAAGATAGACACCTAAATCAGTGACACAGAATAGAGAGCCCAGAAATAAACCCACACTTGTATGGTCAATTAATTTACAACAAAGGAGGCAAGAATATACAGTGCGGAGAAGACAGTCTCTTCAATAAATAGTATTGAGAAAACTGGACAATTACATGCAAAAAAATGAGGTTGGATCACTTTCTTACACCATACACAAAAACAAACTCAAAATGTTTGACCTCAATGTGAGCCCTGAAACCGTAAAAATCCTTAAAGAAAATGTAGGCAGTAATCTCTTAGATATCAACCTTAGCAACATTTTCTTGGACAGTGTCCTCAGTCAAGGGAAACAAAAGCAAAGATAAACTATTGTGACTATACTAAAATAAAAAGTTTTTGCACAGAGAAGGAAACCATCAACAAAATAAAAAGGCCACCTACTGAAGAAGAGAGAATATTTGCAAAATATACACCCGACAAGGAGTTAGTACCTAAAATATATAAAGAATGTATAAAACTCAACACCAAAAAATAAACAATCCCATTAAAAAATGGGCAGAGGACCTGAGTAAACATTTTTCCAGAGAAGACATACAGATGGCCAACAGACACATGAAAAAATGCTCAATATCACTAATCATCAGAGAAATGCAAATCAAAGCCACAATGAGATGTCACCTTATCCAAGACAAATAACAAGTGTTGGCCAGGATGTGGAGAAAAGGGAACACTTGTGCTCTGTTAGTGGGAATATAAATCAGTGCAACCACTGTGGGAAATAGTATGGAGGTTCCTCAAAAAATTAAAAATAGATATACCATATGATCCAGTAATTCCAGTACTGTGTGTTTACCCAAAGAAAATGATAACACTAATTAGAAAAGATGTATGCATCCCTATGTTTGTTGCAGCATTATTTACAATAGCTAAGATATAGAAGCAACAACCTAAGTGTTCATCGGTAGATGAATGGATCATGATAATGTGGTATACATATATATATACACAATGTGATACACACACACAGTGGAATATTACTCAGCCATAAAAAAGAATGAGATCTTGCCATTTGGGGAAGACAATGTGGGTGGACTAGAGGGTATTTTGCTGAGTAAAATAAGTCAGACAGAGAAAGACAAATACCATAGGATTTCACTTATATGTGGACTACAATACAAAACAAAATAAGCAAAAACCAAAAATGCAATCATAATACAGAGAACAAACTGGTGATTGCCAGAGAGGAAGGGGCTTGGGGAGGTGGGTGAAATAGGTGGAAGGAATTAAGAGGTACAAACTTCCAGTTATAAAATATATAAATTGGGGGATAAAAATTATGGCATTTGGAACATAGTCAATAAGACTGTATTAACATCATGTGGTGACAGATGGTGACTATACTTCAGTGAGCATAGCATAAGTGTTGAATTGTTGAATCACTGTGTTGTACACCCGAAACTAACATAATGCTGTATGTCAACTATATTTCAATTAAAAAAAATAACAACAAAAAAGAACTTGCCATAGCCAACTCAACCTTTAGCAACCAGCACCCAGATCAACAGCAGCCATCAACATCGAGGCAAGACCCTCCACCAGCAAAAAGACTTGGACCTGCTGAAAGCTCAGATAATTGTTAGCATCTTTTAGCAATAATTTTTAAATTAAGGTATGCATGTTGATTTTTTAGACATAGCACTAGTGCACTTAATAGACTCCAGGATAGTGTAAGTATAACTTTTATATGCACTGGGAAACAAAAAAATTCATTTGACTTGCTTTATTACAATATTCCCTTTATTGTGGTGGTCTGGAACCAAACCCACAATATCTATGAGGTATGCCTGTATATAAATTCTGGCTGTAAATTTGGGGGTTTCCACATTCCCTCCTCAGTTTTGATAATTTGCTAGAATGAGTCACAAAACTTAGGAAAGTGCTTTATTTATTATTATTGGTTTATTATAAAAGATACACATTAGGAACAGCCAAATGGAGGACACATAGGAGAAAGTATGGTGGGTGGGGGAGTTGCCATGCAGAGCTTCCACGCCCTCTCTAGGTATGCCACCCTCCCAGCATGTCAGTGTGTTCACCAACTTGGAAACTCTCTGAATACCATTGCTTAGGGATTATTATGGAGTTTTCATTACTTAGGCAAGATTGATTAAGTAACCGGCCATTGGTAATCAACTTAATCTCCAGCCCCTCTCCCCTCCCTGGAGGCCAAGGCGTGGGGCTGAAAGTTGCAATTAAGCCTTGGTCTTTCTTTCTTTTTCTTTTTTTTTTAAGATTTTATTTATTTATTTGACAGAGAGAGACACAGTGAGAAAGGGAACACAAGCAGGGGGAGTGGGAGAGGGAGAAGCAGGCTTCCCGCCAAGCAGGCAGCCTGATGCGGGGCTCGATCCCAGGACCCTGGGATCATGACCTGAACCGAAGGCAGGCGCTTAACGACTGAGCCACCTAGGCGCCCCAAGCCTTGGTCTTTCTGGCAATCATCCAATTTCCAGAAGTTGTTTAGGGACCCCTAGCTACCAATCACCTCATTAGCATACAAATGACATTATTATTCCTCCTGAGATTCCAAGGGTTTTAGGAGCTTGTATGCCAGGAACCCTCCCAGAAGGGACAAAGACCAAATATATATTTCTTATTATGCCACAGTACACACTGTATGATTCCAAGTATGTGACTTTCTGAAGAAGGCAAAACTACACAGTAAAAAAAAACAGTGGTTGCCAGGAGTTGGAGTGGAGGGAGAGAGGGACAAGTGGGTGAAGCACAGGGGACTTTTAGTGCAACGAAACTGTTCTGTATGGTGCTGTAATGGTGGGTGCATGTCATTATACATTTGTCAATACCCATAAAATGTACAACACCAAGAATGAACCCTAATGGGAACTATGGACTTTAGTTATGAATAATGTATTAATATTGGCCCATCAATTGTAACAAGTGCACCCTACTAATGCAAGATATTGATAAGGAAGAAGCTGTGTGGGGGCAGGGGAGGGAGTAGAAGAACTCTACTTTGTGCTCAATTTCTATAAACCTGCAACTGCTCTAAAAAAAATGAAGCCTATTAATTAAAAAAAGAAATAAAGAGGAAGATGATGATTGGGAGAACAAATTAGTTTAAATTGATGGTTTTGAGATTGAGGTCCTGAGATACATAAAGATATCAGTATGGTACATAAAGCAATTAAACTAGTCAGGGGCAAAGATTGACCCACCAAGGAAGGCCAACAAAATGCTGGGTAAAACAGCAACAAAACTGGTAACAGTAATTTATCCTGGTGGTGAGAATAGAGGGACCATCACATTCAGAAAACAGCTAGTATCTGGCTGAACCACCTCTCGAAAGATGAAAGATATAGGGCTCAAGCCCCCAGCATCCTGGAGAGGAACGAGCCCTCTCCCTGTGGTCATCATTAGCTTCCAGTTTCCGTAGAATCCACTTTATTTTTCTTCTGGAGAAATCTAACGTGTACCGAATTGGTCTTTATTCTCTGAGAAAAGCATTGAATTCAAAATATGGCGCAAAATAGCCTTGTCTCAGAGTAGATGCTCATAGAACATTGTTCTTTTATATATATCTGCCTGCTTACATCATATCCTGATGTAATTATGCTCCCTTTCCCTATCCTGAAAAATTTCCTAAATATTTGATTGGTCCCTGATCTCTGACTTCCCCTTACGTATTTAGACTCTGTCTCTACCCAGCAGGCGATTATACCTTTCAGTTTCTTCTCTGATAAGATCCAAAGCAGATCTTAACCACCATCGCCAGCCTGTCTGCTGAGATCTGTTCAGTTATCTGTCTCCTTGGCTTTGAATTGAAACTCAAATTTTTAAAAAAAATTTTTTATTTATTTATGAGAGAGAGAGAGAGCAGGGGGAGGAGCAGAGGGAGACGGAGAAGCAGACTCTGCTGAGCGTGGAGCCTGACACAGGGTTCCATCTCAGGACCCTGAGACCATGATCTGAGCTGGAACCAAGAGTCGGACGCTTAACTGACTAAGCCATCCAGGCGCCCGGAAACTTACAATTAAATTAAAAATTTAACTTTCTGGATAGCTAATGCATTGGTATAGTTCAAAAATCAGAAGAAAATAAAAAGATATACCATGAGAAGTGCTCTGCATTTATGATTTCCTATAGACTTTTATAGAATCAATGAAGAGCTTAATTCTATGTGATAAAACATCATAATTTTAACGGTACATATGGTAAGAAACCCTCCAATTTAATTTACATGGGAACATATTTTCACATCCCTCTGAAATTCCCAGTGGACAGTGGAACTATATAAGCCCACGTTACTCTGGCTTCCACATTCTGAGTGCTTCCCTTGAAACTTGAAATAATGGTCTAAAGGAAATAATTTTGCTTTTATACTTCTCATTCCTTCTTCAACCCTTTCTATTTGGACTCTGTCTTTACTATGTGACTAAGACTGGTCTTCTCTCAAAGGCAGCAGTAATCTCCATGCTGCCCAAACCAGTGGTGAGGGAAGTTCTCATCCTTCCAGACCTCTCAACAGCACTTGACATCTGCCCCATCTCTCCTTATGACATTTTCTTTTTCTCACTTCCTGGACACCACTCTGCTAGTTTTCCTCTAGGTCACTTTTCACTGATTCTTAGTCCTGTGTACTTACTCCTTCGTTAGACTTTAAATATTGGTATGCTGCAGGAGTTGGGCCAGGCTTCTGATGTTATCTATGCATGCCCTCTCCTTAGTTAATCTTACCAGTACTTTGGCTTTAAATATCGTCCATGTGGCAGAGATGCCCAAGTTTATATCCAGCTCTGACTTGCCCTCGGAATTCCAGATTCATATTCTCAGTTGCCTACCTAACGTCCCCATGTGGATATTTAACAGGCATCTCAAATCTGAGATGTTCAAAATGGAACTTCTTCTTCTTCCCCGTTTTCTCCATCTTCATGGCGTCACTATCCACCAAGTTATTCACATTAAAATCTTCATAGCATCCATATTCCTCTTTTTCTCTCCCCCTCAAAGTTCATCTCCCTTCTACAGCATATCTTGAATCCAATTTCTTCTCTTCCTTTACACTGCTATCACCCTCAATCAGCCACCATCATCTTCTGCCTGGATCACTGCATCGTGTTGCTTTAAATAAGAAATTAATCTTCTTGCAGTTTTGGAGGTTAGAAGTCTGAGATCAAGGAGTCAGCAGTGCTGATTTCTCCTGAGGTCTCTCTTCTTGGCTTGTAGGAGGCTGTCCTCTCTTTGTGTCTTCACATGGTCTTTCCTCGGTGTGTGTCTGTGTCCTAATTTCCTCTTATTAAAAGGACATTAATCATATTGGATGAAAGCCCACCTAATGACTTCATTTTACCTTCATTGTCCCTTTAAAGGCTTTATGTCCAAATATAGCCATGTCCTATTTATTTATTTATTATCTTATTGTGATTAAAAAAACCATTATTATTGAAGACAGGCATAATAATATAAAGCAGATCTCTAGAGCTTATTTAATCTTCACTGAAACTTTATGCCTGTTGATAAATAACTCCCCATATCCCCTTATCCCCCAGACCCTTATAACCACCATTCTGGTTTCTAATTTATGAATTTGACCATTTCATTGTATTTTTTTAAAAGATATACCTATTTATTTGAGAGAGAGCATACAAGTAGGGAGAGGAGCAGAAGGAGAGGAGAGAATCCCAAGTAAACCTTCCCCCTCCCACTGAACATGAAGTTGGCATGCCCAATCCCACAACCCTGAGGCCATGACCTGAGCCAAAATCAAGAGTTGGATGCTTAACCGACTGAGTCCCCCAGGCACCCTGAATGTGACTATTTTAGATACCTCATCTAAGTGGAATCATGCAGTACTTGCTTGTCTTTCCGTGTCTGGCTTATTTCACTTAGCATAATGTCTTCAAGTCCATCCATGTTGTCACATTGTGCACAGTTTCCTTTTTTTTTTTAAAGCTGAATAATATTTCATTTTATGTTTATATCACATTTTCATATATATATTCATCTGCTGATCAAAATTTAGGTTGTTTCCTCATCTTAGTTAATGTGGATAGTGCTTCAATGAACATGGGAGGGCAGATATCTCAGTGAAAATCTGATTTCAATTCATTTGGATATATGCCCAGAAGTGGGATGGTTGGATCATATAGTAGGTCTATTTTTAGTTTTTTGAAGAACCCCCATACTATTTTCCATAGCCGGTGAACCATTTTTGCATTCCCAGTAAGTGTGTAAATGTTCTAGTTTTTCCACATCCTTCCTTGTTGTTTTGGGTTGTTTTTTTTTTTTTTATAATAACTGTCCTGACAGGTATAATCTCATTGTGGTTTTGATTTCTATTTCCCTTGTGATTAGTGACCGTATGCATTTTTTCATATACCTGTTGGCCATTTGTATGTCTTCTTTGGAAAAATGTCTACTCAATTCCTTAACACATTTTTAAATTGGGTCTAAGCTCCAAGACTGGTAGGATCAGAGTCAATCAGCTGGGGAAGCTCCTCAAAAAAGTTGGAGCACTGGATGGACAAACCAACCCTTCCTTTACCCTGGGAGAAGCTGGGAGCCAGGAGGTCTCTTTTTGACCATGTGGTATGGAACCAGGGGAAATGACTCCAGGAAGAGGTGTCCTGAATCTCCGTATTGGCTTCAATACATCTGTTTTTGTGATTGGCCAGCATTCAAGAGCCTTTCACTTAGTTTCTAGATTTCCCATAAAGGGCATTTGTTCATGAATTGCTTAACTGGTCTGTTTGTGGACAAAAGGATGGTCCAGGGCTTCCTACTTCGACATCTTGCTGATGTCACTAATACAGTCTTATTCTAACATATTGGGGATGAGGACTTCAACATGAATTGGGGGGGGGGGCACCATTCAGCCTATAACACCTTACACTTCCAGTAACACTTAAATATATCTGTTCTCTTTTCCCTATCTCACAGCAATCTATAGGACCTGATCTGAAGAGCTTCCTCTGATCTCATCTCTAACCATGCTCCCCATAACTCTTTATGCTACATACACATCAGTCTTTTTTCTCCAGAATGCCAAGTTTGTGTTCCCCTTAGGGTCTTTGCACTATCTGTTGTCTTTGTCTGGAATTCTCTTACCCTACATCTTAGCATGGCTTGTGCCTTTTTCTCATGCAGGACTCTGTTTACAGCGTATTCATTTTTACTAATAAGGATATCACTCGAGAGCTTACTTTGCATGAGGCAAATGTTGATAGAAACAACAGAGTTGTTTCTCCAACATAGAGTTTGGAGCTAGACTGCCTGGGTTCACATCCAGGCTTTATTACAAACTATGGGAATTCGGGAAAGTTGTTTAACTTTTCTGTGCCTCAGTTATTTTCCCCTCAAGAGACCATTTATTTTTATTCCAAACAATCTCAAACCTACAGAAAAGTTGCAAGAATGATAGAAAGAATTCCCACATATCCTTGCCCAGAGACCCCAATCATGTTGGTTGATTTCGCCAGTAACGTCTTTTATATAGCAATGGACCTAATTTAGGATCCTATTTCCCCAAGTTGCCTTGTCTCTCTCCAGCCTCTTTGAATATGGAATAATTCCTCCGTCTTTCCTAACTTTCTTTGTCTTAACATTTAAATGACTTAGGCCAGTTGTTTTGTAGAATACCCTTGATTTGGTGCTTCCTTGTGATTTGACCCAGGCCGGGACTCAGTTTGAATGTCAAGCCCTCGGGGTTCCATCTGATGAAAAGTAGTTGCCTCAGTTACTCTGCCACACAGGATCCTGCTGTTTTTCTCTTCCTGGTGTTTTCTTGCATACTTATTTGTATATTTGTGTGTTTGTTGTCTCACGTTGGTGGAATATAAAGTTCATAAGAGCAGCGTGGACTTTATTTTTCTTTTGCAATGTTGTGTCCTCGCACACGTGCTGATTATAATCTGCCAGCCCCTGTGCGAGGCAGTAGGAATGTAATGGGGAACACAAATAGGTGCTCCTTGTTATTACAAAAAATAAATTAGGAAGGATAGTTAGATAACTTGCTATTTAGACATTCGTTCAATAAATATTTATTGAACACCTACTATATTCTGAGCCCAAGGGATATGACAGTGAACAACACAGAAAATGCTCCCAGGCTCCTGAAATTTACATTCCAGAAAGGAAGCAGACAATAATACAAATAAATCAATATGTAATACAGTGAGTGGAGATGATGAACCATCTAGCTCTTGTAGATGAAGAGGATTCCAGAGGAAGAAGAAGTAGTGGGAAGGCCTTGAGTTGGGGATACACTTGGCAAGTCCGAGGATCTGCAAGGAATCCACTGCGGCTGGAGCCACATGAGTGAGGGAGACAGAGGGAGGAGATGAGGCCAGTGAGGCAGCCAAGGATCCATCTTGTGTGGCTTTGGATTTCATTCTAATTGTGATGGGAATCCATTAGAGGGTTCAAAGCATGGGAGTGACATAATCTTTTACTGCACAGAAAATTGCTTTATGAACCATTTCCTTCTCAGAAAGCTCCTGAGGGGATTGGCTGAGAATCTGTGATTCTCAAAAAACTTGAAATTGCTGGCTGATACTGCTTATACATCAGGCCCTGAACTGGTAGCTAGAAATCCTGGAATGTGTTCCCAGATTTGCACATTCCTTTCTGAGGGGCCTCGGCACGGCCAGTCTTCCTGGCTTTACAGTACCTCTTCACACTCAAGGATTCAAGAAAGTGTGAAGAGTGAAGAGGAAAGAGAGCAGAGCACTTATGGGAATTCTCTGGCTATCTGAAGCCTCAACTATGAATATGGTATAAATAAATTAGTATGCAGAGAGAGTCTGGGTCCATTGCACAATTAAAAAAAAAAGTCAGTGAGTGCTCCTTTAGGATATTTTAAGGTTTAATGATTTGTGTAGGCTAAATTAGAGGTCAACATGATTCTGCCTAAAGCAAAACAAATCCTCAGCTTTCTCTTACCCATAGACACTTGAATGACCCCAAGAGTAGCTTATTTAACATTTTTTTGACTTCCTCACATGATTGGCTTATGGACGGAGCATTTTCTGAATCAATCAGTGTGTTAATAGTAAAATAATCACTGGGAAAGTTTAAGGAAGGATGCTTTAATACCTGAGTATAAATGAAGAAAGGAACTAGAAGAGAATTCTAGGAGAAATGGTGTATTCCATTTCTGGAAAGATTACATTTAGATATTATATTCTTAAATATGTGTTCTTTTATTTGCTATGGATTGAAATTGGGGTGATCCATTTATACGGGGTGATAGCGAAGAAAATGCAGCCAGACCCTCTTGTTTCAGGAACAATGGTGTAGGTGTTTCAGCCATGGGTTTTCTGGTTCTCTCAGCTTCATTTGCCTTCTTGCAGTAAGGGAAAATCAAGTTTTCAAGTGCTCAGGGAAAATCTAAATAGGACTCTCTGTGGTTTAAAAAAAAAAAAAATTCAAGACAGAGTCTGAGTTGTTTTCTACCTGAGCTTAATTTGGGATACATTTTGTTGCTTCTTATAAAGGTGTGAAATGGAAGTTTGGGATTTCCTTATAAATGACCTTCTACAGTGACTTTCTGTTATTTTATTTTCTCCTGGGAACCAGAATAGCCATGCAATACATTCCCACTGTGTGAGGTTGAATAAACCTTTCTAATTTAGAATCAGTCACTTGTGAGATCCTAATTAGCATTATGAGTAAAATGTCTATGTTTATTTCTGACCAGTCATGGGATAAGCCTGTGTTAAATTCAGTGTAACATTTTGTTGGCTCCTTCAGTTTGAGAAGCTTGTGTCTGATATAAGCATTAAACATCCCCACCCTCTCATTTTTTCTTTTTCTTTTTTTAAATTCTGTGTTGGTGGCCTCTACTCATTTCCCTGCCTCTTAATCACTGTTACCTCAGAGCCTAATCATGCCTGGCAGCGAATGTGTACCTTGTGAACCGACCAAACAAAGGACTGATTCAGAGAGAACTCAGGGAAAAGCAGGTTGGCATTTACACTTTAAACTTAAAAAGCAAACAGCCAGGCAAATATGCAGCACAAAAATAGAGTATCCAGTGATCCTGGGCTGGTGATTACAAAGCTCTGTTTTGTATTCTTCATTCTCCTGTTGAGTATTCTAGTCTGTATGTGGGCACATGTCCCGATTTGGAGAGAAGGAAAATAAGATTGATCTCTGCGAGATCAACTAGGAAAATCTATAGGCAAGGACCAAGAGAGCCGTCATTTTCAGGTGAGAAATTTTAGAAATATCTAAAATGCAATTCAAGGGGCGCCTGGGTGGCTCAGTCGTTAAGCGTCTGCCTTCGGCTCAGGTCATGATCTCAGGGTCCTGGGACCGAGCCCCCCATCGGGCTCCCTGCTCAGCGGGAAGCCTGCTTCTCCCTCTCCCACTCCCCCTGCTTGTGTTCCTGCTCTCACTATCTCTCTCTGTCAAATAAATAAAATCTTAAAAATAAATAAATAAATAAAATGCAATTCAAGTGCCATCTTGGAAGCAGGACTGAATGGTAATTATGGTCCGGTAAGTGGATACACAATGGTCACATCTCCTTGCCTGGGGATAGACTGTGATCACAGAGAAAGAAAGCACAGACTGAACAGGGTACAGAGAGGGCCACCTGGAGGAAAAGGAATTTGTGATTTGTCATAGCAATATTCACAGAGAGGTTGCTGCCGCCACCAAGAGTGTCATTTGGTGGGTTCGGCTGTTAGATCCGTGACATGGTTCTAGACTCACCAGACTATCAAATCTCATCAGTGCATCCACTGACTCCTTTACTGAATTTACCCTCCAAGAAACTATCTGTGTAGGCTCTGGCTTCTGCTGCTTTCTTACAGGGAGATGAATTTCTGATCAGCCACTCTCTACTGCTGGATGGCTTCATGGGTATGTTTCTCATGATAATCTAAGAAATTGACATTCTGGCTCCTGTGAGATCATCTAAAGTGTCCTAAGAAGTAGATCATTTCAGGAAAGGTTGGAAAAGCTGAGCTTCAGGGGCTGCCCAGCCAAGGACCTGACCCTGGACCCCACCCAGCTGCTGGCCTGTTTTCATCTTGCTGCAAGCATGAAAGAAGTAAAAACACTGCAGTGAGGTCTAACAAGAATTCATGGCATCTCTAATCCATCATGGTCAAAAGCTGCATTTTTTAATCACTCTACCATTTTGCCTCAGTCTTCACTAATAAACACTTAAAAGTAGATTTTGGTGTGGCGCCTGGGGAACTCAGTTGGTTAAACGTCCGACTCTTGATTTTGGCTCAGGTCATGATCTCGGGGTCCTGGGATCAAGCCCTGTATCGGGCTCCGCGCTCAGTGGGCAGTCTGCTTGAGGATTCTCTCTCTCTCTCCCTCTCTCTCTGCCCCTCCCCCTGCTCACATTCTCTCTCTCTCTCAAATAAATAAATCAATCTTTTAAAAAAATTGATTTTAGTGAACTAAAGTCTATTTTCTGATGCATATATTCATATTTTTATTTTTGTAACCTATATGGTTCGTGACTTTATGTCTAGGTACAAATCATGACCATTTTAGAGTAAAAATATCAGTAAGAGAGGAAGAATACTGGATATCCATTGTTCATGAGCACTGTCTTGCTACTTCAGGAAGACAATTCCAAGTCACACTTTATTTCTGAGCTGGAATTAATGCTATAAATAGGTATCATTGTTTCAAAATGTCCTGCAAAGGAAGGAGACAGATCATTCTCACACCAGATGCTTCCCATCCCCAGTGGGAACATGCAAGAGGTTTTTATGAGCTAGGCTCCGTAAGCCCACGGGATAGGAAGCATAGAGCATTATGCTCAAATGAAAGCAGAAGAAAAATGTTGGTCTTGGGAATGCTGGAACTGGACGAGAGGACAAGAGCCAAGGCTTTGCTCCTGTAAAAGGAATCGTAAAACCTGTAAATGAGCAACCTCCATTTTCGGAAAAGAAGAAAAAAGGGTTTTCAAAATGAGAAATGCTAAAGAGTACCAGAACTTTCTCTTCACTCTAATTGCTTAAAAGGTATGACCTCTTGTCTTCATGTACTTACACCCACACCTCAGTGGTCATAAGGAAGAGAAACTTCAACATCATTTTTCTTGCTGCTACTATCAGCCCTCGAGGAAATGAACATCCATAATGCCATTAAAAAACCCTTAGAGTGTAGAGTGACAGTGATAATGGGAGACTATATCAGATAAAATAGCATAAATCTTTTCTCGAAAACACATGATGAGGGGCACCTGGGTGGCTCAGTCGGTTAAGTGTCTGCCTTTGGCTCAGGTCACAGGTCATGATCCCAGGGTCCTGGGATCGAATCCCGTGTGAGGCTCCCTGCTCAGTGGGGAGTCTGCTTCTCCCTCTCCCTCTGCCTCCTCCCCCCGCCCACCGCCCCTGGCCACCATGCATGTGCTCTCTCTCTCTCGCTCTGCTCTCTCTCTCAAATAAATAAATAAATAAAATCTTTAAAATAAAACAAAACACATGACTTGATTTTTCAGTACGTACTCCAATGACAAATATATTGGGTAACTAGATTTTGGAAACAAAAATACAAAGGGGAAGTCATCTCCCTTTCTGGAGTGCAAACTTGAGGAGATCAGGAGCATTTTCTGTTTGTTCATTGCCATATCCCCAGGGCTCAGAATATAGTAGGTGTTCAATAAGTATTTGTTGAATGAATGACTAAGAGGCAAGTTATCTGAATATGCTATCAAATTTATCTTTAAATAATAATAAAGAGCATCTGTTTATATTCACATTGTAGTGGGAAGATAACTCCCTCTTTATATTTTTGTTTCCAAAATCTAGTTACCCAATATATCTGTATGTATATTGTATACAATTTCCCATGAGGACTGGATTTTTATCTTGTTTTGGAAACTGCTGTCTCTCCAGCATCTATATAGGACAGTGCCTAGAATATTGTATGCATTCAATACATTTGTTGAATGAATTATTGCGTATATCTTGTAGAGGGAAACATGATATCATGGTGAAAATGAACCTCCTTTCTATGTCTGCTTTCTTGTTCAAGTCCCAGATGTATGCCTGATTTGCTTGATGACCTAGAGAAAATGCTGCATTTTATAGAGGGTACCTGATGGTTTTATTCGTGCCTTTTTTCCTACTCTGAACACAAGGAATCCCTCTCTCTTTTCTCCCTGCCAGTGTCCCCATATTGCTATCAAAACCTAGTTTACTATGACCGCCTTGTGGAGTATTTTCATGATTAACTGGATTTGAATCCTCATCTAGTGTTAGTTACCCTGTGCATTTACTATGAGTGACAACAATTGGCACAATGGCAGCATTAGGAAAACGTTATCTCATTTATTAGACTTTTCTTCAGCTCTTTTCTTCAGTTGTCATTTCTTGTGATATCCTACCCTCCATTGCCTCTCATTCCTGGCCTGGCATTTCTCTGGGTCTAAGATATATTACTGACACTCTCCAGCCCCTCCCTACCTCTGCCCCGCCTCCCGCCACTGTTAAATACCTGACATAGAACAACTTCTCAAGATCTAAGGTGCTAACTGACTCATCTTATAATCATATTACATAACTCAAGACATAGTTGGTGCAAGTGGACAGAATACTGATCTGATCATCATGAGACCTCCTGTCTAGAGCTAAAGAGTTCTGCCATTAGCCAGTTTTGTGGACTTGGGCTACTCAATCTCTTTGGGCTTCACTTTTTTTTTTTTTTATGTGTAAAATGTGGATGTTTGTCTAGATCAGCCTTTCTCTAAGTAAGTGCTGTAACACTGGTTCAAGGATATGTCTTTCAGAAATACTTTCTGGGGTCACATTCATTTGGGAATTGCTATGTATTTAGAATAGAATATCAGCGGTTTAGGATTCTGACAAATCCTGAAATAAAGAAACTATTTTTCCTTATTTGGTAATTGATCTTTTGAGAGGGGCGAAGGGTAACATGTTGGTAGTTCCCTAGAACTCTGACACGGCACAGAGTCATAAAATCCCAGGATGTATTCTGGTCCTGTGAATCAATCTCATGCATATGGAGCCTAGGAGTAGAGGCTGCCCAGGGAGAGAGGAATGGGAGAAAGTTCTGGGAGGTGGGTAGAGGCTTGCCTACGCTGTGCTATCAGTGTCATTCTAAGAAGTCTGGAACGTATCCTGTAGGTGATAGGAAACCATCCTTAGATTGGTTTTTTAATCAGGGGAATTACATAGTTGATAAGTATTTGTGAAGAGAATTATGGAATGAAAAAGAAAATCCTGGAGTGTTAAGGCAGATGGAGGGGGAAGAGACTGGCAGGGAAACTAATTAAGATTCTGGTGGAATGAGAGATGATAACAGGTTGGATAACGACAGTAGTTAAACGAGAGATGGAGGAACCAGATTTGAAGGAAATTTAGGAGCTCAGCGGATGTGAGAAGTGACTGGATACCGGGCAGGAAAGAAAGAGGAATACAAAGGGACTCCACATTATTAGCTTGGGTAAATGTTGTGTGATTATAAAATTTACTGGGATGGGAATTCAGAGGAGTGAACTGTTTCATATTGATTTCGAATTGGACTGTGAAATCTTCTATGAAGAGGAATTTTTCTATAAAACCCATCCGTTGATTTTTGTGTTTCAGGGTTCCTTAACGATTTAACTAAATACCATATTTTTTAAAAAAAAGTGTATTCTAAACTGAAATTTGGTAAGTACTTGATCCATTCTTGTCCACAAAACAGCATTTTTATCTATATATTTCTTTTGATTTTTACCTCTAACTGATAATCATTTCTAGGACTTCAAATCCATTTGGTTTTTCACTCAATCAAAACCACTTTATTCTTTCAGCTTTGGATAATCCTATCCACATTAATATCTCAGTAGAAATTTGTGAGATTATTTCCATTTTCTAGAGGAAACACCATAGAACACCAACAATTTTCATTATTTAAATATTAAGCCATTATTTTTGCACTAAACCTAAATTTGGCCTTCACACTAAATATGATTGATGCCAATACAATAAAAATACAAAAATAAAAATACGTTTATAGTCAGAGAGTGGGATTGTTTCAAGAGCACCTTTGTATGTCAGTGAAAAGTAGAAAAATATTCTTTTAACTGACTCAGTTTCTTAGAGGTCCACGCTTGCTTATTGTATAGAACTTAACAAAGATTTTAAAGAATTATTTTCCCCAACCACATTTTGAAGTATAGGGTTCCTTCTTTAGGGAGAAAAGAACTCTCTTTTAGACACAAGATGTAGAAACTAGCATAACCCCAATTGTTTATACAAAAGCAGTCCACACCTCCCTGATTAGGTCAGAGAATTTTGCCTTTTACCGGCCACGGCTGCCTTCTATTAGCACTAGAAACAAATTGTACAATCTATGGTCACTGAACTATGACCACCTTCTCATTTTGAATTTTTTGTCTAAGAGGACCAGGAATCCAGAAACTGAATTGGTGGAGAGGAGCTGTTGCTGGTTGTAACTTATCAGGGGAAGGGAAGGTCCGTGCCCGCCTTAACAATAAATGAGCTATCAACATGGCTACACATTATAAAATGAACACAGTGAGGCCGTCAGAGAGTGGCTCCTGAGAATTTTATGTTTTTCCCCTTTACACTGTAAAGAAATAAAGATAAACGCTGAATGGTCTTGTAATAGTCAGGGCAGCCTCTCACTCCTCACTTCCCCTATCTTTGCTGCATTCATAGCAGCTTCGTGGACTTATTTTGAAATAAATTTAGAAGCTTTGGAAGGCAGGTCCATGTCATGGTGGTTCCCACTACTCTGGGGTTCAGGATGAAAGGTGCCAGGGAGTAAGCCTTCAGATTTTACACATTTCTAAACGCATTTTATTGCCCCTGGGAGAAATTTTGCATTGTTGAGAAAATGCAATGCAAAATGAGTTGAGACACAATGTCCCTTTATCTCAGAGCAAAACAGTCTTGCTTTCCTGTAGTGGAAATGGAGGGCAGGGAAGTCAAGTTGTGGTTTCTGAAATCCAACAACCCAGTATCGCTGTGCCACTCTCTCTCGGATCCAGCGCCACTCCTTAACTTGATATCTGTTTACTTTAGAGGAGGCAGTTTTTAAGAAAGGATCATAAATATCCTGGCCCAGTGCCCCAGGAGCCATGACAAGCAAAAGAACATACTCGCCTAGTGATAGCCCTTGTGATATTTAAATGTGTGGTTAATTTTTTATCCACTTTAATAACTGGATTATTCCCCTCTACCCCTCCTTTGCTTTCAATTTCTGCTCCGAAGCCTTGGGCACAGAAATCTCTGCAGGCAAATTACTCCAGAGAATATTGCAGGACAGTCCTACAAGGAACAGTTCCATTCACGGCATTTGGATTCCTGATCTTTTTCTGACATGGCAGGTGTGAGTGGCTGTATAAAATATTCTATGTTTATCTTCAACTTCTTGTTCTGGGTAAGTGTTTTGTTTTTTTTCTAATTATCAATTTTAGGCAAGAAAGGGGACCTTGATACAAATACCATAAACGAGAACAGACTCTGCACTAGAGAAATAGGAGGAGGAGGAAAATGTATTTTCCATTTACTTGTTTGGATTTGTTTGTTCTTTCTTCGGTTATGTCAGTAATTGAAAATGAGCCAATGACTCAAGAAAGTGGACTTCAGGATCTGTGAGGATAAACATTTCATAAATGTTTTGATATTGTTGCAAAACAATCACAGAGGAAAAAAAAATATCCCTTAATTAAAGGACAACTATTCTTAGTTGTATATCATGCAGGCCTCCCTAGTTTAAGGACCTTGTGGGAAAAATTTGGTCTGATTCCACCGGAGCCCAGCCCCTGAATCCTAATCTTTACATCTGGGTCTGAAACAGGTGAATGGTGGGGTGTCAGATGAGAAAGATGAGGAAAGGATCATTTTCAGAGACCCAAAGAAGAAACAGTGGGTCATAAAAAACTTGAGAGGGAACAATACAATTATTTAATCATGGAAAAATGAAACTTAGTAAACTAGGTTTAAAAAGTTACTTATTTTGATGTGTCATCACCCCACCTCTTAATCAACAGGGTTGGTATTTTAGCAGGTCGTATGGGTTTTTTGAAAAGCCTATTGACATAAGACAGTAAATAAATTGATAAGTAGCATTAAATATTAGAAAATGGAAAAATAAGATATGGAAGGCAAAAGGTAAAAGGCAGGCTGGGATGTTGGACAATTGACATTATTTTCAGTAATATAGGGTGCAATTAAAGATTGTTCAGAAGTAAATCAGTAGAAATAGCCCAAAGTCCTTAAATGAAAAAATCATTTTGTATCCTGGATTTAAAAAATGGCTCCTGGGGGCGCCTGGGTGGCTCAGTCGTGGTCCCAGGGTCCTGGGATTGAGCCCCACATCGGGCTCCCTGCTCGGTGGGAAGCCTGCTTCTCCCTCTCCCACTCCCCCTGCTTGTGTTCCTGCTCTCGGCTGTGGGCTGTGTCTCTCTCTGTCAAATAAATAAATAAATAAATAAATAAAATCTTAAAAAAAAAAAAAGAAATGGCTTTTGCAGAATGGGCAGGAGAGAGTTCTGGTTTTGTTTTTTACCTGGTTACCTTAACCAGGCAGCTGGTATCTCTATGTTGGTAAACTTCTGTCCTGTTAAAACAAGGATGTACCTAATTAAGTTTAACTATAGGAATACAGTCTTGTTGTACAGAATGACTTTCCATTCAATGTCAGCAGCCCTAATGAGTACAGATGAAATATTGGTGAAGTAAATGGGTATGTAAATAAATAAAATAAAATAAAGAAGATCTGTCCCTTTGCTTCCTCTTTTCCCTAGAAAAACAGGCTGCTTTTGCAAATATTAAGTATAGGTCATGAATATATGCCAGTTTTTTAAAGTTAGTCCTGATAAATTTCTTCGCTTGAAATATTTAAAAGTGGGGGCGCCTGGGTGGCTCAGTCGTTGGGCATCTGCCTTCGGCTCAGGTCATGATCCCAGGGTCCTGGGATTGAGCCCCACATCGGGCTCCCGGCTCAGCGGGAAGCCTGCTTCTCCCTTTCCCACTCCCCCTGCTTGTGTTCCCTCTCTTGCTGTCTCTCTGTCAAATAAATAAATAAAAATATTTAAAAAAATATTCAAAATTCGTTAAACCTTGAGAGTAGAATATAAACAAAGGAATGCCTATGTACTTTGATTGATTTTGTTTGTAGCTTTTTGTTATGGAGAATTTTGAACATTCACAGAATAGAAAAGGGTGATCAACCCCATCATTGAGCCCCAACAGTGAGGATATCGAGGCAATTCTGTGTGCATGCTCTCATTCACTTTCTCCACCCTATATCAATTTGAAGCAAACCCCAGATACATCATTTCATCTGTAAATATTTTAGTATATGTCTCTAAAAGAGAAGTAATTCTTTTTTAAAAATATAACCATAATGTCATTATCACACTAAAAACTTAATAAGACTTCCTGAATTGATTATCAAATATCCACCTAGGGATATTTCAGAATCTAAATAAGGTTCACGCCTTGCTATTGGTTGATATATCCTGTATGTCAATTTTCATCTTTAGGTTCTCCTTCCATCCTCATCTCTTTTTTCCCCCCTTGAAATTTTATGTATTGATGTATGTTGTCAGTCTTACCACATTTCCCACAGTCTGGTGTTTGCTATTTGCACACTTGTGGTATAGTTTATCATGTTCCCCTGTCCTCCGTATTATCTCTAATCTAGTGATCACATTTGTCAGCTTGAAGAGATTCAGATTGTTTTTTGGGGGGGAGCACAACTACTTTAGAAGTGATATTGAGTTCTTTCATCAGGAGGCGCATACTGTCTGACCGTGTCACTTTTTGTGATGTTAGTTGCCACTCAAGAACCTAAGAAACAGTCCAGTAAGAGTTCCAAATTGGTGATATTCTATTTCCATCACCTTTTGTTCATGTATGAGCTGGAATACTTTAAATAAAGAGAAACCCAGCATTTATTGATTGGTTACCAGTAGTACCCAGTTTTTATTAAAAAAAAAAAAAGGCAGCATAAATGCTTCTTACTTTTTACTTAACTGATTTCAAAATGATGAGTTAATTTTCTGGTATCATGCAACAGTAATAAGCAAGCATTTCTTATCCTTTTCTTTGTTGATATGCAATTTATTTTATCTTTGGCCATTGGGGAGCATCTTCAAGTTGGCTCCTGAGTCCTTTTGACATGATCTTAATAGCATAACTTCTTCCCCATTGGTATGACAAGATGTTCCAGGTTTATTTCCCTAGTTCCTGTTGTATAAAAACAGCATACAAAGTGCATTCACAAAGATTGTGAATACATTAGAAGTCGGTGTTTCATTAAGGAGCTACCCAGGAATTTGAAATCTGAATTTGAGCCTGAAATGACAAAGAGAGATTAGGCAAGGGGCATGTTATAGGTTCAGGATTATATATTTAAGATTAGAGATCTGTACCGTGCTGTACCCAGATATTGTCACTGCTTTCCCCGGATTCTCTGATTATTTTATGGTCCCCATTATCTCTTTGTTTTTCTGATAATGAAGACAAAGTCTTTCTGATGCATTAGATTTCAGTTAGATATTTCTAACTTCCCTGGGTTTTGTAAAAGGCCTTGTTCTTCCCATCCGCATATCAGTGTGACCTACAATCTCTATATGACACATCTCAAAATGGAGTCTTTGAATAAGAGCAATGGCGGTAAAGAACAGTGATGACTTCTCAGCCAACAGGTGACATCAATAGTTTTATTCAAAATTTAGACAGCAGGAGTCCCTGAGGTTAGGGAACCACTGCTATTTCTACTCTCTCCTCTATCCCAACCCAGAGTTCTCCATTGGAATTTTATGATCCTTCATAGGAAATTAGCAATTTGTCACATTCCTAAAGTTTACTTAAGCAACGAGTTTAACAGTCCCACTGTTGTGGTTTTCTTATAGATATCCATGGCCTTATGTGTTCAAATACATTCTTTCTGGTGTAACTTGCAAAACTAAGCCTTTGCAAAGTTGGGCCAGATGTTGAAATATCTCTGAGATATGCATATGGTCATGTGAGCTAAACATACCAGTTTCTTTTGGGAGAGAACTTGAGATGTGTCACATAAATATGCGGCAATTTCCATTTGTCAGAATTAGCAATTGAAGAAAAACATGTGAAAGTGGAAATCGTCCTTAATCACCGAGGCTAGCGTTTGATGTGAGTCACAGTGAAATTGGAGGTTTCATACAGATGAAATATTGGTGAAGTAAACGAGTATGTAAATAAATAAAATTCCAGGTATAAAATCTATTCTCCAAGTCTTGTGTCAGAACAGATGACCCGCCCGTTTCCTGATGCTCCTCTCAGATAGATTAGGCTGGGGAGTATTGCAGATGCTGGGGTATGGCTGTTGTTCTGGGCAAGCACTGGACACAGAGCCTTCGGCTGGCCCAGGGATGCAGTGGAACCGCCCGGAGAGGCGAAGAGCTAGCTACCGAGAGGCCAGCCCCGTGGGAAGGAAGGAAAGCGGAGGGAGGTCACATGACCGATCCCAAATGCGGTAAGGCGAGAAGAAGGAGCCAGGTTGTAAAAGCCGAATGTATCAGCAATGCAGGATGCCCGTGCCTGAAGCCCTCTGAAGAGAGCAGAAGGAAGTCAGAACTTGGAGAGAGTCCAGGAATCAGAATTTTGATGTTCCTCCTTGTATTTTATGCCGTGCCTGGGTCGCCTGGGTCGCCTGGGTGGCTGGGCCGAGAGCAATGAAGAGAGTCAAGGCAGACATAACTGAGATTGGGGAAGCTGAAAAAAAAATCAGGCCCAATGATACTTCATCGTGTCGGTTGATGAAATCTCCCAGGACAGAGACCTGACTATGACTGTAACGTGTGAACTTGGTAAATACAGTGGTTTCCCCTCACTCTGCAGTCCGTGTGGAACTGTAACCATGACAAAAGGCATCTAAGCCCAGGGGTTGAGAGTTCAGGCTGAACCTCCACTCCTTCCTCACTAGCTGTGTGACCTTGGGGAAATGTGTTGATCTCTCTGTGCTTTAGAGTTCCTCATCTATAAAATTGGGGTAGTAGCAATATCTACTTCACAGAGTTGTTGGGAAGGTTAAATGAATTAAGGCATAGAAAAGAATTCAGAATAATTTTAAAGAAATGTTTAAGAAACAGACATTTCCACCAACATTGTATGACATTTTTATGAGACAAAAATATGAAACTACAGTGCATAGTGAGAAATCAGTTCCAATGTTGAATTCTGAAATAGAGGAGGAAATAAGATGGCAAGAAATATGATGGAGGCAGAAATTCTTCTAGCACAGATGAGGGGAATGGAAAGAAGGAAAGCGTATTTTGTAAGCAGACTTGAGATCCAAATCCTGACTTCACTCCATATTGCTCTGTGGCCGGAAACATGTTCCTTGACTTTTCTGTGCCCCAGTCTCTGCATTTGTGAAATGAGGATGATAATTTTATCCAGCAGAGTTAATTATGAAGATGAAATAAAATACTTTCTGAGAGCCTATAACCAAGGACTCACATGCAATAATAGTTCAGTTAATGCAATTTCCCCCAATTCCAACCATCATATTGCTTTTTAGTTTAAAAGTATTACAGTCCGGGGCGCCTGGGTGGCTCAGTTGGTTAAGCGACTGCCTTCGGCTCAGGTCATGATCCTGGAGTCCCTGGATCGAGTCCCGCATCGGGCTCCCTGCTCGGCAGGGAGTCTGCTTCGTCCTCTGACCCTATCCCCTCTCATGTGTTCTCTCTCTCTCATTCTCTCTCTCTCAAATAAATAAATAAAATCTTAAAAAAAAAAAAGTATTAGAGTCCGGGGTGGTAATATTTTATACGTAATTGGCTTTAAAAACTGAAATATAATTTTAGCCCTACTCCGGCCCTCCTCTGGCCTCATGGGTCAAGGAATCTGTGGGGCTAGAGAACTGTGTTCACCCTGAGCCTGGCCTCCACGCTGTGGGACTTGAGACCCCCAATTTCCCTGCCCAAATGGCTCCAAACCTGTTTCCAGGGTCTGCCCAGACCCTTCTCCATGGTATGATCAAGGGGGCACTGTCTGCCGGAATGGGAGCAGGTTGGACCAGGGCTGGCTTGCAGGCTGAAAGATCCACAGCCATTCCTGTTTTATCCCTCGGAGTTCAGGACAGAGCCTGGAGTGAGGGCCAGTGGGCAGGCTGGCTCTCCCCAGGCCACCCCCTGCTGATAGCAGACTCCAGACTGGGAGGAGTCAGAGAATTCAAAAGCAAATCTTGTCCTCCAGGTCATTAAGTGGGCACATTTGTCAAGGTCGGATGATAGGAAACATTTTCTATATGTTTATTACCATGAATGATAACTTCTCAATATAGAGACCTGTAGTCTGTGGACTGTTTGTTCTTTGTGTCCTTGCCCCAGGCCCTGCAAATGTATGTACAGGTCTGCAGGTTGTACTTTTGACTCAAAGTGATAAAAACATTCCTGAATTTGCATCATTTTTTTTTTTTTAATTTGAGAGAGCGAGAGGGCACGAGTGGGGGAAGGGGCAGAGGGAGAAGGAGAAGCAGACTTCCCACTGAACAGGGAGCTGGACATGGGGCTCCATCCCAGGACCTTGAGATCATGACCTGAGCCGAAGGCAGATGCTGAATCGACTGAGTCACCCAGGCGCCCCCTGAATTTGCATCCATTTTATGATTCAGAAGCATTAGGATGCTAATCAAATGCTGAACATCCAACTCTCTTTCCCTAATTTGAAGTTATGTACATTTTAGTGATTTTATACTTTAGTGCAGCAAAGATAACCTGAAGCACATTTACCCAGACCCTATTTATGTCAGAAAGAAATGTGGTTGATTTCTTTCTCCTAAATTTAGAGCTACTTAAAATTAGAATTTGCAGCAGTTGTACTGGGTGTTTGGCTTACTTACTGGGTTCAGAAGAGACACATGAAGGCAACTATAGAGACACTTTGCTGTATGCTTACCACTCACTGATACAGCAAGTAATCAGTCATTTGGGGTTGAAAAACCATGAGGGCAGAGCCTGCTGAGAATTGAAGTTTTTAATTAACTCCACTGGTGTAGAGCATCAGAAAAGCAGATAGTGTGTGAGTGCTAGGAGGCCAGGTCAGCAAATCAGCTGCATTAGGCCATACCTGTAGAGAGAAGGCCCAGCAAGCTTTCCTCCAACAGGTCTGAGAATCACCGTCACGTCATTGAGTGAGGCAAAGTGCAGACCCTACTCTCCATGAATACATCAGAATGGGTCTCATCTTATTCAAGGACGAATAAGAGAAAATCCAGCCTAAGTCCTAATAAAGACTGCTGAACAGTGACAGGGAATGTCGCTCTGAAACCTCAGAGGACAAGCACACATCCCTGAAAGAAACATTCCAACATCATGGAGCAAGGATCTGGGAATTGGCATCCGCAGTGCAATGGCAGAAAACAACTCCCTACGAAACAGAGGATGGAGGCCGGGAGAGAAGAAAAAGCTAACTGGAAAAGCACAGAATGGGATGAAAAGAAAAATGGGTAAACTAAAGAAGTACCTCATATAAACCAGAAACCAAATGATAGAGTTAAAATCCACTCCAGAAACATTAAATGGAGACCGTGAGATAGAATCCCAAATTGAGAAAACCTCCCAGAGGAAGATCAAAAAGAGATAAGTGAGGTGGAAGAAGGTAGAGCAGAGAATGGAAAACCAGAACAATTTGTATTCCTGAAGGAGAAGACACAATAAATGGAAAAAAAAAAAAAGATAATTTAGTATAAAAAACAATTCTCACAGGCAACAATGGCGTGCTCTGCTTCATCTTACCACAATGCCATGGAACTAGACTTTCAAATAAATATTTATTAAAAAAAGAAACTTGAAAATCAACAACAGTAGTACGGTCCTAAATTGTTAGGGCTCTTGGAATCCTTCCTTCCTGCATTCATGGCCAGAGGTGTGGTGGGGTTACCATAAAAACAAATCTTGGAGTTATCCAGGTTATGCATTTGGATATTTTCTTACTCTTTTATTTTTTATTATTTTTTATTATTTATTTTTTTAAAGATTTTATTTATTTATTTGACAGAGAGACACAGCGAGAGAGGGAACACAAGCAGGGGGAGCGGGAGAGGGAGAAGCAGGCTCTCCACGGAGCAGGGAGCCCGATGAGGGGCTCGATCCCAAGACCCTGGGACCATGACCTGAGCAGAAGGCAGATGCTTAACGACTGAGCCACCCAGGCGCCCCTTATTCTTTTACAACCTTTCAGGAGCAGTACAGGAAACTTTCCCTTAAGTTTATCCAAAAAGTGTCCATTCTGGGCCAATAATGATAGAGCTCACGATCCACACTTCCCCCTAGCAGAGTGCTACGCACTTTCTTCCATTTTCAACACCCTTCAAATACACCGTGATAAAATCAAAGGATAGATTTGAGAGGGAGGGAGTAGGGATGATTGGCGGACACCATATCCAAGAAGAGGACAAATCAGCTGGTTCTATACCTTTTATCTTTGCTCTAGATGGTGCTTCCCTTTTTCTTCCTGACACTTTATAGTTGTCAACTTGTGCCCTGTCTTAGACTGCTTGGGCTGCCCTAACGAAATACCCTGGGTTTGGTGGGTTAAACAACAGAAATTTATTTTCTCCTAGTTCTGGAGGCTGGAAGTCCAAGATCAAGGCACCAGTCAATTTGGTTTCTGGTGAGAGTTCTCTTCCTGGCTTGCAGATGGTTGTCTTCTTGCTGTGTCCTCACATGGTTTTTGTTCCATGCATTGTGCAGAGAGAGAGAGATCTCTTCCTCTGTTATAAGGTCATCAATCATATTGGATTAGGACCCCACCCTGATGACCTCATTTAATCTTAATTACCTCCTAAAAGCCCAAACTCAAAATACAAACTGCAAGGTGGGGCTTTGACTTGTAAATTTAGTGGGGATATAATTCAGTCCATAGCATGCTCATAAGCAAACATCAAAATTATTGCCTAATTTCTTAGAATGTTGGCTCAGACCAACTGCATCCTAATTCCATAAAAAGAAAGATATAGGAGCTGACTGATAACCACAATGACTGCCTTCAAGGAGGAACCGGAAGGTAGGCCTTGGGGACAGTAGGCCAGGTCAGTTCTGCAGTGTCCACTGTCTGCTGAGTTGGTGGCCCAAAGTATCAACTCATTTCCTTTTGCAACCTGGTCAACAGAAAGTAGGACAGAGCTAGATACTTATATCTTAATTTATACTCTCAATTATTTAAACAGTATAAGAAGGCTGGGCGACAAGGACCTAAAGCCAAACTGGAAAAGGGCTCTGAGAACCATTATGATAGCCAATCTGGTAACAATTGGGATAAAATAGGTTAATATCAATCATGACTCTAGAATTATTATTCTTGATAGAAAATCCATTTACTTTTAAAGTTAGTGTAACATTTAATAATTTTATATTATTAAGACTGATTTTTATACTAAATTCTTCATTAAGATGAGAATGGCATATTCTAAACATGCATTTCTTTTGTTTTTAAGATGAAGTTGGAAGAAAAGATAGATAGGGATTGAAATGAGAGTTTATCCAACTTGAAAATTTCTAAGAAAATTTAACGAATTGTAAAGATTGAAATTGGGCAAAATATTCTTGACTTCTAAAATAATTGGATATTCTTTCTTTTTTTCTCTCTTTCTTTCTTCTTTCTCTCTTTCTTTCTTTCTTTCTTTCTTTCTTTCTTTCTTTCTTTCTTTCTTCCTTTCTTCCTTCCTTCCTTCCTTCCTTCCTTCCTTCCTTCCTTCCTTCCTTCCTTCCTTCCTTCCTTCCTTCCGTTTTTAGAGAGAAAGAGAGAGCATGTGAGCAGGGTGAGCTGAAATCAAGAGTCAGGACGCTTAACCAACTGAGCCACCCAGGCGCCCTTCTTTCTTTTTCTTTTTAAAAATTAATTTTTAATTACTTAAAAATAATTTTAAAATAAATTGAATTTTTCTAGAGCAGTTTTAAGTGTACAGCCAAATGGAGAAGAAGGTACAGAAATTTCCCATATACCCTACCCCCACACATGCATAGCTTATCCTGTTATCTCTATCACTCACCAGAGCAGTACATGTATTTCAAATGATGAACCTCCATTGACATATCATAACCACCCAAAGACCATAGTTTTCATTAGGTTTCACTCTTGGTTTTGTACATTCTATAGGTTTGGACACATGTATAATGACATTGACATGTATCCAGAATTATAATATTGTATAGAGTATTTTCACTGCCTAAAAATCATCTGTGCTCTATCTATTCATTCTGTATCCCCTCTGGCAACCCCCGATCTTTTAAGATCTAAAACTAATCCATAGTTTGGCCTCTTCCAGATTGTCATTGAGTCATAATCATACAGTATGTAGGCTTTTCAGATTAGCTTCTTTTACTTAGTAATATGCATTTAAGGTTCATCCATGTCTTTTCATGGTGTTATTGCTCTTTTTTTTTTTTTTAGTGCTGAATAACGTTACCTTGTCTAGATGTACCATAGTTTATTTATCCATCCACCTACTGGAGGAAATCTTGGCTGCTTCCAAGTTTTAGCAATTGTGAATAAAGCTGCTATAAATATCCTTGTGCAGGTTTTGTGTGGACATAAATTTAGATAAATACCAAGGAGCATGATTGCTGGACGATAGGGTAAGAGTATGTTGGGTTTTGTAAGAAACTGCCAAACTGTCTTCGAAAGTAGCTGTACCATTTTGCATTTCTATCAGCACTGAATGAGAGTTCCTGTTGCTCCACATCCTTGTCAGCATTTGGGGTTGTCAGTGTTTCAGATTTTGGCCATTTCGATAGGTGTGTAATAGTGTGTCTGGTTTTGATACTCCTTCTTTTAAAGTTAGTGTTACAGATGACACTTGGTGGCTGAGAAGACTAAAAGTTACCATTTGAAGGGAAAATATGGTTGATTTCATTGAAGTCAATGAAATATGACTTTGAAGTCAATGAAATATGACTTTGAAGTCAATGAAATCAATGACTTGATATCTGAAAGGATTGAAAAGGTAAACTAAAGTCACACAGAGATGAACAAAAAAGTTAAGGGTTTAAAAAACCACAGCCTTAGTCTCTAGGAGTTTCTACAGTTTTCTCACTGATAGTCTCATAAATAAATATCGGATAAGGATAATAATCATAATAGCTATTTGGATAATTAGTGCTATGTTCAGTTAAAGCTAAAAGCCAGAGCTACTATTAAGATAATCAATGTAAATATACTTGAGAAGAAAAAGAAAATACCAGTGAACAAATTAAATAACAAACAAAAATCCAACTGCTGTAAATTCTGAAAATCTCTGGGGGTCTCATTATCATTCAACATAAATCCTTACAGACTTATTTATTAACACAGAACTACTAAAATGAGCATTTATCTCCATCTGCAAGTGAAATTAGGATTTAGTGGAAAGGGGGAGAAAAACTGAGGGTTTTCAGGCTCTAAAGCTGTCTTTACAATGGTTTGTATTTTATGGTGTATGCCAGTGTGTGCTTATAAGATAATTAAATTGTGTAGGTTATTTTGGTGATTTGAGAAAAAGCTTTGGTTTTCCATTGCCTTCGTTATTTTGTAAGAGTTGAAGCATGTCGAGGGGCAGGATTGGATTAGGAGTGGTGCTGGATTTTCATGACGGGACTGTTATCTGTCGGGGTTCTAGCTCCTTTACCTGAGATGAAGGGTTTGAACCTAGATGACTTTTTTGAAATCTTTTAGGCAACACGGATATTCTCTGATTTTTCAGCTGCTCATGGTACTCCCTATTCCTTAACAAGCCTTTGACTCTACATGCATGGCAGACTTAATGAGAAGCCGTTAAAAGTGAGCTGGCCGTTTTTTTTGGTTTTTTTTTTTTAAAGATTTTATTTATTTGAGAGAGAGAGAGCAAGTGCATGAGCAGGGGGAGGGGCAGAGGGAGAAGCAGGCTTCCCGCGGAGCCGGGAGCCGGATGTGGGGCTCGATCCCAGGACCCTGGGACCATGACCTGAGCCGAAGGCAGACGCTTAAAGACTGAGCCACCCAGGCGCCCCTGAGCCGGCCGTTTTGAGATGGCAGGCATATCGCTCAACCAAGCACAACAGCAATGATACGACAAGGCCAGCGGGCTTCCGAGGACTCAGGAATTTCTCTGTCAGAGCACCCCACGGCCGGAACAGTCTAGAAAATCTTGCAAGGGCTGCTGTGTCTGCTGTTATCAAACTTGTTCTCAACATCTCTCTTTAATAATAGATCTTTTATTTTTTTTTTTTTTGAGGCTATAACATATATATATCTGAAATGAAACAAAACAAAATCAAATCCTGAAAGACAAGGGTTTTCCTTACACAAAAGTAAAATGTGTTTCACATTTTATGTGCTGGACTTGGTCCAAATTAAATAACCTGGGAAAGTCATTAAATGCATTTAAGAGTTTAAATACTGTTGCCCATTGTTCCTCCTCTCTGGGTAAGCTTTACGACCTAAAAGAGCTTATTTTTAAAAGAGTTTATTTGGGTACAAAAAGTGTTGTAAACCCTTGTTGCTTACCTGCAGATTTTGTCTGATGTGCTACTGTTCCCTGTCTATCCCAACTTCTTGCTTCTAGAATCTTGAAGGAATGTTTGATAATTAGTTTTTTTCTTCCTGTTTGGTCCAAGACAGCTTCTGAGACAAACCCAGGGGTCTAGTAAAGATATTTTGTCTTTAAACTGTTGTGACTTATCTTTCATATATTTTAATCTAGCAAAAACACAGAGTTAGCATTGAAACATGAAAAATCATTGTTCCCCTCCCCCGTAATGGTGATGACTTCTTGTCTGTAGACCCATGAATGGACTGTGGACGGGAAACACAATTATTCTTAAGCAATTTACCAATTTTAGTGAAATGCTTTAGCAGTTACCTACACATGAATATGCCAGATTTACGTCTTTTAGGTGGTAATGTATAATAAATGGTAAGCCATGGTGACCAGACGTCCAGGGATGTGTTCAGAGTCACAGTTTGTCTCTGTTGTCCTCTAACATTTTTTTTTTCTTTCTGCAGCTATGTGGCATCTTGATCCTGGGAGCAGCAATTTGGATACGAGTTAGCAAAGATGGTCAAGAGGTAAATAAATAGATAGAAGCTTCTCTGCTCCCAAAGTAGTTTATTTCTCTTATAGTGATGAAAGTAATGACAATAATAATATAAATATTTCCATAGCCTTTTCCTTAACTGCCTGATGTAGTCCTTTGTGCTGGTATATGATTTTATAATTTAATTCAATTTAATTAATCAAAATTACTCACTATGTGCCTGGCACTGTGCTAGGCATGGATCAATCCTTCTGGAGAATGGAGAGGTGTTATTTCAAAGATAGGAAGATTGCCATGAACGTGGAGTTCAGAAGGGGCTAGAGTGGAAATCCAGCTCCTTCGTTATTGGCAGAAGGCCGGCCTGAAGTGTAGCTGGAGGATACGGGGTACCATTCCTCCACACCAATGACTCTAGTACGAGGTACTGACCATCATTCGGCTGATCCCAAGGTGGGAGGGTGGTCCAAAAGTAAAGAAGATGAGAAGTTCTCTTGGAGAAGAAGAATTTGAATCTGTGTTTTAAAGGCAACAAGGTACAAAGATGGTTGGTAATTACCTGTGCCAACCGGCATCGAGGGTGACTCCTCAGAATAGTAAGGGGCTGGTCCCGCTAGGGTGACTCATTGGCTGGGGGTGTCCAACCTCTTGCTATCTAGATAAGATTAGCACGAGCCCCTTCACCATGCCCCACTCCACGCCCTTGGCAAAGCTCTCACCAAGATGTCACAGGTCAGGACGAAGTTTAGTTCAGAGAGTTAATTCTGGCTCCAGTGTTTGGATCGGACGCCTGCGTGCTGTTTCTGTTCTGCACCACATACACCTTTGCGGACGTGAGAGAGTGCCTGAGGGAAAAAAGGAAGGCGCGGGCTTCTTCTTTGGTTTTACCCAACACAACAGCTGGCATCATTTCCTGGCTCCCCTGCTTCTGTTCTACTCTCCCCCTTCTTCTCTGGGGCACTCCACCCCCCAAATTATTATTCTTAACTGCATGCACGGCACTTCCCTTATTCTTTGTGGTCTGGGCCCTTGACGCTATTCAGGATCCCATCTTCCACTGCTAGAGCCTTTTCAAGGTATTTATTTGCCCAAATAAAGTTTCTGCCTCTAAGAGGAATTTTGATCCTTATTTGATAATTATTAAGATATATTAAGCCAGCAATTAAAGTAATGTATTTTCTACAAAAACTTATTATGCCGTGATGAAGCTAAATGCCTTTGGAGACAGCCTTGTTGTAAGAAAGATTAAAAGCAAATTAACATCTATTCTGATTCCTTTCCTCAACTGGGTGGCTTTTCTGCCTCTTCCTCCCTTCATGCCTGCCTGCCTTCTTTCCTTCTTTCTTCCCTCCCTCCCTCCCTCCCTCCCTCTCTCTCTCCCTTCCTCCCTCCCTCCCTCCTTTCCTTCTCTGTCTCCTCTTCTCTTTTTAAAATCGGCTTTCTACCCTTGGAGAACCCAAGGAATCACAGTAGCCGTTACCAGCTTCCTCATTGTGTGCCTACCCACGGTGACGAAATTGGGTGGGGGACAGGTGTGGCAACTAGTTGGTAACATCCTAGCCCATCTGGATTTCATTTCTGGTTTTGTACTGATAAATGTTAACTGTGACTTCCTGGTGGCCTTGGGCTCTGGGTTTGAACTCAAGAAGGGTATTTGAAGATGTGCTGAATCTCTGGTGTCTAGAAGCTGATGTTTGACTTTCGGACGCATAATTAAGCATAGACATTAAACAGCCACCTATTCAGAGGGTGCTTTGGCCTTTTTAAGATATGTGTGCAGCCTGTCTTTTATTTTATTTTATTTCTGGTTGATATGGGAACACTTCCTTTCCCCCAAGTGCTTCTGGTAAACAACTTTGGTGTTTAGTCTGTTAAGAAATTCCACACATTGAACGTATTAAAGGAAAATTGCTGTCCTTGAGAGGGTGGGGCTCCACATCTGGGCACATGGAATGAACTCATAGAGTGAGGAAGCATCTTCGGGTGCATTTTGACTCTTGTGCTCTGTCAGCCTCGAGCCCTGGATGAAAGTCTGGATCTGCTGGGACACCCCTAACCAGCTTGACTTCTGTGAAATTGGCTTGATTTATCTTTATCTGAAGTCAGTGACAAAGAATCGAGACTGCAAAGAGCTGAATTTTAGTAGTGGAGAAACAGAGGCAACAGTTTTAGAGGGAAAAGCATTGAGCATGAGGGCAAAAAGAAAGAATGTCCGGGCGGTCTTTGTGCACATCTTTTAGCATATCTCTTCGTGCTGAAAGGGTCTCTCGTTAGGACACTTTGTTTTCCCTCAGGGAAACTCAGTGACCCGAGGCAAAGCCTTTGGCGTAGCCATTCTAGCCTCAGGAGATCTCTTAGAATCCACAGAACACCCTGAGCCCTCTCCCTCAAGGTTCAGCCATTAGAAATTCTCCCTTTGTCTTAACACACACAGACACTGTTCATCCAAGACAGCTTTTAAAACTCTGCTGTCCCCCTCCTGGAGCAAACACCTGAACTCAGATTTCCATTTCTTGCCTGTTGGGCTGGGCTTGGAACAGCAACCGCCCAGGCATCCAACACACTGCTTTCCGGCCAGTCTCTGGCAGGGGATCACGCTGCCCACACCAGTCTTATAGAACTGCCTCATTGCCTGGCTGCACTCTGCTGTCCCACCTGTCAGTATTTGACCTGTTATTTCTGTGTGGCCTGTAAGCCAAGTTCTGACAACTCACACAGTGACTTACCCCTCTCAGACGCCTTCTGGTTTACCTGCAGTGGCCATGACCTTCTAGGGCGGTGTTTGATGGTGAGTGGGGAGAGGGGGTTTCCTAATGCTGCTTTTTTTGGTCATTATCTACTTTGACCCAGGTGCCATGCATGTTTATTAACAAAACCGATTTCTTAGCTCCAATATGAACAAGCAAACAGCAATCAAATAAACAAAAAACCTGAAAAACAAACAAAAAATCTTTAGGACAGAACCAAGCTTTCTAAATATGTAAGTTGAAGCATTACCTGTAAGTATAGACTCTTAGAGACAAAGGGGGCCTCAGCGATTACAGAGGGTGACCCAGTTTCCTTTCACAGGATTAGTTGACTAGTCCAGGGTTAGAACCTTAGTTTATATATAAGGACCCTGACTAGAGTATAAATCTTTGTTTTAATGCTTTTACAGTTTCAGCACATTCCTTCCTATTGATTGTTGAATGAAGCTTTCCTCTAGGCTATGAGCTGGTTTTTAAAGTCTTTAAAAACGTACACATCATTATTAGTAGTTTGTTTGTTTTTTTTTAATGTATTTCCTGTTAAGGGAGCTGACCCACATGCTGTGCAGCAGAATCTAGGAGGCAGAGTCTCTGAGTTAGTTTAACAACGAGTGTTCTCCCTGGAAATAGCCCAGTAGATAGAGATCAGACAAGATGGATGAGGTCCAAGGAGCGCTCATGAAGAGTATAGGCACGAGGCTTCACTTTTCGCTTGTGATTTATCTGGAGGACAAGTGGTAAATTGAGGCTAGGGATCACAAAGGTGATGAAGCAGAGTATGTGTATTGCTGGAGAGAAGAACTGAATTACGCAGGGAGGGCAGCTCAAGCCCATATAAGGAGCCCTAGGATGTTTTCCTCAATATCCCATTGATTAACAGGCAAAATAAAGAGTTTCTGAAGACTCTAAAGACCCTACCTTCTGGGGACAAGGAGATAGAATTCTGTAGAATATCAAGATCTAGACTTATTTTCTTAGTTTAAATATTTTAGTTTGTTTTGACAAGTGTATAGACCTGTGTGATTACTATTACAAACAACATGCAAAGCATTTTTATCAACCCATAAATGTTTACTCATATCCCTTTGCGGTCGGTTCCTTCTTTCCTTCCTGTCTTACTCAAAGTCAAGCACTGCTCTGATTTCTGAGTTACCTATTCTTGAATGTCATATAAATGGAATCATACAGCAATCACTCTTTTGAATATGGCTCATTTAGCTCACCATAATGTTTTTTTAAGATTCATTCATATTGTTGGGTCTCTTGGTAGTTGGAGGAACTTGCCTTTCTAATTTAAATAATTAAATTGCCATAAAAAACACATGCTTTACTATGTGACTCTTATGTATAAAACACAAAATATGCAAACCGAAGGTCACATCACGGATGAAAGTACCTATCCTTCTAAGCTTTTAAAAATAATTGGCATTTTAGGGGCGCCTGGGTGGCTCAGTTGGTTAAGCGACTGCCTTCGGCTCAGGTCGTGATCCTGGAGTCCCGGAATCGAGTCCCGCATCGGGCTCCCTGCTTGGCAGGGAGTCTGCTTCCCCCTCTGACCCTCCTCCCTCTCATGCTCTCTGTCTCTCATTCTCTCTCTCTCAAATAAATAAATAAAATATTTAAAAAAATAATAATTGGCATTTTAAAAGCCTATTGCATTTCTTACATACAGCATCCAATATATCATCTTAGAAAAATATAAGTTGGAAATGTTATTCAGGTAAGTAACACCCCAATAGAATGTAAGTTCCTTGAAAGCAGGGATTTTTTTGCTTCTGTAGATCACTGAAGTATCTCAAGGTGCTAGAATAGGGCCTGGCACATACTAAGTACCCAGTGTATATTTGTTGAACAACTGACATCGAAGAAAGGGATTTTCTGTCATTAATCTCTTTTTTATTTTCAGATTCTCAACTCTGGGGATTTTGCCACTAGCTCCTATATTTCTGTGAACATCTTGATTGCTGTGGGGTCTATCATCATGATTCTGGGTTTCCTGGGATGCTGTGGCGCCGTTAAAGAAAGCCGCTGTATGCTTCTCTTGGTGAGTTCTCCAGACAAAACACAATACCCAGCCTTCGGACTTCTGAGGATTGTCTGTCAAAAGGACTTGCCAAGATTGATGAAACTCTAACTTTCATTTAGGGGAGTTGATTATAGAAGCTAATATTTTTAGCTTAGATTAGAGGATGCCTGAGAAATTTTAGTCCTTCCTTCCTTGTTTCTTTCCGTCCTTCCTTCCTCCCTCCCTCCCTCCTTCCTTCCTTCCTTCCTTCCTTCTTCCCTTCCTCCCTCCCTTTCTCCCTTCCTTCCTTTCTTCCTCCCTTCCTTCCTTCCTCCTTTCATTCCTTCCTTCCTTCCTTCTTCCCTTCCTCCCTCCCTTTCTCTCTTTCTCCCTTTCTTCCTCCCTTCCTTCCTTCCTTCCTTCTTACTGAGTACCTGCTGTATATCAGATACTGTGCTAAAAGATACATAGACATTAAGACAATTAGAACCCATTAGGGAAGACTGACAAGCCAACTATTAGCTACAGTGTGAATGGCCCAAGAAGAGGAGGACAAGGGTAGAGGAGAGAACTTTCAAGCTGGAAGCAGAAATGAGAAAGGTGTTTGTGTGGGTGAGGGGGTGATGGGCTTTCCAGTGAGCGAGGCTGGCCATATGATGCTGGCACGTTTAGGGTATGACAAGGCCTTGGGTATGGCTGGAGTGTGACAGAGGCTGTTTTTAGTAAATGATGGGAGATGGGTCTGAGTATGGATGGCGCCAAATCATATTCCACGTTAACAAAATTGTAAGAGGGAGGTAATCAGATTTGTCGCTTAGAAAGCTTCAAGGAAGATGGATTGGGTTGGGATAACCCACAAACATTTACTTTTAACATGTGCAGTAGAAAATAATAAATGGATGTAGAAAAAAATATTAGAAAAAGATCATGACATATTTATTAGATAAAATCTAACATTAGCATTTACAGGGCTCATTTAAGCTTGTTTCTCTCATAAAATAAGTATTATTGTGTCTGTCCCTGAAAGATATTTTGTAACAGTTTGTTTATTATGAGGGAAGGTAAAGACAGAGCTTAACAGGATTTTAATAGTATCCCTAGTGGTTGCCTTTTGGTATATAAGGCCTCATTTCTAATTTGGGAGATTTAATTACTCGAGGAGCTTGTTTTAAAGAGAGAAAAACCAATTTATGGGCTGCATTCTTTAAAGTTATAATTTGGTAGGGTGGGAGGATGGGTTAGCCTGGTGATGGGTATTAAAGAGGGCACGTTCTGTATGGAGCACTGGGTGTTATGCACAAACAATGAATCATGGAACACTACATCAAAAACTAATGATGTAATGTATGGGGATTAACATAACAATCAAAAATTTTTTAAAAAGTTATAATTTGGTAGATCTGAGACAGGTTTCAGGAGTGTACATTTATAACGGGATCCCAGGTGATTCTGCTAGCCGTAGAAAACTTGTTTTGAACTCACTCTGAAGTTTGTTTTAAAGTTTGTGCGAGTTTGTGTTTGATGAAGAGAAAGAAGTAGAAAGATAATATTCAGATAATTGCATCTAAATGTTCAAACTTCCCTCCATTCCACATCACATTGATGCCTACAATCCTATCAATAAATTTTTGTTTTAACCACTTGGCTTGGTCAGTGTTTGAAGCAAATGTTTTTGACTACTAATGGCCCCCAGATTGGCTTTTTGAGGCAAAGGGTAGAATAAATGAAGAACGCGGTTATTATTCCAACTGTAATACAATCCCGACTGCAGAAAAAAGTGCTAAGCCCAAATGTCCCAAGATGTGACTGAATGCCCTGGGAATAATATGTATTCCATTTCTTTTTTTTTCTTTCAGTTTTTCATAGGCTTGCTTTTGATCCTGCTCCTGCAGGTGGCAGCAGGTATCTTAGGAGCTACTTTCAAATCTGACGTATGTACACATGATATTTGATAATTTTGGAAAAGTCTGAAAAATCAAAATACTACCTTCTGGCACGAATAATTTAACAATGCTTTTCAATTTTCAGTCTGAGCGCGTCCTGAATGAGACTCTCCATGAAAATATAAAGCTCTTAAGTGGAACAGATGAGGAGGCGCAAGCATTCCAGAAAGCCCTGATGAAATTTCAAGAAAAGGTAATTGGAACCTATAGGCCATCTGGGTAATTGGGCGTCGGTTTTATGTTTACTTAATTTTTAACAGGCGTATTCCTTAACATAAAAACATGTCTCCATTTTGCAGATTTTGACTGACTATTCTGTCACTGTGCAATAAAAGAAATCCAAGAATATTTCTAACTTTGTTTCCAGCTTCTTATAAAGTTCTGAAGCAGTTTAGAAGGACAGAGATTAAGAAGATATGTTTATGACCAATTAAGCCTCAATTGGACCAAATCAATAGTTGTTTCATATTTACCATTTAGCGGGGTAGTGTGTTTGGGGCATTTGGAAAGTCTCTCTCTTTCTCTCTGCCTCCATGTTTGCCCCCCTCTGTCATAAAAATAACTACAGGTATCATTTACTGCTACTTAGTATGTACTGGGCCTTACATTCAGTAGCTCATTTAATTTTTATGACAACTCTTTGAGATGGATCGTATTATCTTTACTATCCCTCTTTTATAGATAAGGAGGTTAGGTCTTGGAAGGGTCTGACAGCTAATGAGTAATGAGATTGGAATTTGAAACCAGTTGTCTGACTAGTTATTTTTTTATAACTGGTATACCAGCCCCTCCCTAATTTACTTATTGAAGTTGCTTCTCTGTCTTTAGGGTAAAGTCAAAACTTGGGCAGGCGTTGAAGGTATTATACTCTCTGGCTCTTACCTAGTATTTTAATATTAGTAAACACTACTCCATAAAAATAAAACAAACAAAAACAAAAACAAAACAAAACAAAACAAAAGCCCACCACTCTAGTCCAGTCAGGTTCCTCTACTCAAGATCCCTTAAACAGTTCTGTCTTCCTATCTTGGCATCATTCTCTATTGTGGAAAATACTAATACTTTTCTCTTTCTTCCCAAATACTACATGTACCTCAAGACTTGACTACAATATTACTTACTCTGTGAAACTCCTAATCACTCCTTCTTTATTCAGAATTCCCATCGTATGAACTACATGTAGCATTCAGTTCACAAGTTAGGGAAATTCTCAGAATCTTAGAGGACAGTTGGACTTTGTAGGGCCTTTAACTTGACTTCTCACTGATTGAAGTATTTTATATTTATGTTCATCCACTCTCTAAACATTGAGGAATTGAAAGTTCATCAGTTTTTGCCCATCCTATCCCATTTATATCTAAGTCTGATGATTAGTATGTTCTTTCTTAATTTGAAACAAAACCTGACTCCCTAGGATTTACATCATTTAGTCCTAGTTCTTCCTTCTGGACTTTCAGAGGAAAAAGAAAATCTACTGATGCTTCAGCACATTGCCACTTTTACTTTGACAGTGGCTATCGTATGACTTCTAAAAGCTTTGCTTTTTAAGTTGAAACATCCTTAGTTTCTTGAACTATTTATCAGATGACTTTTTTTTTTTTCCAGAGCATTCCCAGTTCCTGTTTGAATAGACTCCAGCTTGTAAAAATTCTGCTTAAAGCATCATTTCCAAGAGCTGAAACCTGATAGGAGTCAGTCTCTGTTTCACTTCCTCTGTGGTGTGCTTTTCCCAGCTTCCCCAATAGCTGCATTTCTTGATCCTCTCCCCTCTAGCATCCTACTCTGGAGCCCAGATCAATCGAGGTTTAAAGCAGGAAGAATTTAAGCAACTCAATTCTTCCCCTGGGTGGGACTGAGCATCCTTGATCCTCCCTGGTGGTTGACCTAAGACAAAATGTACTATAGGTGACCACTGGATCTCTGGACTGAGTCCTGAATCACACTTGCTGCACATTGTCCCTGATATCCAAGGTCTCAGTACCAACCACGGAGTTCTAAATGTTGTTTATTGTAGCACAGTTCTGAATTACTTCCATTCTTGTACACTAATCCTATGCCTGAAGCTTCCTATGTTCATAGAACTACAGTTCTTTTTTAATGTCCATTTTGAGTTCCTTCCTTCCTTCCTGCTTTACTTCCTTCCCTCCCTCCATCCCTCTCTCCCTCCCTTGCTTTCTCCCTCTCTCCCTCTCTCTCTTTCTCTCTTCTTCTCTTCCTTTCTTTCTTCCAATGCATGGGGTCAGAGTGGGAGTGACAGGTGGGTAGGGTGCTGGGCTCATTTCTACAGAGCTGAACCATGTGCAGTGAGAAAGCATCCCGTCGTATTACATCCGCTCCTGATGATCCGCTTTGTGCATCCCCCTCCCTCCGTCCCTCCCTTCTTCCTCTCTCCACCAGGGCTTTTCCTTTTTAGTAATGCTTTTTTTTGGAAAAAGAATCCTACACCAAACTCTGGCTGGATGACTTGGGGCCCCACCATACATGGATAGAAGTTGTAGATACAAAGTGGTTTTCTCTTTGGATTTCAGAGAATTCCTCCCATGAATCCTCTGCTAACATACTAATGGAATGTGCTCCTCTTGGATTCTTGGTGATGACTCTTTGTCTAGAGGTTGTTGTATTATTCACTGCACAGTGCCTTGTTCATCCAGCTGTGATAACACTTTCAAGAAATCCTGACCAACTTCTTCCTCGACTTCTCTCACATCTGATCCGGTGACCAGATATCATACCAACTTTAGCCTTTCTACCTCCTACCATGTCTTCTGTTTCTAGGCCTCCCTAAGGAATCCTGAGGTATACTGGGTGTCAGATATGGACTGATCTGTGAGTGCATATAATGGGACTTTAAAAAAAATCCTGCTCTCTATATCAATTAATATTATTCAAGATTATTTAGTCAGAAAGCATGAGCAATTAATCATGTCTACCATGGAAACAGGAAAGGAAGTTATTTCAAGATTGCCCTCTTTGCTCATATTGATTGACTTTGGGGCCAAATGAAATCTTTCACTCTTTGTCATATGAATGTCTGCTGAGTCATGTATTTGTATAATTAAGGCTTTGAGCCGAAGTGCAAGACTTTATATCTGCTTCCACTGAACTTGTTGGTTTGAGTCCATTGTTTGAACTAACTTTGGAACTTGATTCCATTCCCCAAAGCATTAATCATCACTGCCAGCTCTGTATCAACTACAGAGTTGAAAAGGTACTTTCCAAATACTTATCTGAATTATTCATATCAGTGTTGAACAGAGCATAATGGAAATGGCAACAACCACCACAAAATAACAGCAACAATAGCTAACACATACTGAGTACTTTCTACAAGCCAGGCACTGGGCTAAGCACTTCATATCTTCACAAGAATTTTCCCATTTTTTTTCTTTACAACAAATCTACAACTTACATATACTGTGAGCAACTACTATTATCTGCATTTTACAGATGAAGAAACTGTGGCACAGAGAGGTTAAGTAATGGGGGTAATGTGGTCACCCAGCCAGTAAGTGGAAGTTTTTTCAATATCCTGGCATTATAATGCATCTGAGCCTAGAAAACCATGTAGTCTTTGTTCTATTTTCTCCAGCAATTTTTTTCTACCTTTTCTTCATGAAGAGTTGTCTTTCTAATAGATTAAATAGAACAAGATGAGGGACAGTTACTTCTTTCTTTCATCTAATCATATGGTGTTCCATATACCCTGAATCATGATGTTTATTGCTTCCTTGTTTTTCCTTCCCAAAACATGACCATAGATTCCTTAAGTGTTTCCCCACATTTCAGTATATTCTGGGCCTTCCTTGACATTATTTTAAGAGTTTCATCCTTCATTTGCATCCCTCCCCCATTTTGCTGATGTCCATGTAAAATTCAGCTTTACGGGAGGCTCACTAATAGGCATCTTCTTTGGCCTTTGAGAGACCTCTCACTCTTTTCCTCCTCTCCTCCAAAAATGATCAAAGATCATGAGATGGAAATTTCATCTTTTAAAACCTCTCCTCTCTTTTGAACAAAAGTTCTTTAAAGAGAACTTGATTTTCTCATGAACTCTTTGGAAACTTCTTTCCCCAAATCTAGGATACATAGATCTGATTCATCCCCTCTCTTTTATCATTTAAAACTAGGTAAATTTTTCATCTTTTCTCCAACATCCTCAGACTTGTGCATCTGCAATCCTATTTTTCCTTCATTAATATTAAGACCAAAATGGAAGATTCCTTCATTTTTGCTTCTACATCCAGAGAAGTTGGTGAGGTGATTTACATGACATTTTAGTATAGGAAACATCTTAATAATGGTTCCAGAAAAATAGGATTCAATGTATTGACAATGTTTTTTTTATCTTCTTTGGTGATTGTTTTTTTATATCTACTTTTCATTAAACAGTTTAAATGCTGTGGTTTGGTCAATGGAGCTGCTGACTGGGGAAATAATTTTCAAAACAATTATATGTCATGTGAATGTCCAGGTCCGTCAGAGTCTTCTTGTGTGACGTATGAAGGCAAATATGTTTACCAACAGGTGAGAACAAATCAAATTTGACACAGTAAATAGTTCTGTTAATTTTTTTCCACAATGAGTCTTTACAAAAAAAATTAAATTGCAAGCAATTACAATGGGAATAATGATATAAACGTCCCAGGAATTTCCCCCCGCCAAAAAAATTTAAAGATAAAAGCAGATATAAAAAAGTGAAAGTATTTCATTTTTTTCTATGAGTCTGATATCATTTAAAGTCAACATTAATAGATCAAAGAAATCCACTGCAAGGAGAAGGAAAGTACAAGCTAAGTGATGAAAGTTATCTCATCCTCATTAATAATGATTAATGGCTTTAATCATTATTCTTCTCTATTTTTTCTATTTTAACATAAATCCTAGAAATCTATATTTTCACTTTAGTTTGCAAAATAAAGATTTCTTTTTCTTATCAAAGGTTCCTTTTCTCAAGTAATTGTGTAGGTATAAAGACTTGACCTTTAGGGATTTGGCTCTGGATGTTAAGTGTATCAATCAACTTGCCTAATTATTGCTCCAATTGAGAAGTTGCCTCAGACATTTAAAGTCAATTGAAAAAGCTGGGTTTGTCTTTTATGTACTGTAGATGTCATATTTATGTCACTTGTAGATGTCAATATGTGAATGTTATATTTCTTGTTATTGCTTAATTCATCAAATATGACTGACCACCTCCTATGGGCCAGGCCTTTTACCAGCCACTGGAAATCCATTCCTGACAGGCACAAAGTCTGCACTCATGGAGCTGTTGCTCAAATAATGAAAAGAGAAAGAAAACGAGGCAACTTCATTTCAAGGAATTATTGGTATTTCTTAGATAGGGACAAGGTATTACGGGACCCTATCTAACACAGTCTTCAGGGTTCACGGATTTAATATCTGTCCCTTACCACAGGGCTTTACATAAATTGTTCCTTCTGCTTGGGAGGAATGCATAGGAAAATGATAATTGATATTAATGTTTCATTTATTTGCTGTTATTCTTCAGTGCTCACTATGTATCAGACAGGCCCTTGCTAAAATCACACATACTTCTGGACCCTCCAAGAGATTATAATCTAGTTGAGAGAAAGATGCGTAAAAGCTATTATATGTCAATGAACTAATTTCTGTAATACCTGAAGATTATTTTCATTTTGACATTGGTGTAGAATTGGCTATTGAGGTTAATTATATAGTAGGAAGTAGAAAGTATCTTGGGGGATATCTCTCTCCCGCTGGCTGTCACATTCCTTTTGCTAATCTCACCAAAAATCAGGAGACTCTGTTCTAAAGGGGAATTGCTGTTACTAGTACTTAACATAATTCACGGGGAGAAGTTATCCCAACCAGACTACAGAGCAACCATGTTTTTTATTGTCAAAGTAGTATCATTAAACAGTTTCATTCTTACTTTTTATATTCCTTCCGACCTAGTTTAGAGATGTGATATCTGCGAGGAAAGAGGGGAAATAAATATGGTGTAAATGAATGCAGTTACCACTTAGGATGATGAGGACATTAGTAAATTCAGTTGCAGATTGTTATCTGTTGCCTGTTAAAGATTCCAATTTGAAGATGTTTTTCCGCAGGATAGATTTTTTTATCCTAAAGAGTAATAGACATTCCCTCCAAATTCACACATAATTCAGCAGAAGATAGGCTGAGAGCTGCACCAGGTTCCCAAAAAGAGGGTCATAAATTCATAAACGACATCCATCTGCCTTCTGTCATTTGCAAGAGGTCTGGAAAAATAAGAAATCTGGAATGGCCATAATTCACATTTCTTTCCACCCCCACCCTTTTGCCAAGATAACCTGGTTATCTGCAGGGGACAGGGGGAGAAAACTCCTCAAATATAATGAATGTGACTCAGTAGATAAGATCATTAATCTCATGGTTAACCCTAAATGACATAATAATTTACTCTAATATTTACCACTTTGGATCAGATGTGAATGGAGAAACCCATTACATTCAAGAATGAGAGGGAAAAGACTGTTTTACTCAGCCTTATGGAGAACTTTTATTTTATTAACCATAGCAATATTTTGTTAGCCCTCTGTGCATGTAAGACTATCACAGGGATGATATATTTTCTGGCAATACAGATAATACCACTATTACATTGTGTAGTATTTTTCCATTTTGAAAATTATCCATATAATTTACAATTGTTAGAATTTCTAGGTCTGGCCTGAAATGTTATAAGCTTGAAATTGCATGCTAGTTTGACTATATTTCAACAAATGTGGCAGAGAGGCTACTTTCTAAATTCTCGTTTTTATCTGAAGTAAAGACAAAATAGTGGACATAATAATTTTTTCCTTTTTAAAGTAAAAATAACCCTGATACAAATTATTAGGGGATTTTTTTTAAAAAACCTTGTTTTAAAGATGAAAATTTGTGCTACAATTAGCTGAAACCCCAACCAGGGAACTCTTTGCTGCAGATTACAAGCCTAAACATACACAAAGTGATAATAGCTCTAAAATGAATAATTGAAAGTTAGGATAAAATTATTACTTATACCTAAAGATCCCTAGATTTAGCAATGAGATAGTTGAAGCAAAATTTTACTTCTTGGTGCTTTCTAACATATGAACAAGCCACAGTTAACAACCTTTTGGAGCAGGGTGGAGTGTCACATGGTGGAATGGCAGAGTGGGATAAGCCAATTCCTTTTTGTTGACTGTGTTCCTCTGTAGCAATATAAAAAGTCAACCCAAAGTGTGTGTGGGGGGGAAATCTTAATTAAAATAAGGTCAAAATTTTGATTAAATGTAACTTTTTATGTTTTGTTTTGTTTTTTAACAGCCATGCATTTCTTTCATAAAAGAAATAGTTGCGAAACATTCTCTCATAGTTATTGGAATAGCATTTGGACTGGTGGTTATTGAGGTACAGTATAACCTTGCATTGTTGACTCTTCATTCATTCCCTTGTTTCTTCATTAATTAATTCCAACAAATATTTATAGTAAGCCAAATATAAACAAGGTGCTTGAGAAAAACACTGGGTGCCAACTGCCCACAGTCTAGCATCTTTCTCTAGCAGTCTTCGGTCTGGGGAGAGGATTATAATCTATCAATTCAGCAGGGCTGAAACCATTATTTATGAATAATCTCTCCACTGGGAAACAAAAATTGAATTAACTTCCACAGTTCTTAGTCCCAGATATCCTTTTCCTGTTGAAAACTAGCCCAAGAGTTAAAGTTTCCTGAAGTTAGAAGAAAAAGTACCAAACAAAACCAAAACATGAGCTTTACAATTTCTTATCTCTCTTCCCGATTTTGAAGCAGAAAATAAAAATTCAACTCAAGAGTGTGGGGAGCTCTTTTCCTGCTGTTCCGTCTAGAGAAATCTAGCAATTTTTAAAAACTAGAGACATGTGCCTTAAAGACTATGGGCTCACTTGAAGAAGTTTTAGAGGAAATTTGAGATTTATATATTTACTCTCATCATTTTGATTATTGGTGTTGAAAAAAGTCCCGTATAGGATTTTTATCTTGATGGATTTTCTTGACATGACTTTTTTAAGAACCTGAAGATGCTTTCTACATGGCCTAAAATTCTTTGCTAAAAAGATGAAATAAAACTATTTCAGAGAAGCATTTTTGGAATCATTCCAGATCTTGGCTAATTTAGATATCAAGTGAGTCAATTCACTCTTGATCCCCTGTCAGGACATTGGCAAGAATCCTAATGACGTGTAAGGTGCTTTCCTGCTTTTTACCCCTGAGGGCAGGTTAGGTCAGATGAGTTAACTTCTGCTTCACTCTCATAGATTGCTATACAGTGTCCTCCCTGGGATTTCTGGTAGCTTTCTACCTCTTACTTGTGCTACTTTACCGAACAGAGAGGAATTTTAGCTGGGATTGAAGCAATTTAGTGTTCTAAGTGGACTTTTAGGTTACTAGTAGAGTTTGAACAGCAAGTTGGGCTGTTGAGTATGACTTCCTTGCAGTCCACATTAATAGGTCTAAGTACGACACATTCTGTGTCAGTAGATATGACTAACTTTCTTTTTGTCTGATATATGATGGACGTCAAATGGCGCTATGCACAAGGTCTGTTTCTCTTTTGATTCTGCCTTTTGTAAAATGTCCTTTGCTGCTTTGCCTTGTATTTTGGGTTCATGCAAGTTTAGAAATAATGAGCTAATGGTTGTAGAGATGAGTAAGGAATCACACACAGATGTACTCAGACATTTATAAGCATAAAACACATGTACGTATATGTTGGTGGATATACTTTAAGTGACTGATTGAAAGATCAGGCTTTGAATGAGGTGTTCATTGTAAGTGTCAATAGAAGTGTCAAATCCATGTTAGACTTGAATTCAGACAATTGACTATGACTGGCTATAAACCACTGATGCTTTTAAGAAACTTCTTGGAAGCAAATCTGGAGAAAATAAGGACATAAGCAACTGGGAAGATCAATGTCTCTCATACCATAGCCAAAGGCATTGCCAAGAATCTAAGTACATCTAATGGAAAATAAGATTACAAGAGGAATAGCATTTCAGTATTTTGTGAAATTGGTATATTCCATGTGTTTGATACATATTTAGATATTTTACTGGTTGTTCTAAAGACATATATAGGAAAAGACCTTAGTAGAAAACTTCCATGGAGTAATTTATAGTAATTTATATGGAATTTATACAGTAGTATATAGCAAAGAGTTGGTTCAAAGAACTGTTTGCCATTTTGTGTTGTTCACTCCCTCAATCTAAACCTGCCTTCCCTCTAGGATTTGAAGAGAAAAAAATCATTTTATATTCCCTCTCTTTTAATTCAAAAAGGAGCTTTGAAAATATCCAATCTATAAAACTATATCCAAAAAATGTGCATTAGTCTGTCTTATAGGCATTAATACTAGTTGCCTAACAGGCCTTTATCCATTGTTTCCCAAATTCAAATTCAAGAAAACACAAATATACATAGAGAGAAAAATCCCTCTAATAACTATTTTTGAGAAGGAAATAGAAAGAAATATCTTCCTGCAGAAAATATATTCAAACTATTTCCATAGACAAATATCACACACACAAAAAATCACCCTCTGACATTTAGACCTCTGATGATAATCTGCTTAGGCCCAGGCTGGGCCAATAGTTATTTTCAAGGCTCTGTTAAGACCACGTCCCTGAGGGATTTTTCTCGGATAGGATGTCAGGCATCAATGCAAAATGCTTTATTTTGTAAGAAAATTTTATCTCTAGGCACTGCAATTCTCATTATTCAGCATTAAATAACCAGACTATCGTATGTCTCCTTATTTGACTACACAACTTAACAGCACAAAAAATGAGCAGCCCTTCCACTCCTCATTTTAATTGCGGGGGGAAAAAAAGACATTGACAATGATCGTCATCACTGTGTAAGATAAACATTATCTTGACAGGAGGTCCTAGGAACAGAGAGAGAGAGAGGGAAATGAGAATTTTATAACATTTTTTGGACTGCCTCAGAATACGGAAACTCATGCACACTACTTAGCACGTTTATCCCGAGTCTTAGCATACATCACTATGTGATGAATCTCTTTTAATTATTTTGGTTTTTATGAACAGTGGTAAATTATCTTTTCCAATGCAAGAAAGTGTGATATTAACTGTCTACTCTGCTGATGAATGGTGGACTTCTATTTCAAGGATGTGACAGTGAACGACAATAGAGAGTTGCCTTATCCCAATATTTTGGCCATTTTCTTTCTTTCTTTAATTAATAATTAATTAATTTATTTATTGCCCATTTTCTTTCCTCTTTCCTGATACTTGTCTCCCAGACTGAAGGCTTGGGACCAAGGCAAAAAAAAAAAGAAAAAGAAAAAAAAAGAAATTTCAGGGCTTTTCCAGGTCATTCTAAAAGAACATTATGGATGAAACTTGTTATTTTTGCAGAGAATTGGTATCTACTGTTTTATTTTTAAGAAGGAATAAATATTGGGCAGCAGTTCTAGTTTGAAATGCATTTCCAGGAAAGAATTAGTAAGCAGGATGCCTCAGTACAGTAGGAACACTCAGGATGACTCAGCATAAATGGCACCTCACTCCCTTCCTGCCTCTGGTGGGGAGGAAACTTTCCATCTGTAATACACACGGGTCCTTTCCATCATTTCTGCATCGAAGCCACAGCAGGGCCAGGCACTGACTGCAGAGTCAAGGAGGGCACGTTTTGGGGCCCCTCATTCTTGGGAGAGCCATTTAACGAGATGGAAATTATGCCCCAGGTTTTCAGCTGTGCTTTTTCACTTCAAAGGAAATTCCTGAATTAAGCTATTCCCCATAGATTTAGAAGCATTTTAAGAAAAAAAAGTGACTTTCTTCATTCCTCTTGGCAATGCCTAAAAATACGGCAGGAGAAATTCTAGACTCCTTGATTTTATGCACATGATCTAAACCAGATGATCATATAACCCTTCCATGGAAGCAGTAGGTATATTTAGCCCCCAGAGGCCTGAGTTCTCCAGAGCTCCAGGGTAGATGCCCCACAGAAGGGTGTGTGTTCGAGAAGGATGGGGTGCTCTGGGGGCAGCCAGTACTGCCCAAACAGAGCCAGTTAGAAGTGGATTGGCTAGCTAAAAACTCTGATTAAAACACAAAGATACTCAGAGAGCTTTCCCAATGCTCTTTTGTCCCACTGGAGGCTCCAGTTTCCCAAGCAGAGAGATGACTTAGATAAATAAGATTAGAACTGTCAGGAGCCAGAATCTTTTCATGTGTAATGTTCTTTCTGTCTATTTATAATGTCTCCAGCATTTTAAATTCCATGTTAATCTTGTTACTTTATTTTCTAGGTACTTGGTCTGGTATTTTCTATGGTCCTGTACTGCCAGATTGGGAGCAAATGAGTCTGTGGATGTGCCGAGCTATCATCCATCAAGCCCCTTTAACATTTTGCTTTGACTTTGTAACTTTGAATATACAAGTGCTGTACACATTAGGAGCGGCTGTCTTATTAAAATGTTTCATTTAGATATATCACAGGTATCTTCCAGACATACTGAACATATTTAAGATGTGAGTGACACAAGGAAAATGATATGAATGTGATTTTTACTTAAGATAAAAATAACCTTGTTTATGCTGGTGTATTTCCGTGTCTGATCATTGTGTTCAGGTGGTACTGTGCTGAAAACATTCATCTGGAGCCACCCAGTGGATTAATCGTCATTGTTAAGTGACAGATAGTGCCATAGTTAGTTAAAGCAGTGGATCTGGGCTTTTCAGAAGCAACACTCTCTTTTGTGTGGTGTATCAGCCATTGGTGGTAACATTAAGTTGAACCTCAAGTTGAAAAAGTTGAGAGTGGCCCAGCTGAAAGAGTCAGCATCTCTTTTCTATTTGGGCTACTGTTTACTAATGGTATCTCTTTTTTCTCCTAGCTATTGAGGCAGGGGTGGGGCAAGAAGATCTGAGTGCTGTCTTTTAGTCTTTGAATCTCTGGTACCTCTTTGGATCTTTCTCTGGGACATGGATATAAGTGCTTTTATCTTTCTAGTTCTTACAGGCATTTTTACATTTTACTTTTTATTTAGGTATAATATACACACAATGAAGTGAACAAATCTTTTTTTTTTTTTTTAAAGATTTTATTTGTTTATTTGACAGAGAGAGACACAGCGAGAGAGGGAACACAAGCAGGGGGAGTGGGAGAGGGAGAAGCAGGCTTCTCGCGGAGCAGGGAGCCCGATGCGGGGCTCGATCCTAGGATCCTGGGATCATGACCCGAGCTGAAGGCAGACGCTTAACGACTGAGCCACCCAGGCGCCCCAAGTGAACAAATCTTAAGACTCCAGCCGTGCAAGCACTTTCCAGATCAAGAGATAGAACATTTTCAGCACACCAGAATGCCCCTTCATTCTGACGTGCAGGAGCTGGCTCACACCAGCTCTCCAGGGCAGATTGTATATATAACATATGCTCAGTGACATCACGTTGGTAGCTTGAAATCCACCGTGGTGGGAGGATTGATACCATGGAAATTGGAAAATGCTGTAAAATCAGGATTTTTTTTTTCTTTTTTTTTGAGAGTTTGTTGGTAATCATTTACCAGTATATCACTGCTCTCGGCAAATACCTCCCCAAAGGTAACCACTCTTCTGATTTCTGTGGCCATAGATTCATTTTGCCTATTCCTGAGCTTTCTATAAATGAAATAGTAAAGTAAGTAGGTACTCCTTTTACTCAACATTTTGTTTGTGAGATTCGTCTATATTATTGTATGCAACTCTAGTTTATTCTCGTTGCTCTGTAATATTCCATCGTATATGAATATAATTACAATGTATTTACCCACTCTCCTCTTGATGGGTGTTGGGTTTGCTTCCAGTTTGGTGCTAGTATGAATAAAGTTGCTGTAAACATTCTTTTATATCTTTTGGTGCTTATAGGTACTGATTTCTGGATAGGTATACAGGGGTAGAATAGCTTTGTATTTGTATATTTAGATTTAATAGGTTCTGTCCAAGAAATTTTCTGAAGCAGTTGTGCTTATCCATACTCATACTAGACAAGTAAGGTAGACTTAATCTCCTCTTCTGAGGAGGAGGAAGGGAAAGAAAGGCAGTCATTATCAAATGGATCAGAGTGGGGAAGGAGTGGGAAACGGGCGGCAGGGGGTGCATGGTGGGCTGGGTTGGGCAACCTAATTCTGTGCTCCCCTGTGGCTGATAAAGATAACTATCCTTTTCTGAGCACCTGTCATCACCTGAGAACTATAGCAGAAACTGTACTTTTATTGTCATATTTCTTCTTAACCACATGCTTATGAACTAGATACTATTATCCTCATTTGGCAGGGGAGAAAATAGAGACGTCTGTGAAGTTAGGTAACATGCCTAGAGTAAAGCCATTAGTGATCGGCAGAACTGGGATCCCAACCTTGACAGTTGCCTTCCAAACCTCCCAAACAATTGCCTCCCAAATGGATCATGCTCTATTTGGCTTTCCCATATGTCTATTAATGTACTTTCCCATATGTCTATTAATGTACTTTTATTTTAATCACCTGTTCATGTGTTTGTCTCTGTTAGTATACTGCAACTTTTTGAGGGCATTGATTGTTTCTTATTTTGTCTTTATGTCCCCTGTACCTATCACAGTGCTTACCACACAATAGGTGCTCAGTAAATTATAGCTAAAACTAATACTTAGATTTATTGAGAGCATGCTGTGTGCCTAAAAATAATCAAATCACCTTGCATAGAGTAATTCATTTAATCCAGAACAACCCTCGTAGGTTAGTACTATTGTTTGGCCCACTTTACAGACAAGGAAACCAGAGATGAATGGGCTTAACTAACTTTTCTTAGATCGTGCAGCCAGCAACGGCAAGAGTTGTGATTCAGGGCGCCTGGGTGGCTCAGTTGGTTAAGCGACTACCTTCGGCTCAGGTCATGATCCTGGAGTCCCGGGATCGAGTCCCGCATGGGGCTCCCTGCTCGGCAGGGAGTCTGCTTCTCCCTCTGACCCTCTTCCCTCTCATGCTGTCTCTCATTCTCTCTTTCTCAAATAAATAAATAAAATCTTAAAAAAAAAAAAAAAGAGTTGTGATTCAGTCTAAGTGACTCGAAACCTGGGCTCCTTATGTAATGTCATTTTGCCCAGTGTTGGGAGAAATAGATAAGGAAATGAATATGGAAGTGCCTTTTGCACAGTGTCAGGCACATATTAGGATATTTTATGGTAAACATTTTTTTTATGGTATCAGTGATATAAAGAGCTGTGTCAGGGTAAGCAGGAAAGCATAAAACTCTCTTAGCTATTTCAAACAATGGAAATACAACGCAGGGAATTGCTGTATTAGTCAGCCAGGGCCGCCGTAACAAAATACAACAGACTCAGTGGCTTAAACAATGAATATTAGAGAGAGAGAGAGAGAACTCTCCACTGTCTTCTTTCATTAAAACACTAATGCTAGCAGATCAGGGCTCCACCCTTCTGACCTAATTTAACCTTAATTACTTCCAAATAGAGCCACACTCAGGGTTAGGGCTCAAACATATGAATTGTGGAGGGGGAGGGACGTGGGGTGTGTGTGTGCAAAATTCAGTCCATACCAATTGCTTACACAGATGAAGGAAGAAATAAGCAGCCAAATGGGAAGGCAAGGTAAACCAGAGATTAGCAACTGTGGGGAGTCACTACCACCTTTAGAACTGGAGGGCCAGAGATGGTGTTACCAGATGCCGGGATCCAGAACCACCTGGCAGAAGATGGAACCATGGCAGGGACCACAGAGGAAGGGCTGGTTAGCAAGAGTCGGAGCCACGGAGGTGACTCAGCAGCTATCATCACAACAGAGAAAGGGAGAAGTGCCCTGGATTCTTTCCTCTGGCCCGCTCTTTTGCCAGTACCTCCCGTTGGCTGACCTCATCTAGAAACCCAAGAACAAGGGAGCCTGGGAAATGTAGTTTCCTCTGATACAAAGCCAAGCTAAGAATGTCAAGGACTGGATTGAGCAGATGGAGAAGACTGTCATAGCAACTGGACATTTAGAGAGCAAGCACAAGAGGCCGAACTTTTTGATTAGAGGGTAGTACAATTGTGCAAAGTATAACTGACATTAAAATTTTCATGAGAAATGGTACAGAATTTCCTGATTTCTTTCTGTTTTGATCAAAGTTCAAAGCATTTTAAGGATAGGGAGGACTTCAGAGCAGTTGTTCCTTACTGGGGGCCATCTGTCCCTCAGGGATTATGTGGCAATGTCTGAAAACAGTTTGAGTTGTCACAACAGGTGGAGAAGGGGAACGTTACTGGCATCTAGTGGGCAGGGGCCCGGGTTGCTGCTAAATATCCCATAATGCACAGGAATGTGCCCCATAACAAAGAATTATCAGTCCGAACTCCCCACAGTGCTGGAATTGATTGAGAAAAACTGCTTTAGAATCACATCTGAATAACAAAATATCCTCTTTCCAGGGGACAGTAAAGTGCGTGTTATCATGGAAAGTGAACTGGAGTGGAGTCAGGAGTCATCCTAGACCAGGCTCCAATAGGTTGCTGGCTTTGGGATTTTTGCAAATCACTTAACTTGAAGTTTCCTCCGTTGCAATTAAGAAATTTTATCTAGAAGAAGATATTTATCTGCTTGTGATAGTTCATCAGAGTTTTAATTTTGGTCTTTGGTACTGAAGGTGATTATGAGGGAAACTTTTATTCTCTTATAGTATATTAAAATTAGTTTTAAGAATAAGCTCATACTTTACCTTCATTCCTCCCAGAACAAACCACCATATTCAAAGACATATTAAATTATTTAACAAACATAAAAGAATAAAATAAAAGATAACTGTCATCAAACTGATTATTCAATGTAGATGGAAATGTTTCTTCCAGTTAAGAGAAATGTAGGAATTATGTTCGTTATGCTTAAGACTCTACTGTTGCACTTATTTAGATACAGGTAATTATATTAGATTTTGGCAGATGCTTCCCAAATCTGTCCATTTCTCTGCTTCCCATTGCCACCATCCTATGTGATCTTTCTTACTGCCTCCTGAAGTAGAAACAAGTAATGGTTTACTCAACATCCTTTGTTTCTTTGTCTACCTTACTGGTATATCTTGATTTTGTTGGTGTATAATGAACCCAACTAAAATATTTTGTTTCCCATCACCTACTATAGTGAAACTCCTCTTTCACACACCTAGCAAAGACACAAACTAAGAACACACATAATTAGTGTTTCTCATTTTCCGTGGTAGCAGCCTGATCCCATTTTTAATTATTCTTACAATAATGTAAGAGCATCTTTCAAGAGACTGAATTTACTAGACCAGACTTAGAGCATTAAAGTAGGATTTTATCATTTTGATAAAAGAGATACTGTCTCTCTAGTGCCTATAATCTAAATTGACCAAGAGTCACATAATTTGAACTGTGAACAGTTGGACAAGTGTAACAGGATGACTGTCTTGGGTGATAATGCAAGTCTTTCCCAAACACTTTTCCTTAAGAGCTAGCTCTCTACTAGATAAACACAGCCAGCTGGCAAAGGTGGGATATTGTTCCAGATCGTCTCAAGGTCTGTTTCTGGACTCTTCGTTTGGTTCTGTCCTTGGACTGATACCATAACTGTTGAATGTTATAAGCCTTGATATAAAATAGAATAAGCTCTCTTACTTTGTTGTTCTTCTTAAATGTTGTGGTTATTCTTTGCCCTTGCATTTCTGTAGAAATTTTAGAATCAGCTTGCCAATTTACACACACACACACACACACACAGAGACCTACTAGAATTTTCATTGAGATTGTTCTGAATTTATAACTTAGTTTAGGGAGAATTGACATATTTATAATATTAAGTCTCCCCATTCGGTATAGCTATCCACTTATTTAGATTTTCTTTAATTTCTCTTAATAATGTTTTAGAATTTTTCTGTTAGAAACTATTCAATTATTTAAATTAAAAGTAATGTTAGCAAAGTTGTTGGATTTAGGGTCGAGACACACAAAATTGTATCTCTGTATAACAATGATAAAAATTACACATTGGGAAATTTTTAAGAAGGTATAATTTATAAAAGAATCATGAAATGTCAAATACGTAGGAATAAATCTAATAAATAATTGGAAGACTTCTAACAGAAAATTCATAAAACATTATTAAAAGAAATTAATGTATATAGAAATATAATTTTTGTGCATTGATCTTCAATCCAATAACCTTGCTAAACTTATTAATTAATTTTAATAATTTACCTGTAGATTATTTTATTTAAGGATTTTCTATGTATACCACCATGTCATTGGCTTATAATATACAGCTTTGTTTGTTTGTTTCTTTCTTTCTCTTTCTCTTTTTCTTTCTTTCTTTTTTTTCAGTATTTACACATTTTTATTCCCTTTTTAAAAATTTTATTACATTGACTAAACCTCCAGTGGAATGTTAAATAGAAGTGGTATCTTGCATGGGTGTGCAATGTAGATACATAGGCTTTTTACACATTCTAGAATTAAGGTATAATTCTGCTGGTTTTGTAATTAACCAAAATTATGCTAAAATTCAGCATAGCCCTACGGACTTATGTAAAGAAAAACCATTTTAAGTAACATTCTTGATCAGATGGCTCATAAGAAAAAACAAAGAGGATGGTTTGAAAGAACAAAGAAATTTGGAGGAAGAGCTTGGATGGAGGAAAATAGGAACTAACAACATTGGAGTAGCAACAGGGGCCAGCTCCCCAGACAACTATTTTTCCCCAAGGAAGATGGTAGTGGGCATTGGACTAGAGAGAAACACATGATCCTAGACACATTTATATTTTATATTAGCCGCATCCACATTTGTCATTACATGAGCATTCAACCACTTGCTAAGCAGCTTGAGTAAGAACATGACTTCCAAGTAAAAAGAATCAGGGTTTAAACTCCAGCTCCACCATTGTGTAACCACAGGCCATTTGCTTCATCCCTTGAAGCTCAGGTTCTCGCCTGTAAACTGGGGATAATGATTCATACTTATTGGGATCTTCATGAAGACGAAATGAGGTAATACATGTGTGTCATTGGTTATATAAAAATGTACAATAGATGTTAGTTTTCTGCCCCTTTCTTTTGGTTTAAATTCTTTTTTCTGTTGTGTTTCATACTATTTTCTACATCTTAAGCTATATTTTTTTATCTTGGTCTTTCTCTCTTTACTGTCTCATCACCACCCCCAAACGTCCACACTATTCAGGCACATAGGACCCTTGAGGAGGAAGTGATAAGGTGGAAAGCAGAATAATCTGCCATGCTTCTAGCTTTTGCATTCAAAAGCTTAATATTTTAAGGCAGACGGGTTATATTCATGAGTTCTGGGCCTCTTTGCCTTCAGATGTGTTTTGCATTTCTTCACAGTGTTTAAAACGTTTTTAATAGCTCCTAGCAGTTAAAAGTTGGGACACTTACCATAAAACTCTGGAAGATCTGCCACCGCTGGATCTGCAATTCCAAATCTGGAATTTGCTAGAACACTACAGTGCCTGCCCATTGAGACGAGCTGCTTGAGCTCCAGTTTGGCAGAGCCACCATGGGCCTGCTTCATTCATCTACATACCCTGTCAGCTGTTGTAAGCAGTCAAGTTTGTGTGTCCTACCTGGGGACATTTTATGTATTTGGAGTATAGGCAAGTATTTGGGAGAAGCAAGGGGGAGAGATTGGGGCACTGTTGACCCCTCCCCATCTTAGAAGAGGTGTCTCCCAGAACCCAACTGAAGGCAAGAGAGAATGAGAGGAGAAATATATGAGTGTGACTGTGTGTGACTCTGTGTGTACGTGTGTGTGTGAACCTAAGTAAGACTTGGCTAAGCGTCTGGGGAGGCAACAAGCCCTCAGAGAAGAAATGGCAACATGGTGTATGTAGTAGGCATATAAATGTTCCGAACAGTCTCATGACCAATTTTGGGACCAAAGTAATGGGAAAAATCTTGTCCTCTACCTCAGGTATGGATTGTCTCTAAAGGGGCCATGAGAACTGAAACAAGGTCTTTCTCATGGTGTTCTGTGTGCAGTTCTGGGGCCTGGTGAGCTATCATCAGATGGCTCCTCCAACATCCTCATGATATGCTGGCACTGAGGCTTCCAGAAACACGCTTAGATTAAGTTTCTACCTCTATACACTCACCAAATCTCTTTCTATACTCCTCCTCACAGCAGGCACTTAAGTAGAATTTGGTTACATTTCTTTCTATTCATTTCTATGAATTGAAAGGACTGACTTCTACTCTTCTTGACCTCTTTGCCCCCAGGTCACCACAACTTTCTTGAAATCTTGTCTTGTAGCTTCCACAATCCTACTGTTGCTGTTTCTCCCTCACTCTATCCTTCTGCTTCCAACTCCCTCATCATTCCTCTAATGGACACAGTCAGACACTCATTGCATGGGCTGCTCTTTCTATGTCTGTTCTATATCTTATTACTTATTGTCTTTCTTCTGGACACCTCTTTCATTTGGGACTTTCCCAGGTTTCTAGTCTTATTCTTCTTTTCATTCCACTCCCTTCCTTGCTAATGGTAACTATTTCCACAATTCCTAGCAGACTCCCAGGACTTCAAGATCCATAGCCTCATCAGGACTGCTCCCTGAGCCCCTGAGTTGAAATTTTTAGGTGCTAAATAGAGATGGTTTAGACAAAGCTGCTTCTCCTTCTGCCTTTCTGATCTTGGTTATCAGGATTAACAAATACTTAGTCATCCAAGCCAGATAACTCAGAGTCATCTTCAACATCTCCTCTTTATCTACTGTATCTAACTGGTCACTCCATCTTATTGACACCTCTACTGTACCTTCTCTCTTCCTCATCCTTGGTAATGGCCCAGGCTCAGGCCACCTGAATTTCTCTTTAGGATCATTGCAATAATATTTTGATGTTTTTTTTCTACCTTTATTTTCATTTCAAATCTATTCCCCATGGTGCCACGGGAATATTTCTAAAATGCAGATGTTACCATGTTACATTACTCTCTCCCAAGTTTAGAATTAATTACAAAGCTCCTTGTAAGAACTAATTTCATTTTTCCCTGCACATCTCCAGACACTCTTCCATAAGCACTTCACAAACCTTCAACTTTCTGTTTTCCTCTTATCCCTTTATATCTTTGCCATATTGCTCCTTATGACTGGAATGGCCTTGATATTTATTTGGTTGGATTTTTTCAAAGTCTGGCTCAAATGTGACCTCCTCAATAAAGGTTTTATGGGTCCATGGGGACTGAATTAATTTTTCCATTCGTCTGCATTTTCCCATAGTACATTAAACTTAAATATTACTTATTCTAATGTATTGTGGCTAGTTTTGGTTGCCTCCATTTTATTACAAGCTCCTTGAGTATTCCTGAGCTCTTGAATTGCATTTGTTCCCCAGGCCCTGGCATGGTACCTAGAATATCTTAGAGGCTTAACTCTACGTTGTTGTCATTAATATCATCTGGTCCATTTGAAGAAAGGTATCCATCCTTACTTTATAAAAATCTTTCATTGAATATCAATATTTTTATTAACATTATAATAACAATAGCTAATGCATATAGTGCTTATTATATATTAGGTATTGCTCCAAGGAATTCACATATATTAACTCATTCAATTCTCACAATGACTCTATTATTAAAATTATTATTCTTGTTTTATAAACAGGGAGGTAGGTAAGTTGCCAAAAATTAATGGAGTCAAACTTTAAACCCCACCCTGGCTCCACAGCTTACATTCTGAAACCACAACACTATAGTATATCTCTTGGGAAAAAAGCTGATTTGTTTAAGAAACAGAGTTTTAGATTTTTTTTCCAGGGTAGCTGAATTGCTGAGGGTAATACTTGAACATTAGAGTCTGTTGACATATTGCCATAAGTCTCCTTTTCCCCACCCTCATACTTTGTGTACACCTCCATCAGAACCTTTATCATGCTATATTTCAAGGCTTTGTTTCCATGTCTACGTCTTTAATCTGGTTGGGAAAAATTTGAGGCAAGAAATGTGTCTTTTTAAACTTAATGTCCTAACCACACATAGCATGGCACCTGACTGATACTTGCTCAACCAATGTTTATTGAATGAAATAATAAGAAATAGTGCTTACATTTTTAAAAACATTAAAATCGCCACATCCATAAATGAAAGTTGACAAGTCCTATGACTTACAACAATTAGCTTGACTCCAAGAAATATCTGCAGATTAGAATATCCTGTCCCTTTTAATGAGAGGAGTTTGTTCACTATGACTTTGATATCCTCTATCTATGGGTGGTGATTAAGATCTATAGAATCTGGAATCAGATTTGTCTGGGTGTCTTTACATGACTGCTATGAAATTAAACGAGGCAATACATGCAAAATATTTTGAACATACAGTACAGTAGATGTTAGCAGCTATAATATCATCATTATTATAAGAATGAATAGACAGCATTGGTATTTAAATATTCACTTATCAAGTTTTGGTTTTGATTATGAAGCTTCTTCGCACTTCAAAGAAAGCTTAAGACCATCAAAGACTTCATCTTCAAAGATCTGAATTTTTGAAATGGATTTTGACACCAGCTCCCCCACAGAATGATAAATCTTCTCAGAATCTCCGTCCAAGATTGCTTTCCAGCAATCATGTTGAGCAGTGAAACCAAAAAGACAGGGAAGGGAGAATGGGCCAGGAACTGAGCAGCATGGAATGAAAGACAGTAAATGAAAAGGGATGTAATCCGGGAATCATCGTGATGTTAAACAGCATGCATCAAGCCAAGTGGAGAGACAGCTCTGTCGGCATTACCAGCAAGGTGAGACCCTAATAAGTCATGTCTACTTAATGAAATCTGAGCATCAACTGTGGCAAAGCCAAGAGCAATAACTAACCAGGGTGAACACAACATTGCACCTGGATCATGCTATCTCCAAGAGTAATTTGTGACACTATTTCAAGTGATTCCAATAGAACATGTTGTTCTCTGCAGAAATTATGATTTTGGAAAACAGGTTAGGGTTCATGGCAAATTTTGAGATGGAAATAGTCAGGAATGTCATAAACAAGCAAGAAATCATTAATAAGTTCATAACTGGAAGCCATAGTAACTGGCAATTGGACTTCTTTTTTTTAATAATCCCAAAAATGCTTAATATAGAAACAGGCAAGTCAAGAAAACTAAGCCTAATAACTACTCAGAAATAAAATGAGAATCAAATGTGTATAATCATTAGGATGTGGTGAGTACTTGTTGACTTGGGAAAAGCAGAGTCTCATGGGTCTGGAAGCTGGAGCCGTGGTTTGTAAGCCAGGCTGTGCGCCTGGCTCTGTGTGATGCTGGCTAAACTCCCAATACCTTTTTTATCCTTGTTAATTATCCCTCAGTGGCTTAAAATTCTGGACTTTGGAAAGCACTTTCCAAAGATCTAAAGATCTAAAAATCCTTAGATAGAAAGAGCACATTTTTGATGGAAGAACCAACTTTCTTTCCTGGGAAGCATCCAGCCATAAAACGTCTAAAAATATCTTAGATGGCATATATTTGAGAAATATAAAGCAGAAATTCTATTTTCCCTATGACCCAGATTATTCTCATATGCAATTATCCTATATCTTTACAGTTAAATGGTAGTAATGTGTGTCTGGTGAGAGAACTGAGAAACTTACATTTTTCACTTCAGGGGAGCAGGGAAAAAAAAGGAATAGTGTTCGGATTGTGAGACTTTAAGTCTCCAAAGAAAAATGACTATTCGAATGAGCTTTTCTGAGACGGCCTGATTAAATTGCAATGTTGGATGATCCGTTGTGAAAATAAAATGTTGATAACATAATTAAGATTCCTTAGGTAACTTATCCTAGGACAATGAAAGACCGCGTCATGTACAAGAGGAAACTGGGCAGGGTGCCAATATTTATTGGCTAGATCCCAGCTCTTTGTCAGCCTTGAGGCTAGATACCCCAATTTAGTATCTCAATACCAATACCTGGGTCCCCTTTCTAGAGGTATGTATGTATGTATGTATGTATGTATGTATGTATGTATTTATTTATTTTCGAGATTATGAATAATTGGTTATTACAATGTGCACCTGCAGCTGAGAACCATACCCTCAGAGGAGTCCAGAGAGAACTGGTTCTTGCTCCCCAGTAGCTCTTTCTATGGTACTATTGAATTCCATTAATTTTCTCAGGCATGTTTCCTCGGAGTACCTGCATGATAACAGGATCACCCTGAAACACATCAGGTAATTAAATATTTTCCACCCTTAAGCCTGTACAAACATAAATTCAACATTGGGCCTTCCATGGGTTCCATCTTGGCCCTAAATTCAGAGTGGAATTTGAGGCAGCTGATGCAGACCTGCCTTTATAGAGACTGGCTCTAACAATCTTTCACCATTATCTCCCCAGGGTTCTGTAGTGTGCATAATATTCAGCAGTCTTGCATTGAAAGCAGCCAACATTGTTCTTTTTTTCCATTGTCTAATGTGGAATTGTTGTCTTTTCTTTAGACTTGAATCTGTGCTTCAGATGTGCCTGCAGAGTAAGATGCAGTGGCCAGAGTGATAGAGCCTCTGCCATCTGGCTTGGGATGGTCTAGAGGCACCACCTTTCCTGAGATTTGAACTGTACCTCTGCACCCTACCCCAGGTCTTAACCACCCCCACGCCTTTGTTGAGGCCTGAGTGGTCCGAAGATCTGCGTGATGCTGCCCACGTATATAGTCCTGCCTCTACAAAACAGCAAATGCCCTGTGGACAGAATGGCCAGGAGCAGCAATCACCTGCCAAGATCAGGCTACGGCAGTCACATTCCAATCACACAAAGTAAAAACCCTCTTGGCTTGCTATGATCCAAGTGAGACTTTATGAATCACCAAGGGGGGGGTCCCCCCTCCCCACACATTCAAGTCCGTGGTCTGCTAATCCAAGCCTTGTGAGAATCCTCTTGACAGGCTACTTTGGTCTATCATTCTACTCCCAATTTTATGTTTCAGTGTTCAAAGCACATACACCAAATGTTGCATTTGAGATAATACTCCCTAAACTATAAAATCCTACCCTAGAGTGAGCTACCCAAGAGATATATTGGCTTCCCAAGGGTAAAAAGGAGGAATTAAGCCAGGCAGGCCCAGTTTATGGCAGGCTCCGACTTACCATCAGATAAATCATTCTACCTTCTCTGGGAAGGAGAAGACCACGGGATAGCAAAACCTGGGGAAATTTTTTTTTTTATTAACATATACTGTATTATTTGTTTCAGGGGTACAGGTCTGTGATTCATCAGTCTTACACAATTCACAGCACTCACCATAGCACATACCTTCCCCAGTGTCCATCATCCAGCCACCTCATCCCTCCCACCCCCCTCTACTCCAGCAACCCTCAGTTTGTTTCCTGAGATTAAGAGTCTCTTATGGTTTGTCTCTCTCTCTGGATTCATCTTGTTTCATTTTTCCCTCCCTTCCCCTATGAACCTCTGTCTTGTTTCTCAAATTCCTCATATCAGTGAGATTGTATGATAATTGTCGTTCTCTGATTGACTTATTTTGCTTAGCATAATATCTTCTAATTCCATCCATGTTGCAAATGACAAGATTTCATTTTTTGATGGCTGCATAATATTCCATTGTGTGTGTGTGTGTGTGTGTGTGTGTGTACCACATCTTCTTTATCCACTCATCTTTTGATGGACATCTAGGCTCTTTCCATAGTATGGCTATTGTGGACATTGCTGTTATAAACATTGGGGTGCATGTGCCCCTTTGGATCACTACATTTGTATCTTTGGGGTAAATACCAAGTAGTGGCAATTGTTGGGTCATAGGGTAGTTCTATTTTCAACTTTTTGAGGAACTTCCATACTGTTTTCCAGAGTGGCTGCACCAGCTTGCATTCCCACCAACAGTGTAGGAGGGTTCCCTTCCTCCGCATCCTCGCCAACATCTGTCGTTTCCTGACTTGTTAATTTTAGCCATTCTGACTGGTGTGAGGTGGTATCTCATTGAGGTTATGATTTGTATTTCCCTGATGCCTAGTGATGTTGAGCACTTTTTCATGTATCTGTTGGCCATTTGGATGTCTTCTTTGCAGAAATGTCTGTTCATGTCTTCTGCCCATTTCTTGATTGGATTGGGAACAATTTTTTTTTTAATGTATTTATTTAGAGAGAGAAAGAGAGAGCATGAGTGGGGGGAGGGGCAGATGGAGAGGAAGAGGGAGAATCTCAAACTGACTCCCCACTGAGCACAAAGCCCAATTCGGGGCTTGATCTCAGGGCCTGAGATCATAACCTGAGGTGAAACCAAGAGTTGGACACCTAACTGACTGAGGCACCCAAGCACCCCTGGGGAAAATATTTTTAAAAGGACAATAATACTAGCTCATAGACTGGTACAAAGTTGAATGAAATATGGTTGTAAATAAGATATTTATTGGATAGTAGATTTCAGGTTTTCTCCTTCAAATTATATCCAACTAAGATTTTTTATTGAGACTTATTTTTAAAGAATTATTTGGCATTAATTACATACTTGGAGTAAAATGGAGCAAGGCAACTAACTATGGAAATCTCTTATCAACATGGGTTTGGCTTTGATTTTCTATCCTTTTTGCTTTGTTTCAAATTTTATAATTTAAAGCATTTAAAACATACAGACAAGAAAAGGACAAAACAGACTCTTATGACTAAAATACGTTACTTGATTCAGCTCTGTCCCATACAAAAAAGAAAAGATATAAATCTTACAGACACAGCTTAAGTCTTATTTTCCTCTGCCTCACACAGCCTCTCTCCTCCTTACCTCCTCCGAAAAAAATACGTTCTTCAGAGGTTAATGTTTAAAATTCTCATATATTTTTTATGCTTTAAATAACCATATAACTTGAGTTATACAATTTTATTTACTTTTTTTTTTATTTAGTTCTTTTAAAACTTTATTTTTTTTGACACAGAGAGAGAGAGAGCAAGAGAGCCCAAGCAGGGGGAGAGGCAGAAGGAGAAGCAGACTCCCTGCTGAGCAGGGAGCCCAACGCAGGCTCAATCCCAGGACCCTGGGATCATGACCTGAGCTGAAGGCAGACACTTAACTGACTGAGCCACCCAGGTGCCACTTGAGTTTTAAAACTTTAGGTGAATGGTGTCAACCTGCCCACATCTTTTTGTAATTGACTTAAAAAAAAAAAATTGAACACTGTGATACTGAGCCTTGTTCAAAGGGAGCGAATTCATTCTATGAGATGCTGCATTCTTGACCCCAGTTTATTCACCTCTCGAGAAACAGCTCATTCATTTCTACTGCTTTGGAATTATCAACAGGCTCTACTCAGCACCCATGTGCATACTCATCTCTCCTGGCACACATATATTATAGTTTCTCCAGGGATGATGCCCAAGAATGGCGCTGCAGGGGCACATGGAAATGCCCTTCTCCAAACTGACAAACCGCTTTCCAAAATAATCATCTTATTGTCACACCAACCAATATTGATTGTGTGTTTTGACTTTTGGTTGACTTGTTCTCTGGAATTTTATTATTTAATTTCCTTGAGTTTTTTGAGGTCTCAAATGCAGTCGTGTCTCTCCAAGACAGTTTGTGTTTGCTTCTACTAGTTGCCTGGAGATAAAACCAATCTGAGTGGTTTGGGGTTTATCAGACCTTCTTGGTCACAGGAATTCAGACCATAAACCATGTGAGTGATGACAAATCCTTAGGGGAGATTTTGGTTTTTACTTTCACTCAATGGAAAGTTTCACACAGGTAGACCTACTGTATAACAGGTTTATTTCCTTTTCATTTTAATACAGAGGGTAAAAGGCCCTTTGGGTAACCAGCTTTATGCAGAGGGTTTTTGTTAGGTATCCTATATTAGCTAGGCCCAAGGCTTATCCTCTCTCCTTGCCCCATGCAGACATCAAAGTAGAAGCTCAAGGTCTCCAGGACCTACCTAGCCAAATTCCGTAGGATGAAAGCTGGATGTGGTATACATTGTATCCCAGAATTCTAGTATTCCATCATTTTTGGTCCCTGTGTGATTTTTTTTTCTTGCCAGCTTAGCAAAACATTCAAAATGATTTTTAATATTTATTATCTTAGAAATGTAATAATTTAGTTCAAAGTATCTACTCTGTAATGTGCCCAGAACAGAGATCACATTTAGGTCTTTGATCTACCTGTAATTTATTTTTTGTGTGTAGAAAGCAGAGAGACACATTTTTCCTTCCCAAATGAATAGCCAGTTGTACCAGCACCATTTAATAATTAAACTGTCTTTTCTCCATTGCCTTGTAATGTACCTCCATCATGTGCTAAATTCCAGTATAGATAGAAATATGTAGCTATGTTCCTAAGCATTCTTTTCCATTCATTTAATTTTCTTATCTAACTTGGTAGAGTCTCACTCTGATTTAATTTCTGAATATTTGTAATTGTAAGATTAGTAAAATGTGAATCTTCCCTTTTAAAATTCTTTCTTTGAAATTGTTCGGTCTATTTTTAGGTTTAATTCTCCTGGATGATTTATAGAATGAGCTTGACAATTACAACAAAAGAAAATTTTTAGGCTATTGATTGATCTTGCATTTAACTTACAGATTATTTTAGAAAGACTTGCTATCTTTATGATATGAAATCTTTCCATCTTTCTCTCTCTCTCAATCCATTTAATATCTTTCAATAAAATTCACCAACAAGACATAATGATTCAAAATGTGTTGGCCCCTAGGGGCACCTGAGTGGCTCAGTCAGTTGGGAGTCTCCCTTCAGCTCAGGTCATGATCCCAGGGTCCTGGGATCAAGTCCCGTTTTGGGCTTCTTGCTCAGTGGGGAGTCTGCTTCTCCTTTCTCTCTGCCTGCCACTCTGCCTACTTGTGCTCTCTATCTCGCTGTCAAGTAAATAAAAAATAAAAATCTTAAAAAAAAAGGTGTTGGGGGCGCCTGGGTGGCTCAGTTGGTTGGGCGACTGCCTTCGGCTCAGGTCATGATCCTGGAGTCCCGGGATCGAGTCCCGCATCGGGCTCCCTGCTCAGCGGGGAGTCTGCTTCTCCCTCTAACCCTAACCCCTCTTATGTGCTCTCTCTCATTCTCTCTCTCTCAAATAAATAAATAAAATCTTTAAAAAAAAAGTGTTGGCACCTAAATAACAGTGAAAAATTCAGTAGAACTTTAAAAAGAAATAGACAAACCCATTCAAAATTGCATATTCTAAAACATTTTTTCAGTAATTAACAGAAGAAGCTACAAAAGATTTATAGAGAACTCAGGTAACATTATTACTTATCTTGCATTAACTGACATTTATAGAACATCACACCCAACAACTGCAAGATACACATTTTTTTCAGCCCACATGGAACAACAGCCAAAATAGACCATATGATATATAGTAAATATTAATAAAATTTAAAAGACTGAAATCATACTGTAAGTTCTCTCACCATAGTGAAAATCAACTAGAAATCAATAACAACAGCAAAAGTCCTAGAAAATTCCCAAATGTTTGGAAATTAAGCAACATGTTCTAAATGACTCATAATTTTTTTTAAAAAAGCAAGATAAAATTAGCAAATGTTTTGAACTAAATGAAAATAAACAATATGACATATCAAAATCGGAGGGGTGCAGCCATAGCAATGTTTTGAGGGATCTTTCATTTTCAAGGAGCTATAAAAAGAGAGCAAATTAAATTCCAAATGTAGAAAGCAAAAAAATACTACAGATAAAAGAAAAAAAACAGCAAAATAAAAACCAAATGTTTAATCCTTAAAATCAACAAAGTGAGAAGTTGGTTCTTTGAAAAGATTAATAAAATGGGTAAAGCCCCCCCAACAGTATTGATCAAGATAAAGTAGAGACAAAGAAAAATTTTCCAATATGAAGAATGAAAAAGAAAATACTATTACTGATCCTTCAGACATTAAAAGGACAATAAAGATACCATGGACAACTTTATGCTGATAAAAATTTGACAACTCCGTTTAAAAGGACAAATTCCTTGAGAATCACTACTAATCAAAACTACACAAAAAGAAATAAAACTTATAAATTATTAGAACTAATAAGTAAATTTGCAAGGTTGCTGGACACAACATCAATGAAAAATTGTTTTTTCTGTATACTAGCAACAAGCAAATGGAAAATGAAGTGAAAAACTATACCTTTTGTAGTAGCATCAAAAAACATTAAATACATAGGGTTAAATCTAATGAAAGATGTGTGAAAATACTATGAGGAAAGTTACAATACAGTTTTGTGAGAAATTAAACAAGTCTTAAATACGTAGTAGGACATACCATGTACATGAATATATCCCTTTGTTTACCGTGAAAAAAAAATCAACATTGTAAAATGTCCACTTTTTCCAAATTGATCTGTAGATACAAAGCAATCTCAATCAAATTCTCAGCCTTTTTTTAATGGAATTTGGTGACTTGAGTCTAAATTCTGGTGGAAATGTAGTATCTAGAAGAGCCAAGACAACGCTCATAGAAAAACAAAACCGCATGACTCTTAGATAGTAAGACTTACTATAATAATACAGTAATTAATACAGTGTGGTACTGGCACGAGGACACACAAACTCATGACATAGCATAGAGGCCAAGAACGTACCCATTTATATGAAGTCACCCGATTTGCGGTGACATTCCACAGCAATTCAGTGAGTGAACAGATGCTGTTATCAGTGGAGGTCTGTCAGGAGATAGAAACCACACAACTAATTTGGACAAAGAGAATATAATGTAAAGCACTGTTCACGGAGTAACATGTTACAAACTACTAACAGGGCAACAGAGAATCTAAGTGTAACAACTGCAGAAAGTGAATGCATCTACCATCCCTGGAGTTGAAGGATCAAAGGGAAAAGCTTGAAAAGTTAGAGAAAGTGTTTGTGGGGCTGATTCTCAGCTCTGAGGAGGGCTGATCTCAGCTACTGCTTATGTTTACAAGTTTTGCAGGGCCAGAGGAGGAACTTGTGGGATGGGGCCCAGGCCTCTGAAAAGGGAGTGTTGTTGCTGCAGAAGGACAGAACATTCTTCTGCCTCTACAGGGGTGAAATATTGGTGGGTGCCACTCATGGAGACCACCAGCCACAGACACCCTTGGGAATAAACCAACAAACTAACAAACAGGAAAACTAAGTTTTCCTTCTCCTCCAGCTTTGAAGCCTCTTTCTAGCAACTTCTACTGGTAGCGTTTAACAGCAAGCCAGCTGGCAAAACAGAAATGTGCTTTGCAAAGTCGCAGGCCCAGCATCACAAAACAGCATACAGCTAGGTGGGTTTGGAGCGAAAGACAGTAACTAGTAAAAAACTGGCACATGGAATGTTTGCAATAAATGGTATTGGAACAACTGTATTTCCATGTGATAAAACATTAACTTTAACCACTATTTCAAACCATATATAAAATTAATTCAAGATGGACCATCGACCTAAATGTGAGAAAAATCAAACTTTTAGAAGACACCAGGCCATTCTGACAGCCTTGAGATAGGCGAAGATTGCTTCAACAGTCACAAAAGCCATTAACCTCAAAAGAAATAATTGATAAAATATGCTTCAATAAATTATGAACTTCTGCTTATAAAAAGCCGTCATTCAAAGAGTGAAAAGGTAAACTACAGGCTGGGAAAAAATATTCAAAATACATAAATGACGGAACGAAAGCAATGCAATTTTGAAAAGGACAGAATGAGAGGTATAGAACAGTCACTGGCCTATAGAAATCTAGAGATTTCAGCAGCCAGATATTGTCAGTTTCTCCAGTTCTGGGAATGGAAACAGCCTTTGATTAGACTTCAATTCAAAGGACTTATATCTAATATATATATTAGGTATATATTAGATATATACATATATATGTATATGTATATACATAAAGAAGACCCTCGAATCTTTAAGAAGAAGATAGATAATTTAATTTAAAAATAGACAAAGACTTGAAGAGGCAATCCACAAGAAAGACCATCAAAATATCCTATAAGTATATGCATCATTAATTATCAAAGAAACTCAGGGAAAAATCACAGTAAGATACCACAATTTACCCACTAGAATTGCTAAAATTAAAGACTGACATTAATAAACTTTGGTGAGGATGTGAAGCTCTCTTACATTGATAGGTAGTAAAAACTGGAACAATCATTTAGAAAAACTGACAGTTCTGAGAAAAGCTAAACATAGGAATTCTCTATTACACAAAGGTTTCACTCCTGAGTATCTACCTAACAGATACAAATCTTATGTGCACCAAACGATATATGCAAGAATGCTCGTAGTTACTTTCTTGATAATAGTAAAAAACTGAAAAGAGGTCAGGGATTGTATCTTATTTGTCTGAGTGTTTAAAACATCTTGTAGAGTAGGTAACAAATCACTGATATTCAATAAATTCAGTAAGTATTTTGGAATATAAGAATAGAAGAGAGACATTAGGAAGACCATCCTATTGGAAAACAAAGACAAATAAAGTCCTCTGTCCCTAGAGCTTATTGTGATTTTTATTCCCTCCCTTTGCTACCATACATCAAAGCATTATTCAGCTACTTTGGGATTGCAGCCCTTGTGTCTTTCTCCCCTATGGTTTGTTTTCTTCACTTACATTAATCGTGTCTTCTCCAGCCCTGCCTCCTCTCTGTGTCCTCTCCCTGTGTTCCCTTGTAAAAATAAATAAATAAAACAAAAGAAATCCTGGAACACTGAAGTATTTTTTTTTTTAAAGATTTTATTTATTTATTTGACAGAGAGAGAGACAGCGAGAGAGGGAACACAAGCAGGGGGAGTGGGAGAGGGAGAAGCAGGCTTCCCACTGGGCAGGGAGCCTGATGTGGGGCTGAATCCCAGGACCCTGGGATCATGACCTGAGCCAAAGGCAGACGCTTAACGACTGAGCCACCCAGGCACCCCGACACTGAAGTATTTTTTTCCTCTTTTAAGTATATAAAATGTATATTTCCTAAAATACAAAGTTATGTTGTTAGCCAAGTATGTGAACAATGATACCTAGAAACCACAATTTTAAATGAAAGTCTTTTTTGGGATATGATATTCTTGCTGGATTGCATAGATAGAATTTATTTGTTACCACGATGAGCAATTATTTTTCAAGCATAGTCATTTTATAACTGCTTAGAATTACTTCTAAAACTAAGTTACAGGTCAAGTAAAAGTTTCCACAAACTGCTCTACCATGGTTCATTTACTACTATCCTCCAGGAACTTGACCTTCTGAAAGGGGATAAAAGGCTCAGGAAATAAGAATAATTCCATTTATTCCCTTAGAAATCAATGGGTAGCGTCAGATGAAAAGAAAAGCCAGTGTTTTTAAGAATGGAAATATTATGCTCTGACTCACAAAGGAAATCCAAGACTACGGGCATCATCTTGGACATATTTGTGAAATTATAAAGAAATACGCTTCTTTTGTTCTCTCTTACCTTCTCTTTCAGGACCTTTCCCTCGCGCCTTCCTGTCCACTACTCCTCTGACCCTCTTCTTACCCTGTAGCCACACACTTGGAGCCTAAGTCTGGGGTTTCAACTTTATGTGTCTTTTTTGCTTTTAAATGACTGCTACTTTAAAATATATATATATTTTAAGGTGTTAGAAAATAAAGCTGAAAGTCCTACAAAATGGAATGAAGACTTGGTGAAACCCAAACAGATGAATGTCTATTATTTTTAGCACCATGCTAGAATAAAGGGACATGTTTTGGGGGCAAGAGGACATGGCCACATTGGTTCGTTGATATGTGAAATTATATAAAATTTAAATTGCAGTGTTCATGAATAAAGTTTTATCGGAACACAACCACATCCATTTATGAATTGTCTACGGCTGCTCTTTTGCAAAATGGCAGATTTGAATAGGTGCAATAGAGACCATTTAACACACAAAAGCTAAAATAATTACTCCTTGATCTTTTATAGTAAAAAATTGCCAATTCCTGGTGTAGAGCATAAAATGAAGAAGTAAACTAGACCATAGGCTACCAAATTTACAACCCTCTTTCTAGACCAAGGACAACTTTTCAATCCAGGCAAAAAAATTTTGTGTAAGGCTTAGGTTTAGTACATCTTAATGTCTGAAAACCAATCTAACATTAATATTTTCATGGCTTTTCTTTTTTGGAAGTATAGAACTTCCAGTAATATATTCTCCTTTCAGATCTGATTTATGTGAAAACTTACGGTCATTTTATTGAAAAGTAATTTTCTTTTATTTTAATGAGTTTCATTAAGGATTTACAGTGACAGATGAGGGCTATAAAGATGAATAAAAAATTGGCCCTGCCCTAGAGGAGCTGACAGTTAAGTAGAGAAAGTAGAGAACACATAAATACTGGCTTACAATTTTTCCCCCAATTTTACTGAGAAATAATGACATACACCACTGTTTAAGTTTAAGGTGTACAGCATGATGACAATTTACATATATTGTGGAATGATTGCCACAGTAGGTTAGTTAACATTCATCATCTCATATAGATATAATAAAAAGAAAGGGAAAAAAATTACTCCTTGTGATATAAAATCTTAGCATCTATTACTCTCTTAAAACCTTTTCTCTATATCATATAGCAGTGCTAGCTATAGTCATCTTGTTGTACATGGCGTCCCTAGTATTTGTTATTTTATAACTGAAGGTTTGTACATTTTGACTACCTTCCAAATTCCTCTCCCCCCATCTCATGTCTCTGGTAACCACAAATCTAATCTTTTTTGCTATGAATTTTTTTTTGAGATTCCATATATGAGATCGAATAGTACTTGTCTTTCTCTGCCTATTTTGCTTAGCATAATGCCTTCAAGGTCCACCATATCATCACAAATGATAGAATTTCCCTATTTTTCATGGCCAAATAATATCTATCTATCTATCATTTATATCTCACAAATTTTTATCCATTCATCCTTCAATGGACCCTTAAATTGTTTCCGTGTCTTGGCTCCTGTAAATAATGTTACTATAAACATGGGACTGCAGGTGTTTTTTTGAGTTAATGTTTTCACTTTATGGTATAATCCTACAAGTGGGATTGCTGGATCATATGGTAGTTTTATTTCTTTTCTTTCTTTTTTTTCTTTAGAATGGTGGAGGTGTGGAGGGAGAGAGAATCTTAAGCAGGCTCCATGCCCAGTGCAGAGCCCAACGTGGGGCTCAATCTCACAACCCCGAGATCAAGAGTTGGACATTTAACCAACTGAGCCACCCAGGCGCCCTTTTATTTCTTATTTTTTGAGGAAACTCCATACTGTTTTCCATAGTGGCTGCACCAGTTGGCTTATAATTTAATAGTATAAGTGTTCTTATAGTATAAGTGTTCTAATACAGGTAAAAAGTTATGCAGAATTTTCCCTCTTCCAATCCCTCTTTCATCTGGCTTTTAGAATGAGCTAACTAAAGATGCAGATATGATCATACTTTCTTGTTTTAATTCTTCAATTCCTACCCTCCTGGTTTCAAGATGAACTCCAAACCCTGAGTAATGGTTTCCTCCTTTCCAAATATTTTTCCTGAATGTCATGCTTTGTAATTCCCCAGAAACTCCACAGTCCCTTGATTGTAAGTCTTTGTCCTTCTTTCCTGTTATTTTCTCTGCCTAGAACAGATCTTTCACCTGCCGGCTGAGAGAGAATTCTCTTTGACCAATTAGAGCAGTCCACGTCCCAGTCTCAGTGATGAGTTCAGAGGTGGGTACAATAGCCAAGCCACTCTCACGTAAGACGAATCTCGGGTTCCTGAGGGAGCTGGTAGGTTAAAGGTGCACTTGTTCTGTGGGCGTTGCTAAGCTTTGTAGAACGTAAGTCCAAACTACCTCTGACTTCTTAATTATACACACTGGTTTTTCTTCAGCCAGTTTGAGTTGGATTTCTTTCACTTGAAGCCAAAAGAATTCTCATATAGTTGGCTTCACAAAAAGGTAACATGTAAAGCAGATAGGGAAGAACAAGTATGACTTTTCATGCTAGAACAAGAGAAAAGGCAGTTTTTACATAGGCTGGCGCATATATGTATTTCCTTTGTAGAGTGAAAAAAACTTAAAGCTATTTTCATGAAGCTTCTGAATCCCTTCTTAGAAAAGAGAATTATTATATGCTTGGATTTTACAATTCCTATGGATGTTTATCTCTGCAGAAAAAAAAAAGTAAAAGTTTGATTCATGAGTCTGATGATTTTGTAGGAATCTATATTAACAGGAGTATGTCTATTACTTTTTTTGCCTCTTGTGATATCTCTGGCTTCCAGATATAGTGCTAGGAAACCACAAAGTTCACACAAACACACACACACACACACACACACACACGCACACACACACACAGGCAAAAAAATACAGTGGAAAATGCCCAGGTCTAAAAATCTAACAAACAAAATTTTCACAAGAATATTTAATACTCAACAGTAAGTATATTCCTATATTATATCCCAATTCCATATTATAAATTCATTAACAAGGAGTAAATAGAAATAGAGAAAACTAATGCCTGATTGAACCCCTAAATTAAAAAAAATCTTTTGTTTGTTGTACTTTTAGATGATCAGTCTTCTGAAAGGCCTTGGCCCAAGGGACACTGTCACATTTGCAGTGGCAGAATTTGTTAGCAAAGCACTTTCTGGCAAGTAAATGTGTTCTTGTATAATCTTTAAGATATAATTACAGAATGTTAAAGCTAAAGACATGTCAGCCAGGGGGACTAATGCACACAGGGGTTAATTGATGTTCCAGTTGTGTTACTTTTCTCACAATCACTTAGGCTTTGAGCATTCAATAGTACTTTCCTGTCAACTCCAATACTCTCCATGGCTCCCTATTACTTGAAGATGAAGCCCAAACTCAGCCTGAAAGATTTGCTATAATCAAGCTCCAATACACCTTTGGAGAGTGTCCCCCCACCACCTCCATACACAGTGAGTCAGAGCCAGCTGAGCTAGTCTTCTGGAAATCCCTTCCTCTGTTTCTTTGCTACTGAAATTCTCCCTGCCTAGTATACCCTTTTTGCTCTTATACTCCACTAAAAAATCTACATAAGTGTCAAAATTATATTTTTAGGGTTATATAAGTGGTTATGTGTCCTTACTAGAACATTTGGAAAATAGAGAAAAGTAGCAAAGAGGAAGCAGAAGTTACCACAATCCTATTATCCAGAGTGAACTAGTCCAAACATTTTCATGCCTTTGCCTCCAGTCCTTGCTTTTACATCTATCTTGCAGTCATTTTTCTCATGCTATATATATAATTTCTTACCCTGGGGCTTTTTTCTTCTAAAAATTATATTATCAGCAATTGCCAGCATCATTTAAGGTAATTTGAAAACTTTATTTCATTGGTTATATCACTGGGCACATCTATTGTAGAAAATGTAGGCCATTCCTAGTTTAGGGGCATCCTCATTAAAGAATTCATGAACACTGTGGAAGAATATAATCGAGGGACATGAGCTCTGCGGTCAGATGGATCTGGGCTTGAGTTTGGGGTCTGCCTTTTATAAGTTATGTGATTCTGAGTTTATTGATTCATTCATTATTGAGCAGATACTTATGGAAAGGCAATTACGAGCTGGATATCTGGAGATGGTGAGAGAGCATAAATAAGTCAGTTCCTCCTTGAATCTATAGAGGAATATGACAATAAACAGATAAATGCACAATACTGGTTGGTGATGGGCCATGAAACAGAGGCAACAGAGAGCAAGGTGGGCACCCTCAGCTCGATGAGCTCTAGGTGCGCAGAAATACTCGGATCTTATTCATTTTATATCCCTGTGCCTAGAATAGGAGTCCAGTGAGTAATTGTTGAATAATTAATTTACATTAGCAACTAGGACTACTGTTTTAAATATAAGTAAGTTACTAACGAAAGTTATTATTATCTGTCAGTAGATGGCAATGTATGAATTTTCTAGAATAAGTAGGCTTAAATTTAATATAACTTTGCAGTGGAGTTTGCCTCACTGGAAGTGATTTCTCATTTTCTTTATAATCTGCTTTAAGAGAAAATTAATTGCCTTTCCCAGAAAATTTGTGCCATCAAACCTTGCGTTATAAAAACAATGACTCAATGGGAAGTGGGGTTTAGCAGTTACTGTGTTTCTGATTCACAATAAGATTATTTTGTGCATATATGTCAATGACATCAACTTACAAAAATCTCTTTGCCTGTTTTACAAATGCTGGCTAAAATATATGAATTGATGGATCTAAACCATGAAAACCAAACCTAAATGTGCTGCTGGTTGGTCCCCATCTACGCAGGAGCCTTTTAGAGTCTTTCATTCACTCCGAGCCTTGATTTTACTATTTAGCTTGAAGGACACTTCAGGATAGGCTCAACTAAAGGAAAAAGAGGGCAATGGTAAATAAAAGATGTTAATGGAGCAGGTTGTGTTTTCCAGGTTTTGTTGTCTCTACTTTTTTCCTATTCTCCAAGTCATGCTCTGACTCTCAGTTGTGACCTGGTTAAGAACACAACATGAATTGGGTTCCTTAATTCATCAGTCTTGACTTGTCCTGTTTGTATGACTCACAAATCCACATCACAGGGAAGATGCTTGCATTATAATTTATGAGAAAGACACAGGACCTTATTTCAATAACCATCTAAACAAGAGAGAGAGCCCATAGCCTTCGTTAGAGACCATAGCTTCTCCCTGGTTGTGGACGTTAGCACCTGTTTGACAGCCCATAGTAAAATTGCTATTTCTACATGGTGCATATGTGTCTCAGCTGGGAAGAGTCATTCCTTGTATTCTTTTTTACCCTCCTATTACTAAGTGAATGCCTAAGCTGGGAAGCAGTCAGTCATGCATAATCAAGCTGAGAAATGTGTGCTGTGCTCTGAAAGTGAGTTCTGTCTAGTAGCAGAAGAAGTCACATGCAGTCTCCTCCGAACATTGGGAGATCACTAAGTGGGCCGTGCCAGAGTAATTCATCTAAACATGGCCCAGAGGAATGATGAGTTTTTTAAACACCAGGCATACCAATGCACTGGTTTGAGACAAAGGCAATAAGAAAGCAAGTGTCCAACAGTTTCCATTGTTCTACTCCCTAAACTTGTGGTTTGTTCTGTCCTTGGACTTGATTTAATTTTAACGATGTTCTCCAAGGGGCAGCCAAATGTTATTTTAAAAATATAAATCAGATCATCCCACTTCTCTGCTTAACCTCCACCCCCTACCTCTACCCCCCGTTGCCCATGGCTCTCCATTACTTAGAATGAAATCCAAAATTCTTCAAGGTTATGCATGACCTAGCTCCTGCATGCTGGCCTCCATCAGCTGTGACCCTTGGTGACTATCTTCCAGCTACTCTGGACATTTTCCTTCTGAATCTCCAGTGCTTAGAATAGTCCCAGGACATAGCTGGTACTCAGTATATATTTGTTGAATGATTGATCAAATGAATGAATGAATGAATGAATGAATGAATGGCCCAGAGCAGCTGTTATCAAATTTGGCTGCACATTTGAATCATCTAGAGAGCTACTAAAAATAAAGATGTCTGAAATGCACTCTTAGAGTTTCTGGTTTCATGTCTGCTATGAAGTAGAGTATTGGTATGTTTAAAAAAATAAAAAAATAAAGAGCACCTCACTTGGTTCTAATGTGCAGGTAGAGTTGAAAAGCCATGACCTGGAGGAAAGGGCCATCATTGATAAACTACGAAAAGGCCTTGCTCAGACCCCTGAGCTCTCTCTGTTGTATGCTGTCACTGCCATACAATCCTATGTATTCTCAAAAAGTAAATTTTTTCCTATTTCTTGCTACAAGGTCCTGTTAGATTTCAAATTACTGGCACGTATTGGCTGTTATGACGCAATAAAGCTTGGCTCAATTTTCTTTGCTCTGTGCTAGAATCACTAAGTTAGGTTTCTGGAAATTTCTGACATGGAAAAGGAAGGACCATCTGAAGCTGTTTCACATATTACAGCTTTGCTGATTAAAAATATCTGGGTCTCAGCCAGAGGTGTCATCGTGTTGGCTACACGACTATTGCAAACAAACCCCAGCAGCCAGGCAGATATGAACTTCAAAGCTTATTTGGACTGGGAACACTTATTAAAGAAAATGTCATTTGTGCTCAGAATAATGGCTTGTAACTCTTCCAGCATTATTTTTCACCTAATCGGATTCGTCTTCTACAGAGCAAATTCCAAGGAGGAAATCTGGAAATTTTAGCCTGGTAGATACAAAGAGACCAGATGGCCGACAGGTACCGAGCTGGTTTTTGTAGTGGGGCACACTGAATGAAAAAGACAAGTCTTTTTAAGATGACAATAAATTTCCTAAATGGTCTGTGTGAAATGTTTAAAGGTTGAAGATAAAGGTTTCGGGTTACGTTGTCCTTAATATGAAAGGGGGATAAATGGAGCCAGGTGGGCTGTGATTTCAGACTTAAGCAGACCTGAATTCTGAAACTGTGAACATTATAGAAGGCACTGGGTGGAGTTTGGAAGCAGTAAATTACTGTAGAGTCTATCCTGGAAGCACAGACACTCTCTACTTAAAATGATCCTTTTGAAGGTAAGACAGTGAGGTCTCAATTAGAAAGGACCAACCCTCTAAAGATTCTATTAACTATTGGAACTGCAAATAAATAGTTTCTTTTCTAGATAGCAGAGCATTGAAATAACATGAATTTTTCTTTCCTTGTTCCCCTCTCGCACTCAAATACTAGATCCACTACAGGTCTACCTCCCATTAGCCTCCACTCCCAAATTGAAGGGGTTCTTGAAAGTGAACTTTTTTTCCTTAATTTATTTGAGCACAAAACTTGTCCTAAAATGATGTGGGGCTCTTACTAATCTTTATGCATATGTTTCACTGACATGATCCTATGTTTGGGTGTTTCCTCAGACTTCCCCAAGGATGCTACATGGTACTCAGCATAGGAGACCGATTACCTTTTCAAAATTTGAAAAATTTGAATTGCAAAATACATCTGGCTCAGGCTATGAATATACCTACTCAAACTTGTCAATTTGCAAGAATTAAAACACTCATTAGGGTTGGTGACGCCATACCAAGTACTTTTGTTTATGTCTTGCCAAAATGTGGCAGTAGCTCTGTCTATTCTCAGGGAAACACACCTCTGAGATAGCGGGAAGAGAGAGAGCTTTCACATGTTAACTGGTTCTTAATTCAAAAAACAGAAGTCAATATCAAGTAACATACTGAAGGTCCTTTTTAGCACTCCAGGGCTGCTGAAGGTGGGATTTAACATGAAGTTTTCACTTTTTAAAAATTATTATTATTCTTTTGGCAGCACTTAAGCCAAGTCCTGAGAGATGATTTTGATCAAGTTTATGTAAATATCACATAGATAAAATAATTGGTCAATTGAACTGGGTCTGGGCTGAGTTTGGATAACCATTCTGTACTGATGATACCTAACAGATTTACTTGAACTACATTTGTAAGTTCCTTTTCTATGAAGTATTCAAAGTTGGAAAAAATGACTTGACTGCTTTGATCTTGAGTATTGTGATGCCAGACTCCTGTTCATCTTGGATAAGGAGGCATCATCCCCAGTGTGACTGAAGCAGAGCACTAATCCTGTGGTTTTGCATTGCTCAATGTGGAGACATTTTACAGAGCATAGTTTCCCAGGTAACTGAAACCTAGCCTCACTATCTTTCCATTTTAGGGACTTTTGATGAAAATAGTTCTAAAATATGTCATGGGTTTCCCAAGCAAAATGGATATAATAGATCTTTTGTTGATATCTCAAGGTAACATTAGGAACATTTTCTTTAAAATTTCATTTTTATGAACTAATGACCTCAAGAAATTTTGATATACATAGAGCTGTTTGCACTTATAGCCTGAGCTCCCCTTGGGTCCCACAAGTTAGGGGATCTTCAATAAGGACATCCTAGACATTTGTGTCGAACTCTGCTGAATCAACAGCCCCCACTTGTCAAGTGACAGGATCTCAGTTCTTTCCCTCAATGGGAGGGTTGTCATCACAAGCTGAGTTTCTGTCATTCTTCTGTTCCAGTTGCTCTAGCTTTCCCTCGGGCTGATTGCTGGGGATCTACTCATTGCCTGTACCTGGTTCCACAGGTCTGTTGATTGATTCACCCATTAAAATCATCAGTATTTATTAAGCACCAACTATTTTCCAGGCATTCTTCTATGATCTTGGGCTACATCAGTAAACAAAATAGACAAAACCCCTTCTCTCCTGGAATATTCCACTGGAGGGGTCTCAAGCTCTTACCTTTCTCTCTTTGGCTAGCATCCATCTCTTGGTGTTCTTTATAGCAGAGTTGCTAGGACTCCTGAATTTATAACCTTTCAGTGATGGGATGGAAGGACTTAAGTCCAGCCCTTATGCTCTACCCCAGGACAACTGCTTTTTTTCTACACATCTGGTCCTCTTTCTGAACCTCCTTTTAAGATGATGGCAAATTCTTATTCAAGGGCCCCATGTAATTTGAATACTGTGGCTGTCCCTCTCTCATTCTATCTAACATGGTTGGTTGCATATTCCAATCTTGAATTAGGCAGAGCCCTTGTTCTTCCCATGACATATTTTTGCACAATGAAAATCTTAGGATTCTGCTAGATACTGGTGGTAATGTCACCTAAATTTGTACAAGGCATGCCTGAGCCTCAACCTGGCATCAATGGTATGCATTCAACAATAAATGTCTCTTCTATCTGTCTATGTCTAGTGGTCCCTTTCTCCTTTTCTAATTGATTACAGGTTGACAAATCATATTAATGTTGCTAGACTGCTATGTAAAGTAAGGGTAAATAGTCTTAGGGAAGGCTTAAGGATTTTCTTTTAAGAAAAGTATATGAGGTTAGAGTACTTTAGATCGTTCGGATATTTGTGGGGTTTTTTGTTTGTTTGTTTTTAACCTCCATTTTATTATTTTATTGTTTTTTCTTTATTTTAATTGAAGTATGGTTGATATACAATATTATATTAATTTCAGGTGTACGACACAGTGTTTTTTGTTTTTTTTTTTTCTCCGATCTTCCTTCTGGTTCTGATCCTGGTCTTGACAGGTAGCATTTTTGACAAGTAAAGTGTTATTGAGTAAAGATTTCTCCTGGTGCATTTCAAAACAATTTCCTGGTATCAGGATTTGAATGAGAGCACAGGATGAGAATTCCAAAGTTTTGGGGTTTTTTGTCTAGGTCCTCTAGTGAGTATGATTCTGGGACAAATCCTGGAGCCCCTCTGTCTTTCCTCCTCTCTTTATATTTAAATTTGGCATGACAACTTTCTTTAGAACTTTCAGGTGTGATCCTTTCTACTTTCTTTTTTTTTTTTTTTTTAAGATTTTATTTATTTATTTGCTAGAGAGAGAGAGCATAGGCGAGAGAGAGTGAGCGAGAGTACAAGCAGGGGGAGCTGCAGGCAGAGGGAGAAGCAGGCTCCCTGCTAAGCAGGGAGCCTGATGCGGGACTCGATCCCAGGACCCTGGGATCATGACCTGAGCTGAAGGCAGCCGCTTAACCGACTGAGCCAACCAGGTGTCCCTCTACTTTCTTATTTTAACTTCAAGGGCATCAGATGGTTAATATTCTTCCAAAGTATTGAGGGGAATGCTTTCCTATAAAGAGACCGAGTAGCAAATCTGAGATCTCAGGGGAGTCCTACTGATTTCACATTTTCTGTCTTTTGCATTACTCTCAACAGGGACAAAAATATGTATTCTTACATACATTATTGAAGTATTAGAAAAATAAAATAATAAACTCTAAAAAACTTGAAAGAAAAGTACCGTTATATCCAAGATGGTGACATGTTTTTTCATTCTCTGTAAAGTATGCTTTGAAAGCAATGCGGATTTTTTGGCATGTTAGTTTGGCATGCCTGTGTGGCATGAGGAGAAACTGGTTTAGATGGTGTAGGAAAAGTAAGTGAACAGAAATGGAGTTCCACTTTAGCCTCACAGACAGAACCATATTTATAAACTTCGCAGGGTTTGTTTTCATATTTGTGTAGCCCTTGACTTTTATATTCCAGATTCTATGTGAAGAAGCAAAAGGATGGAAGGGGCGAAGTACTGGAGAGATGGGGGCAGGGACAAATGCTGTGAGGACAAACTGCTCAAGAAAAAATTTTTAAGCTCAATTATGTATGCTCACAAGGTTTATATCATTTTGACATGCTTAGAATAAGTATCTAAATTGAAACAGAGCTAGAAATTGTTTGATGTTCATCCATCACTAAATTTAACCTGTTTTTTTGCATTATGCATGTTGTTATGTTGCTTTACCAGTACTTTGTGTCCCTGGGGACAGTTTTTCATCTTTAGAATTTCTTCTCCTGTGGTTAGGGAAACAAATGTTACTCTGTTGTATGAAGAGTGTGGTGGAATTTAAGGCCCCGTGAATGTGACAGACCAGGGCATGAGACCCTTTGAAAGAGCATCTTACTCTTCTCATCTGCACTACAAAAACATCTCATTCCATTCATTCAAATGAGACTCCCTCAAAAATCAGTTTCTCAAAATGTGACACATTAGATTGCATTCAATATGATGGCATTAAACACAGAAATGCATACTGGTAGAAAAAACCAGAATAACTGTGAACTAGCTCCTATTATTTTGGCTAAGTTTACTAACAAGTAAACTGTCTATACCACATCTTTAGCAGAGACTGCATTGCTCTAGCCATCCTCAAAACACTTCTTGTTCAAGAGGCATTTGAGCATGGGTTTGAAGACAGGATCCAGTGGGATATATTTATTATAAACTCCCCAAATCAGACCTCAGGCAGATGTTACATCCTGTCCTTTGGAAGTTTTCTTTTCTTTCTTTTTTTTTTTTTTTGGCTCTCTGTGGTTTGCCCTAGAACCTTGACCTTCAGGCAATGCTGTGAGATCTCTTCCATCTGACCTGTTCTCCCTGTGCAGGTGGAATGATGGAGGGTGGGGAGGCATTGTTTTAAATAATTCAATGGTGTTTCATGTGGTTAATTATTGTTGTCCCTGACTGTTTCTTCTAATATATTTTCATTAACATTTTATTGTAGCCTGAGGCTAGTTAAAAACCCAGGAGACACTTTTATAAACCCACACCCCTTCTCTCCCAGTTCTCCATCTGTACTCACTAACTGGTTCACTGGGGGTCACTTGCAGAACTGCAAATGTTAAAGATTTTAAGGACAGCTGGCTTTATTTTTAATGGAATAGGAACTAAACTTTGATCAATGAAACAACCATAAAAGAAAAAAAAACATAGGTGGTTCTTTTGTTAACTAGCTGTTTCAGTGAGGAAATATAAGCAAAATTATGCTGAAATTCTCTTTCTTTTCTAACATAGGAAAAGTGCAAGAAGGGGGACTTTGACCCATGGAAATTAGAAAATCTTTTCTATCTCCAACACTGGTCAGGTTCATCTGACACATGCAAATGGATAGTCTTAGTAATAAAGCAAAATTGGGAACTTGAAAGAAACCGAGCAAGTGAACTGAAGGCTGGCTCAGATAGAAAAGGTACTGGAAGAGCTTTGTATTTAAGGCCAAGAAACTTTCTGATCTAATGGCCTGGTCTCACATGGTTCCTCTTTCCAAACTCCCAACTCCTTCTCTCCCTCTGCCCCATCCCCTCTTCTCTTAGAGCCCGGTTTCAGCATTAGAACTCTGTGATGCCTCCACTATGGACGTGATTGTCCTGACCAGGGAGCACCTGATCTGGTTTCTTTTCTTAAAACTCCTCCCCTGAAATTCACTTGTCAAAGAAACTTTAGTTAGTAGTTTGGATCTTTTTTCCTTTCTCTGTTAATCATAATGTTCAGAACTTTTAATACCAGTAGCTTCACACAGACTTTAATTCCTGCATACATGTTTTACTTGAGAATTTAGCTTTGATCTTCTTTAGGACTATCACTCGACGATTCGTCTGGCTGGAGTGGCTCAGGAAGAAGAGTGGTAAGCTAGCTGCCATGGATGGACAGTCTCCATCGGAAGCCACTCTCTTTCACCTGCTGGCTAGGTTATGGGGCGTGGGGCTGCAGGAGCTGCCCACACAGTCCTAGAAGTTTTTCAGGACCCTGCCACGATATTTGGCCCTCCTTGCTCCTGGGAAGAAATGGACTCTCTCTGAAATGGTTTCATTAGATGGATGACCTGTATTCTTGCTCTTGCTATGTTCAAGCATGCATTTTAGAAGTTGTGAGAACTGATCCTGATTATCACTTTACATCCATTCCTTCCTATGGAGTTCATGATCTCCTCCTTAACCACTTAAGGTTAATGGAAGACTTCGCTGTGATTCACCAATGAACTATGTATTTACTGAGCGCTAATAAATATTTTATTTTTAATACAGAGAATTACAACAGGTGCAGTGGGGCAGGGAAGAAGTGACTCTGAAGTAAAAGTGTACTTTGGCCCTTCCTGCTTCACAAAGTTTACCATCTAATTGGGAAGACGGCTTATTAGAATTTGCTAAAAACTGAACAGGTTGGGGAAGGGAGGGCAGCTCATTTGGCTGGCATGACCCAGAAGTTCTTCATGAAGGAGTTTGGAACTGAAACTAGGCTTTGAAGAATGTGGAGGGTTCCACCAAGAGGAGAGACGTTTGTAAAAGTGTATTTGTTAGTCACGGCTTCTGTGTGAACACCCCTTTTCCTGTATGTTTCTACTTTATATCCATCCATCCATCCATTGCATTATTGTAGGTTGATTTCGATCCTAGGTTTAGGATAAAAAAAATACACTTTCTTTCACTCTTTTTGATAAACACCAATGAAGAGAATTGATGAAAATAATAAATAACGGAATTGTAGTCCCTAGTTGTATAACAACTGAAGTGAGTGTTTTGGAATCTGTGCTGTCTTAACTTTTTTTATTTAAAAAAGAAGCAGCATGTTTTCATTACAGAAATTTTGGAAAGCACAGAAAATTTACAAAGAGGAAAATAAGAATGCTTATAATCTCTTCAGAGAGATGAATAGAAACATTTTGGTAAATGGCTGGAAGGGTGGCCATGCACAGTTGGGCTGGTTATGCATTTCAGGGCTGCAGGGAACGGCCTTTCACGGGGGACACAGATGTCAACAGAGCCCCCGGAGCGTGTGAGGCAGTGGCCCTGATGCCCGTCACTGGGACGCATCCCGCAAACTCATGGAGCCTGACCCTTGTCACTGATTAATGTCAAAATAATTTGTGTATAATAAATAATTATCTCATATATATATATTTTTAATTTTATTTATTTATTTGAGAGAGAGAGCGAGAGAGTGAGAGAGAGCAGGAGAAGGGGGAAGGTCACAGGGAGAAGCAGGCTCCCCGCTGAGCAGGGAGCCTAAAGCCTGGCTCCATCTGGGATTCCAGGAACATGACCTGAACCTAAGGCAGACGCTTAACCTACTGAGCCACCCAGGCATCCCTCAAATATATTTTTAACTAGCTAACAGTATTTTATTTTTTTAACATATCACCATTGTGAACAAATTTCCTACTACTTGATGTTTGGGGTTTTTTCAATTTTTCAACTTAAATTAATGTCCTAATGATTATTCTTGCAAGATATAGATGTGAATTTTATTGTAATTTGTTGTTTCCTGGATTAAACTCCTAGAATGAGACTTGATGGGAAAAACAGTCTGAAAAAAAGTTCTTATTGGACAGTAACATACAAAAATGGCGCAAATCATAAATGTACAGCTTGTCGAAGCAGCGCCTAGAATGAGAGACAGTGTATTGCCAGAAACCCCCAACTTCCCCCAAGCCCCCAACTTCCCTTTGCACTTCTCTTTAGTCACTACCTCGATTTCTAGTACCTTAGACTATTCTGCCAATTTTCGTACTTCGAATAAATGAGCTCATAGAGTGTTCATCATTTATGAGGCTCACTCACATCGTGGCATGTAGTTGAGGACTGTTTGTTCCATTGCTCATAGAATTCCATTGCAGAACGACACCAAAATTTATCCATTCTATTTACTGAAAAACATTTGGATGGTTTCTGGATTCCGACCTCTGCAAATAGCACTGTTAGGAACATTTTAGGGCCTTTCGGTCAGCATAAGTAGGAATTTCTGTTAGGCATAGGTAGGAAGTGGTTGGGTTGTAGGAAGTGCAGGATTCAGCTTTAGAAAACTGCCGAGCCTTTCATTAAAGTGGTTTTATTTACTTACCTTCCCACCAGCAATGCGAGAGTTCTGGTTGCTCCATATCATTGGGATACCTGTATTATCAGTCTGAGCCGTACTTAGTTGTAGTTTTAATTCACATTGTTTTCTGATGGCTAATGTAAGCCCCTTTTCATAGATTTACAGTTACCGGGCATTCGGAAGTCCTCTTTTTTGAACCTATCTATTTAAGTCCTTTGCCCATTTTTTAACGAGTTGTCTGTCTTTCTCCTCTTGGTTTGTAGGAGGGAACTAGATATTTTGTTTAAAGATCCTCTTTAAAACTTTAGGGATGGGCACAACTATTTACTCGGTTGAGCACTAGATAGAAGAAGCGATAGTCCCTGGAATTCACACACACGTAAAGAATATCTGCTGTGTGAAGAGAACCAAAAGGATTTATTTTGGATGTGAGAGCATATTTTAATTCTAATACAAAATTTTAAAAATCATGCTTTCTATAAAATTCCCAGTGTCTCGGAGTGCATGAACCAGAGTGCAAAAAATAACAATGTTTATCCTGACATTTTATTTAGGAGCATTTTTAAAAAATCAAATTGTGTGAATGCTCCAGGCTGGCAATAGGAACATAAAATGACAAGGAAACAATTTTAAATTCTCTAAAGAAGAAATGAAGAAAAAATTATTCTAAAAATGTTTGAGTTTCAAAATGTATCTCTATTTAGATGGTGATGATATATCCAGGGATATGTAGCAGATGTTCTGGCCTGGGTCCAAGCCCTGCTTGAAGGTTTGGAATCAAGGAAGACTGTTACATTATGTGTGAAACACCACTTCAGTTCAGAGTCGGCTAGTAAATGGGTAACACCAACTTCATAGTCTTTTCGGGCTGATTAGCAGGAAAAGCATTCCCAGGTGCAAATATCCACACACTTAAATCATTGTTAAGAAAAAAAGAAGGCATCATATGATCCATCTCTTGGTCTCTTCTAGATGCTGTAGGCTGAATGATTTTATATTTCTAAAATTAGATGGGTTTCAAGGGCCATAGTATTCTTCTTTCTCGAAGAAGATAATAATTCTATGCCATTTTTACTGACCCTACATTAAATTCTGTGGGTTAAAAAAAAAAAAAGTTGAAGCTGAAAGTTAAGCGGAGTGAAATCTCCCTAGTCCACTTGGGTATTCTTCCAAAAATCTTTACAAATTGTACAACTTTCATCAATTTGGGACTGAACAAACTACCATTTGAAGGTTCTGTCCATTACTTTCTTAGCCATGAAAGGAACATTGTTCTGAAATATTAAGCACGACATATGTGTGAGATGGTAAGACTCCACGTCTTTTAGATATTTGGAAAAGTATATTCTATAGAGATAAGACCAAAGAGGGCTTCGTGAGTACGTGTTCAGTTTTTATGCATCTGGCTTTACTCCCATCCCTTTTTCTTTCTTGTATAGCAGAGAAATTTTTACTGGTTTGTAGAAAGTTCAAAAAAAAAAAGAAAGAAAGATATTTTAACTTGATAATAAAAGGCAAATAAGAGGACATATAAACAAGCAATGAAGGAACAAAGGTTTTCCTTTCCATCAAGAATTTCCTGAAGAAGTCACAGATTTCACCCAGGTAATCAATACCTTATTGAGTTCATTTCTCTCAAATCTCGCCTAAGTTCACACAGGAAATTTTTAGATACACACCAAAGCACAAAACTTGGGCCACTATCCATCCTATAGGATAAAAAATTGGGGGTGACTCTCAAAGAAATTTTGGTGAACTTGAACAGTACAGCTGCTCTTTATGGATTTTATCAACCCATGTGATTTCATCAGACATTGCCTTCTTTCTTCTGTGGACTTTTGACCTATGATGATCATCAATTTAAGATCAAGGCTCATGACCCAGCATCATTGCTCTGGGACTTATTATAGAAAGCAAATAAATCAAGAAATGAGGAACAAGGTCCAAATTAACAAACAGCGCCATATAGAAGAGATCAGTGGGGCTTTTATATGAGTTAACTAAGGCTAAGATTACTTCTAAGTGATATGAGTAAATCAGATGTCCTTTATTTTAGGCTCTGTATCAGAACTGAAGTACCATCACCTTTAAGTTTTATAAACAAAGAAGCAAAATATTATAGTACTACATCTTCTTTTTCTGTGAGTGCTCAGTAAACATATTTTTTTTAAAGATTTTATTTATTTTTTGACAGAGAGAGACACAATGAGAGAGGGAACACAAGCAGGAGGAGCGGGAGAGGGAGAAGCAGGCTTCCTGCTGAGAGGGAGCCCGATGTGGGGCTGGATCCCAGGACCCTGGGATCATGACCTGAGCTGAAAGCAGATGCTTAACGACTGAGCCACCCAGGTGCCCCAACATATTTTCAAGATATATTTTTTCATTACATTTTATGGGACAATACTTTTAAGTCATGAGACTGGTGTTCATAAGTGGCTTGTGGAAACAATATCATGACTTCTCATCATGCCTCATGCTTTTCTTGGGCATGAATTTCAATGTCTGCACATGATGGCTATATGAACAAGAAAGATCAAAAGACCATTATTGACTCTACTTGAAAGAGAACTCTTCAAAACTCTTCAAAAAAATAAAAGTAAAAAAAAAAGAAATGCAAAATGATGAGGGAATAGTTTACTTGGAACTTACTGTTTTAATCATGTCTCCTGTCTACTGTGCTCACAGCATGGAGATCTATTCCATTTTTAATCAGGTTTTAAGCACTTTATAAATGTAAACTTTAAGGTAACCACAGAATTAGAGAAGCTAGATTTGACCATAAATATGAGAAAATACTAACTTCAGATCTTCTCTTTGTGCTCAGAAGTTTTCAGGCAATGTTGTCTCTGAAGCATAGAGGTGCCACACTAGAGTTATCCTGTGTGAACATGAATGCCTGATCCATGTCATTCTCCTACTCAAAAATATTTGCTTGATTTCTCTTTCTCTTCATGAGTAAGCCCAAACTCCTTAGCCTGACTGACATTCAAGAGCCTCCCTAATCTGTACCTCGATTCATATTTCCTATTATTATATTTTTTTTCTTAAAGTTTGGTCCTTGGATCACCTATACCAAAATAAAACCAAATGCTTATTAAAATTAACACTCATATGCACTTAGTGCATATACACATACACATATACATATTAGATCCTGAGATCCCATATTTGACATGAGCCCTCTGTACCAACAAACATGATTTGATGTCTCCAACATGCTTTCTTGGGTTTTATCTTTGGGTGCTGGCTCATGACACTCTTGGCACATCTTTTCTGTTTTTCATCAGTCAAGACTCAACTCTGTTCTAACCTTCTCCGTGAAATCATCCCTGGGTGGTTTCTTTTGAGCCTTTTTTTTTTATTATTATTCATAAAAGTAAATAATATAATAAAATAAAACTAAAGGGGTTATTGTGTGAGATAATGCTATTACTACAACTAAAACCCAAGTCCTATAGAGCTCAGAGATGGTACTACTGATGTGATATGAGGTTAGGATCCAGGCTTGGGTGATTTCGAAGAAATATGTGCTTTTGCACGCTGGAAATAGAAATGTGTTGAATGATTGAGTTGGTGAATGATACCGTTTCCATCCATTTAACTCTAGCCAGAGAGGCTCCAGACATTTGGACTTGAAGACCATCAGCGTATGCCTTATTTTTTGCCAGATAGGACAAATGGGGACTTTTTTTTAAAGATTTTATTTATTTATTTGACAGAGAGAGCACAAGCAGGGTGGAGAGGCAGAGGGAGAGGGAGAAGCAGGCTCCCTGCTCAGCAGGACCCTGGGATCATGACTTGAGTCAAAGGCTGACACTTAACCAACTGAGCCCCCCAGGCGCCCCCACATGGAGACTTTTCAAATAATTTTTTTTCCCAGAAGGTTAGTATACTAATAAATGCTATAGAAAAAATTGATCTTCCAGATTTTCAGGGGCACATCTCCCTTTTGCATTTTTAACTCAGGACCTATTTCTCTTACCTCTCCACCTGAGTATATTTCATTGTTTGTGAGTTTATGTAGATTTGTATAGACCTGGGCAAGTATCTGGTCTAGGGGAGAGATGGTGGAATTCAGACTCTCCTCAAATGCTTCCAGATCTGTCTAGACTACTGAAAGTACAGGGGAGTAGGGGGAAAGGTTTGAGATAAAGCTTGATCTAGAGAGGGTCTACAATAAATCAGGGTCCAATACCAGCAAGCAACGACCAACAATTAACAAGCACATACGTATCCGTTCAGGAAGGGTGAGGACACTGAGACATAGTTAGCAATGGGCTTGTTTAGGCTGTGGGAAACTCCCTTGTCCCAAGTTTCTTTCTTTTTTTTTTTTTTTAAGATTTTATTTATTTATTTGAAAGAGATAGAGAGAGAACAGAAGCAGGGGGGCAGCAGAGTGAGAGGGAGAAGCAGGTTTCCTGCAGAGCAGGGAGTCCGATGCGGGGCTCGATTCCAGGACCCTGGGATCATGACCTGAGCCAAAGGCAGCCGCTTAACCGACTGAGCCACCTAGGTTCCCCTCCTTGTCCCAAGTTTCTAACTCATTTTATTTACTCCCACAACAGCTTTTTGTTAATGAATGTACGGTTCCGCACTGTTATCTCTGCATCATCTGCTGGCTTACTCTGGTCTCAGACAAAAAGACATTTTGGAAAGTCTTTTTAAATTTCTTTCAACTGGTTCTTTTCAGTGTGCTTCCTTAATAGCTTCGCTTTACTGTTGCTTTAATTTGAAAATGCAAATACAAAACCATTTGGATGACGAAATTTACAAGTGAAATCCTTGGCGTGAAACCTTTCATTCACAGGGAATAAGAAAGACAAGAATCAAACATTTACCTAGCAGCAAATTCAGTTTCAAAAATGGGGAAAGGCTACTTGAAGAAGCCACAAACAGAAAGCACCTGAGCTCAACCCCTTGGAGTCTGAGACTCGTGACCCTGGATGATAAATGAATGTTGGAAAATACTCTCGCCAGGGAAAGCTTTGAATGTCTCTTGCAGGGGGAACAGAGCATTTCTGACAAAAGGTCGCTGCACACCCAGAGGCATGATCAGTTTTCAAATTCTAAGGGTTTGCCTAAGGAGAGAAAGGAGCTGCTAGTCAAGGGAATGGGGCAAGATTGAATTAAATATGGGTGAGAGGTCATGTCAACAGATGATCATATTACGCATCATCAGTTCTTTTGACACAAACATCTTGGGCTCTGAGAACCAGGAAATGTGTGAATTCACTTAATGAGATATAGTGGACGTTGGATTTCCCTATTATAAAACAGAACCTTCAAGCTGATCTGAACCATTCCACTTCTCCTTCCTTTTCCACCTTAAAATTCTCAACGAGTGTGTTGTATTTTTTTTTAATTTCTAGAATTCCTACTGAGTTTTTCTTCAAATCATCTCCTCTCCTTCAGTTTCAGAATCTGATAGATTTGGATTTGATCTTCTTTATGGATTGAATGCTTGTGTCCTCCCCGCCCCAAATTCACATGTTAAAGTTCTAACCCCCAGTATGGCTGTGTTTGGAGAGGAGACCTTTCAAGGAAGAAATTAAGGTTAAATGAGGTCATAAGAATAGGATTCCTGTCCTTATAAGAGGACATACCAGAAATCCTGTCTGAGAAAAGGCCATGTGAGGACACAGCAAGAAGGCAGCCATCTGCAAGCCAGGAAGAGAGCTCTCACCAGAACGCCAATAGGCTAGAACCTTCATCTTGGACTTTTAGCCTCCAAACTGTGAGAAAATAAATTTCTGTCATTTAAGCCACTTGGTCTGTGGCAATTTGGTTATGGCAACCCGAGCTAACTAATACAATCTTGTTTTCTCTTATCATTGTGAGAAAGCTCTTTGAGCCACAGTTTTGTCAACTGTGAAAATAGTTTAATGCCTTCCAACTCAAAGGGAAGTTTAAGGATTAAATGGGAAAAGAATACATGTAAAAGTTGTTTGTATATAACATCAACATAACAAATTTTACCTCACCCTTCCCTTCCCTATGGTTGGACGTCTCCAGAAATGAGGACCCATTACACTCTCAAGGGCTGGTTGGAACACCTTTGATTTTTTTCTAATCCTGCCTCCTGATTATGTCATTTGTGTTCTTAATATCTCTTGGCACTGTGGGAAGGAGTGTTTGGTGATCAAAAACCAAACCCTCTCTTATCCACCCTACTTCTTAACCAAATGAAAAAGTACAGGAGTCAGATGGGCATCAAAACATCAGCTACACTGTTGAAGCTGTATCTGCAAAAGCCACTTGAGATGATAGCACCCATGTTCAGTTGGGCCCACCTAACTGGGTTCCGCATGCAGTAGGAACCCTTTCACCACATGGGGCGGGTCAGAGGCCGCCCCAGAAACAGACCAGAGGGCCCCCCTCTGCAGAGAGATCCAGAGGGAAGACACAAGGGCAGAGCTGAGCATGCTCAGCTCTCTCTCCTAGACTTGCGGGTCGGATAAGCCATTTCTTCTCTCTTGGTGAGGAGGGAGGGGGGCGTGATGAGGAGGGGGGCGGGTGGGCGGAGGGCTGATAGGGTACTTCAGTACCTTTCACGCCTGGGAGGAGAGGTTGCCACGTGGTAACATCAGGAGAAGGGAAAAAGGTTTTCCCTCATCGTAACTTCAGTTATCAAAAATAAAATGTGACTGAAACGTTGAGGGCCATGGGAAGGCCCCGCATGTGCTGACACGTCTTAACATGAGTCATCAAGAGAAACCTGAGACTCTCAGGGGGTACACAGAGGCACTCCGCCATGCAGGGTCGGTGTCAGACCTCAGAGAACACAGGCAGCAGGGAGGGAGAGCATAGAGCGGGGAGGAATTAAGAGCAGATTGAGGAGACAGACAGGTAAGAAGATCTGTACACAAGCCAGGTACTCAGGAAAGTCTGGAGGAAATGACCACCACCCCACGGAAGTGAGGGAAAAGACAACAGTGGGGTGGAGATTATTTTTAAAAAGTAAACCAGAAGATGAAAGGGAACCCTTTAAGACAAAAAGCAAAAATGTAGGAAAGACAATCTTCTGGCTGGAGCAGCTGTTTTTACATATGTGGAAGAGATAATGTAGACATTTCAAGGAAAAATTAAATTAAGGGAAATTTAGCACACGCTAGAAAGAAGCACATCAACAACTAAAAGAAGTTAGGCTAAAAGGAGGTGAAAATTTCCATAAAAATTTGAAACGTTTCCCTTTCATCCTACTCATTATATGCTTCTTCACCATCAAGGTCATTTGATACACCTCAGCTGTTTAGTGTTGGCAATAGTCAAGTTACGAATTTGTCACCTGATGGTGGGTGTCGGAATGGATGTGCAGAGGTGTTCGTGGTTGCCACGGTTCCTATCATTTCCATTGAATCTTAAGTTGTCGTTAGTTGTAAGATGCATCATTCTTCTGTGTACCACGAAGAAAGGAAAGAGAAATGCTGCCAATTTAAAGTCAGACGTACTAGCAGATCATACAATGTTTCAAGACCTCAGAAATGGTGAAATGCAAAAAAAAGAAAGAAAAGGAAATTGCATTTCAGAATTTATAGAATACAGTTTTTTATTTTTATCTTATTTATTTATTGCATCTCATTTCTGTCTCTTTCTTATAGAATTTAACTCCTTGAATGAAGGCAGGTACTTTGCGTGCTGTGTAATGACTGGTCCTACTTGGGACAGTGTATGCACATAACAGGGAATATTGTTTGATGACTGGTAATATGACCATTGTGCATAACCGAATACCCTGATGATCCCCTCGGGAGGTGTCACATTGCAGAATAACAACATCCCTCAGGAATTTAAGCAATTACCGAGTTAGAATAGGAGCAGGTCATGGTTTCTCTTGACGGGCACCAGATGAAAGAATTGGCACATATTTAGAGGCCATGCATGTGAAGATGATGAATCTTCACCAGGAGTAGGTAGAAGCAAGCATGGAGGCCGATGGAGAAGCAACTGAACCGGGGTTCCCGTTACAAGGGTGTGTGCTCCCTGAGCGCAAGATCATTTTTTCCTTTTCTTTGTCTTTCTATGTGCAGGTAGTGAAAGTAGAGAATGTCCTAAGTGCACAGAATACCATTCCACAGATCACTCTCATCTTACTCTGAATGCATCCTGGTAGGATGTTCTCTTACAAGATGAAGAAAAAATTGACTTATATTTCTGCTATTCTTAATTCTTTATATTTATAATACCATCTGTTATTTCTAATAATAATCCTTCGTATTTCCCGGCCCCACTAGAATTATGCTCACATGGCTCCATTTATCCCCTGTGCCATGCTCCTGGATTAGGTAATATGTCACAGAATGGTCTCCAGATTCAAAACGCCCAGCTTCGGGAACCGGTCCACCACCTCCAGGCCGTGAAACATTGGAAACGTTACTTGTCTTCTCTGGGGCTTCAGGTTTTTTTGTCATCTTTAAAGTGGGAATAAAACACTAATGTCTCGGGTTGTTATAAAGATTAAGTTAGTGCATATAAACCTTTCACCAAGAGCGCATGGCGCATGTGGACTCTGCAGTAACCCGGGAGCTTCCAGCTGCCATTGTGGCTCGTCCGTGTCTATGACCTTATTTGATTCTCACCCAACCCTCCACACGAGGAAGAACAGGTTATTCCCATTTCATAGGAACAAAACAGGTTGTAAAAAGTCAGCAGCAATCCCCAAGTTCACGGGTCCTGCCTGGTAAATGTCAGAAGTAGGACCGGAGCCCATATATTGTGGTAGAGCATCCCTGAACCTTCTGGATTGAAGAACCACACAGTCTCTTTGGATCTTCCAGTCCTCACCAGGAAAATCATATCTCTAAGGTTCCTTGACGCTGTTTTGTTACTGTGTTCACCTGTGAGGTCCTGGGACCCCAAAGAGCCATGTGTTACTTCTGACAGCTGGGAAGCCACTGTGGGGCAGGCTGAGAGGTGCTCTCAGACCTAAGCCCATGGGGACCAGATGAGTTTCGTCCTCAGACCTAAGGCTGGGTCCGCCAGTCATCCGTTCTTTGTGAATTATTTCTGAAGTGTAGGCTCATGGTATTGTTATCGTCACAATATATTATTTATTGAGTGCCATCTCTTGATGTGGGGCTGTGTGGAACACACACCAGACAGGCCTTTCCCCCGAGGAAATGGAAATGCAATTCAGATGGTCATGATTCATGAGATAACAATAAAGCTGCTCAGGGTGTGCAAACACGGTTTGTAATGAGATCAGCCTTGGAAGGTGCAGCTAACGGAAGTGTCTGATGGGAGAGGAAGGGGGGAAAGCTGCTTGGCACTAAAGCAGCAAAACACGTTTCCAGGTATAAAAAGCCTCATGAAGGTCAGCAGCGAAAGGAACAAAAAGGGGGGAAGTAGAGAGAAAACCGGGACCACGTCAGTCATCAGAAAGGAATAGCATGGGGAGGAGCAGAGCGAGATTAATGACCCAGTCCAGAGTCGGGTATCTGTGGTTGTCTCCTGATGCCATGGGCTGTTTGTCCTGGGACAGGCTGAAAGGACATGTCCTGCCTTGTTAAGGGAAGTGGCTCCATACGGCTGCCTAGACCAGGCAAGAGGGGAACGTTATATCACATCTGTACTGGTTTTTAATCTCTGCTTGGTTTTGTTTGTTCAAGTTAATGAAAATGATGTGCTATTGTTATATAGTGATGCCAGAAAAAGTTTCACCAGAGACTTCAAAAATGTGTTTGGTACTGTGCCCATTTCATGTGGTTTCACTTTCCCCCATCTTCTCTCCTCCCTCCCTTCTTCCCTGCCTTCCCCTGAAGCCCTTCTCTGATATTGATGGATTAATATCATGTGACTGGAAGGATTCTTGGAGAGAATTCAGCTAAGCTGGCAAGCCAGCCCCGAAAAGATAAAGCGATGGAAAACTCTAAAGACAAATGGAGTTAGTATCATTTATAGAAGACATATTTGTCGAATCATCCCATAGAAACACATAATTAATAGCTTCTCAAATTCATAGCTGGAGCTGATGAATTAGGATGAATACACCTCCATCTGGGAATAATTAATAATAATTTATAAACTCCTTAAGGAAAGGAACTATGTCTTCACCTTCCTCAGCCCGTCCTCTGGGTGCCATAGAATCTGTTTTGTCCATCCAGTCTTTCAAAATTTATTAAGTACTAGGTATTGTGCAAAGGCATTGGGAGACACCAAAGAAAAATAAGGCATCCTTGCCCTCATGAAACCTAAAACTTTGGGGAAGAAGGTAAAGCAAGATAGAATGTGATATTTGCCCTCAGTAAGCTAAAATCAAAGAGACATGGGGCTGGTAGGGGGAGTATATGACTCAGGGTTCGCAGTACCAAGTGACAGACATTCTACTCAAACTGGCTTAAAACACAAGCAGGGATTTATTGGCTCAGTCAACTGCAAAGTAAAAGGTATTACTAGATCTAGGCTTATCAAGTGCTCAAATGACCCACCAGGAATCTGTCTTTCTCCACTGTTTTGGCATTATCATTTCTGAGTTGGGATAATCGTAAGGGAGGTTCTATCCATGTTGTAGCAAAGATAACCACTGGCAGCTCCATATTTATGCTAACCCACCTGAATAACAGTAGCAGAAAAAGAATACCTCTTCCCAGAAATTCCAACAAAACTCCTGGGGCTTCATCTTATTTGAGCAACTTTGGTAATTGCCTACCCGTGTACTAATTGTTGTTGCCAGACAGATGGACTAGAAGGATTGGTGAGGTTTATATCACGTACTGCTTTCCTGGAGCCCAAAAGGAGGAGTCAGATCCACCCAAATCCCAGAACTCCTGATGAGAGAGGGACATTTTTCCAGATGAAAATCACAGTTATCAGAATAAGAGGGAATGAATGCTGGGTAGGTAAAAGCAATGGCGCTCTCAAGTGTTGGTGGCGATCTCTGAAGGGCTACTTGTGACCCCCCCCCCCGAGTTGGGTAGGCTTGAAGGGTGGAGATGAGGACTGGAGGTGGAGCGGACGTCTCCTCTACAATACTTCCACTTCTATATGAAAAAGTTGAGTCACACTGGCATGACTGGGTGGTGCTTTTCCTAGCTATGCCATGTAATACCACCCTAGAAGGAGACAATAGATTTTATGACAGCTGTCAGTTCCCCATACAAGGAGAAATTTAGTCATGTGTCAGAGGGATGCACGGAGGAGGTGATGATTCAGGGATGTCTGAAGGAAGAGCAGGAATTAAACCAGGAAGGGTGGTAAGATGTACATGTGTTTCAGCTCCGGGCTGGAGAGGCAGTGATCCAGAGAGAAGTCTGTAGGTAAATACGGGCTGGTGAGGAAGAATTTACACCAAAGCATTAACACCATCACCAGAGGTTAGGACAGGAAGGAGAAAGAAGGGAGATTATCATTTTTTTCTCTATGTAACAATACCCTTTAACTTGACACAATGAACTTGCATTACCTTTGTAATATTTTAGCCCCATAAAATAAAGGAAGACATTTGCAGAAAGTAGCATCTAATAGAATTTTAGATCCATAAGAGAACTTGGTCATTTGTAGAAGCTGAGAGAAGCAAAGTAACTTTCTTAAATCTCATCCAAAACAAACAAATACTGGGATTAGAACCCAAATTATTGGGGGGGGGGATGGGTTAGCCTGGTGATGGGTATTAAAGAGGGCACGTACTGAAAAAAAAAGGAACCCAAGTTACTGGTTAAAAAGGAATGTATGAAGTTTTATAATTGACCCCAAGCATTGCTCATATTTTCTCCAGGTTTTCTTCATGTGAATAATTGCTACTTACTGAGCACATATTGAATACCTGGCACTGTACTAGGCCTCAAAAATATAGCAATAAACATGGCATTTGTGGGCTCCTGGTTTCAGCCTAGCTCTAATTCATTCAATAGTGTATGTCAGCTAGTGAAGGCAATGTAACCAGTATGTAAACTATCTGTGCCTTCAGGAGAAAAAGTTCAATCTGACACCATGCAATTCTGGTTTCCTGGGTTCCAGTGTCTGGGCAACAGCTTTGCTACTCTTGTTTCAATCTCTCTGATGCAATGTGATATGTAAAAAGCATTTCTATTGAGATGGTTGCAACATCCCATGTAGCAACAATTACCTCCCCTTCAATTATCCACCTTTCAGTCACGTTAGGTGACTAATCCTCTTTTGACCTTACATTAGAAAAAGGGGAACAAGAAGTTTGGGATTTCCAAGTTAAGTCCTTATGGAGATGTTCTCCCCAAGAGACAAATGTCTGCAGTCATCTCTCATTGGGGTGGTTCAACTATTTATTATAAAGAAACAAGCACTGTGGGAGAGATATCAACTTAAACTTTATCATGGTCCATGACTTTGTAAGATACTTACCAAATTTCCCCAGAGTTTTATTTGAAATTCCAAGGAAATAGAAGGCTTCTTCAGGGAAAGGACGGAGAAAGTGAAATGGGATGACAGGGGACTTTATTCAAACACTCTCACTCGAAATAGGCTTATATTTGAGTTGGGTGGAAAAGGTTAGTTTTTTCTGGATCCATTCCTAATTTGATGCTAGGAAAAGATAGATTTTAAAGCAGGTTTTGAGGGGCCAATTTGACTTTAAAATGCTTTAGTTTTCCAGTTGAACATTTCTCCTCCAACATGAGCTAAGGCAGGGTAGTAAATTATACATTACTTGATAGGTCTTTGAACTTTCTAGCTGTAATTTACTGTGATGAAGCAGAAAAGTACAAATCTGTACTTCATTGGTCAGAAGGCTTTTGTATGGTTATTGGTCCAATTTCATAATTTACTTTTATGGTACAAAAGACACAACATGATAATCTGTCTCTCTGATTATTTCTTGGCATCAGTGGAGACTTTTGTTTTCTCAAAAACAATCCTATCAGTCATTTTAAAAAATTTGGCCCTAAATGCAGTTCTGGACCTAAATGCAATTCTGCACATCTGGCTTCCCTTCTCCCAATGAATTACATCTTCATAGGATTTTATTTTATTTTATTTTTAATATTTGAGAGTAACCTTCAGGTGTGGTTGGCAGTAAGCACGTATGTCTTCATATGTTGGAGAAACAAGAAAAGGTAGGGGGGCAATGAAGTGGTAGTGAGATAGGTCTATCTGGAACCAATCAATCAATCAATCAATCAATTCCACAAACATTTATTGATGCTTGCTCATAACAAACCCTGCACCAGGTGCTCGTATTTTTAAAGCGAATAAGATAGGTTTCTCTGCTGAATTGAACTGAAACTCGGGCAAAACCATTATTAGTCTCACAAATACTGATTTGCCAATAATTGTGATCCACACTATGATGAAAAGTCTCAAGGTGTTAGGAGATCACATAACAGAGAAGCCTAATCTTTCTAAGCAGATAACTCTCAGAGTTAGGATTCCAGATTTAAGATTCCCCGTGAAATCCATTCCCATCCACCTAGTCGTCAATTTGCCTTCTTCCTGGGCATATCTGATAGCTCAAACTCACCCAAGACTAAACAGAGCTCTCTACTTTTCTCCTAAAAGCTGCTCTTCCCCCAGTGTTGGCTGTGTTATCACTGCCATTTTCTTTTCTTTTCTTTTTTAAGATTTATTTATTTATTTTATTGGGGGGGGGAGTGGCAGAGGGAGAGAGAGAGAGCCTTCAGCAGACTCCCTGCTGAGCGCGGAGCCCCAGGTGGGGCTTGATCTTAGGACCCTGAGATCACGACCTGAGTCAACCATGAGTCCCACGTTTAACCGACTGAGTCACCCAGGCGTCCCAGCATTCCCATTTTCTTGCTTGCTCAGACCCCCAAACCCTAGAAAATTGGCTCTTCTTTTGGTCTCGATCCACATTCATCCCCGTAGGCAATCCTGTTGGGTGCGCATTTAAAATAGCCCTGAGTGGAGCGGATTCTCCATAGGTCTTCCACAGCTGCCTCAGTCTGCATCACCACCCTCTCTCACTCGGGCCATTGCACGAGCTCTCCGACTTCTCTCTCCACCTCCACCCTGCACTGCTTCAGTCTCCTCTGCTGGCAGGAGCCCAAGGGTAGCTTTCCAGCCTCTGTCAGATCCTGGGACTCCCCTGTTCAGAACCCAATGTAAAGGCTTCCTATGGCGTTTGAATTCCAGTTGCCTCCCACCGTCCTCCCTTATCTGGCCCCTGCCACTCTCCCCTTCCCTCACCTGGCCCCAGCTGCCATTGTGTTCCTCTCAAAGTGTAGTGCACACCACAAGCTCTTCCTTGCAAGCTCTTCCCCTGGGTCCATGCCCAGCTTGCTTCTCCCCTTCACTTAGGTATTTGTTCAAAAGTATCCTTCTCAGAGAGGCCAGGCCTGAGCACCAGAACTAAAACATTCCCCCTCTGCCACTGTCCCTACTTGTCTTTACAGCCCTTCCCTGTACTTGACGTGGTATCCTAGATCCATATCCCTTAGTTTTATTGAGGGGGTGGTCCTGATCTCCTTCACCTATCTTTCTATCTGTGGGATGAATGATTGAAAGCAAGTATTGCTGGTACGTGGTGAATGAAGAGAGCACTGGTATGAAATGACGTGGGGAAACAGCTTTTTAGAATATGCAGATCCTAGTCAGCCATCTTAAGAAGTTTGGACTTTTTCCTGGAAGATGTTAAGAAGCCATCAAGATTTTAAGTAGACAGTGATACAAGCTGACTTACATTTTAAAAACTTTCCAATGAAATTGTGAGCTTGAATGTTTTCTTGACCTCAGGAATAGGTCCAACGGACCTGCTACTTACGAAGGCCTTTTTGTTGTTTTGGAAAGTGTATGCTAGCCCTGTCCCTTAATTTTGTCTGACAAGATGAGACTCTTGACTTCTTTCTTTTTTTAAAGTTTTATTTATTTGACAGAGACATCGAAAGAGGGAACACAAGTGGAGGGGAGTGGGAGAGGAGAAGCAGGCCTCCCACTGAGCAGGGAGCCCGATGCGGGGCTCGATCCCAGGACTCTGGGATCATGACCTGAGCAGAAGGCCGACGCTTAACAGCTGAGCCACCCAGGCGTTGTTACACTGAGCAGCACCGTGCGCGTGGGAAAGGCAAGGCACCGACCACTGGATGGCGCTCCGGGGCGTGCACGCGCACTGGGGTTGCCTGGGGGGACCCTGGGGCCCCACGGGGCAGCGAGGGCTGGGACTTGGGTTCACATTGATAGCGTCCTTCAATGCGTCAGCAGCCGTGGCCGCAGCTCCCAGGAGAGAGCAGGGCTGTGCCTGTGGTCAGCAGGGGGACCCAGGTGGAAGGCCGGCTTGCCTGCCATTCTCGTGCCCAGTGTCCTTCCTGTGGCGTATGCATAGATACTAATTTTCAGGCCTGAAGGCTGAGATAGGCCCTGCTGGTGCTCATAGAAACGAACTCTTCCCTAATACTCCAGAAATCAGACACACGGGTTGCCCAATAGAGCGCATCAGGGAGTTGCCCGCACGCTTCAGATTTTAGATTCTCTGGCTTTGAAAATTTCTGCAATGCTGCAAAGCAAATAACGTGGCCGCAGACTTAGAAATAGAAATTAAATTTAAAGATTATCATAGTTGTTGGGAAACAACACTTCTCAGATAAAACTTCAGAGGAACCACTTATTAAGAAGAAGACATAAAAAAAAAAATCTTTACGAAGATGCAGCGATAGAACGCATAAAGAGACATTCGGAACTATATACAAGTCATGAAAGCACTTTTGGTTTCTTGTACAATGCCCCCCTCCCCACCCCCCCCAACCCCCGTTACAAGAAATGTCACATGAACCATTAAAATGCCATTGTATACATTCAGTTAAATTCAGACTTAGGCGAAACTGATTTGTGAGAAGAATTCTTTCTGGAAAATCACCAGAATCATTAACTCTAGATGTACTAAAATTCATATTTGAAATAATATATCCGAAATGTATCCCCAAGTTGTCACAGTCCATGAATTATTAACAGCTCCAGTAGTCGTGGCATCAGCGAAAGATTTTTCTCAAAATTAAAAATTATCAAATTATTTGTGATATTCCATTTGCCAAGAGTAACTGACATCATTCTCAATTATATCAATGAAAATGAAGTTACTAAAAGTGAAATTTTAATGACCTAATGAATTTTCAGCAGTGTCCAAGCCAGAAAACTTTTAAGATCAATCAGGATACAAAATATTATTTTTTATTTTATTATATAAAATTATGACACCAAAATGATTTTTCTTGCGATTTTTAAGTTTATGCTGGTACTCATATATCACTATTATCCTTAGTATGTTTATAAGCATTAGTATTTTTTTGAGGAAAAACTTTATATTTTTCTTCTTTTAATCGTACTTTGTTCCTCCTTTTTTAACAAGGGGTCTCTCATTTTCCTTTTGCACTAGGCCTGGCAAATCATGTAACCAGGCCTGGATATAAGGCATGAAGTGATGAAAAAGAGTTGTCCAAGGGACTGTTCCCCAAGAGGTGTTCAGGATGTTTCCCAGGAAAGAGCGGTGGACAAATACATGATTTGTTTTACGTTTGGGTTCTGTAGCAGAAGATACACTTTCTACCAAACAAGCCTTAAAATCCTTCTTCCTCTTCTCTTTTTTTCTTTTTTTTTTTTAAGCTTTAAAATACTTCTTACTCTCATTGTGGGCTAAGAACCTATCAAACAATGTAGGCAGCAAGAGAGCGTAGAAGATACAAAGAGAGGTTTACACAGGCAACGTTGTCAGTAGGATTATCAACAGCTGATTTCCTTTAGGAATTAGAAACGTCAAAGTCAGTTCCTGACAGTGGAGGGTCTCCGATCCTTCAAAAGAAGTTCCCATTTAGGGAAGAGGTGTCCTTAGGACTGGTTACTTCCAAAATGTTAAAAAGATTGCTTTTACGGTAAGCCTGAGAACAGGTCAAGGGGGATTTTTTGGTGTGTTTTTGTGAAAGAGGGGTGTGTATGTGTGTGTGTGTGTGTGTGTGTGTGTGTGTGTGTGGTGTCTTCTCTCTGGCCATAGCGGTGACAGTGGGGATGGTGGTGGCGGTGAGGTGATAGCATAGTTAGAAGGCATGACTTGCTTGGGAAGAGGACAATATAGCATGAAGAAACTGATAGACTATATGATAAAAATTGGGCTTTATTCAAGGGACTTGGACGGTCCTATAATTCTGGAAGCTAAATGCACTACTTTTTTTCAATAATCTTTCTGCTGATAATGTGACATGGAATAGTTTCCCACAGCATATTTCAATAAGAGTTTACTAAAGAGAACTGTTGATTGATGATGTCCTTTTTGTGAATTGGGAGGTGTGATGAAAATTATCGCTTCCTTACTTTGTGAAGAATTTTCACAGGTCATTTCCCATAGGAAAAATTCCCCCGTGTTTTCGTTCTAAGAAAGCTCCATGACTACCTGGGATGCTGTATGGCTTATTTCACTCCCTGTGATGAATTGAGCAAGTGCTTTGAGCAGGCAATCAGAGCAAGAGCACAATGTATGATAATAGATTGTATGATAGATCATACAACCCCAGTGACTACTGATAAACTTTGTTTTGAATGTAACCAAACACTGAATTTAAAAATCCAGGTGTAAGGAATAGGACCTATGTAACAAAGAGGATTTAAGCAAATTTAGGGACATGTTCTAAGAACCTAAAAACACTCAAATTTGCAAAAATTACTAGAGTCCTTCATTTTTCATATACTGCAATAAAGTATAACTGAAAACTATAATGTGATCCCTTCAGAGTGTAATTAAACATTCCATTCTAAACTTCTTTATAATTTTTGCTTAGGAATCATTTACTTTTTTTTTTTTTTTTACCAGCTCTAGCAGTCGGCTTTCTTTTCAAGACCATGTTCCACAAAACCTTATTACTTCTCAAGAAAGGCTAAATAAATCATAATGAGTAGTACAGGAGAGACAGATATAAATGCTTGTAAAACTCAGGTAGTTGACATAATTGAAAAAAAAAAAAGAACCATTTTCAAAAACATTGCAGATTCAGATGACTATTCTTTTGCTATAAGAAATATAATGATTCAAGTGTGATCATAAAAGGCACCTCACGTTGGTCTCATCTGGGAAATAATAGGGAGTGCTAAGGAGTCCAGTGAATGGAAGACTACATGTTCAGCTAATTCTTGCCACACAGGAATTTTTTAAAGAGGAAGTATAAATAATTTTTCTTTTACTTTTTTCCTAAAAAAAAATACATAACTTCTCTCAGTTTTTAAACCTTGGCTAGATTTTTCTTTTTCTTTTTTTTTTTTTTAAAGATTTTATTTATTTATTTGACAGAGAGAGACACAGCGAGAGAGGGAACACAAGCAGGGGGAGTGGGAGAGGGAGAAGCAGGCTCCCCGCAGAGCAGGGAGCCCGATGCAGGACTCGATCCCAGGACCCTGGGATCATGACCTGAGCTGAAGGCAGTCGCTTAACCAACTGAGCCACCCAGGCGCCCTCTTTTTTTTTTTTTTAAAGATTTTATTTATTTATTTGACAGAGAGACACAGTGAGAGAGGGAACACAAGCAGGGGGAGTGGGAGTGAGAGAAGCAGGCTTCCCGCCGAGCAGGGAGCCCGATGCGGGGCTCCATCCCAGGACCCTGAGATCATGACCTGAGCCGAAGGCAGACATTTAACGACTGAGCCACCCAGGTGCCCCCTTGGCTAGATTTTTCAATGCCGTGTAGACCAAACAAAATATGTCAGCAAGCTGATTAACTCTAGAAGCAGCCAATTTGTAAACTCCTGAGTACAGCATAATCAAGCCCCATTGAAATGCTATGCTAGACAGTTTGGTTGACCAGTGTTCTCCAAAGAGGGAGAGGGAAGGAGGAATGGGGAGAGAGAGAGAGACAGAGAGAGGACAGAGGAAGCTCAAAATGTTTTATTAATAGGTGTGAGCAATCACAGAAGTTTCAAGAACTTGGCTATGTTCGACTCACCAGTTACAGCACACCAGCCTTACAACTCATGAGATTCATATTAGTCTCTCAGCACAATTAAAAAATCACGGCAGATCTTCAGGGTAGCTTAAGACCAGCTGAAACTGAATCTATAAAATGCCATGTATCTATTGTATCTTGATTCTATTACTGATCAATTATATTACAAAAAGCAAGGGACAAAACTGAACGTTGTTTCTTAGTTTAAAGGACTGGGAGATTCAACTCCTATCAGTGTCAAACTAGAAAATTTCCTCAATGGAGCAATATTTGTTTTAATTTTTACATGAATTATTGGGATTATAGAATAGGGAACAAAAGAATTGTTTTAGTGACCTTTGGAAATGTGGAGAAAAGCTCATGCACAATGAGCCTTGACAAAAGCAGTTTTCCTTATTAACTGCCTAGAGCCCTAGAGAATTATTTATCCAGTGCCTACTCTATTATGCACTTACTTTATGGAGCTAAGGGGAGGCTCACAGTGGGCAGAAGTGCCCCATGGCTTTTCCATATTTCGTTCCTTTTTCTTCCCATCGAAGGAGTAAATCTCGCTGTGATCTCTCTAATAATGGACAGTTTTCAGTCTGGTAATTAGGCAAGCACCCATCCATTCTGATGACTTTATGATGGCTTGTTTCATTCCAATTTATTAATACATTAAATAGTTAAAATGTACTGAGCCCATACTATGTCCCTAGATTCTTATATATATCATGTTGAACTTGCATTAAAAACATAAAAGATTTATGCTATAATTTCCATTTTCTACGGGAGGGAAGTGAGACTCAGACTAAAAAGTTTATGAAAGCCATGGAGCTCATTAGTGTCTGAGCCATGATTTGAACCCAGGCTTTCCTGATACCAAAATCTGGGTTCTTTTCATTATACTGCATCATCTCTCAATTTACTCAATGTTTGTATTAGGCTCAGTTGTCTGGAAAGGCAGTAAGACACACTCAATCACAGTCTGCATTTTTGTTTGCTTGTTTTTAAGTTCATTCAACTCTTAGAACACGGACTTGCTTTCTTCCTCTTTGTTTTTACTAATAAAGAATTGGAGGTCCAGAAATATTTTACAAATGGGCAACATCACTAGAGAAAAGTATATTGTGAAGCTCCTCAAGGAAAGAAAGCACCCTGAAGGAGTTCCCATTCATTTAGATGTATGAATTCTGGAAAAGTCCCACATTTTAACTACTGTCTATTTGCTGATCACACTTGATTTTCTCTCCAGCTCTTGACATCTCCAATGAGCTGTAGAGTCCTGAAATCATTTGTCTGTCTCACATATTCATTAGGATGTATAATAAGGCATTTCAAACATTACAAATCCAAAGCAGAGTTTTCCTTCCCGAGTGAGATCCTCAATTATTCTTCCATTTCCTAGGAAATGGCACAACCATCTGCCAAACATGGAGATGTCATCCTTGAGTCCTCTTTTCCCTCACCTCCCAGCTCTAATACATTAGAAGTCTTGTGATTTTACTTCCAAAATATATCCTGGATCTGTCCATGTCTCTCCATCTTCACCATATCAGGAGAGTCCCCCCACCATTATCTCTTGGCAAGACTGTCACCTTAGCTTGCTAACTGGTTTCCCTACTTTCATTCTTGCAACTTTGTTACCTGTTCTTCATAAGCAGCTGGAGTGATTTTCTTACAATGTAAATCAGATCATAAGATATCCTTATTTAGAAACTCACAATGCCTACTTCTTTGGTGTCTCTTTCTACTCTCCCCCAGGCTTCTTAATTTCTAGCTCTATTTGGCTATATTTCAGTTATTTGAAAAAGCCATGTATGTTCTTGCTTACTGTATTTACATTAACTTAGCTGTTATTTCGCTATACACTTAGATTAAAGGCTTACCCATCCCTCTCTTCTTACTCTGATTCCTTTAGGGATAACTATAAAGTTATAATGATGATTTTTAAACAGATCTGTCATTCATCCCATTTCACAAAAAAATATTTTTGTCAGATACAGAGATGTGTCACACAGACCCCCTTCGAGAAAGGACTCATACCCATCTGCAAGGAGTGTGGTTAGCTGATTATCTTCTGACATCATCTTGCCTCAACTTTCTAGCTGAGGTCATGCTATTCTTGGGGCACTCTAGCCAACAGTGAGCAAGATGATGGTAGTTGAGGTCATGATTTTCTGGGGACAACCCCTAACTAATGACTAAATAAAGCAGTGGGACAGAGACTAGTCATTTGTGTCCAATGTGAAGCTACTCTAAAGGGAAATCTTTGCTCTAAATAGACATGCTAGGTTTTCACATGGCCAGTAGTCTTGTCAGTAATAGGGCATGAAATATACTTCCAGATCTATTCAAGTAATTGCTCTGAAAATCAGCATGCTGATTCACCAGGTATTTGGTTCTTGAGGAAAATGTATACTTCATAAATGATAGAAATGTCTCTGACATTATACATAAATGGAAAGAGGGACAATATTTTGAAAATTGTTTCTCAGGCGCTGTATTAGTTGTCTGTTGCTGTACAATACATTATCCCAACACGTACTGGCTAAAACAATAATAAACATTATGTCATACACATTATGTGATTCAGAACTTTGGGAGTAGCTTAGCTGGGTGGTTCTGGTTCAGGATGTCTCTTGATGTTCCAGTCAAGATGTTGGCCAGGGTTACGGTCATGTGAAACCTCGACTGAGGCTGCCAGACCCACTTGCGGGTTGGTTCACTCACATGGCTGGCATATTGGTGCTGGCTGCTGGCAGGAGGTTTACTGTCCCCACTATATGGACCTTTCTCTAAGGCTGTCAGAGTGTCTTCAATATATGGCAGCCAACTTCCCCCAGAGATCACAGCAAATGATCCAAGAAATCAAGATGGAAGCCATGATGTCTTTTATGACCCCACCTTGAAAGTCTCATACCATCATTTCCACGATATCTTATTGGTTACTCCAGTCAGCCCTATTTATTGTGGGAGGGGGCTGTATAAGTGCAAACACTGGGAGTCATCTTGAAAGCTGACTTCCACAATGACTCATTAATTCATTGATTCATACATTGATCAAATCTCCCTGAGCGTCTAATGTAAAAGTGTCTGGGCTAAGTTCTGGCAATAGCTGCAAAAGAACCAAACAGCTCAAGTTTTACTTTCTTGCAGCTTATATTTTGGTTGGGGTGGGAAAGAACAGAGAATAAATACATGTGCAGTGTGTCAAGAAGTTACACATCTATAAACAAAAAGCTGCTTAAGAGAGAGCAAGTGATAGGAGGGTAGGCCCTATTTTATATGGCTTGTTAGAGAAGGTTTCTGTGATAAGTTACCATTTGTGCAGGAACCTAGCTAAAGTTGGGGGTAGAAAAATGAAGCCCAGGTGGCTGGGGTGGGGGCAGAATGTTTCAGGCAGAGGAAACATTCAGTGCAAATGTTGGTAGGAAAATGAATGGAAGAGCAAAACAGCCTTGTAAAGATTTCCTCAACTGTAAGTCAGGGTTACTATTAGACTTGAAGTCACCTGTCACCTTTGATTCTCTTCTGTTTTACTCTTTTTAAATCTAAGTTCAACATTTAAAGCCTATCGAATACAGAAGAGTTTTCTTACTATAAAACTCACAGCTTATAAATACTATTTTTCATTCTACTCATATGGACTTAATTGGTCCTTAGGGCAGTCTTCGCAGTGGCTGTTCCAAATCTCCCCACAGTCCTTAAGCTCCAGGTGCCAACTGAGCCTCGATTCCCCTTGGTAGATGATCGCTGACTCTCCTCAAAAGATCAGTGCCATCTACCAGATACCATTTCTTTGCCTCAGAATTGTGGCTGATACTTGGCTCATAAGTTCATTTTATGTCTTTAAAGGACATCCAGCATCCTTTCCAAATGTACTTCCATCCTTTTCCACCTGTACTTCAGATGTCATCCTTCTGCAGGTCTTCCACGAGTTGGCCTTAGACTGTCATTTCCCTCCTACTTCTTTCAAATTTTATTTATTTTTTTCTCACTACTCACTGCTTCTTTCCTTCTATTGAAAACATTCTACTGACTTCACTATCCTTAGCAAATAACTCTTCCTTCTCCCGTGTTACCCCTAGGCCACCATTTTTAGAGAGGCCAACAGAATCGCCTGATGTCTTAGGTAAAAGGGCAGATTCCTAGATTTTTTCTCAGATCCACCTCATCAGGTTTTCCAGGGGGTGGGGCCAGGAGATCGTATTTGGGAAAACTCCTCCATGTCTCTCTGATGAGCACCTGCGCTGGAGACCTGCAGGTAGATACTCTGATTTTTCTTCTGACCAGACATTAATTCATTTTTGTATGGCATTCTCCTCAGTCTCTTTCCTGCACTAAAACTAATTTAGCAAAGTACTCAGTGGTATCTCAATATTTAAAGCCAATGGACTTTTTCTCGCTCTGTATCATGTTTGTATTTACTGCATCATCTGATCTTATCAACTGCCATTGCCTTCTCGAAATTTTCTCTGTCAGGTTCTGTCATATGGAAATCACAAGGTTAAGACATTAGAAAATTTTTCTTTAAGTAGTGATTAGTATTATCATTTTAGATCTATAAAACTCCGGAATAAAAAATTAAAAATAAATCGTTGCCAGAATCGAAACTAATTATTCTTGAATCCCATTGTTCTAACTGTCCTGAAGAACATTTAGGGCACTGCAATTATCTTCATCTTTATTTCATTATTCTTCATTCTTAATTGCTTTCTAGAATCCATGTTTAAAAAAAAAAAAACCTTAACAAAAGTAACATTCCCTTTAGCTTCTACATTGGGAGAATATTGGGCCTAACATCAAGGATACCTCTTTCTACATGGCAGGTCTTACAATAATTAATTGATTTTTTCGTATGAGTTCATAACTGGAAAGTTTAGAACTCTAAAGCATAGTCATTAATTAGAAGCTTTTCTATTTGAAGTCTTGTCATCTTCTGCTTTCTCGAGATGACATTTATTAATTGGGGCAGAGATGACTATCTACCAAAAACAAAGGCTCCCTTTGCATTGCATGGTGTCACCCCAGGAGAGGGCTGCCTTGTCATTGGCAACATCTCCTAGCCTCCAGGGATGGCCTTGGGACATCCTCACCAATGGAATGGGGCATGGAGAGAGTCCTAAAGAGCTCTCAAAGACCCTGAGAGATGACCACCCCACATGATTGAAGAGGCCTGGTTTCCTAACCATCATCCACAATAAGGAACACTCTCATGGGACTGGGACATGAGCAAGAAATAAACTTTTGTTGTGTTAGAATGTTGAAATAGGAATATTTGTTTATTTCAGGAGTAAGCAATCTCATTCAGTCATAATGAATTATTGCCTATACTAATCTCTTAGCCATTTGCTGGTGATCTTGTTTTCTTCAATTTTCCAAATGTCTGAACAGAACTATTGATGATTTCCTCTTCCCCACCCACCCCCCATCTTAGGAGGCACAGACAAAAAAAAAAAAAAATTGGTAAGACAATGAGAGCCCAAGATCTGTGTCCTACTTCCCAATTGTCCAGGGAGCCCCTGGCCAATTTCCCTAATTCCTCTCTCTCTCTCTCCCTCTGAAGTAAAGCCATGTGATGCAATAAAAGTTATAACTGGGGGCGCCTGGGTGGCTCAGTTGGTTAAGCGACTGCCTTCGGCTCAGGTCATGATCCTGGAGTCCCTGGATCGAGTCCCGCATCGGGCTCCCTGCTCGGTGGGGGGTCTGCTTCTCCCTCTGACCCTCCCCCCTCTCATGCTCTCTCTCTATCTCATTCTCTGTCTCAAATAAATAAAAAATCTTAAAAAAAAAAGTTATAACTGACTGGGGCCAGCAAAATATATGGGACTTGAGAATTGACTCAGTTCTATCACACGTTGTGCTGTGTGACCTTACTCAGGTGTACCTGACCTCCCTGGGTCTCAGTTTCTACTATGTGAGGTGAGAAGTTTAAATTGCAAACCTCCAAATTCCTTGACAAATTTAAAAAATGCTTTTTTTTTTTTTAAAGATTTTATTTATTCATTTGAGAGAGAGAATGGGAGAGAGAGCACAAGAGGGGGGAGGGTCAGAGGGAGAAGCAGACTCCCCGCCGAGCAGGGAGCCCAATGCGGGACTTGATCCCGGGACTCCAGGATCATGACCTGAGCCGAAGGCAGTCGCTTAACCAACTGAGCCACCCAGGCACCCTAAAAAATGTTTTTAAAAGAAGACCAGACAAATGTAATATATTTTAATCCACTCTTTAGGAGTAACTCAGCTAACCCTTTCTAATAGCATATTTTAAGAAAGGCAGTGCATTTGAAATTGTGAGGAAGAAAATAATAAACATTACTTGGCTCTGGGAAAGTGTATGTGACAAATGGAAACCTGAAACAATTGATGCAACAACTATTTGGCCTCTTAGTTAACAAAAAGGACAGGGGAGAGGCTCTGGCAAGAAATAGAGCTTACACCCTGAGAAACTGGGTTGGTTTTGACCCTGAACTTGGAACATTCAAATGACTACAGGTGGAATAAAGGAGGATGGGCTGGGCTGGGACAACTAGCTGTTGGGACATTACTTGCCTGGAACATCCTTTGGAGTGTCACCTAGCCTGGGGTTGTCCATGGGCCTTAGATTCTTTGCAAAGTAGTTCAGATTTTGCACCAGATAAAATCCTTGGAGTGGCTTAAAACCACACAAGGCTTCTGTGAATTCTCTGGATGAACCAAGAATTATGGCATTATCCTGCACTGCAGATGAAAGTGTGAGTCAAGTACTGTGATTTGGCTCCACGTGGATCAGTGTTGCCCTCAGACCCAGGCAGAAGGGGCCAAAGGGCAAAACTCCCACTTTAGAGGACACTTCCCCCCTCTTCCAAGTGTCCTGTGTTGGTCCTCCTCTGTCTGTGTCCCCCACTTCAAAGCAGCCAAAGAAATGTGCCACCCAGAGTTAGTCCTCAGCCTTTCTAGAATGGGCTCTATATAGGGCAGACCCCTGAATGCCCTGCCCAAATGGTTCTGAGCCAGAGCCCAAGCCTTTGAGGGCCTCTTGCCTGGCCTGTCCTCCCACAGACGGCCTGTACTGCCAGTATGTGCTCCCCTGGGCTGAGATTTGGTCAATGGGCAGCTGTTTTCATGGCTGTGTATGGAGTTTGCACATTCTGGCTGAAGTATCCACAGACATGCTGGTGTGGCCTCTCATGGCATAAAAGGAATGGGGTAAGCCACTCCAGGCTGGAGACCAGGTTCTAGCATGGAACTTTGAGGAGTCTGAGAATTCAAAATTTAAACCTTCCTTTCCAGATCATTTTGAAGGTTTATTTGTCAGGGTAGCAAAAAAGAGCAAGTTTTATCTAACAGGCTGTTAGCTTAGTGTCTAACTCTTTTATTATTATTATTATTATTATTTTATTATGTTATGTTAATCACCTTACATTACATCATTAGTGTTTGATGTAGTGTTCCATGATTCATTGTTTGCGTATAACACCCAGTGCTCCATGCAGAACGTGCCCTCTTTAATATGCATCACCAGGCTAACCCATCTCCCCACCCCCCTCCCCTCTAGAACCCTCAGTTTGTGTCTCAGAGTCCATAGTCTCTCATGGTTCATCTCCCCCTCCGATTTCCCCCCCTTCATTTTTCCCTTCCTGATATCTTCTTCTTCTTTTTTTTTTTTTTTAACATATAATGTATTATTTGTACAGGTCTGTGATTCAACAGTCAACTACTATATTGTTGAACATGAGATCTGGATCTTCATTTGGATTCTTGCTTTGGGATCTACAAATTTAAAAGGAACTGAGTGACCAAATTTGCATGAAAGCACAAGAAAAAGTTGGATGGTATCTTTGCCCCAAAACATTTACCTTGATCTCCTTACCTGCACTAAAGCCCCTGCCCTTCCCTCCAGCAAACTCAGACCAACACAAGATATGTATAGCTCATTTATACTGAAAACACCTTTTTGGTGTTTTATGCTTCCTAGAGTCAAATGTTCTGCTAATGGTGTTCAACAAATAACAGTTTTCACATGGGTGATGGCTGATGCCCACTGAGTCAATTTCACTGTGGTTACTTAGACACACTGTCTCTCAAAATAGTAATTCAGTCTAGTGTTCCAGAGATTCACAAACTTCCCATTCATGGGAAATGTTCACATCCTAGCTTCAATCCTCAAATTCCTGCCTATCAATTCCATCTTAAACTAGTCAACTCCAATGCAACTGTTCAAGCAAATATTCCTGTGGGGATCCATTTGAGAGATTCTTTTTACACAGCCGTTTGAACACCAAGATAGGTTTTAATGGAGATAAAAGTCATCTGGCTTATCTCACAAGTAGAAACCTGCTGCTTTAGTTTTCTTTGAGTGTGGGTCTGTTCTATAGGTGCTTTCGTTATAGCCTAGTTAAGTATTGTTACCCTATCAATCAGTGCTATGAAACACATCTAATCACTTTGGAAAGATTTGGGGTGGGCTAAAATTGACTGAAAGTGAAGATCCGAAAGGGTTTGTTATTTTTCCCTTTGACAATCACTTCTAAGGTCTTTTCTCTTTTATTTATAGGATTGAATGAATGAAAACAGCAAATGGTGTTTGATCCTTTATGGCTCATCCAAGCAACTGGAACTTTCCCCAAAGCTCTAGTAAAGTGTTCTGTAGGAGGGGCAAACTCAGCTGTGATACGGGCCAGACTGAAGGGATATAAGTTAACGGGAGCACATTTGAGCCCCTATTTTACCTCTAGTCATTTATATTCACTTAAAAAAAAAAAACAAAAACGCAAGTGGCAAGCTATACCAGTCAGAACAATTTGCACCCAATGCTTTGGGGGTGATCTACATGATATAATTTATGATTTCTAGAACACCAAGAAAGTTCCTTTGGCCTTAACTAGCTCACTTGTGTGAATGGAACAGTGCTTGAAATTCCAGACTCATTATTTTAGATTGACCAATCTCTCTTATCATACACTTCAAAAAAAGAGTAAAAGAATGCGTCTGTACAAACAATATTTATATCAAGAATTTTTCCTCAACAAGTGTTTTAGGGCCCTGATGTGGAAGAAGATAGGGTATAGTTGCTACAAAGAAGGGCGAAAGGAGCCTGGGAAATAGAAATAATATTCTTCTAAAGAAAACTCCCATATTTATTCAGCTATGACCTACCAGGCTTTCTTTAAGAGAGTATCTCATTTGTTTTTCAAACAACACTGGGATTTGGGGATGAGTATTCTTGACCACACGAGGAAACAACCTAGGAGTAAGTAAGTGGCTTGCCAAAGATCACACAGTAATAAGATGCAACCAGGACTCAAATCTAAATTGTTTTGTTCTGAGTATTATGCTCCTTCTACTGAACTTACTCTTTCCTAAGTCATGTTGTGATATTTGTGATTTTCTCCATTGTGGATGATTATAGTTTCAGTTAACCATGCACCTTATAAGTATGATAAGCTCTTGGGCTCGGGAGCCATGTGGTTTGGGGATAAGTCTCAATTTCAGCAATTTACTGATTATATAATTTGGGACAAATTCCTTAAGCTCCTTGGATTGTATCTACAAAGAGGGCTAAGAATCCTACCTCACAGGGTTATGGTGAACATGATTTGAGGGACTACATGTAACGTGCTTAGAACAATACCTAACACACAAGAACGTCTCAATAATTCTTATTTATAGCTTAGTAAACTAGAAAGAAAAGTGAGGTGACTTGCCTTAGATTAAGAAAAAGAAACTGGTAAGAAAACTTGTTTACTTTACACCAAGGTTGTTCCTCACTCTGCCATATGGTTAAGATGGCACCTGCCAATCTTTACAAATATCTAATACCCAGGATGGGTCCACCTGTTGCATAGAGCTGAAGTAAGTCTTCATGCACACAAAATAATTTCCAGGTCTCGAAAGCCACTGCCCGTCCAAAAGCGAGTCTGTGGATGATGGTCACGGCTATAAGTGTCTACCTGGGAAGTCTGTTTCCAAGAGATAGCAGTTTTGGGGACAAAGCCTTAACCAGAGCATTGACTGAGTCAAGTACATAAAGGGAACAGATGAGTAAGTGTGGGCAGACACTGGCATTAGGAGATGGTTAGCCAAAGGAAGCAGGCCTCAGTCAAAGGGGACCACCCTTCACCTACTTCATAATGTTTGTCTTAGGTCCAGTGCTGAATCTGTGGAAACAGCAACCCAGAATTACAGCTGTAAAAGATACCTTTACAATGTGCTTCCTTGTGCAGTGAGGATGTTTCCGTTTTCCACTTTCTAATTTCCATTTTCCAGATGATGAAATTGAAATTTGGAAAGATTAAATTCACAACACAAGGCCACAGTGAGTAAGTTGCTAAGACAGTGCTTGAACCTGGAGTCTACTGATGGCCCGCCTTGGGCTCTTTTCATGCCAGGAGCCTGCCTCTTAAAAGGCAATTGCTGAGTGCTGTGTACTGGAACAGGAAAGGAAATGGAAATGTGGGATTGGGTATTTGCATGAGTAGTGGATTCTACCCTATCTGTTGATTTTGCTACTTTATAAATCCGTTACCAAAATGGCCTCTGGAACACCCCAGTGTGGACTTTGTTTGTGAGTAAATACTATACCTCAAAAATATGCTCCCTAGTAATTATTTCACACAGATTAATATGATAAATTGGTTATAAAAGTTAACTATATCTCAGGAGCCTGTAATTTGACCAAAGCTTCCCAAGATATTTTACTGCATGTTCGTAAAATTTTTTAAGTCCTACGATTGTGGCTTCTGACTAATTCTTTCTGCAAAGGACAATGAATTAATTAGAGACACTGAGAAGTCTATTGCTCACAAATCTTTGTAATTTTCTGTGCTATTCTAAGAAATTGCAATCCCAGAAAAATCCAAAGTTCAAATGAGTCAAGTACAAGCCGCATATGCAACTACAGCGCAAGTCCAAGTGAGGGCAAGTGCAGAGCGAGGAAGAATGTCAGTCTGTATGGAAACAATCAGATTCCTTTCTTCCCTTGAGAGCGGATGCATAATTAAAAATAGGACATAATTACTGTTCTTTTGTATTTGAAAGAAAATTCAGCAAGCAACAGGCAGCTGGAAGAATTAAACCACAGGTGAAGGCAACTTGCAACGTGGGAGGTCACGGCCACATGCGTTCTAGCGCATTGTGAATTAGGCACCAGATGAAGAGCATACTGGAACACATAATATGTAGCAGTTCATTCCTGTAATAAGCAGCGGAAGATGTTTTCATTCTTCAGATTATCATTATGTCAGTGAAAGGCAAAGATGATTTTAGCAAAAACATTAACGGAATTGTAAACCCCAAACTGAAATGAAGCTTACGAACTTGCTGACCCCTCCCCCAATGGAAAACAACTTTTATTTAAGCATATGTGTATTTTTGTTCATAACTTACCATCTGCCTATTTCCAGAAAGGATTTCCAGAAAGGATCTCTCCACCCTAAAGAGAAAGAGCAAACTACAATGCGAGGCCAACTGAAGTTTGGTGTGTGTGTGTGTGTACAAACTAATAAAGGTATCCAGAAGAACTCTAAATCTTTATTTTTTATTTATTTAGTTATTTTTTAGAGGGGGAGCAGAGGGAGAGGGAGAGAATTTTTTTTAAAGATTTATTTATTTGTTTGAGAGAGAGAGAGCAAGCATGAGCAGAGGGAGGGGCAGAAGAAGAGGGAGAGAGAATCTCAAGCAGTCTCCTTGTTGAGTGCGGAGCCCAACAGGGGGCTTGATCTCAAGACCCTGAGATCATGACCTGAGCCAAAGTCAAGAATCAGGAGTCGACACTTAACCAACTGAGCCACCCCAGCACCCCCTAAATCTTTATTTTTTTAATGAAAGAATAAAAGAACTGAATAACAATATCAAAATATTTTCTGAATTTAATTCTACAAAACTAATTTTTTTCTTTTTTTTTTTCTAAAGATTTTATTTATTTATTTGAGAGAGAGAGAATGAGAGAGAGCACATGAGAGGGGGGAGGGTCAGAGGGAGAAGCAGACTCCCTGCCGAGCAGGGAGCCCGATGCGGAACTCGATCCTGGGACTCCGGGATCATGACCTGAGCCGAAGGCAGTCGCTTAACCAACTGAGCCACCCAGGCGCCCCTAATTTTTTTTTTCAATCTGTCATAGACCAGGGGTCAAATCACCATTTTTTGTCCTTAGAAGGGCCATTCATGTTTTATTTGTAGCTTTTATTTTTATTTATTTATTTATTTTTAAAAGATTTTATTTATTTATCTGACAGAGAGAGACGCAGCGAGAGAAGGAACACAAGCAGGGGGAGTGGGAGAGGGAGAAACAGGCTCCCCGCCGAGCAGGGAGCCTGATGTGAGGCTCGATCCCACGACCCTGGGATTATGACCTGAGCTGAAGGCAGACACTTAACGACTGAGCCACCCGGGTGCCCCTTATTTGTAGCTTTTAGTTCAGTTATGCTCTGTGACACTGTTAGTGCTCACAAAATTGTGTTTTCCTCCTTTCTCTGACACATTGCTGGACTACATTTCTCAGAGTTACTGTATCTAGGTGGAACAGTGTGAACAGAGTGTGAACAGAAGTGATGTTTGCCACCTCTGAGTGGAGGTATTTGAGAGCAGGTGTGCCTTCCCTAAGCGTCATCTTCCCCATCCACCAGCTGAATGCTGAAGGCAGTTCCTAGAGGCTCTCCAGCAGTGCTTCTCAAAATGGGCTCCTTGGACCACTAACATGCACATCACCTGGGAACTTGTTCAAAGTTCTTCTGGGGACACACCTGAGACCTACTAAAGCAGAAACTCTGGAGGTGGGGCCAAGCAATGCGTGGATTAACAAGCCCTCCAGAATTCAGGGGATTCTGATGCCCACTAGACTTGGGGACCACTGTGCTAGACTATAACAGGACCAAAGGTTGAAAGAATCTTGGGTCCCTGAAAGACTGCATGGAGCAGAGACTCCTCTCCTGTCCCCCTTCCCACCTCATTGGACTGTATCATAAGACAAATTCCATATTGCATTAAGCCCCTGGATCTTCAGGTTGCTTTCTCCAGCAGTCAGCTTATCCTGACTAATACTGCTTCTTGTTGCTTCTTCCGTTACTGCTCTTGATGAATGTAATAATGTTCTGCTTTTGTCCTAGCCACCAGAAGTTCTGTCTGGAAGGGTGAAGAAGGAATAAACCAACAAGCTGATAAACATTGTTTTCCCTCAGGTTTTGTTATTTTTCCCTCCTTGAATTTTCTAGACTCTTCCTTCTGCCTCGATAGATTGTTACTTACTGCTCACTCAGTAGGTAGCACTTTGTATGATATGGGAACCATAAGTCCTGTAGGGTGACTCTTATAGGACTTCTTGCCCTTCAAGGACCTGAAGTTTCTTAATATGAGACAAGCTTATCAAACACCCAAATTTTGGCATGAAATCACATAGGACACTCTTTATTCCATATAGTTGAAAGTCTTAAATTTTACCCCACTTTTTTCTGGTAAGTTTTCTTTCTTTTGGAGAAATGCTTTTCTCCCATGCTAAACGTCGGTACTGAATATGTGATGTAGTTCTAAAATTTTTCTAAGTGGGTATATTAGGCATTTTTAAATAGGTCTTAACATTGCAAGGTTGTGACCCTGAAGCTATAAGTTGCCACATTGCCTGTCATATGGAAAAATTCTGTCTGTTGTAGGACAGAAAGAGGCAAACACTCCAAGAGAAAGTGTCCGTTCTGAAAACATCCTAGCCCCTGGATCCCATCATACATGAAGTTGGATCCACATCTCTGTGGTTTGGATACTTAGGCCAATAAATTTTCTTATTTTGCTTCAGATAGTTTGAGTTGAGTTTTTATTACTGGCTTTCGAAAGCTGCCAGTTGCTATGAATATGGAAATCAATTAGGTCATTCCTGAAAATAAAGGATTACAATAAGCCTTGGGCTGAAGAAGGGAGAAAAGAGAACTAGAAATGTAGGGTGAAGGGAAAAATTGGTTTTTTAAGCATGTCAGGCAAAGATAGTATAGAAAAATATCAATGAATGAAGAAAGTCATCTCAGGAAAGATAGGACAACACTCTCCAGACCTAATCATTTATTTAATAGCTTCATCATTTTTGCCTTTTTCTTATACATCTATGGTATTTAAAAAAAAATATTTTATGTATTCATTTGACAGAGAGAGCACAAGCAGGGGGAGCAGCAGAGGGAGAAAGAGAAGCAGAGCTGGGAGCCTGATGTGGGGCTCAATCCCAAGACCCTAGGATCATGACCTGAGTCGAAGGCCGATGCTTAACTTATTGGCCAGCCCAGGCGCCCCACATCTAGGGTATTAAAAAAAAAAAAAACACAACTTTAAAAAATGTAGCCTCTTTCTAAGTAATAATGCCCACAAAATCATGGATTGATTTGAAAGTTTTATATATACAACTGTTAGAATTCTCCAAAGCTCATTTGTGGTTCTCCTGAAGTCATTGTGTATGCTACTTTGGAGAATCCTTAGGTAGAGGATCAAGTCTGCTGCAGCCTGGAGGAGAAGCATTGGTGGGTAAGGGAAAGAGAAAGATCAACTTCTGCATTCCATGTCTTGAATTTAGCCAGCTTGAGAGTGGCTCTAGTGCCTTCAGTGCTCAGCCTCAGTGAGGGCTACAGTGAGTGCAACAGGCAGGACCCCCATGATTTATACAGACTTAATATGGCTGCCATGCACCATGTCAATTATTTAAACATCGAAATGCTTCTGTGATAGCTGGAAAACAGCTACTGCTCTGAGCCCACACAGTGTTCCAACACCCTGCTTACCTTGGCCTCACCTTAGGACGCAGCAAGGAGAGGGGGCACGCCAGTACAGCAGGGAGCCTCTGGGGCCTTGCAGAGGCCCCGTGGCTAGCTTCTGTTCTGATTGGTTGGTGGCTTTGCCATCTGGTTGTGAAATAATTAAAAAGACCTGAAGAGGGCGCCTGGGTGGCTCAGTTGGTTGAGCGACTGCCTTCGGCTCAGGTCATGATCCTGGAGTCCCGGAATCGAGTCCCGCATCGGGCTCCCTGCTCGGCAGGGAGTCTGCTTCTCCCTCTGACCCTCCTCCCTCTCGTGCTCTCTGTCTCTCATTCTCTCTGTCTCAAATAAATAAATAAAAAATAAAATCTTTAAAAAAAAAAAAAAGAATGGGGATAATTTGCTTTAAAAAAAAAAAAAAGACCTGAAGATACGCCTCTGTTGCTGTATGGATCATAATGGGTTGCATTTATTGATTTGTCTGTTTCTCTTTCCTGATCATCACTCATTTTTTCCAGTGTCTAATATGAACGGTGTCTTCAAGCTGGAAAGAGGTGGGGAGATGGCCAGGAGCTAGAGCCTACATTACTGGCCGTTTGACTGCCCATTAACTGTGCTATAGAAAGACATTCATACCTGGGCCAGAGGCGATTGAGGGCTGTGCTGAGAGCCTGGATTCTGGAGTTGGTCTGCTTGAGTTTAAATCCTGGTGCTGTTCCTTACAAACCAAGAGCTCTTGGGTAAGTTATTTAACCTCTTAAACTAAATGAGTTTTCTCATTTGTTAACTAAGAATAGTAACAGGACCTACCACGTGGTGATGATATGATGATAGAATGACTTAATGGGTATAAAGCATGTGAATGGTGCCTGGCATATATTGTAAGTAATTTATATGTATTAGCTATAATTACTACTGCTACTTTATGCAGATGTGAGAACAGCGCCAGATAAAAGTCACTCCGTTACTCCAAAGCAGTGTTATGTAAACAATTTTACAGCTTCCCAGTGTAGATGGGCATTCCAAATAAGAGGTTCTGTGCTCAATTTTGGCTTGGAACTAACCAAGATAAAATACAGTTTGCTGCTAGATTCATTGATAAGCTAGCATATTCCATAAAACTCGAAGATTTTTTTTAATCAGTTGAAAAAACTGATTTTTACCATCAAATTTCTGTAATTGTTGAGAATACTTTTATGGAAACGCCACACTGAGGATTTTGACCTGAATCCTAATGTAAAAATCCCTGACCCTCTTAACTGGACTGGATCAAAGGAACTACAATATGCTTTTTAAAAAAGTACTCAGTAGGAGAAGCATGTGGGGGGATGGGTGAAATAGATAAAGGAAATTGAGAGTACACTTACCATGATGAGCACTGAGAAATGTATAGAATTATTGAATCATGATATTATACACCTGAAACTAATATAACACTATGTCAGTTGTACTTGAATAAAGAAAGATCCATCTGATACAGTTTAAAATAAATAAATAAATAAATAAGAAGAAGTAAAAAAGTACTCAGTCCTAGAGGAGAGGCCTAGATGGAAACAGGCAAGTAGCCTCTTTTCCCTAAACTCATCTTACATTCTGATGGGAGAAGAGGAAAGGAAATACCCATTCTAATTTAAGAATCCAAAATGCAAGAGCCTTTCTCCTTCATGCTCAGAATGGCTCACCAAAGCCTCCTTCTCTTGCTCCCTGACTCTACCCTGGTCCTGCTGGTCCTTCCCATGCCAGAGGTTTCCTCCTACACTGTAGTCCATCCCAGTCCCATCTTCCCCACCTACCAATGGATTTTCGTTTCAATAAGCATTTCAAAGAAAGGCTCAGTTTAAAAACAGCTACATCACATAGATACAAGAGAGCTGACCTTCTTGGCTCATCACACCAAATGCTTCAACTAACTCACTCTGGGAAGCAATGATGTGCTTGACCTTGACCCAACAAATTAGTACCCCTCCTCATGTCTGGAATCAGGAGGAGAGGTAAAAGCTCATGTGTGCCCTGAAATCTAGAGCAGGGCCCGACACAGTCAACATTCAATATATGCTTGTTGAATTAATGAAAGGATTAAAGATGAATATTTAGGTAAGATATGAGAAGCAAAAGCCACACTTTTTAGTAGTGCTCCTAACAGAGCTGACATTTCACAAATCCTGTCAACATTAAAATCATGAATTTAAAGTTACTTAATCAAATACAATAATTTTTTACTTTAGCTTATAGAGGAATTGTAACCATTTTTCTTTCTCCCTTTTGTCAATCTCCATATGAGGGTTTGACTCTCTCAATTTGTATATGTGCATGTTTGTCCTAATTTGGTTATGAGATTTGATTGTGTTGACTTATTAGCGTCACCCCTCTCCCTTCAGTAAATTCATGTCCCATTTCTCTCATTTGCTTATCCCTAAAGTTAATGTTATTGATGATCATTTTTTCCTCTTAGCCAAAAATTTTTTTTCGGGGTCTGGGGGTTCCAGATAATACCCACAGTGATCTCTGAAGGCAGAGTGCTCAGGTGCACAGAACAAAGAGCATGTCTCTACTTACCTTCACATTCGAATGACAGTTTGACTGATAAAGGATTCCTGAATAAACCCTTCCCTGTCAGTGCTGTGAAGTAATCACCCCATCATCTTCTGGCATTGTGTGTCACAGTAGAGAAGTCTGAGAATTTCCTGACTTGAACTTCTTTTAATATAATCTTACTTTTTATACTTGGAAGCTCGAAAACTTTTTTTGTTTTTCTTAAAACTAAAAGATGTTAACAGATTTTGGTTACTTTACTGTTATTGACTTTGATTAAGAAATAGTAAACCTGGGCGCCTGGGTGGCTCAGTTGGTTAAGCGACTGCCTTCGGCTCAGGTCATGATCCTGGAGTCCCAGGATCGAGTCCCGCATCGGGCTCCCTGCTCGGCAGGGAGTCTGCTTCTCCCTCTGACCCTCCTCCCTCTCATGCTGTCTTTCATTCTCGCTCTCAAATAAATAAAATCTTAAAAAAAAAAAAAAAAGAAATAGTAAACCTTTTCAATATCCAATTTCAGTCTTGTTTTGTGTTTTTAATTCTGAAAAGTTTTTTCAATGATATCCTTGAATATCTGTCCTGATGTTTTTTCCTACCTTTTCCTTCAGAAATGGATGTTAATTTTTAGTTAGAGTGCTATACTACTTTCCACATCTGTCATCTTCTTTTACATTATTGTCTCTTGTTATATGTCTTGTGTATGTTCATGGAATCTATCATTTTACTGATGTGACTCCCCATAGGAATGCTTATACTTTTTACTGCCACTGCTATCAACCTGACGAGTTCTAGAATTTAGTCTAGTCTATACTTACCATTGCTCTTCTCATCTTGTTGAGAATATCTAAATAGTTCTTACTCAAGCATTTACTTTGAGAGTTCACTTTCTACACTCTTTTATGGTGGGGTATTTTTGTAGTATGTTCGCATTACTCATAATTTCATGCATCTAGGATGTTGGCCTTGGGCAGAGGTTCTGGGAAGAAGATGGAGGTGGGTCAAGATTGACCTTGGTTTAAAGACTCGGGGAAAAAAGCAAAATCTGAAAGGCAGCATTGTATGATGGAGCCCGAGTCAAGATCCAAGGACAAAATCCAAACAAAGGAGCGGTGTGAAGAAGGAAGTCAGAGACCTGGTATAAAGCACTGGGATAGAAAACAGGGTAAATGGATTTGGAATGGAGGAAAGAGGGTTGAGTCTTGAATCTCTGAGACCCTATAGGGAGCTACTAAATGTACTGGGCAATTTAGACAAAAGTGGAGTTGAACACCTGTTGTTGAAGCTTATGCTGGAGAGGACTGGGATAGGACCGTGTGGTTTCTGGCACGAGTTCATTCCTGTGATAATATTTGTAGCTCAGTTTGGCTGCCAGTGATGCCAAGATCCTATTGACCACAAAGAGGAATGTTCTCATTTCCATTTGTTTTGGCAATTGCTGAGATTGCTTCTCTCTTGGCTGATTCTACAGGTATTTTAATGAAAAGAAGGAAAGAGTTCTCAGGAGCTTTGATTCATTTCGCCATTTTTGGTCAATTCCCAAATTTTATCTAAAGATGTATATCTTTGTAAGACACAGAAGAAATACGAATATAAAATATAAGTTCCAATGGCTGTGTCTAATATCCTACTAATATACGTCCCCCACACCCACTTCCAGAACAGACTAGAATTAATCTTAGATATCTAGCATTCACGGATGTAGGCTGCTTGCATAAGATGGCAAACAGAAGGGTTAGTTGCCCAAGCTTATGTGATATGGCAGTGTGCCCAGGAGGAACTAGAATGAAATTATTAGGTCACTTTAGACTTTCCAAAGCCTTAACATGATCATCTTTTTGAGAGATGACTGGACAGTTTTGATACTAAGTTTCCAGCATTGATGCCATTTGAAAACTGGCCACTTAAATGAAGCGTATCTTGTCAGGGAACTTTAGAAAAGCTAATGTGTTTGGGTAAAAGTATTGAGATAAGAGTCAAATAAGCTTTCACCAGAATGTGCTTTACTGGGCCAAAAAAAATTGCTGTGTTGCCCTGCCCTGAATCAGCAGAGACAACCTCAGAAACTGTGAAACACACAAACAGAACCCTGAACCACAGCACCTCCTGGATGTCAGAAACAAACCTTCCAGAGCCAGTGCTTGTCTTCATTCCAGAGTGCTCCACTAAAGTTCTATTTTACAGTGGATTTTAAAAACACATGAGCAGAGCGGCACCTAGGTGACACAGTCAGTTAAGTATCTGACTCTTGGTTTCGGCTCAGGTCGTGATCTCGGAGTCGTGAGATCAAGCCCCACGTCCGGCTCCCCGCTCAGCGCAGAGTTGGCTTGACATTTTCTCTCCCTCTCCCTCTGCCCCTCCCATCCATGCTCTCTCTCTCTCTCTCAAATAAATAAATAAATAAACCTTTTTAAAAACTACATGAGCATTGTTGGTGCACAGCATGTGATGGGCAGCTACTGAATACACACAAAAACAAGTCAAACCAATGAGATATTAGATTAAGACTTTTATCATTAATATACAATAACTGGTCTTTCCAAGCATGGAGGAATGCTTCCTTCATTTCATTTGTAAATTTTACCTTTAAAACTTGTTCTCACTTGGAGACTATTTTTCCTAGCACTCATTTATTCATCCATCCAATATCTTTGGAGTATTTACTATGTGCCAGTCCTCATGTGGGTGGGTGGGAAGACAATGAAAAATAAGAATAAGGCAGACTCTGTTCTTTTTTTTTTTTTTTTTAAGATTTTATTTATTTATTTGACACAGAGAGACAGCGAGAGCAGGAACACAAGCAGGGGGAGTGGGAAAGAGAGGAGCAGGCTTCCCGCCGAGGAGGGAGCCTGATGTGGGGCTTGATCCCAGGACCCTGGGATCATGACCTGAGCCAAAGGCAGACACTTAACGACTGAGCCACCCAGGCGCCCAAGGCAGACGCTGTTCTTGACACTGGCTTGTGAAATCTAGCTCTCTACAGCCCCCCGACTCTCAGCCCCTAAACCCAGGGAGTTCACTGAGCCCTGCCTGGGATCGCCCTCCCTGCACTGCAGCCCGGAAACCTTCCTAAGGCAGTAAGCTGGGTGGGCTCACTTGTTTGTCTCCTTTCTCTTAGGATCACTGCCCTTTAATGCCGATGTCCAGTATCTCAAAAACTAATGTGCCATTTATTTTGTTCTTTCCATCTGGGTTGTTTTAGCCAGGAATGTAAGTCCGATCTCATTAGTTCATCTTGGGTGGAAGCCAAGGTCTAGTGTTGATTTTTGAGAGTTCTTTATATACTCTGGACACAAGACCTTTGTCAAATATGTGCTTTGCAAATATTTTCTCCCATTCCATAGTTTGTCTCTTTATTCTCTTAGCAGTTTCTTTTGCAGAGAAAAAGTTTAAAATTGTGATGTTCAGTTTGGTGTCATATCAAAGAACTCTTTTCCTAACCCCAGGTCACAAAAATTTTCTCCTAGGCATTTGCTACTTTTAATGCTCTTGTTCCTTTCATTCTGTTTCAATTGTGTGCATGACAAAACTTTTTTTGTTGTTGAATTGTGTGATGATATCTTTCTCAAAGCAGACATCCGTTCTGGACTATAGTCCTCAGGGATTTTGACACACCTGTAATTATTCTGAGTCTCCACTGGATGTCAATACTGCTCAAGGAAAAGCAGTTCAGACAGCATTTTGGGTGCATAAAAACAATCCACGCTTTGAAGAAGCCTTAGAGTGGAATAGTAAAAAAAAAAAAAAAAAAAAAGAGGCTAGAAGAAGTGAAATCCACAAAGAGGAATACTCCCCCTTCAGTCCTGTAACAGACATCAGGCAGAGGGGTGGAAATCTGTAGCGCTACTGAACCTCAAACTTGAAAAACTAAATTCTGTTTTCCACTCTGGCTCTTTGGTTGCTGACGTATGCAAAACCGAAACCACATATTCGCTTGAATTACTTGCCTAATTCTCACAAGGTACTTTACTGAAATGGAATTAGAGTTTTAATCTTTACTTGATATCTCTTGTTCACTTCCCAAACATGCACAGATTTCAGCAGTTATCAGGTAGAAAGAGGTGACTTTGGTAAGAAAATGTCCCGAGCCATTTGGGTTCATATCCAAGGATAGAGAACACTGAGGAACAGAAAAAAGGACCTGAAGAGTCAAGTGACCTTTGATCATACTTCGAAACAGGTTTTGCTTCCTAGTCTGTTCAAGGTCTGAAGTGAGATAAGAAAAAATTGGATTTAGTTTGCTTTTCCTTCCTAATAATCTGCCACAAAAATACAATTTGAGGCTTAAACGCTTTAAGAATTGAATTCTAGATACTGCTTTTAGTATCCTCTTTCTGAAGCAGGTAATTATATATTGTATCACTGTGTTATATTTTTTATAAAATCTTTTCTTTATATAAGATGACCAATTTTGAAAATAGGAAGAGTAGGACATATACTATTTTGACTATATGTCCTGCAGGTGAGATACAAGATTACAGGACTGAGTAGATTCTTTCAGCAAGTGCAAATTTTATGAACTATCTTAAATGTGTTATATGAATGTATTCGATGAAGTGGTCGGTTGACAGAATGTCAACTTATCATCTGGCTAGCATTGTGCTAATATGATTAGCAATAATAAAAATACTGAAAGAAACAACCATACCTAAAGCAGATGGAATTTTTGAGTGAACAATTTAAAAATTTTCTCACATTTAGGGAAAGATACCCAAAATATGGCTTAAGATACGGGGATAGTCTGATTCAAGCAGAATTCTCTCTTACAGTAAGGTTCTGTTTTAATAAATATTCTATATTCAGATGTGAGTGATAGAGCAGAACTAAGGTTTTTATCTTTTTCTAGGGACTGTGAGTTTTTTGTCATGATCTATTTCCTGTGGGAGCTTAACTTCCCTGTGTAGCTAAATATACAACAAACGTAATATTTGAATTGTGGTTAATGGGTTGTCCTACAAATGTGTGCCACTAACATCTTGTGATTCTTGCAATCAGCTGTATATAGCTCGTAGAATTTAACTGTATTCACTTTCAATTTTCCTATGGTGATAAGATTCTGTCCTAGCATGCATAATTTTTGGCCTATTTCTCCACAACGTACAACATGTCCGATTGTTATAATCACATTCATGCTTTAGCAACTGGCTTAAAGCTTTGCACTCTTATTTATTCACCAGGTCAATAATGTTTGTAAGAAAGGTAAAAAAATCAGCAGTGCTTTTATTTATTAAATTTGCTTATGCTAAATGGAAGATGTAGATTGTCTGCTTATAATTCATGGGGTAGATTTTCCCATAGACTGCTGGCATAAGATACAGAAAATTATGAAGGTGTAAATCATACTCTGACATGGCGAAAAGCTTTGTTCCAGCTATGGTATTGGCACAAAACTAAAAATATTGGATTTATTTTCCATAAATGCAGACCCCTGGTTTTCATATCCTTTATCTTAATGCCAAATTATATCACTAGTGTAATTTTTTTCTGTTTTGACATGATCTTGTGTTATGGTCCCATCTTTCAAATTTCCTATTCAAATTATTTTCTGGCTTGTCTTTATCAAACCAGAGGAATTCTAAATCTGGAAGACTGCTGAAAATCTTTTGGATGACCACTTTAATATTTGAAAGTGAAATACAGCCGTTTTACAAGAGTGGAATATTGGAAGCAACGCATTGGAATAAAAACCAAATAATTCAAACAGATTCTTAAATAGCAATCATTAGTCCCAGTGTGTCAAATTAAGTTCGTGCCTCATGAGTGAGTAATTTTTCCATTTTCAATTAATTAAACCAAGTTTTAACTGGGGTGGTATAATAAAAATTTTGCTGTAGTTTTCATTTGTTTGGACAATGAATAACTTTTGGATTATGTGGATTAATGTTTTGGTGTTTCATAATACCAATTTTTCCTGGAGAGAGAGTGAGTGGTGAGGAGAGAATCGATCTCTCAATAAAAATAATTGAACAAATTTTAAAAACCAGATAATTCAAGAACAGACTTTTTCTCAAATATTACTTGCTACTCAAGATTAATTTCATATAACCTCATTTAATAGTGGTGTTTTCCTAGATGACTCAAAGATACCAATTCAAGAAGATTCCACCATCAAAATCCTTTGAGTAGAAAAAAATACAGACAAATATTTCTTTTTTTAGTTTTAATAGCCTTCGTAAACTATGAAGTCTAGAATTTAGGAATTTGTGGTGTTAGGCCCTAAAGAGTCACTTAATAGAATAGCTGAGTCACTATTCCTAGTTTATTCCTAACATGATGTGAGGCCACAGTAGGTGTTCAGTAAGTCAGTCATGCTAACCAAGTGAATGAATGAATTCTTGAATCCAGTGCATTAATACATAGCGCACCCAGGGGCTCTCCTAGGGTGGCAGAGTTAGTTTGGAAGCAAATCGTGGAAATGAAGCAGTAATAAAAGTACCAAGGGTAGAGATTCTGCTGCATCTTTATCCTCAAATATGTTGAAGGAAAGAATACATGCCCGCAATCTTTTACATCCATTTCCCAAATCCATAAATCCCAAAACCAAAAGTCTTTTCCCTAATTCATTTGAAGATAAATCCAGACCTAATCTGACAGATGCTATTTATGTTGTTTATTTATCCCACTTAGTATAAATATTCACATATTTTGCTGCAGAAATGCTGGTGTTTTTGATTACAGAGTCTTGCTTCTTACCCTGGTGGGAGGTTATATGATATACAATCTATGAACTTTAATACCTTTCTAAAATATATGCAATCTTGAGTTCTAAAATATTTTAATGCCAAGGTTTGGGACAAGGGCTTGTGACCCTGTATACAGCCTGTAAATTATTGGGATGCTTCCTGTTCATTTTCCTGTTTGTCAATCATCTTCTCCTTTCTGATGCACCAACTTGAAACAACTTCCGTGCACAGGAGCTTCTCTGGTAGAGGGTGAATCCTACCCTCTCTGTTCCTTGCTTTACAATGTGAATCGCTGCTTCATTATCAGCCATCAGCCCTCCCTGTGGCTTGGTTCTATGGGAGGTCTGTGCTTGGTTAGCTGTCTGTGCTTGGTTAGCATGGGAAAGCCTAGTACCGCCTGTGGCCTAGAGGAGCATCAACACATAAGCCGGCTCACTGTGACATCAGAGACATGATGTCACGTCCATGAGCACACCCACTGAGGGATCGGTGTGTGGATTGTGCAGTTTTCTCCATGGAGCTGTAGCAGAGTAGAACCTATCATTTGGCCTTTACTAGTTTCAGGTATTATCATCTGGCGATCCAGAAAGAGAATCCAGCTGCATATTTATTCTTGACCAAAGAATGGTTCTCCTGTGCCATTGAAGATTGATTACCTGGGTAAGTTGGACTTTTCCACGAAAGCCAGGTCTGATAGCTCAACCCCGTGAGGAACAAATCTCAAGCTAGAATGCCTTCACATCTGACTTTAAGAAACTGACCTAATTGGCCCAGGTTAAGGCTAAATCGGGACAGAGTAGGAGTAAAACTAAAATTAGTTAATTCTGTTCCTCATTAATAGTTCTGGCTATGGAATTGGTGGGGAGGATTAGAGGTGTTTAATGCTCTAACTCTACTAATGATAGAGTGGCATTCAGACTTGGCGACCCAGAGAACTAATATTTAAATCTCAGGAAACAAACTGAGGGTTGCTGGAGTCGGCGGGGTGGCGGGGGGAGAGGGATGGGGTGGCTGGGTGATAGACATTAGGGAGGGTATGTGCTATGGTGAGCGCTGTGAATTGTGTAAGACTGTTGAATCACAAACCTGTACTTCTGAAACAAATAATACATTATATGTTAAAAAAAAAAAGATTGTAGGAAAGGAAAAATGAAGGGGGGAAATCGGAGGGGGAGACGAACCATGAGAGACTATGGACTCTGAAAAACAAACTGAGGGTTCTAGAGGGGAGAGGGATGGGGGGATGGGTTAGCCCGGTGATGGGTATTAAAGAGGGCATGTACTGCATGGAGCACTGGGTGTTAGTATACGCAAACAATGAATCATGGAACACTACATCAAAAACTAATGATGTGATGTATGGTGATTAACATAACATAATAAAATTAAAAATAAAAATAAAAAATAAAGTAAAAACCATAAAAAAAAACCTACTGTGATAACCCGAACATAGAAGGAAGGGTGTTTGTTGCCTGCACTTGTTTCTTTTTGAGCCTGGATTTTGGAATGTCCAGAGAACACTGGCCCTGTTTGGTTCCTCCGATGACATCTCTCTCCCTCCCTCCCTTACCTGTCCTCCATTGCCATCTCCACCCCATCTCTCTCCACATCTAGCTCATCATCCATTGCTCATTGTCACTCTTCCTTTGACTATGTGTCTGTCAGTTTATCTGCTTCTTTCCCATACTGAGAGAGTATGAAAAAGGATGGGAGGGGCGCCTGGGTGGCTCAGTCAGTTGAGCATCTGCTTTCGGCTCAGGTCATTAGTCAGCTCAGACTGCCATAACAAGATGCCATAGACTGGGTGACTTAAGCAATAGAACTGTATTCTCTCACAGTTCCGGAGACTGGAAGTCCAAGATCAGGGTACCAACAGGGTTGGTGTCTGGTGAGAACTCTTTCTTTCGATTGCAGATGGCTGCTTTCTCTGTTTCTTCACATGGTAGGGAGAGAGAGCTCTAGTATCTCTTCCTCTTCCTATAAGGGCACCAGCCCTATCAGATTAAGGTCCCACCCTATAGCCTTACTTAACCTTTTCAGCTCCTCACAGGCCCTATTTCCAAATACAGTCACAGTGGGGATTAAGGCTTCAACATAAGAATTTTGGTGGGACATAAACTTCATAGCACCTATTGATCAAGTATCAGTAAACTATGGCCCATGGGATAGAATTGAGGCTGTGAAATGAAGCAAAACTGTCCCTGAGAGGACATCTGTATGCTCTGAGTCAACCAGACTTTGGTCAAGTGATATTCTAGAATCTTCTTACTATCTTAGATTGTTCAATGACACGGAGAGAGACATTCAGTTATATTCTTTCTTATGCATGGAGTTCATGAGCCCATTAATCAAATGTTTGAGTCCACTTTCGAGTTCATATATATACACATTTGTCTCATGGATTAGGGGTAAGGATCTCTTAAAGAAGCTGGACTAGAGGAAGAGAGACTCTGAGATCTTTAAGAGACAATAATCACGAGAGAGGAAGAAGTCTGTCAGAGTAGACCTGACTGAGCCCTGGGGCTTCCGGGTATACGGTGAGGCACATGACTCATTCTCCTTCATGCTACTCGCCTCACACCTGGAGTTTCCCTGTGTTCTAGGAAGAAGAGGCTCTGGTAAGAGAATTAACGAGTCCCCTGGGGCTCAGGCTCTGCTGGGGGCAAACCTCTGTGAGTTAGTCATGGGAAGTGGCAACCTTCCTCCTGCCAGGAGAGGAAGAAGGACATGTGTTTTTGTCCAGAGGAAGTTGTCAGCAGCCGGCACAGTAACCTGTGGAAAGAAGCCCAACTGCAGGCAATTGAAGAGAAAGATGGCAGCGATAGTAATTATATGTAAGAAAACCCAAGTCTCATCCCCTAGAATTCTCAGGGAAAGTGAGGTTACATGTAGCGTCTTTAGGAATTTGGTGGAATATTCGAAGAGGGAGATCCTGAGGATATTGAACTTCCTGTTAAAAAAAACAAGAGGGGATTCAAAACATGTGTTGCGGTAAATGCGGTTTATTTTTACTCCCCTAAAGGACACTAATATTACATAAGGAGGCAAAGCATGAGGGGAAAAATCATGGATAAGATTCAGTGATAAAGTCTAAATATTCAAAGTTAAATTAGCTACATTTTTTTTCCAGTACATATCATCATACATTCACTACTACTGGCCTCACCTGGGCCTTCGATATTTCCCAGCATTCTCACTGCATTTCTACATTTTACACCCTGACCATTTCAGACTATCTCTCATTTCCTCAAGCCACTGACCACCTTTGTACTCTTTCCTTCTCTTTTCCTTTCCTTTAGGTAACCCTGCTCGTGTTTATGTCACAAATCAAGGCCATCACAGGGAACTCCTTCAAATTCCTGATGCAGTATCTACAAATCCAAGAGCCTGTGTACCTATCCTTCCTCCTCTCTTACTGCAGGTGTCAAAGAGAAATGGCACTTGTTAAAAACAGCAGTAAAGACTTTATTCAAGACTATTGCAATATGGGGAGAGATTGAACTCAACTCCACTGAAACAAAAGTGGGAGAGTTTTTAAGCACTGGGCTGAGCTGGTGGGAAGATCCTGGGGTTCATTAGGAAAGAGGATGGTCAATATGATTAGACCATCTCTGTCCACTGACTGTCTAACTTACTGAAGTTAAGTTTCCACCCTCCCACACAGACTGGGAGATAGGGGCCCTATCTTCCTTGATAATTACTTTTCAGAAAGATGCCTCCTGGACATGCCTAAGTTGTAGAAAATTTACATCTCAGGGGGTTACAGAAAGTATTTATAACTGCAAGTTTTCTAAAGTAAATATACTAAGAAAAGGGAAGCCAGGAGCCTACAGTTAGGAACATACTTCTCTGAAGTTTGCTCAAGCTAAGGGGAACTCGAAGGCCCTCTTGTCAGAGGGAAAGAATTCTCCCTCCTTGAGTGCGAGCTCCCAACTCCTCTGGTCCCACTGAGTGGTGTCAATTCTTAGATAAATCCTTTTCCTATCTCTTCAGCTGCTATATCACTTCTGGATCCTTCCTGACAGTATTCAAACATTTCAAACAAGTCCAAAAGCAGCCATCTTAAACCGAACCAAACCAAACCAGCAAAAATCTCATAAACTTCCTCTTCACTTCCACATCACCCTCTGGCTGTGGCTCTTTCTGTCACCATCATAGCCAAACTTTTAGATAGATTGCTTATGCACACTTTCTCTATGTTATTATTTCTTTCCCACTTTTTCTTCTCTCTCTCTCCTTTTTTCTTCCATATATATGTACAGACTCAGAAGAAAGGATGTGGAAACCGTTCAACCAGTTAAGAGCAATGCTCCAAACATTGCTTCCACATATTCTATTGATCAAAGCAGTGCCAGGGCCTACCTAGACTCAAGCAGGTGAAGAAATGGGCTCTACCTCTTGATGTGGGATAATTCAACTGTTGCATCCATCTTTGGAACATGCTACTGTCACATGTTTTAAAATTTTTAAAAATTTAAAAATGTGATTTTTATCACATTTAAAATCACATATTTAAAAAATTTTTAATGTTTTGTCAATTTTTTATCATGTATTTGAGTCTATGGCATGCAAATTTAAAGTGATCTTCTCTCCCTGGTGAATTGTACCACTTATTATTATGAGGGGGTCCTATGTATCTTGTGATGCTTTTTGCTTTTATCTTTTCTTTGATAAATATCAACATTGAAAAAAGGTTGCCTGGTATATTTCACTATTTCTTTACTTTCAATTTTTCTACGTCTATATGTTGAGATGTTCTCTTTTTACCTGACAATCTTTTTATTTATTTATTTATTTATTTATTTATTTATTTATTTATTTATTTTAAAAGATTTTATTTATTCATTTGAGACACAGAGATACACACACAGAGAGAGAGAGCATGAGCAGGGAGAGAGGCAGAGGGAGCGGGAGAAGCAGGCTCCCCGCTGAGTCAGGAGCCCGATGTGGGGCTTGATCCCAGGACCACCTGAGCCGAAGGCAGACGCTTAACCATCTGAGCCACCCAGGCGCCCCCTGACAATCTTTTTAAACTCTATCATTGAGACAATTGCACTGGTTGTTTAGTGCTATATCTGGGTTTACATCTACCATCTTATTATGTATTCTATTTGCCCATAGTTTTTCTGTTTTTTTTTTTTTCTCACTGCTTGCCTTCTTTACAATTAAGATTTTTTTCCCAGTACATTTTCCCCTCAATTAGTTTAGAAGTTATATATCATTTCTATTATTTAGGGATTACCTTTGAAACTGAAAAAAACTAAAGTTTAAGTTTAATCAATAACTTTATCTTTCTCTGGGGTGATAATATTTTTAAAAGTCTTTGAACAGTTCAGCTTACCCTACATTGTTACATGTAACTGTTTGTGTAATTTAATTCTTGCGTTTAACCTTGTAAGAGTGTGTTGTTGTAAACAGTTGATCTTCATTTAAGTTTACTCATAAATGTACAGTCCTATGTGTTTTTCATCCCTTCTTCCTAAAATTCTTGCTTTAGAATTTCCTCTAGTAAAATGGCAAGTGGCAAGCTGTCTCTTCTTGTTCGTCTAGAAGTGTCTTGATTTCATTTTAGTCTCTGAGCACAAACATTTACTTTGGCAGTCCTGTTCTCTCAGTGTATTGATGATATTATTACATGCTTCTCTGGCTTCTACTATTGCAGTGGAAAGTTTCAGGCCATGTTTATTTTTTGAAGGTAATCTGGTAGCTTTCAAGATCCTCTGTCTAGCTTTAATACTCTAAATGTCCATTAGGTTGTTTCTAGATGTGGATTTTCTTTTACTTATTCTGCTTGAGAATCTTAAATGTGGGAACTATTGTCTTTTATCCATTTTGGAAAATAATCAGGCATTATCTCTTCAAATATTGCATGTTTTTTATTATCACTCTCCCCTCCTTCCAGAATTATCATTGTACTTATGTTACATTGTTCAGTATTTTTCATTTTTTCACCTCTTTTTTTATCATTTCTTTGTCTTTCTCTGTGGCATGCTGAACCTCCTTCCAGCTTGCCAAATCTTTCTTCAGCTATATCTCATCTACTGGTAATCTCTTCCATAATTTAAAAAAAGACTCCAAGTATTATGTTTCCCATTCCTAAAAACTCTCTTTTGTTCTTTTCAGATTTACAATGTCATCTTATTTACTTTATCTGTCCCTTCAAGCTACTTTTAGTCCTAACTGATCAAAAAAATCCCACAAAAACCCAAAACAAAAAAACCTCAAGTCATACTTTTACTTTAAAATTGTAGTGCTAAAGGCCCTAGTTTAAAGCAAGTGCAAACTTTTTCTAGAGGAATTCACCTTTATATTAGGCCTCACAGAATCACATAAATAATTTTTATAACTAACTGTATGAAGAGATTTCCGGGGGGAGGGGGGGGCGGCATGCGCAGCTTAGTATCACAATCTTCCATGAATTACCATCTTTTCCCTCCTTCTCAGACCCAAAGTGTTTCCTTGTCCCCTAAGAGTCAGAGATCAGGTGAATTTCCTTCTGGTTCACCTTTAACTTGACAGCACTGTTTTGAGTAATAGTTTTATAGAAGGTAGAGCTCATCAATTCAGTGGACACATGATAGTCCTCACCCCATTTGACCACTCATCACTTCCAACCCAGTAAACTGCTCTCAACTTCTTGAGTCATTCATTTCCTTTGGCTTCTATGACATCATAGTTTCTGGCTCTTTAGCTTTTTAGTCCTCTCTCTCCTCATTTTTTAATGTTAGAATTCTTAATGGCTCTGTTATTGACCCTCTTCTTCTTTTGTGTGCTTTTCCTAGGTAAATCAATCTAAGATGACTCTAACACCATCTTGATTCTAATGAAAACTAAATATCTATCTCTAAACTGAATTTTATATCTCTTCTGAGTTTCATTCCTACTTGACATTTCTAGTTGAATATCTCAATATTCCCTGAAACTGAACTTCTCCTAAACTGAGCTCCAGGACTGATGTGATGTCTCCCCCGCCACCCCACCCACCCCCCCCCCCAGCCTCCAAACCTGATTCTTCTCTAGTTACTTATGTCAGTCATTAAGACACTCTAATTTACCCATTGCTCACTCCAGGAACCTTCCTGCTTCTGCAGCTTACATCTTAACACATTTTCTCTCTTGCCTACTAGGCTGCAACCAGGCTTGTCTAAATGCCAGACTTCCTGGAAAATCTTACCCAGTTTCTTTCATCTTTTGGGACTGACTCCTACACATGCTTCAAATCACAGTTAAAATAGCACTTCATCAGGTGACTTTCTCCCAACCTCCCTCCTGAGATAGAGAGGGGGAGGTTTCCTTTTTATGTGGTGTCCTAACATGCCATGCTTCCCCTTAGCAGCAACTTTAACAACTGTAATGTAAATAATTATATTAAAAATAAGTAATTATTTGTTCAGTGTACCCGTATGTGTCTCCTCCACTAGGCTATGAGCTGAGTGTGAGGTTTGTCTGCTTGGTTCACCATTGCACAACCAGAGTAATACGTGGCATTGTAGGCATTTATAAGTATTTGTTGGATGAATACATGGATGGATTACTAATGGCCACATTTATTACTCAATCACTTGCAAAATGATTCTGTGAATGCTTAAGAGTCCCAAACGTATCCAAATAAAAGTATGCTATAAAATTGGTTTCACCTCCCTAAAAAATATTTTTGGATTTTTTTCAAAATCATGTTACCTCCATGGAATCATGTCATGCATTTCAACTTTATCTATCATGTCAGTTGGCTGGAAAATAATGTTGAAAATTATCAAGGGAATGGGGCATGCAGATATATGGTTTAGAAAAGGAACTTTAGGATCAGTGTTGAGATTGGATTGAATGGGGAAAGATCTAAGGCAAATAAAAAATGATGATAGACAAGGAGAAGAGAGTAGAAGTGAGGCATGGGAAGTAGGAGATTTACTTAGAGACATTGCAGAGGAAGAATCTATGGGGCATGGCAGGATCATGGAGGGTGTGGTGGGGAGGAAGGGACTGGGGAGACCTGAGAGAATCTGGTGAGACTTTGGATTAATTTTGTCTTCAATCCCCTGTGTTGCTTATGGCATGGCTAGTTAAAGCATGCTTTTTTATGCATATCAGAATTTTTCCATTTTCCATTTTCCAGAACTGAGACTGTACCCCAATGTTCCTGGCTCCTATTTTTGATTTCCTGTTCTAATATTCTCTATTATGGAAGTTCTTTCCAAAACCCTGGTCTGCTTGGCTGGTTCTTGATACCCCAGGTGGAGTCTTTCTCAGTCACCTCTGCCAGAAGGTTAGGCTCTGCCCCTCAACAGCAAATTCCAATTCAGAATCTATTGTGATTTGATTATCCCCTGCTTAATTTTCTTCTAGAGTTGTTGCTATATGGACTCCCACTGCTTACATTACGTTCGTTATTTCTTGGTCCTAGCATTTGCTTGTATCCCCTCTGGCCTTACTAAACCATTTGGACATTTAACTATCTGGCTGCTCCCATCAGAACAAACCTACTGCCTAGTTAGTTCCCTCCACCATTCTTCCTGCCCATTTCCAGCTTTCTCCCAATGGCCCTTTACTTCTGACATCTGGGCCTGTCTTTTCCCCCACATTTTTCTTAGTGGTGGGACTTTGTAACTCAGCTAGATAAATGAAGGATCCAGTTTAGACAATCAACCCTCCCCCTCTTCGGTCCTTTTGAATTTGTAACCTCAACATTTTTTTCAGTGTTTCTGCATCATAGTAAATACCTGTTCTCTCAAAAGTGATGTAATTTTTATTACCTTCAAATTCATGTTGCCTTATCGGTATAGCTTCTTCTATTGACTAGCTTCTTCTAAATATGAAAAGCCGAAATTCAGTGTTTGGCCCTAGAAGGTTCTCTACCTGACTAATGCTGATGGGCCAGTGATTGCAGTTAAAACTCATTTAGCATAGGGCAGCAACCTTCCCACTGCCCTGGAGAGCATTTCTAGCCTCCAAGAACGCAGGGGAGAGGCTCATCTCCTTCCATACTGCTCATGATCAGCCCCTTTTGTCCCTCACTGTGTGCTCAGGATTTTCCTGAAGGTGCTTTTGTTTCTTAAGCATCATCTCAAGGCTTTAGAGAAGTAAGAATTTTGTCCACACAAAATTTATGGAGTCTTTCTTTAGAGTTTTGATTGGTTATACTTAACCTAAAGATGATATAAAAAATTATGATTTATTAAATAACGACCTCACCTATGGAAATATGTAAATATGGTTAACTTATTAGACTTCATCCAAATATAGGTAAGTTAAGGAGTTTCACCAAAATTTATAGTTAATTTGTATATATATCCTATAGATGCTATCCTGTAAACAGTTCCATGTATACTTGGTGTGGAAAGTAATATGGATTTTAATACATATATTAAACTATTTGAATATGAATTTTGTGTATTTATCTTTTTTTTTTTTAAGATGTTATTTATTTGACAGAGAGAGACACAGCGAGAGAGGGAACACAAGCAGGGGGAGTGGGAGAGAGAGAAGCAGGCTTCCCGCCGAGCAGGGAGCCCGATGCGAGGCTCGATCCCAGGACCCTGGGATCATGACCTGAGCTGAAGGCAGACGCTTAACGACTGAGCCACCCAGGCGCCCCTTTGTGTATTTATCTTAATGAGTAGAAAGTGAACATCTATTTTGGAAGGGTAAGATTCAGGAGGGAAGAAAAACAATATTTCACAAGGATAGACTGCATTACATGCCAAAAGCACTCAGAGAGAACGAATTTGGTTGTTACAAATGTATCAAATATCAAAATGTAATTTTCAAATTAAAAAAATACTATTAACATTAGCTTCTCAATTTTTATGTGGCTTGTTAATATTAGTAGGCAGTGCCAAATGGCTCCTAAAACCAAGCTTTTCTTTTCCGTTTAAATTGTGCTTTCCAAAATCTGTAAGGTTATTCCACTCTAAGATTCTTTTTTTTTTTTTAAAGATTTTATTTATTTATTTGACAGAGAGAGACACAGCGAGAGAGGGAACACAAGCAGGGGGAGGGGGAGAGGGAGAAGCAGGCATCCCGCAGAGCAGGGAGCCCGATGCGGGGCTCGATCCCAGGACCCTGGGATCATGACCTGAGCCGAAGGCAGACGCTTAACGACTGAGCCACCCAGGCGCCCCTCCACTCTAAGATTCTTAACGATATATTTATATTGAAAGTATATGGAAAGTAAAATCAACATATTTAAATTGCATAGCAGATTGAATGTAATATTTTCTTATGGGGGATAATAGATCTAGATATTTTATAGGTATTTTACAGCATACAATATTCAATTTACAAGTATGATGAGGAAAGACTCTTTAAATTTTTATTTCATATAAATAATGGAAAATCATAATCTCAGATTGGATATCTTGACGGGATATTGCCTACAGTAAGTATGCTTCTAGTAAATTGGCAATTTCCAAGATGATTGTTTCACGCTTGCTGATCATAAAATATACTGGGCCTATGAAGACACTGGGACTGGTGTTGACAAGACGTCTTTTCCTCTTAGACTCTGCCATATCCAGTTTTGTACTACCTGCCATTATTACATTTTAGAAGCTTAATCTGATGTCTAGTCCTTGGAATACAAAAATAGTCTTTATTTTACAAAATCATGCTCTGTAGAGTTCCTTTTAAACTGCAAGCTTTTTATGTTGCTTCACCTGCAGCTGGGCCCGGACCTTGTCTGCCTTTGAGAGGACTGTATTTGTGATTGTTCCTCTGTCACCGCTCATCTCTCAGAGGTTATTGTCACCGATCAGAACAGACAAGCCCTCACTTTCCTCTGATGTTCCCTCACGCTCAGAGCAGCTTTGTTCAAAGAACCAGGAGTCCTCAGAGACCATGTCTTTACACAGGAGGCTGACCCACACAGGTCCCTGGAAGATGGAACTAAGATGAGTCTGTCCCTATTTTTTTTTTTTTTAAGATTTTATTTATTTATTTGAGAGAGAGAGAATGAGAGACAGAGAGCATGAGAGGGAGGAGGGTCAGAGGGAGAAGCAGACTCCCCGCCAAGCAGGGAGCCCGATGCGGGACTCGATCCCGGGACTCCAGGATCATGACCTGAGCCGAAGGCAGTCACTTAACCAACTGAGCCACCCAGGCACCCCGAGTCTGTCCCTATTGACAGAAAAAGTCCTAGAACCTTAGTCCCTTACCCAACTCCAAATCCTAGGAACTCCCCAAATCTTGCATCCGATCATTGGACACACCCTCCTAATTCTACCTCTTTATTTCAGAACCCATCCACTTTTCTCCATACCCGCTGCCACCATCTTGGTTCTGGTCACTGTCACCTCTTGCCTGTGTCATGGACGGAGCTCCTTACTGTTCTTACCTTAGCCTTCAGCCTCACCTCCCAGAAGTCCATCATCTGCATTTCAGTGTTGCCTAAAACCAAATACTTGGGATGTTTGCTTCTGCCACCAGGATAAAGTGGCAACTCCTCTATGCGGTATCATTTTTACCCTCTCAACCTTCAGCTCTTACTTGCAGGCTTCTAGCTTCTTGGTATGTCTTTGTATTGTTTCTTGATCTGAAGCCTCTGTATATGCCGCCCTTGGCCTGGAACTCTGCTCTCCCTCTGCTTCCTCCATTGTCTTTCCTCCCTCCTCCCTGACAAGCCATCTTGCCTGCCTAGCTGAACTCATCATTTAGATAGAAACCTTGATGTCATGCACTCTGGAAATCTTCTCTGACTCCCAAAACTGAGACAGGTGCCATGCGTGTGCCCTCCCACGAGACACATCACTCTTCCTGACCAGACCCTAAGTTTCTTGAAGCCAAGCACCATGTGTTGCTCATTACTGCATTTGGCCTGGCACATAACCGGCTTCATATATATTTATATTTGTTTATATATTTATATATGAAATATACTTTATATATTTATATTCTATGTTTTTGCTTTATATTTGTCAGATGGATATTACCTTGTGCCCACTAACCCCTTACTTCTGATTTTATGCTTATATCTCATCAGCTCCTGGGCATTTTGGCTTCTCTCTTGCGCCCTACCTGGGATTGCCCCACGGAATTGGACAGGCAGTTTGGCTTTTCTTATTTTGATCTTGGCAGCTATTTTCTCTTGGATGTGTTTTATAACCAGCCTTCTGGCCCTCTCTCTTTTGACTGCTTTGGAAAACTACCCTCAGCCCAACACTGCCTGCCCAGACCATGTTCCTTCTGCGCCAGTGTCTGTATGGGGGCTGGGGGCTGGGGGCTGGGGCTGGGGATTAGACCTCTGGGCCGTCATTACCTGTTACTACAGTATCACTACGCGAAGCTAAGAAACTGTCTTCCTGACAGCTAGAGCCTATAACTGTCACCCGAATTCGTCACAGTGCAGTCACGTTTTCCTTACTGGGCGGCTGTGAGTGGTGGCATGCCAAAACAGTCTTGCTTCTGCTTCTGTCAGCCAGTTCGCTGTGAGCAGGGAGCCTGGACTTGGCAGCTTCCGCGGCACCTCCGCTGGCCCTTCTCTTCGTCTGCAACTGCTTTCTGCAAGCCATCCAGAGACTCAGGGAGAAATGCTTCATTATTGCTTCCTCAACAGCTTCCATCTTGCTTTTCCGATTTCCAAGTGCTGACTCAAAAGACAGAAACAAACATGTTCTCGAAATCTTTTCCAAACCTCCAAGGTTTTCCTCTGTAGAAAGGAGAGCAACTAAATTATTCCCTTGGGTCTGGTTTCTCCTCTTCTCTGTTTCCTGTTCCCTGGGGATGTTTTGCCCTCTCCAAGAGTGATTTTGTTCATATTTTAATGGACTGGCTGGCCATTTGTGTGTCTTCTTTGGAGAAATGTGTATTTGGGTCCTGTGCCCATTTTTTAATCTGGATTTGTGGGGGTCTTTGTTTTTTGGGTTTTTTTTTTTTTTTTTGCTACTGAATTGAAGGAGTGGCTTATATATGCCTTACACATTTTGGATATTAACCCTTTATCAGATACATGGTTTACGATTATTTTCTCCCATGGGCTGCTTTTGCACTCTGTTAATTGTTTTCTTTTGCCATACAGAAACTTTTTGGTTTGATGTCGTCTCACTTGTCTATTTTTGCTTTTGTTATCTGTGCTTCTGGTGTCATATCGAGAAAACCATCCTGAGACTGATGTCATGAAGCTTTTCCCCTATGTTTTCTTCTGGGAGCTTTCAATTTTTTTTTTTTTTAAGATTTTATTTATTTATTTGTCAGAGAGAGAGCACAAGCAGGAGAGTGGCAGGCAGAGGCAGAGGGAGAAGCAGGCTCCCCGCTGAGCAGGGAGCCCGATGCGGGGGCTCAATCCCAGGACCCTGGTATCATGACCTGAGCCAAAGGCAGATGCTTAACCAACTGAGCCACCCAGTCGTCCCAAGGAGCTTTCAATTTTAGGTCCTAAATTTCAGTCTTAAGTCCATTTTGAGTTGACTTTGTGAGTCTTAGAAAAATTAAAAATAGAAATACCATGTGATCCAGCAATCCCACCTCTGGGTATTTGTTCAAAATAACTAAAATCAGATTCTTGAAGAGATAGTTGTACTCCCAAGTTCATTGGAGCATTGTTCACAATAGTCAAGATGTGGAAACAACCTAAAAGTTCACTGATGGATAAATGTATAAAGAAAAAATGTGGTATACACATACAATGGAATATGATTCAGCCTTACAAAAGGAAATCCTTCTATATACAGCAACATGGGTGAGATTTTAAGGCATTATGCTAAGTGAAATATGCCAGTCATGAAAGGACAAATACTGCATGGTTCCACTTATATGAGGTCTCTAAAATAGTCAGACTCATAGAAATAGTAGAATGGTGGTTGCCAGGCTCTGAAAGGAGGGGGGAATTGAGAAGTTGCTATTCAATAGGTATAAAGTTTCAGTTATGCAAGATGAGTAAGTTCTAGAAATCAACTATATAGCATTGTGGCTAAACTTAACAAATTCTGTATTATACACATAAAAACTGGTCAAAGGGTAGATCTCATTTTAAGGCTTCTTACCACAATCATAAAAGAAAAGTAACTTTTAATTGCGATTTTGGCTTCTTGTTCAGTCAGGTACTCCCAGATAATTGAAGCATTTTATAAGTTTCTACAAACCCTGACTTAAAGGACTTTGAGTGATTGTTTTCTTTTAAAAACTACATAGCTCAAATAGTAACTAATCTTCTAATAGCATCACTTCTGCACACTCCTCAGAGAGATCGCACAAGTTTTTTTTTTAATTCATGGAAATCCTTGTTCAATTGTGACATTTGTGACGCAAATTGATGTTTTCCTAGCAGTCAGGAATAGAGCATGGATTTTCATTTCTAAATATCCAAAGAACGAGCCTGTAGAGTCTTGCAGAAAAAAACTGTATAGAAGTTCCTAGAATGAAAATGGTGATTTTAATTTTTAAAGAAAATGAAATAGGCTTATATAGAACTTAATATCTGAGACTATCTAAGCAACACTATATGACTTGAGTCAGAGTAAACTCAGTTAACTTTTTCATAACAGTAAGTCCACTGGTCTGCAAAGTAATGGTTGTAACAACAATAGAAATGACTTTGCTTAACCAAAGCCTCAAAGTCTTATAGCAGCATTGTCCAACAGAAATAATGTAACCCATGGATATAATTTTAAAGTTTCTAGTAGCTATATTTAAAATTTAAAAACAAACAGGTGAAATTAATATTAATAATATATTTTCTTTAGCCAGATATATTCAAAATGTTATCAACATGTTGTCAATTAAACATTATTCATGATAGACTTGTTCTGGTACTGTATTTTTGAAATTCTGTATTTCACACTTACAGACCATTTTAAATCTGACTAGATACATTTCAAGTGGTCAGTAGCCACTTGTAGCTACTGGCTACCATATTGGATAACACACATCAAAAACCTGAAGAAAGTGGCTACCTCAGGTAATATCAGAGTGGCTATAAGATGAAAACCGAGAGTCAGATGCCCCTCCAATGTGTCCCTTACCATGACACTCATAAAGTCTTCCAGACTTTGATGCCAGCTCTGGGAAAAATTAAGGTTAGCATCCTTAATATGGGTGAAATTAACTTGCTTTCATTTCACAGAATGGGGGCCTGAGTTACAAATTAAGATTAGTTATGAATGAATTAGAAATTTGTGTTTCTTGGGGCACCTGAGTGGCTCAGTTTGTTAAATGTCTGACTCTTGATTTCAGCTCAGGTCATGATCTCAGGGTCATGAGATTGAGCCCCACGTTGGGCTCTGCATTCAGCAGGGAGTCTACTTGAGGATTCTCTCTCTCTCTCCTTTTGCCCCTCCCCCTGCTTGTGCGCTCTCTCTCTGTCTATAAAATAAATAAATCTTCAAAAAGAAAAAGAAATTTGTGTTTCTTGCACTCTCAAGTTTGTGGTCTGAATTCCCTACCTGTTATACTTAACTTCACAAAGTAGTTTAAATTTTGAAATGGGAAAATTTATGCAAAGAATATGATACAATGCAGGGCCCACAGAAGAAGCTCAGTACCTTCCCCTTTCCTCAGTTAATTCCAACTCAGAGAAGCCAAGGCCATAGGTTTTATCTCTTTTATGATCAATAAACTTTTGAAGATGGATGTCTGAAGATTTCAAGATGTGGTCATTATGGTCATTAAGTGAGAAAGTATAAATGAATAAGTACCATTTATTTTCACTAAAGGATGACTAAGTTAAAGCATAGGACATTCTGAGAGACTATAATATCTACACCGTCTATGAAGACCAGTGTTTGGAATTGGAAACATATGTATACTAAGGAGTATGTTCAGTATAGGTATATACATTCGTCTATTCATTCATAAATAGACTAAACAAAATACTGAAAAAATATATTTAGAGAAAAGTGTTTAAATTGTTTTAAGAGTGAGAAAAACATCCTAACCACAGGAAACATCCAAGATTATGGGGTGGTTTTTTTGGGTACAATTTTTCGAGACACATGTTGATTTTGTTGTTGTTTAGATCAAGCTTGAATGGAATCCTGCCATTTTGTCAGCAGGGCTCAGGCCTACCCAGTAGAAAATAACAGTAGAGGTAGAGGCTAAAAGGAAAGTTCATGCGGTTGACGTTAACCATACATGTACGACGCTGGCTGGAAGAATGCAATTATTCATGATTATGGTGGGAATACACCAGGAAGATATCTTATGAAGAAGAGAGTGAGGATTTTGGAGAAAAGATTCAGATCCTTCTTTGTGCAATGTTGTATGGCAATGAAGACAGCATAGTTAAAATAAAGTTAGGATAGAGGTATAATTATTATAACAGAGACCTGAAATACCAATGGTAGAAACAATATAAAAATGTGCTTTTCTTTCATGGGATTTTTGAGAGTAAGCAGTACAGAGCAGACATAATGGATTATCGGTGTCAGAGATCTGTATCCTAGCTTATGGCCAGTATGGTACTTCAGCGAGGACAAGAACAGATCCTGCCTGTGGCCTGTCTTTGAGGGTCCTGCACCCAAACTGGATAAAAATGGTAGAGGAGGGATAGTATATCCATAGTAAAAATGCTCAATCAAAGCAGGGAAGAATAGGAAACTCTAGAGCTGTTGCTGGATTTCAGCAATCACCTAATCTTACTGAGGAGAACATTGCAAAACCTCCCTGTCTGGCAGTTTGGTTAATCCTGGCTTAGTTCATTTGGAAACCTTTGGTTCTGCTCTCTGAAGAAAGTCCCCATTACGCTCTGTGATCCCTGAATTTGCCCTCTGGGACATTCTTCCTTGCTGATTATCCTCCATGGTAACTTCAGGTGAGCATTGGAGCTTATGTTGCTCTTGGGAGATGCAGACTCAGGGGTTGCTTTATAGGCTGAGCAGACACAGAGTTTCTTCATGCTATATGTGTGGTTTCTTTAGCAATGCATAAAATCTTAGTAGGTGTGTCGTCTATTGGCTTCAATCTGGTTTCATAAACAGGCAGCCAAAGATATTCTCTGGTCACACTTCTTACATCTGGAGACCTTTTATTTTATTTTCTGGAACCGTGCCTTTGCCCATTCTCCCCACATTATTAGTAGCCTATTTGAGGCCATCCAAAATAGTAGGGTTGATTGGGAAGGCCACAAAATTAATCTGATCATTACTTGTAGACTGGACTCACTGACTTACAAGGAGATGCTTGAGAGAGGCCTGGGGCCACAGTCTCAGGTTCACTAAGAAGTGAATTTTTTAAAGCCACTTCTTAGCCCTGTTTCAGTTTTGGATACAGGTGTAATTAACTTCTAGATGCATACTTCCAAATTACTGGATTCTTTGTCCATTTAGATTGAGGGCTACATGCAGAGAAAAACTTCCTTCAATGTATTCCCTTCCATCTATGCTCACAAGTGTTCTAGGTCTCGGTTGAGACCCTCTTTTTTCTAAGTTTTTCCTTTAAAAAACCTCAAAAGGCAGCCAATATACACCAGGATTCTGAATTTTTTCAACAAGTTCTTAGACTCATAGGCCACGTTCATATGTGTTCTGCCTTCCAACACACCTTAAGTAACAGTTTTCATGAATATATTTCCAGAAATGAAAAGAATCACCAACTTTGCAGCTTCTCATATCTCTGCCCCTTCCACCTGCTGCCCAGTGTTTAAGCCAATGCCACGTATATGAGATTCTGCCCCAATTCCAGCCTCAACTTCTAAGTCAATTAGCCTGTAGGTAATTTGTTGTTCCAAAGTTCCAAAATAACAATAGCTTAAGCAAGACTGTTTATTTCTGTCTCCCATTGCAGCCCAGGTGAAAGCCATCCGGGGCAGGGAGGCAGCTCTGTGACAATTTCCACTCTCTGCTTCAAGATGACCTCTTCAGCTCCAGTCGTGCAATGTGGGTTACAGCTGCTGGGAAGGGGGAAAAAGATGGGAGAAGACACATTCCTTCCTTTAAAAGTGTGACTTGGGAGTTTTGCATCACTGAACCTCATATCATATATTTCCATTAGCCAGAACTTAGTCATATGACCACCTGTCACTACAAGGAGGGCTGGAAAGTGGGTTCTTTAGTTGGGCAGCCATGACCCCAGATGAAAATTGTTAGTACAGTGGAGAAAAAGGGTGAACAGATATTGGGAAACTATGAGCAATATTTTGCCAGCGTGAGCATTTGTAGGTATAGATGAGGAGGAGTAAGAAAGAAAGCATGGCTGTTCATTAGCTTTACAGACATTGGGTGACTTGCATATTAACTCAATAACTATCCCCTCCTTTCCTTCTTAAGAACTGAATAACCAAGCCTGAAGTTAAATGGTACTCAAGGACTCCAAAGTGGCAGCAACATTTTTGAAGAACTTCTGTTTTGTTTGGCAAAGCAATTGGCTGGCTGGAAAGATCAGCATGTATTTTTTGGTCTTGAAGATTTTATATTTCCCTAGACCACAAAACTAAGAGGACAACTGTGAACAGAATATTGGAAACTACAGAAACCCAAAGAGTGTCTCCCAAATAGGCATTTATTTTTAAATCTTCCTTTCTAGACTTGCTTTCTAGAAACAGCCCTCTTCTCATCTTTGCTTTTTACAGTGGCCTCTCACCAAATCCACACAGATAGAAAGAACAGAGCATCTGAACCTAGATTCAAATGTTGTTGACTGCAGTCAAAATGACAGTGGCTATCTCCCCCCAGGCACGTGCTACCAGACCTAACCAGGACATGCGTGAGGAGGTCCAAGTCTTCTGCAGATCGTATCAAACTTTTCACAGTGCGGGTTAAATGGTGGTATTCAAGCACTGGAGCTTGTTAACTTCATTACCAATAGACCCAGGCCTAACTGCCTACTCAGTTTGAGTACAAGGTAGTGGAAAGTGCACAGTTTTTAGGTTAGACACACTGTGGTTCAAACGGGGCTCTGGGGTAGATGTCTTAGCCTTATACGTGGGGAAAGAGAAGTCAGTCTTCTTACCTTGAAGTTTTATTTTATTTTTTTTTAAATTTTATTTATTTATTTGTCAGAGAGAGAGAGAGCACACACAGGCAGGGGGAGCGGCAGGCAGAGGGAGACGCAGGTTCCCTGCTGAGCAGGGAGCCCAATGCAGGGTTCGATCCCAGGACCCTGGGATCATGACCTGAGCTGAAGGCAGACGCTTAACCGACTCAGCCACCCAGGCATCCCTTATCTTGAAGTTTTATATTCATGATTTTTTCAACTATCTGTTCTTAATATATATCTCTGGCTCTGTACCTTTTACAAAGCCTCTTTTCCCTGTAATTTCAATCACTTGGACAGTTAGGGATAACAGTTGAACTTACTAGGCCTATCGGTCATTAAATGAGATGGTGTAAATTGCATAGGACAGTGCCTAATAGTGAGATGTAACGGTTATTATCTTGTTTATGTGGAATGAGCAAATCAATAAGATATCACCTATAATATACTTCATAAGAAATGGTACACGTGTGCGCACGTGTGTGTGTGTGATGTTATAACAAAAATTGTTCAAATTAACACAGGGGCACACCAGAATGTTTTTCTTTAAAAAAGGACCTATGATTGAGAAATACTGCTCTGTCCAACCTAGAATTCTGTCCTTCCCTTACATAATACTTTGCAAATAATAGGTAAGGTGTTAATAAATGATATTTCTTAAGGTGAATTTACTAATGTGCAGATTTTTAATAAGTTTACCTTGAGATTTTGCTATTAGTATTTTACCACGTTAATCCATTAATATTAATAACATTAATGGTCATATTCTAGTCATTTTTAAATGCATTTCATACATTATCTCATTTAATCTTCACAATTACACTTGATGGTAGTTCTTATCTCTATACTCTACAAGTAAAAACACTGGTGCTCAGGGAGGTTAGCTGACTTATATAGAAGCAGATGACAAGTAACTGGGACATTCAGGGAAGGATTGGTTGGCTCTAAAGTCTATTCTTTTAACCAAAATAGTGTACAAAAAAAATTAAAAGGTATACATGAAAATAGCAGAACATTACATAATAGTATGTTTATACCAATAGCACGATCTTTGAACATTATCCTCTAGGCCACCCAAGAGCAGGTATCCACGGCCATGCTCTCTCTCAGACAAGGCAGCCATGTGGAATTATAGAATTCACCTGCAGCGGGAAATGCCAATCAAACCCATCAAGTATATCTTACTGTTGTTTCTGGCTTCACAATGTACTTTCAGTTTCATCTGGATCTAAGAGAGAGGGAACAAAAGAGGAAATGGAGATTCAAAGAAAGAGAGAGTTCTGATACCCATCATTCTTTTTTTCCCAGTGCCAGTCTTCAAAAGAAAATGCTTTCCAGGTCATCTTTCTTTGGTGAACATATGCAGTCGTCAGAATGATCAAATGCACGAGAAAGGTACCGTGAACAATGAAAGGGCAGCTACGGTATCTCGGCCGACCAATGCCATCATAAAAGAAATTTGCAGTTAACGTTTCTGGCTGCAATTTAGGAAGGCTATTATAAAAGTGCTATCAGACCCATTAGTGAAAAACTTCTCATTCGGCTGTAATGGGACAGTTTAAAATATTCAGAACTGGTAGCTTGGATGGAATCACCGTGGGGGCAGTGTGTTAGTTTTCTATCACTGTATAACAAATTACCGGAAATTAAACAGCCTAAAGTAATACACATTTCTTATCTCATAGCTCCTTCAGGTCAGACATCTGAGCTCCAACCAGCCAGGTCCTCTTGTTAGAGTCTCACCGACTGCATCCGAAAGTGCTGCCAGGAGCATAATCTCATCTGAGGCCTGTGGCCCTCTTCCCAGCTCCTGTAATTGTTGGTAGAATTCAGGTCCTTGCAGTTGTAGGCCTGAGGCTCTCAAGTTCTAGAGGCCATTCATGTAAAGGTCTAAGAAATGTGAACCTACTTAAGTGACGGAGAGCAAGTCAGAGATTACTCAGGAAAGTAGGGAGTCTAGAAAGGTTAGATTACAAAGACACAAGATGATGGTGTGGGGATAATGAATTTGTTCATTATCTTGACTATGGGGACGTTTTAACGGGTTAAATGAATACATGTGCTAAAATTCATCAGATTGTACACTTCAAATGTGTCAGTTTATTGTACATCAGATGTATTTCAATAGCTTTTAAACAACACATATAATGGAAGAGGGACCAACGTGCAACATTTACTGGAGTCTTCCTGGGGTAAGGAACAAGGATGCCCTTAGCTTGGCGCAGTGGAAACAGACTTACCATGAGACAGACCTCTGCCTGACCAAGATAGTAAGCATCTGTTTATTGAGCACCTGTCCTACGTCTTGCACTACTAGGCACTTTGTATGTATTATAAGTTTGTCACAATAATTCTGTGATGCAATAACTTTGGGTGGTTCAGATCACTCTTTCCGTAAAATAAGTGCTTTCAGACACTACACACAAAAGCATTAACAATCTTTTTGCCCCAGATCGAGAACAATGGTGCTCTGAGAGATGCCACACACAGCAGGGGCCTCTGATTTCTACAATCTGAATACAAACAGCAAATAAGACTAGCTGGTTTGGTGATGCAGATCTTCCTTCATAAGATATATCTAGGAGTTTCTCTGGTGTGGAAAGCACAAAATTTGTGGAAGAAAAAGGGAAACATGGCTCTTTCCCCTGATATTTAAGTTCATGAACAACAAAATCTGTAGCCAGTAGAGAGCACTTTATGAAACATGTAAATGAACCTAACATCATGCCACCACCCCTTAGGCCAAAGGGCGGCCAGGTAATGCTCTTACTAGAATGGGAAACTGTCTTGAGGTTGAGGTATGGAAAGCTGTCAAAACCTGAGATAATATTGACCTGATCACTGAATTTCCACATGAGTAAATGAGATATTTGAATGGGGAACAACATTAGACTCAGAGCTGCACTTTCAAAATTCTGCCTTAACATGAGAATAGAATGGTTGGGAGAAGAAGGTGGTGTCATAATTATGTCTTAATCAGGCCTGGAAACTTGATGGAGTTAAATCAGACTGGGAAGATAAGCCTTCACTCTGGAAATCATGATTATGTGGTTATTGGGCATCTCTGAGTCTGGTGCTAGGATGGCTAATTTTAGGCCCACGCAAATATATATAAAGTAGTGTGGTGTATGGAATTTCTCTTGATAGATTATGCAGTTGATCTCCTACAATGGGAAGATTCAAGAAACTGCCTTGTTGATCATACATACCAGTCTGATCTACCCATGGAGTAGGGTATGGGATGAGTGAAGATATTTCAAGGGCTATAGGAAGGCTGATTTCTTAAAAAATTGTTTCATGCCTCAAATTACTTATTTCTTAACTTCATTTTGAGGCTCTGATCACTATTAAATGAAAACAATCTCTGAAAAGTTTAACATGCATAGGTTCAAAATATTTTGAAGATTTTTTTTTTTTTATATGACAGAGAGAAAGAGAGAGTACAAACAAGGGGAGCAGCAGAGGGAGAGGGAGAAGCAGTTTCCCCACCAAGCAGGGAGCCCAATGTGGGGCTGGATCCCAGGACTCTGGGCAGATGCCTAACTAACTGAGGCACCCACACGCCCCAGGTTCAATATATTTTGAGAGCTGAAGGAAATTTAGTAATTGGGAGGAGAATTAGTTGGTTTCACAAATATGTGAGGATGGGATTTTAAAATAATTTTTAGAAATGATAACTGTAACTTGTAATTTTAATTATGTAACTATATTATTATAATTATAGTTTTATAATTATATAATTATATTTAGTTTTATTTATAATTATATAACATATAATTCTTTATATAATTCTATATTATATAATCTATTTATTGAGCACCGGTTATGTGCTTTGCACTATGTTAGACACTTTATATATATTATCTTATAAGTTTGTCAGGATAACTCTGTGAAATGTTTAATTCTGTAGTATGTATTATATATTTTATATATATAAATTATATACAATTTATGTATAATATAATTATAATTTAAATAATTTTATAAATACAGATTGTAATTTATATATATTATAATTTATTTTTATTATATAAAATCATAAAATTATAATGTTTTAAGAATGATAAATCAAATATTTAAGATAAGGTGTTCACATTGCTTTTCGGTCCTTGGTTCCAATGAAGTCTAGGGTTTTTATACAATAGGAAAATTGCTAATATAGAAATATGTACAATATTAGATTATTCCCCTGGCTGAAATAATATCTACTACAAGTAAAGAAGGGGGCTTAGAAGTAAAGCAGAACTTTAGAATTTTTTAATTGTTGCATCATTAGACAAAATCATGCAGTTGCAAATTACTTGCATCTAGAAAGTAAGAACTGAATCTGATGCAAAACTATCAGTGATAATAGCATTGCTATAATATCAGGATTATAAAGCAAGCAGCACTCGTCAGCATGAATGATAGACATGGGCCTTCAAATGCGCCAGCGATGCAGTTTGGGGTTCTGCAAGCATGTTACAAAACACTCGTAGCACATTTGAACAGACTGAATCCAACCCTCTTCACCTCTGCTGTTTCAGATTCCTTTATTTTCTGCAGGATAAATCGACAAGTGAAAATATGAAAACGTAAAGAATTATCATTCAAGTTGGTCACAAGCCCAGTTTCAAAATTTAATGAAATTAAAATTAAAATAATCAAAATGATGCATCAAAAGAGCTTCTACTGGTTCAAGCGTGGTTCCCATTGCGCAAAATTTATACGAAGAGAGTTGCTTTTTTTTTCCTCTTGCTTTTTTGAACGTGAGTAGTCTTTTTACCTGTTTGATATTGCTCATCCTAAATTTAAGAAACCTTGCTTAATAAATCTTTTGTTTGGCTGTCACCTCAGGGTTTTATTGTTTTTACATGTTTGTGATCTTCTCCCAAAGCAGTCCTAATGAAGAGATGTCAGAATGCCCTACACATACCCTATGAAGTAACAATGTCAATCTATTTACTGGACCAGGCAATATATTGTGTTACCTCTTTGTCTTCGCATATGTTAAGACACTCTTCCCTTGTGAACCTGGTTATGGATTTGTTAGAAAATGTGATAAAGTAATAGATTCTTTTCTCATAAATAAGTCCAAGTGCACGGAAATTTGCATACATTGCCTGGCTTACACATAGTTCCCTACAAAGTAGTCCTTATACTACCAGACATTGATAGCATACCTACCCTTCTCATTGCATTTTGAATATTTACTTATGTATTGAGCCATCTCCAGTGTGCTGTGAACCCCTAGAAGATGAGAACTATCCCTTACTCAGGTTTTATCTCCAAGTTGCTCAATAAATATTTATTGAATGAATTGGTTCCTTGAGGTTCAGTTACCTGCGGCTCAATTTCTCACCAATTATAGATATTTAAGAGCAAATTCAAAGACTTGGCACAGAGGCGCTTCTCAACAAATGTTGAATGAATGTTACAACATTTTAATTGCCCGAATGCATGGTACTCTGCAATGTAAAGGATGTTTTTCCATGTGTTAATTTTGTGAATAAGCCAAGTTTCACACACATGAGAGCACGCACACACACACATATAACTTAAGTGAATTGAACAGTATAAGAAAGCTACTAAAATATCCAATAATGCCTATATAACAAGACATTAGTATATATTTAATATGTTGATGTGCTGGATTTGTGAGTAAGAATTCCATCTGAGGAAAAAAAGATTTATCATACTACGTCTCTGCCATTTTGAAGAGAGTCATCAAGAAATTGGTTCCTCAAGATGTTAAAAATAGAGCTACCCTGTGACCCAGTGATTGCACTATTGTGTATTTACCCCAAAGAAACAGATGTAGTAAAAAGAAGGGGCACATACACCCCAATGTTCATAGCAGTGATGTCCAATAGCTAAACTGTGGAAGGAGCTGAGATGTCCTTTAACAGATGAATGGATAAAGAAGATATGGTTCATATATACAATGGAATATTACTCAGCCATCAGAAAAGATGAATACCCACCATTTGCATTGACATGGATGGAACTGGAGGGGATTATGCTAAGTGAAATAGGTCAATCAGAGAAAGACAATTATCATATGATTTCACCCATATGTGGAACATAAGGAATAGTGCGGAGGGCCACAGGGGGAGGGAGGGAAAACTGAATGGGAAGAAATCAGAGAGGGAGACAAACCATGAGAGACTCTGGACTCAGGGAAACAAACTGAGGGTTACAGATGGGAGGGGGGTGGGCGAATGGGGTAACCAGGTGATGGGTATTACGGAGGGCATGTGTTGTGCTGTGATGAGCACTGGGTGTTATACGCAACTAATGAATCATTGAACACTACGACAAAAACTTATGACGTACTATATGTTGGCTAACTGAACATAATGAAAAATAAAATTAGATTAAATTTAAGAAAGAAATTAAGTCAGACATTTCTAGGCTTGCTATAAGATTGCTGAACTGGCCCTGTTATCGCCTAGATTTAATGCCAGCACTGCATCCCGCCCCCCTACCTCATTCAAGATGATATAAGAAAAACAGAAAGGGAAAAGAGAGGGCATAAGAGTTTCTATTTCTGCCTAACAAATGACTTAATAGCCACAAACTTAATACGACATAAATTTATTATCTCTAACCTAGGTATAGGTTAGCTGAGTCCTCTGCTCAGTCTCACGAGACTGAAATCAAGGTGCCAGCCAGACTGTGTTGTCATCTGGTGTCTGAACTCGGGGAAGATTTGCTTTCAATCTTCCTCAGAAAGTTGGCAGAATTCATTTCTGTATGCTTGTAGGATTGAATTCCCTGTTGTCTTGCTGTCTTGTTTGCTGTCTTCCTAGAACTACTTTCAGCTTCTGGACATTCTGGTCCCAGGTGCCCTGCCACTGGCCCTCTCTCACTTCTGATCTCTCTGCCTTTAGGAAGGGAAGGTCCAGTTCCTTTTAGGTGCTAATCTGATGGGATCAGGCCCATGCAGATATCTCCCTTTTGATGACCTTGAAATCAACTAATTAATAACCTATGCAAGAAGTAATATCCCATTACACTTACTGGTTCGGACCACTCAATGAGAGGGCATTACACTGGGCATGTGCATAAGAAGCAGGAATACTGGGGGCCGCCTGAGAATTCTGCCTACCACAAAGGGTTGTCTGAGATGGGAAGACAAGGTTTCTTATTGTGGTCCTACCCTGGTGATGCCATTAGACAGCAGCAGAGCATGGTAGGTGGGTTCCTGGGAGGGCTTGATGCACCTTTCCTGAAGTTTGTGGGTATATGTAAAAATCATTATTGGTACCAGCATATTTTCTGCAAAGGCAGGAGACTTGAGAGAATATTTGGCAGCTGAGAAGCAATAGCAGATGGTGGTGTGGTATGCCTTACAAGAGGATAGAGTCAATCCATTCCAGTTCTCCAAGGCTCTCAGTGGTGCATCTCCCCACTCTGAGGGGCACTGGGACATGAACTACTTGGGAGAGACTAAAAGGAGACAAGGCTACCCCTCTTTGAGGGTCCCAGTGGCTGAGGAGGCTGAGAAAAAATTAAATCCTTCCCAAGAGAGCCATGAGTGGAATCTCCACGGAGACCATTATATCAGAAGAGCACACAGAACTGACCCGAGCCTGACTGAGACCTTGGCTTCCTCCCCATCACCAGCAGGTGACCAATTACTCCAAAGATCTTTGCTTCCCTTATTTTTCCTCCCAATCTCCCAATTCAGGAGAACTGAGCTTTGAAATTGGAAAGGGAAGGAATTAGCCAGGATCAGACCATTCTTTCACCCTACTCCAAATCTTTCAGCCACAAGTCTGGCCTCCTGGGGAGATGGAGGAGGTGTGGGTAGGAGGAGTAGCAAATGTGATTTAAGCCTCTATGAGGTGAGAGTCTTAAAGAGACCTAGACTTTTAGTGAAAGGCCTGGCACATTTCCAAGATGTCCTTGAGGAATAGGGAAGTGACATTTGACAGAGCATGATTGAAAACAGTGACTGGAGATAAAGAAAAACATTTCATGTTATAAACCCATGTTGAAGCTACTCAGGAAAACAATTACACTTATATTTAAAATTTGCTGCAAGCTTCCAATTTTTTTATGTTCAAAACAGAATTGTTTCCCCATGGCTCCCAATTTTCCAAAAAACAAATGATATCATTAAGTTATATAGTAGAGTGAATTATATCCAGATACATTTCCCAAAGCAAGTTTTGATAAGGAAGGCTGGGATGAAATCTGTGCACAGAATATATTAGCCGGATGGTGAAGGAAGGATGCCACTGAAATTACTAATTAGGGAAGCAGAGCCGAAAAGCACTTCTGCATGGAAAAGAATACATGGTTTGAGATGTTTGTAATAGGCAGGACACTAAAATGAGATCCTAATATTTGTTTCTGAGTGCAGCCATTATGTCACGCTTGGCATTTTAGAATAATGGGAAGATACATCTGAAAATACAAAAGTATTTTGCAAGAACCCAAAGAAGCCCAAAACTAACGATCACATAGCTGATTTTGTACATCCCTCTCTAAAATAAGTTGACTCATTATAAGGTGAAAAAGTGGTTTCTGGGATATTCGATCATCTGAATATAATTGTACCAAATGCAAATAGTGTTTATAAAACTGAAGGATAAAAGATAAATCCACTAGTTGCTATTTTTGCATTGCTAGTTCAACTGATACCCATTCCATTTTGAATTCCCAAGGAATTGTGTGTGTGCGTGTGTGTGTGTGTATATTTGGAAGTCATCACAGCATATTAATCATAGTATAAGCCTCTAGAAAGATTTATCTTTAACTCTAGACAAGCACTAATAGGTCAAATTAGCATCAGAAAAGACCAATCTCTTCCAACTTAGCAGTAAGAACTATTAAGTGTAATAGTTAATATCACATCCATATGTTGGAGAAAACCACATGTCCCAACAGAAGGAATAGTAAGTTACTAAGAACTAACTTAATTTTGCTGGTTTGGCACATGGGTAGCCAGCACAACAAATAGAACATTTGAATGCTGAAATAATTTTTTTATAATATCTTTTTTTTTTTAAAAGATTTATTTATTTATTTGACAGAGAGAGAAACAGCATGAGAGGGGATAGGGCCAGAGGGAGAAGCAGGATCCCTGCTGAGCCGGGAGCCCGATGTGGGACTCGATCCCAGGACTCCGGGATCATGACCTGGGCCAAAGGCAGTCGCTTAACCAACTGAGCCACCCAGGCGCCCTTGCTGAAATAATTTTTAAGATATAGTACCATTAAAGTCAAATTTTGTTATGACTTTATGTTAATTTTCAGTTTTTTTACAACAAATATTTTAAAAATTTGAAGTTATTACTTCAGTGATAAGAACTACTTTGCTGGTCACCACTAACATAACAGAACTATAAAAAATTTAAAAATAAATAAATAAATAAAAATAAAATAAATAAATAAGAACTACTTTGCTGGGAGCTTCTGAATTTTGTGTACATGCAACAAAATATAAAGGCACTGATATAAAATGAGTCTGGTGGACGAAAAGCCACTAACGAACGGTAAGCCCTGAGCACTCCTTGGCAACACAATTCAGACTAAACGGCATACATTATGCATGATTTTTAAATGTGATTAATGATGTTATAAGATCTATTCTCTTTTAAGTACAGATGTACCTTTTTATAAAAGAGACTTGAAAAAAATAAAATAAAAATAAAAGAAAACTGTTGTCTAGGATATGGAATATACGTACATATACATATAAAGCTTGCCTAAGCAAAGGATGCTTCTGGAAGGAAAGAAACTAGTAGGAGTGGTTGTATCTGGGATCAGCAGAGTACGGCTGGGAACAAGGGTGGGAAGCTGTCTTACTTTGGTCTTTCCCCAAGCCCACGCGGAGTTAAGAATTCCAGGGCAGGTAACTCACAACAGGTGATGGCGGGAAGCACGAGTATAGAAACAGGTAAAGCGAGAAAAGAAAAAAGATAGCCAAAGAGTATGATAAGGAGCGTATTACCACTGTGGGCAAATAGGCCTCAGTCCCACTGGGGACTCATTCAGAAACTACATGAAACCCACTTCAAAATTTTCTCTCCGGAGGAGAGGAAGGAAGATTGAGGCGTTTATCCACCTACTTCCACCCTCCTTCCCCGATGGTTCAGAGTTGCCCCGAGAGTGTTAACTTTTTCACGCTTGCTGCACAGGAAAGACAGACTGGGATACTTGAGGTGGAGGCTGTCGTAGCCCCAGAGATTCTTTGGGGTGCTGGAAGTCTAGGGAGGAGACACTTGCATTTCACCCAGCCCTCCGGGCTCCGAGGTCCTGCTGTCACTGTTCGGCACTTCTCCACTCGCTGCCGGACCCCGCTTCCTAGCCCGGGGCCGGGATCTTCCCCCCAACACACACACCTCCTGCAGAAGGTATGTAGCAGACTCTACTAAAGGTTCAGGATAACAGAGCCTGGAAAGCCTCAAACAGCTTAACATTGATTCTTAGCATCTCTGTTCTCAACGGGTCTCTGGAAACCTCCCGCGTCCCTGCCCGGGCTCTCGCTGGACCCTTTGGAGTTTGGTCTTCTTGCGCTCTTCTCGAAAAGGCTCTTCTTTACCCTCTTCCTATTTCTGGGATCACAAACTCCTAAAGCTTCTTGTGCAGGGTGGTTTACTGTGCTCTGCTTCCTCCTTCCAGCTGCTGGAAGGCTTCTCTTCCCACCTCCAGAGGGAGTTACCATGTTGTTTTCTTAATAAAAGGCAGTTCTCTCCCTAAGAGGAACTTGAGCTCTCTTTCTTTTTTTCCTTTTTTTTGGTTCTTACTATTAAGATAAAAATTTAAAAAAAAATTTTTTTTTTTACCCTGCTACATAGGTAATGTTGGTGCCCAATAAGCCATCTGAAGAATGCAGTGGGTTCTGATAGCATTGCTTATTCATGGTCTCCATTCAGTCTTCTTAGGTCCCTGTCATGCCCTTTTCTCCCTACTTACACTGTGTGGGAATGTCCACGCTTGCTTCAAAGCCCTGTCGCTGATGTTTGTTAGGCCTTTCTTGTTGACCCCAGAAATGGCTATAGAAGGTTTTGTGCTACCGTTGAACTTGATTGTTCGCTCTCCTCTTTTCCCGTGCCTTGCACAAGGACTGAAGTTCTTACAGCAGAAAGAGACTTCTCTGGCTTGTCGTTGCACCTGAAAACAACCCCCTCCCCAACTCAGCGATTTAATCTCCATCCCCCGATTTGGACCAGACTCTGGCGCTGGCTGTGTAATGCCATTAAAACCTGGGTGAGCCACAGGACCTCCACACGTTAGTGTTTAATCATGTGCGTTCCCGCATGCCAATTGATTTCCTTTTATAATTATCAGAGGGACATGAGAAATTCTCAAACTGCGTTTGAAAAAAATGGAACATTTCAAGCTGCACATTCTCTATCCTGAGTTGAGACCAGCGGTTAATTTTAGGAAAACTTTAGGGAAATAAATAACATTATTTATTTGCTCTGGAGCTTTTAATGTTGACATTATCCCTCTTGTGCCATGAGGGAGTTTGACTAATGGCTTAGCCAAGGCTATAATGGCTAGAAATCAGAGAAGAAAAAAAGTAAAGGCACAATTTTCTCCAGTCCCCACTGTACCCCCTATCCTCAGGCCAAGATGCACTGTTTATCCAATTATCCCCTTAGGAGAAAGACGAGAGCTGATGAAAATACAACTCAGGCAAGTGCTGGCCCCGCTTTCCTTCATAACAATCTTCATAATTGGTTGCAATGATTTCCCAAAAGGTCCTTGCAAATGAACATTCAATTTAAACAAGCAACTTCTAGTATGCCATTGAACCAGGTCAGATGATTTTAAGACAGCACGAACTCATCTACTAAGATTTTTTAGGTGCCTTTGCCGCTAGGTTTGTCCACGTTCAGGCATCTTCCAGATTCTCATTCTATTACTCTTTCCCAGAGATCGGGCATTCTGCAGACAGCCTGGGAGGTCTAGTTCTCGCCCCACCTCTGTCTCAACCCCTCGGTTTCTCTCACGGTCAAATGCATGTAATACTGCCAGGCTGTCTAACATCATTGCAGTGACTCATAATTAGCAATTCTTATTTTAAAACACTTTCCAATTATACAAATTACAGCTTATTTTAGAAAAGAAAAGAAATAAGCTGGTATACGGAAAATATTGGATACAATGGTAAAATACATGCCATACCACCTGCTTTGTTTAAAAATGTCTCAAATCAAGAAATGAGAGTTTAAAGTGGCAATTTCCTTAACCTAAACACACAAAAGACCTGACTATCTATCTATCTATCTAACTATCTGTCATCTATCTATCTATCTATCTATCTGGAAGTAACTATCTCTTAATGCTTGGGGAGGGGGAAATGCTTGTAGTCTATCACAGACATACATGCTCAGGGAACAAGGGAAGTTAGAAAACAGGAAAGCAAATCCTCCTCCTCTTTCCTCTCCCTCTCTCCCCACCATGCCTGCCCTGGGTGATTGGTCACAGCTGAAATGCATGGGCAACTTCTGCCAAGTCTCTGGGCTCAAGTGAAGAAGAGGATGATGATGTTAATAATAGTTTACATTTGCATAGCATCTTCTGGCTTCCAAAATGCTTTCACGTAGACTGTTCCATTTAGAAAGAAGCATTGCACAGATGTCTTGTGGATTTGCAATCATTAAAATCACTAATTCTGATTAAACTGGTTTAATATTTCAGGTTTTGTTTCACTCACTTATTTTATCCTGCCTTCTGGTTCACAAAGAGACTTTATTATGCTGATGTAAAGCATAGGTTATTATCCAATTACTAAGTCTTTTCCTCAAATGAAATCATAGAAAGTTTGAGTTGGAAAGAACTTCAGAGAAATTTTATTCTAGTCCTTTTATTTTGTAGATGAAATACTCAGGTTCAGAGAGACTGCATGGATTTCCCAGGGCCAGGCTTGCTTTTCTGCTCTGAAATCTGGAAGCCTAGCTGATATAAAGGGTTTGATCTTTTTTATTAGCATTATTTTTTCTGTATTTTAGAAAAGACTTTTCAGAAGGGGATTCACTGGATATTCAAAGTGAGTTCCCCCTTTTTCCTCTTGTTCAATATTACCAGTTATCATTTATTCTTTTGATTAAATTGGAGGATTTTCGATTCCTAACCAGGTGTTATTTTTCCTCTCTCCTCTTGAGGCCCTTATAAGAATCTTGTGAAAAAGGCAAGGTGAGTACCAGTGCCATTTTAAGTTAAGGAATCTAATACTCAGAGAAGACACATGACCTCTACAAGGTCATGTAGCTAGTTAGTGGAATCATTAGAATAGAAACCACCTTGGTTTTTGTGGGGGTTTTGCGTTTTTGTTTGTTTGTTTGTTTATTCTACCTATCACTGTTGGGCTTAGAGTTGAGGTTCATCAGACTTTTCTCAAGATAGATTTTTGGCTTTTTCCTAAATATCTTCAGAAAAGAACATGGTAATCAAAATATGTCACCATATTTGTAAAAATAACTGTAACACAATGAGTTTCTTTTCAATATGTTATTCCTTATTTCTAATACATCTAAAACAAGGTTGGGTGAAAGATTTTTACATAATATGAGTATACTAAATTTTAAATAGATTTTACATTTAAATTAGGGACAGAGTCATTGGTTTGGAAAAGATCTTAACTGGAAGGTGGGTCCCTGAAGTTTACTGTGTGTCTACCATATGCCATAATTTTTTTTTCAAGGTAAATACCCACAGCAAGCCTGGAAGATTCCTAATATTATTCCCCTTCTTATAGATAAGGAAACTGAGGCTCAGAAAAATGAAGTAACTTTTCCAGACTCAATTCTACATGATTCCAAAGTTCATGCTTTTTCTGCAATATTTCTCATCTTTCCCAAAAAGCATACTGAACCACAAAGAAACATAGCTCAATACATATTGATCACTAATCATTTCAGAGAATTCGGAGGGAAAAGAAAACTTGCTTTTGACCAAATAGAACCATAAAGATGTTTATTTATATTCCTAATCATCTAGTGCCAACAAAACACAAAATAGTCTAGAATACCTGATTAATATTACATAGTGGCCTTTCTCAGACTAATAAGATTAATCTGTCCCATTTTTATTGAGTTATAGGAAACATCCTTTCCCTAATGGTTAATTTGTCCTTATTAACTTATATTTATGAAATAATAATGAGTATTTCTCTCATAATAGATGAGCTAAATCAATTGTAATTGAGACGACAATGATATCACAAACTAATATTCATACATTTGGAGTTTTACCAAGTCCACTGGCTTTAACTTTTAAATGTACAAGTCTTTTAAAGAACTTTAGCTTGTATTTTGTTTTAAGTTCACTGTCACTTCAATTGTGAGCTAACAGTGTCCTGTTCAAAAGAATCATTGAAGATAATTACAAATAGCTGAAAACCTAAATTCTCAGACACAATTATATTTGCTATGAAATCTTGGAATTTAAAAATGCTGTTGTCAATACGTGCTTTCATAAAGACATGTATGGTAGGAATTGAGTTCACTCCAAAATGCCTATAAACATTTAAAAACATGTGAAATATAGCATACGTGCAGAAAAATACATTAAAATGTACAACATAATGAATAATTATTAATTATTCATTTGTTCATAGAATGATCAAACAAGTTTGCAAATAAACCATAACCGCATTCTTGAAGTCTCTACCTCCACATAGCTCACTCTTTTTGAGAGTCTCTTCTTTCATTTAACATTATATTGGTTAATTTCATCTCCATTATTGCTTATTGTTCTAGCTTGCTGATTTTTATTGCTTTGTAATATTCATTTATTTGGCATTTACCACAAGTTTATTTATTCATTCTACTGTCAATTGGTATTTGTGTTGTTTACAGTTTGTTGCTATTAAAATCAATGCTGATATAAATATTCTTATACATATCTTCTGGCACACATATGATGCTATTTCTCCATGCTATCTGCTCAGGATTAGAATTTCTGTGTTGTGAAGTGTATGGATGTTTACATTTAATAGATGATGTTGACAATTTTTCAAAATTTTTTCCAACCTGGAGGATATATGCAGTGGTTGGTATCTTATTTTAGTTTCAACTTCATGTTTTCCAGAAAGTTAATGAGGTTTATTATTTTATCATATGTTTATTGGTCACTGGATTTTCCATTTTGTGGGATGCTTACCATTTTCCTTCATTATCCTGTTTAATTTTGTTTTACTTATTGATCTGCAGAAGTTCTCTATTCAGGATTTAAATCCTTTATTAGTTATATATGTTGAAAGTGTTCTCTCCCAGGGGCGCCTGGGTGGCTCAGTTGGTTAAGCGACTGCCTTCGGCTCAGGTCATGATCCCAGGGTCCTGGGATCAAGTCCCACATCGGGCTCCCTGCTCTGCGGGGAGCCTGCTTCTCCCTCTCCCCCTCCCCCTGCTGGTGTTCCCTCTCTCGCTGTGTCTCTCTCTGTCAAAGAAAGTGTTCTCTCCCATTCTGTGGTTTTTCTTTTTCATTCTCTTTCTTTTTTTTTTTTTTAAATTGATTTTTTTTTTTTTTTTAAAGATTTTATTTATTCATTCATGAGAGAGAGAGAGAGGCAGAGGGAGAAGCAGGCTCCCAAGGAGCAGGGAGCCCGATGCGGGACTCGATCCCAGGACCCTGAGATCATGACCCGAGCCGAAGGCAGACGCTTAACCATCTGAGCCACCCAGGTGCCCCTCATTCTCTTTCTGATGTCTCTTGAAAAATATAAGTTCTTAATTTTAGAGTTAAAGTTTTTTAAGGAGCCTGACATAGCCTAAATACCAAAAAAAAATTTTTTTAAGATTTTATTTATTTATTTGACAGAGAGAGACACAGCGAGAGAGGGAACACAAGCAGGGGGAGTGGGAGAGGGAGAAGCAGGCTTCCTGCTGAGCAGGGAGCCCGATGTGGGACTCGATCCCAGGACCCTAAGATCATGACCTGAGCTGAAGGCAGACGCTTAACAACCGAGCCACCCAGGCACCCTGCCTAAATACCAAAATTTGACAAGCATATTACAAGAGACAGAAGTAGGAACCAATCTCTTTCAAGAATATAGATGCAAAAATTTCTAACAAAATACTAATATGTAAAATCCTGTGTTAGGGGCTGGGAGTGGACTTACTGCAAAAGGGTACAAGTGAACTTTTTGGGACCATGGAAATATTCTGTATTTTGATTGTGATGGTTGTTATAAATGACTACTACACGCATTGGTCAAAACACAGACTTGTACAGTTACGTTTGGTGAATTTTTATTTACCTCATTAAAGTGGATTAAAGATAATTTCAAAATATTTGTGAAAGCACATATTCCCTCTATAAATTAGAAAATAGCATAATTAAACAACATATTAAGGCTACATAGTGAGTCCTTGATAGAGTAGCATCAGAATTGGCAAGTGTCTGGATCCCCAACTTGGTGCTATTTTCACTCTACCACATTTCTTTTGCTTGTTAAAAAATACCTTAAAATTATTGTTGATGATTTCAGACAAGCAATACACACATAAGGCTAATTGGAGAATAAGATAATCCTGTACATTTGTTACTTAATTATAGTTGGCCAAGATGAAGATAATTGTCTGTTTTACATGGCCCATGTATGATTTCACTGGCAACAGAGATGAGGAAATCATCTTAGATTTCATACTGTGTTTGAATTCAGGGCCAAAGAAAGGGGTGCCAGGTTTAGTACCGTTACTTGTTTTGGCAGCGTGGAAGCTAGTCTCAGTCTAGCTAAGTGTTTGTATAAATCCCATGGAAAGACTTTTACTGACTCAGCCCTTGTTGCAACACCTCAATATTTTTTCTTTTTTTTTTTTTACTGGAGTTCATACTCATTGTCAGTAGCGATTTGTACAAGAGAGAAAGAAAAAGAAAGAAGAAAGAAAGAAAGAGAGAGAGAAAGAAGAAAGAAAGAAAGAAAGAAAGAAAGAAAGAAAGAAAGAAAGAAAGAAAGAAAGAAGAAAGAAAGAAAGAAGAAAGAAAGAAAGAAAGAAAGAAAGAAAGAAAGAAAGAAAGAAAAAGAAAGAAAGAAAGAAAGAAAGAAAGAAAGAAAGAAAGAAAGAAAGAAAGAAAGAAAGAAAGAAAGAAAGAAAAAGAAAGAATAAGAAAGGGAAAGAAATAAAGGACGATTCCAACATACCGAGTATTGCATTATTAAGACTTCAGTGTGGGGACGCCTGGGTGGCTCAGTCAGTTAAGCGTCTGCCTGCCTTCGGCTCAGGTCATGCTCCCAGGGTCCTGGGATCGAGTCCCACATCAGGCTCCTTGCTCAGCGGGGAGTCTGCGTCTCCCTCTGCCTGCCTCTGTCTCTCTCTCTCTGATAAATAAATAAAATCTTAAAAACAAAAAACAAAAAAACAAAAAAACAAAAAAAAAGACTTCAGTGTGCCAAGAATTGTGTCTCTATAGTTTGAGTAAATTATCACCAGATGGCACATTTGCACATCTGGTAGCACAGAATGTACCATAAATTTCCAGCCAGTGCTATAAATTGAGATACAAGTCTTTTTATTTTTTTAAGATTTTATTTATTTATTTTACAGAGAGAGACACAGCGAGAGAGGGAACACAAGCAGGGGGAGTGGGAGAGGGAGAAGCAGGCTTCCTGCTGAGCAGGGAGCCCGATGTGGGACTCGATCCCAGGACCCTGCCACCGAGCCACCGAGGCGCCCTGAGATACAAGTCTTTTTAAATAAGCTTGTTATTGGCAGGATACAATTATATAACTTAGTAATTTGCTCTTCTGTACCAGAAACAATATATTATTTGAACATGCAAATTTATGCTCAAAACCAAGAATTTTATTCAATTTTTAATTTCTTTCAAGCCAGCCCCAACTATATTCAAGATGCTGTAGGCAACATGAAAATGAATACAACTTATTTTTTTGGCCATGATAGAGATCAAGCTATATAATAAATGTTAAATTAAAAAACAGTATAACTATAGTGGCACAAATAAAGTGCTATAAACTCTTTAAAAGATGTTAATTCTTGGGGCGCCTGGGTGGCTTATTGGACATGTCCCTCAATAGATGAATGGATAAAAAAATGTGATATAGACATATGGTGATTGTATATACACATACACACACACACAATGGAATATCAGCCATAAAAAAAGAATGAGCTCCTCCCATTTGTAACAACATGGATAGACCTAGAGGGTATTACATTAAGTGAAATAAGTCAGAAGCAGACAGAGAAAGACAAGTACTATATGATTTCACTTATATGTGAAATCTAAAAAACAATACAAAAACAGAAACAGACTTATAAATACAGAGAACAAACCGGTGGCTGCCAAAAGGGAAGGAGAGTGGAGAGAGAAGGGGAAAATCAGTGAAGATGATGAAGAGGAACAAACTTAGTTATGAGACAAGTAATGGGGATGAAAAGTACAGTACAGGGAATATAATCAATAATATTATAATAATGTTGTACAGTAACAGATGGTGATTATATTTATTGTGGTGAGCATTGAGTGATATACAGAGTTGTCAAATCACCATGTTGTACACCTGAAACTAATAGCACATTGTACGTCAACTATACTTCAATAAAAATAATTTTTTAAAGATGTTAATTCTTGCTAGTGGGATCAAGAAAAGTTTTATTGATGAAATATAAAAATCCCCTGATTTTCTTTTTCTTTAAGTTAAATTGTGAATATGTTATCAGAATGTCTTCCAGTTAGAAGCCTTGCACTTCTCCTTTCGATTGAGATAATGAATGTTCTGCAGCTACCTCAGTGCCTGACACAACACAGGAGTTTCAGAAATGTCCATCTCCTCTTCTCTGGCCAGTATGCCCAAGGTTGGTTCTGGCTGTACTAAGGAGAGCTTCAGCCTACTGAAAACTTGCATCAAAGAATCAAAACTCACCTATTCTTGAAACCGATTTAATACCATTCTTCTTTACTTGGAACATTCCTTCTGCCACTTCATGCCCTTCCCACTTCCCATATATCCCTATATCTAGCAAGAATCTCCATTTTCCAGCTAGGAAATAACTAGTGTTCATTTAAAACTATATGTACCAAGGCCAGTCATAAAACTTTTGTATACATTATCTCAGGGTATTAAACAAGATAAAACTAAGTTGTCTCGAAAGCACAGACAAGAATGTACTTTCATTAGAGAAGCAGCATGGCATAGAATAAAAGTTCAAGAATTTATGGAATCAGGCTGCCTGGATTCAGATCTTAGCTCTAATGCATGCTATGTGTGGTTGTCGGTGAACAAGTTAACTTATGTTTTTTTGTGCCTCGGTTTTCTTATTTGTAAAATGAGGATGCTAATAGCATTGTTGTGGATGTGGCAAATTGTATTTTCCAAAGGTAAGTTGGAATGACATCTCCCATCTCACAAGTTCTTACAGTACGATTTTGCTGCTCCCTCTCTAAGAGTTGGAATCTGTATCTCTTCTCCTTGACCTTGAGAAGAACTCTGTGACTGCCTCAAGTGCGACACAAGGGGGGCTATGTGACTTTCAAGAACGGGTCATAAACAGCTATAGAGCTTCTGCCTGGCTTTCCTTTGGGATGCTCACTCCTAGAACCCTGTCACCATGAGGAAGCCTGGATGTGTAGGTGTTCTAGAAGATGGCCTTAAATGAGCCACTATTAAGTACCAGACAAGAAAATGAGGAAATCTTGGAGATGTCTTCAGCTCAGGCACGTCTGGCGGCAACTGCATGAGAGATCCTGAATAAAACCACAAAGTAATCCAAGTCAATGCCCCAAACCACAAGAGATTATGATACAGTGTTTGTTGCTGTCCTAAGTCACTAAATTTTGGTGTGATTTATTATGAAACAATACATAATTGATACAGGTCAGCTGGAGTTTTAGCTAGAACAGCTGGATGTGGCCTCCTCATGTTCCCTGGGCTTCCTCCCAGCATGGTAGCTGGATTTCAAGAGCACATATCCCAGGAGTGCCAGGTGAAATCTGGACCACCTTTGACCTAGTCTTGGAAGCTGCATTCTGTCTCTGCCGTTGTAGTCACAGATTCACTCAGAGTCAAGGGAAAAGAATAAGGATGCCACTTCTCAATGGGATGGGTGTAAATGTTACATTATAAGAGCAGATGGAATGAGATATCTTGTTGTAACCATCTTGGAAAACAATTTCCATAAGGAACATACATAAATTAATCTGGAGTACTTTTTAGAATAACACCGGGCACAATTTAATGAATGTTATTATTATTATTATTATTATTATTTTATTTTTATTATTCCAAAAGTATAATCTAGGATTAATGGAATGAAAGGAAAAGCAATTTGAGTATAGGTAAGTCAACCAGTGATTAAAAAAACAAACAAACAAGTAAAAAAACAAGAAAAATGTCAACTGTCCCAGACATCCCAGAATATAGTTTCTCCATATTCTGCCTTATCCCATGTCCTGGTCCCCTTTGCCCCTCCATAGAAGTAACATTGTTATGAAATTCATGAGCATCCATCTAGAACTTTTCCTCTGTATTTACATTTGTAAAATTATACAGTTTTGTTTTTCATTGGATTTTCCCCCAAATAACACATTGTAATGTACTAATTTGCAATCTTCTTTGTTGTTGTTGTTTTGATCTTTTGTCTTTTTTGTTTACCTAGTCATGACTTAAGACATTTGTCATGCTAGTATATAAAAATCTGCTTAACTCCATAGTTCCTCTGCCCACTGTAACGGCTGTTCACCTTGTTGCCAATTGTTCATTTTATAAACAAAACTAGGGTTTGCACATTTTCAATTTTAACAGAGCCTCCCAAGTTGTCTGCCAAAAGGGCTCTGCCAATTCACATTCCCATCTGCAATGCAAAGAGCACATATTGATTTACAGTCTTGATAGTTGATATTATTAAACTTTAACATTTGCCTATGAGATCAAAAACTAATAAATCATTTTATTTTAATCCATTTTTCTGTTAGCAAAGTACAACATATTTTTATGTTTATTGGTCAGTTAAGTCTTCTCCTATTATCTGTTTATATTCCTCATCTATTTTTCTGCTGGGTTGTTTTGTCTTTAGTTTATTAATTTTGAAGGGTATAGACATTATGCAAATTATATAACACACTCACATTTTCCTGCATATTAATTGATTATGTTATACAGGTTGTAAATACTAGCTCCCAAGGTAAGGATCATTTTTTCACGTTACTGTTAGTTTCAATTTAGACAAGCTTGTCAGTCTTTTCCTTTAGCATTTGCTTTTTCTGCTTTGCTAATCAAGGCCTTCCTCTCCCTAAAACCATAAACACATTCCACCACATTCATTACTAATACCTTAATATTTTTGTTTAGGGGGCGCCTGGGTGGCTCAGTTGGTTAAGCGACTGCCTTCGGCTCAGGTCATGATCCCAGGGTCCTGGGATCGAGTCCCACATCAGGCTCCCGGCTCAGCAGGAAGCCTGCTTCTCCCTCTCCCACTCCCCCTGCTTGTGTTCCTGCTCTCGCTGTCTCTGTCTCTGTCAAATAAATAAATAAAATCTTTAAAAAAAAAATATTTTTGTTTAGGTTTGTAGACCAGCTGAAATGTAATGATTTGAGGTAGGGCTCTACTTCTACACCTTTTCATTTTCCCAAAACATTGATTGAGCTCATCCTTTCCCACTGGTTTGAAATGCTGGCCTACATCACACATTTTCCACATTTCCACAGGGGAAAGTTCAGAACTTCACTCAGCTATATATGATTAATCCATTTTGTCTTATAGTATCCTGCTCTAAAATTCATTATTAATTATATATTATATATAATATATTCATTATTAATTATTTGATTATTAAATTTAGCTCTATTTAATAGTTATTTTATATTTAATATATAATATTTAATAATTAATTTTAGCTCTATACTTTGTTTTAACGTCAAGGTGAATGCATCATTCAATTGCTTTCTTCCCTTTCAAGATTTTCCTGGTGGTTGTTCTATTTTTTTTTTTTTTAAGATTTATTTATTTATTTGAGAGAGAAAGAGAGAGAAGGAGTGCAGGGAGGGGGACAGAGGGAGAGGGAGGAGAAACTTTAGCAGACTCTGCATTGAGCACAGAGTCCATCGTGGGGCTCCATCTCATGATCCTGGGGTCGTGACCTGAGCCAGGAGTCGAAGGCTTAACCAATTAAGCCACCCAGATTCCACCTGGTTATTCTTTTTTTTTTTTTAGAATTATTTTTTATTATGTTAATCACCATACATTACATCATTAGTTTTTGATGTAGTGTTCCATGATTCATTGTTTGTGCATAACACCCAGTGTTCCATGCAGAACATGCCCTTTTTGATACCCATCACCAGGCTAACCCATCCTCCCACCCCCCTCCCCTCTAGAACCCTCAGTTTTTCAGAGTCCATCGTCTCTCATGGTTCATCTCCCCCTCCCATTCCCAGCCTTCATTCTTCCCCTGTTGCCATCTTTTTCTTCTTCTTCTTCTTTTTTTTTTTCTTAACATATATTGCCACCTGGTTATTCTTTTTTTTTTTTTTTTAAAGATTTTTATTTATTTAACAGAGAGAGACATAGCGAGAGTAGGAACACAAGCAGGGGGAGTGGGAGAGGGAGAAGCAGGCTTCCCGCAGAGCGGGAAGCCCGATGTGGGACTCGATCCCAGGACCCTGGGATCATGACCTGAGTCGAAGGCAGACGCTTAACGACTGAGCCACCCAGGCGCCCTGCCACCTGGTTATTCTTAAGCCTTTGTTCCTCCATATGAATTTTAAAATCAGTATATCAAGTTCCATGAAATATCCTGTGGAGATTTTGATTGGGATTTCATTTATAGCCTTCTCTGAATTATTAAAATATTTACAATATTGAGCATTTCTATCTATAAATATGGTTTATTTTCCAATTAGTACGTTTTTGTTTTAGAAACTTCAGTAAAGTTTTATAGGTTATGTCATAACTTGTTACTCAATTATTTACTTATAACTTGACAAAGTCTTTACTGCTTTTTAAATGGAATCTTTTAAAAATATGTATCTAATATTTTTTTGTTTGTGTGATGGAAAGCTACTAATTTTGTATGCTTATTTTCTATCTGGTTATTTTGCTGGGCTTTTGCATTAGTTTATATAATTCTAGGTAAATGACTTTATTTGTTCCTTTTTAATCTACACACTTCTATACTTATTTTTATTCCAATTTATATACAATTTATTTATTGCTTTGGACGTTTCCACCTACAGAGGATTGAATTGAGATTTCATTTCTTTCTATTCATCTAAATTTTCTGCAATAAACAATTCAATAAGTATTGTTTTTAAGGAAATACTCTGATAATTTTTTATTTTTCTTGAATATCCCCAACTTTTAAAAATGTATGTTGGACAGGATAATTATTTAATTAAAAATTTTTAATTCAGGGGTGCCTGGGTGGTTAAGTCAGTTAAGTGGCTCTCTGCTCAGCGGGGAGTCTGCTGCTCCCCCTGCTTGTGCTCTCTCTCTCTCTCTCAAATAAATAAATAAATAAAATCTTTAAAAAATTTTAATTCACTGTCCTCAAATACTTTATTCAAATAATCATTGTCATATTTTATTTCTTCTGTTAATTAATTCTTTTAGAAAAACATTAAACCTTAATATTTGTTCTAATGGTCTATTTAAAGCTACTTTGTAAAAAAAACAAAAGCTACTCTGTAAAGTTCCACCTTCACCCCATTTACTTTTGTTTTTTGAACATGAAAAAGGAGTTTGTAACTCCATCTGGATTCTGAAGATGGTCTTAATACTTCTCCTTTCTGAGATTTAACTAGTCAAGTTAAGTTTTCTTGAAACTTAGCAGCAGCCCTGAAGAAGCAGTGTATTTGCATGAAGTTTGGTCTTATTTATTTGCCTTTACTCTACCTAATTGCTCCCTTGTGTTTCATTTCAACCATTAAGTTCAGTGATTTACTTTAGCAAATTGTTCATGGAGAGTTATCAATTTCTTTCCCAAAATTTCCACATTTACTCTGGTTTATTTTATTGTCATCATATATGAGTGTGTGTGTGTGTGTGTGTGTCTGTATAAGATATACATGAATGTGTGTATACACATAGATTTAACTTATACCCACACATACATTACTGTATATCAGTATTTTTCAAATGGGCTTTCATGACTTCTCAGAGAACATCTGGGATCACTTTCCTGTAACATTGTTTCCAAATATGTTGTGATACACTTTTTTTTTAAGTGGAGAGCCAATATTTCAACTTTAATTAAAAAGAATATTCTCAAAATATTACAATAATCCAATAATGCTTTTGGATATTTCAGAAGACCTAAACTATTGCTGACAATCCATGCTTCCTTCATTACTGGTGATACATTGTTCTAACATGAGGTCATTTGAAACTTGTTTCTCGGAGAATGGGATCCATGGATACATTTTACTTGCAGTGAGGATCGTATCTGTTGTGTGACTTTTGGCATTCATAAAAGGAAAAGAAATATAATGTGACTGGACCATTAGCCTGTCAGAATTCCTTGTCTTTCTCTTTTTGTGTCCTGCCTGTGTCATCTTTAGTTTATAAATTTATGCAGTGATGAGAAGTTTGCAGTACCTATGGTAGTAAGATCTACGAAGTCCAGTCCCAATAGAATAAAGATTTCCTACTGGTAATTATGACTGTGGTGTTGAGAGCTGCTTTTAGATAGAAGTGGTACTTTGGCTTAGAGAGTCTAGGCCAGGTCAAATGACATCTCTGCAGATATTAACCTTGAAAATCAAAATCTGTGTGAAACTTCTACTAAACAGACTATTTAATAAATATCAGTAGCAAGTAAGAGCCATGGCAGTTTGCTTTCCCTGAATAAGTTCTTTAATGTTATATATTTTCCAAGTAACCTTCAAATATTTGAGATCATTTCAAATTACTTTCTATCATTTCTTACATTATTTAGCTACTTTCATATTCCTAATGATCATCCTCGAGAACACATTTCTATAGTTTTTTTCAAAGATTAATTCTCTAATAATAACAAAATATCCAGATTTGAATTGGTTTTTCCTCAATCTCTTTCAGCATGGAGAGATTAATCAACTTGCCTTCATGGAGTGGATTGGATGTCATGATTATTGATGCAAACTATCAACCTGGTTTGTCCCACATTCAATAGAAGATTACACATACAATTTTCAGCAAAATTCATGTGCTTCTTTTACATATTGTATTGCAGACATTGATTTTTATTCACATGATTAACACAGAGATTAAAAACTGAAATCAATGTTTGTACGACTTCCTTTTCAAATAACAAAAGAGCAATGATTTTTTCTGAAATTCTCTAGTCTAGATTCACATTGGCTATAATGTACATGCAGACTTCTCGACTGGTGAACCACCCTTTGGACTTGGTTCCCTCCCGAACAGGTAAAAGGGGCTTGAACAGAGAGCTAGCTTCTCCCTTTTAACCCTCCTCTGGCTTTCTCCCTTTGTTTGTCCACATCTTTATGTTTTGCAGTCTCTTCTCAAACTCCTCTCTGCATCTGTATTTTATTCTAGCCTATTGCTTGTCCTTAGTACTGCTGGCGTGGTTAATGGGAAAGAGTTGACATTAGGGAGTTGCTTCTGACACCATGCCTGTTTCCAAAGTTCACCAAAATATGGTCATTGTAGGATAAGATCTGAATTATTATGTGGCTCATATATGAGCTACACTTATCAGGGTTTTGTTTTTCCTTTATGCTTTGTACTTTTTATCTTTTTGAAAGAAATCCTGTATATCTCAAAATCAAGAATATTCTCCTATATTAAATTCTATACTTTCATTTTCCCATTTAGGTCTTTAATCACAATCGAATTGTGTTTTGTCTACACTACAAGGTAGGAATCCAATTTCTTTTTTTTCTCCTATGCGGATAACCAATTGCCCCAGTATCATTTATTGATCGTCTTCACAGATCTATAGTATCACCTCTGTCATACATCATGTTTATCTAGAAATAATAGGTTCTGGTGTGTTATATTGGTTTATTTACCTATCCTTGCTCCATGTCACACTGCTTTAATTATCATAGCTTTATAACATATCTTGATACCTGAAGAATAAGTGGTCACACCTTCTTCTCTTTCAAGGTCATCTTACTATACACTGCTTTCATATATAATGAGGTTTTGATTTAAATTTCATAAAACTTATAGATCTATTTGGAAATAATTGAAATCTTTATTTTATTGACTCTCCCAACCAATTAACATGAAGTATCTATTTAGGCCTACTTTAATGTCTTTAAATAGTTATAAATTTTTCTTCAGGAAGATTTCTGTATATCTATATTAAATTTATTTGTAGTTATTTTATATTTTTGTGGCTGATATATTTTGAAAATTTCATTATCTACTTCTTTCATTGTTGCTGATACATAGAAACACAATAATTTTCTACCTTTATGTTTCATTCTATAACTTGGTAAACTATCCTATTCATTCTAATAGTTTATTGTTTAGATTTTCCATATTAGAAAAATCTCACCTAATGCTGGTATTGATGCCCCTGGTTCTCAGACATTCAGACTTGGACTGAATTATACCACCCGCCTTCCTGGCTCCCCAGCTTGCAGACAGCAGGTTGTGGACTTCTCAGCCTCCATAACCATGTGGGATAATTTCTATAATAAATCTAACTATCTTTCTATCTATCTGTCTATCTATCTATCATCTATCTATCTATCTATCTATCTATCTATCTATCTATCTATCATCTATCACCTATCTATCCATCCAATTGGTTCTATTTCTCTGGAGAAACGAGTTCTTTTCCAAGGTCCTCCAGATAAGATCCGAGCCCAGCCAACATCTTGATTACTGTCTTGGGAGATCCTAAGCAGAGAAACCAGACAAGCCTCACCAGATTTCTGACATACTGAACTGTGAGATAATTCACGAGTGTTGTTTTGAGCAGCTAAGTTGTGGTCATTTGTTACACAGCAATGGAAAACTAATACACTTAATTTTTTTCTTCTGATTTCTAGTTAAATCACATTTTAGTCACATACCATGACTGTTATAAACTTTTTAAAAAATTTTCATATTGTGTTTTATTTAATTCAATAGATGCCAAATATCACTTCAACAGGTAATATTAATGAGATATTTTGCACTCTTTTTTCCTATGCAGTCTTTGAAATCCAGTTTCTTTTTTTCAAACTTGTATTTGCAACCTCTTTCAATTCAGACTAGTCACATTTCAAGTGTTCAATAGCCACATGTGGCTTTTTGACATTTGTTGAGACACGTTTATGGCCCAGTGTGTGGTCCACTTCAGTAAATACGTGGTATGTTCTTGACAAAAATATGTACTCTGAGAATGTTCTATGCATTTACACACACACACACACACACACACACCGTATTCATTAGGTTAAACTTATTTATGTTGTTTATATTTTCTCTTCCATATTTTTGAAGTTTGATTATTTGTTTCTGCCTGCTTAACATATCAACTCCTTAAAAATGTTCATTAAAATCTCCCATTATGCTGGTAAAATTTTACATTATTAAAGTGATTATTACTAACTGTGGCCCATGAATCAGCTTCAGAGTGTCTATGAACCAACTGAAGTTATATGTGTTGCATTTGTACATGTGCCTATGTCTTTTCATAGAAGGCTATAGTCTCATCAGACCCAGCTAGAGAAAAGACCCAGAGCTGTGCAAAGAACAAGTAGCTCTTCTAATATTAAAATAAAGAAAGGGAAAAATCAATCAATAAATGTCAGTAGTATTTTATTCAGTTTAGAAATTGAATGAACTAACCATAAACTATGCTGAATATTAAGCACAAGTAAAAGATAAATAGAAAAATGGCTAATATCATTATATGTAAAAGGAAAGCATTGAAAATTGGAAATTATTTAACCTGGAAGTGAGATGTGTCCTGGAATCAGTCATTCTCAAACTTTAGTGCATTTAAGTATACCTTCTTAATATTCTGATTTAATAAGACTGGATGAAGCCAAATAACACAAATTCTTAATAAACATCTCAAATGTTTTGGAGACAGCTGGTTCAAGAACAGCAGTTTGAAACAACATTGCCTTTAAACCTTTCAATGTGCACAAAGAATAAGGGAGGAATCTTAAGTTCTACTATCACCCAGAAGTGCATTTACTTCTCCCTTTAACCTGTTCAATTTGAATATGTTTCTCTCTGAAAGGAAGCTATTGGACCATAAAGCATTTCAAACTTCTTGGGTTTTGCAAGAATACTCATCCCACAGAGATGGCCGTGTCCATGTGCTAGCGACACAAACTCTCCCAACAGAGGACGTACCTATAAGAGAAGGGGTCAAAGTTAAAAGACTTAACAGTGAAGACTGATACAGCTTTGTTTGTATAGAAAGTAGTCTTGGCACATAAATGGTTCTAAAACTTCACTTAGAAGGCAAATTGAACATCGGTGGCCCCACACTCTGATGATTTCCAAGTCTGAGTAAATAGAGGCATGGAGAGTACTTGGCTGACTGCACTAACTCTATGTCAACCATAAACTATTGCCCTAAATCAAAATGTCAGTATAAGAAGCCCTAAATATTCAAATAAGATATTAACTAGCTACACTTCAAAATTAGTTTATTTTGTAAATGACCTTCCTTTGTGTACGTCAAAGACTTAAAAAGAAAGGATTGCTATAGGGTTAGTCTTTTGTATATTGATAAACACCTATATAATGGATAACTAAGGATGTACAGTGCCCTGGATATTCACAAGCATCTCAGAGAAGGTCATTATTATTGAGTAGGATGCTGCACTGTGGACAGGTCTTTGGCTTTGAAGTTAGGTGACTTGGATTTACATCCTTGCTGCACTTTCTTACTGGTGTACATTCCTGGATTGGTTACTAACCCTTTGAACCTCAGTGTCTTCCTATGTACAACATGTATAATGATACCTACCTTAAAGAGATAATTTAAAGATTAATGTTCTATACTATATCCAATAATAATAATTTGTGGTGTTTTATAATTTTATAACAAATTTTTACATATGATGGTTATTTAATTTTCATCCTACCTTGGGAGGCAGATTTTTTTTTCACTTTCTATATTAGGAAACTCATGGCAATTAATGACTTTCCCAATGTCAAGAAGCCAGGAAGCTATGAGACTGGTAGGGACCCCAAATATTTTGACTTCATGTCCAAATTTCTTTTCATTAGACTATACTAATTTTCTTTTAAATAAATACTTACTAATACATTATTTGTAACAAAATACAGCTAATATTAGAGTCTATCATGTGTATAAACTGCACAACATCAAGGTAAATAAAATTTGATTCCTATCTAATAATTTATTTGGTAAATAAGTAGACATTGTTTCTGTTTATTATATTTGCCAATCAAGAACATTATGGTTTGGGGCATGGGGCTGGCTCAGTCGGTGGAGCATGCAACTCTTGATCTTGGGATTGAAAGTTCAAGCCCCACATTGGGTGTAGAGATTACCTAAAATTAAATCTTAAAAAATAATAATATAAAGAAAGAAAGAAAGAAAAAGAAAGAAAGAAGAAAGAAAGAAAGAAAGAAAGAAAGAAAGAAAGAAAGAAAGAAAGAAAGAAAGAAAGAAAAAGAAAGAAACATGGCTTATTATCCAAAGTACAATTTTAAAATTACAACATTCTATGATAGAAATACTCACCATTTTTCATGTGTATGTGTATTTATCTTTGAATGACAGTGGAGTTAGATTTGCTCTCTCTCCCCTTGCATTGTTTAAATTAATCTGGGTCTAATTTGTTTGGACACCATATTTATCACCAGCCTTACATTGCTTTCATCTGCACTATTTCTCAGCGACAGCTCAAAGCAAAAATGCTTTTCAGAAATTAATATGCACTGATAGAGACTAAGAGCCTTTGTATTATATATTCCTGAGATCTTCAGAGTTAATTGGGAAGGCAGCTATGCTCACCACTATACCACCAACACAGGCAGATCCCCAGAGTTAATCTGGACAGAAATTTGTTGGCAGTGACCAAATGCCACATGAATTTTGCTGAATGACTATGTGCATGTGAAGACTGTGACCAATTAAATACACTGAAATAGCAAACTGAAAGTAAAAAATTGAGTCAATCAAAGAATTTGTGTTCACTCCCCACTTAACTGACTGGTTGTTGTCATGTCATATAAACACAGTCTTAGTTTACTCTTTTGCGCTGATGGGGTTGACATGAGTAAAACTTAATTTAAAAACTTAAGAAAGACTAGAAGTTCCTTTGACAGTTATTGGAAGTTTCTCAACTCCCTTTCTCTTTCTGGGCTGTCGCACCCGTGACTGTGGTTTTGACTCACTGACAACTTGAAGAAACTTGAGAAGAAATTCTGCAGGCTGTCATTTCTTCTCTATTAGAGCTAATCTTTGTCAAACTGTTGGCAATATCATTTGGCTTAAGACTATGGTGAGGTTTAAAATGAGTACCATTTATTCCAAGACAGCCTAACACTATTGCTTTGATATAGTTGTTGGGACAAATATGCAGAAAATATGCATGTTTTATTGGAGTTTGAGTTATGCCTCTTGAACAGAAATATAATTTTTTAAGTGGTAAGAAACATTAGAAGCTTCATGGGGATTGAATTTTAATCAAAGAATCTGACTCAAAATTTTCTGCTATTGTAAAAAAACAGATTTTTCTCTGCCATTTAAGAGTACATTTTTTTTTCATGTGCACTTTAGGTTGCCTTATTGCTAAGAGTCTTTCAAAGTTTGATCTTCAAAAATGCGAACAATAGATAACATCCCACACACTGGCCTAAACAAAGTCTTAGAGGCAGTAACTTTTCTTTCTTTCTTTTTAAGATTTTATTTATTTATTTATTTATTTAACAGAGAGTGAGAGAAAGAGAGAGAGAGCACAAGCAGGCAGAGGGAGAGGGAGAAGCAGAGTCCCCGCTGAGCAGGGACCCCGATGTGGGACTTTATCCCAGGACCCTGGGATCATGACCTGAGCTGAAGGCAGATGCTTAACCGACTGAGCCACCCAGGTGCCCCATAATTTCTTTCTTGACTGGAGAAATAAAAGGTAATAATTACTTGGCCATGGTTATTAGGAGACCCGAGGTTGACTGATGGGTTCACGAGAACAACGTATTGTGATACATTTCTGGACGGAGCCTGGGTAGAGCAGCACTGGTGGTGAGGTCTTAGGAAGTTTCCTGAATGTCCATGTCACCCCAGTCCTGGATAGCCTCATTTAGGATGGGTCCTCCCCTTAATACTAATCCAGTGTATGTTGTGTGACTGCTTCACAAATGCACAATGAAAAATAAAATGGATTAATTACCTCTGAATTGATGGGTCCTTTTACTTTTGTATCAGTTCTAGACTTTGTAAGCTAAAAGGGTTATGAAAATCTAATTTACTCATATAGTGTTGAAGAAACAGAGATGGAGGTTGTGACTTGCTCAAGGTCATACAACTTGAGGCAGAGCCAGGACTAAAATCCAAATCTGCACAAGGGCTATTTTTTTTCCAAGCAACAGAGTCAATATTAAGTGCTTTCCATAGTCAGAGAGTGGGGCAGAAAAGTGAAGTCTCTTTCCAAAGTAAGCCTTTTCTTTCCTTACTAGAGTCTGAGATACCAGAAAATAGGGCATATTTGATTATCAATCCTGAGTCATCCATGTGCATTTGTTTTAAAAATGGTAACCCTGTAGTGTTGGAGTGTGCAAGCCTACATGGTCACACTATAAGTCACTGAGAATTTAGGACACATACAGTGTTTACTGAAAAGTCATCTTTTGCTTAGCTCTTAAATGAATCCATTTATCTGTAGTCCTGAATTTCATTTCTGTCAAAATCCTCTCTTAATGTTAGCTAAAACTGAAGCTAAACAAGATTTGAAAGCTTCAAAGTAACATTAGTTAAACTGATAAGACTAATGGCTGACAGAAGTAGCTGAATGGCATGGTTGAGTGGTCATGATGTAAACCATACATATAAAAAAATCCCTGGGACCACTTTTTTTTTTTTTTTTTGAGTGCTCCAGTTCCAAAGAAGGGAGTTTTGAAAGGCTATAGAACTGAAAAGAATGGTCATGAGGGTATTTAAATGAAAATGAATTTGTACTGTCTACCCTGGAAAGCAGAAGATGAACAAAGGTAGGTCACATCAAGAAAAGAATCAAGCATTTGACGGAGAATCTGCATATTGTGCTTTGATGGAGTTTGAAGGGTGGGTGGCCAGGAGATCCTGCCTAGTAGAGGGGCTTCAGGGAGCTTTCATCATCCTGTTTGGGGAGGTCTCCAACCCCATGTGAATTCCTGGAGGCAGTGCTAAGGCTAGCATGGAGGTCGTTTCATTCCAAATGCAGGAAGAACAGCAAAAAGAAAACATTTGATGCTGAAAACAATTTTAAGAATAGAGAGAGAGAAAGAAGGAGGAGGAGAAGAAGGAGGAGAAGGAGTAGTAAAGGAAGGGAGGGAGGGTGGGAGAGGAAGAAAGAGAGAGAGAGAGAGAGAATATCAATCTGTGCAACTTGTCAACCTTAAAAATCAAAGCCCTAACCCAGATGACCTTGACACTTGAAACATTGTGACCTTGGTTTGAAATTTATAAAAAATAGAAGAGATGTGCTCTTTAAAAAACAGACGAACACATAGTTAGAGAATTTCTGTCTAGGAATTTTGCATGGGTAGGTATTCCAGTCTGAAGCAAGCTACAAAGTTCCTGCCCGAGAGTGAATAATGTAATGCCTTTATCAAAACGAAGTCAGGAACTATCACCCAACCTCTCAGCTTTTTGATATTATGACAGGTTAGAAGAAAGTTAAAAACTGCTGCATTAGATTTGCTTAATTGTTCAGGCATGTAGTTAATAACAAAGCAAGTAGAAAGAAGCAATGTTGCTTACAAGAGACTATTAGTTCTTCCCTGATTTAAAGAAATAGGTCCATTAACCAACTCTAGCTTGCCATTCTATTTAAAATGATACCATGTAACAGAAAACTCCCTTGGCAAACTCAACAGGACAGCGTTCTGGGTTCAATCATTTTGTAGGTCAGTTAGCTTTGTTGTGCTCTAAATTCTGGCTAACCATTTCCCCCATGTATACTGTTGGTTGGAGACAGAAAGTGGAATAATATGTAAAAAATCAAATCCATCCTTACTCCTAGAAAAGCAAATAAATGCCCTCAAAATATGCATTCTCCATTGGTTCATGGTTGGCTGGTAGCATTGTCTTTTTGTAGGAACATTAGCAAAAATAAAATGTCCTATGGAAAAAAACTTAGAAATTGAAATCAAATGTATCTAGTTCATTGTTTTCTTAAATAGAATACACATCCAGATTATGCATATCATAGCCTGTGGAAGAACTCACAGGAAGATACATTTGATTCAGTTCAACACATTTTTTAATGTTTCCGCATGAGCAACAGGAGACAATATTTATAGCTTCTCCACTGGTAGTGGAGCCTTATAAATTGGCTTCAATCAAGCATCGCCTCCACCCTTAAAATTCTTTTTTTAACTCTAAGACTTCATAAAAGCATACATACACAGTTTTAGTTTGAATTCAAAATAGGTTCTTGGATGAGAAATGTCATACATTTTTGTGTAAATGTATAAGTACCCTTTAGCTAAAGAGAATGTGAAACTTCTTATACATGGAACAAACAGCTATCCAGGTAGAGTTTTACATTTAGAGCTACAGTTAAACTACATTTGCTTCCCTAAGTGGGTACCAGTCTGGGAAGTGTTTGCCCCAAATCGTCAGAGTGTATGGAACCTCGTAGATCTGTGTTGAAATATGTATGAAATCACAGCACTTTGAAAATGGGATTGATCCTGTTGAGCTCAATGGTCCGAGAGGAAGAGTCACATTCAGCATGATTAATGAAGAACAGGTTCAACCTCAAGAAGTTCCAGAAAGGAGAGAAACTGCTTGATCCCCCAGGGCAGCCATCTTCTCTGGTTCTCCTAGAAAACTGAATAAAGCAAATCCAATTCCCTCAGTTTCCCAAGGCCCAGATCTAATGAGTGACACTGCAATCTATCCAGCTGTGCAGCTTTATGACTCTTAAGTTGACACAAACATCCTGAGGAAGAGTTGGATCCCTTTTCCAGGGCCAGTGGGGGTGGGGGCACACATTTCAGACTTGAAATACTAAGCCCTGAAAACTTTCAGCTGAAATACCAAGCCCTGAAAATTGTCAGATGGACATTGGCATAAGGCTTATAGAGGGGAGAGAGGCGGCCTTCAGTCTCAACAGAATGTACTGTTTGGGGGTCAATTGCTGAACCATTGATTGAATAACGGAAAGTTAAATTAAGTTTCGTTGCTATAACAACCAAACAACTGGCCCATTAAGGGTTGATCCTGGTCCGTAATCCAATCTGTTGTTGAGAGTCTGACTGTTTTGGCTGTCCCCAAAACTAATTCCACCAGGAGACTATTGGATTGGTGCCATCAGGCTTTGGAATGTTGAGAAAGGACGTGTCGAGGCCCTCAGTTTCTTTGCTGAGTATGGAATGGCACAAAAGCAAAACAATTTTTGTGTCTGTCTCCTGTTTCTGATCTCCAATTATGGCACTTGGCACTTTGGGACACTTCAAAAGTAGAATGAATACTTTTTGTTAGGTTTAAATCAAGTAGAGAAAGGCCAACAGCAGAGGGACTTTCTTTGCTCCGATCACCCTTCAAAAGGTTGCCTTTATTTACAAGCATCAGAGCTACAAGAGGAAACATAAAAAGTAAACATATAAATGCAAATGCTTAAACCTGCTAGTAACCAGAGAAATGCAAATTACAATGATAATAAATGATGATAGTGAGATTGGGCCAGGAGATCCAGCAGCTGGGTACGTTGCCAGGAGCATGGCATTGTAAATCTGTGGGGTTGTTTTGAAAAGCGATCCGACGGTAAGTTTTAAGAACCAGAAAATATTACCCTACCTCTGAAAACTTTTATCCTAAGGAGAGTTCACAAGAAGAACAAGGTTAAATTTGCAAAAAAGTTTATGGCAGCTGGGCTGGTTATGCTTGTAAAAATGTGAGAGGATCTGAAATGCTAAACCTTAGGGAATGTGACAAAGAAGATCATAGTGCTTGATAGACTATTACTTAGCAGCCCTGAAAGTCATAAACATGGAAACAATGCAGCAATGTGAAAAATGTTAGGTGAAGAAAGAGGCATACAAAATCTCGATATTTTCTATGATTACAATACCTGGTATGTTTACATATGGACAAGAAATGGAGCAGAGGAAATAAAAACAGTTGTGTTTAAATAAGGAAAATTGGGGGTAACACAGATTGAGTCTCTTTGGAATTCACCAGGTATGATATTGTAATGTAGTTGTAACACTAAATGAACTAAAAATGTTCTATTGTTAACCTTGGAGCATTTGAGATTAGAAAATAGTGAGAAACATAAACCTAAGAGTATTCCTAATAGCTATACTTCTGCTTTCTCCCTACAACCCCTCCAATCAGATTTTTTAACTCATTTTTTTATTACAAAAGTGACATGTATTACTGAGGAAAGATACACACAAAAAGGACAATCAATAATTCATCCCCACATTGTCTCTTATTTTGTTCCAACCCTCCTTTTCTTTTTCTTTCGCAAAAATGAGATCCCACCATGAATACGATTTAGTGGTTTTATACAAATGGCCTGAATTTTTTTTTCAAAGTGGTCTGAATTTTTTAAGCAAACTTCTATTGCTAAGCAGTTAGTTTCTTTCCTTTTTTTGCCATGACCTACTATTGGCTAGTAGCAGTTACCATCTATTAATTCAGGCAATGTGCCAGTAGTTAACTGTGCTGTTAGTGGTAGGGCAAATATCAAGCAGCTAATATGATAGATATCGTAGTCCCACTCCTACAGAAAGGAGAGAGCCGGAAGTGCAGGGAGTCAATTTGCTCAAAACTACAAAGCGAGTAAGTGACAGAGGTGGGAACCCAAAGCAGTTCTCTCTGACTGCACAACACGTGCTCTTCCCCACCAAGCTGTCAGGAGCAGTACGGCACGTACAGCAGGGCAATCGTGAGGGCGTACAGGAGATCCAGCCTCAGTTTCCTTCTCCCAAGCCCCCGCCCCTTGCTTTGTAAACCCCACTCCAGTGGCTGGGATTGGCCAAGTAGTCAGGGTCACCAGGCAGATGGCCCTGCCTCGACCTAGTCCACATTGCCTCAGTCTCCTTGTTTCCTGGTTTTAGCCCTCTCTCCCGCCCTTGACCACATGCTCTGGGGTCCTCCAGTGCTCAGGGCTTGAGGTTATCTCTTGGATGGGCCCTGGCTCTGGCAGAGTGCCGACTGTGGATCACTCCTTCTGCCCAGAGTAGTATTTCTTTTATAGGATTGTGAGAGATGCTGTTCGCTCACGTGCCTCCGGAAAGCCACTCTGATGCTCAGACTTATTATTGTTACTTTGTTTAATTATTTATGGTTCTTTTATTTGTTATTGTTCTTTTTGACCCGCTGAGCCAGTCTCACCATAGTATATTAATTCTGGAGGATCCCATTATCATAGCATCTAAGATATGAAATGAATATCAAGACAATAGTTGAGCACCCCTTGGCCTGCATTGCATCATCCCCCTTTTGTACCCCACCAGCCACCTGACATGCCTTCACCCAGGCTTCTCCAAAGAGACGTCTCCTTTCATTATCTTCTCTGTGCCATCCACCCATAAGGCAACCGCCAACCACTTCCTTCTGTCTCAGGCAGATCTGGGTTGGATCCTAATTCTATCTCATACCAGTCATACCAGTCCCTTACTAACTCTCCATTTCCTTATATGTAAAATGAATATGTCAACATTTAATTCGTGGAGTTATTAATATTGTTTAGAGCCTTACTTGGCACACATAGGTGCTTGGAAATTATAGATGTACATATATGCTTTATTTACCTTTTCACCTGAACAGAAGTTAGTATTTAGCCATTCTAGAAACTGCCCTCTCTGTACCGGAGAATTCCTAGTCTTCTCTACTCTGTGTCCTACTCATAATGCACATTCTCAGCCTTTAGTGGCTGTCACCATCTGCTTTCCATGTTTCCACTCCAACCCTATTAATTACAGCATTATGCTGGCAGTTACTAACTCATGATACATAATCTGTGCTCTCTGACCTCAGCCTGTTGGTCTTCACCGCAATGTTTTATTTTTCTCCTACGATCGAAATTCCTAAAGTAACTTCCCCAAATGTCCATGCTTCTAAAGATCTCAATTGCAGGCACACCTTCTTTACTCTCAACAGATGATCTGGCCTCCTGTTATAAAGATCACCACTGTACAGAAAAGACCATGGCAGCATAATAAATATCTTAATAATCTTTCTAAAGCATTCCTTTTACAACTATCATTTCCCTCCCAAAAGCCATTTGGTCTCTCTTCTCACATGCGAAGCAAGATTATGATCATGATTTTGGTTTAACTCTATTTGCCCTTTATGAGCCTTGCATTTCAACCAGTCTTTACAAGAACCCCAAATCCCTTCCTATTCCACCTTTGCATCTATAGTCTGACCATTCTTTTTTAGAATGTCATTCCCCTGCATTTTCTGTGTATCAAAATTCTGCCCATCCTTCAACATCCTAATTAAAATTTCACATGCTCCAAAAAAACCTTCTGTGATTACTCCAGCTTGCTTCCCTATTTGAAAACATATGGCTCTTTGTTCTAATTTTAGGGTGCATTCCACCTTTTATTATGTCATTTGTCTATATTTCATCCTTTCTCTGTGAATATAAGCTCCTTGAAAGAATGCAACCAGGAATTACATACGTTTATAGATTCTTAGGAAGCCATTGTTGAAAGTAGTTCACAGCCAATGAAGAGGGCAGGTTTAGAGGACCCCATCTGCTCTTTTCCCTCTCTCTGTCTTTGAAGTCTCTTTGAAGTGAAAGAAACCTCTTCCCAGAGAAAAGCTCCCCAGAGAGACAGGTCAAATGAGGATCAGGTCCTGCGTGCTCCAGTCGGGATCATTGGAACTGACAAGACAAAGCAGAGGGAAAAGGATACACTTGAAATGTGGTCCAGAGGGCTTTGCTGTCTCCTATTGCTAAACAGTGTCAATGACCCTGTAACTTTCTCCGGGGCTGAGAAGTCCCTTCATTCCCAACCTTTGGGTTTTGCTGATCAAGAAAAGCTCCGTCTGCCTGGAACTTGATTTACGATGATCTCAGCTTAAATGTCTCACAAACTGAGAAATGCAAATATTAGTCAATATGTACTATGTCACGCCCTTTTGCTTAAAAGGCTTGAGTTAAGCGCAGAAATAATAGAGGGCCAGAAAAGGGGACAAAATAATCGTTTGTTCAAAATGCGCGCGTGTGTGAGTGTGCACGCATGCGTGCTTCTGTTTGTGTCGGGGGGGGGTACATATGTGTGTATGTACGAATACTGAGGATGTGTGTATCCTCCCCTATACCAGCAGCAACAACAGCACCTAGGGAACAGGAATTTTTCTTTTTTTAGATCTCATGTTATACATGGAAACCCTTTGGAACTAGTATAGTCTTCCACCATAGTGTTGGGCTAAATCTTCCAATAAAAATAAGGCCTGAATTCTTAAGCAAAATGCTATAAAATATTGGATTTCTTATTGCATGTTTCTTGGATATAAATAGGTTTTAGAAACTTTTCTCTATAAATGAAAGGAAATCTGAATACGTCTTTTCTGAGTATCCCACTTACAGTCGGAAAGGTGCGTCTTTACTGCTCTTTCTATGAAACAGTGACATCTACTGCTCAGTGGGGCTAATCCTGGGGGATGTTCTAAGACTAGAACAAGCGTCTTCCAGCCATTTAGCTTTTCAGAGCCAGAGGCAGGACCACACTCAAAATCTCTTCTCCCTCCCCATCCTGCAGAGGCCCCTCCACAACACTATCATGTTTGAGCTTCTATACAAACTGGATTCTCTTCCTTCTGAGTAAGTTTATTTCTTCTTTAACAACCCTATCAGAAAATATTTCTTGGTGTTGAGCCTCAACTTGTTTCTTTTTAACTTGTAACTTTCTCTTAGCTGTATCCTTGGAGTAGTGTTTAAGAAGTAATATTTCCTTTTTACACCACAGCCCTAGAGACAGAGAGAAGCTATATCCCCTCATAGTTTTCTTGTTTTTTATCTAAACGGTCTCACTTCCTTCACCTTCCTGGCTATTTGTTCAAGTGACTCTCTACAACTTACCTATTCTCTACATGTGTTCCTGTTGTGGCATATCCATTGGAAAAATAAGCCACAAAATGTCCGTCTTTATATAAATGATAGGCTTCATCCTTAGTTAAATAGCACAATGATGTAGTGGGTAAGTGAGTGGAGTTTGAAGAAGGAAGATCTGGGTCAATCCTGGCTCCCCTCCATGAGTCCACAGGTCCTACACAACCACTCCAAACCTTTGTTTTCTCAGCTATAACACGAACCGAACCGGGACAATAATAACCACCTAGTAGGTTTGCTCTAAGGCTTAAACACAATCCACAAAGCATCATTGTGTGAAGAGCACTTAGCACAATTCCTCAAAACTATTCAGTGAGTACTCAGTAAATGGAAGCTCTCTTGTTCCTAACCAGCTGCTGCTGGGCTAGATAAACAAATATGCGAAAAGTTAAGGAGACATGGGGAGTAAGAAGCAATAGAGGAAATAGAAAAAAAAAAATAGAGGAATGTACAACATGTTTTAAATTAACTATAAAATGTAAAGTTTCTTAAAATCTGGGCCCATTTTATGCATATCCTATGTGCCAAGTTCATATCCAGTGTCTGGCATATAAAAGGAGATTAGTAAGTGTTTTCTGGATGAATTAACTTCATATAGATCAAAATATACTCTACACCAATAGAGGAAAACATCATGAAGTTAGTATTATAGTGACATTTCCTATATGAAATGTGATACAATATAAAAAGCCCAAATATAGCAGATGTTGAGCCATGCCTAGGTTGCATGGTACATTTAAGAACCTGAAAGGAGTTACCCGTTCAGCAATTTTTATTCATTTTGAAACTGTTGGATCCATATTGTATGCATATTTTAAACCCCTTTCTACATAAACATCATCAGCAAAAATTCATTTTTAATGACTACCTATGTTTAAGCGTAGGTGCTAAGAATATAAAGTATAAATGATCATTTCTTCCCTAGAAGAGTTTACAATATAGCTAAGAAAATAATTAAGGCACATAAAATGATTACTAAAAACACAAAGGATGAGAGAATTGTACAGCAAGTAGTAGTCAGACCAACCTAGCAGATGTTTCCCATTATACCTGATAACCAATGAAATAATTTTCCATTATAAGTGATTCAAGTCTGCCAATTTTAGAGGTTTATGATTTCTACCATAAGTCAACTAAAGTACCCAAAGAAAGAAAAATAGGGGAGTTTGAATGCATCTGAATGAACTTGGAGACTGTTCACAATGCAGTTGCTAAAGACATGGCACTGAGAGAATTGAAGTTCTTCCATGGTCTTAGGGAAAGCATGCTGGCATTCTAGGTAAAGGAATTGTGTTTTCTTCTTCTCTGTGTTTTTAGCATACCTTGCTTTGTTTGGTCTCATCATTTGCATAATGAAGAGAGGAATAACTGTGCTGTCTACATAACAGGATTGTCATGAGACTAATATAAAACGGTAAAAGAAAAAGACCTGAAAATCTCACTACGCAAATGCCGGTTGATATTGTCCCTCGTTGTTATTCTCTTCCTAGGAGAAGCACGTTCTCCTGCTATCCGAAGAGGTCAAGCATGCACAGGTCTAATTTCATAGCTCTTCCATTAGTCATCTTAACAAAAATAATCCATAGTCTACTTTTAAAAAAGAAGAATACCTCCCACATCTGGTTTTATAAATTTCTCATCATCCCTCCTCTGAGTGAGTCAAGAAAGAAAGAGGCCATGAATTCTTGGCATTAGCACACTAAACAGTGGTAGGGCGCCTGAAAAAGGATGCAGCTTCTCAGAGGCCTTACCACCTGAAAGGAGTAAGGCTGTCGGTGTATTCACACAGCCTTCTGGATGTATCGTATATAACCTGAAACATCTGACTCTCCTATATCAACTAACAGTCTTCCTTATGTAACATAAATTGCAGTGTCTGTATATGGTCTTCCCATTGCCTGGTAGTAGCATCTTGAAACTGGTCAAAACTTGAATGCCAATAGCTCCGTCACTCAGAATGTATATGATTCTGCACTTGGGGGGAAAAAAAAACCTTAAGTAGAGACATATTGGATGGATCTGTACACTGAAAAGAATTGTTTGGTCAGCCTTCATAGCTGATGTGGATTCTGATATAATCAATTGCTGCAGTAGTCAATATTGATCATGAAAGTTGCTAAAATGACTATTTTGGACAGATATGTAGCAGTTTAATTGTGTGGTATTATACATAGTGGAGTTGACATGATTAACACACTTCCATACACAGGAAAGTTTGTTACTGACCATTAAAATTCCCCAAATTTCACGTCCAGCATTTCCTTATCTGTAATAAAAATGGACCTTTGTGAAAGGGGAATGACTCTGGTTGTCTAGGACCATCAGCCTGTGAAAACAAATAATCGATATTAAAATTCTGTTGGCTTCTCACTCCCATCTCCTGACAGACAGATCCAGCCCCTTGCTTTTCTGTCATCTTTCTAGTTTGTTTTGTTTTGTTTTGTTTTGTTTTGGTTTCTTTTTTTTCAGATCGGTCCAAGAATGCCTGACATGAAGCCAACTCATGTTCCTCCACTCTGACATATCTGTGGTTTGTTACCGGTGACCTACCTCGTCACGGTCATAGCTACACTACATGAGTATAGGGCAGCTGGGGCTGCCTCCTTCATACCTTCTGGGCACCAATAATGCACTGTGGAGGTGGGAATGGCTAGATCTTTGCTGAGGAAAGCATAGCAGTTCTGCTTGTGCCCGAGTCTTTCATGGAGACTCGCTTCTGTCTCCAGCCATATGTAGGCACACTATATCCTAGGACACTCTGGGATAGAGTGTCCTAGAAGAGAAGTCATTCTCTTTCCACCTTTGCTATACTCTTTCATCTTTATCCAGTGAAAAATATGAAACTCCACCTTCCTTCAGCCTGAAAGAAAAGCATCTATACACACAAGCTCATGCAGCCAGATGTCCAGCAAAGTCACTATTTTAACAAAGAACTAGACCTTAAATCTCAGTTTAGGATCATCAAGAAAACCCTGTTAAAGGTATTAGTCATGAAAGAGGTAGAATGTTGCCAAGATTATTGAAAGTACATATTTATAAAGTGTATTTTATTTTCCAACTATTTTTAATGTAAAATCTGGATTGCCTTACTATTTAAAAAAAATAGTATTGAAACGTTTTGCATGTCAAAATTTCAGATTTTCTACATAGACTCTCATGTCATCTGTGAATAAAGACAGCTTTATTTCTTCCTGCCCAATCTATATACCATCTGTTTCCTTTTCTTGTCATACTGCATTAGCTAGGACTTCCAGTGCAATGTTTTGTTTTTTTTTTTTCTTCCAGTGCAATGTTGAAAAGCAGTGGTGATAGCAAGCATTCTTTATTTGTTCCTAGTTTTAATGCAAAAGAAAAACTTTGAGACTTATTATAAAGTGGTAGTAATCAAGACCATGTGGTATTGGTAAAAGAAAAGACAAATAGATCAGTGGAACAGAATACAGAGTCCAAAAATTGATCCACACAAATATAGTCAACTGATCTTTGGTAAAGGAGTAAAAGCAGTGCAATGGAGAAAAGATAGTATTTTCAATAAATGGTGCTAAAACAACTGGACATCCACATGGAAGAAGAGGAGGAGGAGGAGGAGGAAGAAGAAGAAGAAGCAGCATCTAGAACAGACTTCACAAAAGTTAATCCTTTACAAAAATTAACTCAAAACAGATCCTAATCTAAATGAAAGATGCAAAACTATAAAACCCCTAGAAGGTAATAGAGGAAAAAACCACATGACCTTGGGCATGGCAGACTTTTTAGACACAATACCAAAGGTAGAATCCATAAAGGGAAGCACTGATAAGCTGGACTCCATTAAAACTAAAAATTTCTGCTCTGTGAAAGACTTTGTCAAGAAAATGAAAAGACAAGCCACAGACTGGGAGAAAATATTGATGAATGACATATCTGATAAAGGACTGTTATCCAAAATATATGAAGAACTCTTAAAATTCAACTGTAAGAATACAAACAACCTGTTGGGAAAGACATTCTCATGTATGCAGTCTTTCTCCTCCCACCTGGCTGCATATGGATGGGCCTTGGGCCTGGAATATTTCCTTACCAAGAGATAAAAAGCCCTCAAATCCTGTGCTGGGCTTATCACCTTGTGTGGGACTATCTTTCCTTGTTTCAGGCTCAATGAGTACTCTGTCTCTTTGTAAAGAGTATGGGTCATAAGGCACATGGCCAACTCCACTGCATTATCTGTCTTCCAAGGGAAGAGGACAGGGTTCCTTCCACTGTGGCAACAGAGGGAGAAAACACTCTGGCCATGAGGGATGGACACGTACTGTTAAAGCTGATCTTGCTCTGTCTCTTCTCTATGTAAGTGAAGTGTTGTTCCATCCAGTGCTTGACCATGTTATGATTTCCTTGGTGACTCTGAAACCAAGAAGCAATAGGAAGAACTGTTTGGACTTTTATTCCTGGTGGTTGGCATGGTGATGCTCTTTATTACCTCCATAGAGATGGAGTCCTCCCCTGGGACTGGTAACTGGTAACCTACTCAACTTGGCACAATGTGATTAAAAACTGAGCCAAAGACCTTAACAGACACCTCACCAAGGAAGACATATAAATGACAAATGGGCATGTGAACAGATGTGTCACATCATGAGACATTAGGGAAAAGCAAACTAAAACAACAATGACATACCACTACATACCTATTAGAGTAGCCAAAATCTCGAGTACTGACAGCACCAACTCAGGTGAGGATGTGGAGCAGCAGGAACCCACTCACTGTTGCTGGAATGCAAAATGGTACAGTCACTTTGGAAAACAGGCCGTTTCTTACAAATCTAAACATGCGCTTGCCATACGATCTAGCATTCATCCTGCTTGGTATTTACCCAAATGAGATGAAAACTTACACCCACACAAAAAACTGCACATGGATGTTTATAGCAGCTTTATTTATAATTGCCAAGACTTAGAAGAAACCAAAACATCCTTCAGCAGGTCAATGGGTAAATAAATTGTGGTACACCTAGGCTATGGTGTACTAAAAAGAAATGAGCTACCAATCCATGAAAATACATGGAGGAAACTTAAATGCATATTGCTAAGTGAAAGAAGCCAATCTGAAAGCGTTGCCTACTATATGATTCCAATTATATGGCATTCTGGAAAAAGTAAAACTATGGAGACAAAAAACAGGTCAGTGATTCCTAGGGGTTAGGGCTGAGGGAGAGATGAATAGGTGGAACACAGAGAAAAATCAAGGCATTGAAACCACTCCAGGATACCATAATGGTGGATACATGTTTAGACAAATGTATCAACTCATAGAATTCTCAGCACCAAGAGTGAAACCTAATATAAACTATAGTTTTTAGGTGATAATGATGTGTCAATATAGGTTCAGTGACTGTAACAAATGTCTCACTCTGGAGGGAGATGTTGATAATGGGGAGTCTATCGGGGAAGGGGGTATGCAGGAAATCTCTCTACCATCTACTCAGTTTTGCTGTGAAACTAAAACTGCTCTAAAAGATAGTCTATTTTTAAAAAGTCAATGAATGACCTGTTTCCCTCTTTCCCCATCTGCTTTTTCAGTATCTTCTGCAGGGAAACTGCATACATACCAATCGCATTTAAAATTATGGAGTTAAAAAATGTCTGTTACATTCTGCACAGCAAAGGAAACAATCAATAAAACTAATAGGCAATCTACTACACTGGAGAAGATATTTGCAAATGACATACCTGATAGAGGGTTAGAGTCCAAAATATAGAAAGAACTTATACAACTCAGTACTCAAAAAAACAAATAACCCAATTAAAAAATGGGCAGACATGAACAGACATTTCTCTAAAGAAGACATACAGATGGCCAACAGACACATGAAAAGATGCTCTACGTCACTGATCATCAGGGAAATGCAAATCAAAGCCACAAGGAGATATCACCTCACACCTGTCAGAATGGCTAAAATCAAAAACACAAGAAACAGCAAGTGTTGGCGAGGATGTGGAGAGAAAGGAACCCTTGGGCACTGTTGGTGGGAATGCAAACTGGTGCAGCCACTGTGGAAAACAGTATGGAGATTCCTCAAAAAATTAAAACTAGAACTACCTTATGATCCAGTAATTGCACTACTGGCTATTTACCCCCAAACTACAAAAACACTAATTCAAAGGGATATGTGCACATCTATGTTATTGAAGCATTATTTACAATAGCCAAATTAGAGAAGCAGCCCAAGTGTCCATCGATAAGTTAATAGATAAAGAAGAAGTGGTATATATATACACACACATATATATGTGTGTGTATATATATAAACACACACACAATATTATACAGTAATAAAATATCACTCAGTTATAAAAAAAGAATAAAATCTTGTCATTTGCAACGACATGGTTGTGCAATGCTAAGTGAAATAAGTCAGTCAGAGAAAGACAAACACCAAATGACTTCATTCATATGTGGAATTTAAGAAACAAAGCAAATGAGCAAAGGAAAAAAGACAGAGAGAGAGAAACCAAGAAACAGACTCTCAAGTACAGAGAACAAACTGATGGTTACCAGAGGGGAGGTGGGTGAGGGGATGGGGGAAATAGGGGATGGGAATTAAAGAGTATATTTATCATTATGGAAAATAAAATAAAACAAAATGATTTTTTAAATGTCTCTTACAAATTATTTCAGTGTATCTTTGCTTGAAGGACAATTATTCAGATGGGGGATAGAAAGTGAAGTAGAGATTAATGGTCAAAACCCTGAAGATTCCATTTGAATCAAATGATCTGGATGATTAATTGATTGGGCAAGTAAGCAGCAGCACTAGAATTTTAGGTAAATTTTAGATGAATTTGACCTTGAATTTGAGGTCTTATTTTCCTAGTTATAGCAACAATTAGGTTTGCTTCCCTTAAAAAATTGGGTTGCCAAGGTAAGCTGAACTTCACATGACCATCTGGGCATCAGTTGAAAGGATCTCATTACATATCTGTGAGCTATTTTGGTTGAGGTGAACATAAACATTTTCATGTTTGCTAAGATTCTTTAAATGCTTTGGGCAAATAGTATCTAGTGTTTTTCAAAGAAAAATGATTTAATGCTAAGGTGACTTAGAAAGCTTACATAAGTACATTAAAGTAGAAAAACACTAAAACAGAGGTACCTGGGTGGCTCAGTCAGTTAAGCATCTGCCTTAGATTCAGGGTCCTGGGATTGAGCCCCGCATCGGACTCCTTGCTCCGCGGGGAGTCTGCTTCTCCCTCTCTCTCTCCCTCTGCCACCCCCCTGCTTGTGTCCGCTCTCTCTCAAATAAATAAAATCTTAAAAACAAAAAGAAAAGAAAACACTAAAACAAAATAAATGTATAATCAAAAGAAGAGAAAGAATAAATCATGAGAATTTTGGAAGGGAGAATATGCATAGCCTCTTCTAAGTCAGTCTAAAAAGGAACATGTCAGAAAATTGTAGTTGTTACTATGAATCTGCTGAGGGAGTACTTGGGGAAAATTGAAAATATATGTATCAGCAATTCCTGGTAACGTGGGTTTGAAGATCAAATATTGGCCAAGAGAATAAAAATGATCAGGCAAACAGCAAACTAAATGAATGTCTAACAGTTGCTATGCTTTAGAAGTCAAACTGAAATCAGAGGCAGTTGAGAACATAGGTACAAGAGAGGAATCAATGTGGCAAAATGGGGAATGTATACTCTCGGAACGATTATTAAGCAAAAACTGCCATCCCTCTCTGAATGAACTAGAAAAGAAGCAATAAAGGCCCAAGAGTCTTCATTACATTCAGCTATGTAACTTGTAAGGAAACTTGATTTTATGGTTCATGCTGTCCACATACTAAAGCACCTAATAGTGATATTGACAACATTGCTGATCCATTGATGTATAAAATGATTGGGTGTTTGAAATCAGTCACATCAAGGGTCCATGAAGGAAACTGCAAAAGAAAATTTTTTCTTTCTTTTTTTTTTTAAAGATTTTATTTATTTGTGAGAGAGAGAATGAGAGACAGAGAGCATGAGAGGGAGGAGGGCCAGAGGGAGAAGCAGACTCCCTGCTGAGCAGAGAGCCCGAAGCGGGACTCGATCCCGGGACTCCAGGATCATGACCTGAGCCGAAGGCAGTCGCTTAACCAACTGAGCCACCCAGGCGCCCAAGAAAATTTTTTCTTAATGGAGAAAACAGATATACAAATTTTTAACCTGTGGAGGCTTCGTGAGAAACAGCAAGATGTATGTTTAAAGAATGTCATTGCAGACGATTACAAATACTTTTCTTTAAAAAGTGGCTTACCTGTCATACAAATGGTAATAATGATACTTTCTTTAATATTGTTTAGTATATTCTACTGGGAATTGCTCAGAATGTAGAATTAGGAAGCTAAGATTATTTGCTGCTTGTTCTTATGCAAATTGTACAAGCAATTTACCCTCTATGAATCTCAAGTTCCTCATCTGTAAAATGTGCATGATGAAAGTATTTAATTTATAGTGTTCTATCAGGGAATGATATACGCACAATTCCTAGCTCATGTCTAGTTAGCATTGAACACTGAAGGGAGATAAACTTTATAAAGAGTTTGGTGTTACGGTTTTAAAACAAACACTTTGGAGCCTCAAATGTTAAAACGGGACTATTCTAGTGACAAAGAGTATTAGGAAAGTTATGGAATTTGGCCAAGATGTCATGGAGAGACCTTTTACCCAATGAGCAGGTTAGATTCAACATAGGATAAAAGTTATTAGAACAAATAAATCTAGTTCATCATAACATTCCAATGAATTCAAACTCTTTAATCAACCAGTTACAAATATGTTTATTTAATATATACTCTAAATAGTAGCAACTTCTCATTTTATTCAATATCCTAAAGAATAAGACTTTTGAAATGTGAATACAATCTCACAGGAGAACAAAACAGGTGCCTAAGAGGAAACATAAGCCATTTTTTATAGGATGTCTTCCTAATACATTTCAAATGTTTCTACTATTAAAAGAGAGATGCTTGGTTTTTCCATCTAGAGCATTGCATGAATGACAGGTGGGCATTTTTTTTCTATAATCATTCTGGTACAAGATGAGTAAGCAACAGGCACAGGAATTAGTTTCACTGAAAGGAAAGGAATTCAAGTTGTGAGATGTCAAATGGTATTACTGCAATCTTTGTTTTCTATTGAATATAAGAACAAAAATGAAACATCAAAAAATTGTCATTGTGTCTTCTGCCAGAGAGAGAATTCTTTGAAAATTCTGTCTTTATGTCGTTTGTTCAACAACATTGTCAGAGCATTGCAGAGTTCTATGGAATCCAGAAGGAAGAGAAGGGCAATAACTCGCTGTCCCATAATTTAAGACTTCCACTGTTACCAACTGTTCCTGCCCCCTTTCTTACTAGCAGAAGGGTAGATCTCAAGCAGAGATCCCACTAAAGATCACAATCCCAATAATATTTAGCCCACATAACCCTATTTATATATAAGCTCTGAGCAATAAGTACCCTCTTGACCCTTCACATAAAGGATCTTCTGGAAGAAAATCTAATAAAAAGAAAGTATTGATTATTCTTTTAGCATGAGGCTAGTACCTCTAGTCATCTGTTTACAAAGAACACTGGTTAGTGGACAACGTCTTTTAGACAAGGAGTTATTCTGAATGAAAGTGTTAATTAGTATCATTTCATACGCCTTAATGGCTCAACTTGGCCTCTTCTTGTTGGACTCAAATCAAGGAAATTGTTAATTTAGTTTACCATCTTGATCAATTTCACATCCACTGGAAAGAGATATTGTTTAATTGAGTGTTGATAGCATGGCTCATCTTAGAGTAATTTCATGCATTCAAACCAAATTCTTAATCTTTGCCATAAAAATATGAAAGGATCAAATATAAAACAATTTAGCCTCCCTTGAGGTCCTAAAGATTATGGGATTAACCTATAATCAACCTGTACTCAGAGTTGATCTGGAAAATGTAAGATCCCCAGGGGTAGATAATTGTGTTAAGCTTCTAGGAATAAAGGATGAGAAACCTTTGATACTACACAAACTCATAAGTCTTAAAAATCCTACATTCACCAACCTGGAACAAAATCAGGTACCTGGTATCCATTACTAAGTAAAGAGTTCCAGGATGAAGTCTAGTATAGATAATGAACAGACCGGATGTATATTAGCAATTCTATGTGTGATACTTTTTTTCCCCTACGTAGGCAGACTACATAGGTGGCATAACATTCATTCATTTATTCATTCATCCAATAAATATTCATCAACTTCCTATCAAATGCCTTGCTCTGTGCTGCAGAATAGATACAAATATATTCACCTTTGTACAGTGCCTATACTTAAGAGTTCACAGTTAGGGAAAATAAAGACTCTAATGTACCTGTTTTCGTGTATCATGTAAGTCCTAAAAAGAGTTGTACAGAAAGAACTTTGGATTAAATCATTTTGTTGGTCTCAACTCATCCAGAATAGGAAGGGATTGAATCAGATCATCTATTTCTTTCATTTCAGCTCTTGAAATTTAATGATTTTGTTATACATCTACAAATGATCTGTAAAACTAAACTGATTTTGAATTATAAAATTTATGTGTTCCATTTGTTGATCATAAAAAATAAATACCTCTCTTGGGGCGCCTGGGAGGCTCAGTTGGTTAAGCCTCCAACTCTTGGTTTCAGCTCAGGTCATGATGTCAGGGTCATAGGCTCCAGCCCCAACTGTGGCTCCCCACTCAGGGTTGAGTCTTCTTGTCCCTTGCCCTCCCATTCTGTTCCTGCCCCCCACCCACTGTGCGCATGCTCTCTCTCTCTCTTTCCTCTCTCTCTCTCTCAAATAAATAAAATCTTTAAACATTTTTTTAAAAATTAAAAATAAAATTAAAAAATCTCTCTTTTTTAATGACATAGAAATAATGCTTTGTAAAGCATTCCCCAATATATTGTTATAAAGTCTGACATTTGTATCCTTATTATTTTAAATTTTAGTTTACTGTTTTGTATTATAATTGTTTTAATTTTTTTTTAAGATTTTATTTACTTATTTGACAGAGAAAGACACAGTGAGAGAGGGAACACAAGCAGGGGGAGTGGGAGAGGGAGAAGCAGGCCTCCTGCTGAGCAGGGAGCCCGATGCGGGGCTCGATCCCAGGACGCTGGGATCATGACCAGAGCCCAAGGGAGACACTTAACGACTGAGCCACACAGGCGCCCCTAATTTTTTTTTTGTAAGATTTTTATTTTATTTATTTGACAGAGAGAGAGAGAGCACAAGCAGGGGGAGTGGGAGAGGCAGAAGCAGACTCCCTGCTGAGCAGGGAGCCCGACAAGGGGCTCCATCCCAGGACCCTGGATCATGACCTGAGCCGAAGGCAGACACTTAACCGACTGAACCCTCCAGGCACACTGTTTGTTTTAATTTTGATATAAAGCTGATGTTAGTATTATCACTTTTAAAACTGATCAGTTTTTTTTTTTTAATTTTTTTTTAATTTATTTATTTGACAGAGAGAGACACAGTGAGAGAGGGAACACAAGCAGGGAGAGAGGCAGAGGGAGAGGGAGAAGCAGGCTTCCCGCGGAGCAGAGAGCCCGATGCGGGGCTCGATCCCAGGTCCCTGGGATCATGACCTGAGCCGAAGGCAGACGCTTAACTGACTGAGCCACCCAGGTGCCCCAAAACTGATCAGTTTTACAATTAAAACTGAGGAAGGCATAGAAACCAGTGATCTGCCACAATTTGAATCTGGCCTCATCTGGGCTGCATTGGAGGGCTCTTCCATTTTGTTTCAATTCAGATAACCTCTACTCTGGGGGCTATAATAGGCCTTGGTGTGTGGTGATGAACAAGCAGAGAATTATTTGAAGGGATAAGATACTTGTCGCCAGTAAATGTTCCTAAAAGATTTTCTGCATGGGAGAGATTCTTGACTCTAAGGTGAATCTTGCACAGAGGCACATATATAAATAAGCAAAAGGTATCAGGCACACACCCGGCTGAGATCCTACTGTGTGGCGTAACTGATCTACTGTGGATCCTCAGACCAACCACCCACATAAACAAACTGCCAGGAGGGCTAAAACATCCCACCACGGCTTTTTCAGCCACCTCCAGATTTAGTCCAGATTGATACCAATTTCCCTGTTCTATCCTCCTGCTCCCTGCATTCATCTGTCTAGTTCTCAGAGTCCCATTTGGCATTAGATTTTGGCTTCTCATGCTTGGCTCAAGATCCTTAGCGGCTTTTAGACAAAATGTCCTGGTCATTCTCATTCAGAGATGATTCTCAAATTCACCCTTGTGACTCAAGTGTAGCCAGTCATCGGTAAGAAACACTACTGAATTGCTGTCACCTCAGAAACACACGGAGCACTGGAGCCAAATCTCCAGAAGGAGCTAGACACCAGACATCTTTGAATCCCTTTTTTATACAAGGCTTCATGACTGGGTCCTGTCATCTTCCTACAGACTTTCTCCTACCCAACACAACGCTTTCTACAATGAAACACTGCTTGTCATTCCCTTAAATACCTCATGCGCTCTTGTACTTCTGAGCTTTTGTATGTTGGAAAGTTTTCTATACTTTCTCCTCATTTTAGGGATTCCTACGTGTCCTTCAAAGTCAGCCCAAGTGTAATTTCCTTTTGGAAGCATTCTGGCATCTTCGCGCCGCGTGAGGTGATCCTCATCTGTGACCCCATGTCAGTTAATTTGCTGTTCAGTAATTGCTCCACTTTCTCATCTGTTTTTCAAATATACTGAGTTCTATAGAGTCTTAGGTGGCTTCTTGTTCATCTCTGAGTCCCTGGTGCCCAGGACAGAGCCTGGAATGAAGCAAGTGCCTCATGAAGTGTGGACTGAGTGGGTGGATACATTTGTAACAAGCACTCCTTGGCTGCTAAATGTCCCGTTCTTGGAACTGTTCATGGGTTAGTGTCAGGTTCAGAAATAGTTCCATCTTTCTCGTTTATAATTACGGTGTATTCTCCTGCTGCTGCTTGCTTTTCTCAGGTTTTCATTAAGAACAAATATTGAATATTTGAATTTCTTCCCCATGGTGCTTGGGGATGTTTCTTCATTAAAAACACTGGTTGGGACATTTCTCTCTTCTGGGGGGACACCAGTATTCATTCACTCAACACATTTTTATGTGTAGGAAGTAATTTACAAAGTACAAGTACTGCATCAGGATTATTTAACTTCCCATTTGTTATGACAATACCTTCTTTCCACCACCTTGCTTCATCATATCTTCCATTGGAGACCTTCAAACTCAGTGTAATCCTTCATTGCTGGAGATTTATAGCCTACTCCTGAAATTAGCCATTCTCACACATTAGCTTGGGGCATCTCAAATTTGTTCAGGTGGCAAAACGCCTGGAAGAATGATGCATGCTGATGTATTGAACTCTCATCTAAAGGAGAAGTAATTTGAGTTAAAGAAAACATGGCTATGATGATACGTGTACAATATAAAAAAATCACAACACTAAATGCACATATCTTTAGAAAAGAAGCAAGTTTGTGAGCTAGACATAATTACTGCAGTCATTTATTTTTGATTTCTATTTGTTGCAGAAAAAAATGAGTAGAAATATTTTACAATAAAAAAAAGTCCAGGGCACCTGGGTGGCTCAGTCGTTAGGCGTCTGCCTTCGGCTCAGGTCATGATCCCATGGTGCTGGGATCGAGCCCCGCATCGGGCTCCCTGCTCGGCGGGAAGCCTGCTTCTCCCTCTCCCACTCCCTCTGCTTGTGTTCCCTCTCTCGCTCTCTCTCCATCAAATAAATAAAATCTTTTAAAAAAAAAAGTCCTATGTGAAGACTCAATTCTTACAGTGAGCAAGAATTCCTCCCTGGATAAAAAGGAGTTTGCGTATTTCAGAGTGTGTAATTATGTTATATCTTGTGAAGTGGTTTGTCAAGCTATGTTTCTGTAGAACACATATATTTCTATAGAACATGTATACACACATAGCCACTCAAGAGAATAATAGAAAATTCCCCCCCAGTTTACAGATAAAGTTAATGAGTATTATTTGGTTCTTTTTTTTTTTTTTTCTCATGATTTTTCTTCAGTTTTTGATTCTTTCCATGTCACCTGCAAGTACAGGACAAGTGAATTTGCAAGTAGTAAATGAGTGTTACTGCAAACTCCATAATGATAGTAATAATGACCACCCTTAATCGTCTGTTTTATATGTACTAAGCACTATGTTAAAAGTTTTATTTATATACATTGTATAATGTATTCTCACTAACACTAGAGGATTCTATTCTCATTTTACAGATGAGGAAACAGATTACAGAAGTTAAATAACTTGTCTAATGCTCTTAAAATTTATGCTTTTTCTTCATCATTCCCTTGCCCAGAATTTCAAGTATTCTCTGGGAACTGTATTGAACTGGACAGAGGGAAATATTCTAATTAAATCTCTCTGTGCTATTGTGTGATAAAAAAAAGATTGACCCAGAACTTTTCAGGCAGGTTTCCATAAAGCTTTTATTTTATTTCTAGTTTTAGTGGGGAGGGTTATTCTTTTCATTTTTGCAAGGTAGCAAGATACCTTTGACAAAGGTCTGTTGCAACAAGGGTTCTGTAGTATAAGCAAGGTTCTCTCAGTTAATTCTCAGTTTAGCCGCCCTCTTTCAGGCTCTATATTCATCACTGGTGGGATGCTGACTTGAGTGGTTTTGTTCTAACTTGCAAGATCTAAGTTAAAAGCGGGTATAGTCAGGAATGTATGAATTGGGACCCAATTCACGGGATAATATATTTTGCCCCTTACAAAAAGAAATAGCATTCTCTGGATTTATAGTCACCAAGGAGGTTTATTGACACATGAAATTCTGAACATCATTTAGATAAATCATTGAGTTTGCCAAGTCCTACCACATGATTTGTGATGTTTTCCAGTGCCTCTGGGTTCAGAAATCAATGAATGGCTTGTGCTTATCAACATATGCCATTCTTAATCTGTGACAGATAGCGTATGGGAAATAGCGTATGACAGATAGCGTATGGGAAATAGATTCTTGTTAATTTTTAATAAGATTCACCAGTAACAGCCCTTTGGGGCACAGGAAAGAATATAGCTGTGCAGAGAGTTTATTCTAAGAGACATTAAAAACCCACATCAAATATACATCAAAACACACATTATAGTACTCACAGGTAGAATCCAAATAGCTAAATAGCTGTCCACAAGAGCATCAGTTTGCTTAAAATGCATCTCAGGGAGGGTGTGCCCATTGTGTACAGCTAACCGTCTGTGGCTTTCCATTAGTACTGAGCTGGCATGAACACTTTGGTAAGTGTACCTCCATAGGCCTGCTCTCTGCTTTCCCAGCATGACTGTGAAGGTCACAATTGTGAACAAATGCTCCTACTCCTTCTTCATTTTGTGATGCATTATGGACTTACTGCACCCTTAGTGGCTCATGTCATTTTTAAAAAGCTATTCATGAGAAATAGGTACTGTGTGATGGCAAGGTGTGAAACAGAGGAGCATTGCGAATGTACTTATATAGAGCGACAAAGTATATCTCCCTGATGGTGTTGGATATTGTTGATCCCTCATGCCTTTTGATGTTATCTAAGACTTGACACCCTTGTTACCTTTAATGACAGGTAAAGTCTCCTTCATCTGCTCCCTCTCTTTAATACTGAAGTTAATCAGACTTCAGTATCTTATCCCATTGCTCTTTTCTCTTCACACACTGCTGATGAGTTATCTGATTTAGTCTGATGTCTTTATCTTCCACGTATGCTTTTGCTTTCAGTTCTAGCCTCTTTATCCTGTGATATAGTCATAGAAATCCAAATATAGGCTGTGCACCTACACTTGACACTAGTTCAAAGTCAGAATTTCAAAAACAGTGCCCGTTATCCCTGCACTCTCTACTCTGATTCTCCTAGTTGGTGGTCCGATCTTCTCCAGGAACATGGAAGTCATTCTTGGCTCAACTCTCTCCTACATATCCCTCATTCAATCCATCACCAAGCCTTGCCAATTATTTCTTCAGAATGTTTCTGGCATGTACTCTCTTTCTGTTCCTCTGTCTACCTACTTCTACTGGCCAAGTAGAGACCCTCCCCATCTCTTGCCTACACAATTTCAGTAGCTTCCTGTTTTCTTTTACTCTTGTCTTGCTCCAATTCTTTAATCAGTCCTCTGCACACAACCAAAGTGGTCTCTACAATGTATACTTGATCATGTCACTCTTGTTCTTAAAACACTTAAACTCTCCACTGGCTATGGGATGAAGTTTACGTTCCTTTGAGTGGCACATAAGTACTTCTATGTCTTGACACAGTCTTCCTCCACATTTAATTTCTCCTCACTCTCACCCTCACGTTTTACACTCTAATAAATACACATCATGTTCCTCTAGCACTTTGTGCCATCATTCACCTTGATCCTCTGAGAAAGACACACATTTTCTTTTCTTGGCTAACACTTACTCATCCTGGGGCACCTGCATGGCTCAGACGGTTAAGTGTCTGCCTTGGGTTCAGGTCATAATCCCAGGGTCCTGGGATCGAGTCCCAGATCGGGCTCCCTGTTGAGCCGGAAGCCTTCTCCCTCTTCCTCTGCCTGCTGCTCCCCCTGCTTGTGCTCTCTCTCTCCTGTCAAATAAATAAAATCTTGAAAAAAAAAAACCACTTACTCATCCTTCAAGGTATTATTTTCTCCTCAGAGTCATTCATTAACTCAAGTTTGGACTAAGTATTCCTCTGTGCTTGCAAAATACCCAGTGTATAGCCATATTTTCCTGACTACTTATGACAACATATTATGTGTCAGTCTTACCTGCCACATAAGCTCCTTAGGAGCTGCTTCCCCATTTTATTCTTTTATTCCATTCTTGTATGCCTGATGCTTAGTGTAATGCCTGACAGGTAACAAATGCTCAGTAAGTGTTTCCTGATGTGAACTGAGAGGTGTTTTGAACATTACGTGGGGCATGACTTAAAATCTGAGGTTCCTCATAATTATGATTTTCTATTCAATTTTAAAAATGTTTAATGTATTCATTTCTGATTTGGGGATGGTAAGGATACAGGAGGAAGATAAGGTATGGTTTATTCTGAAGGAACTTACCAATGTAATCAGGAATATAAGATACTTCATAATCATTATTCAATTATATGTATTGTGTGTTTTATAAAATATACATACATCATTTATAAGTTTATATGCATTACTATTACATATGCATTCAGAAGATACTTACGGTTGCCAATCGTGTAGCAGGCATTATGACAGGTCCTGAGGATTTGACAGCTTATAAAACATGATGCTTACCTTCAAGGATTTCACAGTCCTGTTTGGGAGTAAATTGAGAAACAATCTGGAATTTATAATACAGTGTGATGAGTGCTTTTGTGCCGGCGCTGTCCTGGGCACGAGGAATTTACATGAATAAGAGAACGCACCTTTCCTTGAGGATCTCACACAAGAGCTATTGCAATGGATGATCCATGCAGTTCAGGCCAAAGTAATCAGGGAAGGGAGAGATGACTGTAAGTTGAGAAGTGGATAAAGATTTCATACAGGATGTGGAAGCTGAGTTTGACATGAATGGCTAGGTAAAATGGGCTATGATTGGACTCCTCGGACAAAATCAATAATTGTGCAGGGTAGGATATAGTTGTAATTAAATTGCATATATATTTTCCTTTTTTCTCCTTTAGCTAGAAGAGGGATAAAAAACCCCAAATAATTCCTTGTTATGCTCTAGCTATAATACCAGTTCTTTCCTTTCATTCACGGTCAAGTTTCATAAATAAAATTTATCTATGAAAATTACTCATGATGTTAAGAGAGTAGTTGAAGGGATATTTAAAAATCGTTATTGGGAAGCACTGTGACCCGTCCCTGGCCAATTTTATGTTACAATTTGTCCTATTTACCTGAGCTTTGGGAAGACAATACCTTTACATTCCTCTGACAATAACTTGGATAAAACGAGGCGAGAAAGAGAACAACCAACACATCAATGGTAGAATATCAACATTCATTTGTATTTCTACTTCTTAGGCTTTTACTGGATTGTGGCTTTCTAGGACTTGGTAAAACTTTACAGCAGAAAACCTCAAAGTATCACAGGACATTCACTCTTCTTCCATCTAATCAGTCAGCATAGCAATTCAATCTCTGTGAAACTAACAAAGTAGGGAGGATCTCCAGTTTCAAGGATTTCAGAAATTGGACCAAAAAGCATTAACCCAAATATAAAAATGGAAGATGATCCTTTTACTCATTTAGCAAGTTATTTAACCAAAACTCAAGAGAAAACGTTCAGCAGAAATGTTCCTCGAGCAATGTATGCTATAAGGGTGAGCAAATGCTCGCTTGTGCAGCCTTCCCAAATGACCTGCAGATTACCATGCAACACACCATCAGATCACTGGTGGCTCCCAATGGTTAGTCCAATAACCTGCAGCGCTAATGGTACTTTTGATGTAGAAAGATTATGCTGCTTTAAAAAGTCCTTTTCTTCTGAGAACAAAGTGACATTTGTTGTTGTTCCATGTCTTCTTGCTTATTTGGTCTTTGAGTGACAAGCAACACACATATTTATGAAATAGCTGATCAAGGTAAATGAGAGGTTTCTGGTGATAAAACAGAGAGAAATGAACTGGTGCAGACACTTAGTAGAGAGCATCAGTGAATTACGTTCCGATCTACCAAAAGAGAGAGCAACACTTTTAGTACACTTTCTAGGCATGGAATTTTACTCTCCTTTTTAAAAACAAAGGAGAAATGACAAAATGATCGAGGAAATGCTCTTTACTGTTGACCTTCTCTATGCTCCCAAATAAACACTCACAGGTATATGCTCTAGATTTCGAAAAGGCCTTTGTCTTTTTTCAGCCAAGCAGATATAACTATGATTGCAGTTACAACAAATTTTTAGAAGCCATTTCAGGCCTATTAAGTAAGCAGAAGGCAATGATTACATGGCTTAACTTTTATATATCTGTTCAATGTATTTAAAGAGCTCTTGGGGACAATTCAAGAAGAAAAACATGTTCCCGATTCAGCTTCCCAACACTAAATAAAATGTACTTGATTCCATGCTGGTGCTTACGTAAAAATGTCCTGCTGATAATATGAGCTAGTGGTAAGCCATGGTGATCTCACTGAATTACACGTTATACATTCTTGTATTTTTGTAGAACAAAATATGAAAGAGGGAAAGAAATACTCCCATTTTTGTGATTATAAGGATTATTTTTAGTACAAATTATCATCACTAAAATCATTATCTTTTCTATTAAGTGACAATGACCATTATACCAAGAATATATAATACTACTACTTCAGAATGCTCCAAAATGAAGAACCAAATAATAAAGAAGGCAAAATAGTGCTCTCATTCTGACAAAATGGTGGACTAAACTAATTTCTGCTTAAACCTTGTGTTAGGAAATACGTGGAAGTGATGAATAAATTATGACCATTAAATTTAAAGTATAGCCAAATTCAAAAAAAGGAAGTGATATACTCAAGTGACAAAAATCACTTGGAAGTCAGGATACTAAACACACAACTTAACATTGAAACAGGGAGAAGATGTTAAAATAGTGGTGAGTGTGGTGGTACAGAGAAGGGGAAAATTAGGAAGGTTATCATATTTTGTAATATCTTGGACATTAGGTTTTAACTTCTAATACAGACTAATCATAAATCTTTAGTAACACAGACTAACACAGTTAGAAAATGAGAGACCTCTCCATATACATGGAGCCATTAAGGACTATTATAAATAGGGAGTAAAAAAATTCTGAGTATGATTCTGGCTTAGGCCAATGCTCTCACAGATAATAAATACTAAAAAAAAGATACAAAAAAGATGAACTTAAGACACTGAAGAGAAGATAAAATTAGGGAGATTAGAGAGGACAGGCAAAACTTTGAAGGGAATGGCACAGAGCATGTTACTCGTTCTTGTGGTGTTTAGCTAGAAGACATGCATCATGTGGGGCAGCTAGAACTCCATTAAGAGACTTGCAGTTCTTCTGGTCAAAGAACTAGGGGATGCAGTTTGGGGCAACTTCTGCTACTAGAAAAGCAGAAAAGAACCCCATAAAAAAGAGAACAAGAAAAGGGGAGCCCCAAATCATGTATATAAGTTCTGCCCCCAAATCTGGCTAACCTTCAAACCATGGATGGGTAGGAGCAGACTAAGGAGAATGGACCTCTCTAATTCTACAATATGAACCTGCGAAAGGCCCATACTGACCTTGAACTACACATGCATTAGGCTCAAAACAGCATAGCAAAGGCTTTGAGAACTGCACTACAATTTAAACCATCAGCGATCACAAACAATTTCTTGAGCCCTGAATGCAAGGAACAGATCCAAAGAAGCTTAACAAATACTTTAACAACTGAACTGACAGTGAAACTACTATCAGCACCAGAAGGCAAGGCAGAACTTGTAGTCTTAACTGAGCGTCCTTAACCTTACATTGTCCAGAGGATTTTTACCATGACCCAGATCCTGAAGAGCACAACGTTCAAAATATGCAGGATGAAATCCGAAATCACTTAATATATCACGAACCAGGAAAATGTGACCACTTCTCAAACCCCAAGATGACTCAGATGTTGGAATTACCAGTAGACTTTAAGGCAGCTACTATTTCTTACACAGTTAAACATACTAGAAATGAGTGGAAAGAGTTCTTAGCCAAGAAACAGAAACTATAAAAACTAATCAAATGGAAATTTTAGAATTGGAAAGCACAATTTTTGTAATAATTCACTGGATAGGCTTAATTGTAGATTCGAGATGGGAAAAGAGTCTGTGAAATTAACAATGGAACGATAGATCTACGTACAATCTGAAGAACAGAGAGAAAGAAACAGATAGAAAAATATCAGCAGAGCCTCAGGGAAATCTGGGTCAATATCAAAAAGACTAACAGTTATGTCACTGGAGTCATAGAAGGAGAAGAGAAAGATATCTGCTTAAGATTCTCTCTCTCCCTCTCCCTTTGCCCTCACCCTTCCTCCTGGTGCATGCGTGTGTTCTCTCTCCCTCAAAAAAAAAAGAAAAAGAAAAAAAGAAATGATACAAAGAAAACTCATCAAAAATGCAATAGATAAATTTAAATGGAATATTAAGAATACTCCAATAATCCAAAAGAAAGAAAAGAAGGGGGCATAGATGAACATAAAAAGAGGGGACAAACAGGAAACAAATAAGCAAACGGTAGTGCTAAGTCTAGTCATACCAATAGTTATATTAAATATAAGTGCTCTGAACAGACCAATCAAAACAGAGATTGTTAGCTTATATTTAAACAAAACAAAAAGACCTGACTATATACTGTCTACAGGAAACCCACATTAAAAATAAAGAGGTAAAAAGGTCAAAAGATAAAACTCTATAAATGTTAATCAAAGAGTTGAAGCAGCTTTAGTATCAGCAAACTAGACTTCAGGACAAGAAATATTTCAAGGATAAAAAGGCCTCTGGAAAATATTGCATAATGATTAAAATATCAATTCACCAAGACATAACAATATGCACCTAACAAGAGATCTTCCAAATACATGAAGCAAAAATTGATTGAACTCAGAGGAGAAATAAAGAAATCTACACACGTGCTTGGAGAATTCTATACTCAAACCCTCAGTAATCAATACAACAAGTAGACAAAAAAAGAAAATCAATAAGGATATAGAAGACCTGAGCAACACTATGAACCAACTTAACCTGATTAACATTTCTAGAACATGCTATGCAACACAGAATACACATTTTTTTTCAAGTACCCATAGAACATTCACCATAAAAGACTATATTCTTGGTATAAAACAGTCTCTAACAAAGTTAAAATATTTGAAATCATGTAGCATATACTCTCAGATCATAATGGAATTCACTCAGATATTAATAACAAAAATATCTGGAAAATTCCCCCAAATATTTGGAAATTAAACAACACACTTCTAAATCACCTATGAGTTGAAAATTATGTAAGAAATTTGAGATTAATTTGAATTGAGTGAAAATGAAAATACAATTAAGAAAATTGGTGGAGGGGCGCCCGGGTGGCTCAGTCATTAAGCATCTGCCTTCAGCTCAGGTCATGATCCCAGGGTCCTGGGATCGAGACCCGCATCGGGCTCTCTGCTCAGTGGGGGAGCCTGCTTCTCCCTCTCCCTCTGCCTGCCGCTCTGCTCTCTCTCTCTGTCAAATAAATAAATAAAATCTTTAAAAAAAAGAAAATTTGTGGAAAGCGCTAAAGCAATGATTATTGACATACTAAAAACATTTTCACAAATCAAAGAAAGTAGAAAAAAGAATAAATTAAATCCAACGCAAGCAGAAGAGAGGATAAAGATAAAAGCAGAAATCTTTGAAATTAAAAACAAAAAAGAGAAGAATCATGAAACAAAAATTCTGTTTTGTGAAAATTATCAATAAAATTGATAAACCTCTATCCAGATTGACTGATTTTTAAGTATGACTACATTAAAATTAAGAACTATTGACCAAAGCACACTATAAAAATGAAAAGAAAAATCACACAATGACAGAAGATTTTTGCAGCATAATAAAAATCAAATGCTTATTATCTAAATTCTAGAATATATGCAGGACTTCTAAAAATCAGTTAGTAGAAGAAAAATAGGCAAAGGATACAAAGAGGCAATCTACAGAATAGGAAACACTGTTGTTCATTAAACCTTTTTAAACGTGCTCTTATTTGTAGTCAGGAAAAGACAAATTTTAAAAATGAGATACCATTTCATATGTGATGATATGGCAAAATAATTAGTAAGTCTGATACTTATGTGGGGACCTATAGGAAAATTGGTATTCTTATACATTGCTATTAAGAATGCAAGTTGGTGGGCGCCTGGGTGGCTCAGTCGTTTAAGCAACTGCCTTCGGCTCAGGTCATGATCCTGGAGTCCCTGGATCGAGTCCCGCATGGGGCTCCCTGCTCGGCGAGAAGCCTGCTTGTCCCTCTGACCCTCCCCCATCTCGTGCTGTCTCTTTCTCATTCTCTCTCAAATAAATAAATAAAATCTTAAAAAAAAAAAAAAAAAGAATGCAAGTTGGTACCAGTACTATAAGGAGCGATCCAGTGATTTGAGGTGAAGGTAAACATGGTTATAGCCTATGAATGAGCAATATAACTTTTATGTGTATGCCTTAGAGAAATAAAGGTAAATATGCTTGGAAAATGTGCAGGGATGTATTAAATTAAAAAAAACTGTAATGGAGGAAAAAGTGGAAACAATTTAGTTCTATGGGATATAATGCCAGTTAGTAAATTTTAAAATAAAAAAATCCTGCATGTTGTTTATGGATACCTACAATGAAGTTCGAAAACATGATTAGGAATGATAGACCATAAAAATCATAATAGTCATTGCATTTGAGGAGGAGCAGGAGAGGATAGTGTATTGCTAAGGTTTTTTGTTTGTTTTTAATAAAAAGAGATCTGAAGCAAAGAAAAGTAATTTTTAAAAAGAAAGGAGATACCACAATTACTTATAACTCCTCTTTATACAGTTCACTTTACAGTCTTTTTTTACCCAATGGTATTTCTTGTGATGATAATTTCAGTGTTAGTCAACTGAGTTATCCAGGGATAACGAAAAAGGGAACAAAGTCTTTTCATTTACCTTCTGCTTTTAGACACCAGTCTTAGAAAAGGCAGGAGCCCTAATTGGAATGTACACATTTAGGTTCTTCCTAATTTGCTACAGGTTGAGGTGTGACTCAGAGTCCCTGATGTCCCATTCCTGACACCTGGTTTTGACACTTTGGAATTTCTTCTTTTTATGGGTCAATGGCTTCATCAGCCCTAGAACAGCTGTGTTAGAAATATACCTTTCATTCTCCCGTATGTGTTTTCAAATATTTTAGAGGTTAAGCAAACATCATTTGAATGCCTTTTCTTGTTCTTCAATAGCAGTTCACTTTAATTGAGGAAAAGCTCTAAAAACTAGGCCAAAAATAGAATGCTAGAGTGCAATGCTACATAACAATTAAAAATATTGACATGGAAATATGTTTCCACCGTACTATGAGGTAAAGAAAATCTTCCAAATCTACAGTATGATCCCAGGAATGTAAAAATTATGTTAAAACTAACAATAATTATAAGTCACAGGCATGCATAAACACATATATACCCAAGGTGGGAGTACAGTACACACAACAAAATGCTAGCCATGTTTACCACCAGTTAGTAGGATCTGTGGGCACACTTTATTGTCTTTTTTTCTGTTTTGTCTGTTGGGCAGTGCATGTTTTCCCCTTTGTAATTTAGAATATTCAACTTCAGACTGAGGACAATTAATTTAGGTAAAGGAAAACTTTAGAAATATCGTGCCTGTTTTTGCCCGCTTCCTAGAAAAAGGAGGTAAATTTGTCCTAATTATGTTTATGGCTGATTCAAAGGTAGTTAAATTTGATTTCATTTCTAAAATTGTAAATGAATTTGGTTTGAAAGGAATATGTTTTCCAATCTTTGTGATCATCACTTTTGGCATAGACCTAATACAAAATATGATTTTAATTTAAGTTCTGCAGTCAAACTCTAGACTAGTTGCTTACCTTTTTTTCTAAAGTAGAGTATTTCTAAGACTAGAGGATCCAGATGACACTCTTGCAAGAGGAATGGTTTATATTTTCTCTCCATTTGTATTAATAACAAAGTAGTATTTTGGTGGGCATTTATCACATGGAATTGAATAAAAAATACATTTTATTAAAATATAAAATGAGGTCACATTCCATTCCATCCCCAAATAATAAAAAATCAAAATTATTTGCGTAAGTTATTCTAAGAAACAGAGAATTTGTGAAATCTTTATTCTTCAGCATCCGGACAACACCTAACCCAAATATTTTGATGCCACTTGCCAAGCAGGAGGCTGAGAACACAAAAATGCTTGCTAGGGATTTTTCTCATTCTTTTCCTGCTTAAATTTCTCATCCAAGATACATGGGATTGACTTTTTTTTTTAAGTTGTTGAGTATAAAGGCAGTTCACAAAGTTTTTCTCTAAGTTCCTAAGATGACTAAAGTGCCACACTATGCACCCACATTTCTAAATTAATAAGGTGTTTCTTTTACGTAATTAACAAGATGTTTACCAAAAACATGGGGAAAAAAGTAGAATTCTGAGTTGCTCTCTCAGTTAGCCTTGAGCAGTTATAATCTCTGAGCCAAATAACTTTGTTATTTGCACAGTTGTATTATTGTAATTTAAAATCAGTGCAACTTGAATTAATAAAAAGCTCTGGTAGAGAATTATTTATTTAGTCTAATTTGGCATTTTTTCAACTGCATTTCGTCTTACGTACTTTATCTATTTAAAGGTATGCTGGAAATTATTTCTGACACAGTATAGTTTTTCAGATTGGTTAATATTCCTATGGCACCATGAAAGCTTTGCTGTAGATCTTCCCTCCTCCCGGAAAATTGTTTTAACCAGGTATCTGCTTTGATAACTCCTTTACCAACTCCTCGTTTCTGCTCAACACTCATATTCGCCACATGGCTTTTCTTAAAGACCCTATTTTATTTGGCAAACTCTTTGTCCTCATATCCTCTCACTGACCGTGACTCCCCAGATTCCCCTTTCTTTGATCTATTTTTACATTTTCCCATAGCAGTTATCACCTCCCATACTACATAATTTGCTTATTTCTTATATTTATTGTTAAATGTGTATTTCTTCCTCTTAGAATGTAAGCTCCAAGAGGGCAGGAATTTTTATCTATTTTGTTCAGCAACGTATCCCAGTACTAAAAACACTTCCTGGCTCATCATGGGCACTCAATATATATTTATCTAATTATGTGAAATTAAATGATGTATCAGTGAGATGTCAGCAGATTATGCCAGTGTTTTTGGAATGTATGTTACATAGCATATCACATTGTAACTTGACTTCAGATGATTTTTCCTGGTATATTCAATGAATAGACACGAGCGTTGTCCCAGCACACATGGATTCTGATGAATGAGTCAAAATTATGGCCATAGACAGATGACTGTTTAGTTATTTGGGAATATTAGTGGCCGTGTTATAATCTGAACATTTTTAATAAGATTTCCTCTAACTCTCCCTTCTCTGTTGTGAAGGTTTTTCACAAAGGAATATTTTAATCTAAAAATGTTTCTCAAAACCAAGCCATAAAAAAAAAAAAACAAACACCAAGCCACCATAGACTGATAAATTAGCCCTTTCCCCACTGTAGGCTTGCAGCTGCAAGGATGAGGGGAAGAAGGAAGTACAAGACAGAGAGAAGCATTGAAGCATGACTTTAGGTTTCAAAGAGTAACATGTCAGTGATAGAGGCATGAAGTCCCATATTTGGGAGATGTTCTTTTACATCATCTTATAGTTATGCAAGAAAACAATGTAACAGAGTGGACTGGGATTAAATGATCTAATCAAGCCATAGCTACATTCTCAGGATACTCTTAGTAATTTGGGCTGTTGGGCGAATGAGTTGTTCCAAAGTGGCCTCATTCAAGGAAACCCAAAACAATGACCAAGCCTGTAGAAAATGTGTTTCACTGGCCCCAAGTAGCTAGGGTAAGCCATAATAGAAGACTCACATCTGTGTGCTGCTCAGGATGATGGATGGTGTAAGTGCAGCCTAATTAGTGTCTTGGGATGGACAAAGAGCTAATGCAGGAGAATCAGCAGTTTGTAAATCTATTACCGACATCTTGGATGAATCTGACTTTCGCAGTGTCAGAAGGAAAGAAGGGAAAGATGACAATACAGTGCATTGGGACCAAGGGCTAGCTCCAGGGAAAGTTCATACTTCATTGTGAATAAAATTTTAATGATGAACCAATAGTGGAATCCATAGGCACCCATATGCTTTCTGTCTTTGTTATTTTATGTTTTACTAGGCTAGCATATTTCTCATATGTATAGAAAAACGTGTCTTATTTTGGGTACCAAATTTTTTTTTTCTTAGAATAGACATTTTTTTTTTTTAAAGATTTTATTTATTTGACAGAGAGAGACACAGCGAGAGAGGGAACACAAGCAGGGGGAGTGGGAGAGGGAGAAGCAGGCTCTCCGCAGAGCAGGGAGCCCGATGCGGGGCTCGATCCCAGGACCCTGGGATCATGACCTGAGCCGAAGGCAGACGCTTAACGACTGAGCCACCCAGGCGCCCCAGAATAGACATTGTTGTGTGTGTGTCTATGTGTGTATCAAACACTTCAAATAAATAACTCTTAAAGCTGTGTTAGGTTGTAAATTTTAATTGTCATCAATCAATCTTGAAGTCTGCTTCTTGGGTTAAAAATACTGTTTTCCATGTAAGCCACGAAGTAAATGCTTTCACTAATCAGGGACGCAGTACAACATTGTTGTTAGCCCCGTATTGCTAGGGCTCTAGAATTCTAATCCCAGCTTTACCATTTACCAACTAAATGGCCATGGGCAAATTACTAGCCTCACTGAGTTTCAGTTTCTTCCTTCATGACAAAAAGGGAATAATACCCCATAGAGCTCTTTGTAAGAGTCCAATGTGATAACATACAGTTTGTAAATTTTAGTGCTTTTCCTTCCCATTCTTAGTGTCCTTTTGTTATTTCACTGCTTTCCTCACTGTATGTTCATATAGAAGGGTATATTGTTCTGCCCTGTTACGGTTGAGAGAATACTTTTAAAAATTAATGATGATTCTAGACACCTGAACATGGTATCTTCACCCATGAATTTCCACTTCACTCTTTTTCATGCTGAATATAGTTTAATTCACATCACTTTGGATATAGTTTAATTGACATCAATTCTTTACTATGTAAAAATAACTTGTTATTCTTCTTTTTCTCTCTTATACATAGATATCTCTCAGACAAAAGGGAAAAAGACTTTGGGATTGATAAAGTGACTCTGTAAAGGATGGGGCAGGGGAAACACTTTACAAATCTCGGTAAAGTGTTGGTCATTGTCCCCCATTGTTCCTGCACACGTTCAGGTGTTCCTCGAATCCATTTCACTATTTCGTGTCTCACGGCCTCTCTCTAAATGTAGAGCAGTTGGAACCGACTTATCTAGACTGACTCAGCTCATTTACTACTCTTCACTAACAGTTTCCTGCCTGCTACATGTCCCCACCCCTGCTGCCCCCTCCCCAGAAGAGATCATTTCCTCTATTCTGCTCTATTTTGCCTCAAACATCCTTCTCTTATGGTTCTTTGAAGCATGGTTTTACTTGCCATTTGTCTTTGTTCACTGGATTCTAGATCCCAGAGTTTACTGCCATGAGCTGTGTTTCATCCTCTTGGAGACATTCTCATATGGGTGTTTCTCAGCACAAGGTTTACTGCCAGATCTAGGGTCAGGAGCTCCTGCTCTGCCCTCCATCTAATTACACGGAGCCATCTACAACTGACACCATATATACTTATTTTATATGCAGTAGTATAGCATCATGATTTGGAATCAAATGATCTGATCCTGCATTCTAACTTTACCAACTTACCTTTTGGTTGATTACTTACTACTTGATATTTGAGCAAGTTACTTCTCTGTGCCTCAACTGTCTCATCTCTAAAATGAGGTGATGGCAATGCCTCCTTGTGGGGATATTCTAAAGTTTAAAGGGGACATCCATATGCTTAGAACAGAGCTTGTCACATAGGAAACATTCAATCAATGTTAGATACCATTACATTTAATAATAATTGTAATCTAAATAACTTAGGTAGGAAACTAACAGTCAGTAGATCTAATTTCTCTATTTACAAAGTGTTTTAAGGAAAGATGGCCAGCATGAATAATCATCATCCATTTATAGACAAGTTAATGTGGAAGCTCAAAACAGTTAAATTTGTTTTGAGGAAAAGTTTTAAAAGGCTTCTCTTCTGTATAAATTCTCCCTGAATCTCATCTTTTAAGAAACAGAGATTATACATTTACTGAGGAAGAAAAGTCCATGTGTTACTAATTTTCCATTTCTTTTTCTTTTTTTTTTTTTTTTAAAGATTTTATTTATTTGACAGAGAGAGAGATAGCAAGAGCAGGAACACAAGCAGGGGGAGTGGGAGAGGGAGAAGCAGGCCTCCTGCAGAGCAGGGACCCTGATGCGGGGCTCGATCCCAGGACCCTGGGATCATGACCTGAGCCGAAGGCAGACACTCAACGACTGAGCCACCCAGGCGCCCCTTTCCATTTATTTTTCAAAATGTAAATTATATCCTTTAGGACAGAGCTCTATGGGCCTGTACTAATTTCTATGGCACTCTCGTATTAATTTCCATGGCTCTCTGAATTGGAACTAATTTTTAAAACCTTGATGCAGTGTTTTAACTGAGCTTCAGCAGAACACCAAAATTGCCTTCACTAGTGTTAGATCACAGAGTCAAGGGAAAGCAGCATCTACGGACTCACAGGGAATATTTCTCAAAGAATTAAGGGGTTGCCTTTTTCACTAATTGGCTAATTCACTTATTGTTCTTTGACTTCACATGTCGTGGGATCAAATCCATTAGAAGTATATTAGATCGACTCACCAAGGAATATGAGTTTTTCTCACTCCTTTATCCTCTTCAAGTAAATTAATAATGAATGTCCAGTCACCAAAATTATAGCTCACTCGAGGTTATTTTTACCATGCTGAACTATTTTCATAGTATATCTAGTCAAATTGGAAATTGGAAAAATGTGCTGTTAAGGGGATTTTCAAGCACAGTTTAATAATTCAGCTACCTGTACCCCTGGGCAAAATAAATAGCTAGCTGACTGCTTGTTGGCAAAGTCACAGCCAATTACATTATTTGAAACTTGAAATGCTCCTCCCCTTCCTCCGAAAATGTTGGAATTATCTGTAGGAGAGCAAGGGGCTCAGGACACGGCTGCAGCATTATCTCATTACCATACCTGCCTTTTCTTCTGGGAGAGCTGTGTAAGTTTGGTAATTCATTTTGTTTTGCTTTTGTTCATTTGTTTTTTGGAAGGAAGAAAATAAGAAGCACACCCATTGTAAGTGGGCTACTGTCATCTCCCCCAACTCTATACAGCAACTCTAGTCCCAGATGTTAGATGAGAAGGGTTACTGCTATAAGTTTTAAACACAGCTAAATAAATTCTCTCGAATATCTATTTAGTATGATTCCAAAGAGCAGGGCTAATGGTCAGTATTGACCTTTGTAAAGCATTGACCTTTAATTTATTCTTTTTTTTTTTTTGAGCACCTTTTTTGTGAGAGGCACCGTTCCCATCAGTAGTGACGCATCAGTGAATGAAATTGCCAAAGATCTCTGCCATTTTAGGTTAGATTCCACTGCTGGGAGTGGGAACAGGATAGGGAAGCGGACAATATATGACAGATTTAATGAGTAATTCTTTGGGTATGTTAGAAAGTGATACACACTATGGGAAGAGGAGACCAGGGCAAAGTGAATCCGGAGTAAGGGAAGAGGTTGCAGCTTAGAGTGGTTTTAGGTGATGTGGTAGTACCACAGAAATGGTGCAAGGCACACCCAAGTAGGGACGTCAAGGGGTGGGGAAATGAAGCTGCATATATTTCTATTTTCAGCATCGAAGACCTATCTAATATTAAAAATATATATCATTCTTTCCTTCTCCCACCTGCTTCAGTGCAATTCCTGGCTTTGTCTCTCAGTGCTGGAGATGAAATAAATCATAAAGGAAATGACACGGCTGGACTGATCAGATCTTGAGATCTTGCCTAATTTAAGCTCTATGGGTAGCATATTTCCCATTAATTGTCCCAATTTGGAGTGGATGGAGGAAGAAAGCATTAAGTGAGATATGCAGTTCAACAAGCTTTTATTGGTACCTCTTCTTTGCCTGGGAAGGCTTTATTCAATTTAAGTGATACAAAGAGGCAGAAGTTCTTCTGGAGCTTTCAACTGTGTTGTAGAACAAACCACAGCTAGACGAATATCTAAAAAAAAAAAAAAAAATGAGGCAATGCTAAGCAAATGTTGTGTGTACATTCGTGTGTGGAAAGGATAATTATCACTGTAATCTGGAGTTGGGCCAGGGCTTTCTGGAAAAGTGAGACCAAGGTAGACCTTTGTCAGCTTGAGTGTGGTGTTTATAAAAGTGGAAGGGGCGAGGGCATCCCATGAAGACACAGAAGCAGAAAGGTCAGGGCTCCTGGGATGGTTTAAGGGAGAGGTCTGGCCGGGGGGTCTTTATGATTAGGAGTAATTAGCCACTAGCCTAATATAAGGATCTCCACACTACAAAGTCTTGGATGGGGACGGGGGGCCACCTCTATTAAACAGACTGCTGTAGGGACACAGAGCTGGACCAGAGGAGCCCAGTTACAGAGGTGATTCTATTACCTTTTACCTTAGAAAGTAAAATGGAGACTAAAGATGATTACCTCAATTACATGGATATATCCTACTAGTCTAAAAGGATGGCCTGACTTCTTTCTGTCACTATGGTCATAGACTTCGGGCTTGAGTCAGGAGAAAGTTTAAATACAGGGATTGCGCTGGAGAGAGAGGAAAGAGAAGGGGAGAGCTGTTAGGAAGAAGGCACACCCCTCCTCCCTCCCCCCCACCCCACCCCAGGCAGGGGGCTGAGCAGGTGCTCTGGGGAACGTTTTCCCAGGCAACCCGCGGCGGGTCCTCAGCAAGCTCGGCAAGCTCAGCAAGCGGAGGATACCACGGAATACTCCATTCCTGCAGGCAGCCCTAGGAGGCTGGTCACTCTCCGGCCAGCCGGGAGCTCTGTCCACGTGGAGAGGAAAGGAGTCGGGTGGGTCTTGAGGGCCTCTGGGTCCTCCAGTCAGGCCTTCGTCGATCCCTCCCCACCCACCTCCAGGTCGTTGACCGACTCTCGCTAATAACCACCGCTAGACGTCCCCCAGCGAGGAGCCAGCCCCCCGCGGAGGAGCCTGCCCGCCTCGCAGCCGCCACAAAGACCCGGAGAAGTGGAATTTCACTTCGAAACTCCGTGCGGCGCGACGGGCAGCGCTGGGCATGCTCAGTAGGCGCGGCGCGTCTGGCTGCCGCTGGCGCTGCGCTGGCCCCGCGCGGAGGGCTCCAGGGCTGGCGCGGGAGTCCACCCCGCCTTCGCCGCCGCCGCTGCGGGCTTCCAGAAGGCCGCGCAGTAGCCGCCGCCGAGCGCCTCGCCCCTGCCCTGCTCCGCCTCCCTCCCAGCCACCGCCTCCTCCCCCTCCTCCCCCTCCTCTCTCCCTCTCTTCGGGAGGCGAAGCTGGTGGGGGCTTCTGCGGGCGCCACAGACCGCTCTGCAAACCCAGCCGGGACCCAGAATGAAACCCGGAGACCAGAGGACCCTCGGCGGTGGCTCTTTCTAATCACACTTTGCCTCGAGTGGGGTCGTGGCGGAGTTCCTCCTCCACCGCTCAATGCAAGCACTATGCGGACAGCAGTCGGCTTCCTTGCGCTGTGCCTGCTTCTTAATCTTCTCGCTGCAGGTAAGGGGTTGCGGGGCGTAGAGCTGGAGCTGTGGATGAGATGGGAAACTGCACATGCTTGACGACTCTAGGAAAAGCTTGCCTCGCCAAGAAAGCCGTAGAAAGCAGGACAGTACTGACAGGCAAGGGGCGAGGGAGTTGTGCACCTGTTGGAAGACTGAGGCTGAAAACTTCAGCTAAAATCAGCTCTTGATTTGTCCTTACCTGGTACGAATAATAGTGAACATTTTCAGTATGAACACGGGTTTCCTTCCCCTTCTTTTCCCTTCCATCTAGACTCCCTGATCCTGTTTCTAGGCTATGCACTTGACAGCCAATTTTTCAGGAGACAGACAAGACATCCTGCTGGATGTAACCTTTTCTACTGCAGCGGCTTCATCCAAAAGGTCCCTGGGTTTAGCGAGAGCTCACAGAGATGCATTGGTTGCAACCTGAAGGACCACATCTCCGCCCAAAAGATCGAAATACATGGTTCACGTTAATGATGCCGCTCCAGGCTCCTTTGGCCCCTGCTCTTGTCACTCGAATTTTCTAAGCCAATAAGAGGAAGGAAAGGTTTAAAATAGGACCCCCTCTTCTATTTCAGCATCATGGTCAGCGTCCGAGGGCACCAAACAAAAACCCAATCACAGTTTTAAGGCTGACAACCCCAGGGTAGGCACTGTCCCTGGGACAGATTTGGTGAGGACTAGCCAAGAGTGACAGTGAGACTGTGCCCCAATATATATTTGATATCAGAAGCAATATTAGATTTCGAATGGGAGCAAACCTTAGGGAGTACCTGGGGAATTTTATATGCAATGTCACTACAGATCCTGCTTTTTGGATACATGCAGCCTCTGTGCAATGCGAGGACTTGCTGGACTGAATCCTTTATCATTTTTACACACACATGTACCAAAATAGAATATGGCAGAGATTTTAGGCACCCTACTGCGACAGCAGTTGTCCGTGCAGTAGCCCTGTAGCAAGCAAAGACTAGATATTTTACCGGAATTTGCTTGTCACCCAGTCACACATATTCATTCATTCCTTCAGCTAACATTTATTGAGCATGTATTATGTCCCAGGGGTAATGAATAAAAATAATGGCTGCAAAATTACAATTCTTGTGGTCTCTTTTAAAAAGGAGTGGGTGAGTTCCTTTCCTATGTGTATGAGAGTGAAATATGGTACTTTCTTATTTCTAGCCCATGCCATTTTAATGGATTCTGAACCTCTTGAACAAGTCATGCACAGGAATATTAAGTCTATAATTAAGTATACATGTTAATTTTTATAATTATGATGTTTTATTGTGAAATTTTCAATAGTTCTTTGGCACCTTTTGAAAACTAGCAAATAGCTATGACTGGTCATTAAATTATTTGCAAACAGCTGAAATGCATCATTTTATTACCGTATATAGTTCTTTAAATGTTGAAACTTGGGATGAAAAAATACACATTGGGTTGAATTTTATTTACATTATTATGTTTAATGCTAACACTAAACATCCATTGCCAAAAAAAATTTTTTAAAGCCTCAATTCTTACAAGTTTAGGAATGATTTAGCTGATCTATCAAAAATGTCAGTGTAGTTATTTTTTAAAAACTAATGTATAAGAAATTCTAAAGATTCCATTTAATATATCTTGAGTAATTATAGCTGAAAAGTTATAAATAAACTTAAAACTAAGCAGGTGGAAAACATTTCTAAATTTATTGTAGCTGAACATTTGGAATGAGGAAAATAGAGGGCTTTTGTTCATCAAAGGAGAAACCTAGAAGTCTGTAGCCCTAGATTTTACCTGGAGCTCTGCCAAAGTGTGTATTACCAAAGACAAACCAATCCGTCTCTACTTTGACTTATTAATTTGAAAAAATATTCATCCAATTTGAAATTAATAAGGCAATGCATTGATGGGCTATCATTTTCAGATTTCAATTGCAAGATGCTATATGGAAATTAATTATATTCATATTTAATATCGTGCTTTTAATAGGTGTTTTTTCACAGCAGATTGCAAGCTTAATATTGTGGTTGTCTTGCCAGTTTCATTTTGAATGCATTTTAATTTTAAACAGCAATTTGTGGGTCACAAGCTGTCATCAGATTAAAATTCATCACAGTTATTTAATAACATTGTTAGGACTTTTCTTTGGAACTGAAACAAACACACACTTTTTGATCTAAGCTCCTGTAGATTTGGGTAATAAGAAAGTGAGTGCGTGGGAGGACAAAGATCAAGAAGTCATTGATTTTGCTACTTGTTGAATGTCTGAGTTTGTTTCTTTCCTCTCAGGTTAGAAGTGGGTTTCATAAAGAAGTGAAATGAATTCTATCTTTGTAGTCCTCTTTACTAAAAAGATAATTGATCCATTTTGGTTATGCTCAGGGTGCCAGCAACTACTTTACTTTGGTGGAACTGATGACATGTTAGAACCCTTTAGGGATGGAAGAAATTGGATGACAGGACGTAAGTGCTCTTCTCAGTTATGCTAGGAACTGTTGCCTTCCCTATGATTGTTCCCCTAATGATAGGATAGCAAATTGTTTTCAACTTGAGTGCCATCTCCAATTATTTGGCTGTGATTGCCTGAGACACTGTGCAAAATAATAAACAAACAAGCAAGCAAGTAAATAAATAAATAAATAAATAAATAAATAAATAAATAAATAAATAGTGACCAACCCTGACCAACGGGCTCGATAGGGAAAAGTACTGTGGTCTGTTTGTAATGTCTATGAGAACAAAAAGAGGAAGAGAGGTACAATATTGTGTAATTAACATCTCAAGGTAAAATAATCCTAATAAATTACTGCGCATAGAGCTGGTTCAATAACCTGGACTCAACTCTTTCCACGGCAGCTCATTTTCATAGATCTCCCTAACAAGGAAAGTTGTAGTTGTTGCCCATCCAACTGCTTACTATTCCAGTAAGAAAACTAAGTTCCAGTAAATGGTAGACAGTATTTATTTTTTTTTAAAGATTTTATTTATTTATTTGAGAGAGAGAGAATAAGAGACATAGAGCATGAGAGGGGGGAGGGTCAGAGGGAGAAGCAGACTCCCCGCCAAGCAGGGAGCCCGATGCGGGACTCGATCCCGGGACTCCAGGATCATGACCTGAGTCGAAGGCAGTCACTTAACCGACTGAGCCACCCAGGCGCCTGACAGTATTTACTTTAAATAGTAAAGAGCCAGTTAACAGCCTAGTCAGGATGAAAGCCAGTGTTTTCAGACCTGTGACTGAATACTGTATGAAATCGTATACTGGTTCTAATAGGAAAGACCACCATAGAGTTAGTGGTGTCAAATCCTTTTTACCTAGCTGTCCTCATTCTTTTTTTTTTTTTTTAAGATTTATTTATTTGAGAGAGAAGGGGGAGGGGAGTGGGGCAGAGGGAGAAAGAGAGAGAGAGAATCCCCAGCAGACTCCCCACTGAGTGCAGAGCCCCATGCAGGGCTTAATCCCATGATCTCGGGGTCATGGGATCATGGGGTCATGGCTTGAGCCAGAACCATGAGTCGGGTGCTTAACCCACTGAGCCACCCATGTGCCCCTAGCTGTCCTCATTCTTCATTCCTTCTTTGAACCAATGTAATAGGTAAACTGCAGTTGAAAAGACTACTTCAGGAATATCCAAGAAGGTGTGCCCCAATAATATTGATGGTACCCCAAGATCCACAGATAACTTCTTTCCTTCAGTGTTTTTTCTCTTTCTTTACCCAAAGAACTATATTCTGTTTCAGGCGATGATATCTATTAGGTAGTATTTTAGTTGCAAAGGAGTGAAGGTCTTGGAATATCTTAAAAATTCGCATGTAAAAGCTTTATTTTTTTCTGATGCATGGTTTGCTAAAACACACAGAACGTGATTTCAGTGCATTACTCTCTCCCTAAGCTCTGTAGAAGGTTTTTTCCAATTTTCACGTTGTTCTTCCCATTGAGCATTCTGGATGGCACAAAGACTGCCTTTGATGTGTCTTCTGCAGATGCACCTTCTCTGTCAGAGAAGTGCATAGTCAAGTTTTCTAGTCTTTGACAAAGAAAGATTCCTACGGTGAGACCAAGAGGATCAGGGAAGTCATTTGCAGGAGCACCACCCTCAAACGAAAGGGTAGACTGATAGGTAGGAAAATAATGTTATTCTTGAAGATTCTAAGATGTCTTCTCTCAGGAAACTCCAGAATCCATTTTTCCTGTTCAGAATCACTCAACGTAATCCTTACGCTAGCCCAGGTTCTACTGTATTCTCCTCCCCCATTATCTCTCTGATATCATCTCTCACTACTTTCTTCTTTTTTGTCTCTCTCCAACCGCTTTGGTCTCCTTGCTGTTCTAAAAAGATTCCAGGGACTTGCCCCCTTCATATGTTTTGCTTTTTTCTTTGCCTGAAACAGTCTTTCCCCAGTATCTCCATGGCTTAATCCCTTAATTTTAGGCCTTTACTCAAATATTACTTTCTCAGGGAGGCCCTCACTGACTATCCTATTTAATATTTCATCTTTTCCCCCCCAAAAACGTCAGTATCCCTTCCCTGCTTTACTTTTTTCCCAGAGGTTTTTCACCAACTTCCATATCATATATTTAACTTATTTGCTTTGTGTATTGTGGTTCCTCCATTCCCCATTGAAATGAAAGCTCCTTGAAGGCACAGATATTTGTCTGTTTTGTTTACTGCTGTATCTATTGCAGATCTTGCCCAGCCTAGCACCTGGGGCAATGCCGGGTATAAAAGCTACTAAAGATTTAAAAAGATATATTGAATAAATAGAAACAACACAGTGATATTTCTGGTCTCTCCCCTTTCGCATTTAATTTCTTCTTGGCACCCATGCAAGACACACTTAGTCAACTTAGCCACTTCTAGAATGGACTTCAACAGAGCTCATTTATCTAAAACTCAGGTTCCTCCCTAGGAGCTCACATGCCCAGGGAATATACTGTCTCAAACAGACTTTTCTACCATTGTGAACTTAAGGACAACATGGGACGGGCTTGCAAGAGACCAGAACTACAGATCAACTCAGTGGCAAAGTCCTTCAAATTGATTGCCAGATGCTGTACAGCTCAAATGCCTTGCTGGTTCATTATATTTTCAGTTCTTAGTGAAATGCCTTGTATATACAAGTAGGAATGGCGATAGTGATATAAAAGGATTCATACAGCTAATTTACAAGCAGGATTTAAAGCACTTGGACAAACCTATCTACTTCTTTGGCACGTAAGAGGCACACATATATGTATACTGAACATCACACACTCCTGTCACCTTGGATAGGACGTGTTCTGTTGGAGATCATACCCTGAGTGTGCCTTGTAAAAATTCTGGAATGCATTGTCCACATTTGGCCTTCTCTTTTTTGTTTCTCATCTATTTCTCTACCAACTCCAGTCCTCATCCTATCGTCCTACTTATGAGATGTTGAATCTAATTAAGATACCTTTTTCTTACCAGTGAATATTTACAGCATTTATCCAATTGATCTCTTTCTGAATTTTGAAAGTTCTCTTCACTGATTTCCATTGGATAACCTCTACTTCCTAGCTTCCTTCTTATCTCTCCAGCCATTCCTCAGTTTGTACTGTTAGGTCTTCTCTGAGTAGTATTTAAAGGTTAGTGCTTTCTAGAATTTATGTTCCCCCTTTTATTTCCCTCTCGGTACAATCTCCCTGGATGATTATATTCAGACCTCCATGTCAAAGATTCCTAAATCCGTATTTTAGTCTCAGATATTTCTTCTGAGCCCCAGTCACATAGTTATAATTACCTAGGAGTCACTGGATATCCCACGAGCATCTTACATTTGTCTGTTAGTACTCAGCATTCCCATCACAATTGCTCTTATTTCTATATTTCCTATCATTGTGAATAACACCAAGATCCCCCACAATCACACAAGCCTGAAACTGTTAACTCATCCTGGACCCCTCCTTTGCTGCTTTCATACATAAGGTCACTAAGTCTTCTCCACTCTCCGTGTTCACATCACTGCCTTGGGGTAGGTCCTTATTTCTCATATAGTATCTTACGTTATCCTCTTATCAAATCCATCCTTCATGAAAATGCCAGAGGTAAAACCCTAAAAAAAGCATATCTGATCATGTTCTTCCCTTGTGAAATTCTTTAATACAGCTATTTCCTTCTTTCTTAAAATAAAACCCAAACTCATTAGCAAGACAGAGTCTTCTACTCTCGGGTCTTTCCTAATTCCATTTCCTAGAACTGTACTTGTTGTCTCGTATGCCATCAATAAATGTTCAATGAATGAATAAATACATTCCAGATGTATTAGGCAAAATAAATTCTAATAAATTAAATTACACTGATGAAGAGATTACATCTCATCTTCATAACCGTAAAGAGTAGAATTGATTTTGCTACTGCTCTCAATCCAATTTACATGTATTGGTTACAAAGAAATCAAAATGGGACAGAAAAGCTTTCATTGAAACATAGTCTCTAGGATAAGTTTGTGCACCATGGGCATGACGATAGTTGTAGTGCAGTTGTGTATCGAACTCCACCTAGTTAGACATTGCTGTATGAGTTTCTAGTACTAGATGGATGGGAATAACATGAATGTCTTTATTTTTTTTTTAAGATTTTATTTGTTATTATTTATTTGACAGAGAGAGACACAGCGAGAGAGGGAACACAAGCAGGGGGAGTGGGAGAGGGAGAAGCAGGCTCCCCGCGGAGCAGGGAGCCCGATGCGGGACTCGATCCCAGGACCCTGGGATCATGACCTGAGCTGAAGGCAGTCGCTCAACCAACTGAGCCACCCAGGCGCCCCATGAATGTCTTTATTTTAGATAGGATACATAGCATGATAGTTGTGCACTAAGGAATAGACCCAGAACTCGGCCCTCTAATTACTGATTGGTTATCATCTCTGTCGGAATAACAAATGTGAGCCACTCACCCATTCAGAATCAGGTGGGAGTGTGAATAAGTGCGTTCAATATATGAAGACCCCCAATAATCCAGTCCTCCTTCCCTCCCCCAAACAAAAAACAAACCATCACAGCAAATTTGGGAGTATTTGGATGGTTATGTACATTTTCTTTCTCTCTTTTTATATGTAGACCAAGTGTTTATAGAACCATAAAGTTTTGGGATACCACACATTTTTTTTTTTTTTCTGATGGAAAAACACTACACCTAAAGGGAGACATGCTCACATCTGAAGAATGGAGACTAGTTTATGAATTATAAAAAGTCACTTTTTATGAGATGATGGGATCACACATCAAAACCCATTTACTACCATTAGTACTAATGATTACATGACTGTCATATTTTATGGTAAGTTTATTGTTAAATCTTTTAAAAGCTGTTTACCAAGTCAAATTCAAAAGGTAGAAAAAGCCATTTTTCCCTTTAAAAAGGGATTTTGAAAGATCCTACTTGGCCCATAAGTGCATTCTTCATTTTCAGAGCACTTACAAATGCTGACACACTCAGAGTTACACTGTTATTTCCCAGCATAAAGGATTTTAATAGCTTTGAAAAAATATTTAATGGTAAATTATTATTTTAAGATCAAATTTCCTAATTCCTTTTCCACAAATAACATCACCATAAAGTGTCTGTTATTGCGATGATATTTGCCACAGAATGACAATTAGTAAATTTGTATTGTGAACATTATTAACACTTTCCATTTAAATAATTTTTTACTTGTAAGGCTATTGAGACTTTCCTCATAATCAAATCTTCATTTGATTTCAATTTATTAAGATGCTGGTGTCCATTAAAACTGCAGCCACCTGGACCAAAAACAAAGCAAGAATAATTGTTTACATGATGCAGCAATCTAGATCAATATGTTTAATTGCACTGAAGTAAATGCCGAGTTCAGTGAGGACATGAATTATTTTTTTCCTAGTTCAGACCTGAAGCAGTGTCCATGTCCTGACTTAAATGTGCAGAATGGATTAAGGCAGCCCTAAGCTACTGCTCCTTGGAAAAGAGCACAAAATGAACACAGAGTAAGAGTGTCCACCGGCCCCTGGAGCAGCAGGTACGGAGCAAGACTCTGCTGCTCTTTCGCTATAGTAACCCTCCAACTCCTGATGGACCCTGGAGGGGAAATCAAACACTACGAGCAACTCCGATCACGGGGTTACTGGGAAGGATGCTCAAAACAAAGAGTGCCGAACACAATATGGTGAGTTAGTTTGAAAGGCCATCAATCCATTAATATGAAGGTGTGGTTTTAAGTTACAAGCAATTTACTTTCTTTGCCTTGTTGATTCAAGACAGTATTTTTATTCTCCCTGGAAGAAAATGAAATAGCTTAAGGAAAGAAGTTAAGAGAAAATTGAAATAAAGGGGAAAATGCCATATTTTTAGATAATCTTTAGCAGAATACCGTAGTAGTTAAGAGCATGGATATTGTGATCGGGCTTCAATCCACACGCGATCACTTTCCAGCTCTGTAACTTAGGGCAAGCTACTTAATCTTTCTAAGCCTTAATTTTCTCTTTTTATTTTTATTATTTTATTTTTTAAAAATTTCTTCTTTTTTAAAATGGAGGTTATATACTATACAACTGTAGAGTTGTGTATTAAACAGGACAATGTATGTAAATAGCACTCTTAGTAATTGCCATGTAAGTGCTAGGTATTATTTGATTGGGGTAGGAGAGGATGGGTGACAAATGGTTAACTGGTATCTGGGAGCACTTTCTACTCCGGATAAGAATAGCTGTTAATTGCGTGGTCCTTCGCCAGAAGATGTTCATTTTTCAAAGAAGTATGACAGAGCAGTGCCTTAGGCCAGTGATACTAATTTCAAATGATGAAGGAAAGGACTAAGAATGGAATGGAAGTGTTGACTTATGCACCTACCAAGTGCCCTCCAAATCCCTAAATGCAGGCAGAGGAGACCAGGGCCGGGATCTCTTCAAGTGGCCACTGGGGACTTCCTTCATCACCCTCCTCCTGCCCCAATATCCAGGCATTTACATCTCTGGAATATCATTACTATGGCAATATTTTAAGTTTTGTATTTTCTAAAGTTCATTTTGCTATGTTTTAACATAATTCTTAATCTGTGAGAATTATTCTTGAAACACTTACTTTTTTCTTTGTCTTGCTATTGGATCCCAGTTTTCAAGTCATCTGGAGAGCTCTACTATAAAAATGATGGAAATGGGGCACCTGGGTGGCTCAGTCGCTTAAGCATCGACTCTTGGTTTCGGCTCAGGTCATGATCTCAGGGTTGCAAGATGGAGCCCTTTGGACTCCTTGCTCAGCGGGAAGTCTGCTTGAGATTTTCTCTTCCTCTGCCTCTGCCCCTCTCCCCCCACTTAGGAGCACACTCTCTCTAAAACAAATAAATAAAATCTTTTTTAAAAATGATGGGAATAGTTTATAATCTCTATATTTATAAATAATAATATTTTAGCTGTTTGCATAACAATAACTGAAGTATAAAAGATTTTACAAATGCACTGCTTTATTACTCAGCGAGTGCATGTGGAACTCAATTCCCATGATTTCTGCAAAGGGTGGTATTTCTCAGCCACATGATCATTTTTCTCTACTTCTGCATTTCCCCAGAGGGCATATCTTGATGAAGTTCTTCTCTTAAAGACTGTGTAGAATTTAAGAGACAGTAGTACTCACACCTGTCGACCTCTCCTGCAAATAATCTTCAACTCAGTTCTTTAGGAACTGGGGGGCATCTGACTGCATCTGTCTGAACCGACATAAATCTCACTTCCTCAGGCAGAGTCTGAGTCCATTGGTCTCAAACCCATTCCTTCCGTATGACTTATGCTAGTCACATTGTCCCAAAGGCTACTGTCCTAATTGTAGGATGTTCCACTCTGTAACGTATATTTATCAATGAAAAATAACTCTATTAAAAATGGGCAGAAATCAAGAAACATGGAACTCACTCATTGTAATTTTGCCACCAGCACATGGCACCCAGTGGATTTTTCCTGAAATGACAGTCACTTCTGTGACTCCCGAATAGAGTTTGCCATTGCACAGCTTAACATTGGGTGGATAAGGTAAATAGGAAGAAGTAAGTAGTTACAGTGGGTTGGAAGTGGGAGTAGGAACTACATTTCCAAATGGAATATTTGAAGAAATGTGAAGGAGTGTTTATATCAAAGAATATGCAGAAAAAGTTTACAAGATGCCTTAATTAAAATCATTCCTTATTCTTGTACAGTTCAGATCCTCTCCTACATAGAGAAGAATAGAGCCAGCTCTATGAAAATAGACTAATTACTTTCGTATTTAAAAAAAAAATTTTATTATAGATATACTAGACACATCACTGGCCAAACATGTGAAACATTTAAATAGTCTTAGAGAATGACACAGCACCTCCTCATGGGATTATGTTTTCACATCCTAGAAACCAGTGCACAGAATAGATTTTAGGAAAACCATTCCTGGAAGGAGGTGTTCCTTCAATGACAAGCTCGTCCAAGTCTTCTGGGGGTGGAGGGCCATAATGGTTTACAATTTTTATAAATTCAATCATTATCTTGTAGAAACTCTCATTTCTCTCTCTCTCTTTTTTTTTTTTTTTACTCTATGATATAATTGCTCATTTGAAGATGAACCTTTTTTTGGTCAAATTGGTTGTTTGTTGTCAGGATACAAGACAAAACAAATGTGTGTACCTAAAAATATATACATACATACATATATGTATATTGTTAGAATGTAACTAAGACATACAAACTGAATTTTATAAAACTGGCGTTATAGATAGAGCCATAATGGACTCTTTCTAACACTGGTGTAATTTTCTATTAAAAGACTGGTAGGATTGATCATATGTTCTAAATGGGAGGTTATACTAACAGACCTCGGTCGTCTCATGTCGGGAAGACTGCGGTATTCATTGGGAAGATTCAGGGTGGTTACTGTGGGTCCTTATAGCTGGAGATGAGTATTGTGGTGACGTATTGTGTTAACATTACCAGTGGAATTACAGAACAACTACAAGAGTAGTTTTAATATTTTAATATTGGCCTCCTTACATCCAAAGATATTGTTTCTGGAAATCCCTGCCCCTGTAAGTTCCCAAAGGGTCTTTTATTGTACTTGGTCTATTGATCTAATTGATTAGACCCAGAGAGAAGTAGTTGTCAGTCATAGTACACATTGGACATTTGGAAAGAACAGTGGTGAGAGCTGAATGACACCCTTAATGTCTGGAAACAAAACTCGAACAAAGTGAAAAACAGCCTTTTGAGTCTTTCTGATACATGAATGTTTATGCTATCTATGTAATTTCGTCCTTTTTTGGAAAAATTCTAAACCATAATAAAACATTATAAACTGGAACTTGCCTATAGTCTGGACATTTATTGTCTTAAATTTAAAAGGAAGGTAAAAAAAAAATCACAAATTTCAGAGGATACAAAGTAATAAATTACAAAGGGTCACTATCTCCCTCTCGTATAACATGTAAGTTGTGCTCTGTAAGGAAGGGTTTTGAAGATGCAACAAGAGCTTTGATGAAAGGATATATGGAGGAAAGCAAATTTAATTAAAGGGAACTGGATGCTAATAGCAATCTTAGCTGTCTTACATGAAGCAAAAACATAACATCATTTCATTACATCAGAAGAAACTGGAAAAGTGAGTATAACTATAAAGCTTTAGGTGTAACTTTTTAAATTTTACTTATGGAAAATCAGTGTACTTGTTTATTGTGCTTATGGAAAAATGTATCTCTCTAGAAAAAACCAGCATCATGCAAACTCTAATTGAATTGGAGCTTCTCTTTTCTTGAGGCACAGGCCTTGTAATCTAGTTGTAGATCTACAAGAACCACTTTCATTCTCTGATGAGAAACTGAGGCTCAGCTCCGAGGAGACTTGCTCAAGTTCATATAGATGGTGATGGTGGGGGGCGTCTTGCACTAGAATCTAGGTCCCTTACCTCCCAGTCCACTGCTTTTTTTTTTTTTTTTTAAAGATTTTATTTATTTATTTGTGAGAGAGAGAATGAGAGAGAACACATGAGAGGGAGGAGGGTCAGAGGAAGAAGCAGACTCCCCGCCGAGCAGGGAGCCCGATGTGGGACTCGATCCCGGGACTCCAGGATCATGACCTGAGCCGAAGGCAGTTGCTTAACCAACTGAGCCACCCAGGCGCCCAATGAAACCTTGTTTATTTATTATTTTTTTTATAAAGATTTTATTTATTATTTGACAGAGAGAGAGAGCATATGAGAGGGGTTAGGGTCAGAGGAAGAAGCAGACTCCCCGCCGAGCAGGGAGCCCCATGCGGGACTCGATCCAGGGACTCCAGGATCATGACCTGAGCCGAAGGCAGTCGCTTAACCAACTGAGCCACCCAGGCGCCCAGTCCACGGCTTTTTAAAAAAGTATGTTTCTTTCCTTCCTGACTACTATTAATAGGCATCTGTGATATAAGCCATCACTAGTACTCCTATGTATTTTTAACTTTTTCTGAGAGGCATTTACAAATCAAAGGAGAGCCTTATCATTTCTCTTGTAGAAATTCCCGAGGGACTTCCCTGATGTTATCCATTTATATCCACTTTCTAGAGAAGAAAGTGTTGGCAATGCTTTAAAAACAGTGATTATCCTTTCACAAAATGATCAGAGAACAAAGTTGCCTTTTTTTGATTGGTCACTTTTTCAGGTCTGTTTAGAGAACATTGCTTCATCCTTTTTTTCCTTTCACAAGTTACTGACACTGATTTAAACATTTGCTATACAAAGATTTATCCTGAGAGGGTGTGGGCAAGGCAATTCTACCCTGTGCATCTAAGAATTACCAACATTGAATCTGAAATATTGAATCACAACATACTCTAACTTAACATTGTAATTTCATCCATTTCTCTCTGTTAAAGATCTCTTCAGAGATTACAAGGCCTGTCCAAAATGAAATTTAAATCATGGAATTTTAAGACCATCAAAACTGGCTATTCGCATGTAAGTGTTGCTTCTATGGTCAAAGTACTTACATTTTAAATGCAGATGAGTATCTTTGACAAGCTGTTTACTAAACACCCTATCCCTTATGGGCTGAAACAGACTGAGTTCTCAGTGAAGATGAGGAATCCTCCTACACATTAATCAACTTTATCTCTCGGTTCTTTGTTTTTTTATTTATTTTTATTTTTTATTCTTATGTTAATCCCCATACATTACATCATTAGTTTTTATCTCTCGGTTCTTTACAACTGTTTCAGTCTTTTTCCATTTTCCTGAAGCTTACTATCTTTCCTCCCTTGTCCTCCTCTTATGAGATGACTTCACTTCTACATGGAGAAAATAGAAACCATCAGAAGATAACTTGCTCAACCTCTACCACCAGATCCCTTAACATCCCAGATTTTCCCACCTTTCCCCCTCCCTCCTGTTGTAACAGAAGAAATACCTCTCTCCAACCCCAGGTTCACCCCACTGCCTGTTCAATGAATCCCAACTCCTCCAGTCTTGTGGAAGAGCTCATGAATATTATGATGTCACCTGCTTTCCCCTACATTTTCAACCACTCCTCAGCTGGCTCTTCCTTTTAAGGAATAAAAGTGCTCACATCTCTCCTATCTTGAAAAAAAACCAAATCCCTCAACCCTACTCTCCCTTCCTGATAACACACTGTCATTCTCTTATCACACCTAAATTTGTTAGAAGAGTTGTCCACATTGTTGTTTCCACTTTATCTCCCACTTTGCTTTCCAATTAAATCTAGCTTTCTCCCACATACACACTGGAATTACCTTCTATAAATTTATCAGTCATTTTTTAACTATATAGATTGGCAGTTAGAGAAAAGATGCTTTGATACAGTTTTGAGTTAAAAAGTAGCTTGCAAAACATAGTGTAATCTGTTGGCTTCTTTGAGTGTATAGTTCTATGAATTTTAATACATGTGTAGATTCATGTAATTACTACCACAATACCTAAAAGGTCATTCAGCCCCTGAAACTCCTTCATGCTATGTCCCCCACCCCCGCCCCCTAAGTACTGATAACCATTGATTTGTCTTCCATCACTATAGTTTGTATCTTTTCAAGAATGTCATCTAATGGAATCATACAGTATGTGTTGTTTTGTGACTGTCTTCTTTCACTCAGCCTAATGCCCTTGAGATTCATCCAAGTTGTATTGATCCATAGTTCATTATTTTTTATTGATGAGTAATATTCCAATGTATAGATGTATCAAAGTTGACCCACTCACGCACTGAAGGACAGTTGAGTTGTTTCCATTTGGGGCCAGTTATGTCTAGAGCTGGCACAAAAATTTGCTTGCAGATTTTTGTGTGAATATAAGTTTTTATTTCTCTAGGGTAAGTATGTAGAAGTGGGATTGTTGGTAAATGTATATTTAATTTTATAAGAAAGTGCGAAACTGTTTTCCATAGGGCCTTTGCCATTTTGCATTCCCTCCAACAAGGTATGAGACTTCTAGTTCCTACAGAGACTCTCCAGTACTGAGAATTGTTGGTATTTTTCATTTTAGCAATTCTAAGAGGTGTGTGGTGGTATCCTATCACAGTTTTAATATAGATTTTTCTATTGGCTAATAGGATTGAGCAGATTTTCATGTACCTATTTGTCATTTGTGTATTCTCTTTGACAAAGTGTTCAACTTTAGCCCATTTTTAAATTGGTTTATTTTCTTACTGTTGAGTTTTGAGAATTCTGTATGTTTTCTGATTACGTATCTTTGCTGGATATGTGATTTACAATTATTTTCTCCCACTCTATAGCTTGCCTTTTCATTCTCTTTACAGTTGTCTTTTACAGAGCAAAATGTATAAAATTTTGATCCAGGCCAGTTTATCAATTTTTTTTTTCATTTATGGATTATGATTTTGGTGTCCTATCCAAGAACTCTTTGCTTAACCCTAAGGTAATGAAGAGTTTCTCCTATCTTCAAAAAGTTTTAAAGTTGTGTCACAGGATTTTTTTCCATTGGTGCCCGTGGTTCTGGGTCATGCCTCTTGGAAGAATGAAGAGGTAGACCAGATAGAGTGGTGGGCAGCAAAGCAAGATTTCTTGAGCAACAGCAAAGTGATAGTACAAAGCTACTGAGGAGGGAGGGGACCTGAGAGGGTTGCCACCAGAGTTTCTAAGTCTAGGGGATTTACGGGCTGTTTTAATCTGATTAAACATCCATGAGCATAACTATGTCTATTTAAAAATTCTGTTGGGATTTTTATTTTAATTGGGGATAATTGACATCTTCATTATGTAGTCTTACAATTCATGAACAGGGTATGTCATTCTATTTAATTAGGTCTTCTTTGATTTGTTTTTCAGGATTTCATAATTTTGAGTATACATATCCTATACAAAATCTGTTAGATTTACACCTAAGTATTTTATTTTTTAGAATGGTTATAAATTTTTGTAAAATTTCAGTTTTCTATTGAACATTGCTAGTTTATAGAAATGCCATTGGCTTTTGCAGATTGACTTTGTATTCTACAACCTTACTAAATTCACCTGTGAATTCTAGGAAGATTTTGGTGGATTCTTTGGGATTTTCTACACAGATGATCATGACATATGCAACTAGAACAGTTTTATTTCTTCTTTTCCAGTGTGTATGCATTTCACTTCTTCTCTTTGTCTTATTGCACTGACTAGGACTTTTTAATACAATGGCTTACAGAAGTGGTAAGATGTCATAGTTGCTTTGTCCTCTATCTTAGGATGGGAAGCAAGCATTCCGTCTTTCACTATTAAGCATAATGTTAGCTGCGGGTATTAGTGTAGGTGCCTTTTTATTTATTTTTATTTTTTAAAAATTTTATGAATACATTTTATTTTATTAAACTTTTTTTTTTTTTTTTAAGTAATCTCTGCACCCAATGTGGAGCTCAAATTCACAACCCTGAGATCAAGAGCCACATGCTCTACTGACTAAGCCAGCCCGGCGCCCCATTATAGATGCCTTTTTAAAGGAAATTCTCTTCTATTTCTAGTCTGCCTAGCTTTTTTAAAACTATGAATAGATACGAATTTTGTCAAATGCTTTTTCTGCATCAGTTCATATAATGTTTTTCTTCTTTAGACTGTCAACATGGTAGATTATGTTGATTGCTTTTCAAATATTGAAGAGGCCTTCCATTCCCAGGATAATCCCCATTTGGTTATGGTATATTACTCATTGTATTATTTTTGCATTCAATTTGCTAATATTTTGTTGAGGATTTTTGCATCTGTGTTCATGAGCAATATTGGTCTATGGTTTTCTTTTTAGTACTGTCTTTCTCTGGCTTTGTTATCAGTATAATTTTGGCCTCATAAAATGATTTGTGAAGTGTCCCTTTTCTATTTTCTGGGAGAGGTCTTGTGAAGTTGATGTTATATTTTTCTTTAGATGTCTGGTAGAACTTGCCAGTAAAACTATTTGATCCTGAAGATCTTTTTTTCAAAAAAAATTTAAGTAGACATTTAATTTCTTTTATAATGTTAGGACAGTTTGAGATCTGTATTTCGTCTTGGGTGTGAGTTACATTAGTTTGTGGTTTTTGAGGAATTGGTCATTTCATCTAAGTTGTTGAATTTATATGCAAAGGATGATTCATAGTATTTCCTTATTATCCTTTTCATGTCTGCAGGGTCTGTAGTGATAGCCTTCCTTTTATCTGATATTAATAATTTGTGTTTTCTCTATTTCTTTGTGAGTCTTGCTAGAGTTTAATCAATTTTACTGTTCTCAGAGAATCAGCTTTTGTTTCATTGATTTTTCTCTATTTTCCTATTTTCTTTTTTAATTAATTTATTTATTTTCTTTTAAAGATTTTATTTATTTGACAGAGAGTGAGAGAGGGAACACAAGCAGGGGGAGGGGTAGAGGGAGAAACAGGCTTCCGGCTGAGCAGGGAGCCTGATGCGGGCTCCATCCCAGGACCCTGGGATCATGACCTGAGCCAAAGGCAGACACTTAACGACTGAGCCACCCGTATTTTCCTATTTTCAATGTAATAATTTCTGCTTTTAAATTTTTAATTTCATTCTGCATGTTTAGCGTTTATTTTGCTCTGTTTTTGTTTTGTTTTGTTTTTAGTTTCTTAAAGTGGAAGCTTAGATTATTGATTCGAGATCTTTCTTCTTTTCTATTAAAGACATTTAATGCTGTAAATTTTCCTCTAAACAGTGCTGCTTCAATTGCATCCCACAAATTATGATGTTATATTTTCATTTCAGTTAAGTTCAAAACATGTTCTAATTTAGTAATTATTTTTTGACCCAAGGATATTTAGAAGTATGCTGTTTAATTTCCAAGTGCTTGGAAATATTCTTGTTTTCTATTATTGATTCCTAGTTTAATTTTATTATGGCCAGAGAATATATTTTGTATAATTTCAGTTTTTTTAAATGTCTAAGTTTGTTTTATGACCCAGGATATGGTCTATTTTGGCGAATGTCCCATGTGCACTGGAAAGGAATGTGTATTCTGTGTTCTTGGTTGGAGCATTCTATAAATACTGTTAAGTCCAGTTAGTTGGTGATGTTGTTCTGTTCCTTTATAACCTTGCCAATGCTGATTTTCTGTCTACTAGTTCTATTATTGAGAGGGGAATGATAAAATCTCCAACTATAATTGTGGGTTTGCCTACTTCTCCTTTCACTTTGGTCAGTTTTTGCTTCATGTATTTTTATGCTTTTTTTGGGGGGGTGTATACACACTTAGGATTATTATATATTCTTATATATATTACATCATTATGTACATTACATTATTATGTGATGTGTCTCTTTGTCCTTGGTAATTTTCTTTGCTCTGAAGTCTGTGTTGTCTGATAGTGACTTTCTTTTGACTAGTGTTTGCATGATACGTATTTTTTCCATCCTTTCACATTAAATCTATCTGTATCATTATAGTTGAAGTGAGCTTCTTGTATTTCTATAACTGCATCTGAGTCCAGGGTCAAGTGGGGGGACGATGGAGAGAGGAAAAAGCTGTGACAGTTGGTTCCACTCTCTTAGAATGGTAGCTTCTCCGAGAGGAAGAAAGGCTCCCCTCTTGCGGAGTTTTGAGTCCTGTAAGCTCTCATTCATGACCAAGGCCACTGCCGCCATGACATTGCTTGGGGTGGGGCATGGCAAATGGAGAAAAGAGAGAGTTAAAATGGGGAAAGATCCCTGCAGCCTCTTTTAGCATTATGAGTTCCGTTTTTCAGAACTAGTGTTTTAGAGTGTTTTTCCTGAAGCTGTCTTTGTCTGCACCCTGGCATCCACTACGGTTGACTAGAGAATACCGGGGGAGACAGGGGAGATGGTAAACTCCCTGCTGATGCTGTGGAACTTTGAAGTCCCCCTGCTACTATTTATTTTCCAGAGTCCTCAAATAGCTGTCTCATGCATTTTGTCCCAGGTTTTATTCAGTGTAAACAACAAGGCAGGCTGTGTTTGCCCCATTTTACCCAGACTCTGAATCTTCCATACCCTTTCAAATCCTTTAAAATTATTTTATTTTTGCTCAAGGACTCAACAGGGGAAGATGGTTAGCTTAGTGCTTCTAGAATGCTATCCTCAAGCCTTTTCCATGTTGAATCTGGTCTTCTGAATATCCAGGCTCAGATGTCCACTGATGAATTTTAAGTAAGTAAACCCTATGCAAATGTTCAGGGTTGTCTTGTTTGAATTCTCAGACTCTCTGACACTGGGTACTGCCCCGCACAGACTCCTTGTTGCACTCTTCCCATGCCTTCCATACTTCCACAATCTCCAGCTGCTTCTTCAGTATGGGCTTCTCCTGGTCTAGGTTGCAGACTTCTGGTTCTTCTTCACCCACAACTCTTCCTAGGTGGTCTCATCCCTCAGTTTTCCATCAGCTTGCTTATGGTTTTTAAGCACTTATCTCTAGTCCAGAGCTTCCTCTTGAGTTCATTTACATATAATTGCTCTCTAGATATTTCTGCTTCCATATATTGTAGGCACCACAAACTCACATTTCTCTATCTCAATAAAGGCACCCCCATATAGTCAGTCACCCACTAGAAACAAAATTACCCTTGAAACCCCATTGTTGGTTCCCTCCCAGAACATTAACTCAATCACTGAATTAATACTTCTCCTCCTCTCCCCCACCCCCCTCCCTCTTTTTTGTCAATTCCAGTGTCTTTTTTTTTTTTTTTTCCCAATGCACAAAGGTGCTTTTATTAAAGCACAGGGACACGACCCTGGGGCAGAAAGAGCTGCACTGCAATTGTGAGGAGCAATTGATTATATACTTTTAAGTTGGGGGGGTGGTACAGAGATAAAGGAAGTCTCTAAAGGGATTTTCCTTCGGCTGTTGTCAAGCTAAGATTGCTTTAGATTGCTTTTTGCTTCTAGCAAAGCATTAACATTAAGGTAGCCCTGAGTTCCTTGAGGAGTGTTATACTCTGAATGTCTCAGATATTTATCAATGGTCTGCAAATTTTTATCTACATTTTTTTTTTTTGCTTTTGTTCTCCTTCTCATCTCCACCCCGCCCCCTTCTGCCCAACAGTTTTGACCCGTAAATCTTTAAGGTTGCTGAGAGTGGAAGGTCTTATCTTCTGTAACATCTTCCTGCTGAATAGAGGTACAGAGATGTCCCTGCCTATGAGTCAACATTGGTCAGTTGGGGAATTTATATATAGGAGTTATGAAAGGCAGAGGCAGCTGAATCCAAGGTAGACAACATATATGAATCTCCTGGAGTAGGAAGGTTCATCTGTCAACTAGATTCACCTCGGCTCCATCCCTCTCCTGCCACCTAGTCTGGGCCATTCTCCTGTCATCTAAAATATTTTACCTGGTCCCTTTGCACTTACTCTCACTTCCTTCCAATCTGTTTTCTTGTCTAGCTAGGGAATCTTTCAGAAATAGACATTTTATCTTGTCATTTCCCTCCTTAAATTTTGTAAAATGTTCGATTTCTCTAATGCTTCATTTCTTGAGTAAAGGTATTCAATGACTTAGTACCTGTCAGCCTCTCTGTATTAGTTTACTGTTATTGTATAACAAATGACCCTAGAATGTAATAGATTAAAACAGTACACATTTACTGTTTCTCAGTTTCCATGAGTCAGAAATCTGGGCACAGCTAACTGGGACCTCTGCTTCAAGGTTTCTCATAACCCTTCCATTAGAGTGTTGGCCTGGGCTGGGCTCTTAAAGGAAGGCTCATCTGAGGAGGGATTTGCTTCCAAGATCATTTACATGAATGTTGGCAGGAATCAGTGACCCTGAGGGCCTTAGTTCTCTCCTGGCTTTTGGCTAGAAGCCTCCGCCTTGACATGGACTTCTCCAGCAAGGCAACTTCCTTCATCAAAGTCAGCGGGAGAGGGTCTCCTAACAACACAGAAGTCACCTCTTTTTTACCTAATCAAGGACGTAACAGCCCATCACCTTTGCCATTATCTGTTGGTTAAAAGTCTCGAGTGAGATCCAGCTCACTCTCAGTGGGAGGGGGTTATACAAGGATGTAAATGCTGGTAGGTATTGATCACAGAGTGATCTGTAAAGTCCGTCTACCATAATCTCTCACCTTCTTTTTCACATCTCCTCTCTTAATCTCTCTGTGCGCTTTCTGTATTGTTACCTAAACTTTTCCAATTTACTGAATCTCTGTTCAGTGGGGTCTAGTCTACTATATAACCTATACATTGAGTTTTGTCAATTATTATATTTTTTGTTTCTATGCTTTCCACCTGGATTGAAAGAGGCCCATTCCCTTTCCTTAAATTCCTGTTATTTTCCTCTTTTATCTCTTTGGGTGTTTTAAATTAACTTATTGTAAAGCCTCCTTTATTTTTCTCTTTTATTTATTCTTTCTTAGGTGAGAATCTTCCCACTCCATCTTCTGTCTCTCATGACCGTAATCTCAGTGTGCTTTGTAATTTTTAAAATCTATGAGTGTGTCTTCAGTGGGACTTATCTTCCATGGCAACACATGGAAGTTGCATTTATATACTTGTTTCTAGAGACATCACTATGAGAGTGATTTTTCAGTTGCCTCTGTCTAAAACTCTATAATACATACAGGTTCTAAAACAAGTTTTCTTTCTTAGGTTTTTTTCTCTTTCTTGTTTTTTCTCCTATTCTCTTACCATTCTTCTCACTTGCCTTTGCTGGCTCCTTCATTCAGCTCCCTGGTTCAAAATACTTGAATTCTACAGTGCTCTGTCGTACATAGTCTTCTCTTCATCATCAACATGCAGTCACTTGGCTTTAAATTTTATCTGTATTGGGTGATTCACAAATCTATCTTTCTCTCTCTCCAACCATGATCTACACACTTAGCTATTAAATGTCTAATTCAGAAGTTTGATATTTAATAGTCATCTCAATCTTAACATTACTGAATTGTTTACTTGAGTATATTCATAATGCTGAAGTGAAGGAGGCAATAGAGAGGTGGCATTTGAAGATAAAGAAGACAAAACTAATTCCAGATACTAGCTCAGTGGTCCTCAGCTTCAGAGTTTGAATGTGAGAAGAATTCAGTAATAAATCCAGATTCCTAGGCTACATCTCCAGAGATTCTGCTTTGGTAGTTCTAGGCTGGGATGTAGGACTCTGCATCTTAATATCCCAGGTGATTCTGATGCAGGGATCTAAGCACAACACTTTGAAAAACTTTTTCCTGCCTAATGGTTATGGTGGGGTTCCTAATATCATGCTGCCAACTGGGTTCCCGTTATTTAAGGACAGGGCATGAGTAAGTCTTTCCCCATACACAACTGGGTAAGTCTGGGAAATTTTAATTGTGTTACAATTGGACTTAAAATTAGATTTTTTTCACCTTTCCTTTTAGGCCAGTTTTAGCACAAGAGACATTTGTTGGTTGCACTAACCTATCTTATTTAAATAAAGTGGCTCTGACAAGATTTGCTGTGATTGATAGCAGAAAAAAAGAAAGAGTGAAGATGATTATGTAACTTTCCCAGTTCTTTATTCATCTCTCCTCATATATCTGCCTTCTCTGATCTAAGCCGTATCTAAGCTGTAAGCACTTCTTTCTTTCTTATTGAAATTCCTCATTCCCCACTATTTTATCTTTTACTTCCTAAATCTTGTAAGGCCCTGTCTTTTTGCATGTTAATCTTTATTAACATGCCCATTTTAATGGCACTATTGTGGCAGATATAGTTTTCATGCTACTGAACATTATAGATTCCTCTTTTTGGTAGAAGGGCCAGTCCCTCAGGTGAGAAACCCAAATTCATTCAAGCAGATAGTATGCCTTTCCCAAAACAACAGGCCATCTTTAAATGAGGAGTATTAAAAATTAAGCCAACTAAGATAAAAACAGTACATCCATTCTATTTCTTAACTCCAAGTTGACCACTTCTTTGTTGCTCTTTGCCAGAGTGAGAGAGAGGGAGAGAGCGCATGAGCAGGGGTGAAGGGCAGAGGGAGAGGGAGAAGCAGACTCCCTGCTGAGCAGGGAGCCCAGTGATGTGAGGCTCCTCCCAGGGCCCTGAGATCAGGAGCAGAGCCGAAGGCAGGTGCTTAACTTACTGAGCCACCCAGGCGCCCCTAGATTCAGTTCTCTAAGAAGGGAAGGAAGAAAGAGCTCTCTTTTCAGAAATACAGAAAATCTTCCAGGACACTGTAGTATTAGTGAGTTAATTCCTTTTAGTAAAGTTCTAAAGGAACATCTCATGGTCAGAAAGTCAATATACATCTAAAACATTTTAGCACCATTCTCCATTAATAAAACAGTGCAAGAATAATAACATTGCAGTGCCCTGTTCTGAATTTCATAAATTATACATGTTCCTAATGACAGTTTCATTTCCAAATCTGAAGAACTCTTATCAGAGAAACAAAATTTATAGGTATTTCAAGGTCATCACTGTCAAGTCATCATCTTTGGCAAATTATGGTAGCTTGGTATGCTTTTTAAAAAGTTATAGTCTATTAACAAACTCAGGACTGAAGATATGATGATTAGTTTCTATTACTATTTCAGAATTCACATGAAATATAATTGTGATTTGAATGATTTGAAAGGCTAAAGTCACTGGTACCCAAAGATGATTCCCAAACTGTCTGTTCCATCATGGAAAAAAAGCACTGAAGCTGACTAAAAAATCACCTGTCTTTATATCCCTAAGCAAAAGTTTAAAGCATATTTCAGGAAGAATTGCTGAAGAGGCTAGAAATATATGCTGGTCACAAAAGGCTTGATGGAGGGCAAAAGCTATAAAAACTAGCAGTTCCTCTACTATAAATATTCAGTAAGAATTCTAGGCATCCCAGAATTCTTGTAAAAAGAGGTAAGGAATTTTCTAAGGACAGTATTTGTACAGCTTACTGTTGCCATCAACATACCAAGGGAAAATTGGGGTGCCTAGGGTTGCTAGGCACTATGTGGGTGGCATTATTATGTTGTGATCTGCTTACTCTGCTGATCATCTTATATAGAAGATCTTAAGTTTGCTTTTCTTTGTTTTTTTTTTTTAAGATTTTTTATTTATTTGAGAGAGAGAGAGAGAACATGAGCAGGAGAGGAGCAGAGGGAGAGGGAGAAGCAGACTCCTTGCTGAGCAGGGAGCCTGATGCAAGGCTCAATCCCGGGACTTGGGGATCATGACCTAAGCTGAAGGCATCTGCTTAACCTACTGAGCCACCCAGGCCCCTTAAGTTTGCTTTTCTAATTGATGCTTGACCTAGTGATATTCTTTTGGCTTACGTGTACATGTTATCTCTTTCCTCCTGTGGCCAATGACAAATAGGAGAAAGAGTTATTCAGGTCCATGGATATTTACCTAACAGAAGAAATAAAGGTGAACGTATTTCGTTATCTGGACAGCCATATTAGTGAGTAAGAAGGAGAGAATGGATGTTGTTACAGAATTGGAAGTTGCAACCATAATGAGTCTCCTCAGATTTCTGTCCTCAGCTTAAAATATTCTACAAGCATTTAAAAAAATTATACATTGCTAACTATAAGCAAGATAAAATAAGTATAAAATAAGAATTGTATGAAAGGCTATTGATTAAAGGGAGGAAAGCTTAACTATTACATAAATGGTTATTTGAGGAACAGATAGGACATTCAGGAATAGAAGCTCAACTGGGTGTTAGACCTGGGATTGTATATAAAGGAGGAAATTCTGGACTAAAAGACATATAAGAATATCTGATAAATAGGACTTTTTCAAACTATACCCACTTCTGTCTACCCAAAGTCTCTGAGATGCCTCCATACCACCAAATGTGTTCTATTTGTGGGAAAATGAAGCAGGGGAAAAGGTGGAGACCAACTTATCTAAATTCTTCACAAGTGTTAAAGCTGCCTGGAGACGGGTAATTCTCTTTATCAGATATTTCTACTCATCTCAGTGAAGGTCTTTGATTTTTGTTTTCGCCTTCTCGTTTCAGGGTGCTTTTCAGGAAATAATGATCAGTTCGTGGCAATTCATCAGAAGAAGAGTGGGAAGCCAGCATTCGTTTATCACCATTCACAAGACATTGAGAAGAGCCTGGACATAACTCCACAAAAGATATATAAACATAGCTACCATTCCTCTTCTAAAACGCAAATAAACGAACAGCACCAAATTGTTAATTCAGCATTTCCTAGACCTGCATACGACCCATCTCTCAATCTGCTGGCCATGGCTGGTCAAGATCTTGAAGTGGAAAACCTTCCAATCCCTGCAGCAAATGTAATTGTGGTGGTAAGTATTGCGTTATGCTGACGCTGATACTTTCCTCTGTGGTTGTTGCTTGAAAACAAAACCTAATGGTGAATAGTTATCATCGGATCTCAATGATTCTTTACCCCAGCACTTCTCATTCCTTGATATGTCTTTTCTTTTTTGTTACTTGATTATTGTCTTTTGGCTTCCTCTTGAATGTAAGCCCATGAAATAAGAAACCTTGTCGTATGCTCTGTGCAGAGCGCAGTGCCTGGCACATGTGGGTACTTAATAAATATTTGGAAGGCAGCAATGCTCACCACTATACCACCAACACTGCACAGTACTTAATAAATATTTGAATAAAAAATGGCTTTAGGAAGGACTTGCAGTTACAGCAGATAATATTCTGCACTGAGCCTCTGTCTTCTGTGATAATCTGTTCTAAGCAGATAGGCTAAGTCTCAGTTTATATAAACAAATAGTACTTCCTGAAGATCTCTGGGTACTTGTCTCAAATTGTAACAAGTGAAGAGACCACTGAAAGGAAGGGGTGTTGTGTGTGGGGAGGGTAGTTTTCTGTCACTGGAATAAATAAGATGGTTTGGGAGTAATTGATGGATAATATTCCTCATATCCCTGAGCAGGCATTAGCCTTTATTAATCAAGATGATGCAGTGATTCCATTGCTTGTATTCTTAGGGTATGTAACCCAGGCCAGAGTTTCCCAATTTATGGAGATATCACAGCTTAAATACATGCTGAGGTTGACGCCCTGTTTAGACTACAGTGCCTCTTAAGTTTAAGGTCACAACAGGAGGATACGCATTAAAACAACAAATCAGTAGCTAAATGGTTCTTATTGCATTTCTGCCCCCAAATATAATCAAATATGTTGACTTTTAAGGCCAAGATCATTCAATTAAACCATGTTTACATTTTGACAATCTCTCTATGAGCCAAATGTAATTAAATCTAACAAACTTTTTTTTTCCTTTCCTTTATTTTTTATCTACTACATATAGGACACTTGGTATTGACAATCAAAATCTATTCAATGATGCTTTCAACTAGCATGCACTGAGTATTTATTATGATCCTGTTGTCATTTGGGGGATCCTGAAATAGAGCAAATGAAATGGAATCTCTGGCTTTGCTTGGGAAATGTCTGAGAGGAAATGTCAGTAATTCAATTAAAAAATCATAAATTGAGAACGCAAGATGAGCTCTTGTTACAAAATATGTGGGTCACTTGGCTCCTGAAATACTTGAAAAAATTTTGCGCATTTACATAAGTAACAGATGTTCTGAAGGTGAAAGCCATGTACTCTGTCTATTTGGTGAAGATAAATGATGATAATGATGTGGCTGTATCTGGATGTGCCTGTGTTAATGCGAAGGCTCATGGGAGATATTTCCTCTGGTGACCATCATATTCCCATTGTTGTCAACTCTTAAAGTCACTGTGAATTACTGTTCAAGAGGTTTGTTCTGTCTTATAATGTCATGTACTGTCTAGTTAATTTCATATTATGGAGGATAAAAGGCATCAGTGAGGAATTCTGGCAGGTCATTTCACTTTTAGCTTGTTTGTGGTTTGGAAACTCATGAAGAAGCTGTGCTTTTTCTTACGGGTGATGATTAGTTGAAGGCAATAGGTGATTTTGCTGTATTAGGCTTCCCTAACCTCCTTGATCTAGTCTCTAACCATGCTGTGGCTATGCTGGCTTGCAACAGTTACTAGTGTTAATGTTTCCTGTAATCTCTTGGCATTACTTATGCAGGTGTGATTTAGTAGGAAAACCAGGAAAATAGGGTTATTTTTTAATAAATCAGTAATGTTCTACTGACTCAAAAAGTAGACAGTCACCATTCAGTCAAGTATCAGCTGGTTTGAAGTTTCATTCTGTCCAGAAAAGAGGTTTAGAAATGAAGTATAGATAATGAAAGGGAGATAACTCTGGTGGCTAAATGACTTTGATAGAGTAATTGATGATTGTGTAGCTAAGGTGTACATGTGTTTTATATGTGTATACACACACACACACACACACACACAGTATTACTTGAGGAATATTGCAGGGGTACCAAAGAATTATTTTATGGCTTAATTGATACCAAAATGAGTAGTGTTTCTTAGTATTAGTTTCCTGAATTAGAGAAATTACCAGGATTTTTTTTTTTCAGCCAGAGTAAAAACACCAGTGCCAAATTCATATATATATATATATATATATATATATATATTCATGCAACTTTTAAGGATTCCATTGAGAGGGAGAGATGACTTTTTTCCTCTTCCTATATTTTTTTCTCTCCCTCTTGTTTCTGACATCATTAAGACAGTGAATTATAGAATGAGAAATTTAACAGGGACATGAGAGATGTATGTGTCACTCCTTTCCTGATTCCCAGTTGGCTCCACAAAGCATTTCATTAGAGCATTTATCCACAAATGAATTTTTTCCCTTTTCGTCCTTTCTTTTATGATCAGGGAAATCTGTAGTTCATTTATTCCAAGGAAACAGTGTAATTAGAATGTTTATCCCAAAGAATGCTAATTACATTTCAGAAGCTCAATTAAGAAGCTGTTATTAGGATTTCTGTACAAATGCAATATAGAGGGAATATGAATGTCCTCAAGGTCAGTGCTGTAGAAGGAGTCAAAAAAATGGCTTTAAACAAATATGTGCTGGAAATTCCGTAGTTATACATCAGGCCACAAGACCATGACATTGGGAAGGAGAGAATCTAGAGGTATGAATGAAAATGGTAGCATGGAAGCAGCTGCAGGATTTTCCAGTTCAGCAAGTTCAGCCTAGGTTGCTGAGTGAAGAATGTTCTAGCCTGGGAAAAATCTGAGAAAACTGGGACTAGGAAGGCTTTGAAATCTAAAAGGTGGGGGGATTATGGCTTACTTCATAGGATGATCTTCATAGGAAGGAAAATAAAAGGAAGAAAAAGGAGAAGGGATAGGAGGAAGAGGAGGAGGATGAGAAAGGAAAGTGGAGGGGAGAAAATGGGAAGGGATGAAGGTAGGGAGGAAGGAAGGGGGAGGAAAGAGAGGATACAGTGGCAGTTCTTAGGACAGGGGGAAGACTTCTCTAAGCACATAAGAAGATGATGGAGAGTTTCCAGGAGCCTCAGATGGTCTCTGTGAGTTTTCTAGAGTCCTAAATCTTCTTGTCTTGCTCACCATTCACCCAGACCAGCACACAGACATTCTCTGATTTTTTGACACAAACTTTCTTTGAAAATATTTTTATCAAGCAGTTGATTTAGAAGACGATTAAAACCAAATGCTTTGGATAGCTGGGTTTCAGTTACATCCTGAGATCTGCGTTATGCCTCACTTCAGCTTGGTTCTGCTGTTGACCAGTTTTTGAATTTCATCTTACAGGGAAAGAGATAATTTCTAGATGTGATCTGAAGGACTTAGAAGGTCCAGCTTTCTCATTGCTTTGACACAATAAATAAATTTTGTAGCATTTCATGTGTTATGTGGCATTTCATGTGTTTTGTAGCATTTCGTGTATTATGTGGGTAAGTAATGGTTGGGTACTTTGTCAAAAGACATACTATTATTTGTTTTTTTGGGAAAGATTTTATTTATTTTAGAGAGAGGGAGCAAGCAGGGGGAAGAGCGGGCACAGGGGGAGGGGGGGGAGGGAGAGAATCTCCCTCAGACACCACGCTGAGCGCAGAGCCCGATGACCCTGAGATCATGGCCTGAGCTGAAACCAAGAGTTGGACGCTCAACCAACTGAGCCACCCAGGTGCCTCAAAAGATATATTGTTTTAATCATAATTTTGTATTTGTGTAGGGAATGTCCCAAAAGGTGATTTAACCTATGTACCTACCATTGGAATTCTACCATATCAGGGAAGGTTTATTAGTTAGGAATATTTGGTGGCAAGTGACAAGAATCCAGTCCAAACCAGAGAAAATTCATGGTTCAGGTAACAAACATTTCTGTAGTATGTATAGCTTTAGGTATGGTTTGACAAAGACAAATAACTGACCAGGATCAGTCTCCCAGCTCTGCTTTCCCTGGGGTGACTTCATTCTCAGACTGATTCTCTTTTCTTCATCTCAGCGTGGTTTCCTGAAACGTCTGGAGTTTTATCCTTGCAGGTTCATAGTTAGTGGAAAAAAATTGCCCTTTCACAACCATCAGTAATATCCTGGGCATCTCTATGACTAGTCCAATTTAATTATTCACTTCATCCCTGAACAACTTTCAGCCCGGTGATAATATTAGGCTAATTATCTCAAACCTAAACTACATGCCCCACCCCTAGAGCATCCCTAAAAGCCCACAAGCTGTTTATGAAAGGGGAGGTTACTTGAATAAAAATTGAGACGCTATTAACAAGCAAAGATAGAATAGATGTCAGATGCCAGTTAAATGTATGCTAAAGCAGAGTATCTGGACTTCAATTTTTATTAAGACACAATAGCCCTTTCAAGAAATAATGAGGATATGAGGACTTACAACTTGGCCTCAATAATGTGATTCTTGGACTCAGGAATGGGTGACTTAGGTTGTACGCTAAACTTTCTGACAGTGACCCTATTAGGCAGCAAATTTTCTCTGACAGAGGAGATAATTCAGGTGCCTGGGCAATGTCCCAACACCCAGACTATTTGCCAGTTAGGATTTAGTGTAATCTGTTAGATGTGTGGTCCTATGTCTCAAGAATGTCTCAAATTTGTGAAAACCACTGTTGCCCGTGTACAGTTTTTGATGCTGCTTATACTGGGGGGGGGGGGGGGCAAGAATGCATGTTGAGCTATAGTGGAGGCAGGTGCATGGGCTCATTCCTGAGCTTAGTGACTGGCTCATGGTGAGCAACTCACAGAAAGTGTGATTCAAATGCAGGCTTTCGGAAAATTATGAATTATTTTATGTGAAGTGTATTGGGGTCAAATACTAAATACTGAGTCCAAAATGCTAAATGGATGTAAGACACAAGCCTACTGTAATGAAGAATGTGACTCAGATGTCTTCCAATAGCCTTGGGACGCTTGTCCCAAGTTCCTAGAGGGAAATAAATATAAAAGCCTGAGAGAAGAATGTACTATGGTGGTACCTTTGTTAAATAATAAAATGTGTAACTCTTTTTCTTGATTTTCAAGTAAATGTAGTCATGGTTTAGAAACTTCTTTTCTGTCTTCCTTGAAAATGGTATTTTGTCCATAGACCCTACCAATTTTGTCATTTTGGATTTGATCTGTGTATTAGTTGTTTATTATTGCATAACATATAACCTCAACATGTAACAGTTTCAAACGGGAGACAGTTCTGATTTCACAGAGTTTCTGAAGGTCAGGAATCTGGGAGCAGATTAGCTGTGTAGTTCTTCTGCCTCAGGGGTTACTGCAGTCAAGCTGTCAGCGGGGGCTACCTCTGCGTACTTGACTGAGCTGAAGGCTCCACTTGCAAGCTCTCTCACATGGCTGTTGGCAGGAGACTTCAGTTCCTCAACACGTGGACATCTCCACAGGGCTGCTCACAACATGGCTTCCTTCAGAGCATGCGAAGAGAGAGAGACACCACACTACCATGATGACCTAGTCTCCAAATCACACAACATCTTTCTCACTTTTTCTTTTCATTAGGAATGAGCCACTGGGTCTAACCCATACTCATGGGGAGGGGACTACAGGGAGCATGAATACCAGGAGGCCCGGATCATTGGGGATTATCTTAGAGTTTGGGTACCACGATCTTCAAAGCAAAATTGGGGCATCTTTGTATTATGCCATGGCTTGTTACATACTCTTACCTATGAACTTCAGGAAAAGTAACTGTATGCTGAAACCAAAGGTAAATTTACAGAAATTTCATCATATAATGATGGAAGAAACTATTGTCTATGAAGGACCTTCAAGCATCAGAAAACCCTCATGATTAGTTTCCAGTGCACAGATAAAGAAATTAAGGCCCCGTATCAGTAACTTTCTCCAGGTTCTACAGTTAATAGTAAGTGCTACCGGCAGAATACAAATCCAAATTGGTCTGACTTCAAAAGTCAAACATTTTAAATTTTACCATAAGCCATTTGCTTTGGGAAACTATTGTACACTTTCTCAATAGACGATTTAACTTTATGGATTACACTTTATTTAAGCTAATGACAATGTTAATTTTTATCCTCTTAAAGTATACTCATTGATACCCACAAGTAAATGTTGAAGCCAGAGAATAAAAGGTATAAGATCCATCATGGCCAGTCTAGAGATTATAATCAGAAAGGAATTATAGTGTCAAATTAGATTTTATTTTTAAGAAAGTCTAGAAAAAGAAATTCTGTAATCTACTTCAGAAATTTGGCTAAATTTTTGCTCTTTTCGTAACCTAAATTAGCTTCATCTTAAGCTATCAGATCTTCTTATATAATTACCTTTCTTTTTATCCCAAATGTTTGCATTCTGGAAAGCTTTGTGCTTAGAGTCTCCAGATATTATTGTGCCCGTGCAAATTGTCTTGAAGTAGAAATTTCGTTCTTGAGCTTGGCATAATTGTCACCATCTGTTGCTTTTCTCCATTTCTCATTACTAAAGCAGCAAGGAGGATGCTGGAACACATTCTGTCAATGCTACAGGTCAAGCTGAGGCAATATCTGTGTGAAGTTTTGACACTGGACCACTTAGTGCATCTGCTTGTTTTGGATCATTTAGAGTCAACATTAGGATGACTGGAGTCTTAAGAGAACTGGTTTAATTGATTATCATACTAATTGGATATTGGATACTTAGTAATATTTTTGTTTTGACTCCCAAAGTAATGTACTTTCATAGAGTTTCAGAATATTTAGAAATAAAGAGAAGGAAAAATAGGAATAAAAATAATCCTTAACTGTTAGATAATAATGTCATATTGATATATGTATCGGTATAGTCTCATATGTATAGGTATGGACTATTTTACAGATATATGGAATCTGCATACATAAAGCTTGCAGGGTTTTTTTTTTTTAAGATTTTATTTATTTGAGAGAGAGAGAGCGTGAGACAGAGAGAGATCTTGAGCAGGGGGCAGAGGGAGAGGGAGAAGCAGACTCCCTGCTGAGCAGGAAGCCTGATGCGTGACTCGATCCCAGGACCCTGGGATCATGACCTGAGCCTAACTAAGGCAGATGCCTAACTGACCAGCCACCCAGGCACCCCTGCAGTTTTTTGTTTTTTTTTTTACTTAGTTTATATTTTGGACATCTTTTGGTGCCATTAACTGTCTTTATAAAGCATCATTTTTAACAACTGCTAAAAATTCCATTGTATAATAGATTTACCATTTTATGTATTGACTTACATTCCCAACACACTCAGTGGTTTAAGGCAGCTAATTCTGAGGAGAAATAAATGTTGACTGTGACAAACATAGTATTCTTTTCATTGCAACTGCCTGGTTAATTTTTTTTTTTTAATTTTATTTTATTATGTTATGTTAGTCACCATACAATACATCATTAGTTTTTGATGTAGTGAGCTTATCCTAAGGGAAACTACTCTTTTTATAAACTCTATATGTAATTATAATATGGGGTCTATTTTTTCTCTTGCTTGGCCAAATTATTTATGTTCCATCAACCTTAAATCTAAAGCAAGGGAAATACTTAAAGCAATCAAAGAAGTTAGTAGGACAAAAAAGAGGATATTCTGTTAAGAACACATAAATGTTGTATTTCAGGATTTTTCATTTGAGGAAGTTGGAAAATTCTGCATGTCTTTATGTTGGCGCCTAAAAACTCTTTGTAATCTAAAATTTCCCCAATAGTGTAAAAACAAATGGTGTCAGCAGATGAACAAAGAAAGTATCTTTCCTTTGGAGCAAATATTTTCTTGTCTGGTCTCTCTCTAAAAATGGTGCTGTGGGGTTTTCCAGTTGTTAAGAACTGTTCTCTTATACCCTCTGTGAGTGACTTTGTCTCTTTTTCTTTCTTTTCTTCTTTCTTTCTCTGTTTCTTTCTAATCATAAATCCTATGAAGCATGTTTAGGGTTTCTATTTGTTTTGTTGTTGTGACTATAAAATGCTCCACTTTAAAATCTAACTGCTAATGGATAATTAGACTGGACTTTCTGGGCTTCTGACCCTGCCTGGTCATGATCGGTTTGGTACCATTTTTAGTTCCTTCAACTTGATCTCTATAGGTCTGATGGCAGAAACAATTTGTTCCTTTGTCTGGTTTTAGGAAAACACAGGAGCTAAAAGTCTTTGGAAGGTTCTTTCCCCTGACAAAGTTACGAAGCTTCCTCATCGGCAGCTTTTACCTTTAGTAACAGCATAGCATAGCTGCTGCTTCAGATGACAAGTGACCACAGGGCCACTGCCTGCCCTGTCATCCTTTCTCTTCCAAACCATATGTTTCCATGAGCCAAGACTGTTCTAGCAAACCCCACTTCTCACACCAAAATGTAAAGGGAAAGTGCTTCCTGTGTCTCTCTCCTCTACTCTTTACTCTCCGTACTTCGTTTACGACATGTCTGGCCAGCAGATGTGAAGAGGGGGCAGGTTTCTCTCACCTAGCAATTCTGGGCCACCAGCTGGGGGTCCTACATTTTCACTCAGTTCTGACACTATCTACTTGGGAGATCACATCCTTTGACTTACTAGATTGCCAGTGAATTCTAAAAGCTATCATGAGTCAGGCATAGAGAAGCGGAAGAGACGCATTGGACAAATAGAAAGGACATGGGACAAAGGGATGGAGTGCGGAGCTTCCATGTCTTCTCTGGGTGAGCTGTTCTGTCAGCACCACCCTGTGTTCGCCAACCCAGAAGCTCTCCGAACCCCATTCTTTTGTGTTTTTATGGAGGCTTCCTTATGTAGACATGATTGATTAAATCATTGGGCATTGGCGATTCGTCAACCTCCAGCTCCCCTCCTCTTCCCGGGGTGGGGGGGACTGAAAGCTCTGTCCCTGTAATCATTTGGTTGGTTCCCTTGGCCACCTGACTGTCCCTCTTTAGGGTGTTTCAAAAAGTCACCTTATTAACAAAAAACCGATTGAAAGCGCTCGTTATGAATAATGAAAAACACCTATTTCTCCTTTATGGCTCTGGAAACTAAATAATATGACTAAAAATGCCCCTATTGCTGTTAGATAGGAAACTACAAGGGTTTTAGGAGCTTTGTGCCGGGAACTGTGGATGAAAACCAAAATTTTTTTTTTAAATTATAAATCACAATATCACATCACCATAGCCAGATATCATTGTCTTTTTTAAAGAGATTGGTCATAATCTTGTGCTTTAAGTCTTTTCCAAATTTTGTTTTTAAGGTATGAAAATATAATCCAGCCATTATTCTTGTCCTAAATTGTTTCTTTCATTACCTGTGTGCCATATTTGGAACATTTGAGTTCAGATAAATAAATCAAGAAGACACCATCTACTTTACATATCTGTCCATTTAGCCTACATTTTCATATGATTGTGTCTTTTTACTAAAACAGTAAGTTAGCAACAGATAACTTCAAAGAAAAAAGAAGAGGAAGAACCAATTTTGTGGGATAGGCCACCTGCTCACAGACAGTTTCTAAGATGGCGGGAGGAGATGTGTTTGTGAGATTTGTAGCCCTCCTCTCTGGAAATGACAGCCATGTGACACAAATTCCAAGAAATCCGGAAAGATTTAGAGAATGCTGAGAATATGCATCTAGACAATCAGGGCTAAGAATCTGTCTTATTCTGGGATTTCCTGAATTACATTTATTAATGTCATCCAATCAATTATTCTGAATGTCTTGGGTTTTTTGTTTTTTGTTTTTTTGTATGTGTTTGTGTGTCTGTAGTTCAAAAAAACCCCTAATTATCTCATGCTCCCAGTATGGACCTAGTGAAGCTGCATTGCTTAAGAATTTGATTATTTTTCCTGCCTGAAAACATGGCAACTGGAATTGGGTATTTAACCAGAACAAGTTCCTGTTGGTTCTTTGTGCTTTAAACACATGTTGCTTTCTCTCTCTTTTTTAGAACTGGTCTGTTTTTTTTTTTTTAAAGATTTTATTTATTTATTTGACAGAGAGAGACACAGCGAGAGAGGGAACACAAGTAGGGGGAGTGGGAGAGGGAGAAGCAGGCTTCCCGCGGAGCAGGGAGCCCGATGCGGGGCTCGATCCCAGGACCCTGGGATCATGACCTGAGCCGAAGGCAGACGCTTAACCGACTGAGCCACCCAGGCGCCCCTGGTCTGTTTTTTAAATAGGACATATTGGGCAGCAAATAGCGACGTCTATGTTGAGCAGGCCATGAGGCAAATTCTTTGAATGTAGGCTTTGAAAAATCAGCAATCATTTTTTATGGACAAATGAATAAAAAAAAATCTCATGTGTGACAAGTGATGGTGACATCTATATTCTTAAGAATAATTTTTTTGAAATTAGATCAAATGAGTAAAAACAAGTCTATGCCAAGCTAGTTTATGAAAAATAGCCAAGTTATAGGACACAGTGCATTTTTGGTATAAGTCATAGAGACTGGGGAAGAATATGTGAGTAATATCTGTAAGGAGCTAAGAATAAATAGAAGCAACTGGATTTTCAGACATGCAAACATGTTGAATGGACACCTACTCCTTGCTCCTTGAAACATTTATTCAAAAATATTATTGCACACCTTCTAAGTTTTAGGTAGTAAAGCAGACTCGGGATAGAAGATTAAAAAGATAAGATCATTACAGCTCTGTAGTTCACATGCTAATAGGAGAAAAACAATAAAATAAGTAAACACCTGAACACAATAATTTCAGGTGGTACTAAGTGCAATGAAGAAAACAAAACATGGAGCACTGGGAGTTATACGCAAACAATGAATCATGGAACACTACATCAAAAACTTATGATGTATGGTGACTAACATAACATAAGAACAACAAAAAAACAAATTTGGGTGGCAGAGAGAGCGTGGTGGAAACTACATAATGTTGGATCTTGAGGGATTCTATTGGATATTCAAGGATACTTAAGGATTGGATCAAGGTATAACTCCTAAATGGTAGTCATGTGATAGAAGAATAGCTTTGGAAGAATAACTTTGGTGGAACTGTGTTGGAATCTCAAATCAGGCATTTGCAAATTGTGTTTTTTTCCCAGGGACTTACTTACCATCTCTGTATTTCAGTTTCCTCAACTATAAAAAAAGTAATATAATAAAACCCATCCTGTGGAATTTTTGTAGGAACTGGATGAGATAAAGCATTTGAATCACTTAGCCTCAGGACTGACACATAGTAAGATCCTTATAAAAATTGGCTGCTATTATTAGTATTATATGGAACAACGGAAAATATAACTTCTCAGTCTTTGTACCAAGAATACTTGTATTTCTCCTGAGCCACTGGTTGGCTTATAATTATATCTTTTATTTTTTTATTTTTATTTATTTTTTAAAGATTTTTTAAAATTTATTTATTTGAGAGAGAGAGAGACAGTGAGAGAGAGAGCACAAGCAGGGGTAGTGGGAGAGAGAGAAGCCAGCTTCCCGCGGAGCAGAGAGCCCGCTGTGGGGCTTGATCCCAGGACCCTGGGATCATGACCTGAGCCAAAGGCAGATGCTTAATGACTGAGCCACCCAGGCGCCCGAATTATATCTTTTAAATGCTGTAAATGCTGTGAATCACGTTTCCTTTTTTCTCTTCCTGCTGAGAGCCAAATTTGTGGTCCATCTCTAGCAAATATAGAGAACTTTATTGAGTGCCTTATTTATTTTGTGAACTAACATCATTTTTGGTGGGATGTTTACTTTTCTTCACTCATTTTTCTTCTAATTCATTTTCCTCATTTCCTTACCTTTTATTCATTTTCGTAAGCTGTTAAAAACCCTTTTTGTAACACATTCTGTCTAAACAAATAGTCACTACAACAAAATAGCCGTCAGTATGATGGACAGGTTGAGTCTGAATGTTACAGAACAGGAAATCCCCTGAAGGGAAAATTTGTTTACCTATTAGGTTTAAAAAAACAAGAAAATATAATTCGTATGAAAGGAATACAAGGTGTAAAATGATCTGTTGGCTCTTTGCTCTGCAGGCCAATCCCAGTGTCAGGGACCAATCTCCATTCTCATTGTGAGCAATTTAAGACAGTGGGAACAGATGGTTTTAGAAGGAGACATCCTGGGTTCATATGCCTGTTTCGGGGGGTGTAGCTCAGGGGTAGAGCATTTGACTGCATATGCCTGTTTGGCCATTGACTACCTTTGAGATCAATGAACATTTCTGAGTCTGTTTTTTCATGTTAATGGTAATTGTAATACCTGACCAGACTACCTCCTTTGATTCTTTCTAGGACAATGAATTTGTTCTCTAAAGCATAACACGTTGTAATAAGGTCATCTGTCACAATAGTGGTGGTGCTGCTGCTGATGGTGATGAAGATCAGCAGAATTGTCTATTTTAATCTCCTCTGATCTTAGGGTAAAATCTCTGCATTGTAGCAGCCTCCTGCCTTGTTGTATAAATCTAGGAGGTACCCTTCACACGGTAGTTTAAGCCAACAACATCCCGTGAGGCTGCAATCACACGGTTCGCACAGCACCATGGGGTGGCTCTGACTAAAACCATGCTTACATGCCATTGCTAATTACCTGGGTTCTTGACATCTTCTTCCCTTCTCGAGTGAGAAGTTCCACTAACTAGCACTTCAGTTCTTCTGAGCCTGGAGACCTGCCTCATTACTTGTTTTGTCTTTGAACTCGGATCTCGCAGCCAGCCCTCACCTCTACCTGCTGGTAGCTTTTCATGCCGCCATGAGCCCTCCTCTTGTGGAACTCCCACCAACTACTCTTCTCTGCTGAAAGCCTAGCCATCTTTTCTGTCAGCCAGAATGTGCTAACACCTGCTCTGTGTTCACCCTTTGTCATGTGCTCCCAGATGCAGCTCTTTCTTGTCACCTAAAATTTTCTTTTTTTTTTTTTAAAGATTTTATTTATTTATTCATGAGAGACAGAGAGAGAGAGAGAGAAGCAGAGGAAGAAGCAGGCTCCCAAGGAGCAGGGAGCCCGATGCGGGACTCGATCCCAGGACTCTGGGATCATGACCTGAGCCAAAGGCAGACGCTTAACCGTCTGAGCCACCCAGGTGCCCTGTCACCTAAATTTTTCTGAAGTAGGGGGCTCCTGGGTGGCTCAGTCAGTTAAGCATCTGACTCTAGATTTCCACTCAGGTCATGATCTCAGGGTCCTGGGATCGAGCCCCGCGTTGGGCTCTGTGCTCAGTGAGGAGTCTGCTTGAGGATTTCTCTCCTCCCTCTGCTCCCCACCTGCTCTCATGCTCGCTCTCTCTCAAATAAATCTAAAATTTTCTGAAGTAAAATATTGTATGAATTGCCTTTAGGATCTTAACATTAGCTGTATTGTCAGGAACCTCTGTTACAAAGAACATTTTTTTTTTTTTTAAAGATTTTATTTATTTATTTGAGGCAGAGAGAATGAGAGACAGCATGAGAGGGAGGAGGGTCAGAGGGAGAAGCAGACTCCTTGCCGAGTAGGGAGCCTGATGCGGGACTCGATCCCGGGACTCCAGGATCATGACCTGAGCCGAAGGCAGTCGCTTAACCAACTGAGCCACCCAGGCGCCCACAAAGAACATTTTAAAAAAAATTTTTTAAAGGTATTATTAATCCAAGTGCAGAATAACTTATTGATAAGCTAATAATTTATTAATAACCTAAAAATTTATTCCCAGTTTATTAGGGAAGATCAGGTAAAAAGGATTCCACACACATAAACACATACTCCAGGTAATTGAAGCTTACCTTTATAATTATGTAGGGATGTAAATCTTCTTAATTTACATTATACATTTCTCTATTTTAAATAGATATATATTTTATTGTTGTTTTAAAACTTTGTCATACTTACTCTACAACTGGCTTTTCTTAAAGATTATAAGTCATAGATGTACCTAAGAGTCTTTAGATATAAATTTGATTTATTTCTTCTAGATAGCTGCCTAATTTTCAAGTTTATATGTATACCATACTTTCTTAAACTACTCAGATTCAATGTACATCCAGGTTGTTTGCAGTTTTCTTGCTTTGTGTATATGTTTCGTAGTTGCCACAATAAAACTGCCATAATAAATATCTTTATGTATACCCTTGGAGAAAAAAGAATATATATATATCATGTGTGTGTATGTACATAAATGTATATTGTTTGTTCATCCATATATTTTATATATATGAATAAGAAATTTTCAAAACAGAGATTATTTAATATATCACCAAATTTTTATTTTCTGAATAGTTGTAGCAATTCACCCTCCTACCAGTAACATAAAAGTGCCTGACTGATTCAAAGTCTCCCCAGAAACAGTTAGTTGTTGTTGTTCTTCATTTCTGCTGACCAAGGGAGTAAAAGTTGGACTTCATTATTGCTTACATTTACATCTCCACCATGATATAAAAGACTGAACATCCCTTGTGTGTTGGTTATTTGGATTTCCTCTCATGCAGTTGCTTATTTGTAACTTGCGTATCAGGTTAATTATCTTTTTCTTAACAATTTGTAGAAGCTCTTTGCTTATTGGGACATAATCGCTTTGTCTGCCATATGGGTTGCATTTATTTCTTCCCAGGCTGTCATTTCTCTTTTTTATGGTGTCTTTTGCTATACAAATCTTTAACTGGTTTGTGTTCAGATGTTTACATTTGCCTCCTTTTAAAAACAACCTTGGTGACTGTCTCTTTTTTTTCTGCTTAACAATATATCATGGTCATTCTTACAAAGGCAGGTTTAACTTTCTCATTTGTCTTTCCATAGTTTCTTTATACGTGGATAAACTTACACATGTGTAGTTCTACATAAGTGAGAAATCATTCATTTCATTTTTTATTGCAGTCACTTTTGTTTAGTTTTTTTTGTAGTTTCACCTCTCTTCCTTCCCTTCATCTGCTTCATCTCCTTCTGTTGAAGCCCCATATCCTCCTGATCATTCACACTAGAATCTAAGGTGTATTCTTTAGTTTATTTTTTTACGCGCATATAATCACACAAACATATGCACATGCATGCACACTCACACACAGATACGTGCATATATATACATAAATACCTATAGTAGGATTTTGTCATTTTGTGTTCCACAAAAATGATATAATATTTTAGACACTTCTCTGCTTTTTCCCCCCTTCTTTCCCAATGATAGTTCATGAAAAACTATCATGACTGATTCTTTCTAATGGTGCATAAATAGCTTCATGGTGTGGTTATACCTCAATTTATTCAGCCGTTCCTCCATTAATACTAATTCATATTGTTTCCACTCTTGTTTTCAGCCCTGTGAATAATGTTGTAAAAATATTTTTGTACATATGCTAATGCTTTTATTTCTGTGGAATGGATTCCCAAAAGTGAGATTGCTACGTTGAAATAATATATAATTGGATTTGTTTCCCAACAGTAGTAGGAACTTGCATTTTTACCAGTAAGTGCTAAAGTAGCCACCCTCCATCTCTATCAGCAATTGTGTTATCACTCTTTTTTTGTGTGTGATGATAGGTGTAAATTTGTATCTCATTATTGCTTCTAGTTTCTTTAAGAAAAAGACTTTTTTTAACTTATTAAGCTTCTAGTTTCTTTAAAAAAAATAACTTGTTGTCTTCCTTGATTACATTGTGCAGTCTGTCTTCTTTGTGAGTTTCCGACCTCTTTTCTGAATATCTCAGTGTCACTGTCTGTGCCTGACTCCAGTGGCCTCCCAAGTGATGCCTCCGCCCTACCTACTTGGTTGTCTCTGTTATGTTTGAAAAGTTTGGACATGAAAACCAGAAGACTGTATTTGCTCAAAACATTTAATCATCAGTCAATAGAACTCTCAGTGAAGGCCCAAAGAGTACCATTTATTATTTTAGCCTGGTATTTTAGTAATCATTCAGTTCTTAAGAAAAATTTGGTTTCTAAAAGGTGACTTTGCTAATAAGGGAGCAGTTAAAAGGATTCAGTTCTGTAAAACCATTGACCATCAATGTCAGTCTGTTTGGGGGTATTAGTAGCCTCAGAACTCACTTATCACATAACAAGGAAAATTTCTAACCTCAGATCACCAGCTTAGAACAGGATGATCATTTCCATCGTGACATACTGACAGATTCTTTAGTTTGTCACTTGTTCTCCTTACATCCTGCCACCACATCACTAACATTTACAAAGACTCTGGCCTTTATGGTGTCTTAAATGTTGGTATCTGGGAACATTTATTTTCTCTCCTCATTCCTCCTGACTATGTCCCTGGTATATTCTTACAGTAAAAGTGTAGCTTAGACAAATGACTCTAGTAGAAGACAGTGGAGATAGATAGCCCACAGAAGGAAGGAAGACATATGTTGAGTGTGGTCCTGTCCATTCAGCACTCTCTCAGGGAATCAAATCCTTATCAAAGGATCCCAAGTATTTTGGTTCTATAGGTTCAAGCATAGTGAGAAGATCCTTCAGCTCTCTTAAAGACTTCTCATCAATCATTTAAAGTCCTTGTGCTTTGATTTTAGAGTCAACAAAACTGACTTCTTTTCATGACTGGGCCTCCATCCAGTTTAACTTCGGGGTGAAAATGCTCCCTGAAATAGGTCTTACAAACCTTGGTTCCTGTGCAGTTATTTCTCATTGTAAATGAAATCACCAGACACCCAGATTTCCCAGGCATCTTGACTGGCATGAGTTGCTGTCTCAGGGTTCCATTACTCCTGGGCCCTGATGAGAGGGAGTGAGTCTTGAAGCTCAGTTCCAAATCCTGGAAAGTTGGCAACCTGATCAGTTTACCACGCAGTGAAGTCTGGCTTGTGGCAACTACTTGATCTCCAAATTTATATGAGTGCTAGTAGAGGAAGTGGTCTGATACACCACCTGTCTAATCACTCACTTTGCACATAGGCTCAGATATATGAGGTGGCTTGCTTGAGACTGAAAGCTCATCAGGGCTCAAAGTATCTCGACTCAGATACTAATCTGAATCTCAATTTTTCTTATGAAAAATTAGGATATTAACATCTGCTCCATTTCACCCACAGGATTTTAGTGATGAAGTGAATCAATGTCTGTGAGAAACACTTTGAAATATTTATGCTATGCATAAATGCAGGTATCATAAAATTGTTTTCACATTTAGTGTTATCTTTCTTCCAGTAGGAACATCAGAAATCCCTGGATGGATTATAATAGCTGCCATTTACTGAGTTACTCTCTATGAACAGACCCTCTACCAAACTCATCTCATTTAGAGATTTTCATTATCACATTTCTACCCTGAATCAAAAAAGACTGGAATAGTTGACTTGGTAGACATCAGGATGTTTCTGCTATTGTTTCTTTGAAAGAGGTTTAAGATGGGCAGTATATCACAGCCAGACTCTGGAGCCAGGCTTTGAACTCAGGCAGACCCTTTGCAGTGTCTATGCACTGAACTTGCCTGCCTACATGAAGCCTATTTAATGTGTCATTATATGATCTTCTGTAGAAATAAGAGCAACTAATTTTACAAACGTAAAATAAAAGTTGTATCTGAACCTAAATTTTCATTATTTTCAGTTCAGGAAGATTAAGTCTATCTTTTTAAAAACAGGTCAAAAGAGCCACTCTGAAAGCTGGTATTGTTACCTCTCTAAACTCTTCCAACCTTCCCCACTGTGGAAAGGAGGCCTGATGGAAATGAGGCCAAGGTATGATTAGAGGTGACAGAGATGCCCTGCTCAAAAATACTCTAACAGCTGGTCATGGTCTAAACTTCCATCAGCACAAATAATTTACTCTAATAATACCACCAAATTTCCACAATATCTGGGATGAATAAAGTCTTGATATCCAGCAGCACTCAGCTCCTGAGAGATTCCCCATATAATTTTTCTAGATATTGCCAACAAAGGATTTATCTGTATAGCATGCCTTAAGGCTACTGGCATGATCATGTATATTGCTGTACATGATGGGCTATATGGATCCCGAGCCTTGTCCTAAGGGAATGAATGAGTCTTCAGATACATAATTTTGCCCTCAAAGAGAAAGAGTGATCTAGGCTTGGAATATCCTCTAAGCAGAGCCATGTGAGGCCAGCAGCTGGGAGAGATCTGAGCAGTCAGAGTACAACATACAGGGATTTGATGGTGGGATGGTTCTACCGACAAACAGCTCCTCTATCCAGCCTTCTCTCAGGTTGTCTTTGCTGCTGTTGATTTTTTGGCAAAGTATCCCATTAGCCAAAGAGGTCATAAGCTCATAGTCTGTGAACTGAAGTCAGCCCACAGATGAGTCTGTTGGCCCCTTGGGGTGAGCAGGGAATTGAAGGGGAATGCCGTCGAGCAGGGCCTCCCACCCACTCTGCACAGGCCCCACCACTGGCAAATTCCTCTCCTTCACTCCTTGGGTTTCCTGCCTGGCTCCTGAAATCTTCTGAGTTTGTGACATTGGTTTTGGATTTTGGAGTCCACTGATCCTGTATATCCCAAGTGTTGTAGGTAATTTTAATCTATTCCAAAATTTGTTCATGTCCTTTGCCTGTTTTTCAAGATTTTGCTTTACATCTCCTCTGCTCAGTGAATGTGCTAATACTGTGAACACTGTGTGGAAATGTTGCTGTGCTTCTTTGCAGAGTCTGAAGACTGCTGAATGCCAGAAGCACAGATTCTGAAGCTGCGATCATTAAGGCCTTCTTTCCCAAGCATTAGTATCACAGTGTGTGTATTGGACATGGTGGTTGTCAGGATGGCTTAAGGACAGTGGACTTTTCTAGAAACCTCTCACTCTTCTGACATTCTGGTGACAGGAGGTTGTATTATAAATGTAACATTTTCACAATGTTGGAAGCATCTGTTCCCCCCACAGTCTTTGAGGCAATAGGGCATGACGATTATACTTAATGATGTTCATTGTTCCTTTGGAGCTGCTAATTTACTGAGGTTATGTAGAAAACTTAATCTTGTGATCATTGCAAATCTAGAGAATATAGGGTAACAATAAAAGAAGAACAGAAACAACACTTTCTACCATTTATCGGGCTCCCACTATTCATAAGGCACGACGGCGCACAGATTTTCATTCCCCTATCTCATAATGCTATGCGATATTATTACTCTCATTTTACAGATAATGACATGGAGGTTTCTGTGTTGTCACACAGAAAAGTATCTCATTTGATTTTAAAGACAGTATTCTTTCTACCATGTGGCTCTGCATCCCCTTCATCTTTGGGCTTTGGGAAAGATCTGGTCAGGACTGGAGATGATTGGCAACTGTCCTCCTGGGCTCGTAGCAGGAGAATTATTCACGCAGGGAGGGTCGAAGGTCTTCTTATACATAGTAGGTTCCCCTGGCTCCAGGGAGCTCTGAAGTTCATGGCCTGGGTCTGGTGATAAAGTTTCCACTCTAATGCTCCCATGGTCTGCTCTCAATCATAGCAACCAGAAGAAGTTGCTCGACTCTTTGGAAAGTTCTATGTTGCTGTATTGGTTTCCTATGGCTGCTGCAACAAATTTCCATAAACATAATGGCTTAAAACACTTATTTATTATCATATAATTCTGAGGGTCAGAAGTCCAAAATCTCACTGGGTTAAAGTCAAGGTGTCCACACGGCTGGTTTCTTCTGGAGGGCTCTTGGGGAGAAATTTGTTTCTTGCCTTTATGTAGCTTCGAGAGGCCACCTGCGTTCCTTGGTTGATGGACCCCTAATAGCAATGGCATCCTCTGACCTGTCTCTCTCTTTGACCCTCCTCTTGTAAGAGCTCTTATGGTTACACTGAGTCCCCCTGGAAAATCCAGGATAATTTTCTATCTCAAGATACTCAGTCAAATCTGTAAAGTACTTTTTGCCATGTAAATAGCATTCATAGGATTAAGATGTTGACATTTTTGGGTGCCCATTATTCAACCCACCATAGCCACTGACCCTGCTGATTTCTCCACTGGTAATGACATAACTTTGGAAAGCTCAGGACTACCCCCAGCATCTCCTGGGACACTGCATTCAGAGGTTCCCTCATGTGTATCTCTTCAAAGCAAGAGTATGACCGGCCAGGCCAACTTGTGTTCCTTGCTATCAAATGGGGCTTGTGATTTGGTGGACCCCAAGCTGAATGCAGCTATATATTTTGAATAGTCCTCAGTGCATTTTTTTTCTTAAGTCAGGGATTTTACCCAAAAAAGATGCGCATTTCAAGTATTTCTTTAAGATTTGGGAGATTTAGGGGCACCTGGGTGGCTCAGTTGGTTAAGTGTCTGCCTTCGGCTCAGGTCGGTGGTGGCATCAAGCCCCGAGATGGGCTCCCTATTCAGCGGGGAGTCCGCTTCTCCTTCTCCCCTTCCCCCTGCTCACTCTCTTTCTCTATCTCAAATAAATAAATAAATAATCTTTAAAAAAAAGAAAAGAATTGGGAGATCTAGCATTACAGTGCCATGTTTCCAAATGGCTGCATAATTGCTCCTGCCTTCAGACAGAATGTGTGCTTTCGCATTCACCATCTTTGCTGCCATCTGATGATTATTACACCTGACCTAGTTCACTCATTTATTTTAACTGTATGGATTCTGTAGTTTAAGTATCTGAGTTTATAATCATGATTCTAAAAACAGAGCATTAATATGCATATAAAATTATCAGATAATTTGGTCAGGGACAATAACTTTCTCTATACATGTAGAAAACTTTGTGTTAATCCCTAAGTATCTAGGCAAAGCACTTTGGATGGTGTGTTCCAGGAGATGCTGGAGCAGTCCTTCCATTTCATTGTAGGCAAAATTTTCTGCCTACCATTGGGAAAGTAAGCATCCTTTCCCTTTCTAGGACTGTTTCATAAGTGTATCAGTTCCTTAAAATTTGGAATTTACTTTATTCTATTTTTTAAAATTTTTTATAGAGGGGCAGGGCAGAGGGAGAGGGAAAGAGAGAATCCCAAGCAGGCTCCATGCCCTGCGCATTAGCCCGTCTTGGGGCTCAGTCTCACAACCCAGAGATCATGACCTGAGCCAAAATCAAGAGTCAGACACTTAACCAACTGAGCCACCCAAGTGCCCCTAGAATCTACTTTATTCTAAATAAAGACTTTCATCATCTTTATGACCACAGTCTCAGAGTGGCTGGAACACAGGGGGTGATTAATCAATATTTGTTGAATGAATGAATAAATGGTGAAATGACGATGATATTGATAATGGTAGCTAACATTTATGAGAACTTAGTTATGAATGAATGTTGCATCTTTGAATGAAGTAATAATTACAAACCTGATAGAGACAAGTTCACTGAGTGCCTGCCCTCCCACAGACCCTGGAAAGGCAACACTATTGATCATGTGATCCTCTGTTCCGGCCATAGCTGATGGGACCACAAAAAGATTCCTAAGCCAATGACACCCTACGCTTCGCTGAACAGCCTGTGACATGGCCTGTTGTGAAGAGCACTCACAAGAAACAAGCCTAGCCCTTTAGGATTTTTTTCCTTTTGAGAATTCAAACCAAGAGAAATGGTTTGTCTAAAGTTGGTAGTGTATGTCTGGGCACATGGGTTTTGCTAGGGATTAGGGACTGGCTTCCAGTCCGCCACATGCAAGATAATTATGCCCAAATGATGCAGCCACTGAGAGAGGAAGGAGAATCTCAGTTTCTGATTTTCCAGTGCCCAGTTACAGTTTACATGAGGCTTGACTATTTTTGATGGCTATGAAATTATCATTTATATCCTTATGACTTTTCCCCTCTGCCTCTGACTCGGAGATGTCTGTTCCTTATCATTAAAACACTTGCCTGGAATGTCGCTTCACCCAGTATCCTAGCATGACAACGGAATTTAATGAAGGTGGGATTGTGGAATAGCAGTGTGGCCAAAGTGAAGATCAAAGGAAACCAAGAGTTCTGATGGCTTTGAGCACTACAAACTCCCAGCAGGTTGTTGTGAACAGAATTGGGACTCGGCAATTCTAAGCTTTGAAAGTTTGAATCATCCTGTGTGAGTCCTTCAATTCTGAATGGAAAAAAAATAATAAAAATACCTGGGAAATATTTCACCCTGTTATGAAGGAAAAAGAAATGATAGCTATTGGTTCATTAGAATTATTGGACTGAAAAGTTTGTTGATTAAACAAAAAGAAACTATGAAAATTTAATTGGTCATTTTAGGAATCAGCTTGCTAAATTTGAAGAGATTGAATTCTCAGTTTAAGAATATGCTTCCTGCAATAGCTGCCTTCCAAGTGGGTATAATCTTCATAAAATAACCCAGCATTAATTTTTCACAAATTAAAAAGCACGCTAGAGGATTAAAGCAGAATAATAGATGTAACATTACATAAAGTAGGACACTCATAAATCGTTTACGACTTCCTTGCTCATCAGGACTTGGGTTTTTGAATCTTAATTGAAAACTAATGTGGCTATATTGTTGAAAAAAGTAAATTGGTTATTCTGATAGCAGACAACTTTCATTAGGGAGTTAATTAATTTGGGGAAGCTGAGAGTCTGGTATATTGAACATACTTACACAGTCATGTCCAGTCATGGGACTTTATTTAATTATAGTCATCTTCTGGTCAGTGCACATTGTTTATCTTTTATTTTCATTTTGATCAATGCCAGTTAGATACTGTGTAAGTTATTGTAGGCTATAATTTTACATAAAAGCTAAAAGTAGGGTTAGACCTCAAGTAGCTAAAAAGACATTCTACAGCAACTTTGACACTGGACGGATCCTCATGCCATTCTGTTTCCATCTTTCTTTTATGTTTACTTACTCATCAGTTACTATGATAAACTTGAACTTTTTTTAGATACTAAAGAAGAGGCTACTTAAAATTAATTGATCCTTTTTTTGATAAATTAAGCAATGGATAGAATAGCTGGTATACTTTGTCTGTTCTGGAATTATTTGTATAATTTATTTTTGCCCTTTGAATTTTCTAACCATCTTAATTCCCTCCTTTAGTACAAATAACTAGGTCTACTAGTCATTGAAGATTTAACAACAGTAATTATGATACCCACAAGTTTGTAAAAAAAAAAAAAAAGGCATCATTATCTTCACTGTACAGATGAGGAAACTGAAGCTCATGTATGTCGTAATAGGTAACTTACCCAGGGCTGCAGAGCTAGCCGGTGGTGAAGGTGGGATCCAAACTTGTAGAGATACAGCTTTAAGTAGGCCCTGGAGAATTACCAAGAATTGCCAAGAATTAACAAGAATTACCAAGCTCTTGTAACTTTTTACACTGCTTCACTTTTCCCTAGGGACTGTGGACAATTGCCCTACTTTCTCCACTGCTGATCACAAACTTTGTCATGCTGACTGTGGACGGGTTTGGGAAAGAAAGGTCTGGTCATGAGCAATGCTGATATATTTGCTTTGTGTCCTCACCATCTGGCCAGATATCATTTTGTTTAAAATTCCTCCTTAAAAGAGCATGACGGTCTGAAGATCACTCCAATCTGAACTTAAGTTCATAGCCTGGTTTTGAAATCCAAATTTTATTCCTTGAAAACTAGATTAGGAAGCCAGTGGCCAATTAAGGCCACCTGTTTATGTCCACAGTGCTATTTGGAAAAATCCTAATATTAAGAAAGAGATTGATGGCCCTTCAACAAGATCATAACTCCTATAGGCAGATGACCATGACTTGGGATGGGGAGGATGGATATATCTGTTCACCCAACCCCAGGACTAAACAAAGGTCTCCGTGTGACCTGGATGAGTTCAATGTAACCAAGAACACAGTCCTGACTGAGATCAATCCCAGTCATTCCACAAGGCTTTGGGAAATTTGCATGGATGCCATTGGAATTCAATCTCCATTAAGGATATTTGGAACAGAAAAGCCCAGCCTTTTTACGGTTTTATAGATTGCACAATCTGACTGATGACCTCCACAAAAATTTATCCCATTTGCCAGGCAGTTTCTCAAGCTCAACTTTATAGCCACCATATCAAAATATTTGGGAATTTGAAAATTAAATACTTATCAATTCTAGGAATGGGAAAGACCACATGTGAAACTAATTTTATGGAAATCTACAGCGAGAAAATGGTTTGACCATAACACTAACAAATGCCCTGAGATCTCTCTCTGTCTTTCTTCCTAGCTGGCATTTCCTCCCCATGTTGTTATCTCACCTTTCATTCCCTGGTAGGCCACGGGGAGCTTCTTCCATGGATCACTGTTACTTTGCATTAGTCTCTCCCTATTCTAAATACTATTGCACAGGAGTCCTTCATTTATCCAACAAATATTTATTGAGTATTTTTTATGTGTTAAGCACTGCTTCCAATTCTGGGTATCCAAAATAAAAAGCTCTTTTATTCTAGTGGAAGAAGACAAACATGCATACTATTTCAAGCACTGATAAGTTCTAGAAAAAAATAAAACAGCAAAGCAAATAGACAGTTATAACAAGACCTGGTTTACATAAACTTGTCAAAGAAGAGGCTTCAGTTTTCCACAGTGTTTGGTACACACACTGAACATAGTAGTAACTCAATAAATATTCATTACATTAAATACGTAGTAAGTGCTTACTGACCAGATGGTTTGCGTCTCATATGCCTTAACTTTCCTGACTGGCCCACATTATATGTTTCTTATGAAGAAAAGACAGGTTCTAACCTTTATTTTTAAATTCCTGTGAAACACTACATAGAACTAAGCTTAGAAGAAGAACAATAAATGTTGCTGGGTGGTAAACCCAAATCTGATTTGGGGTTCTCATAGCTAAGTGTGAACATAACATGAATAAGGTAGCTACATATACAGAGTAATTGTGGGTCATGAAGCACCCAATAAATTACTTCACATCAATGTAGAAGTTTCCAGAACATGTAACTAAATATCCATACATGAAAATGGGTTTTCTAGGTACATATATAGTTTCAGAAATGCATATCAACTCTTGACTCATCCTCAATTGATAGGAACTCTGAACTCTTTAGGATTTAGTTGTACTAACTTAGTATGTGTCAAATAATTAAAATTACATAGGATCCCATTTAGGAAAACATTTCTTAAAGGAATCTATTCTTGTGTACTTGTCATTATGTTAAAAAGCTGAAAGAGTGTTTTGCATTGAAAATATTTACTTATGTTCCATTTCCTACATTTAACTCTATTAGTTCTGGTTTACATTTTCTAGAAATGGTATTTGCCTGTACAAAATGGCATGATGCCATGTGGCATTCAGAGGAGATGCATTCACAGCACTGAAAATTCACTGTGTCCTTTTTCCAGAAAGTATCCCAATGTCTACTAAGTCTTTTTCCAGAAGCTATTTCAGTGTGGATTTTATGAAGGGAATATCTATGAAAACTTTATGAAAGGTAAGAGTCTGAATATAAACCATGAAATTAAAAAGAAATCAATTACTTGGATTTGGCAAGTAATAAAAAGGTCGTCAGGACAAGGAAGAAAAAAAAAAGAGAATGATTATTACCATAACAAGAAAGAGAAAAGAAAAGAAATTATGAATTGAAATCAACCAGAATGTCTCTTGAGCACTTGCTTTGTGGTTATCCCTGTAACAGGGGTTGAGGATGCTAAAGACATCAAGAGTTCCTCTGCCATTGTGATGATCAATCATTTAGGAGAGAAGACTTGCATTTAAGTCTCTACTCACTCAGTGCCAGGGGCTTGGCATAATGACTTTTCAGCCTTACTCTCAGCTGATAAACTTGTTTTCTATTTCCCAGAAAAAAGTAGAACTCATTACAGAGGAATTCACTCTTCTTCCTGTCTGGCTTCTCATATATATAAACATCTCTGGATCTGTATATTTCCTTTCCTCTCTTCCCCAAGTCCGACAGAAAACATTGTTCTCCCATCCAAGGTAAATCTTGTGGCCTAGAACTCATGCCCTTCCACTTTTCAGGAACTGCTCCATCCATCCCCACCATCCCCCTGGAAACTTCAGCCTCCCTCAGCACATGAACATATGTTCACATCATAAAGCAATATAGAACAATGGGAACATTAACCAAAAAAAGCTTCTCTCTTGACGCTATGCCATTTGATGTCAACCCTGTGTACATATTGAATCCCCTGGGATCTCTGAAAAAAAAAAAAAATACTGACACCTGGGGTCCAAATCAGGTCAAAGGAATCAAAATCTTTGTGTGGTACTGCCCAGGTATAACTATTTTTTAAAACTACTCTGCTGATTTTAATGCATAACCAATTGAAAAACTTTGGCCTATATGATCCTATAGCTCATTCTCCTCTCCCCTTAACATCCAGTCTTCTGTAACTCTTTGTTTCCGTTAAATTGAAAGAATTAACAAATATATTACCATTGGAGGATAAAGACATCTTTCTTTCTTTCTTTCTTTCTTTCTTTCTTTCTTTCTTTCTTTCTTTCTTTCTTTCTTTCTTTCTTTCTCTTTCTTTCTTTCTTTCTTTCTTTCTTTCTTTCTTTCTTTCTTTCTTTCTTTCTTTCTTTCTTTCAGATTTTATTTATTTGACAGAGAGAGACACAGCAAGAGAGGGAACACAAGCAGGGGGAGTGGGAGAGGAAGAAGCAGGCTTTCCACCAAGCAGGGAGCCCGATGCGGGGCTTGAACCCAGGACCCTGGGATCATGACCTGAGCCGAAGGCAGACATTTAACGACTGAGCGACCCAGGCGCCCCGGATAAAGACATATTTAGATGATGGAATTGGCAGCAGTTAGTATAAGTTTGGATATCCTGGCATGAACAAGGGGTGCTTAAGCCATTGGTGCCATTTACTGATATAAGAAATACTGGGGGGAAAAATCAGGTTTGTAGGGAAAAAATCAATAGTGAAGTAAGGGAGCCAGTTACCAGTGTTCAGTTGGCTATATAAGCCTAAAGCTCAGGACAAGATCTGTCCTCAAAAAATTAACTTAGGATGGGGCGCCTGGGTGGCTCAGTTGGTTAAGCGTCTGCCTATGGCTCAGGTCATGATCCCAGGTCCTGGGATCGAGCCCCCCATCGGGCTCCTTGTCAGCGGGGAGCCTGCTTCTCCCTCTCCCTCTGCCTGCTACGCCACCTGCTTGTGCTCTTTCTCTCTGTCAAATAAAAAAATAAAATCTTAAAAAAAAATTAAGTTAGGAAGTCATTAATATCAGTGATAATTGGAAATTAGGAGTGGATCACATCACCCAGAAAGTTTAAGAAGATAAAAGAATCTTTAGGCCACAGAGATTTGATCTGATTGTTTACAGGTGTATTATCCAGCACTGAAACAGTGTGTATCCTCTAGTCAGCTCAAGGTGACAGATGGAGAAAGATAAGCCACAAATAATAATGAAGATATGGCATAGAGGTGGGAGGGAAACCAGGAAAGAAACCAGGAAACCAAGCTTGTCATGGATGCCAAGGCAAAGGAGCAGTTAAGTGACAAGAGGTTCTTTTGTAACCATTGGAGTTCATTACTCAAAGACCATTGGTGATCTTAGGGAGAGTTGAAAAGTGTGATGTCAAGAAATCAAGATAGGACTGTAAGAGAAGAGATATTGGTAGTAACAGGGACATCAACTCCCTAAAGGGCTAGTAGTGTCAGTTTTAAGTTTGGGAGAGACTCAAACATGTTCTAATGCAGGATGGAAAGCAACCAAGAGAGGGAAAAATTAAGATTGGATTGAGAGAGAGGGGCTAGGGCAGCATTCCTGAGAAACCAGAGCTGTCAGGCAGAGGGTTTGTTCCTCCATAGCAGAAAGGACATAGTTTCATTTAGAAGCCCTATAAAAGACTAAGGAGAGCTGGAAATGGATGACAAGACACCTGCATGTATGCTAATGGGATTCTAGGGGAGTTCTCTCTGATTTATTGTCAGTGGGAGGAAGAAGACTAGAAGACAGCTCTTGAGAACAATAAAGAAGGCTGGAAATAGTCACTGTGGAAAGTTGGAGGGAGAATTGGCTAGGACACTAGAGTGAACAAACAGGGCAGTTCGTAGGACCATTCCTGTGATATGAGAGAGGGAAAGAAGGAAACAGCGGCTAAGAACCTCAGACTGCCGTGCGGGTCTGAGAAAGCCTCAGCCAGGCTGATGGGGAACCAGAGAGCAGAGATGGCCGATAAGCAGTCTCCCACTGGGCTGCAGTGGCCCGGCTCTGAGTGCCCCTGCTGTGCTCAGTGGTTGGCTGGAGTGGTGAGGAGAGAGTATTACCTCAGCATGAAACCGTGGTGGGTCCTGAAGGAACAGCAGCCAGAGACCACCAGCAACAGGTTTGCTCACAAAGGGAGGGCTGAGCAGCACAGCCCTTTGGCTGCTGTATCCCTAGATAAATGTCCATAACACCTGGCTCTTACTGGCTCCTCTTCTGTGTCCCCAGGCTGAATTTTATCTTGCAATCTGTTGTCAAGAAAAAGTATAATTGAGTTATGTTCTTGCTTTCTGGGTTTTGCATAGAGTCTTTACCAGCTTCCTGAGATAAATCTTGTCACCTTAATCAGGCGTTTATGTATTTCCAGAGTCCTTTCCCACATGCATAGACAGTTTCACAAGTGGCCAATCGTATGCATTGTGCATAGATTTCAAAAGTTTAACCAACTTGTTTTTGGAACACTTTCCTGTTCTCCCACCACTGCCAACATCTACCTCCCAAATATGTTAACGTTAATAAATTTTAGGCTTCCTGGCTTATTTTATACAAGCCAAAATAATTACTGAATACTATATGCTGTAATTTATAGTCTCAAAACCAAGCATCTTGAAAGAGTAATCTACCCTCACTCTCTCTACTTTCTCAGTGTCCATTAACCCACGCAGTATGGATCCACCTTCACCAGTGGAACAGTCTCATAAGTTCCCAATCACCTAATCAACCAATTCAATAGTTGCTACTAAAGATCTTGATATTGTTGACTGTTCTCTTCTTCATGACACTCTCCTCCTGATTTTTCCACTACTTTCCTCTTTCTCAGCCCTCCAACCACCCTTTAAATGCCCGTGCTCCCCAGAGGTCTATCCCAAGTCCTTTTTTTTACTCTATGTATTTGCTCTAGTCAATATCATTCTCACTCAAGATATCAAATACCTATTTGCTAATGACACTCCAAATCTGTGTCTACACAATAGACTCTTCTCTAGAACTCCAGAACCAACCACTCTTAATAAGTATTTGGTTGGGGCACCTAGATAGCTCAGTCGGTTAAGCGTCTGCCTTCAACTCAGGTCATGATCCATGGGGTCCTGGGATTGAGCCCTGCGTCGTTGGGCTCCCTGCTCAGTAGGGAGTCTGCTAGTCCCTCTGCCCCTGCCCCCCAGCTCATGCTCTCTCTCTAATAAATAAATAAAACCTTAAAAAACAACAACAAAAAGTATTTGGTCATTTGACCTCTTCATAGATACCTCCCTTCAGATGTTACACAGGTAACTCAAATTTAATCATTTTAAAATCAAATCTCACATATTTCCCCTGTCTTCCTGTCTGTTATTCCCTACATTGGCAAATATATCTATGCAATTGCCCAAAACAACTATACAGTGACACTAGATTCTCTCTCTCTTCCTCTCTTCCCACCTCACTTACTGAGTTAAGTCAAACACCAACCCTAAGTAATTCTACTCTATATACTCTTTGCCACCCCAACTGCAATTGTAGTAATTAGGGACTTATAATTTCCTGCCTTATTTAGAGCAGCAGCTTCCAAACTAGTATTCCAGACTCCACGTGTGATCTCTGTTATGTCTGAAGTGATTATTCTCACAGGCAAATCTGTTTGTGTTGTCAAAAGTCTTCAATGGTTTACCATCAAATATTGCTTACCATGCCACACATAGTCTGCCACCATCTTCCCTCTGAAAACGTGTCTGATTCCATTGCCTCTAGCCTCACTTATATTCTCTATACTCACAGGAACCTAACATGGGAGAATTCACTATGCTCATTCTTACCTGCCCTTGTGTATATACGCCTGCATCTGCCAAGATGCCTATTCATTTCTCACATCCTGGGTAGCTTAGGAGATCTCCTCAATGCTCCTGTTCTTTCTTTCACATACCTTCACTGTAACCATTACTATTGTACTGTAAGTGTTGGCATGTCTATCCCCCCCCCCCGATATGTGACACTTATTAGATGCAGAGGTTGTATCTCTAATCAATATATTCCTAGAACCTGGGCATTTAAGTGTCTGATAATATTTTTATTTGAAGGAGCGTAGGAATGAGAATGAGCTCTAAGAATTGAATTTTTTAAAAGATTTTATTTATTTGAGGGGCGCCTGGGTGGCTCAGTCGTTAAGTGTCTGCCTTTGGCTCAGGTCATGATCCCAGGGTCCTGGGGTCGAGCCCCCGCATCGGGCTCCCTGCTCAGTGGGAAGCCTGCTTCTTCCTCTCCCACTCCCCTTGCTTGTCTTCCCTCTCTCGCTGTGTCTCTCTCTGTCAAATAAATAAATAAAATCTTAAAAAAAAAGATTTTATTTATTTGAGAGAGAGAGCGAGGGAGGGCATGAGCCAGGGGGAGCGGTGAGGAGAGGGAGAAGCAAGCTTCTCACTGAGCAGGGAGCCTGATGAGGGGCTCGATCACAGGACCCCGGGACCATGACCTGAGCCGAAGGCAGATGCTTAACCAACTGAGCCACCCAGGTGCCCCTAAAGAATTGAATCTCAAAAATAATTTTTTTTTTGTAAAAAGTTAATATGTCCTCTCCTGAGTTGTTTTAAAATAGTTGTCTGAAGAGATACAAGAGGAAAAAACATTGGGGAGTAAAAATTGCTGTGGGCTGTGGATGAAAATGTTCCTCTATTTACTCAAGTGAAGAGATTTCATTCTATTACAGGCAACTTTAGAAGATTATCTCCAACTACCTGTAATGACTTCAATTGTGTGAAGTATTTCCAGTATAAGTAAGCCATGGGGGAGTCTCAAACATATTTTCTGAAAGTTCATGTGCAGTGCTTTGTTGTTGTTTAAATGGAATTTGGCCTGAAAGCCTTAAAACAAATACTTATATCCATACAGTACTTAATAGTTACCAAAAGGTTTTCATACCCTTTTTATAATCTGGTATTCAGAGTATCCCAGTGAGGTAGTCAGGACAAAAATGATCCATCTCTTTATACACAACATAGGCTCTTCATCGTTATGAGGCTTGCTCAAGGCTGACAGTCCCTCAGTTACTGGATCTGGAGCTGGAATGTAGGACTTCTGGCTGCTACACTCCTATGTCTTCTCTCCATTCTCCTGCCCTCCTTGGTGGTTTCTGTCTGCAGGGCACACGGAGCTGTGGGCTGTTGGTGCTCCCCCGCTCAGTTTGCATTCCTGCATCGCTTCCCATGGCCCGTGGTTACCAGTCACTGGCAAGACCCACAGATGTTATAGGAGATCCCTCATTTCACACGTGCCTTTTCTCAGCAGCTGTCCCCACTGCCCTAGTGGTGGCTGGAGCTACCAGCTCTAATTATTGACACCAGCACACCCTTTTACTGACCCCACATAATGAGTATTGCTCTTGGGCTTGGGTCTAAACATAAGTCCTGCATTTGGTGGTTTTCTGGTTCCACATTCCTGATGAAAAACAACCATCACAATGATGTTTTTAAAGGATAAACTGAAATTCTTTAACTCTGCAAAGAGGGCTAGAATATTTTTTGTACCATTTATGGAAGAATTTTCTTAACCTCCGATTCTCTACACTAGGCTAAATTCAGCAGATGTGTTTTGTTTGGATTTCACAGTGCTTTAAACAGCACTTAGAATTTGGAAGATTTCAGACAGAGAATGCACTCTTCAGTTTGCCCTAGGCCCCATCATAAGTCATTTATTTCACATTTCTGGCCCCAGCAGAAATCTGAGTTTTCAACCCCTGCCCATATTAACATACCTCATTGGGTAAAAATAACAGCTAATATTTATCAAGCACTGTCTATGTACTAAGCACTGTTTGCAGTGTTTCACAAATATTAAATCACTGAATCATCACAATAGACTCTGAACGGATAGATAACTCTTAGTTGTAGGTACTATCTTATCATCCCCATTTTGTAAAAGAGAAAAGAATTCAGTCCCACAGTTATTAGTGGCAGAGCTGAAATTCAGACCGGACAGTCTGGATCCAGAGGAAAACTCTGAAGTGTTAGGCTCAAGTGCTTAGATCCTATGTCAGCTTTTGTGTGATTTATAAAAAGAAACAGAAGACAGATCATTGGTCAGTAGGCATCAGAAGATGTCAAAGAATAGTCTGTCCTTCTCAATGGAAAATGAACTAGGGAGCCTTTGAATAAATGAACTGAGAATGTCATGTTTGCATATGCAACATTGGGCATGTGCCTCTTTGGACCTTAAGGACTCTGAGAGCCTGATGAAGATATATCTGTCTCTTCAATCAAAAGGATGAAGAAAGGCACATGGCGTAGAGTGGTCCCTGAAATCTTCTGAATGTAGCTTATCTCCTTGTGCCACGATGATTTTGTATAATTCTAGATTACTAGATTATATTGTCGGGAGCAGCTGGCTTTGCTCTGCATTTTCCTTCTTAGCAATTGCACTCCTCTCTGCAAGTCCTTGATGTTGCTGAGTGTCACACAGGCATCGAATGGGATTCCCAGAAACACTGAGCTGTCAGGTTGGGGAATTGATGTGGTCATGGTAAGGAAGGGAAAGAAAGGGTAAGTAAGCTTCAAAATAAGTATGTCATTTCTTGCCTGCATGCAATTTGAACATGGAAAAAAAGGGACATAATTCAGGTGTTTCTAAGTTTTAAGATACGATAGAACACTAAGTCTGATAATAATAATGACATTTAAGCTACTGAATTCTCAGAGGTTTGTTGTTGAATCAGATTAGATAGATAGATAGATAGATAGATAGATAGATAGATAGATAGATAGATAGATAGATCGATCGATAGATAGATGATAGATAGGTATTTACAGAAAGTGAAGGGCAGAAACATTCCCAAACTTGGGAATTTTATGCCCCTTATCTTTTCTACTTGTTGCTTTATAGTAAATTATTTCATAAACGTTTGTGACCAATATTTTTCATTTTTTGCTAGAGCACTGCCAGCTGACTTGGGTCTTATAGCAAGCCTACGACCCTAGAGCGGTCAGTGCCAAGGTGGAAGCAGTGAAGCCAGAGACAGGAGAAAGAGCCATCCTGTCCTGGGGTGAACACAGTAGGAGCTCAGAGCCCTGTGCAAGAAGCAGAAGCACTATTTGAGGTTAAGGACGATGTCAAATGTCAGGTCAGAGACCAAGACTGAGTTCAAGTGGGTGGGAAGGCCAAAAACCACAGACAAATCCAGGAGGAGAGGAGATGTGGTCAGACGAGGAATCAAAGCAGTGCTGCTAATTAGCCACAAGTTTTGTGTTTTGGGGTCAAATCTGGATTCCTGTTTTCCTTCTGATTAGTTGTGTGACCTTGGGTGTATTTTTAACCAGAAGGTGCGATATGGCTAGGTTTGGGATTCTGCGGTTGGATTGTTGAGGTCTGAATCCTGTTTCTCCACTACCAACCATGTGACACGAGCAGATTATTTAATTGTTGGATGAAGTTTCTGCCGTGAGGCTGGGAATTATGGCAGAACCTTCTTCATAAGATGGATGTGAGGATTGAGTGAGTTAATATGTGAAAAGCCCTTGGCACAGTGATTGCAGATCGTAAGCACAAATAATTGCTACTCTCATTACTAATCATCTTTTTTGTGTTCCTGTTCTACCTCCACAAAACCAAAGTCGTAACACTCACCTCAGAGTTTTCTAGTGAAAAATAAATGAGATAAAATGGGGAGGCATCTGGCTCCTGAATGGTAGTCATAATTATTATCAGGGACATAGAGTAGAAATTTACTAAGGTAATATCCCATGAGCATAGACCTTTTTGTGAAAGCCCTAAGATCCTACCCACAATCATAAAGCATGCACTCCAAGCCTAGCATCTGACAGCGGTTCCTTTCCTACCTCCCTCATCATGCTGAACATAATATCAGAAAATTAAAGAATATGAGGTAGAAGGAAATTTGAAGTCCTAAATGCAATCTGTGCTTTGTAAGAATAAGGGCACAGAAGCCCAGAAAGGTAAGGTAATTTATACAATGTCACACAGCTAGTTTGTTACAAAGCTGGTTCTTGCATTCAATGACTTGGACTCCTGGTCTAATATCTATTCCACTACACCATACTAATGCTGCCTCTTCTAAATCTTCACACTCTATCTTCTAAATCTTCACACCTCCCCTGGGGCTGACTTAAGTTCCATGAAGGGGCTTAGCTTAACTTCGGTACAGAATCAGCCTCTCCTGAGTAGGTACTCAACTTCTGTTTGATGAGTGCTGAGTACTCCTGATAGTGATGAGAGTATAAAAAGAAACAATATAGGGGCTCCTGGGTGGCTCAGTTGGTTAAACATCTGCCTTCGGCTCAGGTCGTGATCCCAGGGTCCTGGGATCAAGCCCCACATCGGGCTCCTTGCTCAGCAGGAAGTCTGCCTCTCCCTCTCCCTCTGCCTTCTGCTCCCCCTGATTGTGCTCTCTCTCTTTGTGTCAAATAAATAAAATCTTTAAAAAAAAGAAACAATAATATTAATTATATTTTACGTATGCTTATGTTTTACAAGGACAAGCAAATTTACCCTCAAAAAGCCTAATTTGAATTGATTAAAGAAAAATAATGAACTAGGCATTCATTAAATATATATTAAAGGACCAGATGAAATAATTATCTTACCCAAATCACTTGATCATAAATAATTATTGCCATTTTCAAATATATATTTATGTAGATAGATTGAGTGATTAAATTTTTCGTAGAAAAATCAATGGAAATGTCAAACATGTAAAACCTGAACAAGAAACAAAACCCCTTTCCTTTTGCTTGTTTCATCCACCAGATGTCCCTCTTCTCAAACTTGGGGATGTGTTACTACACAAGTAAGTGTCATGTTTTGTTAATGAAAGAAACTGGTTGTTGAGTTGAATAAAATCCATAGATAATCCCAAAGGTTTATTTTGGCAGCTACAAAAGGACAGAATCTTAGCAGCTAAGTCAAAACATTATTTCTGGACTGGGATTCCCTCTATACCACCATTGCTAAGTGGCTGTCTGGCCTATTAAGAATCTGCGGCAATCTGAAAGCTACTCCTATAGGGAGCAGCAAGTCTGTCTCTGGTCAGCTCTGCCTATAGGGAGATTCTCTTACTTTCATCACAAATTTCCCACCTTACACCTATCACCCACAGTTTGAATTTCTATCTTTGGAAATTATATAAACCATACCTATAATACATTTATTCTAATAATAGTCATCCAAATAATTTAATAGCTCCTAAGTTCTATCTGTATATTCTCTTCTCCAGGCTGTGTTGTGTCCCCAGAGTTAACTGATAAGTCAGTTGTTTAGAATAAGGGGCATATTTTCATATAAATACAAAATTATAAATGGTGACTAGGGTTGTGGGCTAGATCACAAAATTATATCAAGATGAAGTGGTCAGAAATTACCTTTATTAATTAAATATTTGTGAAATACCTAGTTAAGAATTCCAGATAAAGGTTAATTTATTTGTTAATTGTATTTGGTTGAATGGATATGACCCAGAAACTTATTAGAAAGTTATTTTCCCAGATTTAAATCTTAATTCTAAGCATCTATCACATAGTCTGCCCCAGTGTTTTGGTGTAGTTGTAAGTAATCTGAATTGTAAATGATTATTTTACATTTTTCAAAATCTAAGAGTAACCAAATAGTGTTCAAAGTACATTTCCATTCTTAAATTATCAGATAATCCTCTAATGTGATCATTACAATTTAATATCCATTAATTTGCATGAACACAGATGAGCATATAAATATGCAGAGGGAATAGTACTGATAGAATGAAATTTGGTCACAGAACTGGGTAATTATTGCAAATGGAGATTACTCAGCTCCAGTACAGCTGTCTACACACTAAAACATTATATTTTATTTTTAGAATCATTTGATGGTTGGTTTAGGCTTATACTGAGTCAACATCTGAATCCGGTGTTAATGTTAAAGGCATTCCTCACATTATATGTAATATGAGTGGGTGGGCATTTCTTGTAATTCATTGTGATGACCCTTATGACACATTTAGTTCTAGATAGTAATAGGTTATGATCATGCCCATATGAAATCGTTTTCTCTTCGGAATCTCAGCAACGAGATGAAGGGAGTACTCTAAAATCAACTGAGTGCAAATTATTTTCACTGGAAATCATTATGTTTATGCAAATCAAGTAACACAAATTATATGTTGCGACTATTTCTAAACTGTTCTTTACAAAAAATAGAATGCTTCTCGAAGTGAAAATCCAGCCAAGTTTCCCAGTTCTGCTGAGTCTTTCTGGAATCTCTGGGTGTCCATCTGGTACTTAAAATCAGAGTTGGAAATTCAGAGATTCTCTTTCGCTTAGCATTAGGATTGTCAGAGGATTAAACCTAAGTCCATTATTGACAAATCCCATTAATTGACATTTCATCTCATAATGAGACAGGAACGAGGAATGATCCTTAAACTTGGTTAAAATGGAGAATGGGGGGGCGGGTACGGTTTGCCTGATCATTCCAGAATTTAATCTCACCAAGCAAATTGAAAGAGGTGGAAATTATACAATCACAGCCCCAAGACCTCATATTTTAAGACGTAAATTCATCAGCCATCTGCAAGATCAGTGGCAGTCAGACTGACCACAATATCACCTATATGGACCTTTAGAGAGGACACGTTGGACCAAATGTTTCGATTATGGTTGTGATTTGAACATACTTGAACGCGTTGATAATAAATAATAATGAGCTAAACAAGCAAAGTGCTAAGCACATCACCTGTGTTGCATTTAATCCTCACAGGGCTCCTATGATGTAGGCATCTTTGCTATCCTAATCTTACAGCTTTCTAAGCTCTGGCAGAACAAGGTCTCTTGCCAAAAATTATGCACTTAGTTACAAAGGTCTCAGGTTAAGTCTTTGTCTTCTACATCTTTCAAAGCAGGAAGGTTTGCCTTCCACTTATGGACTGGCTATAAGATGCCTGGACACATAAGTAAAGATCCTCATGCCAGGACTTAACATCAAAGTGGGAGACAGGAGAGGATACATAAAAGCTGCAGAGAAATGCTGTGTTGGGACAAGTAGAGAAAATCATGGGGAGATTGAGGAGATGCCCATATAGGCTTTTTTCTTTGCAACCAAATAACCATTCCTTAAGATAAATAAGTGAGTCTTAAGTGCCTACCTGGGTCAGGTATCTATGCTTGGGGCTCCAGACTTTCTTAAGCCCTGTCTGCCGAGACACCAGTGCACCCCCAAGATGCTCACAAGCCACATTTTTACAGGCTTTCTAAGAAGCCTCCTATTAATTTCTCTTGTAGGTAATCTCATAATCTAGTCTTTGAATGGATCCGAAAACCTTTTTCTGGTTTTTAAACTGTTAAAAAAAAAAAAATCTACTTTGCTCATTTCTTTCCATTTCACCTAACCATAACAATATGCCTCAAGCTAACTAATTTCTTTTCTACTTTTTTAGATTCTTCAAATATTTGGAGATTGCCAACCTTTGTCCTTTAGTTGTTTCTTGGTTGGGCTACATATACTGTATTTCACTATCCCTGCAATTTTATTTTCCATTATTAGTCTATATTTATTTTGTTGTTTTTAAGTATTAAAACTTCTTTTCTTCTCTCTTTACACTGAAACCCTATCTATGATCCATATCAACACTCTCAAACAACTGGATCATAAACCCAAACTCAGGGCATTTGGGTGCAAGGAGGACAGGTCCATGAACTTATTCCAGAAGACCATAGAAAAGCTAGATCACCAAATAATTCATCGGTGATGGTGACTCCACAGAGCAAGATGCAGGAATTAAATGACTTATTCCTTTTTTTCTAGCCTCTCCACTTTTTTTTTTTCCCCTTAACTTCCTAGGCCACTTTTATGTGGCCATTTATAGAAATACTGGGCACAAAGCACAGCACTGGATTTCTGGCCTTTCTTGGGCATTTTAGCCAATGATGTGATTGACGTACTTCTTAAAGGGAATAAGAGACTTTTTAGGTAAATGAAGTGTGTGTGATATGAGTGTGTGTGTGTGTGTGTGTGTGCGTGCCTGTATGATAAAGATGATTAAATCGGGAAGAGCACAGAAGTCTTCCTAAAGGGATATAAAAATGCATTCTAAATGTCACTGCTCTAAGCCCATAGATGAATCCTTTCTAAATGTATCCTTTTGTGATTCAGACTTTGCAGCCTCTTCTCTTAGATGATGTAAATATGTATGAAGGTTCTGTCCAATGCAATCCCCTATGATGGTTCAGTATTCTTCTCCCCCCCCCCCTTTTTTTTCTTTTTTGTTTTTCTAACCAAGATAAATGCTTCCAAAGAGTCTCTCTTGTTTTTACTTGTGAATTTTGTGTTTGGGAGAAAATACTCTGTGCACACCTATAAGCTTCTTTCTCCCTCTATTCTTGTGTCCCTTCAACATCCACCTGCCACTGAAGCCTTCCTAGAAGGAAATGAGCATCGGACACCCTCCACCATCTGCTTTCATGATGCTCAGAGCTTCAGTGAGAGCTTGAACCAACTGCACTCACTTCAGCACATGCTATATGCCTCATGTTTACCTCTTTGGCTTTGCTTATCTAACTTCCCTCCCTTATCCTAACTTGCCCACTGTTCTCTCTTCATTGTCCAAATCAGATCTAATCTGCTTTTCAAAGCTTTGTCTGATTCCATCAGCCCACACATGTCTCCCCTTTTATGTTCTTTATTATACTTACAAAAGGTACCTCAGACTTTTTTCCTCTATGTGTTGATTCTTGTCCTTTTTAATGTTTTTGTGGTCTAACCCTCAACCAAATTCTAATTCTCTGAGAGCGTGAAACATGATTTATACTTCACTGCAATTTCCCTCCCACACCTAGCACAACGCAAGGTATATATTGTATATATAATTTGTATTGATTTTTTAACTTTCTGTAAATATGTATCTACTGGTTACTCTTTCTACAATGTCCGATTGAAAATCTAATAGAATTTTTGGGGAGCCTGGGTGGTTCAGTCGGTTAAGTGTCCGACTCTTGATTTCGGCTTAGGTCATGATCTCAGGATTGTGGGATGGAGCCCCATGCCTTCTGGCTCCCTGCTCAGTGGGGAGTCTGCTTGTCCCTCTCCCTCTGCCCCTTCCCCCACTAGTGTGTGTAGATGAGCTCTCCCCCACAAATAAATAAATAAATAAATAAATTTTTAAAAAGAAAATCTAATAGAATTTTTAAAATAATTAATCTTAAAATCAAACTAAAACTATTAAATCAGTCCAAATATAGTATAAACCTTTTTATGTAATGTAATCAAAACTGATAATTGGTTGACTATTCTAATTCACTTCAGTTAATAAGTGATGATTATTGATGCTCAGAGCATCATGACTACTCTAATTCACTTCAGAATAATAAAAATGATACACCTTTTAGTCTTATTTTATTTTACGTAGCTTCAAAAACATAATGTTTTCTGTATGAATGCACTGATTAGAGTGTCATGTTATCTTTCTTGTAAAAACCATGCTCACATTTTATATCATATTTCCTGGTTTCTTTAAAATGAAGCGAGAACCTAAAAGACACAATGAGTACAAAATCCTTCTAAAATTTTATGGTTTTTTTCTAGGCTAGTACAATTGTGTGACCTAAACCTAATTCAACAGGGATTCTTAGCAATATGTGTGTCTCAAATCTTTCTTTAAAAAAAAAAAAAATCTATATAGCTCTTTATTGTTTATGAAGCACTTTCACAAACTTTTATTTGACAAATCTTTTAAAGGTTTCAATTTAGTGTTTATAGAAATAACAACTACCTGGTATTTTGTACTCATCTTAATCATCCTATGTAAGGGTTCTTAAATTTTATCAATGACTATAGTAAATATAATTGGCATAAGCAAGTTTGGAAACATACCCAACTGGCTGTGAGTAAGCTGACAACAAATTGGTGCAGAATGACACAGACCTACTAGAAGTTAATCTGCTTGTCACCAGCGTTCAGCAGGCCTTGATCTTCACTCCATATATTTCACAGAGCAATTGTGGAGTTCATTGAAGAGCATTTAACTATGGAGATATGTTTGAGAGGTTCTATGATTATATATATAATATTCATATTGCCATTTTAGGCATTTGTGTTCCCCTCCAGAGTCATAGCACACAGTAAATGCTCAATAAATTTTAGCCATTCAAATGTATCATGAGAGAATTAAATAGTTTTAAATGTTTCAAGTTCATAAAGACTTTTGTAGACTGTAGACTGTTTGGCTTATAATCTACATTTTTGGAATAAGAGGAACCATAACCAAACAGCATAAAGACACAGTTATTGATGAGGCTGGAGAGCAAGTAAAGGTCAAGTTTGTAGCTCCTATTCATTAATTCAACCATCAACACATACTCTTTTGAATAATTACCCCTTGCCAGGCTCTGCTATCAGTGTAGCAAGTCAATTATACAAAGACAGACAGTTGTCATTTTTTTATAGTACAAGTATTTCTTTGTTTTCTGTTTTTTTTTTTTTAATTTTGTGAGTGATTTCTTTCCATTCCTGGAATAACATACTTTTTCCAAACTTGACCAGAACAAGTTTCTTAAAATATGTAAGCAGGGCATAACATGCCCAGAACTTTCTAGGATTACCTCTAGTGTTTTAAATAAACTGAGGGAAAAAAACAGAATGATAAAACAAAAGAACTAGAAGGTTTCAAGCAAAATACTTTGACATGTTATGCTGTCGTAGGCCAAATAAATAGTGGCCCTCCAAAGGTATCCATATCAAATCTCTGGAATTTGTGAACATGACCTTATTGAGAAAAGAGGTCTTTCCAGGCATGATTAAGTTGATTTTGACTTGAGGAGGTAACCCTGGACAATCCTGATGGATCCTAAATCCAATGACAAGTATCCTTCCAAGAGAAAGATGGAGGTAGATTTGAGACAGACAGAAGAGAAGACACAGAGAAAAGGAGGCAGTGTGACCCCCGAGGCAAAGGTTAGAGCAAAACAATCACAAGTTAAGAATGCCAACAGCCACCAGAACCTGAAAGAGGCAAAGAACAAATCTTTGCATAGAGCTTGCAGAGGGAGAGGAGCCTTGTCAAGACCATGATTTCAGATTTCTGGCCTCCAACACTGTATGAGAATACATTTCTGTTGTTTAAAGCTACCAGTTTTGTGGTAACTTGTTACAGCAGCCACAGGAAACTAATACACACTCCATAAATAAATCTAGTAAGCATCCGCCCCCTAATCTCTGTACTGGAGACAACCCAAGATTAAATAAGTGCTTAGGTCTTCACTAGGCAAAGATTTCCAAAACAACAGTGTTTGAACAATTCAATAATTTTATAGATCTGATTATACTCACTCTAATCTGTTATGTGGCCCATAGAGAATTATGGGGGAAAGGTAAAAATATGTTCATATTAAAAAAAGCAAAATTCACAAGTCATACATTAAAAAGTGATTGCAGTTGGTTACAAATACAGTATATTTTCATTCCCATAGGAATTGCTTTATTGGGCCTTTTCAGAGGAACCATAGTGCTAAATTCCTTCAGGGAAGATTTTAACATTGCTATTTGGTTTTTTTAAAAACTCCTAAAATTAAATTTGAAGATATAAGACCTGAGTGTTGATAAAAGAAATTGCAATGCTAATAGAGCACCATGGGGATGTTAACAGGAAGGCTTATTACCCACAAAGTATTAGTAAATTGTTTTATAAGTACTGTATGCCCATACATACACTCATTAATAAAATGTTAATTGGATTTTGAATTGAGAGTGAAAATTGATGCCATGAGCAATTAAATGAAAAAATAAAGTCTGTTGTATCTGGTATCAGAAATCTCTATTAGATTGGAGGAAAAGTTGCCTTTACTTTTGTTCAGCTTGAATAAAATATTTAGAACATACTGAATATTTTAAAGTATTGTGTAAATTTGAAATTAATGTACACTTTCAATCCTTATGTTATTTTCAGTAAGTTTGCAGTTCCCATGACAAAGGTTTTCTTATTTTCCCCAACCGTAAGCATCAGATTGTGCAATTATGTTATAACTTCAGCTATTTCCGACAAACTCTAGTATGCAGAACCAGGGAGCCAAGTTGTGAGACTTGAGTTCTAGAGATACGAATCAATTTTGGAAGATCACCCAAGTCAGGACTGAGAGAGCTAGCCAAGGAGTGAGGGATATCCAGTTTGTGATGCAAATGGAGATGGAAATAAGAAATGTGGAAAACTATGAAGTGCCCCTATAAGAGATTGAATTACCCACACCATATTAGTAAATGTGAAATTAGACCTTCTCATGTTGCATACTGAGGTACTGTTAGCTTACTCTGCTGTTGATTCACAAGTGGTTCAGGAAAAAGCTGGCTGCAGCCGTTTATTGATGCATAGTGCTTTTTGTTGGTACAGTGGGGTCCAATTCTGATGACAGTTGATCGGGAATGGAATTTCTACCCAACAGAGAAAAGGCTAAGTGCAGGAATTTCTCTAGGACCAACCAAAGAAGGCTTTGTTACTGAGAGTGTCAGGCTCTCTCATCTCTGAAGTAAATCCAGTTTAAGAAAATAAAGCTTTTTTATTTATTTTCCACCTGAATTGGAAAGAGAAAAGTTAAAGAAATGGTCCAATTGTAATCAGACATTCAAAAAATTAATTTACTTAATTCAGAAATGGTTGTCGTAGGCAGATTAATGGTCCCCCAAAGTTGTCCATGTCCTCATTCCCAGAACCTGTGAATGTGTCGCTTCACACGGGCAAAGGGGAAATAAGGTTGCAGATGGAATTAAGATTGCTAATCAGCTGATCCCAAGATAGGGAGACTCCTGGATTTCTAGCCCAATGTAATCACAAGTGTCCTTAAAAGTAGACAAGAAAGGCAAAAGAGGAAGTCAGAGTGATAGCGTGTAAGAAGGAATCAGTGTGCCATTGCTGGCTTTGCATATGGTGGAAGGAGCCACAAGACAAGGAACATGACAGCTTCTAGAAGCTGGAAAAGGCAAAGAAATGGATTTCTTCCCCAGAAAGGACTGTGGTCTGGCAGACACTCTGATTTTGACCCAATGAGACTCATGTCAGACTTCTGATCTACAGAATTGTAAGATAAAGTTGTGTTATTTAAGGCAATAAGTTTAAGATAATTTGCTATGGCAACAATAGAAAATTAATACGTGACATTCAAGAACAAACACAAAATCAGAATCCAAGGACCCATAGTTGCTCAATTCATATTTCAAAATCCAAAGACGTGGTCACATTTATGGAGTAGCAGTCAAAACAAGAAAAGATATTAATATTGTAGCACAGGGGCACCTGGGTGGCTCAGTCGGTTAAGCTTTGACTTCAGCTCAGGTCATGATCTCAGGGCTCAGGGTCCTGGGATTGCCAGCCCAGTGCCCACCACCCACCCCCCCCACTGCCACACCCCTTACCTTGGACTCTGCACTCAGCAGGAGTCTGCTTTTCCCTCTCCCTTGGCCCCTCCCCCTGCTCGTGTGCACGCACTCTCTCTCTCAAATAAGTAGATAAAATCTTTAAAAAAAAATATTGCAGCATAGCATAGGCACTTTGGGTTTGAACTAACAGTGGTTTATACTTGCTTATAAGAGAGGAATTTTTAAGCACAAATAAAAGTACCAACACTGCAGTAGCCCAGTTCCACAGGTAGGGAGAAGCTAAGCTCTAGACCCGGCTCATCTGATGTGAGCACAATCAGATGGTCACCAAGAGGTGAGCCCAGAACCATGTCATAACCAGGTTCTTTGTGTATGTCACAAGGTTGATAATCCAATGATAGTTTACTAGCTACATGTATGGTATTCTTATGTCATTAAAAGAAAGGGGTTTGCGGATCATACAGACAGTGTCTCATGGAATATTTTATCCTCCTAACTTGGATTCCCCAAACCAATATTGATACTATTACACTGGATTATAATAATGGTTTTAAAATAGCCTGTATAACTTCACAGATGAAGCATGTGTTGGAGTTGCATACTTCCAAGATTCTTTCCCTTAATCTTAAGTGATTTAAGTCGTCTGACTCATGGTAACCATGTTCAAAATATCGATGATGTATTGGATGCCTTTAAGACACATATGTCCACATACACAGGCACGCACACACACAGAATAAGAGAATAAGAACGATTTGATTGAATTTAGGATATTAGTTCAGTGGCTTTATTTCCCTTTTCTACAAAAATGTGATCTGGCCGGCAGACCAGGTGGGCAGGATATTTCTGGTCCATGAGTTTATCAGACCCATGAGGTGTCTTTCTTGTTACTCTACCCTACTTTAGGGGATAACTCTTGTCCACATGGGTTGGCATCACTATATCCACATTCTAGTCCATAGATGAGGAAAAGAAGTGGGAGGCAAATGCTTCTTTTTGAGGATATGCAGAAAGGTGCCCACATGACCTCTACAGATGCCTCATTAGCCAAAACTGAGTTATATAGCCATCCCAAGCAGCAGGGGAGGCTGGGAAATGTAATCTGTAGGTAGGTGGACACATGTTCAGCTTAAATTTGGAGGAGTCTATTAGTTAAAGGAAAATAGAGAGACTAGATATTGAGGGAATAATTAGTAATCTCTGTGTAGAGAGCTAGAACATTCCCTACCGGTGAAACCAGATTTGTCCAAACCTTTGTCTATATATCCTCAGTTTACTCCTGCTGTACTTTGCCTGATTTTGATCTGTTTCTGGCTGCCTGCTCGCAGTGTTTGTGTTTCCTTCTGCATCTATGTTTTCCCGTTGTGACTTCACTGTACTACCTTTGCTTTTGCTCCCAGTTTATAACCCTTTTTTTCACTATGTTCCTGTGATATCATTTTTGGTTTCTGGTTGTCTGTCCCTGCTCTATTCTGTATTTCAGTGATCACTGTCCTAGCCAACCAAATAATCTGGAATCCCAAATAGCCCAGGTTCTTCTCTTCCACCCCAAAATAATCTCAACCAGTGACCTGTGACACAAATCATCTTTATGCTGACAGCCTCCGAGAGCTTTCTCCTTTGCCAGAGTGCATTAAGAAAGAATGACATCAGCAGGTTTTATGTTTTAGTGTTATTGACCTTTAGAGGAGATAAAGCTTATGCTAAATAGTTAGTGGCCCCACTTAAACAAATTGGATTACTTTGGAGATCAAATCTATGTTAGATAGTCAACATGAAACCTCATTCACAAAAACACGTCAGTCCTAATGTTGGATTAGCAGTGATATGGATGAACTTCTGAAGATACCACCAGCAATGATGACTTATTCTTAGTACCTTGAAGATGTTTTGTTGGCATTTTGAAATTTTTGTATTTTTTTATTATGTTAATCACCATACATTACATCATTAGTTTTTGGTGTAGTGTTCTATGATTCATTGTTTGCATATAACACCCAGTGTATTTTTATTTTGTAAAGGAGTGCTGAGCAAATGAGGTCCGATGCTAGGATCAAAGTAGAAAGATGTTTCCAAGTCAATGGCTTTGTCTGTAATAATTGGCAAAAGAGAATATAAATTGAGCTTGTAGTGGGGATATCTTAATATTCCACCCAAACAAAGGATATTTATTTTCCGTCAAGGTGGCCAATGGCCTCAGCAACATAAAATATAAGAAATAGAAGAAGAAATGGTATAGCCCAGCATCCTTCATTTTACTGGCTGAAGGCCACATTCAATGAGGGAGGCAGGGCGGGAGGAGGATTTTTAGCTGGAAAAGCCAAAACTGGAACCAGCTATGGGTGTTCAGTGCAGAACACGGTATTAGATTTCTAGCTGACCTACATTTATAGCCATGTCTCTTTTTATCTCTTCTTACCGTTCTTGCTTGCTTGTTTTTTGTTTACTAAGTTGCTTTCATTTGGAAAATGGTCAAGGACATAAAGTAATGAAATAAGCTAGTCACTTGGCTCAGCAGTTCTTACAAATTCCACATATCAGAGGAGCATATATCAAGTGGGAAGAAAGAAAAACATATGCATATATATTAAAGTAGAAAGAATCTTAAAACTCTTTTATACCTTTCAGAAGTTCACAAATTGAATGCCCTTTACAAGTGCAAAGCTCAATTGAACACCAGGATGTTTTTCCAAGGTCATGGAAAAAAACAAAAAAGAATTCCAAGTCTGTTTTACAAACCGAAAATAATATGGTACCACACTGGCTTTTGTTGTAGGATTTATCAACATTGCATGTGAGTCTTTAGAAGGTGAATTGGGCCGGATTCTTGAGAATTTACTTCCTCTGAATTGAAGGGGCCTGAAAACAATATGATTTCCTAAGTGAGCGAAGGACAGCAGCAAGAAGCTGGTGCAGCTGATCAGCAGAAAGGGGTTGTCGCTACGTGGAAACGGTGTCGGTTTTTCAGGGGCTCTCCTGGGGCAGGAGGCCCTTCGTAGCTCTGGAGCTGCTATAATCGGTCCCTGCTCTCCACCTCCAGACTCACAGGGGCCAGAACTCCACCTGCTGGCTTTTCCACTTGACACCAGTCTTTCCAGGAGTAGTCCACAAGATTTCATGGGCTGTGTCACCCAAGGGTCAGGGTGGTGTAGTGCTCAGGGATAGGCTTGTCTTGACTGTAAGTCAGTGCTCTTTTCACCAAGACATCCCTGCAACTGATTATAGACAAAATATGTGACTGTACATTTAACTGTGAGCATCAGCTGCCTCTAGTAAGAGATGATCAGGATGTCTCAGTATGTACAATGGCAGGGACTGCCTCCTGGAGTAACAGTGTGATTCTCCTCCTTAGAAACATTCTTTCTGAGAGAAATAATATTAAGGACTATCTGGGAATAACTGCATTTTATTAGTCAACAATTTTACATTGAGGACCTGCTATGTCCTAGGATAATTCTAACCATGGAAGAAAGAGCAGTTAATAAATGAGAGGAAAACCCTGCCCTGACCGACCTTACCATTCCCAGCACTTGAACTGTCCTTGTTGGAATAGCTCGAGCAGTTTCTCTGCTAGGTGTCAACACCAAACTAATTGGAGAAAATGAACTAATTTTGCATTTTGCGCTACCCATGTATGATTTTACCAACCCTGGAAGTTTGAACAAAGGAGATCTTCATATATTTGAATTTTCAGTTAGGTGGTCCAAGAGATCTGGATATGTGAGTGGCAAATGGCTCAGAACATTGTCATTTAGTGGGGCTTTCCTCCACAGGTATATAAGCTTGTCACCGTAAATATGGAGCAAAAGCCTGCAGCCCTATAAAAAATTTAAAACTGTAAAAATGAAATGCTTAAAATTTTAAAAGATTACACAAATAAAACTGGACCGTTTTCTTATACTATACACAAAGATAAACTCAAAATGGATAAAAGACCTAAATGTGAGACAGAAATCCATCAAAATCCTAGAGGAGAACACAGGCAGCAACCTCTTCAGCTTTGGCTATGGGAACTGTTTGCTAGATACATCTCCAAAGGCAAGGGAAACAAAAGCAAAAATGAACTATTGGGACTTCATCAAGATACAGAGCTTTTGCACAGCAAAGGAAACAGTCAACAAAACCAAAAGACAACCGACAGAATGGACGGAGATATTTGCAAATGACATACCAGATAAAGGGCTAGTATCCAAGATCTATAAAGAACTTACCAAACTCAACACCCAAAGAACAAATAACCCAGTCAAGAAACGGACAGAAGACATGAACAGACATTTCTCCAAAGCAGACATCCAAATGGCCAAGAGACACATGAAAAAATGCTCCACATTGCTCAGCATCAGGGAAATACAAATCAAAACCACAAAGAGATACCACCTCACACCAATCAGAATGGCTAAAATTAACAAGTCAGGAAACAACAAATGTTGGCAAGGATGCAGAGAAAGGGGAATCCTCTTACCCTGTTGGTGGGAATGCAAGCTGGTACAGCTACCCTGGAAAACAATATGGAGGTTCCTCTACGTAGTTAAAAACAGAACTACCCTATGACTCAGGAATTACACTACTAGGTATTTACCCAAATGATACAAACGTTGTGATCCGAAAGGGCACTTGGACCCCAATGTTTATAGCAGCAATGTTCACAATAGGTGAACTGTGGAAAGAGCCCAGATGTCCATCGACAAATGAATGGATAAAGAAGATGTAGTGTCTATATACAATGGAATATCACTCAGCCATCAAAAAGGATGAGATCTTACCATTTACGTTGACGTGGATGGAACTGGAGGGTATTATGCTGAATGAAATCATCAATCAGAGAAAGACAATTTTCATATGGTTTCACCAGTGGAATTTAAGAAGCAAAATAAAGGATCATAGAGGAAGGGAGGGAAAAGTAAAATAAGATAAAATCAGAGAGAGAGACAAACCATAAGAGACTCTTAACACTAGGAAACAAACAGGGTTGCTGAAGGGGAGGTGGGTGGGGGGCTAGGGTAACTGGGTGATGGATATTGAGGAGGGCATGTGATGTAATGAGCACTGGGTGTTGTATGCAACTGATGAATTACTGAACTCTACCTCTGAAGCTAATAATACGCTGTACGTTAACTAATAGAATTTAAATAAAATAAGTTATAATAAAAAAAGAAAAAAATACACAAATGTAAATATATTTATCTTTAGAGATACATTTCAAAAATGTTTTCTCTCTTGTAAAGGCCACCAAGGCACTATGGAATGACCAGAATCCCACAGTAACAGCAAGCGTATCTCTGGTGATCAGTGCCAGGTATTATTTTGCAGTTAACTTTAGCTCAAGTCCCGTGAGCCTGGTATCCGTGGCAAAAGGTGAGGTTTCTGTTCCCCACAATGTGCCCATGCAGATTCAAAAATCAATAACTGCCTGAATCTATAGAAAGCCTGCTGGTGGAATCAAAGCCAAAAATCATTGTACACCCTTTCCCAAGGGTGATAGAGTGCCTAGCTGTGGTTGGTTGCCTTTTGAAGAAGAATTGTGTGGGAGGGAATGAGTAAGCCCACAAAAGCTTCTTTATTTATCATGCCTCCTGGGACCTTTTCTGGGGCCATTGTAGATGTCATGTTTAGTTCCATCAGGGGTCTTTCATTGCATTGCCACATGCAAGGTGAGCCTGCCACTTGTCAGCTTAGGTATCCAAACCATTGCAATCCGTAGGCATTGCTGTCTCCCACCCTCTGAGGCTTGTAGTGGGACTCAAGTCTCTGACGTGCCCATGATGGAATGAGAGTACTATGTCTTCATTAACCCCACATGTCATCACCCTCTGTTCCCCACCATAAGGCTTCTTCTCCAGCTCCTGTCCCCTGGCTGTTTCTTGTGGATACTCTGAGAACTTCAGGCACTGCCAGTACACTGATGTCTCCCAGGGAAATTGTCTCCAGACCGACCGGATATCTCACAAGCACATCATCCAAAACTTGTCAGATACGGGACTCATCGCCTCCACTTTTCCCCATCCATGAGCCCACCCCACTTGTTCCTGCCCCCTATATTTTCAGCCTCAGTCAATAACTCACCACTCACTTTTCCAACCTAGAAATCTGAGTGACATCTTCGGTACTTCCTTCTCCCACATTACCACTCAGAATCCATCACCACATCCTGCTTATTCTCCTCCGCATGTGAATCTAAATCTCACCATGTCATATAGCTGCTAATATTCTTAAATGGATTCTCATCACCTACAGGATAAAATCCAAGTGAGTTTCCAGCCCCATTTCCTGCTGTTCCCCACTGTGCACTCCACCCTCTCACATTATGTGACTTGAATTTCTCTGAATGTACCACGTCATCTCAAGTTCTTCCTGCCTGGAATGCCCTTTCTCCATAATATTCTAAAATTTGAGATAACATTTAAAAATCAGAAGTGTTTACAATTTTAAAAAGCCAAATTTTAAACTTCTCTTGAAAAATCAGATCTGGGGGCGAAGAGCCTGCTTTCCCACACAGCAACAATTGGCCAGAGCCCTGGATAGCTTGATCCCGTAGCTAGAACCTTGACTCCCTACTGCACACCTTCTCTCAAGTCCTGCTTGTTTTACTCATCTACAACACGTGTCTGTTCAGTATGGGCACTTGAATTTGCAACCCCTGACCTCCAGAAATGCAAAAGCTTATGAAATCATTTATCAGTGAATCATAGAGCTTCCAGCATATGGGACCGTTGGAACACTGTGACTTAAATAACTAACATTGCATTAGTGAGCAAGAAATTCTGCCCTGTTGTTCTATTCCAGGCATTGGGAGTAACAACTTTGGTAGGATAAGGTTATATCTATTTAGGTCTTGGAGGAGACACTAAGGCTGGGAAAGAAAGATCTTTTTTCAGAGTGTGAACATTTAAAACTAAATGTGTTGGTGAGCAAGAATAAGCAGTGTCAGGTTTTAACATAATTAGGGTGCGCTACTGGAAGAACCCCGCAGTGTGAGTTTAAGTGCTAGGATCTGTGTTGGAAGACTTCCTGACTACAAGAAAGACTTTCAGAGATCTAGGAGGAGCAACGAGGTGTCAGAGACTAACCATGTGACTTGAGATAGGAAACGCTTTCTTAGGAAACAGAACGTTTCATGTGTCCACATGCAGGTGAGCCAAAAGGCAGACCTGGAATGACAGCTTGCTATCTGTCCTCCCATGAGCTGGGTCTTCAGAACACCAGCCAGAAGGAAAATGGTGACACTTGCGTGAGCTGCTCTATTCTGTAGCGTTTGTGACAGCAGAACACTTCACACAGAACGAAGCCAGAGCTTCACACAGCTGATGGAAGGGAATGGAGCCCTCATTTCTGTGTTCTGCCTTCTCCACGTAGGGGCTCAAAGAATCACCTTTCACTCTTCTCAGTAGCCTGGCTCTTTGTTGCCATGGAATGCCAAAATGGTATTTGAAAGAGCTTGACTGAGCTCTTAGGCTATTGATTGATGATTATACTCTTAGTATGTTAAGACTGTCGGGTCTAAAATAGCAAAGTAGTACCTTCTGGTGAATTGCCAATGAAATGCTTTCAGCCCCGCTCCTACCCCCAAATTCACAAGTTAGAGTGAATAATTAATTAATATAGTCAAACTTTATTGTTTACAGTTTGACATAGTAGGGTGAAAAGTGTGGACTCTCTTGACTCAAATCACTACTCATTAGGTAAGGGAACTACAGCAAATTATTTAACCTTTGTGCTATATTTTCCTTTTCAGTAAAATGGGGATAATCACCTTACCTTCTTCTTAGGGTTGTGAGGATTTAAAGAGCTAATACAGATAAAGTGGCTAGGACATGGGGCGCCTGGGTGGCTCAGATGGTTAAGCGTCTGCCTTTGGCTCAGGTCATGATCCCAGGGTCCTGGGATCGAGCCCCGCATCGAGCCCCACATCGAGCCCCACATCGAGCCCCGCATCGGGCTCCCTGCTCGGCGGGGAGCCTGCTTCTCCCTCTCCCTCTGCCTCTCTCCCTGCTCATGCCCTCTCTCTCTCTCTCTCTGTATCCCTGTGTCTCAAATGAATAAATAAAATCTTTTAAAAAAAAAAAGTGGCTAGGACATCGTTAGCTATTATCATCACTGTAGCTAACACACACTGTGCCAGGTACTAAATATCCATTGATGAGAAAAAGAGCTGGGGTCCCGGCTTTCATAGAGCTTAGACTAGTGGCTGGCTGTGACAAGTATAAAATATTTCAGAGCCACATATGACTCCAGCCATTTCAGGCAGCTCATTTGGATGCACAAAGAAAACTCAGGGCCCCTGATGATGACCTCCGCTTTTTTCTCTGGCAAAGAGATCACATCCCAACACAAACATATCCCCTGGCAGAGGCACAAAGTGCTGAGAGCCTGGTCAGATGAGAGATCAGTGATTGTCTTTTAGATTCAGAGGTGCTGGCTCGACAATGGTGCTGTTCATACCTGTGATAGCTTTAAAGGATAACGAAAGCTCCTTGAGCAGCTATGGTAGACTGTATTAACATTCAGGAGATTCACTGCCTTTCCCCAGGAGAGTATTGATGGCAGACATGACCATGGGATCTGCTTTAGTCAATAAAATGGAGTGGAGTGACATTTGTCACTTCTAGGCAGAAGCTTTAGGAGCCAGGGTCCTGTCAACCATACTCTTCTCTCTGCCTCTGGGATGATGGAAACATGTCAAGTTAAAGCCACCCGAGCCTGAGTTTCTGATATATTACAGTGAGCAGAACACCCCTTGTTCATGGAGTGCACGAGTGAGGATGTTTATTTTTAAACTACTAAAAGTGTGGGGTCCTTTGTTATTGCAACATAATTTATCCTGTTTTAATTAATACATCACCCACAGGTATAGCTGGTTACTGTGATGTCCAGAAAACCGTACTGCATCAATCTGTCAACGTCAGGACCTGATGCTTACTGCAGGAGTGCACTTTTTTTGTTTGGTGTCTTTGGTGGCTCTTTGGGGCTTCCAGTCTCTCTTGAGAGAATGCAGGGCCAGAGAATGAGCACTAGACCTGGAGCCAAATCCTGAGATCATGGTCCAGCCCTTCCACTAATTTTATGATCTTCAGCAAATTAATTAATCAATCTGAGCCTTGATTTTTCTTTGCTAAAATAGGAGGAGTAATATCATAATATCTGCCCGGTGTACCCCAAGTTTGTTCTTCAGAAGCACTTTGTAAAGTTTGATACCAGTGTAGAAAACCATTTTTAATTCTCAAGAACTCACAGGCAGGCCTGACCCTCCTAAACCTGTGAAACTCTCAGCCAACGCCAACAATTGACCGACAGACACGACCGTAAAGTCAGAGCTCTTTAGCGGTTGATTTGTGTGTGAGAGGTCACGGTCCTCAGGTGGTATGTCCTTCCTCAAAAAACGCTTCTCAATCCAAAAGTGCCAATCAGAAAGAAGAGACTTAATGACAATTTTTCTTGGTTTTCCAAAGAACACATTTTTCTTATGCCACATAATATTACAGTCATCTTTGAAAAGGAGAAAAGAGTAGACCCAACCATCAATACCCACAGAATTCTGATTTAAAGAGTACGTAAATAGGGGCTCCTGGCTGGCTTAGTCAGAAAGCTGAGTCTTTGTCCCGGGGTCGTGGGTTCAAGTCCCACGTTGGGTGTAGATATTACTTAAATAAGTAAATCTTAGATAGATAGATAGATAGATAGATAGATAGATAGATAGATAGATAAAGAGTACATAGATAAATGTACTTATCCCCAAGCTGTTCTCACAGGTGCTTCATCATCACATATAGTGGTTTGTAATATCTCGGGGATCCATCCGTCTCCCCCCAACCACCACCCAGGAACCTCAGGCATAGAAGGGGCAGGGACAGTTAGAATGTCCTTCCCTATCATTCTTCCTCAGGTAGACTCCTCAGTCTTCCTTCCAGGAAATCTTACTTGATATCACAGTCTGATTTAGATTTGTTCATTTATTCATTCATCCCGTTACCAAATATTTATTGAGTGAATATTATGTGCCAGTCCCTGTTCTAGACACAGAGAGATGGAATAGACAAGTCCCTGTCTGCATGGAGCTTATATGTCCAGGGGTAGATAATGTTCTACACTTCCATAGCTCCTGACACATATCTGTCAGTCTCTATGCATGATATTCATAAGTTTAGACTACAAAATCCTTAAAGATATTTTAAAAAACATATCTCATTAGACTTTATAGTCTCAGCACCTTGTCTGGTGCCTGGAATATAGAAGGTGCTCAATAAATGTTTCTTTTTTAAAATTTTATTTTATTATGTTATGTTAGTCACCATACAGTACATCATTAGTTTTTGATGTAGCGTTCCATGATTCATTGTTTGCATGTAACACCCAGTGCTCCATGCAGAACGTGCCCTCCTTAATACCCATCACTGAGTAAATACCAGGAATTAGAAGAGCTGGCTTTCATGTTCAGTTCTTCCCCCAAATATGGAGGATTTAGTCACACTACATCATCAACAAGTATTAATTGGTTCATTTTGCGAACATGTATAACAAAACTAATGTTGTCAGTACTGCTGTGCATTTGTTGACAAACTTATAGGAGACCAGAGGTTGAATAAATGCATAAAACCTACTATGTTCTTCTAGCTAATAAAACTCGGTATTAAGTGCTTTGCACACAGCATGTGTAAGAAAAGAGCTACATACTAAAGGAATAATCCCAACATGGTCAAGGCTAAGCATCAGAATGTGGGCATGTAAGCAGCTTGTTTGCCTTAGTAGAGCCTGTGGTTTATGAGTGTTGTGCAGAGAGAAAAATGTAAAAAGAAAAAAATCAAATGAGCAGAGAGAAAAATGAAACTGAAGTGCATATAATTCTCCATTTGAAGATATTTCCTTCTACTTAGCCAATTCTCAAAAAAGGGCCCTTTATACCTAATCTTTGAATATTGCAGGAGTTTGTATAGCTAACTCTATGTGGATTGAGAAACATGTTATCTTGAAGAAGGCACTATTAATTCAGAGATTGAGGGCCTGGAAAGATAAGAGGAGAGGTGCCTGGAAAGGAAGGGGGCAGATCAAGGGGCAGAGAATATGGAGACAGGAGTGGGCTTGTTAATGGTATTCCCATGTTAGGCTGTCAACTTCTCCTATTTCTGAGGCATGTTCTGTATCCTACACTGTGGTTAATTACCAAAGGAGAAGAGACATACCTTTATTTAGTCATTTATCGTGCAAATATTTATTAGATACCTACTCTTTGTATCTTTGTTTATCATGTACCTATTTCATATCAGATACAATCATAGGGGCTGGACAGACAGGGACCCTGCCCTCCTGTAGCTTGCATTCTGGTGGGAAAAGCAGATAATCAACTAAATATATAAATAAGGTGATTATAGGTCATGAGAAAGACCCTGAAGATGCTGTTAGATCCCCAAGAAGGTGTCTGGTGGGTGTGGGGTAGTGCTAGTTTAGTCAGGGCTGTAAGGGAAGACATCCTGAGAAGCTGATGTTTGAATCGAGATCAGAACCACAAGTAGAAGCTCATCAGGAAAGCCTGCAAGTAGAAGAACATTCTAGCCAGGGAAAGAGCAAGAGCAAAGGCCCTGAGGCAGAAAGGAGCTGGGCACGTTCACAGTGTAGAAAGCAGGCCAATACGACCAGAAGGTGCTGATGAAAGGGGAGAGGAGTCAGGCATCGAATCTTACAGGGCCTTGAGGGGTATGGCAAGGATTTTAGATTTTCTACTGAACCTGGTGAAAGTCACTGGAGAGTCTTTGGCAGAGAAGTGGCATGATCTGGAGCCAAGAACTGATGAGCTCAAAACACACTGCAGTCCACTCGTATCTTTGAGCTTTCACGTCATGAGTTTATATGTGGACTGTATTTTCCAACGTTCAGCGTTACAGCGCCCCATCAGTGGGGTGTGTGGTGCGCTGGGAGTGAGTGCCCGGCCTTCCCGCCCGTCCTCTCCTCTCCTCTCCTCCTTCGTCCCTGTTTATTTGAGTCTTACTCCCGTTCCACACCCTGGTAGCGCCATTCCTCTTTCTGATGAATTGGAGGAAAGGTGTTACCAAAATTTCAGCTTTTTTTCTCAGTAATAACCTTTGATAACACTGCCATTTCTCTCTCCTACCCCTGCCTTTCATCCTTGCATTTTCCCTCTTTCTTCCCCTTCTTTTCCTTCCTCCCTCTTAGCTCCTCTTTATCCAGTAGAGGTCCACCCAGGACTACAGAAAGTCCAAGACTAAAAATCTTTAAAATCCACTGTGGCAGAGAAATATCGGTTCTGAAAAAGAAGATTCATCATCAATTTATTTCAATCGGAGGGTATTTCCCTATAGGAGCTTAAAAATATTTAATAAAAAGAGACTTGTGATATGTTTTCTCCACTGAAACTAGCCAAGATTGCTAAAATGCCACCTGCAACGTGGCAGTCATATGACCTTACATTTTGCTGGTTTATATCAACTGTCTCTGCCCTTGTTTCTTGAGGATGTTTTGTGTGTCAGGCACGGTGCTAGATGCCCAGGGAGGCACCAGCAGGCAGACACACTACCTGTGCACTTGGGACCATAGTGCAAGAGGGAATGTCATAAGGGCTCTCGCGGAGGCATGGTTTTTTGTGGTAGAACTGAAAATGAATGGGAGATTCATTCCAACGGGGATCTTGGGACGGCCTGGCCTGGTAGAGAAGGGATTTGGGAAGAGATCAGATAGCATTATCTCTGTCTGCCGTAGGGCAGCCCTGGGCCTTTTTTCTCCATTAGCATTGACCCCAGGGCCACCTACCCTCCTTTGGGTTGGGGGTGGGGACGGTGGCTGATTCTGGCTCTGCACAACGATCAGATGTGTGTCTGGAATGGAGTGTGGTTTTCATTAGCAGTTAGATAACACAGTGATGGTGAGTGGCTGCTCTTTAAGCCCGGCTGTCTGGGTTGGAATCCTTCCCCTACTGCTCACTCTGTAGGTGAAATTTAGACAAGTAACTTAACCTTTCTATTCGGTTTCCTTGTCTACAATGTGGAGTAATAATATTAGCTATCTAGTGGGATTATTTTGAGGAGTAAATGTATATAAAACACTTAGGATAGTTCATGAAAACTTAATAAACACTGAATGATGTCAGGGAGTATTAATTCTAGTGACTCACTGTCAAAGCGGTATTTGAAAGTCATCTCTGGTCCAGATGGAATTGTGCTTTGTCATCTTTAGTCTTACACAGATGCCACCTTGTGGAAGCCTAGCCAAATATTTGCAGCCATATCCCTACCCTCTAGTACTAGGAGGATGACAAGGAAAACAGTAAGACTCAGCAGCTGCTCTCATCAGCCACACGGTCATACTGTGGCTCCTTCTGGGTGAGGCAGCTGCTGAGACCAGGGCTTCCTGGGGTCATGAGAATCCATTTGAGAACCGAGCATTGTCTCTAAACCATGCTCAAACATAAGTGAGATCGGACTTTCACATGTAAGTTAATGCTCTTCTGAGATCATCAAATATAAATTTTCTTTTTTTTTTTAAGATTTTATTTATTTATTTGAGAGAGAGAATGAGACAGAGAGAGAGAGCATGAGAGGGAGGAGGGTCAGAGGGAGAAGCAGACTCCCCGCCGAGCAGGGAGCCCGATGCGGGACTCGATCCCGGGACTCCAGGATCATGACCTGAGCCGAAGGCAGTCACTTAATCAACTGAGCCACCCAGGCGCCCCAAATACAAATTTTCTTAACACCCTTCATGGTAGCTTTTAGCCGTTGGAATTTCTCAGTGGAGATACTAAAGTTTATGATCATCCCTTACATTTTTTAAACATTTAAATTGCTCAAAATTATGTATTCCTTCAACTGAAAAAAGTATGTGCTAAGTGACTATGCCAAGCACTAGGCGAGGCCTTAGGGACACAGACTGAATAAAATTCAGCCCCTGCCTCAGGAGCCTCCCAGGCCAGATAATTGCAACACAGGATGTCGAATGCTGTGTTATGACTAAGCACGGGATGCTCGGAGGACACAGTGCAAGGTCATCAGTTCCGTCTAATGTTGGAAGTTCCACCAGTGCTCAGGGTTCTGGGAGCACTTGCTGAGGGAGGAGGAGCTTGCTCCTCGCAGGCCTAGGAGAGCCCCATCCAATGCCTGCCCTCTGAGTTTCCCTCACTGCTGTGTTGTCTCCACCGCTTACCTCTCCACGGAGACGCGCCCCCACCGACATGGCCACTTAGACAGTTGAGCTAGAGCCACAGGCTGAACACCACATCCTGACCAGACCCAGGAGCAGCCCCTTTCTGGCCAGTCCTGTTGCTGCCTTGTCTTCTGGCCTCTAGCCTCTGTGTGGTCTCAACTTGTCCCTGGCAAGGACCTGGCCCCCAGACAGGCAGCCACCCCCTCCCTTAGCTGCGCTCAGGCTTCCTTCTGTCCTGGAGAATGCAGTCTTTCCTCTAATGGCGTACTCTGGGGGACTGTAAGGGAATGAAGGGAATAAAGCTTCCAGCTAAGCCAAGAGTTGGGAGGGAGATGTATAGCTGTAAGTTGTAAAAAAAAATAAAAAAAAAATAATAATAATAATAGTACTAACAAAATAAATATAGAGCACTGTGGGAATATGGAGGGAGGAGCTGCTAATTCTGCCACCAGGTTACAACTAGGTCCAGGGCACTTTCTGTGCTTTCTGTGTGATAGAGTGGTCAGCGAGGCTGGATGCTTTGATTTAACTCCAGTTGAATCAGAATTAACAGTAGTGTCCAGGATTCCAGAGAGTCGAGTTTCCATTACCCTGTCTGTGGGTCAGGTTTTGAATGCACTTCAGTGGCTCACCACCCGTTCCTGTCGTTATTCTAATTGCGTGGTGTTATATGCAACTACAACAATCCTCTTCTGTTCCATTCTCTTTGTAGCTTAACAAAAAGATAGTCTCAAACCTGCCGGTAATCCTATAGTACCAGCCATGCTGTTTTAAAAAAGAAAAGCCAACTGTGGGTGTGTGTACATGTGTATGTGTGTGTGTGTATACCTTGCATTGCCAGGAGGAAAGGCAAAGGGAGGGAAAATTAGGAAAAAAGGAGATAAGCCCAAAATGTTTTTACTTGATTTTTAAAAATTGAGCTTTAAGGGTGCCTGGGTGGCTCAGTCGGTTAAGCGTCTGCCTTTGGCTGAGGGCGTGATCCCAGAGTCCTGGGATCCTGTGTTGGGCTCCCTGCTCGGCGGGGAGTCCGCTTCTCCCTCTGCCTCTGCCCCCTCCCCTCTGCTCATGAGCTATCTCTCAAATAAATAAACAAAATATTTTTTAAAAAAATAAAATAAAAATTGAGCGTTAAGGGAAAAGGGATAGTACCCAGTCTAAAACCCACAAAATTGTTCTAAAGAAGGATCAAGCCCCATGACCTTAATTTTATTGGCATTATGTTCTAATCAGCCACTGAATTAAGGGATAAGAAGACATTTCCATCAATGATGATCACATGAGGTCAGTGCCTTTTTCCACAGAGGCAATTTTCTGAAGGCCAAAAGAGCATTTTTAAATGCTTTCTTTCAGCGTCTGTTAGCAGTTCTGCCTCGGTATTGGCTGGAGGGAGTCCTTTGATTTCCTTCCTCTGTGTTCATTCACATCATCCCTGGAAGGTAGGAGGAGCTCTTTCTGTAAATGTGGACTGGGAGGGAAAGGTGCCACAGCTCGCTGTCTGCTTGTGTGCGGAAGCCTGGCACCTCTGGCTTTCTCCTCGGCTGCTTCCCCGCCATGGGTCGGACACCAGAGACACAGAATTGTGAATAACCCAATAATTGGCTCAGCCTCTACAGTGCATGACACATGCTTTTCATGAACATTAAAAATTTTTTTTTTTTTTTTTAATTTGAGAGAGAATGAAACCTACTTTCTGGTACTCATTTCCACGTGTCTTCCTCCTGGCCGCATGAGTTGTTTCTTTTTGTGATGCAGGAAAGCAGAACTCTCTTGTGGGTATGTTTTGCAAACCCCATCCATTTTTAGGGAAGCCTGTGCGGGCTTTACCCCTCACATGGATGGATTCCAATTGGTAATTCAAATCGGTTCCGGTATGTCACCTTCTTTGTTCCCTGCTGTCCAGGTTAGGTTCAAGTATCACCTCTTCCACGCAGCCTTTCCTTTGTATTTCCTGCAATACCTAGCACCAGGCTTTGTATACAGTGATGCTCAGTCAGTGCGTATTAAATAAGCGAGAGCTTTCTGGAATGTAAACATTGACTTCTCTACCAGGATTTGAAATACTGCACATGAACCACAGAAATCAGACATGTCAACAAGTATTTTCCTCACTTAATAAATATACACATCTCTCCCTTACTACTTTCCCCTTCCCCTCGCTGAGTAAGCTCCAGGCACACTAGCCTTCCTGCTCATTCTCAAGTATGCCAAACTTGTTCCCAGGTAAGGATCAAGGCATTAAAAGCAGTGATCCCTTTCAACGTATTTTGCATTTATATGGCAATGTTGACAAATATGGGGATATCTCTTGAAAGATGCACTTCTCTTCTCTTGGGGGAAACAGTCCTGTATGGATAATAGTCTGGTATTCTTCTTAATCAAGCTTTTGGAGCAGGCATTTACTTTGGAGTGTTAAAGACAGAAATTTCCTCACACTGTTAAAAGTAAGTAGGGTAGGTAAGGGAAGGTAGGAAGACTTTACTTGGGATGATACTGTCATAGGCCACGAGACGATCAGAGTAGGGAAGAGAGACCAGGCTCAACTCCAGATCCAGACAAGACAGCTGGGGATTTATGGCCAATGAGCAGAATAATGGGGCGGTGGGTGGAAAATTGCTAAGGGGAGACATCAAAGGTAGAAGGATTTTTGCTAAACCTATTGAACAGGATTCTTATGAAAGGCAGGCCAAGGACTTACATGTCTAAGACGGGAGATGACAAAATTGGTCAGCTATTGAGGGTGTTCAAATATCAAGGGTGGGGATTCCCTCCCTGATTTAGCAAGATTCTTGCTAAGACTGCACTCTGCAGGCCGAAGAACAGTCCCAAGAATGGGGCCTAGGAGAAAAAAAGGCATAGAGGAGCTCGTCAAAGTTCAGTCAAGAGAGAATGTCTGTCAGGAGAGACTCTCAGTCCTTTCGTGGCCTACTGAGCATCACTGTGTGCTAGAACGATAGAATGGAGATGCCTAAGGGCTATTTCTGAGCAGGTCCCCTGTTATGGTTTAAATTGCAGATGTCAGCCATTGTTGTTGATATAAGCATAAACGGATCCGCCCTGCCCCAAATCCTGGGTGCGGCCAGTTTGCTTCCACAGAAGCTATCCCATTTCTCTCAGGTTATTTCAAGCCATTTTTAACATTCTTAATTACAAATAGAAATATTCTTTTTTATTCTTTTTAAATCTTTAGCTTAAGTTTTCAAAACATAGTTGCTCTTGGCGCACATTGCACAAAATTGGGTCGTCATAGTTGGGGGACCGGCGTAGGCGTAGTTTAGACTGAATACAGAGAATATGTTTAAATAGTTTCACGACATAGGAAGTGTACACGTTTATATTATTGGACTATTTAATTCTAATAGCACTGTATAAACAGGTCTGACAAAAAACAAAACATGGGGCGCCTGGGTGGCTCAGTTGGTTAAGCGACTGCCTTCGGCTCGGGTCATGATCCTGGAGTCCTGGGATCGAGTTCCACATCAGGCTCCCTGCTCGGCAGGGAGTCTGCTTCTCCCTCTGACCCTCCCCCCTCTCATGTGCTCTCTCTCTCTCTCATTCTCTCTGTCTCAAATAAATGAATAAAATCTTTAAAAAAAAAAAACCATGAAGAGGTGATGTGTAGGCTCTGCCATTCTCCCCTTTCTGAGTCTCTGTATTCTGTTCATTCCAGGGTCCCACCCAGCTCTTCCATTCCATGCCCTTGGCTGACCTTCACCTTTCCAGGCAAACTGGCTTTCCTGTAAAACTCTCTTCTGCATATCATAAAGAGGGAAAGTCCTGAAGGTTCCCACTGGAGAGTAATGACTTAAAAGTCTACATTCCATGAGACATTTGCATTCTGTAGTAATAAGTCTCAAGCAATGTGATATAAATTGAAGTGAAAATTTTGAGCAATATTTCCAGGAACCCCTCAAATCATAGCTCTACTGGCAACACGTTACTCTGATTCTTACTCTACTTGTGACCCCGATCATAAATACATTTTCAGAAAGTATGGGCCAATGCCTACTGTTTCTGATTTATTCTTTATCCTATTTTATTCTTCCTTTTTGTGGAAGACTGTTATCTCCTTGAAGTCAGAGCTCATGCTCCTTCATCTGTATCTTGTACAATATATGTTTGTAGAATTAGGTCAAATTACAACCTAAAATAAGACCCTATCATCTCTGTTACTCAAAAGTAGAGAAAAGATAAATAATCTAAAATTGTTCTTTGGTTTGCCATGGTTTATTTTGGAGTACAAATCAGTGAGGTATTATTATTATTGTTTCTTTTTTTTTCTGAAAATATCTTTAGTACAAGATCTTAAAACTTATTTAATATCTGTAACTTTTGAGGTGACTTGATATAGATTCTTGGTAAAGTATTCCAATAAGGTAGAATGAAACAGGCCTCAAAGGCAACAAGAAATCTAGGAACCATCTATAACTTAAATCACTGTAAGATAAGAGAAACCAAAATCTTAAATTATATGAGCCTCATTTTGTATAACCCCTTTGCAAATTATCAATTTCAATCTTCTTCTGTGCCTATTCATCTTTGAATAATTTCAGACTTTCTGAAAAGTATGAGAATAATATTCTCATATCTCCTTTACCAATTGTTAAATATTTTACATTGACTTTATCATTCTCTCCATCTTCCTGTCTCTCTCTCTCTCCCCCTCCCTGACTCTCTCCCTTTCCCTCTTTTTTCTCTTGCCAGATAGATATAGAGATACATATTTGTGTGTGTGTGTGTGTGTGTGTGTTTATGAGTCCTGTCTCACAAATTCACATTATAGTTGGAAAAGAAAGGCAATAAAGACATAAACTAATGTAAAACAAAACAAAACAAAACAAAACAAAACAGATAATTTCAGAGAACTATAAATGTTTTAGAACAAACATATTGAGTGACACATTCAGGTATATGTATACATGTATGCATGCATGTGTGTGGGGGTCAAATACATCTCTTATCAACAAATATGTCTCCTGAAATATACATATCTCCTTTCTGAGAGGACATAGTACTGAATGGTGTTCTTTGTATCATCATTTCAAACTGGCATTTCCTTTGGAGTCACTGTCTTTCCTCAGCCTACTGAGCATCACTGTGTACTAAAATAATAGAATACAGTGATGTCTAATGCTTATTTTCTTTTTTTAAAAGATTTTATTTATTTATTTGAGAGAGAGTACAAGCTGGGGGAAGGACAGAGGCAGAGGGAGAAGCAAACTTCCCGCTGAGCAGGGAGCCCAGTGCAGGACTCGATCCCAGGACCCTGGTATCATGACCTCAGCCAAAGGCAGATGCTTAACTGACTGAGCCACCCGGGTGCCACTCTAATGCTTATTTCTTGAGAAGATAATTCATCAGGTTTTAAATGATAGATGTCAGTTTTAAAATGTATTAAAAATTTTTTGAACCATTTGAGAATACATTGCAGACATGTTGACTCTTTGCCCCTATGTAGTTCAGTGAATGGTCCCTAAGAACAGGAACATTCTCTTTCTCAATCATAGAACAATTATTAAAATCAGGAAAATACCCTTGATACTATTACCTAATATACAGACCTCACGCATTGCCAAATGGCCCCATAATGTCCTTTGTAGCAAAAAAGAAGGAGAAGGAGAAGAAGGTGAAGGAGAAGAAGGAGAAGGAGGAGAAGGAGGAGAAGAAGGAGGAGAAGGAGAAGAAGGAGAAGGAGGAGAAGGAGAAGAAGGAGAAGGAGAAGAAGAAGGAGAAGAAGAAGAAGGAGAAGGAGAAAGGAAAGAAGGAAGGAGGGAAGGAAGGAAGGAAGGAAGGAAACCTGGAGACTAGAAATTTTTGTTTGTTTTCCATGAAAAACTAGGGCAGAGGGTCTACAAATATTTTATTTTTACTGCGTTTTCATATAAATTTAAGCTTTTAAAATAAATTTTAAATTATATTTAAAAACAAATGCATAGGCTAGATTTTGACACACTGCAGCCCACAAACACATTATGTGTGCTGCCTGCTGAACTAATTTTCATGCAGACCGTAAGGTTTCTCCTGCTACTTCTATTGAATTACAAGACATCATAGCATTCATCATTTGTTCATCCATCCATTTAGCAGTGCTAGCAGCATAGTGGAGCTACTATAGCATTGTTCTGCCTGAGATAAGCTGTTAATAAACTGATCTTTCATAATTACTTATCTATGAGTGTTGCAAAATCCATAGAAATAAATCCAGAAGCTGAGGCTGATAAAATGCTATAACTATTCATAATCTTTCATTTCAAATCAAATAAGCTTCATTAATTTCTTGATTGATTTTGTAAAGTTCAAACATGATAACTTGAAAGTTGGAAAATCGTTTGTTTTTTTTAAAGATTTATTTATTTATTTATAAATAAATATTTATTTATTTATTTGACAGAGAGAGAGAGCACAAGCAGGGGCGGGGTGGAGAGGGAGAAGCAGGCTCCCCGCTGAGCAGGGAGCCCGATGTGGGACTCGATCCCAGGACCCTGGGATCATGACCTGAGCTGAAGGCAGATGCTTAACCATCTGAGCCATCCAGGTGCCCAAAGATTTATTTATTTGACAGAGACAGACACAGTGAGAGAGGGAACAGAAGCAGGGGGAGTGGGAGAGGGAGAAGCAGGCCTCCTGCTGAGCAGGGAACCCGGTGCAGTTCTTGATCCCAGGACCCTGAGATCATGACCCAAGCCGAAGGCAATCACTTAACTGACTGAGCCACCCAGGTGCCTCTGGAAAATAGTTTTTATGTTGAAAATAGATCTATTTAAAAATTTTTTAAATAAATATTACTCTTTTTATTTTGGGATTTCACATAAGAGTTTGGGGTAAAAAAGTTTCTGTTTCTAATAATGTTTAAAAATAACTTATCTAGGGGGCGCCTGGGTGGCTCAGTTGGTTGAGCGACTGCCTTCAGCTCAGGTCATGATCCCAGGGTCCTGGGATCGAGTCCCGCATCGGGCTCCCTGCTCTGCGGGGAGCCTGCTTCTCCCTCTCCCACTCCCCCTGCTTGTGTTCCCTCTCTCGCTGTGTCTCTCTCTGTCAAATAAATAAATAAAATCTTAAAAAAAAAAAAATAACTTATCTAGGGGCACCTGAGTAGCTCAGTCAGTTAAGCATCTGACTCTTGGTTTTGGCCCAAGTCATGATCTTGGGGTCCTCAGATCAAGCCCCACATCAGGCTCCATGCTCAGTGTGGAGTCTGCTTGTCCCTCTCCCTCTGCTCTCCCCCCACCCCAACATTCTCTCTCTCTCTTTTTCTCTGGAGTAAAAAAATGAAATCTTAAAAAATAATAATAATAACTTATCTAAACCTGTGATTTCCAAATATTTTTTTTTGGTCATACACTCATAAGTTTAAAAAATTATCGTGTTCTTGGACGCCTGAGTGGCTCAGTCGTTAAGCGTCTGCCTTCGGCTCAGTTCATGATCCCAGGGTCCTGGGATTGAGTCCCACATCAGGCTCCCTGCTTGGCGGGAAGCCTGCTTTCCCTCTCCCACTCCCACTGCTTGTGTTCCTGCTCTTGCTATCTCTGTCTCTGTCAAATAAATAAACAAAATATTAAAAAAAAATTATCGTGTCCTCTAATGTGTGTATGCTGACTTATTCATATAGGAAGTATATAAGTGTACTAGTATTTTATGCACATTATAAAATTTACCCTAAGAGAAAATTCTGAAAAACTACATAAAAGTAAATATAAATAAAATTTCTGACAATTTCTTCCTTGACTCCATTGGATCGTTTGTATACCCCTTGAGGTCCTTGTACCATACTTTTCAGTTCTTCAAGTCTGAACTCTTTTCTGCTTTGTTACCTATTCCAGACTGTTGTTTTATGGTAATGACTACCACTGTAGTGTATAGACCTGTTTAAAGGTCATTTTTCTTGAGGTGTGTTCATTCATTTTCCTATCTGCAGACCACCTAATATAAAGGTCATTTTTCTTGGGGTGTGCTCATTCATTTCATATTTGTTTGCAAATATTTGTGTACCACTGCATGGCTGTTACATTTTTACTGTCATAAAATTTTAGATAAGAAGCTTCAGGAAACATTTGTGCTAGAGATAAACAACGATGAATCAAAGAAGTGACTGAACAGAAAACTATTTTTACCATAGGCAATACCACCCACCTCGTGTTCCTAGAGAATGATTTCACACATTAGGGGAAGATATAGATAACTCAGGAAAGAGCATTTCTTTTAAATGAGCTGTAATTTCATGTTCAGTGCAATATGTGATGAGGAAATGAGGGAGAGACAGCTAAACTCTACATATGTGTTTGTCGAACAATTGGAAAATTGTTTCAGCCACAACACTTGGAAGGTAATTAGATTATTGGGTCTCTGAGGGCAGGGCTAGTGTTCTTCATTTTTTTGTGTCTTAATGTGGTTTTGCGAAAACAGGAACCCAAATGTTTTTGTTGAATGAATTTTAGTGGATTAATGAATAAATGAGATTTTCCCAGATTCAATACAAATAATTTTGGTCAGAAATAATAACCTAAAAAAAAAAAAGAAGTAACAACCTGAATTGTTTAGCACATAGGAACTACCAGAAGTTCTAAATTTTCTTGAAGTCTCAATTTTCATGATGCAAAATCTGTCCCTTGCTATAGTTTTATGTATTTATACTTCTCTCAAACTCCTTCTCTTAATGGGAGACTCAATTATGACAGTCTGACTTCTGATATTTTTACAGAATGGTGTACACATTCTGTACATGAAGTGCTATGTTATAGCTTCGTTCACATTTCTACATTAGGTTCATAGGACATCTTGCCTTTGTGCTTATGATTTTCGTTGAATTTGGACATTTTTCATTCATTATTTCTTTAAATATTTTTTCTGACTGCACCCCCCAACCCCATCCTGACCTCGGGGACTCCAATTACATGTATGTTAGGCCATTTGAAGTTGTCCCACAGCTAACTGAGGCTGTGTTCATTATTTGTTTCAACGTTTTTTCTCTGCCTGTTTCATTTTGGATAGTTTCTGTTGTTATCTTTAAGCTCCTGGTCTAATCTGTTGTACATCCCGTCCAATGTATTTTTTATCCTAGACACTGTCATTTTTATCTCTAGTGGTGAGACCTGAGTCTTTTTTATATCTCCAGTATCTCTCCTTAGGATGCTCATGCTTTCCTCTCTACTTTATTGAGCATATGGAATATGATTATAATAACTCTGCAGGCCAGAGTTCATACCAAGAATGTCTCCAGCAGGTGGCAATTAGGCATAAAGCACGTCCACCACATGGGATGGCTCACGTCAGCCAAATGGGGAGCGGGGTGAGGAATTTTCTCTCTTGTTATGTAAGTACCTACAAAATACATTTGATTTTGCCTCTTGGCCCATCAAGCCTAAAATATTTACTATATGAGTCAAGTCTCTAGGAAAAATTTGTGGACCTTAATCAAGGGCTAATTTTGCCTCCCTACTGAGGCAATACCATTCTGAATCATCCATCCAGTACCCTGTATATTATAAGGTTTTGACACTGGCTGGTAGAAACTGAACTATTCCTAGCTCTATGTGAGCTCTGAAGACTGTTCTCCTCCTTCCTTTCTGGTGGCTTTTTCCTCTGCCTCAGGAAGTTTCCTCCCATTCGTGTGCTAATCAGGACTCAGCTGTAGGCTCAAGGGGAACCCTATGCTGATCTCTAGAACCATATCTCTCTGTGCAGCTCAGTCCTTTCTCTGCAGGTTTCCATTCCCCAATACTCTGCCCTGTGAATTCTATAGCCTGAAAGAATTCTTGGCCTGAAAGAATTATGAACTCAGAGAGACCTCTGGCCCCATTCAGTTTCTCTTCTCTACAACGAGCAAGCTAAAGTAGTGGTAAGGTCCTCCCATTGGGTTCCTCCTCTCAGGGATTACTGTCCTGTACATTCTGTTGTCCAACGTCTAAAAACCATTGTTTCATATATTTTGTCTGGTTTTATATTTGTTTCAGGAAGGAGGGTATATCCATGATACCTGAAAGTGTAATTCCTGACTTCTCAAATTTGAAGAAACAAAATATCCATGGGATTTAAGCATTTGATAAGTTAAGTTCAAAGGAGATAGGAAGTGGACTTTGATAGGAAAATTTCTGCTAGGTTTAGGTTCTATTTTGGCAAGAAAGTAAGAGACAAGCAGGGTATTCAGAAGGTTTCTCAAAGGACTTACAGCAGGTCAGTAATGAAAGTATTCCTTGTCTTCTGAAAAGCTTTGTCAAGAAGTTATAGTCTTCATTTAATTCTAAGTTTTTTTTTTTATACACTGCATATCAACATTCTGGGAGGAAAATAGGTCAAAGATATGGCATCTCGTTAGCCAATGCCATGAACAGGATGATGAATTTATGCGTAGGGCAAAAAGATGAAAAGCTTGGTTCCTGCTGCAAATATTAAAGAGGTAAGGCATCGCATATTATAGCAAAAGAGACATTGGTGAAAGCAATGGTTCTCAACCCTGAATTTTTTAAAAAATATTTTATTTATTTATTTGACAGAGAGAGAGAGAGCACAAGCAGGGGAGAGTGGCAGACAGAGGGAGAAGCAGGCTCCCCGCTGAGCAGAGAGCCCAGTGTGGGACTCAATCCCAGGATCCTAGGATCATGACCTGAGCTGAAGGCAAACGCTTTACCCCAGCTGAGCCACCCAAGTGTCCCAACCCTGAATTTGAGACAGTTCATAGTGCAGCAAATTACGTCAAGGAGTGTGCTGAAATTTTTACCCCCAGATCCTAAAACTTAGAATTAATCTGATGCCCAAACATTGATTTTCAGAAAAAAAGAGCATCGAAATAATCAAGCAATTAAACTGGGGGTTGTTTTATATCCAGAAAGCAGGGGGTACTGTTTTGTTTATGCTGACTCGATTCAGTGACAATTTTCATTGGCCCATGTTTTATAAAAATGGAAATGTGTCAGGACGCCTGGGTGGCTCAGTCAGTTAAGCGGCTGCCTTCACCTCAGGTCATGATCCCAGTGCTCTGGGATCGAGTCCCGCATCGGGCTCCTTGCTCAGCAGGGAGCCTGCTTCTCCCTCTGCCTGCAGCTACCCCTGCTTGTACTCTCGCTCACTCTCTCTCGCCCATGCTCTCTCTTTCTAACAAATAAATAAATAAAATCTTTAAAAAAAAAGAAAAAAAGAAAATGGAAATGTGTCTGCAATAATAATGTAAAAAACATTTAGCTCTAGTTTTACCCACGAGAAGGGCACTTTTCTCAAGAATGTGTTTTTCTTACCCCTCAGATGATATCCTTCTGACAGAGAAACACCAAACTGCTTCTCAAGCTACCAACCGAGTTCATTTTGACGGATTGCCAAGGGAAAAGAAAGCTTATTTTCTTCTCGTCATTAATAGTTAATTGTTATTGCAGTTTCTCAGATGGGGGATGTGGGTTAGAGAAATCACATCCATCCTTTCTGAAAGTGCTGTGATATTATTAGAGGTGGGCCCATGGCAGAAAATAAACCTGTTCCTTGGGGGATTAAATGGAGTGGGCCTATGGATTTTTTCTCTCCTCTCCTTTAAAGCACTTTAGTGATGCCCTCTAACAAATCGTCCACCTGGCCTAGTAAATCAGTGTTAATGTTTCATGAAAGCTCTCATGTGCTGAAACAATTTGCATTGATGCATCTTGAAAGCTTGGCTTTTGGAGGGTAGTGTGGGGGCCTGTGGTAATACACATTTATGCATTGCTGAAGTGTTTTCTTCATCCGCCTTACTGTATTCTTGTACAATTATATTGGCATTTAGAACAGCATCTTATGATACCGTGAGCTAGCTCTTTTATTCTCACACCTCTGGGATTTTGTGGCTTCCCTAATTGGGAGAACTATCTATTTCTTCTATTAGGCTTCCCTAATAGAAGAAAGATGACAAGAAAAGGTCAGCTGGTGAAGAGAAAAAGCAAAATTTAAAACCATCCTTAAAACCTAGCAGAAAGACAGAAATCACATTGACGGTCCCTACCAATTGCACAGTATAACTTCTAAGGGGTTCTTGACAGAAGTCAAGCGAGCTGAAAAGCTAAAATGAAGTAATGTCTTAAAAATCGGAATATCTTGCTATAAATATTAGTCAGTGCTAAAGGAAACCATTGCAATTTCGCTTTATTTGCTGCTTTGGAATCCGTTTTGACTTTACAGGACAATGTAATGGACAATGCTCTAGCAGTAGAGTTGGGCCCCATATCCACTGTTCATAGCTATTTGACCGTGGGCAAGTCTTTGACCTCCCTGCTTTTCATCAGCAGTTTTCTCACAGTAATGGAACCTGCAGAGGGGTGTGGGAAAAATTCAGTGAACTAATGCATACAAAGGGTTCAAATGCTGGTATTGCTATTAATAGTTGTAAATATCCAGCCCAGCCTATACTTGCTTCAGTTATCTGGAAATGTACAATGAAAGTCACTTGGAGACGAGCATGGCCTGGGTATGACACGCTAACGTTTCTGTTCTGTTCTGCATGGAGGCCAACCTCTACCTAACGACGTGGTTTGATTGCGGCACTTACTGAACAGCTATCGTATTTGCTTTGTAAGCATTTTGTAAGCTAGTTTCTCCCCTCCTCCCCCAAAATTCACAGAATTATTTAAAAAGTGAATGACTTATTTAATCAGCCAGACTGAATATTATCTCTAGTAGGTTTGCCTTTAAAACAAGCCTTTCAAGCCTGAAGAATTTCACATCTGGGGACATGTTTACTGAACTTCTGATATGAGCTCCAAACAAAATGAAAATGAGCATATCATATTTTGTAGGCACCTGTCAGTTCATAATAATGTCCCATGAAATTATTATTGCAGAACGGAGCCTTTCCTTGTCAATTTGGCAGCGGTTTGAAAACCGCAGTGGTGCCCATCAAATGCAAACATCTAACATCTAAGCTGAAGATACCCTTTTCATCTTGTGTTTTTTATTGATGGGAAGTTTTATTATAGTGAATCTTCATCTCCCTGTCCTCGCTGTCACCGACAAATCACAGTGATACCAGAGGGTGCACTGACTTTTTGTTGGATGCTTCATTGCACATTCACTAATATGCATTACCCTTTAGAAGAATAATCCCTTAGATCCTAGTTAATGCTGACAAGATATGTAGTCATGGGATTGCCGTGGTGCATTTCAATTAGGTTTGATTTTCTTACCTACAGGGTCTTAAAGCTAATTGGTTCCTAGAGCTTTTGTCTTCCTGTGAAAGACAGACACATAATTATGCTAATTTGTTCAGGGAAAAGAAATATGCACGGCACTGAGATTTTCATTGTCATTTAAAATGCTAGGTACATGTCTCACCAAAGCATTCTCCTCCAGTTGAGAAACTACTTGAATTTCAAATACATTTATGTGAGAAATGTTTTCTCATAAGCATTTCCAGGCAACATTAGTTTTTGGTATAAATTTTATGTTTATCATATCTAAGAGCAGCATTGTCACATTAATTCAATATTGAAGAAAGTGATTGTTTGAAACTTAGACTCAAGCAATTGTTACAAAGCTAGATGGTCACTCTCAAAGTGGTTAATGCATACTGACCTTTTAGCACTAATTTTTGTGCATGCCAAGAAAATAAGGGAAATGACCTCTGTGAAAGTAATGATATTATGTCTACATTTTTTTTTAAAGATTTTATTTATTTATTTGAGAGAGAGAATGAGAGAGAGAGAGAGAGTATGAGAGGGGGGAGGGTCAGAGGGAGAAGCAGACTCCCTGCCGAGCAGGGAGCCCGATGCGGGACTCGATCCAGGGACTCCAGGATCATGACCTGAGCCGAAGGCAGTCGCTTAACCAACTGAGCCACCCAGGCGCCCTATGTCTACATTTTTAAAGACTACAATTTTTTAATGTTATTACCCAATGTTAGAAAATATACTGGGCACTTCTCCCAGTATATTTTGATAATTGACCTCTACAAAATAAATTCTAGGGATGCCATGTGTTTTGTGTCTTCCCCTTCAACCACAGCAACTGGTTATTAACTTCAGATGAAGTTTTTATTGGGACAGAAGTACTGAAAATAACTTCAGGGTGGATCTTGGGGGCTTAATGAACATAGCAGATGCTTACCTGGATGTATTTATAGGGGAATAGTGCAAACAATGAAGCATGATGACATCACTGGAAGGTCCAGCTGTATTTACATGACTTCTGCTAGTTGTTTATCTTTACCTTGCATGGTATCTTACAAAAACAAAGTGCTAATATGCCTTCCATTCCAAAGTTCATCTAAATAAGGTGGAAATTTAACATTCTGAGTTCAGCTTTGTCCAGATTAAATTATATATCAACAAGGGAAAATATTAAGATCTAAGCAGGGTTTCACAGAAGAGCTTTAAAGAAAGTACATTAAGTAGTGTTTATTTTGCTGTTATATTTAGTTTCTGCCTCTCGCTCTTAGGTGAGTTGATCATATTGATAGATGAAACTATATTCAACCAATTCAGCACTTATTGAGGGTCTGCACTAATGGTTGGGGCAAAAAAAGTAAATGCAAAGACAAAGGAGTTTGAAACTTTTCATCAAGGAATTTAAAATATATTGAACCAAGATCTTATAATCTGGTGGTAAAGATGAGCAAGTAGATTGTATCTGTTAGGAATGCATTCAGCAGCAAGAAACAAAAAGTTCAATTCACAGAGGCTCATGCAATAAATAATTTTAATTTCTCACATATAAGAAGTCTGTATATGAGCAGTCCTCGTCAGATGCAATAGTTCAACAATGTCCCATCTCTTTGCTTTGCCGTCCTTGGCCTGTGCTTCTGGCCTTGTGCTCTCTACCTCATGATTGCAAGGTGGATGCCACATCTCTGAGCATCGTGTCAGTGTTCAAGGCAAGAGGAAGAGGCAAAGAGCTGCCCTCTAGTGCCTGTCTCCTTTATAAGGAGACATTAAGTTTCCCCATTAAGTGCCCTGCATACATGTCAGAACTGTGCCATGTGAACCACAGTTAGCTGGAAAGAAGGCTGCAGAAATGAGTACTTTGTTTTTCCAACCCCTCTGTTGGAAGTGACAAGGGAGAAGGAAGGTACTTGGGACATGCTGTTGGATCAACCTCTGAATAATATCTCCACCTAGACGAAGTAAGTAAGGCAGAAAGAAATCAGCTGTTGGAAAGGAAGGAGAAATTTCTGATTTGGGATAAGGATATCATGGAAGTAGCACTTAGGCCGGGGCTTTGGGGATACATAGATTTGATAAAGAAGTTGGGGACTCCAAAACAATTCAGAAAAGAATAAGCAAAGGAAAGGCATGGGGGTATAAAATGACATGGCATGTGTGGGCAGGGAACAAATGGCAATATTGTAGGTCTGGATCTAAAGAAATATATGAATGAGGTGGGGAAGTTGTGCACTAAGAATTGACAAAGGGATTTTGAGATTCATTTATAGAGAACTTTTATTGCTGAGCCAAGTAGTTTAACTTTTAGTGGTTTCCCAGAACCTGCAAAACCGAAATAAAACATCAGCCTGGCAATCAAGGCTCTTGGTAATTCAAACCTAACTTGCATTGCTTGTTCATTCTTTCCACCATGTATATGCCAAAACTTTTGGTCAAAGTGGATTTCTTACCACCCCCCAACACAACATCCTCTTTCTATATCCATACAGTGCCTCCTACCATGGATTCTACTGAAATGTTCTCCCCATCCCTTTCCAAACTGAAGCTCTACCCATCAAGGCCCATCCCAAGAGATGTAGTGGCATCATTGCTGATCACCTTAACTCTCTTTTGAACTATTATAGTATTTTAGCAATTATGGTGTTTTGTTGGAAAGGGCGTGCTAGGACAGATCCAAACTCCTAGTCCAGATTCAAAGACTGGAAAGAATGATGACTCAGACTCAGTCCAAGGTTGTTTTCCTCTCAGATGACTCCCAAACAAGCAGGCAAGCAGTGCCAGGATGTACATAGAATTAAGAGGCAAGTGAGGGGACATAGCTCTCCTTTTTCTCTTTGATCCCTCCTGAGGTCATGTCTGTTGTTGGTTGGTCAGCCTGTAATGGTAAGAAATCTACCAGATCTGAAGAGGCCAGAATTACCAGTTCAATGCCTTTTATACCATTTGGCCAAGGGAAGGACCACATCAGTACTTGAAGGTCTATTACCATGTCAAGAATTTTTTGCTCTGGCACAATTATGTGCCATATTCCGTTTCTGGCCAGGACCCACACACACTATCTTACCACATATTTTTTTCTAATATTAGATCTATTTATGTATATCTTTTAGACATTATAACATAGTGATTAACAGCACGGTGTCAAACTGCCAGCATTTAAATCTCAACTCTACCACTTATAAACTATGTGATCTTGAGCAATACACCTCAGTTTCCTCATCTATACAGTGGGGACAATAATGGTATCCACCCCATTTGGTTGTTGTGAGGATTAAATGAGATCATTCATGACTCTTTAAGCCGGTGTCCCATGTTGATGCTGTTTGTAATTTTTGAGGGAGAATACTCTATCTCATTTATATTTTCCTCAGTCACATTTAAAACTTTCTATGTGCACAATAAATATTTGAAAAAGAAATGAATAAATAGCTAAATTAATTGATTTCAGTGTTTCATGGCTCTAGAAATAAGAACAACCAATGACACAGGATAGTAACAAAAATTTTAAATGGATAGACTTGTCTCAAATACAGAAAAGCATACAGAAAACTATCAGTCCTATTAAAAGGCAGCCAGCTCTACACAAATAAGCTGCCAGTGGAAATGCACATTTTACAACCTCCCTCGTAGTTTGGCAAAATTATCAAAAGTCCCTCAAAAAATCATGGATTTTCCTGGTGCCTGGGTAGCTCCGTCAGTTAAGCATTTGACTCTTGGTTTTGGCTCCGGTCATGATCTCAGGATTATGATCTCAGGGTCTTGAGATGGAGCCTCGGGTAACGCTCCATGCTGAGCGCGGAATCTGGTTGGGATTCTTTCCCTCTTCCTATCCCTCGCCTTCTGCACCTGCCCCCGCTAGCGCTCTCTCTCTCTCAAAATAAATAAATAAATGAATAAAATCTTTAAAAAAAAAGCATGTATTTTGACCCAGTAATTCTAATTCTATAAATTCTAAGAAAACAATACAAAAAAGTGCACAAAGAATGTTGCAGGATAAAATGGAAACAACATAAAAGTCCATTGATGAAAATTAGCTTAAAAAATTTTAAATATTTATATGAGCTAAACCCACATTTTAACTGAAAAAAAATGGCATCATAGATTAAGTGAAAACAAAAGGATAACATCATAGAGAGTATAAGCCCATTTCTTTTAAAAGCAATAATAATAAAAAGAACACATAGTATCTTGTTTGTATGTGAGAGAATTAGCCTAGGGAGAGAGATATAGAATATTAACTGCTATCTTTTTTTTTTTAAGATTTTATTTATTTATTTGACAGAGAGAGACAGCCAGAGAGAGAACACAAGGAGGGTAAGGGGGAGAGAGAGAAGCAGGCTTCCCGCTGAGCAGGGAGCCCGATGCAGGGCTCAATCCCAGGACCCTGGGATCATGACCTGAGCCGAAGGCAGACGCTTAACGACTGAGCCACCCAGGCACCCTAACTGCTATCTTTTAGTGAAAATATGAATGATCTTTATTTTTTTCTATATTATCTTTTGAAATTTTCACAACACCTGGAAAAAAAATAAAGATTTCTTTTTGTAAAAGCAATCATCTTAAAAGTTCAGTTTTCACAAGCACCAGTGTAATGGCCTGTGGTTCCCAGCACGTTCGCACATTCATCAAGACTGTCAACAGTCTGTCTTTGGATGTGAGGACAGTGGGTGGTGTGGTGGAAGTGAGGAACCTAGAAGCAGGCTGATTCCAATCCCGTTTCTGTTAAATTCTTGTGTGACCTTAGGTAAACCTTTATTCAATTGTAAAGAGTCCAGTGGATGTTCCTATAGCATTGCTATGACGCGTAGGGAAATTTACTTATGTAAATGGCTGGCATGAGGGGTTTTCAAATGCTAAAACAAATAGCCCTAATCAACCTAACTATAAGGAACATAAGAATTAAAGACCCAAATTTGGAGTTAAAACACACACACACACACACACACACACACTGTAGCAGCAGACAGGAAGAGGTATGAATGACAAACAGTTCTCTAGAATGATTGTCAGTTCTATAGTGTTTCTTTATCATTATGTAGAAATGAACTAATTACACTTAGAAAGTAAAACAAACTGCTCTGTCTTCCGATAGGTGATAGGGAATGATAGAAAAATCTCCCTTTACTCAGACACTATCTTTTCCTTACTTTGCTTCTGCATGATCTCATTCTGTTTCTTTATGGACGTTGTCTTCTCGGCATGACCCCAGAATTCCCACATTAGAGTCCATAGGAACTGTATAAAAAATTCCTCTCCAGTGGTCCAGTGCGTCTTCTGTACGTCTTCTTACCACAGGCTTCAAGCTTCCCTGTTTGTGAGGTGTGTCTTGGCCGCTATATACTTGAATTCATATATTGCTCCTTCTCGATGTTTCCATTTAAATTTAGTATCCAACTCTGCACATTTGAACTTGTTATTGACCTGGCAACCTCCAAAGATGCTTCTTTTGGTTATTGCCCTACAATTCATATCTCTGTGATTGGAAGCTGCTAACTCTCCATGCCCAGAATAGGCCCCTGGGATGCCATTGGCTGTGAAGAGGGGTTGGGGTTTGATGAAATTGCAGGAGCGTTGCAGGGATTCTAGGGACAATATAGCAACTTAATTTGACCATTGGCATATAGGCAAAAGCATATGCTTCAGTAACAAAACTTGACATGTTTTGATATAGCATGACCCCCCCAAAAATTACTTTGATAAAATATGATATTCTTTCTAAATTTTGGTTTTGAAGATAAAATTAGCAACTTAGCCTTATTAAATTTGGCTTGTATGCCATGTAGACTTGTAATGTAAATGAAATCTACATGATAATAATTCACCCAGTCACTCATTCATTCTCATGAGTTGAAGTAGGTCATTCGGACATGTGTAGACCAAAAGTTACATTCATATTGCCATTTCAGGCCTAATTCTTTTTTTAAGTAAGAAATTTCCAAAGTACTATATTGGAAAAAAATTTATTCAGTGCTGAAAGCAGTTACTTATTTATGTTCTCACAGAATCATATATTGAAATGCTGTATCTCAAAATATAGACACTAGTTATAAATACTGCAAGCAAAGATGCCCATCATGGAAATCTGAAAACCTGGGTCTAGCCTCAGGTCTCCCAATAGTTGTGTGACCTCACATAGGAAGCTGCCTTCCTTTGGGTTTGGTAAATACCACTGTAAACTGAGAGATAAAACAACATTATCTCTAAGAGCCCACCATTCTAACATGTCTTTTTTCTTAATTTCTAACAGATGTTTGCAAAATATAACAGAGCATTTGGAACTAATTACAAATTCACTTCCCCATCATTGCCATTAATATGCAAGGCCATTTTAACTGTTGTAACATATACTTAGTTCCCACAACTAGTACTGATTAAAATCTCACAAAATATGACTTCTTCTACACAGCTCTTCCCAATATGATTTGCTTCTCATTGCCTAATGGAGTAAATAAAACTGTATTTTATGAAATGTGAAAGGACATTTGTGAATATATTACTTTTTATAAAGTTGTATTAATTTAACAAATTATGTTTGCGAAAATAGCTTTTTAAAGCTGATGTTGCTCGTATTTTGTGAATAATTCAATAATTATTTTAGTATTACCATTTATTTCTTTTCAGTGAGAACTCCATGTAACCTAGTATTTTTTTCTTTGCTGTCAGATAAGGGAGTTAAAGTAGAGGGTAACAACTGTTTTGGTACTACAAGCATTCTGTTCAGCAATGTGGGCAAAAGACAAACTGACTCTTACTGACTCTTACAGGTTTCCAATAAATATTCTCTCAATTTGGTAACCACAATCTACTCTGCCACACCCCCACACCATCTGCATTTACCGTTATGTCTATAGGATGGAAACCAAAACTTTCTACAAATATAAGGAGCCTGTGGGATAAAGAATAGTTCAATCATAATATATTTGAAAAACCTGTTGTAGATTGTCAGTATAATTAGATGGGTGTATTAATTTGAGTTCTCTAGAGAAACAGAACCATTAGGGAATATATTATATATAAAATATTTATTATAAGGAATTGGCTCACATAGTTATGATGACTAGGAAATTCCAAGATCTGTGGTAGGCGAGCTGGAGATCCAGAAAAGCCAGTAATATAGTTCCAGTATGAGTGCAGTGGCCTGAGAACCAGGAGAACCAATAGGTGTTAAGTTCCAGTCCAAATCCAAGTCCTAAAGCAGAAGAGTTTGAAGATAGATGAGCAGAGAGAGCAAATTCTTTCTTCCTCAGCCTTTGTGTTCTACTCAGACTTTCAACAGGTTGGATGAGGCCCACCCACATTGGGGAGGGCAGTCTGCTTTACTCTGGCAACCAATTCAAATGCTAATTTCACCCAGAAACGCAATCACAGACACACCCAGCATATTGTTTAACCAAATATCTGGGAAACTCATGGCCCAATCAAATTGACAGATAAAAATTAACTATCACAATGGGTCTTAACATTGTAGAATCCAATTCTACCCATTTGGAGCGAAGAAAGCTGTATTCCAGTGGTGTAAGTGCCCAACTCATACAATTGGTGGAAGATCCAGGATCATAACCTGAATTTTTATATTTTGTGATATATTATTATATTACATTTTCATTCAACTCTCATTGCCACATATAGTTGGCACAGTAGTTCTTTTTAAACTAATTTAAATATGATCTTCTCCATGTTAACGAATCCTGTGTCTGTGTGTGTGTGTGTGTGTGTGTGTAGGAGCATAATGTTCATGTTTAATAGATATGTAATCTTGAAAAAGTCATTAATATTTTGAGCCTCAGTTTTTTCATTAGTAAATGAGGATAATAATTATACCTACCTCATGAGTTCGTTGCAAAGATTAATCAGGTCAATGTATTAAGGGTAAGCTCTTAGAGTGACTGAAGTACAGAGAGTGCTACCTAAGCATTAGCTTTTATGATTATTGTTGCTATAAAACTTATGTTCTCAAGTTTTTCCTTTTTCATCCCCTTAGCCCCATCCCTTTCTGCCCTCCCCACTGGCCAGGGTGTCAGTGGGTCTCCTATTTCTGATACTGTATCTCAGTCCCTAAGTGCTCAGGGATTTCACAATCAAGCTCTACCACCACAGCCCAGAAAGGAGAACAGTGTGTCTGAAACGTAAGGGGCAAGGGGAGAAATGGTTTAGACCAACTGGGAGAGGTGGTCCAGATCATATACCCGGGTGTTCTGTCCTGACTACTCTTGGTTAGGTTTTCGCAAAACAGCCAAACCAGTGTGTGTGCCCTTGACCCCTGCAGTCTTCAGTTGTTCAGTGCAGGCACACATTCCAGGGTGGACATCATGTTTCCAGATGCTTGCTGCACCTCAGGTTGGCAGCAAGCCGGACTTCAGAGTCATCGGAACTCTCTATGATGGCCTGTGTTTTATTCGTATCCACGTGACTGTTGGCTTCTTCTAAATCACCTGTTATGGTGTTATTTACAACAAGCTGCTGACACAAAGGTCTAGTGAAGCTAACCCTGAGGGGTGTAGCTCTCTCTGACGTTCTGCCCCGTGACCCGTACTGCCGTCCCACAAGCGCTTGTGATGTGGATTACTTGGCTGTTGTACATTTATATACCAGAGCGTGGACTGGGCTTATTTTATGAAAATCCGTCTCTTCTTTGAAATGACTTATGCATGAAACATTTGAAATGCTCTTTTTGTCCTCATAAACAAGAATATTTTCTAATGTTGGGGCGCCTGGGTGGCTCAGTCGTTAAGCGTCTGCCTTCGGCTCAGGTCATGATCCCAGGGTCCTGGGATCGAGTCCCGCATCGGGCTCCCTGCTCCGCGGGAAGCCTGCTTCTCCCTCTCCAACTCTCCCTGCTTGTGTTCCCTCTCTCGCTGTCTCTCTCTGTCAAATAAATAAATAAAATCTTTAAAAAAAAAAAAAGAATATTTTCTAATGTTTATTTTTGAGAGTTGAGTTTTTGTTACTTAGCAAAACTTTGATATACTATGAAATATATGTGTGTTTGTGTGTGTGTTGTGAAAATAATCAGTGCTGTAATACCTGTAAGGATAAAAAATAGAAATATCACACCTGGACATTGTTTATTGTAAGAAGTACATATAAGGCTCTCCCATGGCTATCATCTTCTTTGAGACATTATCTTACTGAAATTCTTTTTTTTTTTTAAAGATTTTATTTATTTATTTGAGAGAGAGAATGAGAGAGAGCGAGTACATGAGAGGGGGAGGGTCAGAGGGAGAAGCAGACTCCCTGCTGAGCAGGGAGCCCGATGCAGGACTCGATCCAGGGACTCCCGGATCATGACCTGAGCTGAAGGCAGTCGCTTAACCAACTGAGCCACCCAGGCGCCCCATTACTGAAATTCTATATAGATACATTTATTTTAGAGGAAATAAACATGTGATGCTTAAACTTCAATCAGAATATTTAACTTTTGATAAGGAGTTAAGAACAATCAGGGCACCTGGGTGGCTCAGTCAGTTAAGTGTCCAACTCTTGATTTCAGCTCAGGTCATGATCTTGGGATTGTGGGATTGAGCCCCGCATCCGTGCTGGGCGTGGAGCCTGCTTAAGATTCTCTCTCTCTCTCGGGGCAGAAGGCTTATAAGAGCAAATTATAGCAGAGAACTTCCCTAATTTGGGGAAGGAAACAGGCATCAAAATCCAGGAGGCACAGAGAACCCCTCTCAAAATCAATAAAAATAGGTCAACACCCCGACATCTAATAGTAAAACTTAGGAGTCTCAGAGACAAAGACAAAATCCTGAAAGCAGCTCGGGAGAAGAGATCTGTAACCTACAATGGTAGAAACATTAGATTGGCAACAGACCTATCCACAGAAACCTGGCAGGCCAGAAAGGACTGGCAGGATATATTCAGAGCACTAAATGAGAAAAATATGCAGCCAAGAATACTATATACAGCTAGGCTGTCATTGAAAATAAAAGGAGAGATAAAAAGCTTCCAGGACAAACAAAAACTAAAGGAATTTGCAAACACGAAACCAGCCCTACAAGAAATATTGAAAGGGGTCCTCTAAGCAAAGAGAGAGCCTAAAACTAACATAGATCAGAAAGGAACACAGACAATATACAGTAACAGTCACCTTACAGGCAATACAATGGCACTAAATTCCTATCTTTCAATCGTTACCCTGAATGTAAATGGGCTAAATGCCCCAATCGAAAGACACAGGCTATCAGATTGGATAAAAAAACAAGACCCATCGATATGCTGTCTGCAAGAGACTCATTTTAGACCCAAAGACACCCCCAGATTGAAAGTGAGGGGGTGGAAAACCATTTACCATGCTAATGAACACCAAAAGAAAGCTGGGTGGCAATCCTTATATCAGACAAATTAGATTTTAAACCAAAGACTGTAATAAGAGATGAGGAAGGACACTATATCCTACTTAAAGGGTCTATCCAACAAGAAGATCTAACAATTGTAAATATCTATGCCCCTAACATGGGAGCAGCCAATTACATAAGCCAATTAATAACAAAAGCAAAGAAACACATCAACAACAATACAATAATAGTGGGGGACTTTAACACCCCCCTCACTGAAATGGACAGATCATCTAAGCAAAAGATCAACACGGAAATAAACACTTTAAATGACACACTGGACCAAATGGACTTCACAGATATATTCAGAACATTCCATCCCAAAGCAACAGAATACACATTCTTCTCTAGTGCCCATGGAACATTCTCCAGAATAGATCACGACCTAGGTCACAAATCAGGTCTCAACCAGTACCAAAAGATTGGGATCATTCCCTACATATTTTCAGACCACAATACTTTGAAACTAGAACTCAAACACAAGAGGAAAGTCAGAAAGAACTCAAATACATGGAGGCTAAAGAGCATCCTACTAAAGAATGAATGGGTCAGCCAGGAAATTAAAGAAGAATTTAAAAAATTCATGGAAACAAATGAAAATGAAAACACAACTGTTCAAAATCTTTGGGATGCAGCAAAGACAGTCCTAAGAGGAAAGTATATAGCAATACAAGCCTTTCTCAAGAAACAAGAAAGGTCTTAAATACACAACCTAAACCTACACCTAAAGGAGCTGGAGAAAGAACAGCAAATAAAGCCTAAACCCAGCAGAAGAGAAATAATAAAGATCAGAGCAGAAATCAATGAAATAGAAACCAAAAGAACAGTAGAACAGATCAACGAAACTAGGAGCTGGTTCTTTGAAAGAATTAACAAGATTGATAAACCCCTGGCCAGACTTATCAAAAAAAAAAAAGAGAAATGACCCAAATAAATAAAATCATGAATGAAAGAGGAGAGAGCATAACCAACACCAAAGAAATACAAACAACTATAAGAACATATTATGAGCAACTATATGTGAGCAATTTAGATAATCTGGAAGAAATGGATGCATTCCTAGAGATGTATCAACTACCAAAATTGAACCTGGAAAAAATAGAAAACCTGAACAGAACTATAACCACTAAAGAAATTGAAGCAGTAATCAAAAATCTCCCAACAAACAAAAACCCAGGGCCAGATGGCTTCTCAGGGGAATTCTACCAAACATTTAAAGAATTAATACCTATCCTTCTGAAACTGTTCCAAAAAATAGAAATGGAAGGAAAACTCCCAAACTCATTTTATGAGGCCACCATTACCTTGATCCCCAAACCAGACAAAGACCCCATCAAAAAGGAGAATTACAGACCAATATCCTGATGAACAAGGATGCAAAAATTCTCACCAAAATACTAGCCAATAGGACCCAACAGTACATTAAAAGGATTATTCACCACGACCAAGTGGGATTTATCCCTGGGCTGCAAGGTTGGTTCAAATCCGCAAATCAATCAATGTGATACAATATTTTAATAAAAGAAAGAACAAGAACCATATGATCCTCTCAATAGATGTAGAAAAAGCATTTGACAAAGTACAGCATCCTTTCTTGATCAAAACTCTTCAGAGTATAGGGATAGAGGGTACATACCTCAATATCATAAAAGCCATCTATGAAAAACCCACAGCGAATATCATTCTCAATGGGGAAAAACTGAGAGCTTTCCCCCTAAGGTCAGGAACACGACAGGGATGTCCACTATCACTACTGCTATTCAACATAGTATTAGAAGTCCTAGCCACAGCAATCAGACAACAAAAAGAAATCAAAGGCATCCAAATCGGCAAAGAAGAAGTCAAACTCTCACTCTTTGCAGATGATATGATACTTTATGTGGAAAACCCAAAAGACTCTACCCCAAAACTGCTAGAACTCATACAGAAATTCAGTCAAGTGGCAGGATATAAAATCAATGCACAGAAATCAGTGGCATTTCTATACACCAACAACAAGACAGAAGAAAGAGAAAATAAGGAGTCGATCCCATTTACAACTGCACCCAAAACCATAAGATACCTAGGAATAAATCTAACCAAAGAGGCAAAGGATCTGTACTCAGAAAACTATAAAATACTCATGAAAGAAATTGAGGAAGACACAAAGAAATGGAAAAATGTTCCATGCTCATGGATTGGAAGAACAAATATGGTGAAGATGTCAATGCTACCTAGAGCAATCTACACATTCAGTGCAATCCCTATCAAAATACCATCAACTTTTTTCAAATAAATGGAACAAATCATCCTAAAATTTGTATGGAACCAGAAAAGACCCCGAATAGCCAGAGGAATGTTGAAAAAGAAAAGCAAAGCTGGCGGCATCACAATTCCGGACTTCAAGCTCTAATACAAAGCTGTCATCATCAAGACAGTATGGTATTGGCACAAAAACAGACACATAGATCAATGGAACAGAATAGAGAGCCCAGAAATGGACCCTCAACTCTATGGTCAACTAATCTTCGACAAAGCAGGAAAGAATGTCCAGTAGAAACAAGACAGTCTCTTCAACAAATGGTGTTGGGAAAATTGGACAGCCACATGCAGAAGAATGAAACTGGACCATTTCCTTACACCACACACAAAAATAGACTCAAAATGGATGAAAGACCTAAATGTGAGACAGGAGTCCATCAAAATCCTAAAGGAGAACACAGGCAGCAACCTCTTCGACCTCAGCCACAGCAACTTCTTCCTAGAAACATTGCCAAAGGCAAAGGAAGCAAGGGCAAAAATGAACTATTGGGACTTCATCAAGATAAAAAGCTTTTGCACAGCAAAAGAAACAGTCAACAAAACCAAAAGACAACCGACAGAATGGGAGAGGATACTTGCAAATGCCATATCAGATAAATGGCTAGTATCCAAAATTTTAAAGAACTTATTAAACTCAACACCCAAAGAACAAATGATCAAATCAAGAAATGGGCAGAAGACATGAACAGACGTTTTTCCAAAGAAGACATCCAAATGGCCAACAGACACATGAAAAAGTGCTTAACATCGCTGGACATCAGGGAAATCCAAATCAAAACCTCAATGAGATACCACCTCACACCAGTCAGAATGGCTAAAATTAACAAGTCAGGAAATGACAGATGTTGGCAGGGATGCAGAGAAAGTGGAACCCTCCTACACTGTTGGTGGGAATGCAAGGTGGTGCAACCACTCTGGAAAACAGTATGGAGGTTCCTCAAAAAGTTGAAAATAGAGCTACCCTATGATCCAGCAATTGCACTACTGGGCACTTACCCCAAAGATACAAATATAGGGACCCGAAGGGGTATGTGCACCCTGATGTTTATAGCAGCAATGTCCACAATAGCCAAACTGTGGAAAGAGCCAAGATGTCCATCGATAGATGAATGGATAAAGAAGATGTGGTATATATATACAATGGAATATTATGCAGCCATCAAAAGGAACGAAATCTTGCCATTTGCAATGACGTGGATGGAACTGGAGGGTATTAATGCTGAGTGAAATAAGTCAATCAGAGAAAGACATGTATTATATGACCTCACTGATATGAGGAATTTTTTTTTTTAAGATTTTATTTATTTATTTGACAGAAAGAGACACAGCGAGAGAGGGAACACAAGCAGGGGGAGTGGGAGAGGAAGAAGCAGTCTTCCCGCCGGGCAGGGAGCCCAATGCGGGGTGCGATCCCAGCATGCTGGGATCATGACCTGAGCTGAAGGCAGACGCTTAATGACTGAACCACCCAGGTGCCCCAATATGAGGAATTCTTAATCTCAGGAAACAAACTGAGGGTTGCTGGAGTGGTGGGGGGTGGGAGGGATGGGGTGGCTGGGTGATAGACATTGGGGAGGGTATGTGCTATGGTGAGTGCTGTGAATTGTGTAAGACTGTTGAATCACAGACCTGTACCTCTGAAACAAATAATACATTATATGTTAAAAAAAAAAAAGAAGCAGAAGAAGAAGATAGCAGAGGGGTAGAATGAAGGGGGGGAAATCGGAGGGGGAGACGAACCATGAGAGGCTATTGACTCTGAGAAACAAACTGAGGGTTCTAGAGGGGAGGGGGGTTGGGGGATGGGTTAGCCTGGTGATGGGTATTAAAGAGGGCACGTACTGCATGGAGTACTGGGTGTTATATGCGAACAATGAATTATGGAACACTACATTAAAAACTAATGATGTAATGTATGGTGATTAACATAACATAATAATAGAAAAAAAAATTTTTTAAAAGAACAAAAAAAAATGATTCTCTGTCCCTCTCCCTTTGCCCCTCCCCCTCTTTCTTAAAAAAAAAAAAGAATATACCCAAGCATTTATAAAATAATACATGATGTAGTAGTATGTCTATATTTGAGTGTGTATTATTTAATATAGGTACATATAATACATATGTGATATATGTATATACGTATGTAACACATATAAACACAGACTTATGCTACATGGCTAAATGGTGTGGTTTGGTCTCTGGATATATTGTAGTGTTCCCTGAAGTAAAGGTTAGTGTATATAAGTATAGTCAGGGAAATAAATTGACCTTAGACTCCTCTTCCCCTGATGGAAGGCTTAGATACCCTAAAAGATACTCATGAAGCCCCTGTACTTCCTCTGCCAGCACCCTTAGACAGTTGTTTGTCATTTTCTGTTTCCTTCTACTCTGTCATTTTCTGTTTGCTTCCATTTGTCTGGCCAACAAATATTTATTGAGCACCTACTTATGTGCCAGAACCTATGATGGACACTGGGGTGAACAGGGAAAATGCGGCTTACTCTTCAAATTGCTAACATTCAGACAAATATATATATATAGTAAATACACAAATGTTGTCATTAGAGATTGTAATAAGACCTATGGAAGAAACACACAGTGTACTGAGATAGAGATTGTGATGAGGGTGAGAGTAGAGTAATTCTTTAGATGAGATGGTCAGGGTGGTCTGCATGAGAATGGACACTGAGCCAAGACCTGAAGAATGAAAGTAAAGCAGCATTTCAAGATTTAGCAGAACAACATTAGAAATGAAAGGAACAGCCAGTAAAAAGGTTTGCAAAGTAGAAAGGATGCCAGTGTGGCTGGAACACTGGGTCGAGAGGAAGATGAGAACGGTGAAATAAGGGGGAGACATAAATATGTAGAACTTTGTAGGGACTTTACCCTAAAAGCATTGGGAAAGAAGCCTTAAAGAGTTTTTTGCTTGGGATAGAAGGGGATCTTATTCACATTTTTAAAAGATCTTTCCTGATACTATGTGAAGAATGGATTAAAAAGAGACAAGAATGGAAATAGGAATGCTATAATAGTATCCCAAGAAATAGATGATAGTAGCTGCACTTGGTGCTGGCAGTGGAGATAAGAATAAAATGGGAAAATTTCTTGTGTATTTGGAGGCGGAACTGACAGATCTTGAGGATGGAGTGGGTATGGTAGATGAGAGAGAGAAAGGATTCACAGGTGCTTCCCAGGTTGTTACCTTTTGCGATTGGACAATTCTTAGTTCAGTTTACTAAAATGAGAAACTTAGAAGAATAAAGATTTAAGAATAATCACAATCTCAATTTTGGACATATTAATTTGAGATTCCTTTTAGACATCCCCTTGGAGATATCAGGTAGCAGTTAGACACATGAGTCTGTGGGACTCAGGGGAAAGACTTCGGCTGGAGGTAGACATTTGAGAAGCATCAGCCTATAAAGAGTGTGTAAAGCCTGGGACTGAATAAATATTTCCTTAGAGATAGATTGAAAATAGAAAGTGTCCAGGAAGAGACCCTGAATCCCATCAGCATTTAGAAGATGGGTGGAAGAAGAGTCAGCAAAGGAAGTGAGGAGCATCACTGAAGCTGGAGAAAATCTGGAAGCATGTGATGCCACAGAAGCTAAGAGTAGAAAGTTTCAAGAAGGAAAAAGTAGTCAACTAGCTGCTGAGAATGAGGTGAGGATATGCATGTGTCTGTTGGACCTGGCACTTGGAGGTCATTGGTGAGCTGGACAAGATTGAGTCAGTGTCAGATGAGAGCGGTTGAAGAGTGAAATAGAGATAAGGATTAAACAGAGACTATAGAGGATTTACTTGAAAATATTTCGTGAGATGGGGAACAAAGACAAGCGCCATCAGTAGAGAGAGATGGGGACTCTATGAAGGTCTGATTTTCAAGATGGCATATATGTATATATATTTGTGGGAATAATCCAGTAGCGAGGAAGGAACTCTTGATGTGGAAGACAGAAGAAGAAGAAAACTCTTGAGACTATGTCAGGGGATGGGAGGACAAGTGGAGAGATTTGCCTTTGATAAAAACAGGAAAGGACTGAGGGGCAGAGATGGTGCCTTCATAACCATTGTATGCCCAATGTGTACAGTACTTGACATATATTAGAAGCTCAGTAAATATTTGCTGAGCGAATCAAGTAAACATCCATTCCAAGCCAGGGAAACAAACAAGCAGCAGGCCCAAGGAAAGAGTGAAGAGAGAGAGAGGGACATGACTTACTCCATACTCCTTGAGTAGTTATTGCTTATTTTATAATGCGTTGTGATCCTGACCAGACAACTTAGTTCCATTTTTTAAATCATGCTCGATTTTTTTTAAATGTGAAGACAGAGTCTATGTTGCATTTAATTTAGTCTTTAGTTTATTTAGTGGTTATTATGATCTCCTAACAATGTAAATTCTCAAATGGTGTTTTCTGTCTTGGTAATTCATTTTCAGATCCATAGCAGGAGTCTAATAATTTGTTGATAAGCATGTAATTTTCTGTAGTTTTCATGATTGTCTTCAGAGCTGATAAAAGTATTGATTATAATAAACCAAAACACCTATTTACAAATCACACATCTATTTGGCCTTAAAGATGTATATTGGCACTTGGTAAGATCTAATTCACTGTCAATGTTTACAAGGCTAGGAAAACTGTAATGTAAAAAATATGCCTGTATACTCTGGTGAGGTTCACATAAACTCACTTTTTTATGCCTATCTCAGGATGTTTAAACAAAATGGAAGATAGATTATCTGTTTTTTAAAATCTAATAAATACATTTTGGGGCACCTGGGTGGCTCAGTCAGTTAAGCATCCGACTCTTATTTCGGCTCAGGTCATGATCTCAGGGTAATGGGTTGGAGCCCCACATTGGGCTCCGTGCTCAGCACAGAGTCTGCTTGTCCTTCTCCCTCTGCTCCCACCCCTCTCACACACACACACACTCTCTCTCTCTCAAATATAAATAAATAAATAAATAAATAAATAAATAAATAAATAAATAAATAAATAAATAATGCATTTTGAACATAGAGGACTCAATAATTTTTTTTGAAGATTTGCTATTAAGCGATTATCTTCCTCAAAATATATGACAGCCAGCAGTTCTCAAAAATTGAACATTATAAAGAAAGCATGTCAAATAAAATACTTTTGCCTACCAGAAATATTTAAGATTTTTGTTTCTTTTTCCATCAAGAATGATTCTACTGATGTTAATAAATTATGAAACTTGATCATTGCATTTGGAGTAAAGGGAATAATAAATTTCGAGTTTCTCATATATTTCTCTAGGTTAATGTAATACAAACAGAAATGATACATACAATCTAATGGTTATATGAATAATGAATGCTGCTGTATTTTTATTATATGGTAATGCAAAATTGAAAAATAATATATTCAGTAGAGTTTTGATGAGTTAATAACAAATGTGAATTTTTTCTCACACATTCAGTGAATGAACTTTTATGTTGTTTCATTCTGGACTTACTGTGAAGTTTTTATTTGTAGCTTGTTAGGAAATTATTAAAGATTGATCTCATGTCTTATTATTCCGTTCTGAAGCTATTCCAACATCTTGGTTATTTATTTGAACTTTACTGAGATTCTGAGTGATACGAATAGTCACCATCTTTAGAAGGAATTTCAGCCTAGGGAATAGGAGATTTAATTTAATTTAAATCAGGAAGGGGGTGTGTGTCACAAAAGAGCCCCCAAGGAAGGGTCATTTAAGCTGAGACCTGAATGGTGACAAAGAGTAAGGCAATGGAAAAGTGACAAAGAGAATAGCATGTTGGAGTATGTGGTAGCCTAAAGTCAAAAGAAACCCATATTGCCGTAGTCAGACCAGTGTGGTCGTAAGACTTGCACTGTAGCAGAGATTACTGGCAGTCTCCCTGCTGCCCACCTCCCCATACACCAGCACCGGCTACTAACCAGAGCTTAGGCTTCTTCAATTTTCCCACCTTGATATTTGTTGAGAATCCCTAGAGGACATTGGATTTCTCCTGCGCACAGGAGTCTTCTGTCCTTGCTCCCTGGAGTCACCTGTTCTGACGTCTCCTGTGTCTCCAAGTTGCCATAGCTGTCAGTAGCGCTGATATGTGCCTCTGTCTGTACGAGGCTTCCAGCACTGATGCTCATGCCATGGATACCTGCACCGAGGACACTGTTCACTGATTGCTGCCGAGTCTCCTCGTTGAGGACCTGTGCGCACTGATTAGCTGACTGAGCCCTCCGTGGGCTGAAGCTCTGTTCTGTACATCGCCAAAGAAAGGGACTCTCTCTCCTGCCCTCCTTCCACCATTCCTGTGTGTTCCTTGGTTGTGTATGTGCCCGAAATGATGTTTTGTTTTGATTTGTTTTGTTTTATTTCGGGCTCAACTTGTCCAGAGTTCTGGTATGAGTCTAGACCTCCTCTTCTATTTCACTGAGTCCATTGTCCTTAAATCCCTCTTTTGAGACCTAATCTTCGATTTCCTTTGCACAGTTTTCTTCCCAAGACGCTCCGTAGTCTCTCATGTAAATAGACACATAGTTATTTCTAGGTCTTGGGGGTTCTAGTTATGCCAGATTTCCTGAATCCACAGGTAGACACACCATAATTTCCAGCCATGGTCATTCTCATGTTACTTCTATATTTTTGGCATCTTAAGTTTCTCAACAGGCATCTTTACAAAAAGTTTTTCAATAATGTGATTACATGTGGATTTCTAAAATTCCATGTTTGATTCCAGAATCTTCATCTGGTGCTTATGAGGTGATCAAGGGACAATATATCTGGCTAAACTAACCATTCTCATCTTCTTCATCCCTTTAAACATTGATAAATAGTTCATTAGTAAAGAAATTTAATTACCTTGTGATATATGAGTTGCTATGTGTATAAAATTCAGTGTAAATTATAATTTAAATAAAATGACAGTAAAGTTCACCAAGAGACAAAGCATCATTTTCCATACTAAGCAGAGTGAGTCTAGCTAGCCCTTGCTTGCCTTCTGCAGAATGGTCACATGACTTAAAAGGACACCTGGATTTAGAATAAGAAGGCCTGGTTCTGAGCCCTGATTTTGCCACTTATTGGTTGCCATTTAAGGTTTTTGAATTTCAGTTTCCTTATCTGCGAAATAGGGCAAAACTATCTGGCCAGCCTAGTACTAAAAAAATAATGAGTGGTAACATTTATTGGATGCATACTAGTTTCCAGGCAATGTGCTAAGCATGTTAAAGCTTTATCTCAATTAACCCCCACAACAACCCTCCAAGGAAGGTACCAAAAAATGACATTGCACACAAAAACCTGCACATTGGTGTTTATAGCAGCTTTATTCATAACTGTCCAAACTTGGAGGTAATGTAGATATCCTTTAGTAGGTGAACAGATAAATTGTCATACATCCAGACAATGGAATATTATTCAGTGCTAAAAAGAAATGAGAGAAAGCCATGAAAAGACATGGAGGAAACTTAAATTCTTATTACCAAGTGAAAAAAGCCAATCAGAGAAGGCTACATACCCTATGATTCCAACTATATGGCATTCTAGAAAAGGCAAAACTATGGAAACAGTAAAAAGATCAGTGATTGCCAGGGGTTTAGGGAAAAAGAAGGGATGAATGGATGGAGCACAGAGGATTTTTAGAGCAGTGAAAATATATCACTATACATTTGTCCAAACCTAGAGAATGTGCAACACCAAGAGTGAACCCTCACGTATACTATGAAGTTAGGCGACGAGGATATGTTCATATAGTTTCATCAGTTGTAACAAATGTACCACTCTGATGGAGGATGTTGATAATGGGGTAGACTAGCATGTGTGGAGGCAGGAGGTATATGGGAAAGCTCTGTAACTTCTACTCAATTTTGCTGAGAATCTAAAACTGCTCCAAGAAAAAAAAAAAAGTCTTAAAAAAATACTGTCCTTGATAGTGGTTAAATAACTAACCCAAAGTCATCCAGCTAATAAGTGGAATAACTAGGCTTCAGACCCAAACCATCTGACTCCAAATTGCTGCACTTAACTGGCGTGCTATACTGAATGGGAGATAAAGTTCAAATGTACATCAGTGGTATCCACTCTGAAATCACTGTGGTTACTTTTCTCTGAAATATGTGGTTGAAGCTAGTCATTTCTCAAAAAAAACAACTGCATTCTCTGTAACTGTCAACGGATATCATTTCCCAGATACACATGGTGATTTTAAATTTTAAAAATCCTGGAAACTAGTCCAACAATGTAACATTTTATTCAAAAACCATTACTCACAATTATTTTAATGTCTTTATATCCCTTTACAGATTTTAACGTATTTATAGAGTTATAAAGTATACAGCTTTGCATTATGCTTATTTCACTGAATATTATGCTCTTGTTTTACTCATTTATTCATTCAAAAGATATTATTGAGCTTCTTTTTTTTTTAAAGATTTTATTTATTTATTTGACAGAGACACAGCGAGAGAGGGAACACAGAGGGGGAGTGGGAGAGGGAGAAGCAAGCTCCCCGCTGAGCAGGGAGCCTGATGCGGGGCTTGATCCTGGGACTCCGGGATCATGACCTGAGCCAAAGCAGACACTTAACAGACTGAGCCACCCAGGCGCCCCTATTATTGAGCTTCTAATGTAAGCCAGGCATTGTCTAGATTCTGTGAATCATCAGGGAGCAAAATAGCCAGTACCCTGCTTATCTTAAATAATACCTTCTAATAAGGAGAGAATATTATATATCAGTGATGGAAAGTGCTGAGGAAAAACAAATAAATGAAGCAAGGTCTGGAGGGAGACAGTGACAGGCAAGGTGATATTTTAAAATAGTCTGATTAGGGAAGGCATCTCTGAAAAGGTAGTGTTTGAGTAGAGACCTGAGTGAAATGAGGGTGTGAACCCTGCATATATCTCAGGGAGACTGTTCCTGACAGTGAGACAGTACAAACAAAGGCCCGGAGGTCACAGGGAGCTTGCTGTGTTTGAAAAGCAGCAGGGGGACCAGAGTAGAAGGAGTGAAATGAGGGGAAGAACGGTAGAAGATGGAGGCTAGAATGGGGGTAGGAATGGAGATGGGGAAAGAGGATGCTGTTAGGGAAATCAAGTAGAGCCTCTGGAGGGTTTTCTAAGAAAGTACTGACATGATGTAATTTATGGCTTAAAAAATTAATCTGGCTTTGTGCAGAAGATAAACTACAGGGGGTAGAGTGGAAGCAGAGAGCACAGTTAGGAAGCTATAGTCATAACCCAAGTGACAGATGATGGGAGTTAGGGTGATAATGGTGGAGGTCATGAGAAGTGGTCTTCAGAATATTGTTTGGAGGTAGAGCTGATTGGATTTGCCAGCTGTTGTGAGTCCTGGGAGAAAGAAAGGAGGCTAAAATGATGCCTGGTTTTTTGACCTGAGCACACAGAAGATTGAAGTTGTCAGTTACAGAGAGGAAAAAAATTAAAGGAGGAACAGATCTGGGGTGGAGGTAGGTAGGGTAGGAATCATGAGTTCAGTGTAGACAAGATCCAGTTAGTCATTGTGCTGGTCTTAGTCTATCAATAACCAAGCTTGTGGTTGAACTGGCCCTTATTTTGATTCTGGTTCTTATTATGATTGCAGAATGCCCTTCAGTGATAACCATTAGGAAAGTTTGAAAAATAAAGCTTGATTACTTATAGGACCTGGAAATTACACAGCACACCTGGGGTCACACAGCAAGCTTATGTGGAGAGAGAAAGAGAGCGTGGGCCTAGGGTTCTGCCTTTGTGGGTAGGGGTAGGGTAGGGGCCTAGGGTTTCATGACTTATTCTTTATTGATAAACTTAAAACATATGAATGGGAAGAGAAAAAAGAAGTGGCCCAAATGGTCAATCGTTGAAATCAACCAAGATCTCAAAGACGAGGAGTCTCAGTAAGGGGGAGGCAGCCTTGCTCTTTTTCTAGTGATGTGGCTGGCAATGTGTTTATTGGAGTTTGCCACCTTGGAAGTGGGTGCCTCTTTGAAGTGGATGCATCGGCAATCAAAGCTCAAGTCAGGCACTTGCATTACAAGAAAGAAAAAAAAAACAACCGTCAGGGTTTACATTATCATCATCCAAGTGGGCATGTGAAGTATGCAACTAGATATACAAGTCCTCTGAGAGTGAGATCCTAGTTAATTTGAGACTGTAGTTTAGAAAAAAAGAAGGGGTGAAGAATTGAGCACATAACCCTTCAACGTAGAGAAGTCGGGAAGATTTGAAAGGGAGTGACTGGTGAGTGAGAAGCAAAACCGAGAAGATATGGCCTCCTGAAAAGGAAGCCTGGTAAGGAAAGTATCAAGGGAGGAAGAAGGAATCATCTATGGCAAAGGCTGCTGATAGGTCAAGCAAGAAGACTGAGACTTGACCATTGGATGTAGCAGTGATAGTTTAGTGTAACAGGAGCTGCTATAGGGAGAATGGCAGGTGGAACTAAGGAACTGGAAACAACAAATACAGACAACTCTTGAGACCTTTGTTTGAAAGGAGAATAAGGAAAAGGGATGATGGCCAGGCAAGGAGATCTTTTGGTTTGTTTGGCTTTTAATATGAGAAATATTACAGCAGAAATATTGAAGGCAGATTAGAAAGACCCAGTAGAGAGGGTCAACTAATGATGTAGGAAACAGGGAGAGAATTACACAATTAACCTCCTGTTGATGCACCATAATGAACTTATCCACTTTGCACTGATGTTCATTTAAGTTTCTCCTGATTTTTTATATAATGTTGCAAAGAAAGTCCTTGTATCTGTTTATTTTTATTCATTGAAATCACTTCCTTAAGATAAATATGCACGTGGGGGATTACTAGATCAAAGATCATGAACATTTTTTAAGACTCTTGACAGTGCACTATTCCTTTAAAAAATCAAGTTACCATGCCACAGTAATGTATAAATGATTAAGTTTTATTGCAATCTTGCTAGCTATGCCATATATCTTGAGGCCATAGTTCATGAAATCCCTATAGTATTTCAACTACCCTTATTCTAACAGACTGATAGCTCCTTAAAGACAGAAATCATGTCTTAAGTATCTTTGCTCCCTCCTATTTTCAGACCAAATATTTCATTACTACTAATAATTACAAGTCATTTATCTGAAATCCCTCTGTGTTAAGTCATAATGGTGTGCATATGGTGAAGTGGAAAAAAATATCACCAATTATGGAGTCAGACCAACCTGTATTTGAATACCAGATTCACTACTTGGGCTTTACTTAAATCACTTTAAATTCCCCATTGGTAAAAAGATTAATAATAATCCCTGCTATCTAAGTTGTAATGAAAGTTGAAAGGAGATCTGTAAAGTCCCTAGCACAGAGTAGGAAAATTTTGGAGGAAATAGTGGGACTTACAGAAAAACTTTCTCATGAAAATACCTTGTAAACATATCATTTTTAAAAGACAGAAAGAAATGAGAATCCTTCATGTAACACACCTTGTCTATAGTCCACAAAGTTCTCATCTTACAGTTTTGTGAATCACCATAAAACAAAATCCCCATGAATTTCAATTCTAGTAAACTGTCGAAACAGCAAGCACCTGGGATGTCTCTTGGGAAGGCACAGGCTGCTACAGTAGACCTGGGATCAGCAATGTCTCTAGAAATAGTATCAGGCAGTTACCTCCAGGTGGTGAAATGAGGCTTCATCTCAACACACAAGCTTAGAAAGCTTGATGATTAGTCCAGCTTGCTATGGTGAGGAAAGAATACAGAGAGCACAAATGGAAGTCGAACTCATCACAACACCCACTCACTTTCCAAACAGGTAAGTGAATCTTTCGTGACATTAATGGTGTGAGGTTAGGAGGGTAAATATTAAGATTTCTGTCTGTATCTGTTCATGTGGCTGGATAGGAGTGAGTCAGCAGAGAATCTTTGTGATATCCAGGGAAATATCTTTAGCCTCAAAGTGGAAACAAAAAGAAAATGCCATGCAATTATTCAACCTCTCTAAATAGTAAAGACCCTACCACAATCATAAGAAGTTTCTCGTAAAACTTGTATCCACCCTAAAGAGAATGGAATACAAATATATCCACTTAGACAGAACTGAAAAATACATGAAAGACACTGAGTGGATATTTTCTTGGTTGTGTTCCATGTAGTTCTCACACTGACATTGGGGAAAAGATGACCTAGCTTGCATTTATGGCCACTAGAAAGGGAAAGGCTAAGTAGACTAAGTCACTAAATCTAGATTTTTTTAATTATAACTGCATCTCGGGGACCCTCCCTTTGCATGCAGACTTCACTAAAAGACTAGTCAGTATCTTCCATTGTAATCGGATGTGGGGACCAATGAATGAAAGTTAGTGACATGAGACCTCCCAGGCCTAATTCCCAACTGGGGACCTGAGCTTTGTTGTTTTCCACCAGTAAACCAAGAACCTTGTTATTAAAGCTTGACTGTCCTCATAAGAATTGTGGCTCTCATTAAAAATTTATGTATGAATTCATTAGTTTTTCTGTACAGTGCTGTCTTCAGATGAAAAACCTCACAAAATATTTAGTTCACTTAAGTTTATTTCAAAAAATAAGCATTGCATTTAGAATTTAGTTTGAGTATTTAAAAATAATATAGTGGTTCTGGCGTTGGTACAAAGTTATGAATAATTCTGATTTTATCTGCAGTCTGTGATGATGAGTAATGAAGTCAAAAAATAGTGCATCTGGTGTTTCAATTCATCTTAATAATAAAATTGGTTTAACTTCCTGCCTGATTCAATATTGTAGAAAACAGTCATCAAGATGGCCCAAATATATCATTTGATTCAAGAAGTCAATCTCTATTTACCATGAAATATAGGGTTTTCAGATTTTTTTTTTTAGTATGTCTCCTGTGTGAAATATGAGCAGGTAATAATACCAAATGATGGCTTGACAATAATTTCAAAGCAGGATTTAGGATTTAGAAGCAAGATTTTAGACTAAAGAGAAATAAAAGTTGTTAGTGATTTTCTTTTAATGTCTAGTACATACTTTTTAACGTGAGGAGGACTAACATGTTTAAATCTGTCATTCAATAGAATTTAAAGCCTTAAAGAAGATGTGGCCTCTTAATTTTTATACCAAAATATCTTCCCCAACACCTTCCATAATCTTAAATTTATTTCTTAAATTGCTAGCGTGAATTACTCAGATGATAATTGATGCTGGGTTGTGTTGTATGAAATTAGCCATTTCTATATTTAGCTGTAACAGGAGAAATAAGTTTATATAGTCTCCTTTGTGTTTCTGATCAATCCATACACTTGTATTTAACAATTTAATAATTAGACCAGATATAGCAATCCTAATAAATAGCATGGCCCCAGTCATGCTAAAAGAAAAAGAAAACAAAACAAAAAACAGGAAGTACTGTGAAGAGATAACAGATGAAATTGGCTAGGTCATGCTGTGCATCAAAGTTATGCCACAGACAACATCACTCAGAGTCTTTCTTTTTTAGAAATGAGATGGTTCTCAGGATGCTAAAAACTAAAATAACACATTGTGGAAAATTATATGCTTGTTATTATTTTGCTATCTCTTCCTGCAGATGAAAAAACCACAAGAACATTGACTAAAATGTATCCCATGTTCTGTCTTTATTCATTTTTAGTTATGCAGAAAATTGTTAATTCCCACTGTGACAGAAACATCAAGATTACTGAGAATAAAAGTTGAAAGGACACTAAATCATAGAGTTCTTATTTGCATCTCAAAAACACATGCCAGTAAGCCTCATTTCATTTTACCATGTTTCTTGGAGAATTATGTAGTTCACCAGAAGAGCAAAAAAGAATCCTATTAGAGTCATTGAAGTAACACATAAACTACTTCGTGGAGGGGATGGAAATAAAAGACAATTTATAGCACCCTTCCATGGTCATTAGTCTCCAAACCACCTTTGCGATCAGAGCCCATGTGGTCTCCCTGCTCAAGCGTCTGCGTGGGAAAACTTGAGAGTCCTGAAAAAATATATTCCTGTTGATTGAATATAAGCATATAAAAATCAGAGGGAGCCCTCTCCCTATTTTACCCACGATAGGAATAAAGCACCCAGTGGCCTGTGAGGATTGCTAATGTCTTCCTTTTTTTAAGTACCATTTATATATTGGATGGCTTGGGACATTATCAGTTGCTGACTGGCAAACAAACAGCTTGGGGGAGTTGAAGGATTATTATTTCGCCCTTGGACATCTATTTCCAAGCATCCCTAACTGCCACTTAGAGGTGAGTTTGGTCTCGGTTCATACTGGAGGAAGTGGCCAGATGTCTCCTCTGTCCTTTCGGAAAAGCTGCATGAGTGCTGCTGTCATGGCTGTGACGATTCTAGTTTTGTCATCATGACAGGGCCAGATGTAGAAATCTGAATTTGTCTGACCTCGTTTTCCAGGCAACATTCGCCTGAGCGTTGGGCTTTTTTGTCCATACACCGTTTCTGCCTGGCCCCGATTCCAGCCATTTTTGGCTCAAGCTTTTGGCTGCTGTGTTCTGCCTCTAGCCTGAGAAATGGGAAAGGAAGGGTGTGGGGGAGTGACATTATGTGGGGGGACTGACCGAGAACACAGGACTAAGAATAATGGAGAAGTAATATCAATGCAAGATAGAAAACAATCAGGGAAGATGAATGTAGAAATTTCTGTTGACTTGGACATGTAATAATGAGACTTGAAAATTCTGTTGAAAACAAGTAACTTGCTATTATGTTTGTTTACCATACCCAGGATAATATCTGTGGTTAAGTCGTGATTTTTCTCCTGTCTCTAAAGAACTTTGTATTAAACCTCTGTTTTCTTCTATTTCATCCTAGATGTTTGTGGCTTTTATAAAAATATTTTTATAAGTATAAAGAGACAATTTCACAAGGTATAGGAATGATAATATCATAAAAGTATAGTGTTCATGTATAATATATGGAAGCCTTATCTCCTCCAGTGAATTTGTACGTGGAAAAGTCAAGGCTTTTACCAGCTCATGATTTAAAAAAATAGCTTATTATAAGGTGGGGGGTTTACTCCAAATTATATAGAATTTAAAGTTTTCAGAACTTTAACTTTTCAGTGTATAAAAGTTCTCTACTTAACTGCTAAATTTTAGGAGTCTTCCAAGGCAAAAGAGAGTTACTTTTTTTTTTTTTTTGCAAGAATGTTATTAGGTAATGTGAAAGGGAACACTAATTAAGAGGTAATATTAAAATAGAGGAGAGAGATTAATGAAATGAAGAAAAAACTAGGTTATAAAAAGCTTTTTAAATTAGTAGGGTAAAGGCTTCTAATCTAAATCACTTAATTTGACTGTTTCAATATTAATATTTAATTTGTAGTACAGAGAAAAAAGAAAAGGATGATGAATATAAATTCTATATCTATAAAGATATAATTTAATTTAATTCAATATCTATAAAGAGCCTTCTGTATGATTTAGGATTTGGGTTGACTGCTCACATAGCCATGGTTTGCAAGGGTGAGGTAGGCAGAAGATGGAAGCAGACATTCTAAAATCGAAGAATCTGTCCTAAAATGTGCCATTTTAACATTAAACCTCGAATATATATTCTCTCCAAAAACTACATCACTTTGGAAAAACCAAATTATTTTGACCATTGCTTTTTCCTCTGACCAGATTTCCTGATAGATTTTGGCTAAAGCTCCATGATAGCTGAAACAATCAGTAAATGTAAACACTGGAAATCCAATCAGGCCACTTCTTAGTGTGTTGATAGTGCCACTGTTTCAGGAAATAAATAAAGAACCTTCATTTAATCAACAAGGTTGCTACTCAATTTCTCCTTGTCCTGAATATCCAGAGAAAGAGTTCATTTAATTAATGGTGCTTCCCACTGATAATATAGTAAATCCATAACTTTAAGCCAAATTTATGGAGTACTTTTATCTGTCAGTGTTAGCTGCTTTTTGTCTAAAAACTGATGTGATCCTCAGAAGCCCCATGAAGGGATGCAGTTATCACCCCCATTTGGCAGATGAAGAAACTGAGGCTCAGAGAGAAGTAATCATTTGACCAAGGCCCAGGATTAAATCCAAGTCTGTTTTACTCCCTAACCCATACTCTTAACTATTATATTTTAGTGTAGCAGAGTTTTCTTATTTGGTATTTACTCACCTACCTGCAACTTCCAGACACACAAACACAATTATTCGAAGTCGTGTTCAGTCTTCCTAGTAATTAGCAAACAGAGTAGGCCAAAACTTTTAAAGGCGTGAGCTCGTAATTCAAGAAGCTCCTAGGTATTTCCCTTTTCTGCAAGGTCTTACACTTTTAAACAAGCAATTTAGATACTTTTTCTCACTCACTACCAATACTTATTTAGCTCCTTCATGAATCTTTCCATTGATTGGTTCATCAGTTGCTGTAGCTGCCCATAGCAGAGCAAGGATGCGAGAAACTCACGAAGCTGGTGTTGCAGTTATTTTCAGATGTCTCAAAACATTCCATTTAAACTGAAAGCTGCAAGACCAGAAGAAGCCAGCATACAGTGATGTCGAACAACTCTCCAGGGGGCAGGCAGATGCCAATACCATGAGGGAGTAGCTTGTTTGAGGAACTGGCGAATGGATGGAGTGGCTTGAGGGAGGGATATGAGATGAGGCTCAGAAGGAACAGGAGCCAGATAAAGTAGGGCCTTGGAGGCCCTAATTGAATTTAACTCTAATGTAATAGAAAGTTGGGAGTATTTTAAGAGAGAAAGAGAAACTGAACTCTTTGGGAAAAATAGATTTAAAAATGGGATACAAAAGACAGAGAAGTTTTGTGTCACTTCTTGTCTGAAACAGTGAAGAGAGAATGTATCTTGTCTAAGACATCACAAAGAGTGAGCTGGCAGAACTCAGAAGATGCAAGAAGACAATAATAAAACATACATTACAGGTATCAAAACCACATTAGAAACAAAAGAAGTAGAACAGATTCTGCTGAAGACATAGGCCCGAGGAAGTTTCAACTGAATAAAGATATGTAAGTGGTCAGAGACAATAAGTACTCAAAATAAAGTGGTTAGAAAGACAAAGAATATGTAATTGCACAATTGTTGTCCTTGAAGATGAACCAAAAAATATGTAGAAATCATTCAAATGTATAAAAGGAAAAAGTATTTCTAAAACAGAGAATTTGGAATCTGTAGACTTCAAGGGCATAGCTTGCTGCAGGAACTATCAACCCAGGGAAATATCCTGATGAAGTTTTTTAACTCTAAAGATAGAGACTCCTGTGAGATTTCAGGCAGAAACAGCAGGTTATCTACAAGAGAGGCTAGCCTCAAGCCAGGGTATTTTTCATAGCAACTTTCAGTGCCAGAAGGCATTGGAATAATAGCAGCAGAGTTCAAAGGCAAAAAGTAAAAATAAAGACTGAATCAAGAAGGTAACATCCAGCCAAGTTGTCATTTATCATTATAAGCACCATACACATTCTCAAACATATAAGGCCTCAGGAAATATAGCACTCATGAACCCTGCTTGAAAGAAGCCATCTGATGATGAATTCCAGCTAAATAAGAGATCCATCAAACTAAAGAACTTAGGAAGAAGCTGATCATGAGCACTGAATCCATTTGAATATTTAACTAACACTATAGAACTTTAAAAATTATAATTACAGAGTGTATTCATCAGTGCAAATAACACTAACACAACCCAATATCTGAGGGACTTAATACAATAAAAGGTTATGTTTAACTCATGTCACTGTTTAATAACAGGGGTTGGGCAGGGCCTCTGCCCTTGGGGTCCCTTTCATTTATATTAATTGGTAAGAACTATCACATGGCTTCGCCTAGATGTAAATGGGCTAAGTTTCCAAGTGGAGACAATAGGCTGGATGAGTCATCTCTATTACACAGAATATAATGTAAATATATGAAACATGACAATATAAAAATAATAATATAATTATCGGGGTGCCTGGGTGGCTTCATCAGTTAAGTGTTCGACTCTTGATCTCGGCTTGGGCCTCGATCTCCAGGTCTTAAGTTCAGGCCCCACGCATTGGGCTCCCTGCTCAGCGGGGAGTCTGCTTCTCCCTCTGCCCCTCCCTCGGCTTATACTCTCTCTCTCTCTCCTCAAAAATAAATACGTAAAAATTTTTAAAAAGTTTTTTTAAAAAAGTGAGAAATTATTAGATAAGAATCTAAACATGGTATTTGATGACTATATATTATAAATAAGAAATATATCCCTGATATATTAATAAGTGAAAAAGAGCAAGTTGTGGAATGCTATGTGTTGCTTAAACCTATTTGTACTTAATAGTAATACACGTGTTATATAATATATACATGTATCATATATGTAGAGAAAATACTTGAAGGATACACAAGAAATAGTGTTATTTCTGGAGACTGAAATGAAAGAACAAGCATATTTTTACTTTTTGCTATATATCTTTCTGTATCTTGATTTTTTTGTAATAAGTAGGAAGTTTTTATTATAAAAATTTAAACAAAATATAACTAAAGTCCAACATAGAATACTATTGGAGAACGGAAAGATGCAAGCAAAGGAAGGGGGAAGGAGAGGTTACAGAAGCCTGACAGAATGGGCTTTGAGCTGAGGCTCCAAGGAGAAGGAAGAAAGCCTAACCAGTGGTGCAGATATGCACTGACACAATGCAAAAATGGTATATGGGATGTTTATTACACCTTCTGTACAGCTGAAGTATAATGAGCATGATGGAAAGGACTGGGAGGTAAGACCAGAAGGACAGGGAAATTGCAGTGAACCAATGAGGAGAAGCTCTCATTAGACAATGAGATTTTCTCAAAATATTTAAGGTAAATAGTGACTAGATTGAGCTAGCATTTTGCACAGATCACTATGATGTCCATATAGGGAATGAATTAGAAACCATAGATGATTGGCAACCCATGAAGATCCTATTCAAATGGTCTAGATGGCCATGATGGTGTCTGAACCAAGATGGTAGAAATATAGATGAAGATGGATTCAACATTTAAGAGATATTTAGAAGTAGAATAAACAGAACTTGATAATTAATTGGATGTCGTGATGGTGGGATGAAGGAGGAGGAAAAAGAATCAAGTCAATATGACTCAAAAGCATGAGACGTCATCCCATTATATGGAATATAGAAATAGAAGTAAATGTGGTCATGGATGGGGAGAGGGGAAAAGGTAAGTTCAGTTTGGGTGATATTGAGTTTGAAGCGTCAGTGGAACATTCGCGTAGAAGGAAGCAGGTGTAAAATTCTGAGAAAGGTGGGAATGAGAAATATGGAAATAAAAATAAAATACTACCTAAGTAATAGCAAAGGACAACACAGAATTGTAATAAGGGACTGGGTAATTGCATAAAATGCCTCTGATAGGTCAGGGTTTTCCACTTGGTTCAATGACGTAAACAGAGAAACTTTCACTTTTATTCCTGGAATTCACTTGACAATCTAACCTCCAGCCAAAATGGGGAGGCTCCTTGCCAATAATGTGGAGTTAGAGAGCCCGGGTAGCAATGAGACACACTAGAGATAGGGCGGATTCCTCCTGAGGCTTGGTCCTGAGGAAGCTGGGTTCCTTTGTGGCTGTTGGGAACTGAGATGGACATCTTTGAGGGCCTTTGAGGACATCTCATCAGTAAGAGAGATGGACATTTGGCCTTCCGCATTCTAATGGGGCTATTGGGTGTGGTCCTGACTCTTACTGGGGTTGATCAGATGGCAGACCAACCTGCATTATATCAAGACAGGTCTAACATTTGGAAACCTGCCACCCTCCCAGGCAAAAATAATCCAACTGTTCTTTAAAAATAAATTGTTAAAGCCAATCACATACGTATAATTTAAACATAATAATGGTGCCTAGATTTAATCAATTCTACTGGACTGATTTATATCTAAGGTTCATAGGCATCAATTACTTTAGTGGACAATCTGGTGACCAAAGAAAAAAAGTCTTATTACAAAGCAGTATTTCTTCTTGCAGGATTGTGTGGTTGCTGGGGGTGGAGGAGGTGGGGCGTGGGGGGCAGAAACTAGGTCCCAGGTAAAGAGAATTGAGTCAGGAATCTCTTAACAAGGCAGAGGCCTGATAAATTTAAATACAGATGGAGATTGAAATCTTTGAATTTTTTAATAGGTTTCATTTTTTGTCTGTATATGTATTTGTAATGATCAATAAAATACTCAGATGTTTTTGGATAATAATATATTTGCATTATTTACTACTGTGAAATGGCTTAGGATTTGCATTTGGAAAGAGCATTTGAATCTCTTGAAATTAAAAGCTTAAATCATTTGTGTGTTAAATAATACAAATGACTAAATGGGTTTAGAATTCTGACTAAGATTTATCTTGTGTTGTTATATGGTAACTTTGAAGTTATGACACTGCTGTTATTGCCATGGAAATTTATATTCTATTATAGTTGTTATGACTTCACATAATAGGATGAAAAGAAGCTGTGCGTCCCTAGCATCTATCCAGAAGGAAGGAGAAACATATGTCCTCTAGCTACAGGAATTCATATACTTTGATTTTCTCCGAAATAAAATTCTCATTTTGTCTAGGATCCTTTGTTTTTCTTCAGTTGTGCTCATATAGAATGTCTGGCCCATGTTAGACCCTCAAATATATATTTACTTTTTTGTACTTCATTTTAGCATCACCATTTTATGGGGAATAGTCAGAAATACATGCCAACTTTTCTCAGGCAAGCAGAGAACTGAGGCAAATTATTCAAATGTTTTGATGCAATGAGCCAGATGACTGCAAACCCCTGACCCAATTATTTCAGCTCACTTCTTCACTTTAGTTAGGTAGTCTACATTTCTGTTTCAAGTGCACAGTTTTGGCCTTCTTGGAAAGTTGCCACTTTGAATGATTTTTAATCCTGACTTCCCATTTCACTTCCATTTGCCATTTTAATCTGAGGAACTTAGACTTTAATACCGTTTCCTCAGTTACAAGCTTCGAGCTAATCATGGCCCTGGGAATTGAGTTCTCAAGTGTGTATACAACCCCCTTGACTCTCAGTTCCCAGCATCGACTCTTGGCTCCAAATCCTGCCCGTGGGGATCAGGAGCAGTGCCTGCCTCTTTGCCCTGCCTGACAAACACTGGGGGTGAGCCAGGAGTCAGTGGTTCTTAATCAGCATTTGTGGTAACAGAGGAACCCATCTTTGGTCATACAAAAGGAGAGGAGTAAAGTCTCCAGTGCAATATCCCACATCTGTTGACAGCTTCCACAGCCTTGCAGAGCCAAAAGGAAACTGTTGGACAAAAGGAAGCCTCTGTTTCTCAGAACCACCAGGTGGACTGAGTTTTTCTTAGCTCTTGGATTTTTCCATAAAGCATCTTTCCATAGAACATAAAGCATGCTTGAAAGTATAATGTTTTCCTCATTACTGCATTTCCAAATCCAACTCATCCCTCAGGGTTGAGCTCAAGTCTTACTTTAGGTATTAAGTTATGTTGTTTTATACTGGAAAGAATATTAGTCTATAGAATAGTACAGAGAATAATATAACAGACAATTATGTACTAGTTGATGGTTTTTATTTAATAAAAAAAAGTATCACTGATGGCGTTGATGTAGCTTTTCTATCTACCCCCAACATGATTCTCTTTTCCCCCTCTCCAGAAGCAAGTTATACCTTATCATTGGGTATTTGGTAATAACCAAAGAGTTAATTTGGTTATTTCTATCCAGGGCATAGCTGGCTCAAGTGAGAAGACACAGGAATTATCAGTGTCTTAGATCTAGACCTAACTTGTGTATGTGTACCTCTCCAGAAGCAAGTTATACCTTATCATTGGGCCATTAGCTAGAGTTTTTAAATGGCTGTGCCCTTTTCTGGATCTCAGTTGTTTGCAAGGAGTCCAATTCCAGCTTCCTAACATGATCAACCTCTATGACCCCTGACCCAATGCAAACATTAAAAGATCCTAAGGTATAAAAGCATTCTGGAGCTTCAGCTGGGTCTGCCATTTTGACTGGGAACCATTTACCTCCTTTGACCTCCTCAACTCTTTCTGATTCCCGTAGCATTGAGCATTTGGTCCAGTTTCCAATCACTTATTTTGTACTAACTTTATGTATAGAAGCTGTAATGTTTCCTTAAAAAACAATACATTCTCAAAAGCAATTCCATTCTCCTTTTACAACAAACTGTGAAAAGGTCCTCTGAGAGTTTTTATACCACAGTAGATTATGCTTAAAAGCAATCTCTTTATCAGAGAAGTATGCACATGGAAGTGTGCTTTACTTCATAGAATAGATGCTATTGCAACCATCCAGCAGTCATTGATTACCAGCTATGGTCAAGTTAGTTGAAGTAAGCATTATCAAATACAAATACAAGAAATGCATAAAGATTTGGTTTCCCCATCTCTCATCTAGCTCAAATGATTCTGAGGCATTTTTGAAAATACCTTAACTAGTTCATGCTTTAAATGTAGTAACAGCACCCATGGCTTCAATAAAGGCTATATTATTAATTTTCTAACTTTTATAACTTGATTTGTGCTTTAGGAATTTTTAAGTATTTAGTTGTCTTTTTTCCAAAATAACCTGAAAATTAAGAGTGTGTGCCCACACACACTCTTGTGAATAACAACTGTTTACCTTAGACCAAATTATCAGTACCATGGGCTTCTTTAGCAGAGTTTGAAAATGCATTTTCACATCTAGTTCTTTTGGCTTGGACTGGCAGCACATCACCATATAGAGGAACGGAAAGTCTGGCATTATGGAACTTACACAGCATGTGACTGTGTGTTAACACAAATTAAAGATGTCCTAAGGCTTGGATTACTGAAGTGTAGTTGGCCGTATATCCCATTCTGTCCTCTGGACTGAAACTAAAGACCAAGACACATTTCAGTGATGTTCCTCAGGAACTGATTAGTCATTTGCATTATTTATTATGACTAGATAAATCGCACCATCTTTTTGACTAACATCATTTAAAATTTCACATAAAATGTCCCTATAATTTTATCTCCACTAAAAATGCCCTAAAGCACCATGAGTATGAATTTATCAGTCACAGAAATTGTTGTGGCCGGTCATCAGTCAGGAACTGAATGTCTTGAACGACAGATTTATCGTAATTTTGATTTCTTTTTTTTTTTTTCCTTTATTTTTCAGACACTGCAAATGGATGTAAGCAGACTGAACATAACCTTGCTTCGGATATTCCGCCAGGGAGTGGCCGCAGCTTTAGGGATCTTACCCCAGCAAGTGCACATCAACCGCCTCATTGTAAGATGCCTACATTTTGCATTCCCAGAGTACAAACTTTGATTTTTATTGAAGGCTTCGATAATAAAGAATACCCATGCTATAGTTCTATGGCCCATGAGCCAAATCTGGCAAGCCACCTGTTTGTGCAAGGAAAGTTTTATTGGAACAAACCACACCATTTGTTTCCAGATTGTCCATGGCAACTTTCCTGCTACAGTGGCAGAGTTGAGTAGTTGCGACAGATTTTTGGCTAAATTGAAAGCTACGATATTTGCTGGCTTGCCCTTTCCAGAAAAAGTTTGTCGACCCTCTCATAGTTCAAGGCTAGCTACTACCTTGATAGGTGTGACTAGAGGGGCCGAAAATACTTATCTCACAGTACTTCCAAAATATTCTCCCTAAGAGTGAAAGCTTCTGTATCAGTGAAGATTCTGTCTCCAGACAGTAACTATTAAAACCCTTCAAGTGTATCAGGATGAAGGATAATGAATGCACAAGGCAGAGGATTTCAAATAAAGAGTAAAGAAGAACCCATCCTTAAGGATAGCAGCCCAAATGGAATGCAAGAATAGATAAGGCTGGGGTGCCTGGGTGTGGCTCAGTCGGTTAAGCGTCTGCCTTCAGCTCAGGTCGTGATTCCAGGGTCCTGGGATGGAGTCCCACATGGGGGGGAGTGTCCCTGTCCCTGCTCAGCAGGGAGCCTGCTTCTCCCTCTGTCTCTGCCTCTCTGTCTATCATGAATAAAATTAAAAAAAAAAAAAAAAAACTAGAAAAAAAAGAATAGATAATGCTGAAAAGTCACAAGAACACTTAGATTGGGTAGCTCGGGTGGGGACGAGGTAAAACTGAAGGATCTTTTGCAGAGGCCCAGTTTAGACCTACCTGTCAATCCCCCACATTATTTCTTTCCCCTTCCCTCAGTGTTTGGGAACCTTGATGTCATCCAACTGCATGCTCCCATCTGCACGTGAAGGTGGATGTGAGCAAAGGTCAATGAAAGGCAAATTCAAATCATAGGATTTTCTTTGTAAACAGCTGATCACCTAAGGTTCCTCTGAGAAGGGACTCTGGGATCATCTCACATCTTACTGTATCTTCTCCTTGCTGTAAATTCTGATGCTCCTGCTTGAGCTCATCTTTCTCTTTCATCAGTATCCACACGTTCAGCTATGGAGAAGAATTTGCTTTTTATTTTGGTTTAGAGCTTTTGTTTCTCTTCATTTTGCCTGTGTGTGGAGAATGAGTTCTTTCAGGCCCCATAATAACTTTTATTCTGTGAGTCAACTACTTCTTGGGACTAAATTAGCTTAAAAAATTAATAAATAAACCGCGAAAGTTTTTAACACAGGACCGTTGAAGAGTAAATACAACATTCCCCAAAATCCCGAAAGAGTTAATTTGGTTATTTCTATCCAGGGCATAGCTGGCTCAAGTGAGAAGACACAGGAATTATCAGTGTCTTAGATCTAGACCTAACTTGTGTATGTGTACTTAGATACCTTAGATATACATTTAGGTGCATAGATTTAATGAGCATAATGCCTCTTTGTAGGGATAAGAGATTTGCCACACCCAGGGAGGTATATGCTCATCCTTAGAGAATGTTAGTGGCATTTATATATGTCTGTTTCTAAGAGCAGTTATTCTAACAGGGGAAGCTGTGATGATACCAAGGGCAGCCGAGCACGGTGATTAAGAGCGCATGCTTCGGAGACAGACAGACAGAACCAGCTTGGCCATATCCCAGCTGTGTGACCTTAGGCAAGCCACTTATGTTTCTTCATTTGCAAAATAGAGATAACCATCATACCTATGTCCTGGAGGTGTTTTGAGCATTAAATGAGATAACAGATTTAAGTACTCAGGAGTGTGTCAGGCACAAAACAAGTGATCTGTTCCTACCATTGTAGTTATTAGGTCAGAAACTATTTAAATTATTATAAACATGTTTTACATCAGCATTATGCTATATTTAGTCATTGTTTGATGTCCCCTGCAAATACACAAATGGGATTTTTTAAACTTTATTTTTTTTAAAGATTTTTATTTATTTGTCAGAGAGCACAAGCAGGGGGAGCGGCAGGCAGAGGGAGAAGCAGGCTCCCCGCTGAACAAGGAGCCCGATGCGGGACTCGATCCCAGGACCCTGGGATCATGACCTGAGCCGAAGGCAGACGCTAATGACTGAGCCACCCAGGTGTCCCCGGAAATGTTTTTTCTGGATTGCTAGTACACTGATACCGCATTTTAGTATATGTGCTGCCAAACCGAGCTCGATACTGCATTTTATACCTGGCTGGACTTCTGATAAATTGCATTGAAAGAACATTTTCTAGCATGACAGAACTCCATGTTTCAAAAAGAAAAGACCAACAACAATTCCCTCTATAAGTGCACTGTGTAAGTTGTAAAGGAGGATCTGTCAGTGACAATGTCATTTTTGTGTGGTGTTTGGTTTTTTGTGTGTATGTGGCGTATCAGCCATTTATGGTAAGAAATCCTCTGTTTCCATTTCAGCTAATGACATAATAGTACTAACAGGTAATACTAAGAGGAAAGTATCTTGATATTACTGCACAGCATATGCATTTCTACCAAGGATAGATTTTATTTTAATTTTTTTAAGATTTTATTTATTTGAGAGAGAGAGAGAGAGGGAGAGAACAGAGGGAAAGTAAGAGGGAGAAGCAGGCTTCCCGCCGAGCAGGGAGCCCGATGCGGGGCTTGATCCCAGGACCCTGGGATCATGACCTGAGCCCAAGGCAGATGCTTAACCGACTGAGCCACCCAGGCGCCCCCTCCCAAGGATAGATTTTTAAAAGTATAATATACTTGAGGTGAGGGACAGGATCAGGGAAGCAACTTCAAAGCTCATCTAGCATCAGCTTCCGTAGTTAGTCCAGCCTTCGCATTGATACAAGTTGTAAGAAAACTATATGGAGTGGTGTGATGTCTAATAATTGTACTGTTATATCAGGTTTTATTTAATTCATTTGATTTTTAAATGCTTCTTTCAACACAATTAGCCTAGGAACGTCTGAATGATGTATTTCAAAAATCACAATATGGAGTGGCAATTAAACCAGCATCCAATGAAATATAAAGTTACAAATCTTGAAAGAAAGCCGTTGGAAGATTTCAGGCTTCGGGCTGAAACTATTAAGTGTGCCAGATAACTAGCAAATATGATTTCCAAGAAGCCTTTGGAGCTTCTAGGGTTCTAATTTTCTTTAATGATTCTAGATAAAAGGTGAAAATATTTCCCAAAGCTGTTTAAAATGTCTATTAACATACATAAATAATCTGCTTTTACTAGGGAAGGAAGAACAATGTTGAACTATTTGTGTCTCCTATAAACCGAAAAGCAGGAACTTCAGATGCTCTGCCGTCTGAGGAAGTGCTGCGTTCACTTAATATAAATGTTTTACATCAAAGTTTATCCCAATTTGGAATTATAGAAGTCTCCCCTGAGGTATGTTGTTCATGGACTATTTCATTTAGAAATGTGCACAGTTCACATGACATGGTAACTCGATCCCAGGAGGCGTTAAAATGAAAGCTGTTTACTGTGTGTTATTTGATAATAAAAATCTCCCTAAGGGTCAGAATTCTCAGATCTTCATACTTCATATGTTTATTCCTTAAGGAAATTTACTTCACATCAAAGTTCCACTCCGAGACACTTTCTTCTCTAAATCTTTTTGGCCTTGTATATTATTTTGACTTACCCAGTAAACTGTGTCGAAGAGAAACCATTTGAATATATTTGCCAGTTGATTGCTTGAAACTGAAGTGTCAAAGACAAACCATCCTGATATCTTTCTTCCGTAACAGGTATACTCCTCACTGCCTTCATTGTCGAAATGATCACCAGATACTCACCTTTGTCCAAAACCTTGGAATTAATTGGAAATGTATTTTTGTTTGTGTGCTTTGTTTTGTTTTCCGAGGAACCTAATTTTAAAAACTATGGTTAGAGTCTTCATAGTGTTTTCTAGTTTTGACACTTTTTAAATTGCCCCCACCGTCTCCACCATCCTCACTCCTGAATAAATTCAGTCCCTGTTTGTTTGGTTTTTTTTTACTTCTGCTTCATCCCACTGTAACAAACTCTCTAGAATGATCATCATCCTAAATATATGTAATTAAATCCACAGAATCATAGAATCAGACTTCAAGGGAACATATGTGAACATTTTATAGATGCAGAAAGTAAGGCCCATTTGACATGAAGTGACTTCAGCAAAGTGACAAGCAAGTGGAGTATAAAACAACAGTTGACATTTAGACATCTTGATTCCTAGTCTCTTCCCCTTTGCAGGAAAGCACAATGCCTCTCATTTCAGCAAATATCACAGGTGTGGTATAAAAATCTTTGATACAAGACTGAATTTGAATCCCAAAGCTGGCACTTTAAGATGCGTGTGACCTTGGGCAGGTGATTTAATCTCTGTGAGATTAAGTCTGTCTTTGCATAGTCTCGGCCTCTCTGAGCCTCATAGTTTCTTCCTTTCCAAAACGGGTCTAGTTAAAAAAAAAAAAAAAAGGTATAGTCTTTATTTTATAGACTTGAAATATGAATTAAATTTTAGAAATATGTGTGGAAATCCTCACCTAGAGTAGGCACCAAATACAATTTGAATGCAGGAGAGTTTTTTTATTGGCAGAATGAAAACGTATTTATTTCATCATCGAACCATGCCTGTAACAACCACCTCCAGCTGCTCTTGCTGCATAAGTTTTGCTCCCCTCCTTGTCCTCTCTGTGCCCTGCCCACCCCCCACCGCACACACATGGGATTTTTCTCTCTTTCGTTCTAAAAGCAAATCTGGCCGTGCCCTCCAAACGTCATGATTCTTCTCCGGCTTCCTAATGCTATAGAATCAGGTCTCAGGTCTGGATTTCTTAATCTGAGATAAGGTCCTTTGTGCACGGGGCTTTCTAATGGTTGAACAACATCGTCCTGGTTTGTGCTTCAGCATCTCCAGACTCAGTAGGTATGAGGACGCCCGCATACTGTCTCTTCCCTCCATGCTTGTGCATATGTTGATCCATCTGTACAACTTTCACATTTCAAGGTCAGTCTACTATCTAGCAGAGCCCTCTCTTGTGCCTTCACACATGTGCGTGCCTGCTCTGTGTTTTCATTGAGCTTAGTGCAAAAATCCCTTATTCCACACAGTAGGTTCCCTGAGAGCATGTGCCATTTCGTTTGATCTGTTCTCTCGGTCCCTTCATTCAGTACCTGGAATATAATGGGCACACGAACAGCCAAGCATTGTGCTAGGTAATATCCACAGTTGGACAAATAAATGAATAAACAAACAAAGAAATAAATAAAATATGATTTTTGCTTTCAGTGAGTTTATATTCGAGTAGGGCAAATAAGACGTAAGCAGCTAAGGAGAATACAGGAGGAGATATAGGTAACATTACCACACTGAGCCATAGGCTCTTTGAGGAAGAAGAGGCCACCTCCTGCTTCGGAGATGCCAGGGAAAAGGGTCCATATGAGCTGCAACACCCAAACCCTTCACTGGCCCTAACCGCATGGGACTCTGAAGGGCCTCCCTTTTGTATCAAACCAAACCCCATTTCCATATCTAGGCCCTCGACCAGCTGCCTTGCACACTATCTTACTCAGGACAATTCTTTACATTTGAAAAAGACCATTGGGTAAATTTATTCTTCTTCCTGTAAGCTTTCAGCGAATATTATAAGCATTCCTCCCTGTTGCTTTATTCTGAGTTTAAATGCTCTTCTGAATGCTTTAAAAGGAATATGGCAGCTTAGTGAGTCATCCGGATTTGCGAACCCAAAGAAGCTCACCAAACAAAAAAACTCAACACACCTCAGCCCAGTGAAGATGAGGAGCTTGTCACAGAACTATTAACCCACAATAGACCACAGGTCTGTACTGCACTTAATAATGGAAGTTTATTTGATGGTCAAAATGTGATATATTTTATGAAAATGTAGGAATTTAGAAATCTAGGAAATCTAGAAAATATTACATTACAGGAGACTAGGAAGTTTTTTAATTGGGTATAAGAGGCATTTCATTAAGGACAGATGGATTGTTTGAGGCTTTTGTTCAGGCACTTCTAGAATGGACCCAGCATTACCCTCTGACCTGAAGCTCTAATGCACAAACAGAAGAAAACCGTCTACTGTCATGGGGAGCCTCAGCCACATATAGTCCACAGGGGCACTGCGAAAGCATTTGTTGATATTTGCTTAAGATGGTGATGGTGTTCTGTGAGTTTCCCCATGTCTTTATTCATCTTTGTCATTAATGTGTGATAACAACTTACGCCTCAACCCATTCTTTCACATTTTTATCCCCAAATTATAGCTGTGCTGTAGTAACTAACATGTTTATTAACAGAAAAAAAAAAAGAATACTGGTATTTTGGTTTTTCATCCTTTATCTGGATTATAGAACACCGTGAATGATGTCTCAAAGCATCCATTTCTAAACTTATATTAGTTACTTTCAGGGAAGGATGTGTTTTCTGTTGTTGCCATTTCTTTATTTGCTTGTTTTGTTTTTTTAATTAGAAATGACTCTTGGGAAACAAAAATACCACACAGAGAATTACTTTTGTTTATTCATCTTTTTTCACTTTGAAACTAAGTTTTTTGGGGAGAAAAGACATTATTTCTTTTATATATTTTTATGACCTAGAACAATATAGGCACTTTGAAATTATTTTGTTATAAGATGCTTGTAAAGATGACACTAGACTTCCCGTTGCCTCTTAAGTTAAAGCTTAAGGAAATAAAGTGAAATTCATTATTTTAGCTTCTATTTTTAAGTGTTTTTATAAATTAATTTAAGATTTTTAATTAATTTATCAGTTAAAAATCTATTGAAACAGTAAGTTCTGCACTGATAATAAAAAAATGATTTTAGGATTTGCCATTGTTGTTTAATTGCCAATTATTCCCTCTGGAATGGATCTTATGTTTCAAAGGAGAAAGTACCTTCTTTAAATGACAGGCCAATGTGCTGAATGATAACTTTCGTGGAGTATTTCCAAAGAGAAAAAAACACACCAAATAAACATGTACCATAACCCATGAGTATGGTGAGTGTTCGTTCCTTGAAACTGGAACATGAGCCAGGGATTTAAAGAATTACCGTCCTGGCCCTACAATGCAGAGGAGGAATGCAATTAATGTTAACATGTGTCAGATCATTCAGAATGAATTGTTCACTTTGTGCACAATCCAGTGGAAGTTGGGCATTTATCGAACAAAATTACATTATTGCAGGATACACCTCATTTATCTGCCTAATTCAATCAGTTAACCAGGTAATTTACAATATTTCCATTTCATTCTTATTCTGTGTGCCTCATCTCTTCTCAAAAGATTTAGCTCCTAAAGCCTCTGTATCATCTCTCCTAGCATTTGGGATGTCTCTCACCACTTGGGATCAGATTTTTTTTTTTTTTTAAACCAACAAGACAACTATAGTGCATCAAATTATTAAACAGGATATAGAGAAGCTGTGTATGGATAGAGGAAACTGCCCAAATTTTAAGTTATAGACTAAAACAAAACCCAGCAATTTTTTTTACTGCAACAAAGTTAAAGGGCAAAGCGATATAGAGAGGTAGCTATAGAATAAGAGGTAAAGATGATACAGTGGCATTGGGCTTGACCTGACCGTGGAGCCTCTGCATTATTGAACCTTCAGCCCCTTATGTAAAGGTTAGATTGGAGATTCATGTGGGTTATATTCTTTTGACTTGTGGGATCTTAAGTATAAACTTCTCCATTTATTACCTTGTCCTTATCAATTTTTTAGATCTCTGTACAAATATAGTAGTGCTCAGAGTAATAGCATGACTCAGAAGGAAATCTATTTACCAAGAAAGTGCAGTGACTAAGTTCTAGGAGTTCAAAACATGTGCCTTTCTAACTAGGAGTGGGGGTGTGGGGGTAGGAGGTTAATTCTTCCCTCAACACCGCTTTGGTTAAAAGAGAAAACAAAACAGATTTGTCTTAAGCAGAAAGGAACATGTTGATATTCCAGGAGGTGCCGAACCATAGCAGAAAAAAGAAAAAGAAATGAAGCAAATCAGGTTAGGAACACAAAATCTCTTTCCACCCACCTAACCACCCCTTTTTATCCAAATTTTACATGAACTAAAGCTCCTATCCTCATACTTAAATTTGACAAGTATAGGCTGCCTACTTGAAGGCTTAACTAGTTTGCTTTTATGGCAAGCAATAGATGTTATTTAGTTGCCTGTAAAAAACTCATTTCCGTGTTTATACCTGATTTCTGCAAGAGTTTTCTTTTCTGTTAGTTTCCAGCCATGTTTATAGAGGCGTTGTATTAAATACGATCTGGCTAAGGTCAAAGAGTAAAAGACAAATCACCACTTGAATCCAAGACTTCCTTTCCAGCAGGATACTTAGTTTCTTTTCTTTCTTTCTTTTTTTTTTAAGGTTCTTTTCATTTGAGACAGAGTGATAGAGAGAGAGAGAGTATAAGCAGGGGGAGAGGCAGAGGGAAAGGGAGAAGCAGACTCCCCACTGAGCCCGGAGCCCAACGAGGGCTTGATCCCAACAAGGGCTTCATCCCAGGACCCTGAGATCATGACCTAAGCTGAAGGCAGCAGCTTAACCATCTGAGCCACCCAGGCGCCCCAGATACTTGGTTTCTAATCATGTCATTGAGCAAGTATTTTCAGATTCTCCCTCAACTTAACACTTACATGTTTTTAAAAGATACACAAATCAGGGCACCTGGGTGGCTCAGTCGATTAAGCGTCTGCCTTCAGCTCAGGTCATGATCTCAGGGTCCTGGGATTGAGCTGCTTAGCAGGGAACCTGCTTCTCCCTCTCCCTCTCACTCCCCCAACACCCCCATCATGCTCGCTCTCTCTCTCACTCTCTCTCGCTCTCTCGCTTTTTCTTTCTCTTAAATAAATAAATAAAATCTTAATAAAAGATATACAAGTCATTTATTGTATCTATGAATCTGTGTCTTAAAAAGTAGGCAAGATGTTATGGTGAGCATATCAGTGTTTTATAAGCAAAGGAAATAGAAACTCAACTCCTTCAAGTCATTTTTATAATCACAACTGAACTCTAAGATCCTTTCTGTTCTGTTTTGTTCAAGTCCCCAGCAGCACTCACTTGAGTTCCAGGATAAAAGTAGTTTCTTTTAAGGCAAATATTCTTTTTGTCTAATTTACAAACATTGAATGTATTTTATTTTTTAAAAAGTCTTGAAAAAATAAGAATGATTTCAAAGTTCAGACACCTACAAGGACAGGTTTTTGTTCAAGGCTTTTTTTTTTTTTTTGAGACAGCTATTGATTTCTCATGATCCTGTGGGTTGACGAGGATCGGCTAGGTGGATCTTCCACGTAGTACAGGCTGAAGTCACCCCAGTGGTCACATTAAGCTGGGCGCTCATCTGCCACTGGTGTGAGCATGATAACCTCTCATTCTCCACAACCTCTCTCCATGTGGTTTCTCATCATGCAATATCCTGTTGCTCAAGTCTTTCTTAATTGTTGGAGACAAGATCCAAGGACAGACAAGTATTCTCACTAAAGGAAATAAAAAGCATACTTTAACAAAATGGAATTTTAGAGGCGCGGGAGCATTTGACTTGATTCAGCATTTATGTTTTTCCTAACCATAGACCATTTGGTTTCAAGGTAAAGTTTCCTTAACTATAAATCTATAAATTTCACTGAATTATAAAATTTAATTGCATTCTAAGATGTGATACTAGTAGGTATAAAACTAAGACATTCATTCACATTGTATTCAGCTTCCTCTCTACCCTTTCACCCACTGAGTAGTAAGCCAAAAAATTTTAAAAGCATAAATAAAACTATTTATTTTACCTTTTTTCACCAAACAGTTCTGGACTTTTGATGTTCTCTGTTGCCTTAAATAAAATATAATATCCTAACAATTTGTATGATTGAGGTGAAATTTAATCAGATTTTGACAAAGTGGACTGCATTTCAAGGGAAAAAAAAAAGATTTGATGAAAAAGAAAAAAAAAAGAAGAAGGAAATGATGCCGACATTGTTGCTCTGTTTATAAAGGCATCATGAGATTTTGTTTGCACCTGTTTCACTTTTGTTTAAAAGTCAAGAGCTGCACGTAAGCCAGGGTGTTGGTGTTGTGGGAGGGGACTGAAAACAGAGTAAGGAATGCCTCAGAAAAAATTTCCTCAACACAGAAAAGAACAGAACTCTTTTACTTTATGAACCAGGTAATTTCCAAAAGAGACTGGTGGAAGGATGTTTAAGAAGTCCAGGACCCAGTGTGTCATGTCAGGCATGCTCGCTCCTGGACAGGAGATAAAATCATCTCTTAATGTATACGGATGGCAGTCCTTGTCTTAGATCAGTTGGAGAAGCAGCTCTGGCTGCGGCGGATGTAGGTGTGTTCTACTACACTGAATGGAATAAAGCTAAAAATATGTTTAGTTTCTGATAAGAACGCCATTCTCCTCAAACTCTCATTTAACGTCGGACTTTCTGTTTTGCTTTTAAAGAAAAATGTTTTACAAGGGCAGCATGAAGCGGACAAAATCTGGAGCAAAGAAGGATTTTATGCTGTTGTCATTTTTCTCAGCATCTTTGTTATTATAGTAACGTGTTTGATGGTAAGTTTGCTTCTTTATATTTTATCCCTTATCGAGCCACTGCTTAATATTGGATACACTGCCATTCAAATGAATGCTGAAAAGCCTGGGAACAGAAGCAAGGCTACGATCCTGTTAGATTCAGAATATTCCTATCTGACAGCAGAGTGATAGCTAAGGAAAACCTATGGAATTACGGATTCTGACCTGCAGAATAAGGCTGTAATTGCAATGAGGCTGTTAGTAACTTGATCATCCTCGGATGAAGCTTTAGGAGGTGATTTACCCAGGTCACTGGAGCCCTCAAAGTCAGTAAAGTCTTATGGGCACACTTTGGGCTTACTTTATTTTTTCTTTTATATCATTTTTGTGGAACTCAGGAAAAATTTGAAAAAGAAACATGTCTTAGGGGCAAGATGTCTTTAGTAGTGGTTGATTTCCTTATTTTTAAAGGACCTAGATAGCATTCTACAAAATTCTAGGCATTAAAAGGAGATGATTATAGGCTCAAAGACCAGATAATTCACTGTCAACTAAATTTTTAGGTGAATGAATACAAAAGGTATAAAAGTATACACTGCAAATAGCTCCCTAAATTACAAATTACAAATGTGTAGCCTTTAAAAGTATTTTTCTAATTTAAAAAAAAAAAAAAGGAACACAGAATAAACCTACTAAACTAGGCAGTGCTATTTGGTATTGAATGAGTTAAAAGATACTTTTCAAATACAGTGGTAAGATTTTCCTATTCTTTTGAAAATTCTGTGATGTAATTTAAAATATTTGAAGTTTACAAATGGGTTTTAATATTTTTTTCCTTTGTGCTGTGTTCTTTTTAATTGTGTGCATTTTCAAAAATATTCCTTCTTAGCTTTTAAATGTCCCCTCAAAGACATATTACTTACTCTTTCCACAACCGACAATGTTGCTAAGTGTCTTATTGGGTTTTGTTCATTTTTGCTTCCCCTGCTGGGAAGGAGTTTATGTTAGAAAGATTAGGGGTTAGGTGGGAAAGACAGAGGCTGTGTAGGTGTAAACTTGAAGGATATAAAACAATTAAGGCCTTGAATAGGGTGATGATGAGTATATTTCCTCGAGTCTAAATGTAGGAAGTAGTAAGAACGTCCTCAAGCTTCCATCATCATGAATTCAGAGGCATCTGTCTCCTATGAGAAGATTTGTAGAAGATTTCTAAAAATTGTGACACAATAAACAAAAGAAGAATTTAAGAATTGAGTAAGAAAATCAGTTTTTGTATATTAAATGGTGGAGATTAGGGGGAAAAAATTTAAGGAGACAAAGTTGGAGATTTTAGGGAAACTGTGGTAGAGACCATGGGACATTTTTTAGTATTTTAGAAGGTGTGGGTTTTTTGTTATAGTTAATTGCACTTTAAAATATGTGGTTCTTTTTTTCCTTAATACAGGAAATCTTGAGTGCTGTTTTCTCTCTCATCAGTCACAATTAGAGTGTTTTTCTGCTTCACAGATGAAAAGATGTGAGGAAGAGGAGAATAGAAAGGGGTAGCAGGTGCTCAAAGTAGAGATTGTTCAGGCAGGAAAGGGATAAGATTGAGCAGAGCAGAGGCAAGGAGGGAAGTGGCAGAGCAGAGTTTGCTCTTACCTTGTAGCACACGATCCAAGATCTGCCTCTCTAACTCAAGGAGCCCCTGCATGTCCAGCATGACTGGAGAAATCCCTACAGTACATACTGGTCGCCTGGGGCAAAGGAGCTGTCCTGGCCACACTCTCAACCACTCGAGACCAGAGAACAACGCTTCTTTTCCCAATTTCTGCAAAGCACCAATGTAAAAGCCAGAAACCCAGATACGTCTGCTCCAAAGTTACTGGAACAAATCGAGAAAGGAACGTTTCAAAAGTATAGGTGATTGCTCTCTAGTGGGTTGGCAGGTAGATTCATCCACTCATTCAATCCACAGATTCCTGCAGAGGATCCACTGTGGACCTGTGGTTGGTACTGTGGCCAAGGAGAGCACAAGACAGATGGGGTCCCTATTTTGTGGGGCCTATACTCTGGAGGCAGACACAGACAATAATTCAGTTAGTATTTTTTTTAATCAAATAGTGGACATATGTATGATTCCAAATATTTGACCTTCTGGAAAAGGCAAAACCATAGAGACAATGAAGAGATCAGTGGTTGCCAGAGGTTGCAGGGGAGGAGATGAATAGGTGGTGCACAGCAGAGTTTCAGGGCAGTGGATCTATTCTGTATGACACTGTAGTGGTGAATACATGACATCATGGATTTCTTAAAATCCATAGAATTTGCAACCCCAAGAGTGAGCCCTAATCTAGACTATGGACTTCAGTTAATTATAACATATCAATACTAGCTCAACAGTTGTAACACATGCAACCTCACTAATGCCAAATGTTAATGGGGCAAATTTTCTAGGGAAGTAGGGGAGTAGGGGCATATGAGAACTTTGTACTCTCTGCTGTTTTTCTATAAACCTAAAACTGCTCTTCAAAAATAAAATCTAGTCATTTCTTTTTAAAATCAAATATTATTCAATGCCGCGAAGAGATACCATAATAGTGAGTGAGTGGAACAGAGCACTTTGAGACTTCCAAGACATGTGAAAATATGGGGAGAGGGCCTCGCAGGCAGAGGATATGGTGGGTGGAGTGCTGGGGCATAAAGAAGCTAGTCTCTCTGGGTTCAACAAGAAGGGTGCAAGCTGAAACTTTTAAGCAGAGCTTTGATATGATTGGACATGTATTTACCAGAGCAGGTGCTCTGCTGGTGGAGAGTGGTTGGAGACAGAGCACAAGGTGAAGTGTGTGAGCAGGAGGACTCTTCTGGAAGCCATTGTGTTAGCCTGATGACAAACATGATAATGGCCCAGAGTAAGGATGGCGGTGGAGATGGGAGAAGTGAACGGTTGGGATTTATTTGCAGATGGAAACAACAGGACTTGCTGTGTACTGATTCTCAGGGAGAAGGAAGGAAAGAAATTAAGGTTGATTCCTCTTGTATTTGGCTGAGGACCTGGGTGATGGAGCTCCCATTTCTTGGGAGAGGAACAAGTTGGGGGTGGGAGTAGTGAGAGAAGAAACTCTTTCGTTGTGCGTTCCAGTCGCTCTTGAATGAATGAAAGAAATAGAATGATATCTTTCAAACACAACCTTAAATTTTTTTTTAAGATTTTATTTTATTTATATGAGCTGCGGGAGGAGTGGAGGGAGAGAGAAGCAGACTCAATGCTGAGTGTGGAGCCCGACCTGGCGCTTGATCCCACGACCTTAGATCATGGCCTGAGCTGAAATCCACAAGAGTCGGACGCTTAACCGACTGAGCCACCCAGGCGCCCCACAGTCTTAAACTTTAATGAGAAAAGGTCACTTTAAGAAGTTAACAGACAAACCAGCAGTACTTAGGAAGATAGACAAATACTACCTACTAGACAGTATTAAGATGAAGTTAAGTTTATCTGATGCAGCTATACCATTGACAAGTCAACAGTTCACATTTAGGGACTTGTCAGATATGATTCTCCAAAATAAGTTTACCTGTGTAAATGTTCAAGTGTTTTTGATAATAACCTAGATTTAAAGTAAGTCCTTTAACTTGGCTTTCTCAGTAATAGTTACGCTATCACTTCTGCAATTTTCAAACACGTAATATTCTGATTCTATTTCCCATAATTTTGTTGATTCCGTGGCAGAGGAAAAGCTATAGCACAGAATTTTCCCTCTGGCAAAAATTATATTTATGAGAGATCAAATGCCATTATTTGCATCCAGTCTTCCGACATACCACAGAAACGAAAAGCATATGGTTTTTCATTTTTTAAAGATGAAATTTTATAGGTAGATTGCTGTGATGGTGGATTACGTGTGCTATGTAACAATAACATAAGGCTTGGCAAAATTTTTGAAATGTGGCATATTGTTTACTTTCCTTAAAATAAAAAAAAAAATTGTATGTTGCCAGGCATAAAATTAGACATGCATGACATTTTCAAATGTGTGACTTATTTAGCACCTCTCAAATGTGAATCTAGAGTAGGTGGAGCAATAAATAGACAAATACGATTTTCCAAGAAAAAAATGTGTGGGCAATTTCCAATCCATTCAGTCTGTTTTAGGTGGAGGAAATTTATTACTGAGAAGAATTCGTTATTAAACTTCAATCAACAATGGAAAGGACACCATTTATCACCGAAATTAAACCTTCCAATGTACTGAGAGGTTTATTACGAAGTGCAGAGGCATTTATGCGATATAGGTAAAGAGGTCTACAAGCCAGATCGCTTCCAGAAAGCAATTTTAGAAAATACATGAAAACAGCTGTTTGGGTCAACAAAAGTTCTGGCATGTTGGACCCGTAGAAGAGCCATCCATCCATATGCCATACAAAGAGTTTTTCTAGTCATGCTCTTGGTAGGAAGGAAATCCAGAGGCAGGAAATCCTATGTCAGAACATCCTATGTCAGGGGGAGTGCAAGAAGAGGGGTTGGAATTCAAACCCAAATCTGTCTGGATTAAAAGTCTGGGCTCCTTACCATGATTCCATGTATAAAAGAGTCAAACTGTGATTTCTTTAAGTCCTCACATTCTGTCTTGTGAACATCTGCTTCGGGCCACAAAGGGGATGATGATGAAAATTCCTATATTATCTTTTACTGGGTGTAATTTTCCCACATCTGTCTCTTCTGGAAGCCTGTGCATTCTCAGAAGTTAGGGTTGTGTGCTGCCTTTGCACCTGCAATGTTGCTTCTGGAATGTAGTAGCAATTAACTCATGTCTACTCAACTAAAAGAAATGAATGAATGAACTCTTTCAGAACTGTAAAATACTGTAAAGAAAATACAATGGGCTGTTAGTTGATGGCATCATTTTAAAATTGGAACGTATTTTAACTCAAACAGATATTTTGTGTTATCTACTTAAGAGATTTTTTTTTATTGAAATATACCTGCCATATAACATTGTGGAAGTTTAAGGTGTACACTTACGAGATTTTTTTAAATGAAAATTATAAGCGGCCAAAGAGCTTTATAGGATTTTTTGGTAGCTTTCCTCTCATTTCTGTGTTCCTCTGGCTCTCTTCTTCGTGCTATTATTTTTTATCTCTTGGTATAGTTTGACTTTTACAGTTCCTCTCTCGTTCAATATTCCTGTTTTCCTTTTCCAAATGACCAAATGACTTTATTGCATCCTGAGATTCAAACAAGATAAAACCAAAGCTACTGATTTACCATTGCTATAATAAGCTTTTAGGTTGAACTTTGCAACAAAGTGCGTTCACAGAGAGAAATATGCATATGCTATACTCCAGACCTTGATCTGCACAGAGAAGAATCTCTGACACACTTTTCCAGAGGCTTTGGGAAAGGTGTTGAGAAGAAAGATGTGGGGATTTAGAAGAAACGGTAGAGTCGAAAGATCACAGGCATTAAATCAAGAAAGTTGGATTCTAGACTTTATTTCTAACCTTCCAGAAGTCATTCAAGTGTTCTGAGTCTAAATGTGAAATGAGGAGATTATACCAGATGATTTTTAAGAGCCCTTATCCCAGTTTCTCAACAGTGGTACTGTTGACATTTGGGACTGGGTGATTCTACTGGGGGGAGAGGGTCTGTCCTGGGCACTGTAGGGTATCTAGCAGCATCTCTAGCCTCGCCCACTAGATGCCGATAGCGCCTCACCACACACCCCAGTATGACAACCAAACACAGCTCCGGACGTTGCCAAATGCCCCCGAAGGGCTAACGCCCAACTGGTTGAGGACGACTCCCTCACAATTTAATTCCATGATGACGGCCCCATTGCCCGGTCTCAATGTCTTCAGTTCTTTCCACATTTTGCCAGACAGCCCAATCTCTCTCTCGTGGATTTTTAAAGTATCTTATAAGCATTATATGTTCTCCCGGTTCTGCTTTTCCCTAATTAAAGATGTAAATCAGTCTGTACACATACTATGTAGATTAAAAAGTTGACCTATCACCAGAGATGAAGTAAACAGTTGACTGTAAAATGCATGACAAGGGTCCTTCATCAAGAACATAAGCTCTTGAAGTAAAGAAGGACTTTGGACTAGAGCTTGTTCTACACCAATAAAACCATAAAAGTGACCTGTCAAGAGCTATCGAGAAGGCTGATATTTCCTTGACTTCCTCATTTTCATTTTTGAAATCTGCTTCTCCAAAACCCAAATGTAAACAGGCAGGCACATGCTCCAATGTACATATATTTAGATGTGAAGAACTTAGAATATATAATATATGCAGTATCTTTTATTAAAGATATTTTTGTAAAGGCACAGATGTATTTGTTTCTCTTCTCATTCAGGAAAAAATTAAGAAATAAAAAGCTAGGGCACCTGGCTGTCTCAGTTGGAAGAGCATGTGACTCTTGATCTCGGAGTTGTGAGTTCAAGGCCCACATTGGGTGTAGAGATTACTTAAATAAACAAATATTTTTAAAAATAGTAATAAATTAAAAAATGAAAAAAGCTAAAAATTTAAAAATAATAAAAAGCTATCCCACCTTAAATTCTGTTGCCTCATCTTTTAGTAATTACATATTTAATTTAGCAGATGTGTGTTTTCTGATTGGTACTGTTCTAAGGTGGGTTTTGTTTGTGCAGAGTGGTGGCCAAGTGCCTTTTGAGGGTTACAGAGACTGAAGAGAAGCGGTAAATTAAAAACCTCCCAATCCTTAGGGCATGATGCACTGGGTAAGGATATTTATCTTCAATATTTTCTATCCTATAGGTTGTACAAGTCTAATTAGAGTAAGAAGATTTGTCACTTAGTATTAGACATCTTTTTTTTTCTTATGCAGTAATATTTCTCACAGGAATATTTAGCACCCATCGCTTTCAAAAATTTAAGATTTAGCTTTACCCTACTTTTGTCAATGAACACCACTAGTATAAAAGTTTCCAGGTTATGAGGAAGTGAACTGATAAAAGACAATAAGGATTCCTTTTCATCTCCTGGCAGTTCAATTCATAAGATGCATTTCTAGTTATACTCCCTATGTGCATAGTCCTTTTCCTTAAAGAGAGCTTTCAATCCACAAAAAATCGATTTGGTGGTGTTGAACCCCACTGGTGAGAACCACATCTGCAGCAGACTCTTTGAGAGTTCATCTTTAAGAATTATGGCACAGCAAAGAGAACACCAGAGGTAACGTAAGGCGGTGGAAAGTGCATGGGTCTGCGAGTCAGAACTGCCTTAGGGCCTGGGTCTGACCCAGCTGGCTGCTGGCTTTGGGCAAGCCATATTATTCAGCTAGACAGCGATTTTATAAATGTATAATTAGGTCAGAAAGACCTTTAGTGACCATTCAAACTCCGATTCCCTCCGTATCCCTAATTTAAAAGTCACTTAATGTACAGTCATTCCTATTTCTTACCTCTCTGCCCAAACTTCTCTCTTGTTATTATAACCTGAGATGTTGGATCTGAGACATAATTAAATTTCATTTTCGCCCTATTTTTACATAATTCCAAAGCTCCCTTTTCTATCACAATTTCTAGTTCTTCAGTTCTTAATTTTGAGTCATCTTTCTTGTGACTTGGAGTAAATTTTTTTCAGGAAACGTACACCGGTATCATATTTCCTGAGACCTTATGCATTTGAAACATTCTTCCTGTTGGTTTCATTCACATGAACTTCAGTTTATCAAGGTGTGGAATTCATGCATTTTTTGCAATATGCATTTTTTTCCTCAGTCACAAAAACTGCTCCGTTTTCTCTTCACATTTATTCTTCTTTCAAAGGACATACTTTTTAACTGAGAACTTTTTTAAAAAAAGATTTTATTTATTTATTAAAGAGAGAGAGAGCACAAGCAGGGGAAGCAACAGGTAGAGGGAGAAGCAGGCTCCCCACAGAGCAGGGAGCCCGATGTGGGACTCGATCCCAGGACCCTGGGATCATGACCTGAGCCGAAGGCAGATGCATAACCGACTGAGCCACCCAGGCATCCCTGAGAACTTTTTTCATTCCATATCCTTAATTCCATAAGAACAGGGTGCAGTTTATTTTCTCCAGAACAGAATACTCTGGACCTCTCACGATACGTGACATTAGGTGGGCACCGAAAATAGTTCTGAATGACTCGCTTCTCTCTCCTTTAGTCTGGTTTATCGTTTACAGTGACTTTTCTCTGACAATTTGGTCCACAGAGTGTCCCAGCAAAGTCAGTGTGATACCTTTAAATGTTTAAAAATGACAATCCTACCATTTCTAAATTGAATTAGCCATTCCAGAAAGGGCTCTGAGAATGGAGAAAGTGATATGTTTGCCTTTTCCTACATGCATTAAAAATTAAAAAGGCGAGGGGCGCCTGGGTGGCTCAGCCGGTTAAGTGTCTGCCTTTGGCTCAGATCATGATCTTGGGGTCCTGTGATCGAGCCCTGCATCGGGCTCCCTGCTCAGCAGGGAGTCTGCTTCTCTACCCCTCCCAATCTCGCTCTCAAATAAATAAATAAATAATCTTTAAAAAAATTTAAAAGGGGAAAGAGGTAAAAAATAAAATTCTGGTTATCCAAATTATCCTTGGATAGGTGCCCTAAATTTAATTTTTTGAAGAAGTTACCAGATATTCAAGTTAATACATGACTAGTGTGGATATTTACCAACATAAGAAATTACAATTTATAGCATAACTATTTTTTCACTAATATATTTGTTTAAGATTTTATTTATTTTTTGACAGAGACAGCGAGAGCAGGAACACAAGCAGGGGGAGTGGGAGAGGGAGAAGCAGGCTTCCCGCCGAGCAGGGAGCCCAATGTGGGGCTCGATCCCAGGACCCCGGGATCATGACCTGAGCCGAAGGCAGACGCTTAACAACTGAGCCACCCAGGCGCCCCTTTTCACTAATATTTTATAAGATTTTCTTCTCACATGTTGTACTGGATGCAGAGGTCTATTTCTAAAAATGTCATAAGCCCTTATTTCATGGCTATTCCTTCGATCAGCCTTCCCTTTTAGTCATTTTGAGTAAAAACTTGCATGTGAATCAAACTGACATCTGGCACTTTTATAAAATTAGCCTGTTTTCTTTTGAATATATATTTGAGGACCAGATTCATGGACATATTTATTTAATAACTGGAAATACCAACTATATCCTTCTTGAGAAAAATCTCAGTACCACACAACTAAGAAATCATTCTAGAAGGCTTTGCTTGGGTGTATTATCATTAAACCTCCATTTTAGTTTGTCTTCTGGGTTGGGGTGGAGGAGATCATATTTTGTTGTTCAGTGTGAAAAAACAAGCCTGTATATCTCCTATAGATTCTTTACAGATTAAAAGAAAAATTTCAGCTTTCCTTGCGACAAGATAAAGAGAAAAACCAGGAGATCCACCTGTCGCCCATTGCGTTACAACCGGCACAGTCTGAGGCAAAGACGGTCAACAGCATGGTCCAGCCCGAGCAAGCCCCAAAGGTGCTGAATGTGGTTGTGGACCCGCAAGGCCGATACACTCCTGAGATCAGAGCTACCACCTCTGTCTGTGCTTCTCCTTTCAAAATGAAGCCCATAGGACTTCAGGAGAGGTAAGAGCTTTTCTGTATCCCCCTACAGGTTGCTTTTTTTTTTTTTTTTAAAGAATATTCACCAATTAAAAATGATAGAAGCAGAAATGATTGGCATCTTGGGTAAAATTGCTCACCACCAAATGGACACCAGGAGGAAGTAGTCTTTCTTGTCCCCCCAAAGAATCGAGCTGTGTTACAAAAATCTTTTAGTTACATCAGATTCTGTTTAGCTAGTGGAGACCCAAGCCACAGTCATCTTCAACTCCAGGACAGCTTCTGTAATCATTTATTGGGTACATTTTGAGGGCTGCTGATGTAATACTACCTTCTTTAATTGTTGTCAAAACTCTGGTAGGTAGAAGGGCTAGAAATAAACTTAGGGTATTTCCTGACAAAGTCCACATTGTTTGGAGTAAGGTAGAAATGATCAATGTCACAGATAATTTTTTTATAAAGTTTTCCCTCTGCTTCCTTTGAGTAAATGAATAGTAAATATCTCAAGATCCATGACATTGTTTTTGTTGCCTTACCTGCCTTTGTGATGTACTTCTGCTGACATTCTCATTTAAAGCAAAGCCAACGTGGGGTGCCTGGGTGGCTCAGTCGGTTGAGCATCTGTCTCTTGATTTCAGCTCAGGTCACGATCTTGGGGTCCTGCGATCAAGCCCTGTGTAGGGGTCCATGCTCAGTGGGGAGTCTGCTTGAGGGTTCTCTCTTTCCACCCCCCCACCACTCCCCCAACTCATGCTCTCACTCTCTAAAATAAGTAAATAAATCTTTTTAAAAAATTAAAAATAAATAAATAAAGCAAAATCAACATATGAAAACCAGGATATGCAAGGTATATAAATGAGGGGCTAATTCTTTACTTCCTCAAAATATTAAGTAAAGCTTCCCCATAGAATTTCTTAAAATAAGAAACTTCCTGTTTATATTTAAAATACAATTGATATTATATCTAATATTGCATGTCAGGGTAGTGCAGGAAGTGAGAGGCTCTCAAGGTACACTCCCTGGTTCATTCTCCTCTTATTTTCCTATATCTTCATTTTCTATCACTGTCCTTTTTGTTGCCTTAGGTTTTTAGATCACATCTCTAAATTTTTATTATATTTCCTATAACACACACACATGCACGCACACGCACACGTCACATCCCTTCAGAAAATATAAGAACTTCAGAAGACAAGGTGGTCATTCAAATTTTTTTGTATTACTAAAAAACAGTGAATGAAGTAAAAAGAAAGGTATTGTTGCAGTGATCCCCAAAGTCCTGTAAAGGGAGAACATTTGACTCCGTAACAGAAGAATGGAGAGCAATCAAATCTTCCTCATCCCCCAACTAGTTGGTTTCTGGATGGATCCGTGTGGGTCTCCAGGTACCATTTTCTTAGTTGGGTACCACTACATTGCTGTCTTGGGCTGTAGGTGAGATGGAACTTTCTCCCTGAGGCCAATCAGGAATCAAGAGAACTGGATGCCAGATCCAACTCTGCCATTGCTGAATTCAGTGGCTTCATATGAGTCATGCACCTATCTGGGCCTCACTTTCCTCATCTGTGATATGAAGGGGTAAACTTGACTTCTTTGCTTCCTTCAGGCTCTTTTGCTTTTGTCACCCAAATTAGTTTTATACATTGATGTTTGCCTCAAAGAAAACCTTAAAGCAGGTGTCTGGGCATTGGTGTGTACCAAGGGCGGGGTGATCGAAGAGATCTGCTCAGATGAAAGCAATAAGGTGGTCATTTTCTATAGATGATTTAAACATGATAATAAAACTACCTAGAAGTCAGACTAACTTTTATTACCATCATGCACCACCAATTCTAAGCAAGGCCAGCAGTTAAATCCCCTAAGGAATACCTATTGCCAGAATTTTGCCTTTTGTAGGCCGCTGCTGGGCATGTTTGAATTTCAAAAGCATAAGGTTAAGTATCTCTTTCTTCATTTAAATGAAGTGAATGTTTGAGAAGGGAGAGTACAGAATGGTGTCTTACTCATCTTTATGGTCCCCATGGGGAACTCTGTGTAATCAGTGTCTATAAACTGCCCTGGATCCCCACCTATCACCTCCCACTTCCTTCCCACTTCAGAGGAAGAGAAAGCTACTCTGTCCACAAAGGCTCCAGGTCATGCCCTCTCAATCCTGATAACTTACTCCATCAGTTTTCCTTCTCTTTTTTCAACTGTGCCCTCTTTGCTAATGCAAAGATTATAAGAATGGTATCAGGACTAGCATGCATTACCTATTTCACATGTATTATTTTATTTCATCTTCTCTGCCTGATCTAATCCTCTTCTTCCATTCAGACTGTATACTCTTCAGATTTATCTTGCTATAACACTATTTGCATTAGATGACTCTGCTGTGTAAAAGTCCTCAAAAGCTCCCCTGTGCCTACAGGCTTAAGCACAGACCACCTTGCTGGGCCTCAGAGGTCCTATGCTATTGGTCCCTGGTCCTTCTTTCCAAATGTGTTTGCCACTACCCCCCAAAATAAACCTTCCATTCCATCCACTCTGTTCTCCAGGGTGCTGGGTTCCTGTCTACATCTGCATCTTTGTTCACCTGGTCCCTATTCTCTCTCCTTCTACTCCTTCTTCTCCTCCATCTATCTCTAGTCTCCAAATCCCAACCAAAACTTACCTCCTACCATTGGCTGTGGCACCTATCCATATCCACATGGAGTCTTCACACCTCTGAATTCTCACATGTACCACTCCCCTAACAGTGATTTTCATTAAAGAGTAATTCAGAAAGGGACTAAAACTGGTTTTCAAGTAGTTTGTCCTATCCCTTCACCAGCTTGGAAGACCCTTAAGGACAGGTGTAGGCTCAAGATACTCTTGTGTCTCCCATGGTTCCTGTGACCCTGGTACATTGTAAACACTACAAAATTATGGAGTTAATTAATTAATGTGCATCTGCATCTGGAGATCTCATGTATTTCCAAAGAGCCTTCCATAAGAACAAATGGCCTATGATAAACTACAGAGCTGAGTCTCTGTGCTAATATTACATCTGACATTCACTAAGTAAGTGATTCAACATGTTGATTAAGTCCTTTGTTGTGTAGTTTTCACAATGTACAAAACAGGTTTGATAATATCTGTTCTGCCTTTTTTCAAAGGACACCATAAAATTAACAATCAATAGAAAATGGCATTTTGTCTGTGAGAAGGAAAAGGAAATCTAGTATTCCTTTTGTTTTGTTCTGTGATCCCATTCCACAAGCCTATACTAGGTCAGTTACATTTTTGAACTTGGGAAAGTTGAAACTTTTTTTTTTTTTTTTACTGAATTGATAAAGTTGAGCCTGCCATTTGACATCATAAATATTTATTTTATTTTCTTTTTTTCGTATTTTTAAACTGTCAATTGACTTACAGTTTTTCTCATCCTATTTATAAATCTATATTTATGAATTTGACCATCTAATGTAATTACCCGATTAAATCTACTCTCATCTAACAAATGAATTCATTTCCCATGGGGGCGTCCATGAATTGAAGAGATACATCCAGAGGCCTGCCCCACACCTACTGCATGTAAAACTTGGAACTTGTTTGTTCACCTGTGATGAGGAGAGCGGCAGGTGCCTTGCACAGCTCTTGTGACAGTTAAGCTAAACAATGAATGTCACATGGCTGGCACAGCAGGAGACCATAACTAGCTCCTGTTCTTTTCTCTTGTCCCATCCCTGTCCTCCTCAGAGTCCCCGCTTGTCACTCTCAAGGAAACTATATACAAGCCAGGTTCCAAATGTCCAGTAAACCAAAGATCACATTTAGACCCTAGAATGATACATTTTCTTCCACTGGGAAAACAGAGAACTTGTAAATACAGATTCCTGCACATTTCCCCTTTAGGTTACTGTACGACAGCCAATTTTATGGAAAGGAAATTAACAGGCAGACAGGGAGATTCACATTATTTCCTAATTTGATTTTTCATTAGGAATAAAAGTGAGCAAGGACAGCTAAGGAAATGTTCATCGCTGTGATCAGTTAATGGGCTAGAAGAAATACGCATAATGGAGGTTTTCTATCGCAACTGAAGCCTCCACAGGCCCCCAATGAATGAACATTCTCTAACTTCTCCTAAACTATACCTTAATATGGTTTATTTTGGTCCATAAATACTGTGCAAGTGATGATGTAACACCCAGATGTGTGATTTTAAAGGGTTTTTTTAAGGCTGAGCCTGGGAGATTTCTATCAAAGCTAAAAAGATGTCTACTGTAGTGGAAGCAATGAAAACATGAGCCTGACCAAGAAAATGTTGAGTATTCTACACCTAAACAAAAAGTTTTGTTTGCTGTAATTTCCTCCAGGCAAGATGGAATGTTCCGTCTGTCCCCTGCTCTCCCTAGTGGAGAAACATTTCAGTGCTCAGAAATTTTGACTTAGAAGATACCTAACTGCTTCTCAACTAATCTCCCTTTGGGAAATACAAGAAAAGGAAAGCATATAGAATAGACACACCTGAATATCAGGGTACAAAGTATACAAAAATATTCTGGAAATTAAAATCTGTATTCATGAAATAGACCCATCAGTGAAAATGGAGCCAACTCCCTCACTTTCTGTCTAGGGAAACAGAGACCCAGAATCTTCTCTTTTAGGTCTTGGGGAGAAAAGCCTAGCCTGGGACAAGGAGTCTTGTCCAAGTGATTTATTGAGAGGAGGCTCTCAGGAGAAGCCTAAAGGGAAGTAGGGGAGGCAGAACAGGAGAAAAGAAGCCGAGCAAAGAGGTGGTTTCAGCTGCCATCTGATCTCAGCCTGTTCACACAGGGAGCCCTGAAACATGAGTGGTACTTCACGGAACAGTTGTTGCACCTCGAGGCAAACAAACATCTGTACCTGCATGTCAGTCAGCCATTGACTGCAGGCCATCCCGGGGACGGCAGAAGCATAACCTTGTAGGCACCTCTGGCCTGGGCCATTCCCATCAGCCAAGGGTGATTCTCCAGAGAAGCGGCACCTGCGTGCCATTCACATCCAACCCTCGCAGCAGTGGGGGCGGGGAGGGGGCGGGGCGAAGGCCATCTGGGTGGGGCGCCAACAGCTTTACTACACTGGCCAAAGGTGACGGACGACACTAGTTACAGCAGAGCTAGGTTTACACTCCAGGTTTCCTTGATCTTTCCTGTGATACACATACCAAGTAGCCTCCTTTATAATAAACACCAGTCGTTCTGAGGGAACCCAACACCACCGAACACTATCACCCATGACTCATTTTTTCAGCCTGACAATATGGGAATCATAGCATAACACGTAACAAGCAACCGTTTGGAAGTTAATCCGAATTTAATTCCAAGTAACATCAATCAAAACAACGACTCAATAACGTTTATTGACCCTTTACATGCATGATCTCATTTAATCCTCACAAGGGACTTATTATCCCCTCCTTATGGTGAGGAATGGACGCTCAGAGAGTTTAAGTTACTGCCCAAATAACATAATAGTAAGTTACTGGGCTTGTGAGAGTGGCAAATAGAATTTGACCCCAAGTAATTTGGCTCCAGAGCCTGCACTCCTAACAGGTACTATATTGGAGTGGGGAGCGGGGGGGAGGTATGGGGAGCGCATTCCTATATTCTATGGAAAATCAGTAAAAAATAGATTACAAATCAGTGTCTAAGTAGGTATATTATGGAGTGTCACACTGTTATTCCTCTTAGCAAATTTCATGCTTGGCTATCAGAATGTTTTTCAGATCCCAAACAAGTAAAATTCCATGTTGTGAGGTAGATTTAAAACACGCAAGTGGAGCACCGTCTCACTCCCAGTCTCGCTCACTGCCAGTCTCAGCCTTTCCTCCATCTGGTTGTTCCCAGACGCCAGGTGGATATCCAACATAAATCTTCATATAACCACTATGTTCTACCTCCTCCTAGCTGACACAGTTGATAGAATCTTAAGCTTCCCTTATTTTTGATTATCATACCCTTATAAAGTACTGTTATGGGGATGTCCAGAGCTGGGGAGGCCTTGGAAATATGCACAAGCCCTTTGCTTACAGTCAACATCAAACTCTTTTGTCTTTTTTTTTTTTTTTTTAAGATTTATTTATTCATTTGAGAGAGCGAGAATGAGAGAGAGTACATGAGAGGGGGGAGGGTCAGAGGGAGAAGCAGGCTCCTCGCCGAGCAGGGAGCCCGACGCGGGACTCGATCCCGGGACTCCAGGATCATGACCCGAGCCGAAGGCAGCCGCCCAACCAACTGAGCCACCCAGGCGCCCCTCTTTTGTCTTTATTTGTAGGATAGACAATGGTTGCATTTTTATGGAGGTGTGTTGGGATTCTGAAGGGTTAGGAAAAAAAAACTTTAAAGCGTTCCTTATTTAAACAAACACATACCAGGATTAAGAAAAGGGAGACAGAAGTTTTGAAATCTGCTCAAAAATTAATGGCAAGTCATGAGACAAAAGGTGATCGTGGTGAATGAGAGAAATGACAGGGGATACAACCCAGGGTGAAAAGAGCAGAGGCCAAGATCTACTTTGAAGGAATTAAAAGTAGTAGAGTTCTGGGGTGCCTGGGTGATGCAGTCAGTTAAGCATCGGACTCTTGGTTTCAGCTTAGGGTCCTGATCTCAGGATGGTGAGGTCGAGCCCCAGGTCAGGTCAGCACACAGCACGGAATCTGCTTAAGACTCTCTTTCTCCCTCTGTCCCTTCCCCAGCCCCTGCACACATGTGTGTGTGTGCACGCGCGCATGCTCTCTCTCTCTCTCTCAAATAAATAAATCTTTAGAATAAATAAATAAAAGTAGTAGAGTGAGTTCTGCCTATAAATGGTAAAAATTGGCCACCACTTGTTGGCAAGCAAAGACCTAGCTTCTCTCCAAGCCGACAAGTGTTTGAGCCCTGGGTGGCCCCTGGTGGAATCACAAGAGTTTAAGTCCCATTGTGTGCCCCTCTCTGTGTCTTTCACCAGACCACCCATGACCCAGGCTCCTGCATCCTGAGATTCAAGCAGAAAAGGTTTCTCAGCGTGCCATCCCCACCCATCTTTCAACACCCGTTAACTTGCAAATCTGATCCTGGACACTGGCTTCCAGCTTTACTAGGTGATCTCCATTTCTACTCCCCTGATGGGGGGCAAAGCCCAATTCTTTTCTGGGAACCCTTAGAGCCATTCTGGAGGCTCTGACCTATTTTAGAGCAAATTAGGCTTATTTCCCTAGTCGCATAATGTTAGCATCTCTATAGAGTTCTCCCTTGTCCTGCCCCTAAAGAAGAGGTTGTTGCCGTATAATGTTTTGAGGCTCACTAATTCCTCTACCCGTGATCAAATTAGAGTTTTCCTATGGAGAGTCCTAAATGCGGGGCTTTTTCAAATGAGATTACAAGTCTTTGCTAGGGGACGATGTTCCAGGTCTAAATGTACAGGTTGACAATTAGGTGAAATGGCCTTTTTTGTAGAAGCATTTTAATCAGGGCAGGCACAGATGATTCCCAGAGTACGTCTTGCCTCCTATTTTGAGAGAGACCAGCTCTGAATTTTCGTTACTGTGTCAGGGGATTGTTTTTTTACCTTGCAGGCAGACGGTTGCCTTTGGAGTTCTTTGAAATGTGTCATAAAGCTACAGCTCACAGTTCTGCTCTGTGCATTTTCTGGACTTCTCGAACATTGTTTTCCTATGAAATGATGCTCTACTCTGTTCGCATCAGATTTTCCCAGCTATTGATAACATGACCTCTATAGCAAAATAGTGAAAAATCAGATTACCCACAGCAGGTGACTTTAGCAAAATTATTTTTCAACTGATGGATTTGGGTTTTTTTGTTTCTTTGTTGTTGTTTTTTTTTAACCTGGACGTATATCACAAATGTTAAAATGTCATTTCCATTCAGTAATGCCTCCTGATTATGTGGATGTAATTTAAACAAGGTGGGAGGGCTCTGTTCTCCCATACATTCTGAAGCCTGCCTGGATGAAGCCTATCGTAGAATGTGCAAAGAGTACCCTCTAGTGGAGAACTGCATGTTGAGGCCATTATTAGCCAGTGTCATCTAGGGAAAAGGAAGCTCATTCTTGTTTCTGTTAAAAAAAAAAAAAAATCCATAATGACTTGTAATGTCCTCTCTGGCAGGTGAGGCATAATCTTGTTTGGCAGATACTTTAGAAAAAGGTCTCGGTGTAGTGATGCAAGAGCTGTAACTTGAGAAATAACAAATTGGTACGAACACTTCCATTTGAAAGTGATGTGCTTTCTAACAATGCTTAGCATCCAATCATTTTCATTTCTCATTCAATCCACAAGTAATTTTTAAGACAGTGGGTCAAATGAAATTAATATTGCCTAATGTGGATTTTAATATATAAATCCTTTTACTCAGGAACCAATTTTTATTCTAAATTAGAGGTTTGATTGTGAGCCTCGATAACTCTCCCTTTTCCCAGGCCCAGCCATCCTGCCTGCCCCACCCTTCAGCCCCCTCCTTTTCTCTCTTGATTCTGATTTCCCCACATGGTGGTGTCTCTAGCACCATGCCTGACACATACTACCTATGCTATGAATATTTGTTAAATTTCGATGTGAAACAAAGGAACAAGTCCTTAAAATTAGCTTAATTTTATGGAAAGAATTACTTCAAAAACAAAGCAAAACAGATGATCCCTGTCTTCTCCCCGTTGGCCTACAGATGTGAGTCTCTGGTGCTGGAGGGTTGCCTGGCCTCATTGACAACCATGAGGGAAGAGTCTGAGCTGCTCTCCTTGCATGTCCTCGATATCACCCTGCACCACTACGGGGAGCTTATAACAACCCTTCTTGCCCTGCTCTCAATATAGTTTCCTGAATGATTCGTTTTATTCTTGTTATGTTTTATTTGCCATTGCCTTTTGACTTCTACAGTAGTATTTTGCGACTAAACCCCATTCAGAAGAATATTCTTCTTTTGATAGAATCCTTAGGCTACTTAAGGATCCTGAGAAACAAATAGGAATTTTAAATCCACTTTAAGCAATAATGATCATAGGAATGATTAAGTGCTATGACAGTGAATACATTAAAAGTATGGCAAAGACCTACCACAGCCTGAAAGAATATACCTCAAATGTGTATCCTTAGCCATGTGAAGTCTCCGATGGGTGCTCAGCACTGTTCAGAAATATGTTGCTTTTCTCAGTTAGCTCTTTCTCATTGCCCCAGGCAGTTTTTCCAAACGTGCTCTTCTCTCCTTAAATTCCCTTTCCCCATCCCAGCCATAGAAAAAACAAGACCTCTGGGAATAAACTACCTCTACATCACGTCTCCTCCCCTTCCCAGACTCCACAAATATCTCCTCTCTCTCTCTTTCACACACACACACACACACACACACACACACACACACACACACCCCACAAGTCAAATCTCCTAAGAACTCATTTATCTGTTTCCTTGCTTCCTAGTTCCACACATATAATAAGGGTTCTTAAATATTGGCTGAATAATACAAAGTTAGCCTTACTCATCAGAGTTAGCTTTACTCATCCGTTTCAGTTCTGAAATGTCCATTTAGTTCTAGAAAGGCCCAGGACATGGAAAACTTCTCACGTGCCATTTTATTCCTGGGTACTTAATTTCTCCAACCCCTTTATGTGACCAATGAGTTTGGAAGTCTGCTCAGCTTAATATATAAGTCTTGTAAAATTAAAGAGACTCTATCCTGAACCTGTGCATCAATGCATCAAGACCCTCAGGCATGAAAAATCATGTAGCTGAAAGATCTCATATATATAAAATAATGGTTTAGAAATCTAAACAGATCTCAAATAACAAGATTGCAGATTTTTCCAGGTGAGGCAAGACTTCATCTTAGAATATCCTGTAGAGCTTTGTATGGGGTAACTGTCCTTATTCTTGTCTTTACTTTCCTAACTGCATTTTAAAATTTCAGTCTTTTAAAAAAAATACTCCTAAAACTTTTGCAGAGGGAAAATTCTTCCATCCAACTTCTTGATATAGGTGATCTTCATAATCTTGACCGTAACCATGATGCCTTATTTTCCATCACTGTTTTGTGGAACAGAGTATTTTTTCACTTTTTAAACCAGCCTTTATTGTGTGTTATGTCGACTTTAAAAGCATTTTATTGCCCACTCTGTCCTCATAGCTCATGGAGTGTTAAACGTATTGGAGGTGGCAATTAATAGAAAAAAAAAAAAAACCAAATTAATAGAAACAGGTCCTATTCTAGCCAAAAACTGGGTAAGGGAAGGGATTTGGTATTAGAGCAGTTCAAAGTAGAGTGAATGTACTTCTGGTTCAATCGGTGAGAATCAAAGAATGCAAGCAATAAAGCATTCTGCGTATACCAGGTTGGGGGAGGAAGATCTCACGTATTCTGTTATTTGGGCAGACTGAGTCTAAGAGCTTGGTTGATAGAGATTTTGGAAGCATATACACAGAGGTATTATTGGAATAATTAATCCCTATTAAATGTGAAATCCTTGAGAGCAGTGAAGGACATGCTCAGGGACATGCTTAAATACTTAAGAAGTGGTGACTCCGAGATTTCTGATTTCTAATTTAAATGTATCCTACTAGATATGCCCTGTAGGGGGTGCACTGAAACAACAGTGTGCTTTAAAAGTGAAAACCTAGGTCCCTCTGTGTGTGACAGAAATTCCCAAGTGCGGCTTTACATCCTCTGCAGAGATACCAGTAAAATCTAAGGTGGGGAGAGTGTCTCATGAAATCTTTCATATGCTGTTAATAAGAGTCTCCCTGAAGTATGTTTACTTGTTACATGTCTTTCAGTACTTTTATCCCCCTAGGGGTGGGAGGAGAGGCACAAAATCAAGTCGCATTAGAATGTCAAGATCCTAAAAATATTGATAATGCGTAAAATCATAAAAAACAGTAAAACATGGCTTAAACATGACCCCACACTTTTTTTTTTCTAAATCATAATTATTCTTCAGAATACTAAACTGTGTACTTCAGTAGAATAAATTGTAGACTCCTTGGGATAAGGATATCTTAACACCATTGGTATTCTTGTTGCCTGTCAAGGTGCCTGGAGCACATTAGACCCTCATAAATACTTAGTCCCTTCCCTCATTCCCACTCAGTGTTGGTGGCAGTGGTCGTGATGGGCATGGCGAGAGTCTGGAAGCAGGTGGTGGTCATATATTAGATCGAGGGGCTTCCTGAAAAGTCAATCATGCAGCATTTTAGAGTTGAGAGGAAACTTAACAGCAATGGCCCCTAGACCTAATTTCACATCCGACACCCCTAGGGAAACTTTGTAACATTTCTAAACTTTCTTCGAGATAGAAACATTTCTGGATAGAACTTTTTCCCCCCATCTAGATAGAATTTCTAGATAGGAAATATTCTCGATAAAACTAAAAAATTTAGCCTCAGTAGCTCTGGGGAAGAGTTGAGGAGATAGATACTGATATAAATATATAGATCTAGATCTATACACATGAGAGATATATACTGATATATACATATGTATTTTAAATATATTCATATACTTAAATTCATGCATATAATCTAACATAGTCTTATATTTAACTGCCTATGGATGTTCAAATATACTTAAATTACTCTCCTTTCTATTTCTATATTTAAATTACTTGCATTTGAGAACCACAGTGTGAGTGGTCCTGGCCCATGTCCCAGGGATGTTCCTGTAACTCTGCAGCGGGTGGCAGAGCCTGTGATGTGGAAGCAGTGGGCACTCCCCTTACTGGAAGCAGAGCCCCCGAAACCGAAACCACTTGTCAGTTGCAAAGCTGGAAACTCTTCCAAAGACTGTCGAAAGTCCCTTTCACTTTTAACCCCCCCCAACTAGTTCAACCGCTCTTACCTGCTTCCTGAACACAGAGTTCCTGAGGATGGATTTATTACTAAAATTATTAGGATCACAAGATGCGGGCACTGGAAGATGACCCCTTCGCATTTTACTAGAGACAACGTTAACCAACTTGTTGAGGAAGAACAGTAGATCCTCTGGGAACCATTGGTCAGCACTGGGTTATTCAGCCAAAGCACTGTAGTCAGATTGGTAGCCAGCTCTAGATTATTCCACATTTCGATCTAAATCAGTGGTTTTCACCTGTGTCCACACAAGGCCTCGGGGGAGAGCTGGGCTGGTGAGGCCTGCCCTTCTCAGACTCTTCAATGAGCGCAAGTCTCCATGCCCTTTTTCTGCTATTGGCCTTGCAGGAAGGGTTTTCTTTTCTTTCTTAACCAGGAGCCCCCAATTTTGAAAAGAGTTTCTTTTTTTAAAATTTTGTTTATTTATTTGAGAGAGAGCGCGCGCACATGCATGAGCAGGGGGCTCGTCCCTGCTCATGTCCCCAGGTCCTTGGGACCTGGGGACTCAGTCCCAGGGACCTGGGACCTTGGGATCGTGACCTGAGCCAAAGGCAGCTGCTTAACCGACTGAGCCATCCAGGCATCCCTGAAAAGAGTTTTAAGACCACAGTTGTTTCCTCAGATAGGCTTGCTCAGGAGAAACCTCGCCAGATAGAATCAGAGGCATGAGGGGGAATACGGGTCTCATTCTGTTCTGGTACATGTGTCTTCCTCATGCTTCAGCAGTTGTGTGCAGAGCACATCCTTTGCCCTGTTCAGAAGCATTTTTCATGAGACTCTTCTAGTGCAATTCCTCTGTATTGATGCAGTGAAGTAGCTACACCACCTATAATTCCCCTCAGTGGATCTGAGACATCTTTAGGGTTTCCTAGGGCTGTTTATCACAAATATAAATCCAAAAATAATTCCTAGAAAAGCCATTGCTTACCCTCAGATACATTTTTCATTGACCATTTGGAACACCTGATCACAAAACAAAAGTGTCTGATTCTTCTTAGAAATTCTTCTATCGATTTTTCTTGTACAATTCTTTACAGAGTAACTCTGATGCATTACCTATTATTTATGCTTAAAAGTTAATCAAGAGGTTATGTCACTGACTCAGTGTCACCTAACTGACCATGGGGAGCCATGGAAGGAATATAGGGGGCCTGCCTCCAGACCCTAAGCTGTCAACCATTGTACATACATTTCTAGGCCCTTACATTTCTACCCAAATTTGAAACCTGATTTTTCCCTTAAAATGTCTTGCTTGCAGTAGGTACGTGATAGATATTTGTTGTGCTGAATTGGATTTTTTGATGAAATTTTCTTGAATTAAGTTGACTAAAGTATAAGGAAAAAGATTAAGCAGATGGAAAAGGAAGAGGAGGAAGAGGGGAAGGAGAGAGAGGAGGGGAAAGAATCATTCTTTATTGGGTTTTAGCTTGAGGCTCCTGGACAATCTCCCACAAAGATAGGCTGCAAACATCACCTCATCATGACCCTTCTGTGATGTGAGTCTACATAAGAAGCAATATTATTTGACTATGAGCATCCCATGTAGGCCTAGATGGGCATTAGAAAGGCTCTCTCCTGGCAAAGAGAGACAAATTGTTGAGTTTGCCTTTAACAGGAGCTGTGCTAGAGATCTAAGTGTAGGCTAACTCATCCCAGAACTTGACAAATAGTCTAGAAATAAAGTCATCATTTGACCTCTCTATCTCATAAAATCAGATATTTAATCCTTTGACATTTAAAGTGTCAGGATGAATGGAATGGGAAGAAATCAGAGAGGGAGACAAACCATGAGAGACCCTGGACTCCAGGAAACAAACTGAGGGTTGCAGAGGGGCGGGTGGGGAGGATGGGGTAACAGGGTGATGGGTATTAAGGAGGGCACGCGTTGGGATGAACACTGGGTGTTATACGCAACTGATGAATCATTGAACACTACAACAAAAACTTATGATGTACTATATGCTGGCTAACTGAACATAATAAAAAAAAATAAACTAAAAAAAATAAAGTGTCAGGACAGTTGGTAAGGGGAACAGTAAATAGATTAAGGGTTGCTTTGTCATTATTCTAAGAACAATCACCTACTCTGAATGCTTTTCCATTCTTTCCCTCTATTTTCTCCATCCTGTTAAAACCATTTGTTCTGCAAGGATAGTTATCAGTGTATATAAACTCACCCAAGTTGGCTATGGTATATTTTTTTTTAATATTCAATCCCCAGATCAATAACTGGGGGATCTGAATTTTTTTTTCCACATTCTTAATTCTTTAGTGACAGAGCATAAGAACATAGTACATTGAAAAGCCTTAGATTTCCTGACTAAAATATAACTGCCTTTCCTAGTTTGGAGGATAATTTTACTCCATTGTGCTTTATTTATTCTCAGTAGAACTTGTGGGGATTGTTCTCAGGATAATGTCAGGGTAATTGTTCAAAACTGAGCTACAGGCCAACCCAAGAGCATTCTCCTGGGAATAGCTTGGCTAAAATATACAAAAGATCTCTTCTCTTATCAAAAATATTTCTTCTTAAACATAAAGACAAATGAGGAAAGGTTTGACACGAGATAAAAATAACAATGAAATAAGTCAGGAACTGAATGCCTTATGTGATCTTAGTGCATAGAGGACATGTAAATGGCGGCTCCTGGTCCTATGTCTTCATGCTCTTTTTATAATAGGGTGATCTATAAGATGCCTTCTGAGCATGGAGAAGGGGTGCCTTCTATACCCTTCCTTTCTCAGTAAGAGAGTATTGGCCATGAGGCAATACCAAATATTGGTAAATATGAAACCTCAGTGTTTCTCCAGCCCTTATAAATTTTTGTCAATTTTTTTTTTTTTTTTGAGAGGGGGAGAGAAAGAGGGAGATTCTCAAGCAGGCTCCATGCCCAGTGCAGAGCCCAACACGGGGCTCGAACTCACGACCCATGAGATCATGACCTGAGCTCAAATCAAGAGTCAGACGCTTATCGGACTGATACACCCAGGCGCCCCTAAATTTTTGTCAGGGAACTATACAAATAATGAACAATACAATGAACTATACAAATAACACGTTCTTATTGCAGAAAATTCGAAAGCATATTTAAGCCAAAAGCAAAACACAGAGATTATGTCACGGGCAGCCTGACCCCAGAGATAACCCGCGCTAACGTTGTGTGAAGACTTACACAGACACACGTACTCACTCGGCATACACCACACTTGTAGTCATTGCTGACACAGGGGCGGCCCTGATGACAGTGGCTACAGGAACAAGCACCGACCGAAGCTCTAACAGGAGCGGGAACAGCGGGAGCTGCCGGGGGTAGGGTGGCAACAGTGGTAATGGGAATTCATAACCACACGAGCCAAAACTGTAGAGGAAGCCGTAGGACATGCAGCAGCTGTACTGAAGGTGTCTTGAGAGTGGCCATAGCAGAGGTAACAGTAATGATGGGAATAATGCCAGTGCAGAGTTACATGGCTCTAACCAGCTGCCAAATACTGGCCTGAGTGTTTTACATCTAATATCTCAATCAATCCTCACAACGAGCTAATGGCGTAAGCATACTAGTGTGTCCCCATCTTACAGATGACAAAACTGATGTGCATTCAGGTTGAGTCACCTGCCCATGATCACACAGTCTTTTTTTTTTTTTTTAAGATTTTATTTATTTATTTGAGAGAGAGAGTATAAGCAGGGGGAGCAGCAAAGGGAGAGGGAGAAGCAGACTCCCGCCTGAGCAGGGAGCCTGATGCAGGGCTCCATCCCAGGACCCCAGGATCATGACCTGAGCAGAAGGCAGACGCTTAGCCAACCAGGCCACCCAGGTGCCCCAAGATTGCACAGTCTTAAGGGGCAGAACCTGAATGTGAACCCAGGCAGTCTTGGCCCCATAATTCACTCTTAACCACTATGCTGGTGGTAAAAAAGCTAGTATATTTTGCAAACATTTTTCTCCTGTGTTTCATTATTCCTCAGCAACTTGCCACAATCCCTCTGTAGGCTTGTTTTTTTTCAGAGTCTTTGTGAACTCCTAAAAAATAAAGGGCAAATTACCATGCTGTTTAATTTGTCAGTATCTTCAGTTTATATGGGCTTCCACATAGCTAGATGCTTCATAAGCATTTGTGAATGGCTGAATAAAGCAACAAGAAATAAGCTTTCAGAATCCACACCGAAAGCAAATAGATTTGTGTTGGGCCAAACACGCACCACTGTAATAAAACTGCTATTTAGTGCTGAGGGCAACAGCAGCTGAGGGGTTAAGAGAAACCATAAAAACAAACAAAAAAGGTAAATGTTGATGCTTTGGTTCCATTTTGTTTTCTGTAATTATATTTTGAAAGTTTAGGGGCACCTGGGTGGCTCAGTAGGTTAAGCATCTGCCTTTCGCTCAGGTCTTGATCCCAGGGTCATGATCCCATGTGAGCAGGGAGCCTGCTTCTCCCTCTGCTCCTCCCCCTGCTCATGTTCTCTCTCTGTCTCTCTGTGTCTCTCTCTCAAATAAATAAGTTAAAAATCTTTTTAAAAAAGAAGAAAATTTAGGTTACAACTTATATTTGTAATATTAATCTGTTTATATCCCTGGGGCTGTCCTTATACAAAAGATTCCCTCTGCCCTCAGCAAGCTATAATCCAAGATAGTGAAACGAAAATACACTCCAATGCATTAGTAAAATGTTACTTCTTGAGTGAGGGGAAATACTGAGTCTTGGGCAAAATATGTAAGTCCTCGCATAAGTTTGAATTCCCGTGTCCTTTTTAATGATTTCAGACTGCATGCCCAAAGTGGCAAAATTAGAAGTAAATATACTGCAAACGTAAAATAATTTTATGGGGAAAAAGTGACCTCACAGTTATCTCAGGACTTTTCTGCTCAGGGTTCCAAGCTGAACTTTTGATGATACGACTTGATTTAATCTCCAAGTCTCTTATCTGTAGTTTATTCTTGTTACTGCAGTTGCTACTGGTTTTTAACTTGTACACAGGAAACCAGTGCCAATCAATTCCGTTCCCATGGTGACAGGAAACCCTGGTTGGTCAGATGTTGATTGTGCTTGCTATTCATGCTCCACCCATCATACTTTCTTCCCTTTTGGCTGAACTTAAGACAAGTTAATCAGTGCTGGACATCTGGCAGACAGTTTTGGTGTCTTCTCAGTGATTTGTTGACCGTCCCAGTTAAAAAGTAAAAATCCAGCGCATGAAACTTGTAGACACTCGCTATAAACGCTGCCAGGGGTCCCTCGTAAGGCTTTGCGTGGAAGGCCCATCTTTACGTTTTAACTGAAAATGTGAATTTTCTCAAGTAATGAAACATCTGTTGCGTAAACAGTTCACCTTTTTCACGGTAGTGAGTGGCTTACCTCACCCTATTGTAAATTCCAGATACGAAATGTGTGACGGGGACAAGGAAAGGCTCAGAGAATGTTAAGCTTTTTAACAGGTCTCTGCTGTTTGTGATGAATCTTTAGCCACCTGTGTGTTTTCTTCCTAGTAAGTCTGATTCCTCATAAGCATATGCTTTATCGCTGAGCACTCTTGAGAGCGGATGTTGGTACCCAGAACATGACAAATGAGATAACTCAGAATTGAAATCTAAGGGTAAAATCAAGCCAGATGATCTCCCCATTCCTCGGAGCCAAGCTTCTCTGGAGCCTCTTCTTTCAAACTCACTGTCTATGACTCTGTAAAAAGAAAAATGACCAACTGGCCACTAGCCTTGCGAACTATTTCCAGAAGCCATTAGTTTTAAAGACAGTGGGACTATCTGATTTTATCAGGTCTAGCAATAGTAGAGATCATGAGAAATGTACAAGAAATGTGGTGGAGGGCTTTTTTGGGGGGGGGGTTGGGTTTTTTTGTTTGTTTGTTTGTTTTTCTGTATAGGAAGACGAAGGAAGGTAACAATACAGGAAGGTGAGATTAAGATAAACCTAAAAAGGGCAGGTATGTTGGACCGGATAGGCTTTTCCTGTTCCTAAAATGTCTTGTGTTCTTACACAGGAAAAGCATTCTTATTCACCCGCAGCATTTGCAAGTCCTAGGCACAAGACCTAAAAGTGCCCTGGGTTGTGGTGGTAAGAAATCAGGAAAGAGGTGGGTGGGAGAGGAAGCGTCCATGGTGAGTCCATAACCAGGATGAATTTCCCAAAGGGCAGAAGAGTTTGACCATTTATTGATCCATGTCTCCTTTATTTTGAGAACAAACTCTGCTAGTTTATTCTTTCTTCGTATTTCCCACACCAAAATTTAAATACATTTAAAATTAGGGTCAACTCAGGGCATAGAGTCACCAAAGAATTGGTAAGCGTGCGCATTGAGAGCTTGCTCTTCTTGCTGACTCTGTCAATTCTGGTATCATCCAACTACCTACCCAAAGATTTCTTTCCTAGCTGTATTAGCAGGGGGAGAATGTTGATCCACTAGAGGCCAGGCCTGCGAAATAAAGATTGAATGCTAGAAAAAGTTTGCAACGTTGTGAATCCTAATATTTTGCAGAGCCATAATCCGGGTTTTACCAATACCGAAGTAGCAGAAAAGCCCAAGACACTAAATAAATATTTTTAAGCAGTCAGGGAGACTTGGCATTGGCCAAGGCCCTTTAAAAAGTCTAGTCGTGGGCGCCTGGGTGGCTCAGTTGGTTAAGCGACTGCCTTCGGCTCAGGTCATGATCCTGGAGTCCCAGGATCGAGTCCTGCATCGGGCTCCCTGCTCGGCAGGGAGTCTGCTTCTCCCTCTGACCCTCCTCCCTCTCATTCTCTCTGTCTCAAATAAATAAATAAAATCTTAAAAAAAAAAAAAAATCTAGTCGTGAACCCAAATAGAATCTGGCAGCACACCTGAAATGCATTGGAAAGGCATTTAATATTCTCCCAGTTTCTCCCTCATTTTAGTTCCCGGTTTGATTTGCATGACCATCTCTTTGGACAGGAGAAATCCTCTGTGTGCCTGCTCTTCTTTCCACCTCTGATCCCATTGCAGCGGCAAGGAGTATACCCAAGTGTGTGTGGGGGCCGGGGTGGGGGGGGTGGGGGGGGTGGCTGCCAGTTGTTATTCACAATAGCAGTGGGTGCCCTTGGTGAGATGCTAGCCAGGAGAAATGAGTGTCTATTCCTGGGCAGCAGTTTTACCAGGGGCAATGTTGACTTTGACTGTAAACAAAACTGTTCCCCTGGTTCTTTGGCATCGTCTCTAACCTACAAAGCTGAGAGCTTTAGGATGTTTGGCAGTAACATGCATAAGTAAGTGCTTTTGCAGGGCATCCAAGGAATAGAGATAACAATGGGTAAATGTCTGCAATGCAATTTCTATCAGGGACATATGGCTAGCGCATTTTTCTGGACGGTCGTGTTTATATAACACATGCATTTTAAATAACGAAACCTCTCTTGGCCTGCCTAGAATAGAAAGCATCAGTGCTACGAAACAGCCTTCTGTATAAGCAAACCCTGTCCAGTGAAGAACCAAATCTGAGCTTTAATCTGAACCCAGACAGAAAAAGTTGTTAGGGCAAAGGTAAGGGAATGGAGGAAGTAAGATCGTTTATTGGGCATATTTAAGTATAGGATAACATCCTAAGGTCTAGTATTAGTACTAAAAAAAAAAAAAAAAAAAAAAAAAAAAAGTCCCAGAATAGCTATTCCTCTGTATGGAGAGCAAAGAACTAGAATATCCTTGATACATCTCTGTGAATACTTACCATTTGTTGAGCAGCTGCTATGTGTCAGGTACTGTGCAAGATGCATTGTGGCTATATAATATTATTGCCTCCTCGTAACCACCTCAGGAAGAGAGATTTTTATAATCTCAACTTTAATGATGAGGAAACTGAAACACAGACATTTAAGTAAATGCCGCAGAGTCTATAGGCTGCAGAGTCGAGCCCAGGTGTGTGTGCTGGCAGAGTTCACACTTCTTCCTATTTCCTGCCACCCCTGATGCCCAAGACACTCCGTAATTCCTCTGCTTTAGCCTTGTGTATGGATATATTCTTTAGAATACAGATATCCATAATTAGACTGTATTCAGTTTTGTCGGTGGAAAAATGGAAGCATTCTAAAATAAAATCATTTGTTTAGCCTACCCTGCCTAAACCCATCCCATTTGGAGAGGAGCTGGTGGTGCCCCCTTCTACCCCTAGATGGCACCGTTACGCCACTCGCAGAGGGAAAAATTCAGGGTCAACAGCAGGTTGGGCTTTTGCTTTTGTTGGAAGACCTCTGAGCAGTTCATTTCTCTGTTCCCCCAAATACTGCTGGAGATATTTGTTGCCGTTTTAAGATTTAAAGCCAAATGAAGTAGACAGGGAAAGGGCCACGTAACCATCCGAAAGCAGATGGGGAGTTGCAGAAACCTCCCTTCCCTGAGATTCCTTATCATCTATAGAAGGCAGTCCCAGCAGGGACGATGTTTGTTCAGACAGCAGATGCACTCAATGGGGCTTCCCAGCGCCAGTGTCCTTGGCCCTTCAGAAGATGTTTATGTGAGATCAGTTACAAAAGGCTTTTACTTCTTTTCTGTTAGCAGTGGTAAAGATTTAATAGACAGGGACGCAAGAGCAGTAGAATTTGGGTGCTTCAGCCTTTGCGATTTGCATCCTAAAAAAGGAAGGATTTGTTGCTCTCTTGCTCCCCCTCCTAACAAAACAATTAACACAATTTACTCAAGGAGTTTTCGAAGTTCCAGGAGGATTTGTAGTAAAAAGGGATTTCTTGATAAAGCACAATTTCGCTGTGGAACTAAAGGGGAGGGAATTTCATGGCAGGAAAGGGTGGGGGTGGGGAGTCAGGCAACGTTTGCATTTGTGAACTCTGGGTTCCCGCAATGGTACGAGTCTTACTGAGGGCAGCCCAGGAGCGAACTGGCAGTACATCAGAAAGCATGATTATGAGGGAAAGCTGAAATGGCCCTCGCATCAGCTGTTTTCCTCCACAGGATACTGGGTGATTCCTGTCCCAACCAGATACTGATTACTTAAAGCTTAGCCCAAGAGTTCTTGTCAAAAACGATTTCCGTAGTATATTTTGACTTGCTGAGGCCTGAAGAACTTTTGGAATTTGTTAGGTGTGGGCCTGAACTCCAGGAATGGGTCAGTAGTATTTAGTTAACGAACTCCATCCGTTTGAACAGATTGTCTTAAGCACCTCGTTTTTATCTCCCTTAGGGTTTTCTGAATGTTCTTATCTGACATGTAGAATTAGTGGTGGAAAATGTGTGCATTGATAATTCAGACACATGACAGTAAAAAAAGTTCAAAGGACTTACCTTCACATCGTTTTATGCGATATTTCAAACATGTGCCACCTGCTATAAATGTTTCGGTCTACAAATTCATGTATTCTTCTATTTCTCCATTAGAATTGCATTTCTGAAGTTGTATATGTATTTCACCTCATCTATAATATAGGCAAACTCAAAATATTTAAATTGTTGAGGACTATTTGTTAGAGTGAGTAAATTTCCTTCACATGAGACACAAAGAATTTATGTAACATCCAACTTTTCCAAAATATTCTGCCAAATATTCAACCCAGAATGGTAAGACACAAAAAGAGTGTGTGTTTGTATATTAAGCAGTGGACCATGAAGTCTTTTTTAAAAACCTTTCTCTAGAAGTATAACTACCAGTGTTAAGGTTTACAGTACTTTGTTGTTTCAAATGTCCAGCAGTCAAAAAGCAATTCCCAATACAATATATAATAGAATATTCAAATCAAAATCACAGATTTTTAAAAACTCATTTCATCCTGCAGTCAGACTTTTAACTTGATGACCTTTCAAGGACTGTGACTGTGTGAGATTTTTTAAAAAGGTGTTATTTTTCATTTCTTAGCATGGATCCCTATTCATAAAATCAATAAGCATTCTTATAGGAAAAACACTGATGAGCTATTAGGTTTTACATTACAATTGTTCAGTACATAATAAAAGCAAACATTTTTTTCTATTTGGAATCAATAAAAATATTATGATAAAGAGAAGAAACAATTCATTTCTAATCAGTCTTGAAAATCTCTGGGTACTTCATTCTTATTTCCCTTCCCACATCTACAAATCTCTGCCATGCACAAAAGAAAGGCATGCATGCATAGAAGGAATTGAAAATTAAGTCAATTATGTCCCACTTTGGTAGGGTGGCTAGGCCTTCTGTAGATAATGGGACATGTCCTGCATTTAATGATTTCGTCCTGCATCCTGTACTGACTTTGTCAGGACGCCCTAAACGTCCTGTATTCCACTTTTTAAATTAAATTACAAAAATTGGCAGTTACAACTATTTTTCCAATCTAACTGGGCATCCTGTGTTTTTATTTGCTAAATGTGGTGATTCTGCACCTTGTCATCCCTCTTAGAGTCTTTTAGGAGTTAGATTCATTCATATATTTCTGAAGTCCACTCTTACCATCAAATATGACCATTTTCAGAATGAAATGTCACTGGTATAGCTTAGGACCACGTAACATGCTCAGGTGACAGAGTTAGTTGGCATTTAAAGTTATTCTAGTCTTCTGTCCTCCCTTTATCTGAAAGGTGGTTTATCTATGTATATGTATATATGTTTTCCTTGTTGATTATTAGATCATTCACGGAAACATGGCCTGGAGATCTAAAAATAAAAATTGAATATTTCAGAGTTGAGTTGTCTAGATAAATGTTAGGATTTCTATGTTGAGGTCTCTGGTAAAAAGAAACAATGAATTAACTTATAAAACGATACCTGAAGGAGAATAGTTTGTTAGAGAAACAAGGAATATTCTTGTAGCCGTTGTTCAAAAGCCTGTTTTTACATATTCTCCACTGCCATCTGCCTTGGAGAAGTGCCTTTGAATATATTAAATTTAGAACATTTTAATTTTGTCTTTACAGTTATAGATATCCTTTAGATGGCAAATTCTTATAGTGAAAACTTAATGATTACCAGTTGTATGGTAGAAGACATATTGAAATGGCTTCCCTGATAGACAACTAAAATGTTATTTTAAACAACCTTTCATGAATAGTGATCATAGCTGATATGGTAGATACTTTGTTGTACCATCTCAGGTGCTAACCATCTTGTATACCCAAAGCAGCTGAAAGAAGCCACTACATAAGTCTAGATAATCCAGACCATGGTTTTGAAGTGTGTGTGTTCACACCAAGGAGTGTGGGGAATGGTCCGTTGGGATGCAGAAAAAGATTAGAAAAATTATTTATATATATATATATATATATTTAAAGATTTTATTTATTTATTTGAGAGAGAGAGAGTGAGAGACAGAGAGCATGAGAGGGAGGAGGGTCAGAGGGAGAAGCAGACTCCCCGCCGAGCAGGGAGCCCGATGCGGGACTCGATCCCGGGACTCCAGGATCATGACCTGAGCCGAAGGCAGTCGCTTAACCAACTGAGCCACCCAGGCGCCCTAGAAAAATTATTTATATTTGTTTTTATTTTGCCCTTTCCTATTTCAAATCTTATAAATGTTTTATAATTTGCATAATATCTAAGTACAACAGTACATGTATGTGATTTGTAAATAAATAACCTTTCATGGAGATGCACCTACCTTTTTTTTACTAAACAATAGGAAGAAAATGAAAATTACTAATAATTCTACCTGAATTATTATATCAGGTAGAATAATTCTACCTGAATGGAAGATAAATTTAGAGTGCAGATATGGTAGAATCAATCCAAATGTTTTATAGTGTGATCATAATTCCAATATTCTAATAGTGCTGTCCTGTTATAAAAGCTTAGAAGCTGGTAGAGGGGGGAAATAAAAGAGGTAAACAGGTTGCTTTTTATAATGCCTTAAATAACAAAGAAAATTTACTTTTGCCATACTTGATATATAGTAGAAATTTATATTGATTGTACCTCTCAAAATTGTTCCTTGAGAGATATTTGCACAAATAAAGATAGAATTCAAAAACATCCACTGTAACATTGTTTGTAATAGCAAAAAGAATTGGAAATAAATATCTATCATTAGATATTTATCAATACGTATGTTATCATATATTTATTATTTATAAAATGTACATTGTTACTCTAATAAAACAAGCTTGCCAATACACAATGTAAAAACTACACAACTCTTAGAAGAAAACGTACATGTAAATCTTTGTGCCTTTGGATTAGCCAATAATTTCTCTCAAAAACACAACCACCAAGGAAAAAATAGATAACTTGGACATCACCAAAATAAAAGCCTTGTGCTGCAAAGGAGACTGTAGTGGGGCACCTGGCTGGCTCAGTGGAAGGAGCATGCGACTCTTGATCTCAGAGTCATGAGTTTGAGCCCCACGTTGGTGTATAAATAAATAAATAAATAAATACCTAAAAAAATGGGGAAAGACTATAGTCAGTGATGTCCAAAGAAACAGAACAGATGTGTGTAGACACACACACACATGCACACACACACACACCCCACAGAAAGAGATTTATTACAAGGAATTGGCTCACATGATTGTGGAATCAGGCAAGTTCCAAGATCTGCAGGGTGAGTCAGAAAACTAGAGACCTAGGGGAGCCAGTGGTGTATTTCCAATCTAAGGCTGGCAGCTTGAGGCTCAAAAAAAAGCCCATGTTTCAGCTTGAGTCCAAAGGAAAAAAATTGATGTCCTAGTGCAAAAGCTGTCAAGAAGGACTAATGCCTGTTATTTGGGAGAGAGTGAACCTTTTTGTTGTATTCAGGTCTTCCATTGATTTGAGGAGGCCCACCCACATTACAGAGGGCAATCTGCTTTACTCTAGTCTACCAGTTTAAATGTTAGTCTCACTCCAAAACACCCAGAATAATGTTTGAACAAATATCTGGCCACCACAACCCTGTCAAATTGATACATGAAATTAACCATCACAGATTCTATCAAGAACATGAAAAGACAATTCACAAAATTGTAGAAAAAATTTGTCAGTCATATATCCAATCAGGGTCTAATATTCAAAATATAGAAATGACTTTAAAACTGAAAAATAAAAAGACAAAAATTACCCAGTTTAAAAATGAGCAAAAGATTTGAATAGATATTTCCCCATAGAAGATGTACAGATGGCCAATAAGCACATGAGAAGATGCTCAACATCCTTAGTAATTAAGGAAGTGCAATCAAAACCACAAGGAGATATGACTTCACATCAACTAAGATGGCTGTAATCAAAATTATGGATAATAATGAACATTGGCGAAGTTGTGGAGAAATTGGAGCCTTCGTACATTCCTGATGGGAATGTAAAATGGTGCGGCCACTTTGGGAAGACATTTGGCAGTTTCTCAGAAAAACTAAATCTAGAGTTTCCATATGACCAAGCAATTCTACTGCTAGGTGCATACCGAGAGAAATGAAACATGTCCACACAAAAATGTGTGCACAAATGTTCTTGGCAGAGTTATTTATGATAACCAAAAGTGGAAACAATCCAAATGTCCATCAACTGATAAATGAATAAATAAGTATGGTATATCCATACAATAGAATTCACTGTGCCATAAAAAGAAATGCATTAGTGATAGATACTACAACATGGATATTTCAACCTTGAAATCATGATGCCAAGTAAAAGTCACCAGACAGAACAGGTCATATGTTGGATGACTCCATTTATATGAAATGTCCAAAATAGGCAAATTCATAGACACAGTAAGTGATTAGTGGTTTCCAAGGACCAAGAAGAGGGAAGAACAGGGAGTAACAGCCTGTGTAGATAGTTTCTTTTATGGGCTGAGGAAAATGTTATAAATTAGCTGCTACAATGGTTACACAACTCTGTGACTATACTAAAAATCATTGAATCGAACACTTTAAAAATGTGAATTTATGGTATGTAAACTATATCTCAATAAAGATGGGGAAAAGCATATATAGCATTAATTTTATATCAAAATGTTGGCTGTTTCTAGAAAATTAGTGGGACGTTGCTTCTGGCATTTTTTTTTTTTCATTTTATTTGATTTGGTTGAAACATGCTAACTTAGAACATTTTTATTTATGGAAAAGCAAAGGGGTATATTTTCTACAGCAAGTATAAAAGTGTCCTTTCCATGACAAATTTCAGTTCACTCTTGAAAATGTGTATGTCATTTTGCATTCCAGAAATATTTTTTACCAGTCCATCTGCTCCTTGGTCATAATATAGATATTAAAACACAGTATCCAAAGTAAGAATTCTTTACTCTGGTATGCATGATATCTGCATTTGGGTGAATGGCCATTTGGTTTACAGGGTGATCCTGCAATTATTCCATCTGAGGGCGGATAAGAGAAGACCCAGAAATAAAAGCGAATTACTATGAATGGCATCAGATCAACAAATCTCTATTACTTGAGGGGAAAGGCTTATTTTAACTATTGGCAGCTATGTTTAATAATTTATATTTAACTAGGCATCACTGATAACATGATTGTGTATTTACATTGGCAAGAATGCGATCATGGTAATCAAATCAAGTGCCACTCTCTTCATTTATCGCCCACACTCTTCCAGGTAATTGAGGCCTTCCTTCCATCTGAGAAGTGTTGGTACTTTAGATATAGTCCGTGTCCACTGAGTAACCCAGAAAAGTCATTGACTCTTCACTGGCCAAAGGAAGCAACTCCCTACTCTGAAATTTCAAGGTGAAAGGTCAATGACCTTCATCCTGGTGTATTCCTAAAGCATTCTAACTGACCAAAGCCCGTAACTGCTTGCTGGGTGGTACACTTTTTTTTTTTTTTTTTAATCTTGCTATTTCATTTTATTTATTTTAAGTAGGCTCCACGCCCGACGTGGGGTTTGAACTCACGACCCCGAGATTAAGAGTTGCATGTTACTGACTGCACCAGCCAGGCGCCCCCTGGGTGGTACACTTTTAAGTGAACCCTGAACAAACACAGGAATGTGTGTTTAAATAAATTGGTATTCTTTGATAAACATTTGGAGAAACTGGATACGGTAGATTTTCACAATCAGGACTGAGTTCATTTTAGGTAAAGGTAGAACTTGATGTGCCCTGGTTGATGACTTAAGGTATCTGCCTCTTATATTCAGTGAGTGAGGGACTTCTAGAAGCTTTCAGATAGATATTAAATTTAGTTACTTTTTAAAATATCTAATTTTTTCCATAAATGTGAACATTTTCTTTGTGAAAATGTAATTTTTATTAGTGTTCCTCTCTAACGACTTAAAGGAAGTTCAAGGATTTGATATAAAATGATGTGCTCTTGAAAATCAGTACATAACCTCTATTCCTATAACTTCTTAGGCATGACTCTATTCCATGACAGTCTACATCATATTCCAGCCCATCTCTAAGAGTTTTTTTCCTCACAGTCTGTCAGGTCTTGAAGACCAGAAGCCATGTCCTATTAACCTTGGCTACTTAGGTTACTTAGGGCTCAACATGGTTTCTAGAAAATAGTAGGTGCTCAATAAATGCTCGTTGTTGCACTAATTTCATCACAGCTTTGTGGATAAGAATGAAGTCTCAGGAGCCACGCTACCTCTCTTCATATACCTTACTGTATGACTTTTGATAATCACTTAACACCTTTAGCTTCCCCATATATAGAATAAGAAAATATCGTAATACCTTTCTGAAAAATTAGTGTAGCTATTAAATGAGATAATACAAGTAAACTACTTCTCGCAAGCTTAGCTTAATTAGCATTAGGTGCTATCATCATCATCATCATTAGTAGCACTTACATTATTAATTACATTATGTTATTACAACATTACTAGCCACAGAACCACCTGGGGAGCATGGGCACTTTTCACCCAGTCCCAGCTGGTTATTGCTCCAGGACTTGAAGGCAGAAACTAAGTTAGCACTTCTGCCTGACTCTAGTTAGGGGAAAGATACAGTCAGTAAAAACCAGTGCTTTCTCTTTTCTGCCTTCTCTTTTCCTGCAATCTCTCCCACCATCTACCCGGAGGGGGCAGAAATGAGGAAATTTGCACTCTGAACACAAACATATAACAAGCAGAGGTTCCAAATGAGCTCTGAGAGAAGAGAGGATACCCTTATAAATTTCTGGTGTGTGTGTGAGAAGGATTTTAATTAAATTTAATATCTAATCGGAAAGAGACTGAGGAAAATACATTGAAGTAAAAGCAATGCAGGTCATCACAACAACTCAGAGATGTATGAAGAAAATTTGTCTCCATGGTTACCTTTACTAAGAAATTTGCTGCCTATTGCTAAGCAGGCAGAGTGATACAGATATATGAATCTTGAGCTGTGTGATAAAATGGCCCTATATTTTCACTTATGAAGACCATGGTGAGAATTTACTGTTGCTGACATGTATTATTCTTATTTTATAAGATTTTATTCTCTAAAATTTCTATTGTATTATGCAAACACATATACATGTTGGCTAAAAAATTTTCCCATTGATGTCCCACAAATATTCAGAGCTGCCACTGTCCCGGGGTCTATGCATATATTCCTGTGATGCTTTATAGCTCTTATCATTTAAAAACAGTCTTTCTGGGAAATGTTTTCAGTACTTCTGGCCCATTCTTTTCTCCATCTTTCTTTCCTACCCTCCTCCCTTCCTTCCCTCTTTCCTTTCCTCCTTCCTTCCCTCCTTCTTTCCTTCCCTCTAACAATCAACAAAACTTTTATTAAACTTTTAATAAATAGGCATTTTTATTATTAAAATGATGTTATGATAAAATTATAAAAGATTGATTATAAGGTCTTGACAATTTTTTTACCACCCTCTAATTCCAGAACTTTTTCACCACCTCATACCCATTAGAATTCACTCCCCAGTACCCTACTCTTCAACCTCTGGCAACTACCAATCTACTTTCTATCTCTAAAGATTTACCTAGTCTGGACATTTCATATAAATGGAATGATGAAATATGTAACCTTTTGTGTCTGATTTCTTTTACTTGATCTTTTTAAGGTTCATTCATGTGGTTGCATGTGTCAGTACTTTATTCCTTTTTGTGGCTGAATAATATTATGTTGTATGACTTTACCACATTTTGTATATTCATTCACCAGTTGATGAACATTTGCATTGTTTCTACTTTTAACTAGTATGAATAATGGTGCTGTAAACATTAATATACAAGTTTTTGTGTGGACATATGTTTTCATTTCTCGTGGGTATACACCTAGGACTGGAATTACTTGGTCATATGGTAACTATAGCTCTAACTTTTTGAGTAACCTCCAAACTGTTTTTCCAAAGCAACTATACCATTTTATATTCCCACCAGCAATGTATGCGGGTTCCAATTTCTCCATATCCTCACCAACACTTGTCATTGTCCATTTTTCTTATTATAGTCATCCTAGCAAGAGAGAAGTAGTATCTCCTTGTGGTTTTGATTTTGTAATGCCTAATGATGTTGAACATCTTTTCTTATTTATTCTGGATTCTCAAGTCTATCCCATTGATCTATATATCTATTCTTATGCCAATGCCACACCGTTTTGGTTAGTGTAGCTTTGTAGTAAGTTTTGAAATCAGGGACCATGGGTCTTCCAACTTTGTTCTTCTCAATATTATTTTGGCTATTTGGGTTCCTTGCATTTGAATATGAATTTTAAGAATGGCTTGTCAATTTCTGCAAAAAAGCCAGCTGGGATTTATCTTCTTTAATTTCTTTCAATAATGTTTTGTAGTTTTGTAGTTTTTAGTGTACCACCCTTGCACATTTTGCAAAATTTATTCCTAAATATTTAATTCTTTTTGATGATATTGTAAATGGAATTGTTTTCTTAATTTCATTTTTGGTATTTGTTGCTAATTAGAGAAATACAATTGATTTCTTCTATTGATTTTGTATCATGCAACCTTGTGGAAATGGAGCATTACTTTTAGCATTTTTTTGTGGATTCCTTTGAGTTTTCTATATATGAGATCATGTTATCTGCAAACAGAAGTAGCTTTATTTCTTCCTTTCCAATCTAGAGTTTTGTTTGTTTGTTTCATTATCTGGTCTAATTGCCCTGGCTAAGACTCTCTGGTACAATATTGAATAGAAGTACAAGAGTACTTGTGCCTTACTTGCACAAGAAAGTGTGCCTGATCTTAGATGGAAAAATGAGTATTTCACTGTTAAGTATGATGTTAGCTGTGGTGTTTTATAAACATGCCCTTCATCAGGTTGAAGAAGCTGTCCTCTACTCCCAGTTTCTTCAGAGCTTCTATCATAAAAGAATGTTGGATTTTGTCAAATGCCTTTTTCTGAGTCTATTGAGATGATATGTGGTTTTGTCTTTTATCCTTTTGATATGGCATTATTACATTGTTTGATTTTTCCCTTATCAAACTAACCTTGCATTCCTGGGATAAACCTTATTTGGTCATGCTATGTAATCTTTTTTATATGTTGCTGAATTTGGTTTGTTGATATTGTGCTGAGAATTTTTGCATCTAGATTCATATTGATATTGATGCCTACTAATACTGAGCTGTAATTTTTTAAATATTCTTTGGCTTTGGTTTGAGGCTGATACTGGCTTCATATAGTGAGCTATGAATTGTTTCCTCCTCTTCTGTTTTTTGAAAATATTTTTGAATGATTGAAGTTAATACTTCCTTAAACATTTGGTAGAATCCACTAAAGTCATTTTGGTCCTAGGCTTTTCTTTATAGGAAGTTTTTAAAATTATTAATTCAGTCTCTTTATTTATTTTGGTTCTATTTAGATGAGTCTACAAATTATCTATCTCATATTGAATCAGTTTCAGTAGCTTATGTCTTTTTAGGAGTTTGTCAATCTGGGTTATCTAATTTGTTGGTATCCAGCTGTTCATAGAATTCCCTTATAATCTTTTTATTTTTGTAAGGTGGGTAGTGATGTCCCTTCTTTTATTTGAGATTTCAGTTGAGTCTTGTCTTTTATTTTTTTCTTGCTCAGCCTAGCTAAAGGTTTGTCAATTTTGTTGATCTTCTCAAAGAACCAACTTTTGGTTTCATTGACTCTACTGATTTTCTAGTCTCTATTTCATTTATTTCTGCTCTAATCTTTACTGTTTCTTTCCTTCTGCTTGTTTTTGGTTTAGTCTGCTCTTCTTTTTCCATTTTCTAAGGTTTGGTTCTATTCAGATTGATCAGCTCTTCACCATATATCACTCCAAACAACTTTTGACTATTTCCAAAATACAAATCAACCCTAAAAGACAAATATTTTTCACCACTAGAGATATTTGAAAAGAATGGGCAGGAGAGGACTTCTAGAATGGCAAAGTAAGAACATCCAAAATCCAATCCTCCATAAAAGCAATGAGAATACTAGCAAAAATGGTCAAAATCGACTTTTTAGAACTCTGGAAATTAGGGGCGCCTAGGTGGCTCAGTCGTTAAGCATCTGCCTTCGACTCAGGTCATGATCTCAGGGTCCTGGGATCGAGCCCTGCCTCAGGCTCCCTGCTCAGCGGGAAGCTGCTTCTCCCTCTCCCATTCCCCCTGCTTGTGTTCCCTCTCTCACTGTCTCTCTCTGTGTCAAATAAATAAAGTCTTAAAAAAATAAATTAAAAAAAAAGAACTCTGGAAATTAACCAGAGGCTTGCAACAATTTGAGAATTTATTCAAGAAAAACAGCTGAATCTCAATAAGAATGGTGAACTTTGTGGTATTTTTACAATATCCCCTCCCCAAAATGTTACTACAAGCCAGACATTTTATAATGATAAAAAAGTCAATCCATCAAGAAGACATAAGACTTATTATCATATATACACCTAACAACAGAACATAAAAATGGACAGAATTGAAGGCAGAAACAGGTAATTCAACAATAATATTAGGAGAGTACAATAACCCATTTTTAATAATGAATAGAAAACCAGGCAGAAGGTTAACAAGCAAATAAAAGACTTGAACAAAACTATAAAACATAGACCTAACAGATATCTATGGAACTCTGTACCAAATAACAGCAGAATACAAATTCTTCTCAAATGTACATGGAATATTCTCCAGGATATGCCATAAATGTAAATAAATCTTAAAAGATCAAAATCATACAAAGTATATTCTCTGATCAAATGGAATGAAATTAAATATTAATACAGAAGGTAATTTGGGAAATCCACAAATAAGTGGAAATTAACTGCATAGTGTTAAATAACCAATGTGTCAAAGAAGATAACACAAAAGGATATTAGAATATATTTTGAGATGAGTGAAAATGAAAATACAACATTCCAAATTATCTGGATGCAGTGAAAGCAGTGTTTATCCTTGTCAAAAGTTTAGCTTTCAACTGGCTCCACAAAGACCCAAATCATGCCGGCTACTTTTTGTAGCATGGTTGAGATTCTAATCACAGAATACCTTCAGTAATGTCTAAAACTGCATAATATTGCAAATTTAAAGAAAAAATGCTTGATCAACATATTTCTAAAACTCTTATTCTATTCCCATCATGACGACACAGTTCCATGCATGCAAGGACTCCCAAAGTGGGCATTTACTCTAATATAAATATGCAGACAATGCCTGATAATCTGTGCAGGGGCAAGAAGAAGAAGTTTATCAACCTATCTGATTTTTTAAAGGGAACAATTGTGTAGGCGCCTGCTGTTTATACTACCTGGAGTCTTCCAAGTAGTCAAGTTTTCTCTTTTCAACAATTAATTCCTGAGATGTATTATCGACATGCACTCTAACTGCAGCCAGAGGTGAAATTACCGCCTTACTACAGTTTAACTGCAAATTATCAGAATTATCAGTGTCAGTTATGTTGTTTTATAGCTATATGTTGTATTGTGCTATTGAGGTATAAAATTGCCCCTTCATTGCTTGTGGCTACACTTGTGAGCCTAACATAATGTGTAGGGTTGTCAAATCACTATCTGGTATACCTGAAACTAATGTAACATTGTGGGTCAACTATACTTCAATGGTATGTAATATATTATATTTAATGACATATTATATAGAATATATTATATAAAAATTATAACATAAAATTTATTATATATGTATTAAATACATTTAATGTCAAAAAAAGAAAAATTAATGCCAAGTCAATTGCTTATGTATTGTAAAAAAAAAAATGTTTTTAACTGAAAAAGAAGTCAACTTAAAAAGCAGTTAGATTTCCCTAAGAATTTCAGAATTCAGTTTTTGAAAATGGGACTGCAACCAGTTGAAAAACAAAAAACTGAAGAAGCTGAGTTGTATTTTTTTCTTTCTTTTAATTTATCTTTTATTATTTTTATGTATTTATTTTTATTATGTTGAATTGTATATTTCTTGATGATTTTACAGTTTAGCTGAACTTGATGGATCATTATAATCATGAGTGTCATTTCTGGTCCTGAAAGTACATGAATATGTACTTAATTTATTTCATTCACTACTAAAAGAGTTCTTTGGTAATTGCTTAAAGAGAGAGCTATTCATTGTATTGTGTTACTTAGGAAATTGTGTGTATGTGTATGTATACATCAGCTAAAAGTCAAAGAAAGATTTCTCATTTCAATAAGAATGTTTTTTTTCATTGAGACTTATTAATGTTCATTTAGCATCATCTTTTTCTTAAGTAATTATATAAACTTGGAAAACTAAACTTAGGAACTAAAATTAGAGCTACCATCATTTTGTTCTTTTGTTAAAAAGGAAACAGCCTCCTCACCATGAGTGACAGTCAAAACAATACTAAATGCCAAAAAGAAGTAAAAATTAATCATACTTGGTTACAAAGCAAAGGACTGCTTTTTTTTTTCCTTTTTTTACTAACAAAAGCATCATAGCTCTTTAGGATGTTAATGCTAGATATCATTGGTACTTAAAGAAGACTCAAACTAAGTATCAACTGTAATATTTACTGTACATGGATAAGCATGGCATCTCCATTCTACATTTCCAACTTCTATCTAACATGATCCCCCACTTTTCCTCTCTTCAGAAGGATTGGAAAAGCCTAATTACACACAGTATTACCTTATCTAATTACTCACAATCACTCATACACACAGACAACAAAAGTGTTACTCTCCATGTGTTCAGGACTGGATCCAGAGGGAGGATTGCAGTCTTTGCCCTCAAGGAGTTCACACTTTAGGGTAAGTCATTTCTAGTGAATATATTGGAAACATACTGGAAAAATTGCTAAGAGGTTTCAGAGGAAAAAAGTCCCTAGAGTTTGATTATCATATTTTAAATGCTCAGACATCATTTGGGTGAAATCTGGAGGAAAACATACTGGACTAAGAGACTTTAGACTTATGAAAACTTGCTAGGGAGCTACTGCAAAGGTCTGAACTATAGATGAAGAGGGTCTGAGCTAATTCCATGTCGGTGAGCACCAAGAGTCAGCCTTCCTGCCTCTTCCATGTTCCATGTGTTCAGTGACTTCTCCAAACTCAGAGATTTTGAGTCAGTGTTTGGAACTCCTCAGTCTGAAAATGATCATGGAAATGCACAAGCATTTAGATACAAGGCTATTTATTTGCAGTCTTGTCTATAATTGTGAAAAGTTGAAAACAAGTTGATGTCCAAAAATAAGGTATTGGATAAACAAACTATGCAACATCCATAAAATGGAATACTATACAGTGTTTGAAAATAGTTTTTAAATAAATTTGAAGACATGAAAAGATATTCACGATATATTTAGTTTAAAAGCAGGTCATAAAGGAATATGTAGAGTAAAAATCTAGATGTTGTCATACATACATATAAGGACTTGAAGAACATACACATAAAATGTTATTAGCGGTCATTCTAAGTGTTGGTATTCTGGGATATTTTTCTTTGTTTTTGTTATCTATAGTTTTAGGTTTTCTACAGTGAATATGCATTATTTTTTTATCTAAAAATAGTTATTAACTTTAAGGACATGAGGTAAGAATTTTAAGGGCTCGAGGTATGAAAAATGGTCTCAACTTAGAGGACCACTGATTTTGTATATGTAACATTGTCACTGACTTTTCATCACCAACCAACTTTTCCAACATAGCCTCCTTCAAATATTTAGCAGTGTTTATGCCATACAGCTCCCACACAGCTATTTATGCGTAGAGTGAGGTAAGAATTACCATGTGATCATTATTAACTACTATAATCATTCACATATGTGTATTACATGCCAGATACTGGCTGGAAATGTTCACATTTACTTTTATAACTTTAACTTTTATAAGGTGAGTCAACCCTGTGAGTTTTATTATCATCCACATTTACAGATTAAGTAGTCTGAGTCCCTAAAAGCTTAAGTAAAGCACAGAGCACTGGTTTAAACTCACATTCCAAGGTCAGCGCTCCAAGAAAAATATAACAAGTTCAATTTATGTTTATTTTTTTAATGATTGTTTTGACTTTTTTCTTAAGATTTATGTATTTATTTTAGAGGGGAGGAGGGGCAGGGCGAGAGCGTCTTAAGCAGACTCCGTGCTAAGTGTGGAGCCCTACCCAGGGCTTGATCTCACATCCCTGAGATCACAACCTGAACCGAAACCAAGAGTCGGTCGTTTAACCAACTGTGCCATCCAGGCGCCCCACTGACTTTTATTTTTTTAAACAATAAAAGAAGGATGTTGTAAATTTTGCCTTGTTCTAGACATGCATAAAAGATCAGATATCATTGTATGAATTCAAAAATTTTTTATCTAATCACTCAAAAGGGAGAACAGCATTCTACCAGTGAAGTAGATAGATGCTTTCAAGTAGGAAAATCAATCATTCCCACACCAAAAAAATGTTCTCTATGTTGTGAGATTTTCTTTTTGCTTCAGACTGAAATTCATTTGTCATCTTCCTGGGCCTGTGCTTAGTCTCTTTTATCCTTGTTACATTTCTTCCCTACAGGATTTCCTTTGGGAAATTTTACGATGGATGGTCACAATATCTATTCATTTATTTCAGCTTTTAAAAATTAGTAACACTGCATTTATGTCACATTTAACTTTCCAGGAGCTTTGAATTTAAGCCACAATTTAAAACTCCTAGCACTCCCTAACTTTTTTTTTTTTTTTTACCCTTTCATCTGTCAAGTGATCCAGGAAGGGAGTTAGTACTATATATAGTTTATTTGAAGGTAAAGAGGTGGAGAGAAACAGCAAACCGTTCATTAAATACCATTACCTCTGGAACTTAAAAGTGGTAGAATCAGGAGTTTCAAAGAACTGTGGGGGCCAGTCAATCCACACATAGTAAAGGGACTTCAATTCTTTATCTCACCACTGTTCCCTCCTTTGTCATTTCAAATGAGTATAAACTTCTTTTTTTTCTTTCTTTTTATTTAAAAGTACCCTAGAAAACTGAAAATGCAGACAAATGGAGCAAAATTAAATAAGAAAAATCAAGTTGGAGATTGAGGGGCTTAAGCTCACCTTTGGGATCAAGCCAAGACGGTCAGATTTGTGACCATTATAAAGGGAACACACCAGGAGGGAGGAAAGGCAGGACTGAACGTCTTAGACTCACAACGGTTCAGATCCAGAGAGGACATAAGTATTAATGGTCTCACTTCTCACATGCAGGATTTAGATGTGTATACCTATAAAGACAGCTCTGAATGAATCACCTGTATTTTTTACAGAACAACGACCACAAAAGACTTAAGGTTGGGAAAGCTCTCAAAGATCAAATCTGTTTGCTTTCATTCTGGACTAAATTCTTCTTAACAATCTTTAGGGGCATATTTTTCTGTTCACATTTCAAATACTTCAAGATAAGCAGCTACCACCACTCCCCATTGAAACTTAATTTCTTGATCCCGTACTTTCAGAAGTACATCTTCCTGGACTATGGGCAAAATGATCATTTGTTTCCTTTTATTCTCTGACTCCCATTTCCATTTCTTATCTGGTACTAAGCAAGGTGCCAGGCTTGAAGTCTCACTGTTCCCCGTGGGCAAGGCATCGCAAAGGGAACAGTGTATCTGAGAATTAGATGTGGCCTCATGGCCCCAGGGCTGGAGACTGTAACCCTTCTGCCTAAACCCAGCTTCTAAAATTCAGCATACAGCCTCAACTACTGGGAAAATAAATGCTTAATTTTGAGTTACTCTAAAGTCAATTGTAGTGTTCTTATACTTGGAGCTGTATTTTATTCCCACTTCTTGGTCATTAAGAGCAGTGGTGCAGAATGGAACAATTTCAGCAGAGCTCTGTTTATTAAGCTCTTGCTGAAATGGATGTGTGGCCCTGGGCCATAATATTTATACATGTTTTCCTTTTTACTTAATTGTAATTAGCATGCTGTTTATTGCATTCCTTTTACCTTTCCTTAAGAATTTGCTTTTTCCTTCAATTGTTTGCATTGGTATCTTTTGAATTTCCTCCCGCTTATTTATTTTTTTGGCATAAATAATAATTGGTGCTACCGCAGGAGCTTGATAAAGCTTTTTATTATGTTCCCTTTTGTCCAACAGCAATCATGAGGCATACAAAAGTCTAAACAGTTTGTCCAGAGTTACATAACAAAGGAGAAGCAAAGTCTCAATAAGAGTTTGTGTTCTTAGTTTTTTCCACATTCTGTTTTTATTAAAGGTCCAGGTCTCCTATTATTTCTGTTGATTTTTTTCCCTCTAAATCCTTTAGATTCCCCCCCCCCCATATCTTATTTGTATTTTCTCTTAACTTCTGATGTTTGTTTTGTTTTTAAAATGTCTTTCTGATTCTATCCTTACTTCTTACCACTTTGGTTTATGAATACTGGGAAACAAATTCCTATCTCTTGTTCAGTAAAGTGGTATTTTCTCCTCCAGATCATTAGTCAGTAATAGCTGGTTAAAAACCTAATATTCTATAATGATAAAACACCTCTCTTCTCCAAATTGTTCAGTAAATTGTGTTAGACACCTTGATAACGTACTTGGGAGGAAGAAATCTAGTAGATTCTCACCTTTACCATACCCCAAAATAAATTAGAAATAGATTAAAAGATTAACTTTTAGTAAAAATTAAACTTCCAGAAGAATTTATATTTATTAAAGCAATGCAAGAAACCACACACACACACACACACACATACACACACACAGAAGATTGATATGTTTGAATGTAAATATAACTTTAAAAAAATCCTTGGTGTTTTAAGGCAACAATAAACCATATATATGCAACACATGTATCTCAGAAATAATTTCTTATATATCATAGTCATCAACAATAAATACATTAATGCTCCAATGTAAACATTAGGAAAGAGCATGAACAGACAATTCTCAAAGGTAAGGACTGATAAATGAACAGTAATCGTGTCAAAATGTATTTATCCCCATCTCTAACCAAAGAAATAAAATTTAAAACAATAAGTCACTGCCATTATTGCCCTTAACATAGCAAAATTTAAAAGTCAATTTAAAAGCTAGTGAAGTTTATGTGACTGAGAGATTTTAATTTCCTTTTTAAACTTCTAACTTCCACAAATCTTCTACAATGAGCATGTGTTACTTTTATAATGAAAAGAATTAGCACTTTAAAACATTTATAGATGTATGTTTAATGTCTTCTATAAGCACAGGACATGACTAAGAAGTGGATAGATTTTTTTAAGTTGATTCTCCTGATCTGATTTTCTAATTCCACTATATTTCAATTAACTTAAATATTGTTTGTTCCTTGAAGATAAGAATTAACAAAAGCAGAGATTTTTCCAAGTTAATGACATCCTATGGTAATATTTCACAGCCTGGGTAGAAGAGCACTATCTTGATAAGGGCTGTTCTGTGGAAGAACGCTCTCTGCAAGGTCAACAGCTTATACTTGGTTAATTCCATAATTGAACTTTGAGACATTGTCTGAGGTGTTGAGGTGAAGTGTTCTGGAATTGTTTAGGTTTTGGGGGAAATGGATTTACCATATAAAGGGAAATTTTAAGATAAATTGGTTATCAAGAAGGATGTATTTTTCTGTAATGACAAATGTGTAGATTCTGTCCGTTCCTTTCAAAACATTAAAGTTAATCTCAATGTAAACAATTATTGCGTTTTGGCGAAGATCTCTTAAAATAGATCCCTTAGAGAGGCAGAAGGTGAGAGTCATATCAGACTTTATTCCATTGTTACCCAAAATAATAACCAGACAATACTTCTTAGAAGCAGTGTACTTACACTATCGGGTTCATCCTTGGAATATGCCTCTGAAGTAGGTATCCTTAATTACTCACTCACAAAAGAAGAAGAAATTGAGCTGCAACAAGGCTAAGTAGCCTGACCAAAGGTCCACCACAAGGAGGTGGGAGAGGCAGGATTTGAGCCCAGGCAAACCTGACTGTAAGGCTAGAATTCGTACTCTGAATAGTACACTGTCCCTACATTAGACTTCAGTTGTCTTGACCTCCCCGCTAACAGCTGGCCCCCACCTCCACGTAAGGCACTGGCTAGTCTAACGTAATCTGCCCACCATACCCCTGCTTTTGGGTAGCAAATCAGAAAAAGTGCTTGGGTCTCATGCTCTAACTTGGATTGAATCTTTTTTCCCCGTTCGTGTTCCTAAGTGAGTTATTTCTTCACCCATAAAATGGGGGAAAGTAACAACCTCAGAGAGCAGTTATAGAGATGGGAATAGCATATGTGAGAGTGCTTAGAACAGTGCTTGGCAAATCACAGATGTTTCATAAATATTAGCTTCCTTTCTTCCTTCCCTTGCCAGACAAAAGTCATTCTTCCTTATGAAGTCAATTTGCATGAAAATGCTTCCATGGCTCTCACTTTATCACAGAATCTTCAGAATTTTTGCTCACTCGTTCAAATGGAACTGATTAGAGGAGGAATCTCAGAGGCTTCTCATCCCCCAAGTTTGGGCAGGGGATGCTCTGGAAAGCCCTATTAGAAGTTTCTATAAGCTGACATTCAAAATTCTCTTTTCTGGATTTGGGCAGGCTTTTCATAGTCTTATGTCTGTGACTCTTACTTTTCTCTCATTTCTCCTACCTAACCCCACCCCCCAATTCCAAAATGCACTTTTATACAACTGAACTCTAGCTCAAACTGCTTATATGCCATTTCTCAAAGATGCCTTATCATTTCCTGCTTCCACATTTTTTTTCCTCCTGTCGGCCTCTCTCCCTGAAATAACCCTTTACCGAAAATTTATCTATTGAACTTTTACCTCCAATGCTTAACTCAAATGCTCCCTCCTCATACATCTCTGACCACTCTGGATGGAAGAGACCTCCCTTTCTACTAAACCACCATAGCACTGAGCGTCACTCAATAGACAGACTGCAGATGCTTTATAGTCTTTGGGGGCCGAAGATTGATTAGATGGAAAATGGTTTAAAATGGCATCTGATTAGCAGTTCCTTAAATGTCCTGTCCCAACTCCTTACTAAAAAAAAATCTATGAATCCAGCAAAAGCCACACTCTCACAAATACACGAAAAACTAAGAAACAATGTATTATCAGAATTAGGAAGGAATTTCTGACAATTTAAAGGCCAGAGGAACTGGATTGAGAAACTTGTAAAAACTGCTTTCCCACTAAAAATAGATTAAAATTCTTTCTCTGAGAATAGAACCACTCTTCACCCTCCTCAACTGTTCACCTCCTACTCAAAAACCTCAGGAGCCCTGTCAATTACTAAAAACAGCCCCCCCCCCACACACACACACAATATGGTGAGGGACAAACATTCTTCTATCAACTAAGTGATTTTTTATGGGGTATCCAGTATGCTATCCCCTAATCCCTAACAGTGATTCAAAAGAGTTAAACATAATAAAAAAAACTAGAAAAGATTTTTCAAGAACATGCAAAAAAATATAACAGGTATGTCAATACTAATTTTTTTTTAAGTCGGAGGTGGGAGGTGGCAGGAGGGGGAACTGAAGGAAGGTAATCAAAAGGTACAAACTTCCATTTAAGACAAATAATATATAATAAGTTATGTAATGTACATGATGTCCTGTACAACATGATGACTGCAGCTAACACTAATGTATGGTACATTTGAAAGCTGTTAAGGGAGTGGATCCTAAATTTTCATCACAAGGAAAAAACTTTTTTTTGTTTGTTTCTATAGGAGATGATGAATGTTAGCTACATTTATTGTGGTAATCATTTCACAATATACGTATGTCAATTAATAATGCCGTCTACCTTAAGCTTATATGGTGCCGTCTATAAATTCTGTCTCATTAAAACTGGAAAGAAAAGTCAGATGTGAGGCAAAACATAGAATTAATAGGAAAGTAAATATTTAATGTTGATAAAATGCACAGTAAAGATGTAATTATTAATCTTTTCAAATAAAACAATGGCTGAAATATATAAAGTAAAAATTATCAGGGATATAAAGAAAAATAACAAAACAAGTGCTGTGGAAGATCACATACATCTCAGGCTTTGAGAAATCCAGTAGGAAAAAATAGATTGGAATAATATCTTTAATAATATATTATAATATAATAAGATGTTATATATACACATATGTGCATAGATAAATTTATAAGGATTTTACTCATTTATTTGACAGAGACACAGCGAGAGAGGGAACACAAGCAGGGGGAGTAGGAGAGGGAGAAGCAGGCTCCCTGCCGAGCAGGGAACCTGATGCAGGGCTCGATCCCAGGACCCTGAGATCATGACCTGAGCTGAAGGCAGATGCTTAACGACTGAGCCACCCAGGTGCCCCAAATTTATAGAGAGATAGATATAAATAGGTAATTAGTCTAGTTGCCCCCAAAAGTATCTATGAAATATTTAGAAAAATTTATCATAGTATTTGTCTCAAAGAAAGAATTGAGAAATTCCAAACATTAGAAGTCCAACCATTAGTTGGATGATTTGCATGTACTATAACTAGAAATTAATAAGGAAGATAAATTCATAAACAAATAAACATCAAGCCAAAGCAGGAATTAAAACTACAATTACAAACTATTTAGAAATTAACAAAAATGACATTACATATCAATTCATAAGAGGAAGGAACTTACATGCTTTTATTTAATGGAGGGTTTTTGTTGTATGTTCTAATAATTTTCCATTGTTGAAAATTAAGCTCTAGCCACGTGAATATTTCCTGATGTAGTGCTCTATAGAAAATGTGTGAAGCACCCTTCAAATGAAATATGCTGGGCCTAGTATTTGCTCTTACTGTCTTTGTTCACATTTGTTTTGACCTGTTTTTCCCTATTCTCCATTTCCTTGTAACACCAACGACTTGGCACCATATTTGATCACCTCATACATACCTAAGGCCCTTTAAATTTAATAGTTTCTGTGAATAAAATCTCTGACTTTGAGCCTCAGTCTTGCACAGGCTGTTTTATATTTACTTCTTGGTTCCACACAGCTAATGTTACTGGTAAGAGGCACTCATACCTTCTATCCAAGACACAAGGGGCCTGTACAACTTGGAAGAGCTCCACCTCATCTCCCAACTAGAAGAGGAAAATTACAGAGGGAAGATAAATTATAACTCAGAATAAGAGTCTGTGACCTCAATATCCTTATGAGTTTATCACAGAATTAAATAAATACACACACACACACACACACACATATATATGCATGCGTACATACACACGTAAATGGAGGATACGGATGCTATTTTTTAAGGATTCACTCAGAAGTTATAAACAATATATACATTTTAAAACTTTTAAATTCTATTTCAATGGCAGTAATGTGAACCAAAATATTTTTTTTCTCTGAGCGTCCTATGTCCAGTAAGATCATGTGTACAGTATACCGATGTCAGAAATATTAGGTGGCTATATGATTTATATACTGAGCTCTCAGACATACAAACAATAAAGTTGGTTTGTGTTATACGTGATTTCTTAATTCAAATGTGATGTTTGCTTTTCCTGAATTTTTCACTTAATATTACTAGCCATCCCATTATTTTTGTATCAAGTATACCCATTAATAAATTATAGTGTATTTTCTCAATTCAGACTTATTTCCAGCAACAAAACTGCCAGTTTCCTATAAAGAAACTATGGATAGTTGCTATAGTCTACTATGGTACCGTAAGAGAAAAAGATATTTGGTCCTTATTTCTGGAAAAGTTCTCACTGAATAGTGAGTATGTATGTACAGAAGACAAATTTGTGTTATCAAAATAACTTGTGTGTCTTCTAAACGTATTAACCTTCTTCCCCAACGTAGACGAGGGTCCAACGTATCTCTTACATTGGACATGAGTAGCTTGGGGAATGTCGAACCCTTTGTGGCTATCCCAACCCCACGGGAGAAGGTGGCAATGGAGTATCTGCAGTCAGCCAGCCGAATACTCACAAGATCACAGCTGAGGGACGTCGTGGCAAGTTCACATTTACTCCAAAGTGAATTCATGGTGAGCCTGCTGTTTATTGTTCACTGTTCAGTAGGTATTTTGATAAACTAGACCCTACTAAAATGGCACTGTTCTCCACTCAAGCAGCTTATAGGAAACAAATGGTTACAGTTTAAAAGGTTAAGTACAAGGTTTTAGATCCACCCCACATCTCATCAACTGCTGATAAGTGTTCAAACTAGAATATGATGACAAAACTGAGACAGAGTACCTAGGAGTTGGTCAGGCAAAGAAGTGGCAAGAAGGAACTGGGCAGTGAAGAGGCATTCCAGAAAGCAGGAACAGCCTTGCTGTCATGGGGGAATTAAATTGTTCAGTTTGACCGGAGCATTGAAACCAAGGTGGGAAGGGGCAAAGGTTGAGCCTCTGGAGGTATAAAAGAAACATGAGTCTTAATACATATTTAAAAGTTTGGACTTTATCTTGAATTATAAAAAGATCACCCTATCTGCAGAGTGGAGGAATCATTAGAAAGGGGTATGTTGGAGGCTCTAGAGATAATCCTGTGGAACTGTCATGACGGTCTCAACTAAGATAGTAGGAGTAAAAATGGGGAAAACCTACAGGAATCTGCGAGAAGGGGGCTGAATTGGGTGAGGCAGCCAAGAAAAAGGAAGGGGTCAGGGATGGTACCCCAGTTTGTGACATGAGCAACAGGACGCATATAGTGTCCTTTAATGAAATAAGGAACACGGGGGAAAACCAGATGTGGGCTAAAGATGATTGGGAATTTTAGCCAAAAGTCAGGGAACCCATTGGTGTTGCTGGTGGTAAGCTGATTTGGAAAAACACATGTCTACCCAGAGAGCTTTAGACCTTCTTAGGTCTAATTATTGTCCAAAGGGAATATCCATTTTATAGGTCACTTTACATCTTAAATACATCTTAAGCCAAGTCTGTTGATTTTAATAAATTGATCATTCCAGGGTCTGTTCAGATATTTGCAACCATTCTAATGATGAAATATCTCGTAATGGGCTAGATTTACCATTAGCCTCATCAACTATTATTAAGCATCCAAAGGAAAACATGAACATGCAGTTTTTAACATTAGATATTGTAGTATGTCATCTTTTCACATATGAAGAAAACCTAGTAAGATGAAAGAACCAGTGAATGATCATGCAGCTAGCTCAAAGTACACCTAATATTCTTTTCTAGAACTACAGATAGCTTTTTTGAGATAAGCCCTTAAAGGAAAGAAGAGGCCAACAAGGAGTATCAAAGAGAAGGATAATATTGGAAGATGGTCATTGTCAGTGTGTGTCAGAAAGCAGGAAGAAGCAGGGGAGGAATAAACATATTGTGGCTTTGCCAAAACAGATTGACCTGTTTGAAATTACCAAACATAAATATGTGCTTTCTACTGAACATTCAACAATTTTGCTTATTTTGGTAACTTGGAACTGAGAAGTTATAATATTTAGTTGGAGCAGAGAGTAGGGATGAATATTATAAATATCTAAAATAATGCAAGTTTAGGAAAGGATATTTAAAAACTAAGCTACTCCTCTCTGTAGACCACATCTCAAATTCATGATCTCAAATTTCCACACTGACTGAAAACTAGAAAAATTTGAATTAATTTATAGATAATTTCTTTCATTCCAATGACTATTAGGCTATTGAGTTATATTTTCCACTGGAGAAAGTTCAAGTAACGAAAATAGTATTTCATGTGATCTAAAGATAAAAGTTCCTTTATTTCACATTAATATTTATCTAAGCAATCTTTTGCAGAATTTTAACTAGAGATCATACTATTTTGTATAATCAAATCCTTACATATTTGTTTTGACCCTTTTGAAAACTTTGGCTTATTGCTTTCTTTGTCCCAGCCATCTACAGATGCTCACCTTTTAGATCTAATTCATTTCCACTGAGCCATTTCTGCTCTAATTGTTCCTTCTGCAATCATTTGAGGCCCATGACATATATTCTGAGTAAAAACATTTATATTCTTGTTAAGTGGGAGAAAACAGTGTCTGGATGCCCTTCACTAAAAATATTGCATTTACAGCGACAAATGGAACAGTACAATGAATCACTGACCTCTACCTCTGAAACCAATAATACATTGTATGTTAATTAATTGAATTTAAATTTAAAAAATAAAAAAGGTAAAAAAAAAAACAAAATAAAAACCAAATGGAACAGTACAATTATAAACCATTCCTTAATACAAAAAAACATTATATTGCCGTCACTTGAATCAACAAAAACGCCCTTTGTATTTACCATTTGGGGAGGGAGGTTCTAATAATCCTAAAAGAGTCATACAATGTTAAAAGAGAATACATCATAGTGAAATTTTTGGTGACTTATATAAAGATTTTTTTAAAATTTTAATACATCGTCAATTTTCAGCTGTCTATATATATTTCTAGCAAGCATGTCAGAACAGAATTTTAAAAATCTAATCAAAGTTTTATATGTTTCTTTAATAACCATATGTAAAATAATACTTTCTAACACAGAAAGCTGTTTCTTAGAGTCAGCTTGCCAGGGTGCAGCTAATATGTTTATGAAAGGAAGGGTGTTGGTCAACCAGAGGTGGTAGTCTGTTGTTTTATAAATGACTTTGAAGTTCAGTAGCACTCTGGATCAGATGGCCCCCTGTGAAGATTTTCTTTGTGGCAGCTTTAGATACACTAATTTGATATCATTTATTTTTTCAGGAAATACCAATGAACTTTGTGGATCCCAAAGAAATTGACATTCCACGTCATGGAACTAAAAATCGTTATAAGACCATTTTGCCAAGTAAGTTTCTTGAATTAAATAGTTTGCATTATAAAGCACAAGCCTTCCTCATTCACCCTTACCTCATCATTTCCCATCCTCAAAACTTCTCCATAAACACCAAATTTGGAGTTATGAATGCACATCAAGACTACTAACCATGAAAGTATTTTGAGGTTCATAACTTTATCTTGTATTACTCTTCTTATAATGGTCAGCTCACAATTCCAGCAGAGACATGGTTCTAAAATTTTATTGTGCCACACATTATGGTCAACTGATTTCATCAAACAATTCAATGGGCAAAGATAGTCTTTTCAACAAAAGGTGCTGAGACAACTGAATACTCACTTACAAAAAAATGAAGTTAAATGCATGAGCGTGCCTGGGTGGCTCAGCTGGTTAAGAGTCTGCCTTCGGCTAAGGTCATGATCCCAAGATCCTGGGATCGGCCCCATGTTGGGCTCTCTGTTCATCAGAAGAGTCTGCTTCTTCTTCTCCCTCTGCCCCTCCCCCCTCCTTGTGCACTCTCTCTTGCTCACTCTCTCTCTCCCAAATAAATAAGTAAAATCTTTAAAAAAATAAAGTTGGACCCTACCACACACCATATACAAAAATCAACTCAAAATGGATCAGACCCAAGGTAAGAGCTAAAACTATAAAACTCTTAGTATAAAACAGAAGTAAATCTTCATGACCTTGAATTAGTCAATAAGTTCTTAAATATGACACCAAAATATAAGCAACAACAACAAAAAATAGATAAATTGAATTTTACTAAATGAAAAGTTTTTGTGCTTCAAAGGGTACCATCAAGAAGATAGAAAGAGGACTCACAAAATGGGGAAAAAACATTTGTAAATTATGCATCTAATAAGGGACATCTATCTAGAATGTATAAAGAACTCTTACCACTTAGTTATAAAAAGACAGCCCAATTTAAAAATGGGCAAAGGACTTGAATAGACATTTTTCCATAGAAGATATACAAATGGTCAATAAGCATTTGAAAAGATGCTCAACATCATTAGCCATAGGGAAATCAAAACCACAATGAGATACCACTTCACATCCACATGATTATAATAAAAATGATAGACCGTATAGAAAGTGCCAGCAGGGATAGGAAGAAACTGGAACCTTCACACATTGGTGGTAGAGATGTAAAATGGTGCAGCTACTTAGGAAACAGTCTGGTAGTTCCTCAAAACGCAAATCCTAGAGTTACTATATGACTCAGACATTCTGCTCCTAGGCATATAACCAAGAGAAATGAAAACATTTCATTGTCAATCACTAGACAAATAGATAGTTGGGGTTTTGGCAAAATCCATAAACATTCCAAAACAATAGCTCTGGAAAGATGGAGCCACAAAGACTTTTAAAAAGTATTGATATTAGAAAGCTATACACAAATGTTTGTAACAGTATTATTTATAAAAGCCCCAAAGGTGGAAACAACCAAAATATCCATCAACTGATGAATAGAGAAATAAAATGTAGAATATCCACACAATGGAATATTACTCAGCAATAAAGAGGAATGAGGTGCTGATGCCTGCTACAAAATGAATGAACCTTGAAACATTATGCTAAGTGAAAGAAGCCATCACAAAAGACCTCATACTATATAATTCCATTTATGTGAAGTGGCCGGATTGACAGACCTATAAAGACAGAAACTGTCTCAGGGGTTGCCTAGTGCTGGGAGGCATGGGAAATAGCCACTAAACAACTAAAGGCTGTGGAGTTTATTTTGAGAATAAGGAAAATGTTACCAAATTGATTGTGGTGACAGTTGCACAACTCTGTGAATAAAGAAAAAGAATTCTATGATGGCACACTTTAAATGTGTGAATTGTATGGTATATGAGTTACATCTTAATAAAGCTGTTACCAAAAAATTTCATTGTGCATAATAATCATCTAGAGTCCTTATAAAAATCCAGAGTCCTAATGGATGAAAGAAAAAAAAAAATCTAGAGTCCTGGGTCCCACCCAGGGATTCTGTTTAAGTAAGTCTGCTGTTGGGCCCAAGAATCCATATTTTTCTTTTTTTTTTTTTATGTTATGTTAATCACTATACATTACATCATTAGTTTTTGATGTAGTGTTCCATGATTCATTGCTTGCATATAACACCCAGTGCTCCATGCAGTATGTGCCCTCTTTAATACCCATCACCACGCTAACCCATCCCCCCACCCCCCTCCCCTCTAGAACCCTCAGTTTGTTTCTCAGAGTCCATAGTCCCTCATGGTTCATCTCCCCATATTTCTAAGCAAGCACCCAGGTGATTCTGATACAGATAATACCAGGACCACACTTTGAGAAACACTGTTTAGTCAATGTTAAAACTAAATTTAACTTGGGTGCCTGGGTGGCTCAGTTGGTTAAGCGTCTGCCTTTGGCTCAGATCATGATCTCAGTGTCCTGGATCAAGCCCCACGTTGGGCTCCTTGCTTAGCAGGGAGCCTGCTTCTCCCTCTCCCTATGCTGCTCCCCCTGCTTGTGTTCTCTCTCAAATAAATAAATAAATAAATAAAATCTTTGAGGAAAAAAACTAAATTTAACTCCATGAAATTTATCGATGTCAAGCAATGAGCCAGATGCCAGGAACCACTAAGATATAAGGAATAGCCTTTAAGATCAAGGAGGTCATGGCCTAGAGGGGAAAGTCATGTAAATGAGTAATTATGTTTAATGTACTAAAAGCCAGAATTGAGATCTGGCCCAAGTAGTGTAGGAGTATAGAGAGGACTGAGTTATTCTGCTTAGAGTGGCAAAAATGCTTTGAGGAGGATGTAACATTGTCAATCTCTAGACAGCAGATGGTTGGGGTTTTGGTAAAATCCATAAACATCTCAAAACAATAGCTCTGGAAAGATGGAGCCACAAAACTTTTTAAAAGTATGGATATTGAAATAGTAGAGTCTGTATAATTAAGCCCATTGATTCACTCATAAAACATCAAATTCTCCATATTTATGGTAATATCAAGAATTACTGTTAATGGTGTCTTTGGGCTTCCCCCTCTGGCGGAGTTGGAAACGCTCCACTATAATATATTTTTAATGGTTCTATACAGTATTGTCCCTGTTGAAAGATATTTTATAACTAGAGCTGGCTAAAGGGGATGAAAGTGCTGTGTGTTACAGGTGTGCTTCTCTCTGTCTCTGTCTTTCTCTCTCTCAAGATTTTTCATCTGAAATACCAAATATAAGTAATTAGGACATATACATTCATTGCAATTTTACTTAACCATCTAATGTTAGGATTCAGAAATTATTAGAATTATTGAAAGTTCAGCCTTCTCATGGGTGCCTGGGTGGCTCAGTCAGTTAAGCATCTGACTGTTGGTTTCAGCTCAGGTCATGATCTCATGGATCATGAGATCGAGCCCCCACAGGGCCCCATGTTGGGCTTCTGGCTTAGCGGGAAATCTGCTTGAAGACGCTTGCCCTCTGCCCCTCCCCGCACTCACACACTCTTTCTCCTTTTCTCTCTTTCTCTAAAATAAATAAATAAATCTTTAAAAAAAAATAAAAAAATAAATAAAGTTCAGCCTTCTCTATTTCCTGCCCAGATGATATCAGACATAGTCCTTCGTAGTCCTGTGTCAGCTTTTCCATTCCCAGAACTGGGTGGATCACTTGAACCAGGACACCTGTGCTGACAACTGATGTTGCAAATAATGGATTTTCTGTTGAAAATGTCTGTAGCCTGAATGCACCACCCACCCCCTGTTGCACAAAATATAATTTAGTAAGTATAGTTTGGGCACACCACACTATTGGTTGAAATCATCAGAGAAGACTGGAATTTATATGGAAAGCTATTCCTTATAGATTATTTTAGACTATAATATGGGATAAATTTTAAACATTACATAAAAGAATTAAAAATGATTAAGATTTTAAGTATTACTGGTTTTTTTTTTTAAGATTTTATTGATTAATTTGAGAGAGAGCACGAGAGAGTACCAGCGGGGGGGAGGGGCAGAGGGAGAGAGAGAAACAGACTCCCCACTGAGCAGGGAGCCCAGTGCGGGCTCTATCCCAGGACCCTGGGGTCATGACCTGAGCTGAAGGCAGATGCTTAACCAACAGAACCACTCAGGTCCCCCAAGTATTATGTTTTTTTAAATTGTTTTAACCTGTAATAAACTCAAGTTTAAAAGCTTCCAGCGTGGGGGCACCTGGGTGGCTCAGTGGGTTAAGCGTCTGCCTTCGGCTCAGGTCATGATCCCAGGGTCCTGGGATGGAGGCCCATATCAGGCTCCCTGCTCAGTGGGGAGTCTGCTTCTCCCACTTCCTCTGCCCCTCCCTCTCCCTCTGCCCCTCCCCCTCTTGTGTTGTCTCTCACTCTTTCTCTCTCAAATAAATAAATAAAATCTTAAAAAAAAAAAAAAAAGCTTCCAGCTTGTACATATTAGTGAGGCCATATAATTTGGAAGATGTTCTGCAGCAGAAATATGGATGACCAAGAACAAATTAAATCATGGCTGTTTCTCTAAGGATGATGTCAGCCTGGCTCAGAACACTCTATGTGGTAGATTAAAGTGCAAAGGGTAAATTTATATCACATTATTTTGCAACATAAACAAATATTAATGATGAAAATATGTCTATGTCCTAAATCACAAAAGCAATGGGAAAAAAAAACTGATCACACATCAATATGAAGTTACTTGCACAATGAAGTATAATAACAAATTTCATGTATATTTATTCCATGCAATTTATGTATACAAATATAAAACATCATATGAATCATGGAACACTACATCAAAAACTAATGATGTAATGTATGGTGATTAACATAACATAATAAAACAAAATTAAAAAAAAACATAGATGAAATTAAAGAACTCTATTAATTAAACTCTAATTACTTTGGCCATCATTTCATATTTAAAAATTTAAAGTCTGGTAATATTTCTTACTAATGTTTCCTGTTCTATTAGGTGCCCAGAACAGAGTAGATATGCAAGTAAGTGAGCCACTCATTAAGGCAACAAGTTGTGTGGCTCAAACAAAATATTGGAGTTAGACTTGCCTCCCTATCCTGGCAGGAGCATTCGTAGTTTACGGCAGACAACTTAATCTTTCTGTGCCATCCTTTCTTCATCCCTAAAGATAGTGATGATAATAATATTACTACATAGGGCCGTGGAGAGAATTAAGTAATCATATGTGAAAAGGGAAGTTCCCACTAATAGTGAGCCCCCACCTAATGTTAGTTTCTCCTTTCCCTCCACCTAATTGAGGATGCATTGATCATTAACCCCAGAACCAATTCCAGAAAATAATAACACTAACTAGGGAAAGAAGACTTTACAGTTTCAAAAGCAGACTATTTAAGAGCCCTGTTTTCTCTTATAATTTTCACATGGATCTTAAAAAGTGAGTTTCCATATAATCGCCATCTTGCATTGCCAGGATCAGCACTGTCCGTCAAAACCCTGTACAGTTATGGAAATGCTCTCTATCTCCAATGTGATGGCCATTAGCTACATATAGCAATGAAGCACTTGAAGTATAGCCAGTGCACCCAAGGAACTGATTTTTAAGTTTTATTTTATTTTAATTAACTTAAAGTTAGCTACGTGTGGCTAGTGGCACCATATTGGATAATGCAGGCCTGGAGTGTTCTCTCCCTCCTGCAGCAAACTGAAGGTGACTCCCAGTCACCTTGAAGGAGGACCCAAGTCCTTGCCCTTCCTCCCATTTCCCACTTATCTTGAATTCATCCAGAAAAACTATGCTATCCCTCTCATCCCTGTCTTTGCCCAGGGATACACTAGCAGTATAAACTCTTCTTTCATCTAATATCTTCTCCTCTTGACTCCAAACCTCAAATGCATTTCTGCCCAGAGAAGAAATCTTCAACACAGAATAACCTTTGGCAAAATCTGATAGGATGCCAGTCAGAATATCAGGATCCAGGGGCGCCTGGGTGGTACAGTCGGTTAACTGACTCTTGGCTTTGGCTCAGGTTGTGATCTCATGGTGGTTAGATTGAGCCCAGTGCCAGGCTCTACGCTTAGAGTGGAGTCTACTTGAGTTTCTCTCTCCCTCTCCCTCTGCCCCTCCCCCTTGCACTCGCTCTCTCTCAAATAAATAAACAAATCTTAAAAAAAAAAATTAAAGACTATCAGGATCCAGGTACCATTTTGTCTGTTAAATAGAAGACTTAAATTGCCAGAGGTATTTTAAAGAGGCTAGACGGGGAAATTTCATGTGTTCTGTACACTAAATCTGTATGTGTTCAATAATTTGTTCAGAGGAAAAAAGAAACAGGAAGGAGAGCAGAAGGAAGAGAAGGAATAAGAGAGCAAGAGGGGAGGGAGGGAAAAGGGGGATGAAAGAGGAAGAAAGCAAGAGGAGAGAAGGAAGGAAATAAAAGGGGAAGAGCAGAGGCAAGGGAAGAAAAATTGCTCAGTGTTGGAATTGTTATTACCACTTCCCAGATGTGTCATAAGTGGCATGCTAAATATTCAACATCTAATCCAGAAATAGCTGTCCTGAAAAAGGTTATCATAGTGAATTTGACCAATATATAAATTTAAAATACACATATCGACTTAAAATGCATAAAATGAATACATTATAACAGTAATGATGAAAATAATGATGATGATGACAATGATGATAAAGTTTTGGATTTTCTTTAATCCTCAGCTTTTTTTATTAGTCAGCCTAAGAGTAAAAAGGCTAAAAGGCTTTGGTTAGGATGCCAGTTTTCCCTTACTCAGTCCTATGGTTCATTCTTGTTTAAAAAGTTTTTGGAAACCTCTAAATACTTGGAAATCTTATAAATTACCAGTTTCCAAACTAAATTTAGCTTGATGAGAAACCTGTCTCTAAGCAGTTTATAGGGCTGAGTTCCCAATAAATCATATACATGGTAGGCATTATAAAAACTGAAGGAAGTGGGCCTCTTTTCAAGTCTCACTGGTGTAGAGCCCTGTGGAAGCTTCTGATAGTCAGTGGATATGGAAAATGAATGAAAGTTTTCCTGTCCCCTTTGCTAAGAAAGAAAAGGAATCTAGAAAGTCAAAAACAGTGTTTCAACTCTAATAGAAATGACTTCTGGTATTAAGCACCCTATGAGCCACATACTAGGTAGAAATTGCAAAGGATACAAAAGTTAGTTTCAAAAAAAAAAAAAGAGTTAATTAAATACAATTCTTGCCTTTAAGGGGTTCAGTACAATTCATTGAGGGCAGGCAAAAAATGTAAGCACTTAAAATATAAGATGGTAAATATTAAAATAAAACATGAAAAAATACCACAATAGGCTGATTTGGTTTAGGTCAACAAAAAGAGTCATTGGTGGCATCAGCAAAAGTAGTCTCTGCATAAAACTAAGGTTAGAATAAATTGGGGTGTACACAAGGAGGATTGAATTCTAGAGGAGGAGGTAAGAACAGTGGGTATGATAAGCTCTCACAAGTTTACCTGTCTAGAGAAGAACAGTAATAAAACAATTACTAGAGAGGAATGCATAGAACTGACTTCTTAAAAAATGGAAAGAACCATCTAAATCAATGCAATAGACATTTATTGAGGGTCTACTATATATATATATATAAATATATATATATATATATTTATATATATATATAAGCACTGTCCTAGACACTAAGTCTTAGACTTATAAATTTAAAATACACATATCGACTTAAAATGCATAAAATGCATAAAATATATCTAAGTCTTAGATATAATGAAAAATCTCCATCTTTACCTTTAAGAGGCTCAGAGTGTGTCTGACTAAAGAAATCATAAAGGGATGATTTGATCTTAATTCATTTATGTAAACATTGGTCAAAATAGCTACCATATTTTCCATAACACCATGTTCTGGATGGAAAATGATTTGAACAGTTAAGACAATGTTGCTAGCACTATAACAATCTGCCTAATAGCAGGTTTTCCTGCTCTAGGTGGACAAACTGCCACACAGGGTAACTAAAGACAGCTTCTTTAGGGACGGGGATTTGGGCCAGACCAAGTGTTTGTTATTGGGCAGAAAAGAAGAGGGAAGTGAGTAAGAAAATCTGGTACAAATTCCAAATCCAAAGAACAGGAAAAGGAGCATAAAAAAGAAATGAGGTCAAGAATCAGAAACGCACAAAAAATAGCATGATGAATAAACTCATCGTCTCAAGCTTATGGGCAAGATTTGTGTTAAGAGACAGGGGCCAAGATGGGCCCAATTGTCCCTCAATAAACACAGGTGGATCAAGAGACAGACACACAGATGCATCAGCAACAAACATTGACACAAGCCAGATGGTCAGTATATAAATTAACAAGTGTGCTATGTACAGTTACTGGTGTTCTAAGGAACTTTAAAAAGGGTAAATTTGTCTAATGCATTCCTTCTTATTTTCTTCATTAGATCCCCTCAGCAGAGTGTGCCTAAGACCAAAAAATGTAACTGATTCTTTGAGCACCTACATTAATGCTAATTATATTAGGGTAAGTAAGTAACTATAAATTTCTTTCTGATGAGCATGTCGACTTACTATTTGAAATTGTTGGGCTTTTTTTTTTTTTTTCCCCCTCAGAGTGAATTAATTTTGATTTAACTCGGTTACTAGCAAGCTTATTCGTTCGTTTGTCATAATCGACGTTGGTAGCAGGTCCTTTATCTTGAGTCATCCTTTCCTGTGCGTCTCTGGCTGCAGTGCTCTGGGTGCTGGGGTGCTCTGGTGAGCACGGGGCATTATGCCGCTCACTGCTGTGCGCTGTGCTTGACTTGCTGGGAGAGCATCCGGATGAATGGTGCTAGAGTCAGTGAAGCTGTGAAAGCTGGTGTTGCGTCTGGACTAGTCGAGCCAATTTGTTCTTAACTGGTTCTAAACTTTCAGTGGAAGGCATGAATTTCAAATCCAGTATTTTTGTCTCTTTACTCAAACCAGGGCTACAGTGGCAAAGAGAAAGTATTCATTGCCACACAGGGCCCCATGATCAACACCGTGAATGATTTCTGGCAGATGGTTTGGCAGGAAGACAGTCCCGTGATTGTCATGATCACAAAACTCAAAGAAAAAAATGAGGTATGACCTTTACCCAAGTAGTGAATGTTATAAATTTTCTGTTGCTATAGAAGAGATGTTGTATAAGGAAAATTGCCATGTACTTCGGAATGAATTTAAGATGGAAATTTTAAGACATTGAAAGACAAGTTCACTTCATGCTTCCAAGAATGGTCATTGGTGTCATTGTATGAATGGCAGCTTTCTATCAGAAGAATCAGTATACTTGACATACATGTATCTCACATATCCCACATATCTCTGTAAGGAAATGAGGGGCTAGGAATTATCACTCCAATTTATAAGCAGGGAAATAAAAAAAAAATTACTCATTCATATCCCAAGTAATTTTTGAACACTTACGATGTGACAGATACTACTTAAGTTGTTGGTAATATACTAGTAAAAAAACATACAGAGATGCCTGCCATTGGTAGATTTTAACTTTCTAATGGGGAAGACAGATTAAAAAACAATAAACATAATAAATGCATAAAACTGTAGCAACTAGAAAGGATAAATGGTATAGGGGGAACAAGGTGGGTAGGATAAGGAGATTGGGTGTGCTGAGCTGTAGGAGGGATGGGAGGGGGGAAGAGTAAGCTTTTGTATGATATGGGGAGGAGGGATGAAGCCCCACTGAGCAAGGGAGATTTGAAGGAAGCTACAAAAGCCAAGCAACTTTTTCAATATCTTCATAACAAGAAATCCAAGAGAGAGACAAGGTTAGATTCCATTTCCGTACTAGCAGTCTTTCCTAAGGGTATAGTTTACAGAACACTCATTCAGTACTTTACATCATAAAAACAGAATTGTGTAATTCCCAAGGGGTGCTATGTACTGCTTACATTTTAGGGCATCTTATTGGAATAATTTACTGTATTTTAGTCAGCATTTGTGTTTGCTTTCTCGTCAAAATTACTGTATCAGAGCTTCACGATGACAATAAGAATTTAAGAAAACCGAGCTTTCCCTTATACCTTTTTGGTGAGTTATAACCCTTCAGTATAGTATAATCTTGTGCTAATCAAGAAATTCCAGGCTCACAAGCAGCAGTTTATAAGTTTTGTAAAGCTTGTTGCCTTCTTTCATTTTTGCTACAGTAGATAAAGGATTTTTTTCTGAAATCTATCCTAGAAAAACAAGTGTATTTTGGGCCAGTAGATGAAGCTATATACTTAATTAACTATATAGCTTACTAAATAAATATATTTCTATGAATCTTATATGAAAGCCTGAGGAGGTATAATAAAAACCGCCCCTAATATTTTCAGCTGTTTCACCCATAGCAATATATCAATACATCAGGCCACTGATAATTCCTGCACAGTTGTTTAATATCCACAACATTTTGCCTTTATTTTACCTACTCAGAACAGACTCTTCAAGTTTAAAAGGTGTATTCTCTGTGTATATGCATGCCTGCATACAAACAGGCTAGATCATCTGAAAAACCTCCCATTATAAAACTAGTCATACTAGGTAAAATTTAAAATATAAAACATAAATTAGCAACATTTCCTAGATCTGAGTGGACTGCATTACTCATTATTAAAATTAAAAATTCCTTTTTGTTCAGAGCTTCCATGATGTAAATATAATACTATAGAGGAAACTTTGATGTTTTACAGATAAAATAGTAAAATAAAAATAGCATGCCTAACAGAGCTTGGGGGGAAAAAAGTCCCAGCAGTTAAAAACTGAATAAAAGGCATAAAGCCAGAGAATTATGGGTTACTTGTGCTTTAACAAGAACTGGAGATAAAGCCTTGAGTTTGCAGGAGCCAAGAGCTGGAATGGAGACCTTCCATAGAGTGAGCTCCTGCAAGGGCTGTGCCTTCAGTAAAAAGGTGAGCCACAAAAATAAACCTGCTGACCAAAATAGGACTATAACAGGAAATTAATCCATCTAAATCTGGTCTCCTCATGAGATAGATAAAAAGGTTCGCTGTAGAACCTCATTCGAAAACCAGGAAATCCCAAGCAGAACAATTAATGCAAAACGTAATCCTGGATTGATAACGCTCAGTGGCACTTTACAGAAACAAAGGCAAAAGCTTTCTGGATGCATATACTCTCAGGATCTACATCACAGAATTTCAACAGAAAAAGCCCAGCCAAACATAAGCTCACAAGTCAAAGTTATGAGACAACACAAGTAAATAAGCAACGTAAGGAAAAATCAGAAGAAGCAACAAGCAGGTAAAGTAGACCCACAAGAAATGAAAATAATAGAAACTATAAATACAGGCTATTTTTTTTTTATAATTAAGCACACAAAATATAAGATTAAAAACTTGACAGGGGAAGAAGTTACTACCCAAGAAAACTAGGAAGATGTAAAAACAAACCAAAGAGTCCTAGAAATAAATGTTATGTAGATATTAAAATTTAAAAAGAACACTTCATTAGACAGGTGTGATAGCAGGGTAGACATAGCAGAATAAAAATAATGACTGGGTTACAAATAGAGCTAAGGAAATTACCCAGAAGATTGAAATGACCAAAAATATGAAAGAAAGTTAAGACCTAGTATGTAAATGTCCAATGTATATATAATGGATATTTTAGAAGAAGAAAAAAGAGAACATAAGAAAAGAAGTAATATGTGAGGAAATAGTGGCCAGGGATTTTCCAGAAGTGATAAAAGACACGAGCTGTCAGATTTGAGAAACACCATAAATCCTAGGCTAGTAAGTAAAAATAAATCCACAACTAGATACAACTATGAAACTAAAAAACACTGCAGAGATGATTTTAACAACAGAGTAACTAACAAATGGCTTCTCAGCAGCAGCCATAGAAGCCAAAAATCAGAAGAACAGTACCTAGCAAGGGAGGAAAGACAGTAATTGATGACCCAGAATGCATGCCACATTTAGCAACATTTAGCAACATTGTTTCAATCTGAGTAGAATGCATTACTCATTAAATTAAAATTAAAAATTCCTTTCAGTCCAGACGCTCCATGATGTAAATATAATTCCATAGAGGAAACTTTGATGTTTTGCAGATCAAAATGATACTGAGAAGTCTGGCTCAAAAGAAATACGCAGTAAGCTTCACACTACCAGGAAAATGCTGTTTACCAAAAATGTGCCAACTTTCAATTGTGTTGAGCGTCATTGTTTGGAATAGACAAAAATCATTTCCTCCCCAAAAAATGAAGGTGGAGTTATCTTTAGAAATTCCCAGCCTTTATATTTTCATGAACCTTTCTACTTTCTAATAAATAAATGAATAATTGCCAAGCTCTTATTTAATAATCCCAGTATTCTCATATCACCAAGAGGGTTTTTCTCTTTCTTATCATTCATCTGTTCACTGGTGTGGCACTTTTAATTTCCTTCAAGAACTTCTGCCCTGAATTCACAACTTGGCACACTGGTGCAGCAGGCCTAGCTTTCAGCCTATCTCGACTTTGGACATACCTTCCTCACGAAGCTTCATCATTCCTAGCTTTTGACTGAAAGCGAGAGATGCACAACCCTTCCTTTCACATGAACACCAAGAGGACATTGTAGGGTTATTAACTGGCCTCATTGCAATACTGTTGTGTCTCAGGGAATAGGGACGCCCCAGGAGAGGGAGAGGCACGGGAAATGGCCAGTCAGTGGGGCACTCAGAGCACACCCAAGTATCGATAGGCATAGTTCATGGAACCCCAAAACAATGACAATAGTAACACCACAGATCATAGTGATCACAGATCACCATAAGAAATGTAATCATAATGAAAAAGTTTGAAATATGTGAGAATTACCAAAATGTGACATGGAGACATGAAGAGAGCAAAAACGGTTGGAAAAATGGTGCTAATAAACTCCAGGAAGGAGTCTCCAGGCAGGCTTGCCACAAACCTTCAATTTGTAGAAAATGCAGGATCTAAAAAGCACATGAAGTGAAGCTCAATAAAACAAGGTATGCCTGTACCAAGAATGAAAAAAACAAAAAACAAAAAACAAAAAAAAACCCCAAGCAAACCAAGTCTCAGGATCAGGTGTCTGTCCAAACAAGGTCAAGGAAGGTAATGTTGAAGGCTAGCCTGGCAGGTAGACAGGGGAGCCTGCTGACCAGTTTTCAGCTTTCCTGGAGGACCAGAATTAGCAATTATAATATCTAGAGAGGCAGCCTGGCCTAGCACTGCCTGGCAATGCTGGACAGCTAATCTCTCATTCCCATTTCCTATGCTTGTCCTGCCCAAGCAATTAAGTGTGGCCCGTAATTTAGAGGCTGACAGCTCTCGGGCAAAATTACTCACCTGTCCTTTCAAACATGTTTATATTCCAAATATAACTGCACCTTAACTTTTTACTTGCTAGGTTTTACTCAATTGTTGTAGCCTGCTTTACTTCTAACTATAGTTAGAAGCCCTCTTATTTGACACAATTAGCCAAAAAAGTTAGTAGAAAAATCACAAAAACAACAACAACAGAACTCTAATGCTTTACTTTATCTTAAGGCATGTACATTTGCTCACACTAAAATTTGTTCATTTTTTCATAGGACTCAGTTTGTTTTGTTTTGTTAGTGTTGGTCCGAAGCTGGAGTTCTAGATCATATGGCTTATGTAAATCATGCCCTTTATACATCATCAAAATTTCCCATTTCAGTTTCTTTAAAATGAGAGAGAACACGGAAAAGTTTGTAAAGGAATTGTGCTTGCAGAATCCTCCATAGATTTTCAAACTTTGCACTGACTTTTATCATTGTCACCTGTACCTGATTTGACTACCGTTTTTTCTACTGAGTCCTTTTTTTTCCAATGAAAAACTTATTTAACTTGTACAGTTATTTCCTAGAACAATTCCCTTTTCCTCTGCACCTTTCTGTTTCATTAGTTTACGTAAAATTAAATTACCGAGCTTCACTAATGAGTTACAATTGCCATAAGAAGATTTGAATGTAAGTACCCCTTGGTGAACACGTAACAGCTCAGTCAATGGTAACAGAAGTACTGAGCTGAGTAGGAGGCGGCCTGAGAACATTGTGTTGCATGAGCACCAGCCTACTACACAGAGAGAAGGAAAGCCACTGGTTAATGCGGTGGCAAAGTAGGGTTGGTTAAGAGACAGTGGATATCAAAGATAGAAAGTTAAATTTTTAAGATGATACTTGCTCTGAGAGTTTTAGTACCCAAGGGAATTTTCCCAGAGCCCCCTATCAGAATACCTGAACTTCAGTTTCCTCTGCTGTCAAATGATAAATAATAATAATAATAATAATAATAATAATACTTAAGCCAGTGTACCTAATTCAAATGATTGTGGAAGGGATTAAGTGATATGTTGGTGAAGGTACTTGTAATAATAAATTGCTGCACCTTTGTTGGTAATACTTAGTAGGAACACAGGAATGAAAGTAACTGTAATAACTGTAGGCAATCTGACCCATCCTATACCTCTCATATGCTAATATAACCCAAATGAAACTGACCATCTTCTTTTTATTTATTTAGAGCCACTGTCTATGTGATGATATGTGTCTTCAGCTCAGAGAGCAAAATCTTTTTTTATTTTAAATGCATAGAATTCAAAAAGAAAGTAACTTAAAAATAGATTTTTTTTCCAGGCAACTAAACTACTAGCTAGACCTCCTTCCTCTCTATACACAAATAGCCCTAATGTGGTGGAAGTGAGAGGGAGGGTCAAAGAAAAAAAAAAGTAGAGGAGTTTGCATTGCTTTGCACTGCATTCTACTTTTACGATAAACCACTAATTATGAAGAATTTGTTGAAGTCCAGAATCTTTACAGTCAGGGTTCACTAATTACTTGTTTGTACAAGAGACACATGAGCCTCTGAAAACCTCTTTTTTCCTCCAAGTTATGAATTTTTGGAATTAATAGATAATTTCACTGAAAGGATCAGCCCAGTTAGCAAAGAATAGTGATAATTTGGGGTTATATTCTGCGAGATAGCATGCTTTTTTGAATTACCTACAATTAGTGGGGTTTCACAATATTATCTGTAAGAGAGCATTTTCCTTCCTTGCATTTTCTGCCTTTCATATCATTGTTAGTGCCGCAATAAAGAAACCCTAAAAAGCTGTTCACAAAAATAATTTGAACATGAACTTGTGCTCTTTAAACAACTACATTTGCAGCTCTCCCCCACCTCACATTCAAAAGCACCCACATTTATCTGGTCTCTTTTTCTATGTGCTCCTAAAGGGGGAAAAATGTATTCAGTGTGTAAAAATAAGCTATTGTATCTCAGAAAGGAGATGGGATGCTAATTAAGGGTTGTTTGAATGAACAAGTCACATTGCATTGTCTACTGGGAGCTGACTGCCAATTGCATTTTTGGTAAAGAGTCAAGAAAAACATTCAAGAGGGCCCCGGCAAGCTTGAGAGAGAACCGAGCAGCGCTTCCATTTATCAAGTAGGTGCACAAGACTGTTCAAGTATTGTTAAGAGTCAGGGTGCAGGTTTTGAGCTCCTGCCTTGCAGCTTTTTCCTACCAGTTTCAAGAGCCACCTTCCCAAAGAGGGGCCTGCTGCTCAGGGCTCATCGTGGACAATGGGGCACGTATGCCAGACTGCTGGACCGCTGAATGCCTCTTTCTTTGTTCAATACCTTTTTCAAGATTCTTTGTCACTCTTCTTGGATTCATCCAGGAGGCATGGGTTTTACACAATAGCTCGGGTCTCACAGCAAAATAATTGATGCTTCATTGAAAGAAACCAGGCAGATTGGTTAGTATGATTCTCTTTAACAAACCTGGGAAATTTGAGACACTTGGCACTAGTAAATGAGGAGAAAAATAAATTGCTTTATTTTTAAAAGGTTTCTTTACTTAACGTTATGTCAGCCAGAGTATGCCTTTAGCCTGATTGCCGGCCGATCTTGGGTGTGGGGTGGCATGTAAATAGAGGTGAAAATGATTTACTTTGTTTGGAAAAGGACCAGGACACAGAGGATGCAAATGTGTTTTTATTGTAATGGATGAAAGAAACAGTGATTCCATCCTGGCTCTAGCATGTGAAGTGGTTAGTACTTAGCATGATAGACTCCCTGAGGTGTGTTTCTGATACGTTACGTGTCTCTTCCTTCAGTTCTGTACATTTGTGATTCTTTCTTTTGTTGCTCTTTTGAATCTGTAAGTTCTTAATTTTTTTCAAGTGTGGTCCTATGCCTTTGACCTGGGATGTAAAGAAACAAGTATCCTGAGGACTTAATGTCCTGACTGAAGGCAATTTCTCTATAAATGTGAAGGAATTTCTCTATAAATGTGCAAGTGTGTTTGCAAGAAAATGATAAGTTCTGTTTAAACAGTATTTCTAAAGTTAACATTGCTTCTCTGGGCACTTGAAATAAAACATCACCTTTCACACTTTACTTTCTTAATCATTGAAATATGTGGTCAGAATTCATAGTTTTTTTGTAGCTGCTTAAAAGGCAAAATAATAAATAATATGAGCCTACATGTATGCTTGAATCTTGTTTTGTATTTTTCTTTTAATAATGTAGCTTGGATATAATAATTATACAATATTTAATTCATGATCTAATGGATAATGAAGTAATGACTGAATCATTTAGATCAAAAACCTGAAGTTGGAACAACAATAAGAAGAACAACGTGTTTTAAATGCTTACTGTATGTCTGGCTTTGTCCTAAGTGCCTTTCATGTAGTAAGTGATGAGTAAACTGAGGCCACAGAGATTAAGTGTCTTTCTTACAGATCCTCAGCTAATTGTAAGTGGCAAAACCAAAATTTGGACCTAAGTTCTATGGCTCCAAACCCTGCACCTTAACTACCATGTCATAATGCCATGGTTGCAATATAATTATTATTACTCTTATTAAACCCTTCAAAGAGGATCCGTTATAAAAATGGTGTTTTTTTTTTTTTTTAAAGATTTTTAGTTATTTAGGGGCACCTGGGTGGCTCAGTTGGTTAAGCAACTGCCTTCAGCTCAGGTCATGATCCCAGGGTCCTGGGATCAAGCCCCACGTTGGGCTCCCTGCTCAGCAGGGAGCCTGCTTCTCCCTCTCTCTTTGCTTCTCCCCCTGCTTGTGCTCTCTCTCTGTCAAATAAATAAATAGTTATTTATTTGAGAGAGGGAACAGCCTAGCAGGGAGCCCGATGTGGGGCTCGATCCCAGAACCCTGGGATTGTGACCTGAGCCCAAGGCAAACGCTTAATGACTGAGCCACCCAGGTGTCCCTAAAAATGTTTTTTTTAATAATTTTGTTATACATTTATTTCAATCGACCCTATAGGTGAAAAGACCATCGGTCCTGGAAAATATAATACCGTAGATACATTAATGATCATTACATCTTCTTTACATACTAGGGAACCTTCATTCAGTGGCATCTAACACAGTACAGATACTCTTATTAGATGCTTCAACTGGACGGAGCATGAAAATATGACTTGGCTCAATCATTGTGAAAAACCATTCCTTTTATTGTATCACATGATAAAGTCTAATACTTGGATTTTTTAATTTCTTAATGCTTAATTTTTCAATTTAGTTCTTAATTTCAGGTTTTGGGAAATCTTGCCCCCTTTTGGTATGGGATTAGTAAAAATAGTGTTTGACAGGCACGTGTAAAAATTGATACTTCATTTTTAAAATTTTATTGAGATACAATTCATATATCATAAAAGCCACTTGTTTAAAATGTACAATTCAGTGGTTTTAGTCCATTTTCAGCCTTGTAAAATCGATACCTGATATTTTTAGAATTAATTAAATAAAAACTCTTGAGATGCTTGAATGAAAAGTACTCCAAGGCCAGTGAAATCATTAATATCTGCTGTGTTCCTTTGTTCTCCCCTTCCAGAAATGTGTGCTATACTGGCCAGAAAAGAGAGGAATATATGGGAAAGTTGAGGTTCTGGTCATCAGTGTAAATGAATGTGACAACTACACTGTTCGAAACCTTGTCTTAAAGGTAAGATTATGTAGCTGGAGCTATCTATAAAGTAGAGGGTATGACAGGATTACATTTCTCCTCTGAAAGTATTTATCCTAATAAGTATGGCAGATTCAATTTTTAAAAATAATGCCAAGATCAAAGAGAAATGATCATCATCTTCTCATGTATTTCTTGGTCATCAGCTACTCTTAGTATGTGGAATAATTAAATTAATGTAAGTAGGCATTAAGGAAATTCACTAAGTAGGATGTTGTGATCTTCTCATTTCTAGAAACAAAACATCCCTGATTCAACCTTTCAAATGCCTTTAACTAAAGGTTTGTCCTGGAGGCTTTACCATGATTTGGGGGGTGGGGGGCTTGTTGTTTTTTGTTTTTCTGTTTTCTTAACATGACTTTGGTCTAAGCAGCTTTTAGTAAGGCCTGGAAACTGTGAAAGAGAACATCTGTGCTTGTGGGTGGTTGTGGGAGGCAAGACAAGCCTGAAGTGTTGATGAGATCTTCCCAAACTTGGAGTTACAGTAATTTATGGGGACTTTCCCCAGACCAGATTGTGTCATACAAAAGTTATCTTATTGAAATTATGGGCAGCAGATGCTGAGGAACATTGCCATGGTTGTGTTTTTGCTTCTAGAGGACAATCATCTCAAAGAGTTCAGTCCTATCTAGAGCCTCACTGCTGGAACAGAAGCCTACAGAGAGTAGAGGCAGGGCTGCACTGGGGGTTTGAGAGGGAAATTTGAGATAGGAAGTCACCCTTTTCACCACATGCCCTCGAGGGTCTACTCCGTGCCAGGCCCTCCCCTCCCCCACCCTGGGCACTGGCTTATGAGATGATGTGCATGGACCCTCACTCAAAGCTTGTCTAATTTAGTAACCCCTTGTAGCTCCTTTATTCCTGGGACTCCTTGCTGCTGCTAAAAACTGCAATCTAGGACGAATATAGAAAGTCAAATGTAGGGGCCAAGTACAAAATTAAGTGTTCCTATGTGGGCTAATATGTTTATCATCACTGTCAAGAATGTTCAAAGAGCAGGAAACACACCGTTCCAATTCCCTCTTGGCTTCCTTTGCGTCTGCCATTCTCTTTATTACAACAAATCGCACACATATAGATAGCATAGGTTTCATATGCCTTTTCGATTTTAAATATCTATTTCTCATTGAATAGAGGCAAGACTGTCAAACTGGGACATCAGCCTATGTATAGTCATGTTTTCTCAAGGTAGAAGAGTACGCTTCAGCAACCTCCTAGATTTCTTTTTTCCATCCAGAAGTCAGTTGCCAACAAGATGGGAGTGATAGAAGGCATTCAGTATTGTGGTTTGGATGACTTTTAGTTCCACAAGTAAATGAGGCATTTGGTGGCTCTTGCTATTTGCAGCAAGGAAGTCACACCCAACATGTGAAACATTACTGGTACACCTCATGGCCTGATCACAAGACTCCAGACAGTGCTCAGCCTCTTCTACAGCTCATGCTGGATGTCGAAGAAGACAGACTTGCTTCCACAGGCCGGGGGCCTGTGGTTGTCCACTGCAGGTAAGGGATGAACTGTCCTTTCTGTCTAAGCAACTGTTCATCCCCCATAAAGTCATTGAACGGGTGGAAGTTGGGTGGTGCTTCCTGGTTGCAACTTTATTGGTAAATTCAATATTTACTGAAATTGGCTAACTTCTTCATATTTGAGTTTTGACCGAGATGCCACGTTGCAGAAATGAAGTGGTATTATCAGGGCATTTCAGCAAACAACAATGACACAGTAGAGAGAACAGCACTTCTACATCAATGGCTCAGGGAACCGGAGACTTTATTCAGCCCTCGACCTTGAAACTTACATCGATTTGTTTAGTCTCATCAGGCTCATTGACGCTAGGAATGACACGTTTTTAAAAATTATCAATGGCTTTTTTATTGTTTCAAGATGGCACCTGAATCATACTTGAATGGTATCTTGATAACATGTATCTATCATTATGTCAAATGTGGTGAAAACCAGTCAGCTATTTTAAAAGTGATTTCATTAAAACAACAGGTGGAAATAAATTTATGAAGGGGGAAGTGGGTAAGCGGTAGTTCGTCAAAAGGAGAACAAAGTGTTATTACCAGAACGTGGGGTTTTGGAGGCTAGGCAGACAAAAGCAACAGATGTCCTTGGTGGTTCCCTTCCCTAACATCTAGCTTAAAACTCTCCTCTCATAACTGATACCTCATTCCCCTTTTCCTTTTAGTGTACCCAAACGAAAGCAAATCGCTTTAAAGTTGTTTGTATAACCAGCCATTTATTCTTCGTACTTCGTCAAAATAATTTATGTTGCTTTGTTTAACCTCTTAAGCCTTGAAAGATAGCTTCTGATGATATTTTTAATAAATAAAATATAATTACTTTAAATTGTAACTTTAGCCTCCTTCTTCTATGAACCTTTGTGGTTTAATTAAAAGTGAAATTCACTATATACCTATGTATCCAAAGGAGTCATTATCCAGTTTCTAGCATTAGGCTTTATCCTAAACTTCACTTGGGGGTGAGGAAAGACAGCCTAATGGGTCATGTTTTAGGTCTGGAACCGTCCTCCACCCAAAATCATAAAACACTCAGGATATCTAAAACGAACGAGCTGTTTCCCCTATAAAACCAGTTGCCCTGCTGATGACTATTTCTAAGAATAAGACCAGCTTTTTTCCAAGCACTCAACATCTAATGTTGACAGTTATCTTTGGCCCTTCTCTCAACTCCAGCCTCAGTATCTAATCAGTCACCAGATTGGCTTTCCCTTCAAAGCTTCTCCCATAATCATCACTTCCTGTCCAACCACCCAAGTTCAGGCCCTAATGACCTCATCCATGTATTTTAGAAGTAGTTGGCTAATTGCACAAACACACCCCACTTCCCTGTGCCCCACCCCCAGCTCAGCCTACCCCATCCACTTTTCTTGCACGATGTTCCTAAAATCCTCCTTCATCATATGGAATCCCCTCTCAGCACTTCTCAATGGCACCCTATTGCCTAGAGCAAAAGATCTTAACCCTGGGTCTATGGATAAACCACAGGGGTCATTGAACTTCTTGAAATTACTTTAACAAATTGGAGTACATAGACTTATGTGGGTTTTTCTGGGGAGTGAAAGTTCATAGTTTTTATCAAATTCTCAATAGCAACAACAACAAAAAGCAAACCACCACTGTTTTAGAGGACGAAGTCCAAACCTCTTAGCTTTCCATGTGAGATCCTTTATAGGCCCCATTGTGCCTACCCAGTCTTATTTCCCACTATTTCTCTAGGATAAATTTCTCTTCAGGCCAAGCTAGTCTAGTCACTATTGCACATCATATATCCTGTTCTGCAACATTCTTTCTTTATACCATTCTCATACATGGAATATTCCCTCATTCATGATAACCAAAATGCCTCCATTCGTAGGGTACAGTTCAAATCCTCTCTCTCTAGTGAAACAAACTCTTTATAGACTCTTCAACTAAAAGGGACTCCCCTCCACCTCTGAATTCCTCTGCACTCCCATCCAATAAGAAACAAATGCCAAGGGCACCCAGGTGGCTCAGATGGTTAAGCATCTGCCCGGGTCATGATCCTCGGACTGAGCCCCATGTCGGGCTCCCGGCTTGGTGGGGGTGTCTGCTTCTCCCTCTCCCTCTGCCTCTGCTTGTGCTCTCTCTGTCTGTCTGTCTCTCTCTCTCAAATGAACAAATAAAATCTTTTTTAAAAAAAAAGAAAAGAGGGGCGCCTGGTGGCTCAGTCGTTAAGCATCTGCCTTCGGCTCAGGTCATGATCTCAGGGTCCTGGGATCGAGCCCCGCATCAGGCTCCCTGCTCCACGGGAAGCCTGCTTCTCCCTCTCCCACTCCCCCTGCTTGTGTTCCCTCTCTCACTGCGTCTCTCTGTGTCAAATAAATAAATAAAATCTTTAAAAAACAAAAAAGAAAAAGAAAAAGAAAAGAAACAAGTGCCAAATATGAGAAACCCGTGCTATTTGAGTGCCCAGAGGGAACTATTAATTCAAACCATGAGGACGGAGGAGAGCCTCTCAGAACTGGAATTATGTTGAGCAGGGGCTTAAAAAATGACCAATGTTTGTGGTTTTAAAGGCTGTGAAGGAGGGCATTTCTGACTGAAGGAATATCCTTAACACAGAAAAGAAAGTTGGAAAATAAAAGCCATATTTTGCAGTGATTCATGTAGATGACAAAAATGGCACAAAGGATACAAGGAGGACAGTAACAAGACCGAAAGCTTGAAAGTTAGTCACATTCGTATTATGCAAGGCCAGTGACACCATGGTGGGGAGCTCAGACACTGCCCGTAACGACTGGGAGGCGTCTACAGTCTTTGAGTAGAGAGTAATATGATCAGATCCCAATTTTAGAAAGATGAACCTAGCAGCTGTGTGTATCGTGAATTAGTCCAGGAAGAGACTCAAGACTTGGCAACCATAATGAGATCATTGCTAACCATGAAGTGAGGAGATGTCAAAAACGTGAGCACAGTTTATAGAAAGGAAAGCATGGATCCCAGAAGCTTCAGTAGAGGTGGAAAATATAAGAATTGATAACAGATTGGATGTGGGAGGTGAGAGGGGGAGATGTTGGAGATGGTTCCAAGATTTCTAGGCTGGAAAACTTGTGGCTAACTGGTAATGCCATTGAGGGAAAAGATAATTCTGTTTGAGATACATTGACTTTAGATACATTGAACCGAAGCCAGTGCAAAATAGTAACATCAAGAGTTCCAGCTAAGAGATAGAATGCTAAGCTAGAGTTTAGGAGAAATTTAGGAAATTTAGATGTAAATTTGAGAGAAATTTGCATAAAGACTATTACTGGTTGAAATTGCTGAGGGGCGGGAGGAGAGGGAGAGGAAGGAGGGATGGGGAGAGAGTTAAAGGGCTTGTTAGGTTGATGATTTACCATCTAGGGCAGATGAAAGGGCAAACCCTCCTGGATTGGATGGATAGTATTTCTATTCAACTATCACCTGGATATAAATGACTCAGATATTTGTGCCTCTGGCCACATCCTTCTCCCAAACCCAACTGAATCTTCAGTTATTCACTGGAATCTTCAGCATCAGTATATGCAACACCAACCTCCCCTGCACCCAAATCAACCCTTCTTCTAGAATTGTCTCATGGGCACTACCTTTCCTCTGGTCCCCCAGATTCACATTTGTGATGTATCTAAGTCTTTCTCCTCCTTTCTAGTGCCTATACCTTCCCTAAATTCAGGTCCTCATTATTCTTTGTAGAATAATTACAATGCCTTTTTCACTATTCTCCCTACTGCCTATAACTCAATGATGGAATGCAGTTCAAGCGCTGCTCTGGGCCAGATTTGTCACCTGGGCCTGAGAGCTTTGTCATTGTTGTTACTAAGCCTGGCTTGCTGTTTCAGATTTAGACGTACCCTTTTAAAAGAATATCTTTTATCTTGAGGAGGTGTATGGGGGGATGGGTGAAATAGGTGACAGGGATTAAGGCATGTACTTGTCTTGTCATGATGAGCACTGGGTGTTGTATGGAATTGTTGAATCACTATATTGTACCGCTGAGATGAATATCATACTGGGATTAAAATTTTCAAAAACCAAAAAAAATAAATAAATAAAAGAATGTATTTTATCTTTTCTACTTGTCCTCCACCTTTTTACTCTTTGTCTTTTCTTTTCAGTGCAGGGATCGGTAGAACGGGGTGTTTTATTGCTACATCCATTGGCTGTCAACAGTTGAAAGAAGAAGGAGTTGTCGATGCCCTAAGCATTGTCTGCCAGCTTCGTGTAGACAGGTGGGTGTCTGGGAAACAGAGATGCCACATCAGAGCAGCATTTTCGGTCATGGCCTGGTCCAATCTTCCTGACTTGGTAAACACCACAGGCTCCAAAGTCTTAAATACCTATAAAGATTTGTGTAAAATGCTTAAGTATATCTTACATTGAAAAGAGTGTTATTTGCAACAGTGACCATCAAGACTACAAAACCAGGGGCTCCTGGGTGGCTCAGTCAGTTAAGCGTCTGCCTTCGGCTCAGGTCATGGTCTCGGGGTCCTGGGATCGAGGTCCGCATCGGGCTCCCTGCTCTGCAGGAAGCCTGCTTCTCCCTCTCCCTCTGCCCTTCCCCCCAGCTCGTGGGCACATGCTCAATCTCTCTCTCTCAAATAAACAAAATCTTCAAAAAAAAAAAAGTGTGCAAAACCAAAAGCTTATGCTTAATCCCTCCTCATCTCTAATATAGGTTATTTATGGTGTTGCTGTTCCCTCTTTGTCTTACACCCATCTTCCTTTATATTTACTCTGCATTTTCATTTGACTTCACTGAATCATTCACTTTAGGATCTTGGTTGTTTAAAATGAGGCATATGTCACATACCAAGAGTCATCTTTTTTAAAATCTACTTTTTTTAATTGTGAAAAGATGCACATAACAAAATTTACCATCTTAACCATTTTTAACAGTACAGTTTAATGGTGTTAAGAATATTCACGTGTTGTGCAGCCAATCTCCAAAACTCCTTTCATCTGGCAAAACTCTGTTGCCTTTAAACAGCAACTTCCTATTCCCTCCAGCCCCCGGCCCCTAGGATTTTACTTCACATAATATCCTCAAGATTCATCCATGTTGTGGCATGTGTCAGAATTTCCTTACTTTTTTTTTTTGAATTCTTTTTTATTATTATGTTATGTTAATCACCATACATCATTAGTTTTTGATGTAGTGTTCCATGATTCATTGTTTGTGTATAACACCCAGTGCTCCATTCAGTACGTGCCCTCTTTAATACCCACCACCAGGCTAACCCATCCCCCCACCCCCCTCCCCTCTAGAACCCTCAGTTTGTTTCTCAGAGTCCATAGCCTCTCATGGTTCGTCTCCCCCTCCAATTTCCCCCCCTTCATTCTTCCCCTCCTGCTATCTTCTTCTTCTTCTTTTTTTTTTTTAACATATAATGTATTATTTGTTTCAGAGGTACAGGTCTGTGATTCAACAGTCTTACACAATTCCCTTTGTGTATAGATCATATTTTGTTTATCCCTTCATCCATCGATGGACACTTGGTTGCTTCCACCTTTTGGCTCTTGTGAATAATGCTGCCATGAACATGGGTGTACAAATAGTGGTCGAGATCCTCTTAGATATATACCCAGAAATGAGATTGCTGGATCATATAGTAATTCTATCTCTAATTTCTTTGAGGAACCACCATGCTGTTTTCCACAGTGGCTGCACCATTTACATTCCCACCAACGTGCACAATTGTTCCAAGTTCTATACACCTTTGTCAACACTTGTTATTTTCTGTTTGTTGTTGTTGTTGTTGTTTAATGGTAGCCATCCTAATGGGTATGAGGTGGAAGAGTTGTTTTCATATAGAGATGGTTTGATCACCTTTGTGATGATCTGTGTTTATCTGTGTGGAAAACAAAATAAACAAGAAACTTCTTCCTTTCTCCACAACTAAGCCTATCTGGGTAAATGAACAGTTGAGTCAGCGATGGAGAAAGTAAACAGATGCTCTTTGAAAACAGGCATGGAAAAAGATGGTGTATGAGCACATGGGCAGCCAGCCCTTCTGCTCTGCAATTCAGTGCACTGGTGTGGAAAAGAGTCTTTCTGTTGGGTTCTCTTCTTTCATTTATGCAGCAAATAGTTATTAATTACCTCCTATGCCCAAGGCATCATTCTGGACGCTGCAAGTATAGCACTAAACAAGATGAGTGATGCTTGGCTCTCCTAGAGATTACATGCTCATGCAGAGAGAGACAGACAGACAGATAATAAAAAAAGGAAAGAAAAAAAAAAACAGGATAATTTCAGACAGAGATAAATGCTATGGAGTAAGAAAACAAGAGGGCCATGGGAGCTGAGCCTCTTGGACTTCAGCCTTGTGGCCCAGAGTTTCCAAAAAGTGTAGATGGTTACCTTTTAAGATTCATTCAACAAATATTTATTGAGCACCTACTATGTGGTACATTCTGGGATTTCAATAAAAGAGACACAGGATTGTTCTAAAAATTCAATGATATATATATATGTACATATATCTACATATATATATACACATTTATATATATCACTTAGAACAGGATCTGTCACATTAAACTTTCAATAAATGTGCAGTGCTATTATTATCTTCATTGTTATTAAAATTATCAATAAATTTCTCCTATCTCTAAAAATTAAACATTCAAATCTCTCTGTCCAGATGAGGTTTTCCTATCCCCAGCCCTGCTGTTCTTTATCTCTTAAATAATAACTTCTAAGTCCTTGTTGGTGTATCTTCCCTCTCTCTTTCTCTCAGTTTTGACTGGCTTCACAGCAACTGTTCATTGTAGTGGTTACACCACTGGCCTCTAGAAACACAGCGCCTGGGTGAGCCTCATGGCTGCTTCCATATCTTGGTTGTGTGGCCTTAGGCAAGTTGTAAGATGTGCCCGTGTCTGGGCTTTCTCATCTAGAAGATGGAAGTCATACTTGTATCTACTGGCAATTGTTGTTGTAAGGAGTGATATAATCTATAAAGTTCCTGGCACATAACAAACATGCGGTCAAGTTTAGCCACTGTTATTATCAATATATATATATAGCAAGAAACCTGAACACGCATCTATGACCTGGAAGCAATATATGTTAATATACATACCTCACAGGGCTACGGCAGTAGAGAGATGAGATTACATCCATGACGTACTTAGTAGAACACTCAGCTTCTGTTTCTAATGCTCTCTGTATCCCTCCCACTTCTCCCCTTTCCATACCCCACATGTAACTGCTTCCCAAAATATTTCCTTTCTGTACATAATATCAGTTCCAGTGATCTCTTCTTCTTCTCCTACAATTGCTGTCTTACTGTCCTTCCATCCAGGACTGTCTGTCCAGCTGGAATAGGGTCCAGTTTTTCACTCCAGACTCTGGGACCTACCTTCACCCAGAAATGGGGCTTGCATCAGAGGGCAAGGGACAGCACCAAGTCAGCCTGGACCTGTTCCCGTGGTGACCTTGATCTCTCCTGCTTTGTGCTTCCGTACACAAGCCTCCTGCATGGGACCCCAAGCCCCTCAAGGATTCCGGTCCATACCCCTGCACCCTGCTCTCTTACTAGTGAGTGCTGAAACTCCATGAACGCCAGACACCCTCCGTGGATCTAGGCTGACTCCGAACTGAGTTGACCTCCAACACCATCTCTGACCCTATTTGGAACAACACCTTGGGGGGAAAAATGGGTTTGGTTTGCTCATTTCTTTTTTGGCTTTTGTTATTCTTCAATCTTGCCTGTTCACCCACCACCCCCCATCTCCTACCTCCCCCACCTGCTTTTGTAGCCTGACCTCCACCTTGGCTTCCCCTTCCCAGTCACGTTCCCCTGTCAAGTCTACCAGATTGTCCTCTAGCTCTGAATGGAATCACAAATACATTTTTTAAACCATATCACAATGCCTCCTCTATCGGCCCCTTCCTTCCTAGAGCAAACGGTCAGAAATTTTAGCCTTGGCCTTCCATCACCACCAAGGTCTCCCCACAAGGCTTGTCTCTTTATTCCTGATAGGATCTCCAAAACATATCAAAACTTCTCTGCTGATCTGAAGGCTCCCTACCCCCCCGATTTGAATTACTGCCAATATGTGTCTGGAAATCATTTTCACTGAGTCATTAATCAACATCTCTTCTACATACGTTCTTTCTGAGCAGCTGCTTCTGTTGTTTATGAAGTAGATCCTCTCTTTAAAACCTTCCTTGAAACATCTTTCCTTTGCCTGCCTGCCTTCACAGGATCAACACAGATTTTCTTTTTTTGTCTCTTCCTTCTGCTATGCAGTCCCCTAGTTATTATGAAAAGTGAGACAGAAAAACTTCCTCCTTTCCTTCACCTCATCCAACTTCTTTTCCCCCAGACATCTTGCCTCTTGCTTTAGTTTCTAATTTTTTTTTCCTGTCATATTTCATTGTTAAAATTCCAGTTTGTAGGTGATTGCTGCCTTTGACCACATCCTCAGCTCATGCTGGTAAAAGAAAAAATGGGCCTCAGAAAATTCTGAACGCCCACCTTTCTGCTCTTGCAGCTTATTTGTTCTTCATCAGTTCTTCAGACCTTGTCCCCAGCCCTAGTCTCTGCAGCCACCCTTGCCTTCAGTCCTGGATCTGTCTTCGGACCTTCCAGAATGCAGTATTGACACTTGGAAGTTGATTTCATAATCATCGCCTCCCCACCACGGCCTTCAAAGCACATGTCTCATAAGTCTCATTTAACTCCCAAAATGAACCCAAAAGTAGGAACAGAGGTGTTCCTTGGCTCTGTTTTTTAAGAAAGAATTCAGGATCATTAAGGAACTTGTCCAAGATCATGTAGCCAAAATGCTGGCAAAGTAGACCTCTTTGGAACCCAGGACTTCCAATTTCTAACCCAAAAGGTGTGATCATTACAGATGAAAGTAAGCAATCTTTCCAAATATGTTTATTGCAAAACTGCTTGACAAAAACAAATCTTTTTGTTAATGCTTTGCCAATTAAAAAAATGCAATGACACCATAATTTTTAAAACAATGTCTAGTATGAGTGAGAGCTGTTTCATGAAGAGATAGAGTAATACTGTCAGCAGTTGCCTTAAGAATATAATTTGAGGAACATAGGAAAGATGCCTCATCCCAAAATATCTGTCTACGGAGGATGCCTAAAATACCTGTGTGGGGTGAATATCTGAAACTCGGCCATTAGAGAGCCAATCCTTGATGAAAAGAATCATTCTTTTTTAAAGTTCATTGAAAGTGGAGGCAGAAGGTGAGGGCAACACCTTATGCTTTTTCAGCTATTAACCCTTTCGTCTAAACAAGGTGATTTGTCCCTTCCAGCTAGGGTAGGGTAGCTAGAAAGAATGTAACTCCATGCATTAGGAATACATTCAGAACTTGGGTTTTGGTGAAGGGGACTTGAAGAGAGGGCCCCAAAATTTGGGCACACCTGAGGCCCTGAATTAGAGATGATTGGTAGAGAGCTGTGGGCACTGAGAAGCTGAGGGGAGTGGAGAGGAAGCAGAGAGCTCTAGCAAGGGATTCCTTGGGCGAGATCAGCTACCAGGACCCAGTGCAGTATGAAAATGTGGGGCCCCTGTTAAAAAAAATTATTAAATATTTCAAGATAGTGACAGCAGAGCATTAACCCAAGTGCAAGGTCCTTCTCAGCACAGGGGAAGGGGGCTGGTGTGACCCAGCGGGTCACAAGCCCATGAAGCTGACCCTGACGTGGGATGTTTTTAGGATGAGTGTTTGCATATGGGCCTGATTCCTGTGTCGTGTGTCCTGTGGAGCAGGCACCCAAGATCTCTGCCTAGAGCGGTGCTCCTGAATCATGCATGCATTCATTCATTCAACAAACATTTCCTAAACACTTACTACTGTACGTGCATCAGGCATCTCGGCATAGAAAGATGGATTCCTTAACAGACTTTTCCAGACTGTGTTTCTCAAGGCACAGTTTAATTATTAATTAAACTACGAGAGCCTGCCAAGTACCAGACCCTCTTCGACTGCATTCAGGCAAAAATAAATAAATAAAATAAAATAAGCTCTCAATTAAATTTGAGCTATATAATATATTTCTTATAAGCCCTCTCCACTTGGATATTCACAGTAAGTATTAAAACATTAAGGAATCTGGGGAAGTCCCCCAACATAGAAACCCATTTAACCTTCCTTAAGCTCTCTTTCATATTTATTTGACCATACAAACTTTCCTCAAAGTCTTTCTAAGTGGGAGGAAAAGAAGTTGTAAATAATAAATATAAACTGTTCTTTCAAGAAGTTTGGTGGTGGAGAGAAGACTGCGGAAGGCATGGGGATTTGAGGGTAGGCGGGGACCATTAAAAAGGAGCACCCAGCTGAGTATAATAAGGGCTACAAAAGACAGAGCCAATATATCAAGGAGCTGATATTTTGTATGCTGCAGAGTCCAAGCTCCACAGGATTTTTCCTATCCTTTCATACTCTCTTAACAATGGCCTCTACCCACTAGTGATCCAAGGCTGCACACTGTGCCTCTTTTTTTTTTTTTAATAGTTTACCCCCCACCACTTATATTTGCCTCCTCTGAGAAGTCCAGGGCAGGGCTAACAGCAAAGAAGAAAGTCCAGTGATTTAGATACTTGAAATGGGCTTGAATCAAGGGTTTGAGCATTGAGCAGGATCAAAAACCTGATTCCAAATAATAATAATAATAATAATTAATAATAATAATAATAATAAATTACAATGCCCAATTATTGTAATTCAACATGACAAAAGCAGACAGTTTGTACTCAGATCACAAATCTGCATTTTAGCAATAAATTCAAATGGTCTGGTTTAGAGATGAGTGTTATGCTGAATGGATGGTCCGTTGTAACAACAATGACAAAGCCATTTGGTGGATTATTCATTCTCTGGCAAGACGTTATTTTTATTGGCTTCAGGGCAACTTCTATTAATAGAGGCTACAGTTCTCACTGCAGATTCACGAGTCTGTGATTCTCTTTTTAATAATACTTTTGAGCATATTTTGAACTAAATTAGGATTTCTTTTTTTCCAAGTAGGAGTTCAAATTCAGTGCAAGGCACCCACAAGTGTTTTATTTAGAAGTGCATTAGTGGATCATTCCTTCATTCCCGTAGCTTTCATTTTAAATTAAAAGATGAAGTCGGTATCAGGCAATTGGGACCAAACAACTGGCTGGTGGGGCTAGGAAGCAGGCAACCACTAGAGTATGAGGTGCTGGACGTCAAAAAGCTTGGTGCTAATCCTGGCTGTGCCTTAATTCCATGTGTGACCCCATTCTAGACCTTTCTGTATATGTATGTAAAAGGAGAGATGGGGCATATCAGTGGTCCCCCAACCTCTCTGGTATGAGGACCCCCTTTTTTAAGAGTAATATATTTTATGGACTTCAACTTGATAACTGTATTTTGAAACCCTTAATGCTGATAAATTAACTTTCATTCTGTGATTCAAAACAGCACCTACATGCATTTGAAAATTAGTGATGCATATGTATGTGTGTTTATTTGGCCCACTGATAATGCTAGGAGCACAAGTGGATTCAAGGACACCTCCAATAAGATGCCTTTCCCATCTTGGGATTCAGTGGGAAGTGATCATCTGACTCCCTAAACCCCCTCTCAGCTATTGTGTTCTTTGAGTCTCTGAACTTTTATTTCTATAGAGAACAATGGAATGACAATAACAGACAATCAAAACATTTGCCAAACACCTACAAGGAAAGGGATGGTTAAAAGAAATCTGGTCGAATATTGTACAAATCTCTCATTCTTTGGGGGGATTCCAAGACCTAAAAGGAGTGAATGATGTATCTAAAGTCACATAACGAATTTTGACCATCTGGTTTTTTTTTTTTTTTTTTTTTTTAGACATTTTGAACTGAGCTTCCATTTTGCTCTAATTAGATTGACTAAATTCTGAATTGTTTGGTTCCCAAAACACTGTTGTTTTCTGGAGTGGGAGACTGAATTGGGTTACACACCAATTGAAAGGAAGTTCACATTCTAGTCTTGCCTTTGACAATGACCCTGAACTAGTTGCTGTATAAACCAGGGAAAATTGTTTATCTCTGATGGTTACAGCTTAGATTATTATTAATAGCTGAATATGAGAAATACAATGAGCTTTCTACTGGCCAGCATGACAAAAAGGGATATTTTGTTCAATTGTGTTTTCCTGTTAATGGAAGGTTACCATACATATATTGGTCAACAATCTTCAAGAATTATGGTGAAAAAAAAAAGGACCCATAACACTGGCACTAAACTGAACCCAGTGTAATCATGTTTTATTACTGAGACCTTCTATATCTGGCTTAAATCTTCTAATCTTTTTTTTTTAATTAATTCCTTTATTTGAGAGAGAGAGAGAGCACGCACAGCAGGGAAGGGCAGAAGGAGAGGGAGAGAGAGAGGCTCAAGCAGACTCTGTACTGAGCACGGAGCCCGACTGGGGGGCTCGATCTCATGACCCTGAGATCACAACCGGAGCCGAAACCAAGAATCGGATACTTAACCAACTGTGCCACCCAAGAGCCCCTTAAATCTTCTAATCTTAAATATCACCACATTGTTCTGACTGTACCATCTGACTGATAACTCTAGTTGCTGTTAAAGCTAAACCAACAGCTTTTACCATATTTAGCTCCTGCTACAAAAGATTCATTTAGGCTTCTGTGTGACAGAAAGTCATTTATACACTGAATATGAAAGATACGCGTGTCCCTTTGAAAAATAATAATAATCCGTCATAATAAAATGGCTCAGAAAACTCAAAAAATGCCTTCTATGCACATAAGAAGGACTAAAGAACAATATGTGGCCACCAGAAGACATCTAGGCAGGGATGAAAGGAATGGGTTCCATGGCAGGTTGACCTCGGACAAATTCTTCCCATCATATTTCTTTTAATCTCGTTTGGCACCTTTGGACACTGGAAGAACTTGAAAACAGAATTTGGGAAGTGAAGCACATAAAATACTATACAGTCGCAAGGCCTTTTTCTTTCCCTTTTTTTTTTTTTTTCTTCCCCAGAAACAGGAAACAATCTGTCTAATCCTCCTTTTAGAGAGTCACTGGTGAAATCTGCTGTTGTCTTTGTACATCCTTACCTTGGAGGCCTAAATTGGAATGACATCCAAAGACCTTGCTTGTGGCTTCCCAGACAGGATAGAAAAATGCTTCCAGTGTGCGTCATATCATTGTTTAAATGTTTTGATTAATCACTCTAGTGTGATGATTTCTCTCTCTCTCTCTTTTTTTTTAACTGTAACAATCCAAGAGGAGGTATATATAAGCCATCAGTTTTCTAGGCTAATATATGTCCCCAAAGTATTCTTTGTTTCCAAAACTTGTTTAAAATAATTCCAAAGCTAAAATTTCCACCTGTTCGGATAATTTTTAGCAACCCTACCCTTACATTTATCCATATCTCTCTGCATTCCCAACTCATTGCAAAGATCCCCTTAATTAGTGAATTTCAAAGATCTCATTTGAAGATCAGAAATTAAACATTTTGGTTTACTTCTTTTAAGGAAACTTAAAAATAAAGCCCCAGAAATTGGTATGGACTTATTTACTTGACATCACAGTTCCTGACACCCTAACAAGAGGTCCTCTTATAAAACAGATTATGCCAAATGAATCTCCCAAGTAGTTGCCAGGACAACCTTTTCCTTCTTCTCAGCTTGGAGTTAATTGAGTGTTAACCTAGGTGTTCAGAAAAAAATTGGTTAATTTTCAGGGGGAAAAAAATGGAATTCAAGTTATGCTAGAGTATTGAACTATGATTGGATTATCATTGGATCTGTACTGGCTTTTATGCCCTAGAAATACTTTGGAACACAGCTCTTCCAGAGAAAGTGTCTATGTTCAGAATACCTGGTCACAATGAATCAGAACATTTATGTTTAAATTCTCCCTCCTTGATATGACATCTGTATAAAGACCTGGGGAAAACCTTTGTTCAAGACACCTGAGTTACGGACGCAGACATGAGCCTGGCTTGACTCACGCCCAAGCTGTCGAAGCTTTACCCATGAGGCACATTAACGTCCACACCTTTTGTTCTAAATTTACTGTATCAAACTTTACCAAAAGAATTCCAGATTCAAAAATAATAAGAAGCCAAGGAGCGCAAGTTCCATTGTTAGCTCAGAAGTGAGTCACCGCTGTAGAATTTCTTCTGTCTACTGATTAGACCGGATACGCGCTGGGCGGTGCAGCAGGAAAGGCTGCTGCCCTCTGTATGTGTGAGTTAATAGTCACAAAAGGTCACAATTTTAACATGTTAAAAACCAAATCTCTCTCCTGGGCATCTGGAGGGCTTTTGTCAACACACCCTCCCAAGTAGCAAAAGGAAAAAACTACATTTCTTTTCCTTCTAACCTGAGCCTACCCCCAGCTTCCCGGCATGGAGACAGAAGACGCTGACTTTTGTGTTTGGTCAGGCTAATGTGCTAGGAGATATCTGACATTTCTAGAAGGGCGGTATATCTGAATCCTCTCTGGCCTCGCCAAGTACTGTGTTCATATTCTATGGCCACCAAGAAATCAGAGCCTTGCGGTCAGCACCACTTGTGTAGTGAAAGGAACGACTTTCTTCCATGGCATGGCACAGGGCATAATTAGGGTGAACAAAAAACTTACCATCCAAAGCAAGACACTTTCTGTAAGTGAAGGGTGGCTCTAGTAAGAGTTACACAGGACCACAAGAGTGAACAGGACTGTCCCAAGCAAATGAGATGTATGATCATCCTAGGCATAGTGTTAGCCAAGCACTTACCAAAAGAGTAAGAAAAAAAAAAATGTAGTATGTATTTTTGTACTCACTAAATAGCAATCACTGTGCTAAGCATTTTATGGATTCTCTCATTTCAATCTTGCAAAACTTGGAGCTCCTCGGTGGCTCAGTTGGTTAAGCATCTGACTTGATTTTGATTTAGGTCATGGTCTCAGGATCATGAGATGGAGCCCTGAGTCTGGCTCCACCCTGAGCATGGAGCCTGCTTAAGATTCTCTCTCCTTCTCCCTCTGCCCTTCCCTGCTCACATGCATGTGCTTTCTCTCTCTCTCTCTCTCTCTCTAAATAAAAAACTTAAAAATAAAAATTAATTTAAAAAAAATTTTTTTAAAAGCTTGCAAAACTTGAAACCTTACTAGGTAAATACTGTTTGCCAGGCTATTGGCTTTCAAACTTTTTTATGAACAATGGGAAACAAAATAATTGGAAGAAAAAATCTTCCACAGAATACCAACATGAAAAAAACGATTAAAAAATAAATAAAATAGGGGCTCCTGGGTGGCTCAGTCGGTTGGGCGCCCGACTCTTAATTTCAGCTCAGGTCATGATCTCAGGGTCGTGAGATCAAGCCCTGAGTCAGCGTCCGCGCTTTGCTGAGCGGTGGGCTTGAGATTCTCTCTCTCCCTCTGCCCCTCCCCCACCCCATGCTCATGAATGTTCTCTCTCAAAAAAAATAAAAATAAATAAATCTTACAAAATAAATAAAAGGCACAACTGCCTTGGTAAAAACTGGGATTAGGAACTAGTCTTTTCTTTTTTTTCAGGTTTTAAGACTTTTTATTGCATATTAAAAAAATTGTGCATTCCAATAATTAAAATCATTTGAACAAAAAAAAAATGGCACTCTGATTAAACTGCATTTTACAGCCTGCAGGACACCCTGGACCAGCTTGGTTTTTTCTCTCGATTTCACTGTAGTCCCACCCAGCTTCTTCCTTCACCAACATGCAAGTTCTTTTCCTTCCCTGCCAGCCAGACAGGCAGATGGGAGAGGCAGGCGCCTTGGTTGTCAGTAGTTCTCGATTCTTTGATGTGAAAAGGGGCAGCACAGTCATTTAAACTTGATCCAACCACTTTGCATCTACAAAGTTAAACAGCTAAAAGAAGGAAAATAAGAAGGCGATGCTTGTGGAATATACAGTACATATTGGCAACGCGCGCCTCATTACGACTCGCCTGCTTGCTTCTCCTGTTCAATCGTTTCTTTTGAAGGCAGTGGATTTTTCTCTTGCGTTTCTGGCTTCTTCAATTTGGACTTATCGAATTTCTCAATCTCAGCCATATCGGGTTTGTCAGACATGGTTGCCGAGGAAGCGGAGCGAGGTGCGCGTGCAAGTGAAGTCCCGTCTGCTCAGTGGCCGCCGCCGAATGCTAGTCTTAAAATCCAACCTCCTGCACCCCGCCATGGCCTCAGGGACCGCTGCAGAACCTTAGGCTTTTAAGAATTCTGTGAAGAGGGACGCCTGGGTGGCTCAATTGGTTGAGTGTCTGCCTTTGGCTCAGGGCATGATCCCAAGGTCCTGGGATCCAGTCCCACTTGCTCCGTGGGGAGCCTGCTTCTCCCTCTGCCTGGTGCTCCCCCTGCTTGTGCTCTCTCTCTTTGGCAAATAAATAAATAAGATCTTAAAAAAAACCCAAAACTTAAAAAAAAAAAGAATTCTGTGAAGAGCCTTTTGTCTAGACATTGATATGGCCTGACTCATTTAATCCTCACAATGACAGGGTTTGGCATTAATGTCATTTTATAAGTGAGGAAACCCCAGCCGGGAAGGATTAAGTGATTTGTCCAAAATCATATAAGCAAGTAGGTTCAAAAACAAGGATTCAGACTTGAATCTGTCAGACTCCAAGCCCACTTCTTTCCATGACATCACCTGCCCCTGCTGTAGCAGACTTCTAGGCTGGTTAATATTTAGAAACATATTTGGATCTTTCCATCTAGGCTTGCCCCAGCAGGGAATATCGTGTCCTCTGCCAGGTGTGTTCTTAGTTCTCCAAGGCCTTCAGAGGCCCCATCCCAGAGCCTTCCAGGCAGTCCTGTTCAACCAGATAGCACCAAAGAGTAACCAGAATGGAACAATAGCCTGCAGTATGGTATCTGTATGTGCTCTGCTGTGTACTAAGCATTTTAAATGGATGGTCCCATTCCTTTCTCACAGCAGTGCTCAAAGGTAGGCACCGTTAGGTTATTACCCCATCACTTTGCAGACGAGAAAACGGAGTGTTGCAAAGGCTTTGTAGTAAGGTAGAGCAGCTAGTGTTAGAGAAGGGATTTGTCTTGACAGCAGTGTATGGTGTCTTTTCCTCTCTTAACCCACTTTGGTCCCTACTGGTGATGAACCTGACACCTTGGCATTCCAAACCTTTCACAGCAACCACCCCTCTTACAACTAACTGGGTCCCCTTGCCCTGTATTTTTTTTCCCCACTCTTTTTTTTTTATAAACTAATTCCTGCTCTGCAGAAGGTATTGGACAAGCATACCTTGTTTCTTTTCGATCTGGGAAATCTAGAACTCTGGGAAACAGCTCTGTACCTAAAGGATGCTCCAGGACAGACGATGCTTTAATACAATGTATTGAGTAATGGTGGTGCATGCTGCCTGACTCATGATGGTGCGTCTATTTTGGGCCCCCTAGGCCTTCTCCACTGAAGCATCATCTTGATCAGCATGGAAATCTTTTAAAAACAAACTAGGTTGAATTTAAACTATGATCTATTGGAGGTCAAAGGTGATTTTAGTGCCCACTTTAAAAGGGAGCTGGAGGGGGCGCCTGGGTGGCTCAGTCTTTAAGCGTCTGCCTTCGGCTCAGGTCATGATCCCGGGGTCCCGGGATCGAGCCCGGCATCGGGCTCCCTGCTCAGCAGGAAGCCTGCTTCTCCCTCTCCCACTCTCCCTGCTTGTGTTCCCTCTATTGCTGTGTGTGTCTCTCTCTCTGTCAAATAAATAAACAAAATCTTTAAAAAAAATAATAAAAGGGAGTTGGAGGATGGTTTTTAAAGTAATAAAAAGAGCACTCCTGCTTCTTACGTTCAAAGACCAGCTTGTGTTACCAGCTTTACATCAGTGATATGGATCTGGACTTCACTAAGTCCACGGAGCCCAGTCTGACATGAAAGGTACCTGGGAACCAAGTCAGAGCTGTCCTGGGGATGAATTTTTACAGGGTTCTCCTGAGGGTTCCATATAATCTAGCATTATTCATTTATCCTATAACTGAATTTTGTATACAGGAACTGTATTAGCTCCTTGTATTTTTTTTACTGTGGCCAGCCAATAAAAAGACTGTGTAAGATCTGTATGGTGATCCTACATTTTTAAGTTCATGCAAAGATCCACAAAGTATTCTCGATACCAATATATAGAATTAGATGTTTATTAAATATTTTCAGAGACGATGGTGACAAGTCCCTGAATTTGAACCAGACTCCGGTGATTGCATCCCGTAATGCCCCTTGCCTTCTTTTAGCCCAGTTTATTTGCATCCATATGAGATGAAAATAACATGTCCTGGGTAATCTACATGGCAGGTATTTACTTAGGACTAGTAAGTGATTTTCACTGTTGCATGTATGAGAAGACTATGACATCATGCCTGACCTTAAAGGACCTACAACCTAGTTGGAAACAATTTTGGAATAGGATAGACGGTATATAACATGATATCCAATTACTTATAATAAAGGCCCCACCTTGGCCCTCTTTTTTTCTACTGCATTATAAATGACAGTTAAAAAGAAGTAAGGCATGCTTGTTAAATATCTAGAGGACACAAAGCTGGGAGTGAGAAATGAAAAGCTAATACATTGAATGATATAAATAGTGGTGATAATAAATAAGAACTTCATGCTGAAACCAAGTTGAAAATTTTTTTTGAAGATTTATTTACTTATTTATTTGACAGAGAGAGACACAGAGAGAGAGGGAACACAAGTAGGGGGAGAGGGAGAGGGAGAAGCAGACTCCCGGCCGAGCAGGGAGCCCGATGCGGGGCTCGATCCCAGGACCCTGGGATCACGATCTGAGCCAAAGGCAGCCACTTAACGACTGAGCCACCCAGGTACCCCACCAAGTTGAAATTAATAGGAATGAATAAAAAGTCCTGCATTTAGTTTCAAAAATTCAATAGCTTAAGTACAAGATGAGAGCGAACTGTCATTTCCACACTCCAAAAAAAAAAAAAAAAAAAAAAATCCTGCAGACTTTTTCATTAGCCCAAACCTTCAGTCAATATCCTAAAATGCTTGCTGGGCACCGGGCTCCAGGCGGGCACGGTGACATCTTATCATCTGATGTACCTGCAAATGCAAACTAATTGGCCTATGACATGCAGCTCAAAGGAGAAAATAGTCCCACTGACTAGACCCTGTCGGGAGTAGACACAACACTCTAAGAAGGTCATCTTTGATAAAACGGCCTACAGAAGAGGGAGACTAGATTGGTGAGTGACCAGGAAACCAAGCGTTATAGAAATATTGAGGGACCACAGGATGTTTAGTCTAGAGAAGAAAAGATTATAGGACTTTGATGGTTGTTTTCCAGCATTTAGAAAGCTATTGTGTGACTACAAGAGGAGCCTTTAGACTTTTTTGGGGGTTATTTCAGTTCAACCAATGGGGTGACAGTTAGAAAGGAGCAGATTCATTTTGATCTCCTCAGAAGCTTTCCTGCAACTTGGGGAAAGGCTGCTTCTTATGGTAGCTCGCCTCCCCACTGAGCATCCCAGCAGAAACCAGCTGACCATCTGCCTTGTAGACTGCTCCCTTCTGGAAAGGCTACATTGTGCCTGCGATAGGCATAAATGATCTCTGAGAATCCCTCTGATGCCAATTCTTTCCAAATGAGGTGGAAAATAACATAATTTCTCATATACCTTCCTTAAGCTTTCAGACTCACAAGAATTTTGCTAGCCTACAACTGATCAGTTTGTTTCCCCATCTTCCCCATCTTAGCTGGCTGAAACACCCTTGAGTTAGTTAACAGAACGTCAGAGAAAATACACTCCGAGTAAGAAAATGCTGACCCATTTGAGGTCACATGGGTCTGAAAACTTGGACTATGTCTTTGTTCATTCACCAGTTAGACAGATAAATACCAGTGCTTACCAGAAGAGACAAGAAAGGGAAGAGTTTACCTCAAAGTGAAGTAAATGGTGAGGGAGTTCAGAGACCAGAGCCCAGGAGATGGAGCACATAGAAGGCTCCTCATACCACCGGCAATTCAAGGGGGAAGACTGATGGTTCTCTGAGCTACGTGAGGCCAGCTCCCTCGAGCTGCCCTAATATTTCCTGTGGCTGGATCTCTTAAGATTCACAGTTGAAGCCAGCATCTTTTGGCCAGCTGCTTTGGCTTTGGGTGTGCCCAGATGTTACCATCCCAGCTAAGAAGAATTGCCACATCCTCAGGTTGCCATTTCTGTTGTCAACTTATGACCAAGAAACACATTAGCCAGAAAGTTGGCTTCAGTACAACAAAATGTCTAGTTTGGGGAGAAAAGACTGATAAATACTTCTGCCATTAAGTTGCTGCCCCCCCAAATTTACCTTTTTTTCTTGCCAAATACATCATTTTGACATCACGTCAAGATGCTTAGTTTAATTTAGAAGGATGAAATCTTACTAACTTAACATCTGTGCTTAGTTTAGAAGGATGAGGCTTAATATCTTAATATCTGGTAAGCTTATATTTATAGAGGTTGACAAATAAACATAGATATAAGCTCAGTCTTAGTTATTACCATTAACCAGAAATCACGGTACAGTGAAACAATATATCTTGTTTTTAAGTTGAGTGCTTACACGGTCTAGAAAGAATTATTTTGAATGATAGCAACAACCACTAGGGAGAACTGGCTAGTAATTTCAAAATGAGTTGTATGATCACACAGTTATAGAGATTCCTAATAGTGCTACAGTTACTCAGTGAGCATGAGCTGTAAGTAACATTTATACTACTATGGGTAGCTTTGCCAAGTAAATAACCCTTATTATAAAGAGCAAAATATGATGTATCTACTTTATCTATAAAAGTATAATGAGAAGCAGCCTTCTACTAATCCTGTAACAAAAGGTACCTCTGAGTAACCAGTGATGATAATGATGATAACAAAGGGGAAAAAAGCAAGAGCCAATTCCCTCTTCCCCAGCTCATTTAAGGGCCCGCCCACTATTGTGTTTAGATACCCAGCACACCACACCTAAAGACTAAGGCTGTTTCCATATCACATACTCAAACAGACCATTCCAGGGTAGTTGTTCTTTTTACGTGTACAAAGAGCAACACTTCACAGTTGAGTTTTGTTTGCTAAACCTCCTTCAATTTTAAACCATATGCATAAACCATTTTAACATGAGATGAATGATAAGGCACCTGAGAAGTGATACTCACACTCCAGGTCCATGAATTCCTTTAACCCTCGCCAAGAATCCTGTGCAATAGGTATTGTTGTTATCCCACTCTAACAGAGGAGGAAACTGAAACAGAAAAGGTTTTTATTTAGTAGCAATGGACAATTAGAGGTGAAATCAAAACCAATATTTATTTATTTATTTATTTATTTATTTATTTATTTTTTAAAGATTTTATTTATTTATTTGAGACAAAGAGAATGAGAGGGAGGAGGGTCAGAGGGAGAAGCAGACTCCCCGCCGAGCAGGGAGCCCGATGGGGGACTCGATCCCGGGACTCCAGGATGATGACCTGAGCCGAAGGCAGTCGCTTAACCGACTGAGCCACCCAGGCGCCCCCAAAACCAATATTTATAATAACATTAAAACCATAAAATACTTAAAGACCATTTTAAGACAATGTGTGTAAGAATTTCACAGCTAAGAATTGGTATAGGAGGGATTTCAACTCTGACAGCCTGGGTGGTTCCAAAGTCTAAGTATTTAACCAATAGGCAGTCCCGCCTCCCCAGTAATGGTATGTAGGTGGAATTAATCAAGTGTCTAGTGATTACCGGGCACTGTGTTAATGCCTTTCTATACATTAGCATATTAGGCTCACCAGTGGGGTCATTTGGACACAGGTAAGAGGCATCACAAAAGAATCAGCAAGTCAACTGTTCTGTGTCTTTGGCATAGTACCTAGCTTGGATGAGATCTCTGTGACTTAAGACTGCAGACTGTAAGCACTAAGAAGTTATTGTATTATCTCTTCCTTGTAGGGGTGGAATGGTCCAAACCAGCGAGCAGTATGAATTTGTGCATCATGCTCTGTGCCTGTATGAGAGCAGACTCTCGGCCGAAACTGTCCAGTGATTCTCTGAAGATTGACCAGACCATCCAGCTCTAGGGGTAGTTAACCAATTACCCACCTGAGGCTTCTAGAAGGAGCTTCCTGCAGTGGAAGGAAAGAGAAGTCCTGAGGCCAAGCTGTGGCACGGATTGTGGAAGATGGCGACAATGACGGATCGCCAGCGCCTTGTGTATATGAATGCATTTGTAAGCATCCCCGAAATTATTCGGAAGGTCCTATGCTGATGGAGGTAGAATAGATTTCTCACACCGCTGAGGATTTTGTTTTGTCCGTATTGACTATCTGCCACACAGAATGTATGTTACAAAATCCTTGGTGACATATGTCATCAGATAACAACTGGAAGAGCTGCTGAGGAAATTATTATTGTGTGTTTAGATGCTTTAATGTTTGCAAAACCTGTCTTGTGAATGGATTGTCAGCTGTTAAACTGTTCCTGTTTTAAGTGCTATTACCTTTCTCAGTTACCAGAATCTTGCCGTTAAGGTCGCAAGTGATTGATAATAGATTTTTAACAAATAAGTCCTTGTTTTTGGAAAAAAAAAATCAAAAGCAGTACTATTTTATATGGAAATGTGTCTTGATAATATTACCTATTAAATGTGTATTTATCAGTACCTCCTGTCAATCAATTACAGAGCACAATGGTTGTCACTGGATGTATATGTATTTACTCTCTATTATTGTGCATAGAGGTGGTTTCTGCTCCAGAACTCCCAGCCACTGTATTTCTACATTGTGAGTCATTTTACTTTAAAAGGGAAAAACATATTTGTAGCAACTATAATGTATCCAGAATTTTAAATACCTGTCTCTCTTTTACTAAGAAGGAATTTTTGAATATTCTGTCTACCTAGAGTCTCTCGCCCCCAAAAAAGGCAGATGCCTTTCGGAATGAAGTAACCTGTCCCATTTCCAGAAGTTCTTCAAAAGGATGCTGCCATGGATATTCTTAAATTTCTGAAAGGTTTTAATCCTCAAGAGACAAATAAAGTTAAAAAAATGCACTCAGCAAACACTAGATGTTCTGCTCAAATATGAATTTTTAATGCAGCTATGTTGACTTTGTTTCATACTGCCAATAAACTACTCTTAATACTAAGTAATTTTTTTTTAAAGATTTTATTTATTTATTTGACAGAGAGAGAGACACACACAGCGAGAGGGGGAACACAAGCAGGGGGAGTGGGAGAGGGAGAAGCAGGCTTCCCGCTGAGCAGGGAGCCCGATGCGGGGCTCGATGCGGGGCTCGATGCGGGGCTCGATGCGGGGCTCGAAGCGGGGCTCGATCCCAGGACCCTGGGATCATGACCTGAGCTGAAGGCAGACGCTTAAAGACTGAGCCACCCAGGCGCCCCTCTTAATACTAAGTATTGAGTAAAGCATCTACTTTTTTTCCTATTGGAAAGAAGCTATTATCTTTTGGGGGAAGCCTGACGTAGGTAATGAGATGGGTTTAATTTTAGTCTCCGCCTCTCCCCAGTGGAGATAACTATCTCACAAAGTAATATTGTCATCACTTAAGGGATAATGATCTAGAAGTGCCATCATTATGTGGTTTTCCGCAATAGACTTCCAGCATATCATTACACAAACAGTACATGTTTATGTCTTTATATGACTTGTCATAGACCCTCATAAATTACAAGGCTTGTGTTTATTCAGCAGAATCAACATCACCTGAAGAGATGTAATGTTTTAGGAACATTCAATTACCTAAGATTACAATTCCTTTCTTCCCTCTTGAGGTTAAGAACTCGTCCTGTGCCACAGGGATGCAGGAGAAAACTTAGAAGTTTTATTCTACTCCTGGAGGCCAGAATTTTTTCTCCGTAAAAAAGGAGAGGTAATCATAATCCCTTCTTTCTAAGGAAACAGACAGAAGGACACTGGTGTAAAACTTCCCCAAACAATTCAATAGGAGGAAGTGCTCGTCACTGACTTTTTCCCCCACCATGAAGGCACATTTCCTTCCTAGCCTTTGCTTCTCTTATCTGGGAGATTTTTTTCCCCCCCCAAGCGAAGCATGAACAGTTGTTAAGTGGAAAATGGAGGCTGAATTTTACATGGCGATTCTTACCTGCTGGATCTTTGGGAATTCAGGTGAGTGGGCTTGCCTCTCTCTTGCGGTGTTTCTCCACCAGCCAGCAGAGGAGTCTCTGTCCTTTGAAAAGTGTCTGAACTCGGCAGAAATGGAGCCAGGTCTTCATGGCAGTTTAACCAAAGACGATGAGGAGGGAGAATTAAAGGAGCCAGCTATGTCCACACCGTTGAGATTTCTCTCTAAAAGAAAATAAATGGCCTCCTCATGTCCTCCAAATGCCTTGGGCAGCTCCTGAAATGGCATCTTTACACCACAGAGTGAAGCACCTTGAGGAGAAATTTTGATTATTGTGTAACAGTCTGTGGCATTCTCCATGTTTCTTCCCTTATCAGGTTATAGGTTTGTTTTTTGTGTGTGTTAAAGAAAGTCTAAGGAGCTATAAATACAGGGGTGAAGAACTGTGGTGTGTTTTATTTGGAAGGAAGGTCTGAATATTTTCATGAAAGAGCTGAGCAAATTAGGCAAAAGTTCAGAAAATGGTTTCTGAGTCTGAATATTTCACTTTTTAATACCGATGTTTAACAATTGAATGTTTGATTTTTTTTTATGTCAAGAAATGCTGATATTTTTTAGTCTATTACTTATTGAGGGATTGTTGTAGATATTGTCACAATATAGAGAAATGCTTCTCTCCAGGACTGTAAGAAATGGTGTTTGTGATCATCATTACCTCCATTGGTTGCTAATAGCTAAGAAGGTTTAGATGGGTGGGCAAATTTGTTTTGTTTTGTTTTTGGATAAATACATCCAATTTTTAAACATGTATTCAAACTATGCAATTTGTATACAAATACTACAGTGGTAACTTAAGAATTGGAAAAGAGGGGCTTTTTTAGAATGGGGGATGGTAATGAGATAGAAAGAGTTAAAATAGTTAGAAAGGGAATGAGGTTTTTCATAACTTCAGCATATTTAACTAATTGGGTTCAAATATCACACCATATTTTTTGGATGGTTTTGTGTCTTTCCCAAGTTTCCCTTCATCATTTCAGTGGGAGTGTGTTTTCTTCCCTGAGCCATGGGAAAGTAAAAGAAAAGGAGCAAAGTATGACATTTTGACACTGTTAGCCTTGGGATTTTAAATTACATGCGTTGACTCTGGGAATATTCACTCAAAACGATAGCAATAGCAAAAGATAAGTAAGCCTCATATTGTCACTTGGCTGATTTGTGGGTGGGTTATTTTGTTTTCTGATGGGCCTTCTAATTTGCTACATAGTACTTTATGAGTATCTCATCTTCCAGAGGGGTTTCAGATCGTCCATGTCCATAAACAAGAGTGCCTTTCCAAAAATAAGAGAGTGGTCGTGGGTTTGTGTGATGGGACCAGCCAGAACCAGCAGTGGATGTGGACTGAGGATGGAAAACTCCTTCATGTTAAATCTGCTCTGTGCCTGGGCATCTCCAATTCTCGTGGTCCTTCCCTATCAGCTATCTCTACCCACTGCTCCCAGGCACCCCGATGGACTTGCCATGAGCAGGAAGGGTTCCTTGAGGTGGAAAATACCTCTCTCTTTCTCAAGAAACAAGGCTCCAAGGTAGTGGTCAAGAAGGACAGGAAATACCTCCATAGCTGGATGAAAATAGATATCAACCAGGAGGGAAAACCAGTGAATGGAAGCCTCTGCTTAAAAAAAGGTGAGCTTTCCTTTTCAGAATTGATTCTGAACGTTCTTCGGCTCCATGTTATGTTATGTTTGTTTGTTTCACATTAAAGGGATGTCTGCTTACCTCAACACAATGTCTATGGGAGATTGATAAGCTATTGGAAATGGATTGTGTGGCTCCTACTGATGTGGAAAACTTCATTATTCTCATTAAATAAGCCCAACATCTTTCCTTATACCTCTTACTTTACCTTCCCTTCTTTCCTTGCTGCTTTTATTAAACAAATATTTCTTGGGTTTCTCTTTTGTACCATATTGTAGGCACTTTGGTTAGATACCATTCAATGTAGCAATATAAATCAGGCATATGTAATGACTAAAGCCAATGATCAGGAAATTGTTAATTTTGCTGATGTAGACACTTCTATTCTCTGATTAGGAGGAACTAGTAGATCATCAGAATGGTGTTTGAGAAGACTGGAAAGATGGGAAAATACATTGCACCTTTGCAAATCTCTTGTACTAATGTTTAGAGGTACAAGAGGTACCTTTTGAAATGGTAAGAACCAATGTGTAGCCACAGGGTTTTCTAACTTGTTGACCGTTGATGGATATAATCTAGATGACAGGTACAAGTAAAAACTTGCATACAAGTGCAGAAATTCCTGGTGCAGCACCCAATTCAGTCCTGTGCTAGGGATTTTTTTTGTGGATACAGCTTAATTTTCTTTTTTCTAAAGATTTTATTTATTTATCTGAGAGAGAGTGAGAGAGAGAGAGTGCGCACAAGCAAGGGGAGGGGCAGAGCGAGAGGGAGAAGCAGACTTCCCGCTGAACAGGGAGCCTGACTTGGGCCTTGATCCCAGGACCCTGAGATAATGACCTAAGCCGAAGTCAAGAGTCTGACACTTAACCGACTGAGCACCCTTAATTTTCTATTTTACTTAATCATTTTATTGCTTATTTACTCCTGTAGTAGAGATTTGCCTTAGGAAGTCATGCAAGATAAAACTAATAGAATCGGGGCGCCTGGGTGGCTCAGTTGGTTAAGCAACTGCCTTCGGCTCAGGTCATGATCCTGGAGTCCCGGGATCAAGTCCCGCATCGGGCTCCCTGCTCAGCGGGGGGTCTGCTTCTCCCTCTGACCCTCCCCCATCTCATGCTCTCTCTCTCTCTCATTCTCTCTATCAAATAAATAAATAAATAAAATCTTAAAAAAAAAAACTAATAGAATCATTATATATTAGGTACAAGCAGACCTTACAAATCACTGGAGATATTATCTAGAAATGAGGCCCATCATTGAAGAGACTGAAATTTACCAAGGTCAAGTGAATTATCCCAGACTAATTGGTGGCAGAGGTCTAACTGGAACCCAAATTTCTTAACTCCTTGTCCAGTATACATTCCATCATACAGTGTTTTCCAAATGCTTAACCACAGAATTTTGCCCAACTGACTACATAAGAATCACCTGGGGGAGGGAAGGAACTCATTGCCATCATTTCTTCTCTCCTACCACCTTCAAGATTCAGTTTCAAGAAATTTGGGCTAATACCTGATTTTTTTTAAAAAATTTGATCCATAACCCCATTTGGGGGTCAGCATTCACTGTACTTTTACATCTTTTTATTAGGTGTTTATTTTTGAGGCTTATATGAGTCTTTTCACCATGCTGATCCTTGGACAGTTTTCTGTCACTCATTCATTTCATAAATGAAATAAGTATTTAATTAGATGCTAGTTGAATGCAATGGCTCTTCTACAATAGAAGTTGACTATATAGTCCTGAGCTTATAAAACTTCTATGAGAATAAGATAAAAACTATAAAAGTCAGTTAGAAAATTCAACTTTATCAGAGAATATACAGCACATAACACCAATTTGTACATTTCCTATAGTTCATTGAGTGAGGCCTGTCCTAAACAATACAGAAACATTATAAATATTCCTGTTGTACCATTAAACATAAGAAGTAAGTTTCTTTCCCAGCCCCCAATAGAACCTTATTTAGCAGAAAGTTTCACTGGAACTTTTAAAAAGTAGATATGGATCAGCAAAGAGTTATTCAAGATAGAAGATAATTAATGGAAAAAGTGATTTCCTTTGGCCTTCATGCAGAACACGTCCAATGATGGACTTTACTTCAAAAGTAAGTGGATGAAATAGACCATTTACAGTTAACCTCTGAACATGCTGTATCCAAAACATGTCCAACAATGTGGGCTGGAAGAAAAATGGACTTCTAGAAAAAAGCAGAATGAAAATTTGCACAATTGTGGTACAAAAAAAAAATCTTGTATTTGAATACCCATGTATAATACATAGTTTGTTTTAACACAATTATAAGCTTACAGATGTTTTTCTGGTCTATGTCAAACTTACCACTGATTAAAGATACTGAATGATATGAGTTGACCCATAGCACGAAAGCTCATTGATTAGCTAGAGAACCCATTATGAAAAATTAAATGGCATTCAGATGTTTGCAATGAATGACTCCAAGTTTCCTTTTTTAAAGCGTTGATAACTAAATATCATAATCTGGTAGCACAATTATATATATTGTTGTTGGGCTCTCTGCTCAGTGGGGAGCCTGCTTCTCCCTCTCCCTCTAACCCCTCCCCTGCCAGTGCTGTCTCTCTCTCTCACTCTCTATCTCAAATGAATAAATAAAATCTTGAAAAAAAAGAAAAATCAACATTTTATAACCAATTTATAAAATTAGACCTTTATAGTTATTATTCTGAGTCATAAGAGCAATAATAAAAACATCATCTCCAAAATGCTAACATAACTGGCTAAAAATTGAAAAAATGCATTCTCTCCCTATATTCTTTTGTCAATCAGGTGTCAGATATCCAGCTCTTTGGAAACAATTTTACCTTTAGCAATGTGTCAATAAAACAAAAAGGTAACTGATAGACTCAATTTTTCCTCAGACGTATTCGTGTTACATTGTACAGCTACGTCTTTAGAGTCATTGTATTAAGAATATAATTTTTAGAAATCCCTTGTATATAATTTCAGAATCTTATTCTATAAATTAACACAAACCAGTTATCAATAATGCGAAAAGAATAAGGAAAAAAAACAAATTCTGTTCTATTCAATAATAATGCAATTTTACATGATCACACATTTAGTTTTTTAAAAAAGATTATTGCTTTAGGAATAAAAATGCATTCTGAGGTCCAAATCTCTAATTGACAAACTCTTTAAACATAGTAATTGTAGATCTTCTAGATGAAGGGTATAAAATTCCAGCCATCACTTTTCCAAAGGATGCCAAGTCTCCCTACTTATAAACAGTTAGATGGCTATCTACAATAATTACTTTTGGGGCACCTGGGTGGCTTAGTCGGTTAAACGTCAGACTCTTGATTTCAGCTCAGGTCATAATCTCAGGGTCCTGAGATGGAGCCCCAAGTTGGGCTCTGTGCTCAGGGGGAGTCTGCTTGTCTCCCTCTCCCTCTGCCCTTCCCCCTGAACTCTCTCTCTCAAATAACTAAATAAATCTTTTTAAAAAAATAAATAAAATAGTTACTTTCACTCAGGTGTTTCGTATTGTAGGGAGAAGTAACATTGTATGTAGGATGTTGGCTAACCAATCAGCACTTACTTAGCATTTACTATAGATTCACTCATTCAGGAAAATTTTTGCAGACATATTTTCAAATGTCCCTAACATGACTGAGCTAGTGAAATCACTTAAAGAGATTTCGCTGCTGAAGTAAAAACCATTTTGCTGCCAGACTTGTGGTAACTGCTGATTAAAGTAATTGTTTAATTGTAGTTATGTGGGTGAGGGAATAAAATGCATAAGCGCTGTAATAGGTAAGCAATCCTGTATACTCTTGGGAGAAAGGGTTTTAATAGAAGCTGTTTCCTTTAGTGATTGGTGAGAATGCTTGTAAATACAGAGAGCTTAAGGGGGAAAACGAAACAAAACAAAACACAGTGACTTTTGTACATACAAACCCTACTTTGACCAAATTGGCTGTCATAGGGTTAGGGTTTGTTTTCTCCTTACATGATTATAGAAACATAGGCCTTGCTATTGACCTTTGATTTATGTGATCATTGGAAATCATATGATCATTGATTACTGATAGATGGTCTATGTGATCATTGAAAAATATCTAGCACAGCATCCAGAGCCCCTCAACCATTTTCAGCCTGTGACATGTCAGTGAATTCATCAGGGCACACCCATGGCTACATCTGACTTTCATGAGCCCCGAGCTCTTATGTCTTTGTGGGGCCCTCCCTTCCCCCCAAAATAAAGTAATCAATTAAATAATTTAATAGATTTTCATGGGCCTCCAAATCCTCATTTTTTCCTATTGTGTGGGAAAAAAAAATATTAAACAAACATTTTCTTTGACTCTGAAAGTTCTTTTTTTTTTTTAATTTTTAAGGAAATTAAATGATTTTGTAGGCCTTATAATCTCATGGGCCCTAGGCACTGTGCCTATTGTGGGCACACCAAGTAATTCACGCACTCTCCATCTCCCTTTTTCCTGACCCTAGTAAAGTAGCACCTGCTTCAGCATCCCTCTCCCACACCCTGATAGTGATGAATTTAAAAGCCATTCTTCCTCCTCTAGGCAGCCTAGTTTCCTTCTACCCACCATCTAATATACATACACGTCCCAAAAGAAAACATGGGATACACCAGGCACATCTTCCTAATGCAACTCCTAGTATAGTAGTTGAGTAATAATTGGCTTTGTTTTTTTTTTTTTTTATGTTACTGGCTCTTAAAAGGTACTGTTTTAATTAGTTTTTCATTTATTTTTTTTTTTTACTATGCTCTGCTTTGATGTTTTCCTATGCCTTGTCAACTTCCATTTGTTAATTTTACTTTCTTTACTTCTAATCTTGGATCTTTTTTAAGTCTGTAAAGTATTTTTTGAATATTCTAATAGCCAATGAAATTCTAATGACTTCTGATTTATTTGTTATGTCTCCCACTGTTTGCAAATTCTCTGTCTTTGGTATCTCTTCACAAACTTTTCACCTCCTGGTTTACTTTCTCAAATTTAAATATGTACCCTTTTTTTTTTATGTACCCTTTATTTTATTGATGACATTTTCTGAAATGTTATTCTTTTTACCATTTCTAGAAATTATTTAGACTATTATAATTCACATCCCCCTCCTTTTTTTTTTTTTTTTGTGAGTAAAGCGATAGAAGTTTATTAAGTGAAGATACAGAAAAAGCTCTCAAGAGTGAAAGGGGTCCCTACAGGTTTGCCAACAAGGGCCTTTAAGATTGGTCTTTTATAGAAAGCTAACCAGGGAACTTAAATCCTTTTAACATCTCTATTGATAACATCTTCAATGGCTTACTTCCTTTTTAGGGTCTGGTTATTCTTTTTTTTAATTTTTTTTTATTTTATTTTTAAAGATTTTATTTATTTATCTGACAGAGAGAGACACAGTGAGGGAGGGAACACAAGCAGGGGGAGTGGGAGAGGGAGAAGCAGGCTTCCCGCATAGCAGGGAGCCCGATGCGGGGCTGGATCCCAGGACACTGGGATCATGACCTGAGCCGAAGGCAGACGCTTAACGACTGAGCCACCCAGGCGCCCCAATCTTATATATTAAATTCACCAATCGTGAACCTTTAGAAACCTTAAGCTAGGGTCTGGTTATTCTTTGTTGGTCACAGGTGATTATTATAAAGACACCCAGACCACATGCCTAGAGCAATCTTCTTTAATATATTTAATGTATAATATATAAACATAAATCATCCTTTTTCTAAGGTAACTTCTGTTTCATTGGTTATATCTTTTCCACATTATTTCCCCGCTTTTAAAAGGCATATTATATTTGGCATCTTCCTACAGAAAAGCAAGTCCCAATATAGTTGAAATTTTCTATCTCCAAAATGTGTTCTGTTCAAGTTATTCTGTTTTCAACATGCTTGAAAGTTATTCGTATCATTTAAGGGAGGGGAATTAACAAATTGTGTATTTTTATTATCGTTATACAAAAATCACATTTCTATTATTGATCATATCTGAGCTAATTCATAGACTAACTGATAAACTATGTGTTGTGTTTTAAAAATATATTTTCAAAATATGGTCTTGGTATGGTACTGTCATTGCAAATCATCTTATAGATGAGCTCTTTACAACTTACGTGCTAAAATCTATTAAATTGGACCCGGGATGGTGTCTCTTATCTTGAATTGTGTTCTAAGAGGAATTATGTATAATGTGGAAACAATGTGGTAGCAATGGTACAATAAAGCTTTTTAAAAATAGCTTCAACATATTGTTCCATTGTGTAAGAACTTTTCCTTGCATGTGTCAAAACACATCTTGCTCTTTCATGAACTGTAAAATGTATATACCCTTTTAAAGAACATCAGAAGAATTTGTAGATACCAAAACATCCAAAGATCTACTATTTTTAATATAATTTCATAGCACCCATTTCAACAGAGTTCAGGAGATGAAAAGATTAATGTATTTTGATTGCCTTATATATTTCTGTAATGGATTTTCTCTCCTCCCATTTACTTTAAAATCCTTCAATACCCATGTAAAGAATGATTAGAATTCAGTTTGGCTCATATTGTGTATATGGATAAAACCTTATAGTTAGAGATATATTACAATCACTAAGAAACTTAGACCTGCAGGTGCTGGTTCCCACACCAAATCTCTTAGTGAAGGGCCAAGACTTCAGTATTCTAAGAAGCTCCAAAGGGGATTCTGATGCCTACCAGAGTTTGCAGACCACTGCTTTAAAATGCACAAAATTTGGAAATTGAATGTTAAGACTGAAGTTTCTTTCCTGCTTCTTAAATAGCACAAGTTAAAAACACAGTCACAAAATGAAGGGGTACTGGCCTTGGATATTCTCTAGATTCTTCCTTTGGAAAAAAGGTAGTGGCCTAAAAAGGAAAATGGACTTGTTTCATTTGGAGTGTTTTAAAAATACATTTAGAAGGTTAATTAAAGACAATCACAGAAGACTGACATTTTTTCCATAAGATGTTCCAAAGCTACATGTAATGGTAATAAGCTATGTTATTCACAGAAGAAATTTTTAAGAGTGTTTTGATCATTTATTTAATTTTGGGAGAGTCCTGATTCATCCATTGAATTAATCATGTAAGTTGACTAATAAAAAAAAGTTCTTAGGATAAGAACTTACCAACTGCTCCTTAGTGAAGAAGAGTAAGCATAGGTTGACATGCTAAGACACATAATTACATGCTACATATTTGGAAGCTTGTTTTTGTCCTAACCCATCATTAAATTTTTTTTTGAGGGTCTGAAAGCTAAAATCGTCATAAGTGGTAGTCAACTCAGAGGGTCAGCATTAGCCAAAGCTCAAAATAACCAAAATACTAATCGCCACATACAGAAATGTTTATATCCCAACAACAGGCAAATGTCTGCTTGAAGGAACATTCTAGCACCTAATTCAATTAAGACTGGAAAATTAAGACTGCTTCTTAGAGTTTATCATAAAAGAATATTGCTAATAGAACAAGTGGGTTTGTCATGTAGAAAACATCCCAGGGATAAATAAATCTGGTCTATGTTCAGAGTGGAGACGTGGGCACAGTAACAGTGGGGGCGGCACAAGATTCAGAAGGAAAAAACAAACAGAAACTAGTGGGAATGTCCAAAAATCTATCAAAGTCTAGGTCTAGTAGATGTACAGGTAGGGTTGTCAGGTATAATGCAGAACCTTTGATTACATTTGCATTTCAGATAAGTTACAATTTTTCAGTATACGTATATTCCCAATATAATATGTCATATGTAACATAACCTTTGCAATATTGTATATTTGAGATATGCTAACTGAATTATGAATTATGAATTCTTTATCAGAAACTCCAATTTAACTGGGCATCATGTATTTTTATTTGCTAAGTCTGGCAACCCCCCCGTACAGGGTTTGCATGACCTTCCACATCTCAAGGGAAGGATGCTTGATAGTCACGATTACTTCATGAAATTTAAGAGACTAAAGAAGCTTTAAGAGAACTGCTGATGTTCACATCTTACTAAATTTTAAAAATACTTTTTCTGTTTTTATCCTGTTTTTGTGCCTTATCCCCCTCTTCTTTATACTCACATAAAATACGTCAGTTGAAATTGGAATGGAAATAAATGAGATTCAAAAGAGGGCTCAATAAGGTGGACCGGAACAGGGGAAAGGCCAACATCAATAGCCTCTTCAGGGGACTTTCACCAGTACATAGTTGTTGCTTAAGAAATGGCTGTGGGGCGCCTGGGTGGCACAGTTGGTTAAGCATCTGACTCTTGGTTTCAGCTCAGGTCATGATCTCAGGATCTTGGGATCGAGCCCCGGGTCAGCTCTGCGCTCAGGGCAGAGTCGGCTTGCAATTCTCTCTTTCCCTCTCTCTCTGCCCCTCCCCTCTGCTCTCTCGCTCTCTTTCTAAAATAAATAAATAAATCTTGAAAAAAAAAAAAGAAGAAATAGTTGGTTGAATGAACCACTAAAGGAGTGGTGAAAAATAAAATCTTTTGTCTGCCAGTTTGTAAACCAGAAACTTTTCAAAGTTATAGTTATCTAATTGGGCAAGATTCTATGTCCCAGGAAACCCTGACATATGATGGAGTTGATAGAAGCATCTAAACATACCACGTCAGCCCCTAATTTACAGACCTTTCCAATGCTTCATATTATACAATTGTTCTCTAGGTCTTGTTACACAAAGTGTGGTCCGAAGACCATCAGCACCAGCAGGGGCATCTCCTGGGGGCCTGTGAGGAGGTCGGGCTCTGACGATCTTCACTGAATCAAAATTCGCATAGTTAGCAAGATTCCCAACAGACGGAGAGCACGTTTTAAAATTATGGCTAGGTGAACCTAATTCATAAATCAATTATTTTTAGGTATGGACAATTCAGCCTTGCAAAGTAAAGCTATAAATTAACCGCACCAGCTCATAAGCTTTAAATCACCTGACTGTCCTTCCAGCAGATAGGGAGCTTAGAAACTACAACCATCCCAGGATCTGGTACTCACACAGTTTACACTGTGGTAAGAGAAAGTCATTGCTTTCCTGGGAATCATCAGTCTTCATGACGAAGTTAGGTAAGTTGTTAGCTGTGATTCTCAACCTGGTATTTTGTTTAATGACCCTTTTGAGAAGTTGAATGAAAGCTCTGAAAGTTCCCCACAGAAAAAAAAGTATACATGGACATATATTCAGGACTTGGCAGGAAGTTTTTCAAGATTCACAGACCCCCTGAAGCCAATTTCGTGACTCCCTCAATGCTCATAGAATAAATTTAATTCTGTCTTCTACACAGAGCTGGGGATTTGTGGGAGCAGTTTCCACAACTCCCCTGACCCTATGATATCAATAGATGGATAAAGGATGGGTGGCTTGAACAGGGCAAATTGGCATTGTCACACTCCAAGACCCTTGATTTTTCATATAACTGAAACTCATCCACATGCCTGTTATGAAAAATGTCTTCTTTTTTAAAGTTGAATTGCTTTTATGTGAAGAATCCACAAAACATGAAGGTAATTTTAGCAACTGTCCTTTCTTTACCTCAGCTGTCCTGGGAGCAGAAGTTTCAGTGAGGAGCACTAGAAACACGGCTCCGCCCCAAATCCCCACTACTTTAAATGCACTTCCATATAGCCTGGAACACCTTATTAGGAACACCACAGAAGCCTTCACCAGAAGTACAACAGAACACTCCAGCCACAACAGCAGACAGAGGCAGCACCCCGATCTGCAGATGACTGGAATTACAGAGACACCTTGGGTCCCCTGGACTATTCGGCCCTTCTCCAGCACCACGGAACAGGTAAGGGGAGAATGGGTGTGGAGGGTGACTTAGAAGGGTCTCAGAAAGCCCGTTGCTTGAACAGATTCCCTCTGCTGGCAATGCCATTACTCAATGGGTGATTAGGTCCTCTGTGTCCTGGCTGCTAACAATGCATGAATGCATTTTGCATGATGAAAAAAATCTTCGAGATAGTACTAAAAGTTCTACATCTTTATAAGGTAAAGATAATTAGGCTGCGATGTCAAAACCACACTCCTGCAGGTTGGCCACAGTTCTGAACCAAAGTCAGGGTTCACAGTCTTAGGCATCACCTAAAAACAGGAAATAGAAATTGACATCAGTACCTTGCAAATTCCCCTGCATCTATGTCACAGTCGTTTCTGCTCATAAGAGAGTGGTCTCTTTGTGACTCTTCACAAAGCAATGGAAGGTTCAGGAATCTAGGACTGATTTGTGAACATGGTCAAATAAGCTAAGTCACATACCAATTCCGCATCGGCAGCCCGAAAATGACAGACGGGTCCGATGCCTGGGGAGCGGCGATGGTGCGGTCGTAGAGTCTGCTCACGTAGTATTTCAGCTTGAAGTGTTCATCCGCTCAGTTCTGCTTACCACTCAGGGTTATAGGCCACCCTTTGGGGCAATAATATTGTCATTCCAAAAGTGTAATTTGCAAAGGCGAATAAAAAATGCTGTTTCATTTGGCAGTCTTTAGCCATTTTCTAATAAACCAAATAATTGAAAGAAAGTAGAAGCCCAACACTATGCATATGACTTAACACCCATTTTAGGGTTTTGCTTTCTTTTGCATTGTGCAGAATTTGCTATTGTGTATGGTTCCTGGCTAGTAAGCACATACTTCTTATTAATCACAAAGCAAACATAACCAACACTGAGCAACTTGTGGAACTTTGTTTTTATCTCCACTTTTCCTTTACTATAAATCTTCCCTGCAAACTGGTGCTTCCCTTACCTCTGAATAGAATTTAGGAAGGTCTGATGACTTTTCTGGATGCTCTTTATATTACTTTAAAACCCAACACTCACTCTCAACCTATTAACAAAGATATTAATTTCAGGAAGTAACCCAGACTCTGAATTCAATTTAAATGTTAGCTTTTCCTCTCCTATCACCCCATTCCTTTGGGCTTAAAGTAGAAAAAGGGAACTTGACCAAAATCTCCCACTTCCCACCTAGCTTTTTACCCACCTCTCCTACTCTGATCATTACGGGTTCAGACTTGTCTGGGCTTGGAAAGTGGGGAGGGGAGACAGGAAATGAGAGCAGGAGAACTGGTACTTGAGGTTGCCATCATGAATTGGCACCGTACTTTCCCTAAATCTCCAACTCCTGAGCCCTTCTAGCCATGGATGTCAGTGAGATTTGCCAGTTATTTTGAAATTGAATGCTTCTTGGTGGAGCACCTTCTTGTTTAGGTTGAATGTGTCTCAGCCAAAATGTCATTCTAACATCAGTTTGTAAGAGTACTCACATCTGAAAATATATATATATATATTTCTATATATTATATATAATTTTTTCCACAACTAACACACAAAAAGTTAAGTGTATATTTTAAGTATATAGCATATATTATACACATATATATTAGTACAGAAAAAGAATTAAGCATAGATTGTACTGATAGATATATATCATATATATCACATACTATACTGATATCTATATGAAGTATGTCAAATAAGAAACATGCTGAATAATAACTATAATAGAAACATATCTGCCTGAACACTCAAGGATTGCCTTTTAGCAAAACTATTTCCCCATTTTTGCTCACATTTGACCATTGTGAAACAAACACAGAGAGAGCTCCCAGGGGTGGCCAGGCTCTACTGGGATGAGTCAAGGACACTGAGCTCCAGAGCTCTGCGGCCGGCACACTGGCCCTTGGGCCAACCCAGCACTGTGTTACAGAGCTCATGTGACCTAGCGTCAGAGTTGGATTTACAGGTTCAGGTCATGGTAAATACAGAGCAGGGTGTGTTTTGGGTTTTGTTTCTTTGTCTTCTTCTAAAGTGAAATCCACTGCAATGTTTATGAACTCCCAGATGGGGCACCAGAATGACTACATACTGAGTATTCATCAAGTCATGATTCATGTCCCAGTTTTTCCTTGAAGCTCAGGCAAAATCTTAACCATGTCTTGGGAAGATGAGTGTGTAAAAGCTATGATCCTTCCAAAGGCAGTTTCTAAAATTGCAGTTTCCATGACTCTAATGCTTTAGTCAAGGCATCTCTGCTAGATCATCATTTGATTTAGCATGAACATTTACTCTGTAACAGTTAATTATAAATAGCTGTAGTTAGATACTTGGAAGGGAAAAGTCACTTGAGAGGTAAAATTCCTGTCCTTTGAAAGTAATTTTGAAAGGTACTCTATCTCAATACCTAGAAGAGCATAAAAGAGAAATAAAATCATTCAACTTAATTGCTTCAAATTCAGTAAAAAGAAATTCTTTGTGTGTCAGTTGTTTTCTTTATCAGATAGCCCTGGTCTGTGATGATTTGGGATTGACTTAGTATAACTAGGCTGTGAGTTGAGGTGGTCTGGTACCAGGTGATGATGGGAAAAATCCGAATGTGAGGATAAGAACTGTGTTTATGCAACTTTGCATCTCCAGCATCTGAACGTAGTGCTTAATACGTTATAAAGTTTGTAGAAAGATAAAGAAAGGTGTGGAATGGAGTGAAGCAAAATGCGGGGGGAATGGAATGGCATGAAGTGCAATGGAGTGGAATGAAGAGGAATGGAACGGAATGGAATGGAATGGAGAAGAGTGGAATGAAATGGGATGGTGAAGAGTGGAGTGGAGTAGAGCAGAGTGCAGGGAAATCGAATGAGGAGAATGGAATGGAGTGCTGGGAAAATGAGTCGCTTGAAGTGGTATGGAAGTGGGTGGAATTGTTGACCACTTGGGTAGCAAATGTCCCATCTACCATCAGTGTTCAGGTATGATGGTCATGTTGAATGGCCATGCACCTTTTTATTGCCTTAGTGTTTTAAAGTTTGTGTGTATATAGAGTTTAATATTTAATACATAATAATATAGTGTTTCATTCAGGGGCTAATTCTCCAGTTCCTTTTCCTCCCTTCTAATTTCCCCCATTTCATCTCTTAATCACCCTTCAACTCCCCCCCAAAAAAAATTATAAGAGAAGAAAGGGGAAGAGACATTGATGACTGTTCAATTTAATAACTTTAGAAAATGTTCATCAACTCAACAAACTTTTCTTGAAGACCTAACTAGTGTCAGAACAGAGTAGTTGAGAACTCAGTCTTTGAGGTCAAACCCCTGACTCTGCCTCTTACTAGCTAGTGACCTGGCAAATTACTTAAACTCTCTAAGCCTCAGTTTCCTCATCTATAAAATGGAACCTCTACCTCCTAGGCTGTTACAAGGATTGGGAGAGATAATGCATGTAAAATGCTTACTACAGTACTTGGTCCTTAGTAAGCATTTAGGAAATAATAGCTGTTATGGCTGCCTTTCACTGAGACACAAAGATAAATGACAAAATTGTTGCCCTGAAGGAACTCACTATCTGCTGTGGTGTTGAGGGAAGTAGAAATATACACAGGCTCTTATGGAATACAAAGCAAGGTGCCTAAGTAGTGTGAGGGTTTCAGGAAGTATCTTCTGGTAAAAGGAATATCTGAAATAAACCTAAAGGAGAATAGAGTAACCTAATAAGAGGTAGGGGAGTGGGAAGGAGAGAGGTGGAGGAACTGGGATGGGGTGGAATAGAGAGTTAGAAAGTGATTTCAATTCTTACCTAAAATTTGCATTTTAAAGAAACTTGGGGATTTTTTCACTTTAGTCCAATCATCTATTCTGTACTCATTTATTTTGTGCTTTCTATTTGCCTGACATTATGGGGGATGTGAGAATAAATAATAAATAAAATCATAATACAATGTAGTCAAAATCATTGCATGTAGGACCAGCACTCTGCTAAGAATGTAGAAAAGATTTCAACAGTGTAAGAGCCCTGTAATCATTTTCCCATGTACAGAAATTGAATGTATATTGATGAAGATCTCAAATACATGGTTTCAAATGGTGTCTTCATCCAGAAATAGTCAGGAGTTCCTACTTGTTATTTTAATTAGTGACACTATTAAATTATCTGTCATTCCTTTGGTTCCCATCACATGTAACCACGAGGTAGAATTTAGAACACTTAAACTGAAATAGAAATCTAGAGAAGAATAAGAACTGAAATACTAAGATTTTATGCTTGGAAATGCTCTGTATGCCATTACTACTAATTAATGTTTATGCAGTGACCATAGTGTTCTAGATCCACAATCAAAGGATGAATTGGGGTTGGAACATGGGGCTGGAAAAGTGGCATGTATTTATGTCTTTCCCGTTCATCAACAGTCCCTCTGAGTTATGAGGAATGAAACATGAAGAGACACTGTGCAGTATCTACAAAGAAGAGAATCTAGGAGATAAAAATAATATCTAAGATTTGTGTGCCAGGAACTATGCTAAGCACTTTCATTTACTCTGGGAGGTGGGTACTTGTATCCATTTTCCATCACTGTATAACAAACCACCCCAAAACTTAGTAGTTTAACAAAATGACAGTTTACTATTTCTCATGATTTTGTTGATTAGTTGGGTGGTTCCTCTGCTGGTGTCACCTGAGCTCACCCTTGCAGGTGCATTTAGCTTGGAGGGTAAGCTGAGCTAGAAGATTGATAATAGCCTTCCTTGCATGACTAGCCATCAGTGCTGGCTGCAGAATGGGGCAGCTCAGTGCTTCTCCACGTGGCCTCTCTTCCTCTGGTAGGCTACCCCAGCTTCTTTACATGATGGTTTAGGGGAGTTCTGCAAGAAGGAAAAGGTGGAAGCTACAAACCTCTCGAGGCCCAGGTTCTAGAATCACATATCACTTCTGCCACATTCTGTTGATCAATGTGGCCAGGTCAGATTTGAAGGTAGGGAAAACAGACCTCACATTTTGATGGGAAGAGCTGCAAAGTCACATTGCAAAGGGCCACACATATTGGGTGGGACGAAACTAGAGCCATTAAATAATCTATCATGGTATATATTATTGTTGTTGTTACTATTATTATTATTATTTTGCAGATGCCTAGCTTAAGTTTAAAGAGGTTAAGGACTTGCCCAAGGTCAAATGATTAGAAAACAGCAGAGCAAGAAAAAGAGCACGCACACACACACACACACCCGCACACTTGCTCACTTTACACTCTTACCTAGAGCTCCTATTAATGAAGGTAAATACCAAGGAGGACATAATTTGAAACAATTACTAGTAATGCTCCTGCAAAGTTGTCCTAGTTGACCCTTTGGGAGCAGAATTTTCCCTACTTTTCTCTTTTCCCCTCATTCCTCACATCCTCACCTGCCGGTGTGAGGGGTTGGCCTTTAGAAGGCTGTAGACTTGGGTCAGTATGTGGTTTCAGAACTAACTCTCTCCCTCTCCCTTGTTCTCGCTCCCTCACCCTGGACATGAATTAAATCATCTAATACCAGTCATGTGCCTAGTAGTGCTGGAAACCCCTGTGTAGTTACTGTTAGCTATTGTTGTTATCCTTACCATGATAATAGTATTATGTAGCTGTGTGTGTCTTTACAAGGACAAAGTTGATGAAACCAGAAGCATGTCTACCTTATGAGTTAGGAAATAATCTAGACCAGTTGTTCTCAAAGTATGGACTCCAGACCCAGAACTTAGACCTACTGAATCAGAAACTCTGGGTATAGGGCCAAGTAATCTGTGTTTTAACAAGCCCTCCAAGTCACACAGATGCACTTGAAGTTTAAGAACCACTGACCTAGACAAATCTGGTCCCCGACCAACAATGTATTCCTCATAGAGTTCTAGATGCCTTAGTTTCCCACAATTGATGGCACTTTAGTGCGTTGTGTTATGAGGGGGTGGGCCAGGGTGCTATAATAGCTAAATAATCAAGTAGTGGAAATTAATTTATCTAATTACAGCCTCCTGCTATTCCTTCACAGAGGGTACATTCTGTAAGGAATGGGGCCTAGGGTGGTTAAGTGGAGCCTGGGCAGATAGGGAACTGCTGCTAGATTCCAGGGTCTTTGTGGTAATTAGAAAAGTGCGTTTCCAGGCACACAGTTCCACCATGAATGCCCAAGACATGGTAGTGGGACATGGGCTGGATTCCAGCCCCAGGCACACCCTCAGCCAGGCATCCCCATATACCACCCACACTAAGATAAACTGAGTCTTTGTGCACTGGCCCAGTTGCAGATGAAGCCGGATGTAGGTGTCAGAAGTGTGCCCTGCATCGTCCAGCCATTCACCGTGGGCAAGGTGAGACAGGCAGGGCTAGAGGCAGCAGGAAGTCAATCTGTTGGGGGACCTGAGTGATGGGGGGCAGGAGGAAGAGTCATATGTGAAGTGGCCTCCAAAGGGATAGAGGGTGGACCTTTGACTTCACTTTAGCTTCAAAATCTGACCAGCCTCTATCTGTTGTTTGAGGAGTGGGCTCTAAAGAGACGTCTAGCCTGGACCCCCTCTCAGCCATGTGACCTTGATGGAGATGGTGTGATATAATGGTAAAGGGCCAGGGCTCCTATGTTGCAGAAACCTGGTTTAAATCCTGGGGGCGTGGAATCTACTCAACTCCAGTCATAATTGCTTCCTCTTTAAAATAAGGATAAGGATAAGTAAGGGTACGCTGCCTCACAATGCAGTTGTGAGGATTAAAATCTGATTAATTGAAGTGCTTAGTCCATTGGCCACACGTGATAAGTAGTTGATCATTATAGCAATTAACACCAGCTTCCTGTTTCTGCTTCGTCATTCCCACCCTGCCTGCTTCACAGAGTTGTAAGAACCAGGGAGGCTGACATCATTACACGAAAATGCTTGGAGAGGAATACCATGTTGAACACGAAGTAAAAAAAAAGTGTTCCCGGTTGGTTCAGATTCTGCTAAAGATCCATGAATCTTGTTTAGAGGCACACCTCCTTCTTCCCCTCCCCACCCTGCCGGGCCCTGGCCTGGGACAGGGATTGCGTTTCCTCCGGTCATGAATAGCCATTGTGGTACAGCTTGGGCCTGAACTGTTCTGTGCTTCCTTCCATTTGGCCTTCAAAAAGATCACAGCCCGGGGCGCCTGGGTGGCTCAGTCGTTAAGCGTCTGCCTTGGGCTCAGGTCATGGTCCCAGGATCCTGGGATCAAGTCCCGCATCGGCCTCCCCGCTCCGCGGAAAGCCGCTTCTCCCTCTCCCACTCCCCCTGCTTGTGTTCCTTCTCTCGCTGTGTCTCTCTCTGTCAAATAAATAAATAAAATCTTTTTTAAAAAATGCACCTAATAATATCACTACAATTAGTTCTTTACATTTAAAAATTAATTTTTTCATCTCCCAATCAATATACAAGGGGCGCCTGGGTGGCTCAGTCGTTGAGCGTCTGCCTTCGGCTCAGGTCATGATCCCAGGGTCCTGGGATCGAGCCCCGCATCGGGCTCCGTGCTCGGCGGGAAGCCTGCTTCTCCCTCTCCCGCTCCCCCTGCTTGTGTTCCCTCTCTCGCTGTGTCTCTCTCTGCCAAATAAATAAATAAAATCTTAGGGACACCTGAGTGGCTCAGTCGTTAAGCGTCTGCCTTCGGCTCAGGTCATGATCCCAGGGTCCTGGGATCGAGCCCCGCATCGGGCTCCCTGCTCGGCGGGAAGCCTGCTTCTCTCTCTCCCACTCCCCCTGCTTGTGTTCCCTCTCTCGCTGTGTCTCTCTCTGTTGAATAAATAAATTAATTAAAAAAAAAAAAAGAGGTCACAGCCCACTGTGAGCCTCCAAATAAGTAGCAAGGCAAATGCAGAAACTCCCCACCTCCTCCTACCTCCCCCAAGTCTGGGGTAACCTCCTTTATTGTGTTACTTGAAGTATAGAAGGGAGATGTCCCGCTGCTACCAGTCTTCTGTGGCCAGAAGAACTAAAGAGAGGACAATACTCCCCCTTTACTGGGGCGAACACCTAGAGGGAGAAGGGCAAAGATGTAGCAAAAAGCAAACAAAACAAAACAAAACAGAAAAGCCAAAAAACCGAAAGACAAAAACAGAAAACCATCCCCCAACCATTCCTCATGAACAAGAACTCTTAGATTGTCTCGTGTGCTTGGGGTCTGATACATGCAGACTCTGAGACTGCTGACAGGGCAGAAGGGTCATTCTGAGGAGTAGTATCTTGTGGGAGGGATGTATTCCTAAAGACCCTAATGTATAATTAGCATCATTCAAGCCTAATTCTGACAAAGAGAGTTTTCTTAGCTCGCCAGCTAAAGTGGATTGCCATGTGCCAGTAGCATAATACGGTCTCTAATTTACTTGAATTTAAAGCCCTCCAGCTTTAAAATCTCAAGGATTTTTCCTTTCTCTGCTTTTCTTTTCGTTATGATTTGCATTACTTTCTATTTTGTGTGCGCGAAAGTTATGTTCATATTTTGTCACAATATAAATCGTGTGCACATAAAAATGCAACCATGAAACAGAACATGTGCATCGAAATGGGCTCCTTAACACGCCAGGATTTCTCTGGCACATTGGTTTCCCTGAGCAGATAAGTGCTGATGCAGTGGGGAAAAGAGCAAAGAAAGGGGGAAATGATATCAAAGGAGAAAGGAGGATGTGCTAATTGACATAGGAAGTCTGTGGCTCTCAGCCTGGGCCTTACATACATCAGAATCACCTGGGAAGAGTTTTAAAGATGCAGATTCTAAACTTCTGCCTCAGTCCTACTGAATCAGCATTTACTAACACAGGACCTCAGCACCTAGGGTGTAAAAATCTGCCCATTGATTGTAATACGTGATTAGGTTTTCGATCCCTTGGAGAATAATTGAATAATCAGCTTGTTAGAACAAACACTGACCGCAAGAGAAGGGGAGAAGTCCTTCTGGAGAGGTATAATCTGAATGGAATCTCAAGGAAATATCCGACAAATGCAAATGGAGGACAATACTATAGAAAAACTGACTCGTATCATTCAAAAAGATCAATGTCATAAGGATCATTTGAAAAAGCTGAGGAATTGTTCCAGATTAAAGATTAAGAGACTTGACAAGGAAATGCAATACAGGATCCTAGGCTGGATCCTTACTAGAGAAAACAAAAAACAAACAACAACAACAACAACAAAACCCAAATGCTAAAAAGGACGTTATTGAGACAATTAACAAAATTGAAATATGGGTTGTGGATTAAAGCATTATAACAATTTTGAATTTTCTGAATTTGGTAACTTTACTGAGACTACACACTTAACTCAGGATATACACAACCAGCTCTGAAAGGTTAGTTCACAGGTAAAAACAGTCTACACGGAGAGAAGGAAAGAACGGGAAAATCAATGTGGGAGAATGTAAAAAAAAACCAGCAACAGAATTAGTGGGTCTGGGTAAGGGCATATAGAAGCGTTCTGTACAACTCTTACAATGTGTAAGTTTGAAAAAATAAAAAGTTTAAAAAATAAAGAGTAGTTTGCTTAAGGGCTTTTAGAGGGTAGAATCCGAGGGAGGCTACAGTGTTAGGGATAGACTAGCAGCTCCCACCAAGACCTGGCTGTCTTGTTCAAGGACCAAGGCGAGAGAAAATGGGGGCAGAGGAAGAGGAAAGCAAGCACCACGAAAGGAATGATGATGAATTTGCAAGAAAGAACAGTAAAGCCAAGAGTCAGAGCTGGAGGATGGGCCATTTGGTAAGCCTGAAGATAAGCTAAAGAGCTCTGCAAGAGATGAAGTGCTTTAAATCTCTGTAACTTCGCTGGGCTGCCTAGTGATTGCACCAGCATATGCCACACAAACAATAGCAACTGAAAAGGGGAAATGCTATGAATTCTAGGAGCTGTCTTTAAAGCAAAACTCCTTTCCACTCTTACCACACTTTGAGGGAAACAGGCAACAGAAAACTCCCATTGCTAGATCCAGCTGAGATCCCAACCAGGTAACCTGTTGGGGAGGGACATGGGAGGCACCTCATTTTCTTCAAAGCTCTTCTATTTTGGATTTCTAATAGATGTCGGCCAAGAAGTACACCCCGTGTGCAGAGCTTTACTAGGTGCTTGCCCTTCATCTGTGTGTCTGTCAACATTTGTGTTTGCTCCCCTTTCTGCAAGGCTGACCTTGCAGTCCAGAATAGCACAGCTGTGGAGACAATACTGAAAGAGTGGGCTTTGCCGAGAGTGTTGACCCTAGTGATCTGACTTAAGTGACCTCCTGATCATGTGAGAAGCATTAGATCTTCCATGGAGTAGGCAGGGTCTGTCCATTTGGAGCAGGGGCTGACTGGTCACTAGTTTATCCCAAAGCTTAGGTGCTAGGTATTCTTAGATTCTGTGATGCTAAGGGCTCGGGGTCTGCACTGGAGAGCTGAAGAATGAAATTGTGTTTCAGATTTACGAATACTTAGTCATGCCTTTATTTAGTGTGGAGCTATGGATGTTTCCTCTGTCAATAGAAGGTAGACACCGAGTCTCCAAAACCTGGGGATGTGGGTGAGATAATGAAGATACATGGGCTCTTTCCTTCATGAGGTTTATAATCTAGGTGACAGTTTTATCATTACATTTTTGAAAAACATGATAAGAACCTTTGATCTTCCACTTTGATCACCGTCAGCCCCAACATCCAGGGGACTCTAGGATGCTCTGTGTCTGCCTCCTCCAGCAGACAAGGGCGGGGGGGGGGCTGTGGGGGGAGTGCTTGGGGGGAGCTATAGGGAAGAGGCAAGCAAGAATGTGGGCCCAACAAGCCCTCCATCTCTTGATTTTTTTTAAAGAAAAGTCAAAATCCAGATTTTTTTTTAATGTAAAATCTATTGTTCTCAACATTAGCCAAGTATTCTATTTTTTTTTTTTCAAAACAATTTTAGGGGGCGCCTGGGTGGCTCAGATGGTTAAGCATCTGCCTTCGGCTCGGGTCATGATCCCGGGGTCCTGGGATCGAGCCCCATGTCCAGCTCGTGGCTCAGCGAGGAGCCTGCTTCTCCCTCTCCCTCTGCCTGCTGCTTTCCCTGCTTGGACACTCTCTCTCTCTGTCAAAAATAAATAAAATCTTTAAAAAAAAAACCCAAAAAACAATGTTAGGATCACACTATAAAATCCAGAAAAGGCAAGCGTGCTGGCCAAAGAGTGAGCCCTGTGTTTGCGACCTTCGGAGAATCATGGGAAATAATGCTGTAGCAACAGAGGTACCCAGAAAAAAAAAGAGGACAGAGTCTCCCCCCTCCAAGCACTGCTTTCTAAGATAGATGAACTAGGTGATCATTTCTGTTTGTTTTTGCTCTCCTTTTCCTGAGAGCCAGTGTTATCCCTGCCTTGTCTGTCTACCACGCTAGGGGCTAGGGTTTGGACGTTGGTCTAGTTCCTGAAGCTGGAATGCGAAGCAGCCACGCCCACACAGACCCAGGATGCCTGAATACCTTGACTTTGTGAGCAGATGGTTTCTGGGGGGTGGGGCAGTGGGGACTGAGAAGCAGGAGTGAAGACACAGCAGAAGCCCCTGAGGTTGAAGATGTTACAGTCACACCTAGTTTTAAATCATTATGGTGACGAAGCTGTGACAAAAGCTATGCAAAACCCTTTTCCTCCAGATTAAAAAAAAAAAAACAGTAACAACAACAACCTAGGGGAGGGGAAGAGGGTGAGAAACCAGTGTAGAAAAAAATACCAGGAAACCTTAGAGATGTGTCTGCTGAGAGAGATGGTGGAGCCTGGTGCTAAAGACATATCCGGCAACCCCCCCTCCCTTTCGGGACTTAAAAAAACCTTGGCATGGCCACCAGCCAGAGCAGCCCTTGGATGTCTTTTGTGCTCATCTACTGAAAAGTTTCTCTTGCGTATGAGATGGGAAGCAATGGTAATTTACTATCATTTGGTTTTGCTCAGAAAAAATTCTCGTCCACGGACTTTGTCATACTCTAGCATTACTGGGTGCTCAGCATCCGTGATATATCAGTATTCATATAATATTATTACCACTGAATAATCATAGTATCTAACATTTGTTGAGCCCTTTAGCCAAGGACCATGCTTTACACAACACGGGACCTTGTCATTTAATCCTTACAACTCCTACCCCCCCCCCCAATGCCTTTATTATTTCCATTTTCCTAGAGACCTATGACCTAGGAAGCGTATGACCTAGGAGGATAGAGAGATTCCTTGAAGTATAAGTATTCCAAAAATGGTATCTCTAACCACTGAAGAGGATAGTCACGGTTCTTAAAAAAGAAAAAAAAAAAGCTGCTTATCAAAATTACCTTACCTTAAATTTTAATGCACCTCTTTTTAAATGCATGACACCTGCTAGTTAAAATGTATTCATTTCTGTCATAATTTATTATTGAGCCAGTTTGAATTAAAACCTAGAAAAGGATTCACCATCTTATAATCATTTTTAGTGGGCACATTCCCTGATTGCTAGACTTTCTTCTTTTTAACAATATCTGGGGAAACACAGATGAGGGTCTCATGACAAAAGTACTTCCTCAGAGAAAAAAGCATCAGAATTGACCCATCATCTAATATTTATTAAGTCTGCTGCATGTTGATCCTTTTTCCTTTAGCATCCACATTTTATTTTTATTGAGAAGTTATAAATATCAAATTTGTTCTAAATATATGTAATAGAAAAATATATTTTATATAACATATAAATAGGTTTATATATTATATGAAATATATTATTATATATTATATCACCAATTTACTTATTTGACACCTTCTAAAATAGTTTAAGACCTTCTAAATCACTTACCTAGGTCCTTGTAACCAGAGAGCTCAGAATTTAAATTTAAAAGAAAAAGAACAATAAGACATTATTAACTCTCTTTACTATAAAACGGTATCTGGTGCAGGGCTTTAAAAAAAAAAAAAATGGCTCCACCATGGCATTTTTGATCCCTCAGGTGTGATAAGGCCTAGAATTTACATTTCTGGCAAGTGCTCAGAGGATGTCGCTGCTGCACTTTGAGAACCACCATGCGGAAGCATAGGACTTCCTCCCCCGTCTCTTTTCCTCCTTTGATCTTCCCTCCCACCTCATTCTCTTCCAAATCAATCTTCTCTTCTTTGATTCCTTTGCCCTTTCTCCTTTTTTCCTCTTCTCTTTTCCGCCCTCCCTTCCAAGGTGCTATTTGAGGCTTCCAGCAAGAACATGTTTACAAGGACTTGTTTTGATTATTCATCCACATAACAATATTTACTGAGCAGGTACAAAGATTCCTTCCTGCCTCCCTTCCTTTCTTCATTCATCCATTCTTTCAACAAATATTTGATGAAACTCTTTTATGCCAAGCTCTATGCAAGGAGAACAAGATTGCCCTAAGAGAGTTCTCCATATGCTTGGGAAAGGCAGGCAGTCAGAAGCATATAAGGCATTATATTATTACCAGGTGTCATTAATGCTCTGAATTAAACAAATGGATTGCTGAGATGAATAATAATAAAAGGACACTTTTTCCTTGTGTGGTCAGAAAGGGTCTGGCCCCACTGGGGTGTGTTGAAGCTGAGACCTTAAAGACTGAGAGGAAGATAACCAAGCAGAGAATCCAGGGAGGAGTGGTCCAAGAAGATGAAAAGGCAGGTATAAAGTCCCTGAGGCAGGAAAAGGTCAGCTCTCTGTTGGGGTGTCTCCAAACCCCAAGCACACGGTAGGTTCTCAGTCAATATTTGCTGAACGAATGAGTAAATGAATTATCAGACCCAGGCCCCTGGAGCAAGGAGGCAAGAAGAGAGGCCAGGTCATGAATGGCTCTTCAGGTTATGGGTGAGGAGTTTGGATTAACCAATAACTTGAGCAATCTACTCTGCCCTCCCCTCCTCCCCGCAACCTTTCCACACCCACCTCATAACCTCATCTACAGTAGCAGTTCTCAAAGTGTGGTCCCTGGACCCCTGATGACCGGTTGTTTCTCATTCAACATCTGTGTTTATAAGCTGACAAGAGCCGTGCTCTCATCCATGAATTCATAATTTATGACTATGTAAATTATAACAATTAATTGCTATGACAATTTGTTTAAAAGGCAACTGTTTGTCCACTCACATCTAATCAGAAGCAGCCCCACCCTTCCCATGCGGTCTGGGACACGTTTCCAAGTGGCAAAGAGAAGTGGTCCCAAATTCCTGGAATGCAGTAACTTCCAAAGCATATGCAGTGTCATGATGCAGGATAAATAGGTTCAAAAGAAGTTGAGGAATTCCAAATAAAAATGAGAACAAAGAAGAAGAATGAATCAATTTATTTATACTTTGTAAAGTAGTTTCAAATAAACTCCTCATAGAAAAAAAAACAGTATCTGGCAACTTTCCCCAGTCCCAAACTGCCTTGAATCCATTACAGTTCTCTTTAATTTCTCCTATTAATATAACTGTTTTCTAAAAAGAAAAATGTAATCAGTAAAAGCCTAAGTTTAAACTTTTCCTCATTGTTTCACAATATGCTAATCCTTATGGGCTATTTAGGATCCACTCACTTTGGTGGGAACTCTCCTGTAAGCCTTAAGATTCTCCAGGAAAAAGAACTCGGGGTTATATGACTTTGGAAAAGAAATGTCTATGACCACTACTGGGCCTTTGCTTCACGCATTGCTATGATTCTTCATATACATCAATAGTAAAATAAATGGCAACACATGATTCTAAATATATGTTTCTCTGATACAAAAATAAAAGGACCCTATTTAAAAAACTTCTTTTCTTAATTCCTATTTCCAAGGGCATTATTAGCAGATCACTGCTAATAACCTAGAATTTGGAAACATCTAAACTGTATTGTAAGGATTTTTTGTTATCCCCTTGCTTGATTAGTCCTTCAAATTTTGCCTTTTTTGATGCATTTGCCTGCACCAAAGGAAGGATTATAGGAAGAATGTTAGACAGTATGTTGAAAATGAAATACAGTTTTTAGATTAACTTATAGGGTAGGGTAGGTTGTGGCATGCAGGGTTTAAAAAGAAAACAAAAAGATAGTGGGCAAAACTTGGAGGGGATAGGATTTATTGAAGATTTGGGCAAAGGGCAGAAAATAGTATTTAGTATATTTGGGGGAAATCTCAAATCTGCGGGGCAATTTATGAGAAAATTCTATAAACCTCAATGGAAAAGACAAAGCAAGAGAGAAACTGCAGAAGTTAGAAAAGTGCAGCCTACGTGATGGTTGAATTTAAAAGAGAGGGGAAAAAATGTGATGGGGATGCAATCTATTACCAGGTAAGCCAACACCTGGACAGCACATAAGCGTTTACAAAAGGTGCTTTCACATCTGTGACCTTATTTATTCTTCATAACAGCTCTGGGAAGTATTTAGAGTGGTATAATTCCAGTTTGACAGACAAGGAAGCCACACTGTTTTCTGAATACAGCAAGAAAAGAGAAAGGTAATGAATGTTGAGAAGGAACGAAGCTGCAAAAAGACCCCTTTAAGGGCTGAAGGCAGCCTGTCTGTAACAGAGAGGAGGGGACCACCTCTGATGCTGCAGAGACGTGGGAGGCTGTGAAAAGCCATTGAACGTGGGGGCAAAATACAGAGGGCGAGAAAGGCTCTCTTGGAAGGCAAGTCATCTGGGCAGAGAAACAGGAAAGATTCTGTCTTCCCAGAAATACACGCAGTTCAGGTTTGCCCTTTGAGCGTTTGCCAGCTTGAAAAGGAGACTTGAGATCTCTGGTCTGGCTGCAGATTTAAAGCCCATAGAATCTCTGAAGGGGTAGCAATTTCATTTTTTCATTCAAAGGTTTCTTAAAAACATGTTTTCTGAAAGAATCGAAACAATTTTCACTTTTTTCTGCTTATCCTCAAAGTAGATACAGTTGATACAGAAGTCGATACTCTAGCTTTCTGTAGAATCTGCCTACCTGAGAAAGAAGGGAATATGACATTCTTCTTATTGATTTAGCTCCAGAGTATTTGGTTTTGAAAATTAAACTGGGAAATCTCATCTCTTCTGGCGGTTGTCAGAGAAGGCACCCAAGAAAAGCAACAGAGCATTATAAAAGTTGTTGCCATATTTTGCTTGTATCACCTGTGTACAATTAAACATTTTTGCTCTTTGGTTATTAGAAACTCTTTTAAAATCCATTTTCACATACATGATGATTCGGATGCCGAGGCAGTTGGGCAGTTGCTAAAAAGCTATAGTTAGTGCTGGAAACTGAGTCAATTCCAGTTTTTGTAATACGTGTGGGAACTGAGCCATCAATAGTGTTTTCCTCAAAGGAAGAGTTTTACTGCTTTCTTATATTGCTCGGACAATTACGGATGAAATGGTATTAACTACTGGATGGTCAGTGGTGAAACTGCTTTGTAGTTTGCTCTGTGCGTTGAACAACGGGCGGTGATTACATTTGTTCTTGGTCAGCAGCATTTGCAGAAGATTTAGGGAGGACACCGACCTCTCTACAAGAGAAAGGGGAAAGTGAATGGCAGAGAAAGAGAAAGGTCAAGTTGACAATGGACAAGATCCTTTGGGGGTCTTTTTCTCTTGCTGGTGTCAGGGGGATGTGCATTGGGACAAATGACTGCTTTGAGGTGAGAAGGGCAAAAGCACTCTAATAAAAGGCTTCAGGAAGGAGTGCAGGCGACCTAGGGAAATCTGCTGTGGTCAAGTTTAATCCTGGGAAAAGAGGCCCCGGAGAAAGCAGATGAGGAAGATAGGAAGGAAGATAGGGAGGGGGAGGCGCTGGGTGTGGAGGGAGGAAGGGGGTGGGCGGCCTGGAAAGTGAGAGGGAGCAAGTACTGACTGTGGCTAGGACGGCGGGGAGGAGGACCACCGAGTGGGAAGAAGTGCAAGTCGCGGGAGCGGAGGAGGAGGAGGAGGAGGAGGCAGAGCTCGGTGGGCCCGGACGGGACCCCCGGCCAGGGGGGCGGCGGCGCCGGGGCAGCGGGGGCAGCGCGGCCCGCCGCGGGCCCCCGTGGCAGCGCGGCCCGCCGCGGGCCCCCGTGGCAGCCTCAGGCGTTGGCTCCTCGGGGCTCCCTCCCTCGCCGGCGCATTGTTCCTTTGCCGGGAGACGAGGAAATTGCCTTTTGATTGCGGAAGTCCGCGGCCGGGGCCCGGGGCGAGGCAGCGCGGGTCAGCATGGCAGCGTGGGAAGGGCGGCGCGCTGCCTGCCCCCGCCGCCTCTCGCGTCCGCAGCCCGCCCGGGGCGGCAGCAGCAGCGGCCCCTGCGCGTCGCCAGCCCGGAGGGAAGCGCTGTGCGCCCGCGGGGCGCGCTGAGCGCGCGCAACAGGTGCCCCCCGCCCCGCGCCGGCCGTCGGGGCCGCCGGGCGCCCCTGCCCCTCTGCTGAGTCGGGCTGGTGAGCGCTGAGCGCGATGCTGAGCCATGGAGCGGGGCTGGCCTTGTGCACCGCGCTGAGCCTGCTGCAGGTGAGTGGCCCGAGGGAGGTGGCGGGCCGACGCGCCCCTCCCTGCTGACGACCAAACTCCCAGTCGGCCGTCGGGCCGCCTGGGTCGTGCTTTGCAGGGGGAGATGGCCGAATTTCTTCCTCTCCCTGGGGGAGAGAGGTCCTCTCGTGACCCTCCGGCCAGACTGACAGCTCATCCGACTGTCCGAGGCACCGAGCCGCCCTCCTTCTCCAAGCCGCTCCCCAGAAAGAGCAGGCCGGGGAGAGAGTTGCCACCCACCTCCTCCGCGGGTCTTTCCTCGGGCTGGAGGGCAAAGGGCTGGGCTGAGGCTGGGGCTGGGGGCTGAGGGCTGAGGAGGCGGCTTGGGGACCTTGCTGTGGACAAGTCCCGGGACGGTCTAGACGGCGGGCTTCAGCTGCTTCTGGTTCCTTTGCAGACTGGACTGGGGGAGCCAGTGAGATGTAACTTCACCCTGACGGAGTCCAAGGTCTCCAGCCGGTCCGCGTCTCTCCAGTGGAGAACTCTGGGGTCACCCTGTAACTTCAGCCTCATCTATAGCAGTGACACGTCAGGGGTCGCATGGTGCCACCCCACGCGGATAGACAACACCACCTATGGATGCTACCCCAAGGATCTGCAGGCGGGAACCACCTATAACTTCAGGATTGTGTCTCTGGATGGAGAAGAGAGAACTGTGGTCTTGCAAACAGGTAAAGGGTGACAGGTGCAGTTGGACGGCCAGGCCACTCTGGGCTGAGCCCTGCCTTTTCAAGCTGGTGTTTCATTTGAGCTCCAGGCATGCAGAAAATAAAGGTAAAAATACCTGTGAAGATAAATATTGACCAAGATTTCTAGTTTCCTCAGATCTGGCCAGAAGCAGCTTGGTTGACTTTTAGAGATTTCCTTAGTGCTGAAGACAGCGGACTAGCTCTTTGAAGGGGGAGTGCAGCAGAGAGGAGCTGTGGGCTGTGGAGGGAGTTTGTTAAATTTGCTGAAACGGTGTGGTTTGAGCTTCCATCACATTAAACTGTCAAGCCCTGGAATAATTTTAAGCAAATGTTTTTAGAATAAATAATGGAAGTGCAACGATTAGGGATATGCCTTTCCTCAACTTAGTTTTATTTTTGGAACCAGGACATAAAATCTTCAGGAATAGAATAGAGCCATTCATAGGGGAAGATTCGAAAAGTCCTTTCAAATGAGGGCACGAAAATTAATTTGTATAACTTGAATAACTAAAACAGCGTAGTATCAGAGACGGTCCTTTGGTTACTCTGAACTTCAAGTCACTCACTTTCTTTACAGTTTTGGTAAACCCTTCCATGTGTATATAGGAAGAGTTTGTCTTTCCTGCGTCAGTTTTCTTGTCTGTAAAATAAGAGTGTTAGACTTGGCTGTTGAGGTCCAAGTTCTTACCAAGTGCCAATGACCTGGGTAGGGGGCTGTCATACTCTAACCTCGTTATTCCTGTCAGCTACCCATTACATGTGCTCTAAATTCTCTAACAACTTTGATGTTTTGTGACTTCATTAGTCTTCCTTTTAACATTGTCTTTACTTGTTGCAATAGTGAAACTTCACTTCTATTCAGAAAGTCAAATTTCACAGAAAAATTCTGGAAGTCAAATTTTAGAAATGTGTTGTCCTTACTACTCTTTCATGTTCAACCTGAACAAAGATGACTTCCTTAGCTATCGGTCTTTAAAAAGGTGTGAGAACTTTCAGTTCTCAAGGCAGTTACAGCAGGGTCAGGAAATGTAGCTGGGTTCATGTAGTAAGTCAATCAAATAGTCATTCTCTTCTTTTTTCGGAGAAAAATTAAGAATGTCAATTACATCACTTGGCTTACTTCAGATGAAACTTTGAGATAATTTCTGAGATTTGCAGGAACTTAAATTGAAAGGAAACAGCACTCATGAAGAATTTGGTTATGTTTTTATATGGAATCAAAGAGAGACTGAAATCAACCACATAATTAGAACATTTTACAGAAGTTGAAGTGGTTATGTTTTTAGTCATGAAGCTGCTGGTCTCTTGGTATGGGAGGATAGTTTTGTGAACACTCAGATTGCTAATGCTGTGAAATTTATGACATAGAACTTCCAGATGTGTTCATTGCATTTGTTAGGTGTCTGTTGAATGGGGCAGAACTATTTTTAAAAATAGGAAAAAGACTCACTGTGGGTGTTACTAGTTAGAATGCGCTCCAAGTCTAATTATGCTTGTAGGTGTTCCAAGTCCAAAGACATTTGTGAAATGTAAGAAATATTTGCATTTTATTGACTATGTTGAGTTAAAAAAAGACTTCATCAGCATTCAGGTTTTCATCATTTTTCTTAAAGACTTACTTTTTACAGTATCACAAATATACTTTTCACCACAAATTCTATGAGCTCCATGATAAATGTGAAGGATGAAATTTGCAGGTGATGGTTGTATAATGATATTTTTTCCCCACACTTATTTGTATGATGGTGTAATGCCTAGGATCCTCTACATTTTAAAAATAATTTTATTTAAATACACATTTTTATTTTATTTATTTATTTTTAATGTTTTACTTTTTTTTTTAAAGATTTTATTTATTTGACAGAGAGAGACACAGAACCCAATGCGGGGCTCGATCCCAGGACGCTGGGATCAGGGCCTGAGCTGAAGGCAGACACTTAACGACTGAGCCACCCAGGGACCCCTAAATAAACATTTTTTAATTAAGATATTTTAAAAATGTTTCAGGAAGGATTTTTTGGGTTGGTTGTTATTTGTTTTTTTGTCATTAGTGCTTTCTATAATTTGAGGACATAAGTGAATTTTTCATGTAGTTGAGAGAAAGTACTGGTATTTCTCTAAATTTTTAGGCTACAAAGGTGAACTCTACAAATCACGTTTTACACTTGGTAAAGTAGGACCAACTAGTAGTATAATATTAAGTCTGAGGTATACCTTCAAACAAAAGAAGTTATTCAAAATGTGCTTTACTACTCCATTTTGCCTGTCTTGTCAGTCTAGAATAAAAGAGAATGAGAGCAAGACATGATTTGACTAGAGATACAACAGTTGCTTAGATTATCTCTGTATCATTCCAAGTGTGATTTGTCTGGTTGTTCTTCCTGATAAACTGTCTAAAACAGTTCACTTATTGTCATGTAGACGTGGCCTTAAAGATTAAAAAAAATTTGAACTACATGGGAACTACATGGGAACTTATTTTAGCAACAATCAGTTTTCACTCCAGATTTTAAGTCAGAATTGAAAAAACATACATGGATTCAGCAAACATTCACCAAGCACGGATACTGCAGGGAATTATGCCAAGTGGTGACTGGTGTGCTTGTAAGGATGATGACCAAAACATGGTCCCTGTCCTTGCGGTCTGTGCAGAGGTGAGGGGAGGTCATGATGAAGGCGGGGACAGAACTTTCGCACTTCTTTCCTGAATGAAGACCTCGCTCTGCCTCGTGTTTGCCACGCTGCCATCACCCCAGAGAAGGCGAGGCAGTTCTCAGGTGTCTTCAGTCATTAAACCGGTTGATGCAACAACCATGATAAGTTGAAAGCCAAATTATTTAGTTGTGAACAAAAATAATTTGGAAGTCAAATTATCTAGTCGTGAATTCATTGGAAATCAACTAATGAAGACAATATTGAAGAACTCCAAAACTTTTGTATCACTGTGTCCTCAGAGTCTAAGCAGAGGGCTGCAAACTGGTAGCCCCTAGGGGTGTCTAGCTAGGTGTCTAAATAATAATATGTTTTGTTTGGCTCACGTAATGTTTGTGAAAAATCCAGATTATTTTTACCAGCATTAAAAATGGAAAATTCACATAAGTGCCAGATTTCTGGGTTCCCCTAAAATATTGGAAGATTTGACAAAGCTGGACCACTCTGCCTAGAATTCTCTAGAGCTAAGTTGTAGTTTCTCTCCGTTTAGATACCAATTCACTGGAATCCCCCTGGACCACTTCATTTATTTCCGTACTTGAATGCATCCTAAAGGCACTTGAGTTTGTTTAAATGAAACTTTCGAGTTTTTGTTTAGAACTTTTGGGAGGTTTTATCTTCCCACAAGTAAAAAGTAGTTTTTCAATATCTAAAATGGCATCTAGCACATGGTATTCAATAAATATTGATCACATGGATGGATAGATGGATGAATGAATGGATAGATGAATGGGTGGATGGATAGATAGATAGATAGATAGATAGATAGATAGACAGATAGATATGAATGAATAAAGTGAACATTTCAGTGGGAGGATGTATGTATTCTAAGAATATGATCTATTCTCCTTGGGTTATAGGTAAGTTACAGAACCCAGGGAAGTAGTCTGGTAGTAAAGAACTTCACTTATGGGAAGACTATCTTAATAGCATATGCCTTCTTGTTAGTCAGTTTCAGCCACTTAATAATCAGCCTAGAACAAAGGGTGAAAAAAATTAGCTCTTTTAATATGGCTAATTCCTTCGTCTTTAATTAAAAAAAAAAAAACAAAACACTTTAGGAGCATTAATTACCAAGTCACCATATCAGCTCTTATTTACACTTCAAAATGTTACTTATTGTATTAGTTTACTAGGGCTTCCATGACAAAATACCAGACCAAGTGACTTAAATAACAGAAATTTATTTTCTCACAATTCTGGAGGCTAGAAGTCCCAGAGCAAGGCATCAGCCGCTTTTTTCCTGTGGATTCTCTAATTGGCTTGCAGGTGGCTGCCTTTTTGCTATATCCTCACATGCTCATCCCCCTGTCTATGCTGTCTGTGTTCTAGAAGGACAGCAGTCATGTTGGGTTAAGGCCCACCCTAAAAATGTCAGTTTAACTTCATTCCCTCTTTAAAGGCCTTATCTCCAAATACAGTCCCATTCTGAGGTACTGGGGGTTGAGGGCTTCAATATATGAATTTTAGAGGGACACCATTGAGCCCATACACTTACAGAACTTTAAACATAAGCCACTACTTCCCAATAATGTCTGTAAGCTACTTGCATCAAAATCTTTGGCAAAATATCTTATAAAAGCATATATTATTGGCTTCTACCCCACATGTAATGAATTTAGAAGAAGTGGAGGCTGGGATATCTGATTTTAAACAAATATCACAGTGAATCAATGCACAGTGAAGTTTAAGAGCTATTGACATGGTTTTTCTATTATTCATTGGCATTAAGATTCTGGTAGCATTCTTCTTTATGCATGGCTAAATCTATAATACTGAAGAATATTATCTTAACCAGGAAGAAACTATACTCTAATATTTGTCTTGTGCTTTTATAGTATCTAAAATACTTCCACCTACTTTATTTAGTAGGTAAGAGTATAAAATATATATTATATTGACCATATATTGTTTAATTTTATTTTTAGGGAGTATTGTGAAGGGGCAGGTTGCATAAAGATCGAGAGCTTGGTTCTAGAAGCAGCCTTCTCCATCACTCACTAGCCAAGTTGACTCAAGCAAGTTACTAACCTCTCCAGGCCTGTTTCCTAATTTATAAAATGGGGATGATAATAAATATAATGCCTACTTCATAGGGCCATTTTGAGATTTTTATTTGGGTCATACATAAATTCTAGAATAGTGTTTGTCACATACCATGTGCATAGTTAAGTTTACTATTATTACTTTCAGGTTGGAGATAAGATTGATATTCATGAGAATTAACTAATCACAAATCACGCAGCTAGTATATAATTGAACCAGGACTTGAATCCTGGGTTTCTGGCTTAGCTCAATTCTTTCCACTACTCTGCAGAAAGGATATAATTTTTAAGTTGGTATTAGTTCTTTCAAATTACCGTGTGATATTTTGTTACTATTTTTCAAGTCAACTTTTAAAGAAGAAAAAATATATTACAAAATACCTTAAATCTATGTATACTTAGCCTACACAAGGATGGAATAATGATTAAATGTGTTTCAGAGTGAAGAAATTATAAGCAGCTATTGATTTTCAATTGTGTGGAACTTTTGGTGATGATTTCAGTATTTAGCAATCAGCCATTGGCCGTCTACTTGTTTCAGGAATTCTAAGGTCAAGCTGAGCTGTGAATATGGAATGAACCAACCTAGTTCTCTGAACTTGATCTTTTGAGTGCTTGGGAAGCTTCTTCCATCAGTCTGACTTCTGTTGGTGGGCATGGCATTCTACAGGTTGGCAAGAAAGACATAAAATCTTATTTGTCCAGACTGAATAAGAGAAGAACAAAGAGTAATTTTTTCACCTTCCATTTCCAGACATCAATTTGCTGGAATTCCCCTAGGGGATAAAGGATAACACTGATGCCTTTCTGATTTTGTAGGAGAAATCAAGCCCATTCTATCTGTATGAACATATATCAATGAAGATGAATATATGCCCCTAAACACATAATATGCAAATAAAGTTAACATGATAGTTTTGCATATAGATTGCCAGGAATTTTTGGTTTTGGTTTTGCTTTCCTTCCTTTTATGTGGAAAATCTCAAACACATAAAAAGGTAAACAGAATAGTATAATTAACTACCATGTACTCGTCACCTACCTTTAACTGTAACCAACTGATAGCCAATCTTATTTCATCTGTTTCTCCACCCTCTCCCCCACCCCGTATCATTTTGATGCAATCCAAGCCATCATTTGATTCCATTTGTACATATTTCAATATGCATTTCGGAAAGGTAAGAATTATCTTTCACATAATCACAATATCACTATATACCTAACATTAACAATAAGGTTTAGAAGCACACATCAAGTGCTAGGTCATGAATTTCTACATAGGAGGGGCTTTCTGGGTCAAAATCTGATTGGAAGGAGAGGCCAGGGGACTTCTCTTTCTGCGGCATTTATGTAGCACTTTAGATAATATTGAGAAAGCCTCACTCGTTAATATGGAAGAATTGGAGTGGGGCTGCTGAAGGATATCCTGGGGATGGCGGGGTTAAAGCCTCCGTCGGTTGTCAGGGCTGACAGGCCCCTCTAATGCTCACTAGAAGTGCTTTAGCTTCTTCACCTGCTTCTCACTCTGTAACACCCCTTCTGCTCTCTGATTTCTAACTCCCACTTTGACCTTCCAAACTTGCTCAAATTCCTGTCCTTCGTGAAGCCAACCTCTGAAACCTTAGCCCCTGGATCTCATTCTCCTTTGCACCTTAGCCCTGTTGCTGGCCTGTGTTACTCGGAACAGCAAGAACAACAGCAGCGTTAATACCAACTGCCATTTACTGAGAGCTCGCCAGGTGCTAAGGCGGCACTTAACATCTACCTCCGTTCCCTCTTAACACTTACAACTCTGTGTAGGAGGTGCTGTGCTCCTTTACGGATGAGGAAACTGAGCAGCAAGGAGCTTAGGCACGACTCTAAGTGACAGTGATGGGATTTGGACCCACGTCTAGTCTGACATCAAAGTCAGCCTCCCTGATAGTCCACCTTTTGTTTGCCTTTTCCACATATATCTTAAGTGCCTGAGTAGCCTGTAGACTCTCAGGGGAGCATCTACCACTTACGTACCCAGGGCCAAATATGATGACCCTCAAAGTAACAGGGCACCCTACACAGCTGTGAATGATGATGCAGATAACTGTGTAACCTGCTTTAATTTCCCTTTTGAGGATATTAAAACTTGGAAAGTCCGTTACTACTTGAACTTCCTATCTAGTGTAAAAGTTGATAAATGCATGTTACTCTGATGAATAGAGAACAATAGAGTGCATCATCTTAAAATAAGTCAGGAAGCCAACTGTAGTCAAACAGCAACAATCACCAAGTAAAAGAAAATTACACCTCTATAAATGTACTTAATTAACTGTGGATTGTGAGCAATTGCTTTTTCATTTTGTTCTCCTTCTCATTTTCAAAACATGCACCAAAAAACAAAACAAAACAAGCAAACAAACAAACAAAAAAACCCAAAAGCAAACCTGTTTGTGACTTTTGCTCCACCCTTACTTTGATTTCGCAGTTGTTTGGTATGAATAGTTGATGTTCATTCCATTTTATGTAGAGTGCTACATAAATGCAGCTTCCGGTCTCCTAGCCTCCCTGCTTTTAACTAGAATAGTATCCCAGTTTCCGTAGAGATACAGAAATAGGCCCTGTCATTACTAAAAAGGTAGATCTGTTGACCTAGAGTTAGTGGTGAAAGATAAGATGTGTGTGTGGGTGGGGAGTAATATCCTATTTGAGGCGACCCAGAGTGCCTATGGAGAAACTTAGACTTCATCTCACGGAAAGATCTTGGTGCTGTAAGAAGGACGAGGATGGTGATGGGGAAGATATACAAAGAGGTTATTTGGCAACAGTACAGAAAAGGGAGAAAATAAGGAAGACACCCAGAAAATTCTGGGAGCAGCTAAAACATAAGGCAATGGGATCCCAGGTAAAGGCAGTCAGACTAGGGAAACAAAAAGGAAGAATCATGAAAAATGATTAAAAAAAAAATCAGAGTAACTTTCACAGCCACAGAATTAGATTTAGGTGTGATTAGTGTTGTTACTCATTTTATCTCTGCTACGATAGTCTAACCATCAAACGAAAATTCTGTAAATTTACCTATTATTTTCCAAGGAATCTGGTTTGAGTGTTTTATTATTACACTGAGCATGCATTCAAGACATCACCCATCCTGGGACAGCTAAGGTGTAATAGAAGGAACTTGCAGCCAGGTGTTAGAATCTCAGCTATACTACTTGTTACGTGTGTGACCTAAATGAGTCACTTCACATCTCTGACCGCCTATTCCAACTGAGAAAGCACATTGTAAACTATCAGATCCTACACAGATATATTGTGATGCTATCATGACTTGGAGAAAAGCTTTTGGCACTAACCCATGGATGGCCTGCAATCCTGTTAAAAGGTTCAATTTATTTCCAAAATAAATATTATCATTTCAAATTCTAAACACTGGAAATTCCTATATCAATAAATAATAATGTGTTAGTAGCCATACAAAAAAAAATTTTAAGCAGGTATTACTTGTTACTTGCATTTTACATATATGAATTTCTCCTTCTTTCTAAGTCCCATTTTTAAAAAAGAGAAACAAAGAAGAATTCATCATTTTGGTTCAAAAATTTAGCTAACCTTCATCTTTTCCTCAAAGAACAGAAAAATTAGGTTGACATCAAGACCACTTTATGAAATTTTCAGGCTTTCTGATACTGGTGGATTCATTGAAATATAGAAGATGAATATCACAGAACTTTACATTTGGCATTCCATAATCCAGGTCTGTCTGAAACTGAGAGGTACAAACAGATGTCTCAAATTTATGGCTAATGATACATTTTGATACATTGAGATTAAGATTGATTAAATTGAGATTAAATCATTGATTTATGGCTTTCCACAGTTCTCGTAGTTCATCAAACTTCACTAGCTACTATATATATGAGAGTGGTACATGGAAAAACCAGAAAGGCTATAAATGCGCCTGTGTGCGTTGACATCTGCAGCCATCGGCATGAACTACATAAGTCAAGTAGGGTTTTCCAATTACGTGCCATCTGTCATACGATCAAAAGATTACCTACATATAACTACAGTTTGAAACAGCATTAGAAATCCCTCTCTCTTGCATTCATATAGATACAGATATAGATGAAATTCATTTGTATATATACAGGAAATCAGCACCCCTTTTGGAAGTACCTAATTTTTTTTTTTTAAGATTTTATTTATTTATTTGAGAGAAAGAGTGAGAGAGAGAAAGAGCACAAGAGGGGGGAGCGGGAGAGGGAGAAGCAGACTCCCTGCTGAGCAGGGAGCCCGATGCGGGACTCGATCCCGGGACTCCAGGATCATGACCTGAGCCGAAGGCAGTCGCTTAACCAACTGAGCCACCCAGGCAGGCGCCCGTACCTAATTTATTTCTAAGAAAATATCGGAGACTTTCTTTTAACACAGCAGAGTTTTCCTCGGGCTTACATTGCAAAGACGTGTGAAAACCCTGTAACTTCTGCGGCATGGGTAGCAGCGGTGGCCAAGGGCCAGCACAGAACTTTATCGCAGTATAAATGGGGTTTGAAGTGTTTGTTTCCAGTGCAGGTTCTCGCAGCCCAGGCACTTCCCAGTCTCATTGTTCCTTTGTTCTAGCGGATGTACAAAGGATTGACTGTTTTGTTTTCTGGCTCGGAGAGATTAGATAAAGTCTGCATTTCTGAACTTCACTCTCTATGCACGCAACCTTAAAATTCATTTTCTGTAGCTTATATTTTGCAAATTATATGTGGTTTAGATTATACTGACCATACCATTATTTTCTTTAACCTTTATCTGGCTTGTAGACATCGATGACAGTATTGATCTCGTTGGAGCTCTCGTTGGAAAGCAGCTGTCCCTCCCATCCTTGTCCTTAAAATGCCTCTTCAGCAAAAATGTGTCATCTCGATTGGCTATGACAAGGTTGTTCTTGGGTTTCGTTGGCTACTAGAATCTCATGGTAGTGAAGTGCCTTATTCTCGCCAGGCAACAAAAAAGACTTTCTGTAAGGGGAAATTATGTTCTTTCTTTTTATTATGATGTCCTTAATGACAGACTATGATGTAGGATAGAAAATTTAGATAATATTGCCAGAAAAAAAAAAAAACTACTGTTTTTCCGCAAGAACCTATAAATGAGAATCATCTTGGGAATTTTTAATTTTATCTTAATGGTTAGAAAGTTAGGTCATGGGAATAAACTGATAAGATTTTATCAAGTTTTTGTGTTTTCTTTTAATGAAGAAGGCAATTAAGGCTATTCGTTTAGCTTTAAAAAAAATTGTATTCCACTTCTGCCTCCATTTTGTCTGTGATTCAGAGGAAGCTTTTTTTTGTGATCAAGTAGACAGCACAAGTTTCTATTACTGAGTGCCCATTCTATGCCAGGTAAATCTGCTCTACACCTCCTCAAATCATCCGAGAATATAGGTATGATTATATGATACTCCCCAGACAGATGGGAAAGTGGAGGCTTAGATAGCTTGAGTAACTTGTCCAAAGTCTCGTGACTGGCCCATGACGGAGCCGAGGATTTGAACTTAGTTCTGTCTAACCCCAAAGCCCACGCTCTCTGCCACAACATTTGCCTGCTTCCGTGACAGGACCTCCTCCTGTTTACAGAAATAATAACAACAACAGTAGCTAACATTGAACACTTGCTATGTGCCGGGCACTGTTCTAAGTGCTCTAGATAAAACAATGTAATCTTCATAAATATCTTGCCGAATAGATAGTATTATTATCTGCATTGCAGAGATGAGACAGCAGCAGCACGGAGAGGTTAAGGAATTGCCCAAAGTACACAGCTACGGAGCCAGAGAGCCGGTCTCAGCCCCAGGCTGTCAGACTGCAGAGCCTATGCTCTGCCTGTGAACCTCTGCTATACTAGGGTGTAGACCACACACCTTGCGCTTTGGGCTCTCTGAGTTACTGCTGTCTTGGCTTCCTTGTCTGCTGACATTTATATTATTATTAGTTCTTGTATTACAAAATGCTACGTGGCTTGTCTTGTGCTTTTTGCAGGATGATGTACTCATTTAAGTCACAGCATTAAACACACACACAAAAAATTAGATTGACCATAGGTTGTGTTTAGCTTCTGGATGGTGTCTCTAGGTGACCCGCGGATAGTCTCAGGAGCTCTCTGGCCATACAAGTCTTTTTAATACAGAATAAGATCATGTTGTTCTTATTTTTATTAATGTTAGTCACAAGCAAGCACCCTCTTAAAACATATACTATTCTAAGAAGATTCTATAATCTGAAGTTATTTTGTGAGCAAAATATAATTTACCAAGATGTAGATAAGAACTGGATCTCTATAGCCATGCCACGAAAACATCTGACCTGGCTTTGAGTTGTAGCCTCCAATATCTTGGTCCGACTTTCTAGATCAAGAACCAGGCTGGATTTCTGAAAATTACTCATCTGTAAATGTCTCTCGATGTTGCCCTTCCCTGCATTCAGGATATTCTCTGATGGTCCCACTGCATCATAGAATAGCTGATCCCTAAACACTATTGACTTAGTTCCTAACCCAGGAACATGCTGCTCATCCTATTTCAAGTTCCACAATGAAGATTCAATACATGGGAAATGGGAAATGGGACTCGTCAAACTCACCCATGAGAGTGGAAACTAAGTGAACATCTGGGTGCAGGACCAACCCCTTGCACCCTCTCTGGAGGCTTCAGCAGCTCCAAAATGTCCCGGAACTCAAGTTGAGAAAATCTAAGGACACAAGGAATCCCACCTGTTGGGAGAATTCATTCTGACGAGCAAACCTAGGCTAGGCTCATAATCAAGTCTCTATCTTTGGTGGTTTTCTGATATTTAAAAACAACCTAAAGTTATGTGTTCTTAACCCCCCGAATCCACAACCTAAAAAAGAAAAAGTTCATGGGCGCCTGGGTGGCTCAGATGGTTGAGCGTCTGCCTTCGGCTCAGGTCATGATCCCAGGGTCCTGGGATCGAGTCCCACATCGGGCTCCCTGCTCCTTGGGAGCCTGCTTCTCCCTCTGCCTCTCTCTGTCTCTCTGTCTCTCATGAATAAATAAATAAAATCTTTAAAAAAAAAAAAAAAGAAAAAGTTCAGTACAAATTTCAATATTATTTCTTAATATCTGTATTTTCTGTTGAGATTTTTGGTATTTATCCAGGCCTAGCCTGGATGTTTGTCAGTGTGTGAAAAGTGCTAAACTTGCAAGCCAACGAAAATATAACCTTACTTGGAATTCTAAGCTCAGAGCTGTCTTAACAAAAAAGTTTTATTAGAAAAAGAAGTTTATATGACTAGTAGCTAAGTGGATTTCTTTTTTAAATGAAATGGTAAGTTTAAAAGTGGAGTAAAATACCGATTTGTTTCATGGGCAGCAGGTTCTTAAAGTTTTTAAGGAAAATGAATCTGGGTTCCAGCAAACTAACATGTATTTGCAAAAATCTTTAAGCCGTGTTCTCTTTTTGGATTTTTGCCTTGCAGATCCTTTACCTCCTGCTAAGTTTGAAGTCAGTAAAGAGAAGACTACTTCAACCAGCTTGCATGTTTGGTGGACTCCTTCTTCTGGAAAAGTCACCTGGTATGAGATCCAATTGTTTGACAATAACCAAAAGATACAGGAGACCCAAATTCAAGAAAGTACTTCATGGAATGAACATACATTTTTTAACCTCACTGCTGGTAATAAATACAATATTGCCATCACAGCTGTTTCTGGAGAGAAACGTTCCCTTACAATTTATACCAATGGATCAACAGGTAAGACCTGCTTACAGATAGTTGAGTATTTCATCGTTTAGGCTCCTTTTGGAACTACATTAAAATTGAAGAGATAGAAGTAAGAATGCCCCCAGACCAAAGATGACAGATAGGTAAGTTGATAGACAGATAGACAAATGTTATGCAGTACAGTGGGAAGACTAGACTAAAAGTAAGAAAATATGACTGTACTGCTAGCTTGCTAGGTGATTCTGAACAAGTTCTGGGACTTCTCTGGGACTGGAATTTTCTCCAAAATGAAGTAGATGTTTCCTAATGGCCTTCCTAACTCAAATCTTAGGCAACAGCATTTTCTGCCTCCATTTCTGAGTTTGTGCCATAAAACTTACGTTTAAGTGTTTTCCTCCTTTGTATACTCTCCTCATAACATCAAGTCATGATGTTTCCTAAATATCCCTACATCTGGAACAAGTTTTTGCTTGCACCCGCCCATCCCGATACCAATGGCACACCTCACCTCCTTCCATGAAGTACTGTCCTTCTGGTCATGCTCTCTCCTCTCATTTTCTCTCCTGATCTATTGCTATAATTTGCTTTCTGTTTTTCGTCTTCCATTGTTCTTCCCTTTATTGTCTCTTTGCTGCTCTGCCACATCATACTTCATGGGCAAAAATTACCTTAGTACCTATTAAGTGGGGGAGAGAGACAGGTAAACTACGATGTAGCTTTAGGCGTGGACTTTGAAAAGAGCATTAATTCAGAATCCAGTGAAATTTCAAGAGTGCTGTAGCCATTACTTATTACACAAATTAGATGTACAGAGAAGCATACATGAATGTGTGATTTCGAATTAAACATGTCTATGTCTCCTCTAAGGAAATTATAAATGACCCTTTGGAAATGCATTTTCTTTTCCTAGTGCCATCCGCAGTGAAAGATATCAATATTTCAGCAAAAACCAATTCTCTCCTGCTTTCCTGGTCCCATGGCTCTGGGAATGTAGAAAGATACCAGCTACTGCTGATGGATAAAGATGTCCTAGTTCATGGCAGTGTCGTGGACAAACATGCTACTTCCTTCAGTTTTCACGGACTGACACCTGGACACCTCTATAACCTTACCATTGTGACCGAGGCTGCAGGGCTGCAAAACTACAGATGGAAACCGGCCAGGACAAGTAAGTTCCACTAACTAGCTGAACAAAAATAAAGCTCACAGCAAGGAAATGTTTAATAACCATGGCTTATTAAATTATTTGAATAATGATAATATGAGACAAATTGAAATTTGCATGTTACAGAAGGCCCTTAAGATGTACCCACTTTTCTATTCAGAGAAAGAGGGACTCCCTTGTATTCTAAATTTTAGACCAGCCTGAAGTAGCGAAGTTAACCACTGATACAGTCTCAGGTTATCTTTTTAGTATTCTGACCTCTTTGATAGGGATTCCTACTTCCTGCTCTCTTTTTTTTTTTTTTTTTAAGATTTTGTTTATTTATTTGACAGAGAGAGACACAGTGAGAGAGGGAACACAAGCAGGGGGAGTGGGAGAGGGAGAAGCAGGCTTCCCACCGAGCAGGGCGCCCAATGCGGGGCTCGATCCCAGGACCCCGGGATCATGACCTGAGCCGAAGGCAGACGCTTAACGACTGAGCCACCCAGGCTCCCCCCTACTTCCTTCTCTTAAATGAGCATCCACTGCCTTTGTGACATCACTCACAATGAGCCAAGATAACTTTTCTCAGTGCTAATCAAAGACCTGGTCCTGTGAAACAGCCATTTCTTAAACCCTGTACCCAACAAAACATGTCCTGAGACCCAATACTATAGGAGTTGTTCTCATAGCCTAACATAGCTGGATAAATTAATCTGTGCTAAATTTCAGTGAATAATTCATGTACACATTCATTCATTCATTCATTCAGTATCTGTTGAGTATAAACTGTATGCTAGGCATTGTGGATATAACAGTGCCCAAGAAGGCCCAAGTCTTTGCCCTATGGAACTTAAATTCTAGTACATTCTAATGCTTCTGATGGGTCTAATGTGTTAATAAATTCCCTCTCTCAGTAAGCTATCTGATTTTAAGAGAAACTTTTAGGTATGTGGTGCCTTAGAAATTACCCTGGCGCAGGGGGCTCTTGGAGCTACAAGAGATTGATGGGAAAGATATTTGGGGGCACCTGTACATTTACATATCTTCATATCACACCTCAAAGATGTGTAGCTATTTCCAACAAAAATGTACCATATATTTTGGGGCGCCTGGATGGCTCAGATGATGGAGCATGCAACTCTTGATCTCAGGGTTGTGAGTTTAAGCCCCATGTTGGGTATAGAGATTGCTGAAAAATAAAATCTTTTTTTAAAAAGTACCTCATATATGAAGAATTATTTATGTATAGCAAGAGCAAATTACACTTCTTACTGGCCTATGCAAAGCAGTATGCTGTGCCCATTTTTAAAATGAAGCATTAATTTTTATTTTGCTGTTAGTGAAGCCCAAAATTACAACATAGCCAAGAGGTAGAAAAAATTTTCACTGAAGTGTCTTTCTTTTGTAATCATTTTCCTTTGATGAAATAATGACACTTGGGCACCTGGGTGGCTCAGTTGGTTGGGCGACTGCCTTCGGCTCAGGTCATGATCCTGGAGTCCCTGGATCGAGTCCCACATCGGGCTCCCTGCTCAGCAGGGAGTCTGCTTCTCCCTCTGACCCTCCCCCCTCTCATGTGCTCTCTCTCTCATTCTCTCTCTGTCAAATAAATAAAATCTTTAAAAAAAAAAAAAAAGAAAGAATGACACAATTCTTGAGCTGTAACTTTATCATCATTTTATATGAAAAATAAAATATTTTTAGGATGCAAAATTTTGTGATGGCCAATGAGTTGACCAATCTATTTATTATGTACTTGCTATTATTAAATACATAAAGATGGGAAGAAATTAGGCAGATGACAGATTTCTTTGAGCTTTCCAAGACCTCATTTGCCAGTAAGGATCCCTAGGCTCAGTGAGATAGAGCTATCCAGGGTTGCCCATCTGACTAATGGCCAAGTCTGAGCCAGAATCCAGGCTCCTGACTCCCATGTTTATGCTCTTTCCACCGGCCAGATAGCCCTTCTTTGATTTTGCAGTATTCTTTTTGCTCGTGAAGTTGTTGTTTCCTTCTGAGCAGGGAGTGTGGCTTGCAGGGATTAAAATGCAGGTCAAAATTTGGCCATAATAAGACAGGTACAATATCCTGAGTTAAAGTGTCCTTTCCTTCCTCCTTATTTAGCCCCCATGGAAGTCTCAAATCTAAAGGTGACAAATGATGGCACTTTGACCTCTCTAAAAGTCAAGTGGCAAAGACCTTCTGGAAATGTGGATTCCTACAACATTACCCTGTTTCACCAAGGGACTATCAAAGAATCCAGAACATTAGCACCCCAAGTTACAGAAACCCAATTTAAAGACTTAATCCCTGGACGTCTTTATCAAGTTACCATCAGCTGTGTCTCTGGTGAATTGTCTGCTCAGAAGATGGCAGTGGGCAGAACAGGTGAGTGTAGGGCTCCAGAATATTCCTTGGTTGCCCAGATGATTCTCTGATCCATCAGAACAAAATAAGTTACAGGGAAGACTCCTTTTCCAATTTGGGAAATATGGTCTATATGACTGAGGGTGCCCACGGGCCAGGGCCCCCTATACAGACTGAAACAGAGGTTAATTGCATTCATCTGAGTTATTTAAGCAAATGTGTTTGGAGTGATTCCTGAATGATGTGCATAACTGGCTCTGCCCTGTGCTGTTTCATGTCACACCACTTAAGTAGTGTAAATGCATTAGCATTGATACTAATGAATAAAACATTTCTGACCAACCCTTATAGTGAGAGCCAGTTAGCACTTAAGCATGTTTTCCATGAATTATTTTATTAATTTATGTCGCCAAATATTTATCCAGTGCCTTCTTTGTATAAATTACTGTGCTATGATTTGGGAAGTTATTAAAATGTCAGGGTTCAGCAAACTACACCCTTTGCCAAATATGGCCTGTGAGCTGTATTTGTGTAGCCCCAGCTAAGAGTGGTTTTCACATATTTAAAAGGTTTTTTTAAAAAGCAAAAAGAAAGACAGATATGAGACAGAGACCATATGTGGCCTGGAAAGCCTAAAATATTTACCTTGCCAACCATTGCTTTTAAGGAAGTTACATTTTAATCAGACAAATGTAGACTATACACACAAAAAATAAAAATAGTACACTTTAATAAGAGTAATCGCATAGGTGTTGCCATGTATCAGGTACTAACCAAACACTTTACACCCTTACCATGAGAGAGGTTCTGTTATTATCACCATTTTACAGATAATTCAGAGCTCAAATAACTTGTCCATAGTCATCCAGCCAGTGAATGGTGGGGATGGAATTTAATTCCAGAGTCCATTCTCTGTGCTGTTAGAGATTCCAAGTAAGAACCATATGGTCAGAAAACCAAGAGAAAATTCTTGTTCAGAAGATCAGTAAAGACTTCTCAGAGGAACGGTCTTTAACTGGACCTAAAAATTGTGAGGCTCTTGGCAAGCGGAGAGGGAAAAGAGGGAAGGGCATTTGAGGTCGAAGGAATAATATAAGCAAAGGCATGGAGGCAGAAGAGCCCAGGACACTTACAGGTCTTCAGAACACACAACTGGAGGCCAGCATGGGAGAGAGTGCAGAAGCAGGGAGGGCGGCTGCAGAGAGTAGTCAGAATTAAGACCAGAGGATATGGGGTCTGATTTTGGAAAGCTACAAATGCCACACCCAGGACTTAATATTTTATTCTGTAATTAATGGAGAGACCTTGCATGTTTTTAAGCAAAGGAATAATTGGACCAGAGCTATATTGCAAGAGATTAGTCTTGTCAGTTGGAAAAGGGAGGAATGTTTCATGATCACAACATGCAGTGTCTCTACCAAAAGACACCGCATCCATCGATGTCAACATCATTAGAAGCAACATCAATATTGTCTCTGGGGCTGGTGTGCAGCCAATAAAACACAGCGCTCATATTGTTAGGTTATTAACAGTGTTACAGAAGATTGCATTACTGATATATTACTAGATGATTTTAGCATACATTTCTTGAGTGCCGGATGCCTCCAACATTAGGAAAGAATACTCATTTGCAATCCCCAAACATCAGGAGGGGATAGAAATGTTTTGAATTGCAGGTATTAGGTCTCTTATCTACTGTTGCCCATGAAAAGTGAATGAGTATCCTTACTTTTGGTTTTTAGAATCTCCTTTTTGACATCATTTCACCGTTTAGTTCCAGAGAAAGTTGGGAACCTGGAGGTAAACAGCAATGGTTCGATAAGGTCCCTAATAGTGAGCTGGTCGCCCCCTGCTGGAGACTGGGAGCAGTATCGTATCCTACTCTTCAATGATTCTGTGGTGCTGCTTAATATCACCGTGGGAAAGGAGGAAACACACTATGCCATAGATGATGTGGGGCTCATACCGGGAAGACAGTATGAAGTAGAAGTCACTGTTGAGAGTGGAAATCTGAAGAATTCGAAGCGTTGCCAAGGCAGGACGGGTAAGCAAATACGAAGGTGTTAATGACTGCTAGAACTTTAACTTGGTCCCTCTCCCAAGTAACCCAGGTAGCTGTCAATGTCGTGCCCACCCCCTCCACCCCCACCGTGTTCCGTGAATTTGAGATATTGTAGACTTTTAGACTGAATTAGTTTTGGTAATGTTTAATTTTGTCAAAATAGAACATTAAAATTGCTTCCAGTAGTAAGTCCATTATTTTATAAAAAGAAAGACATTTTAAGCACCAAAAGAATAGGAAGAAAACGATCGGAGAATCCTTCCCACAAAAGAAGACAACTGACATTTTTTTTGCCAGTGATCAGTGTTTGAGAACCATTGCCTTGACCTAATGTTGACTCGTGAGGGAATTTCATGTACCAAGGAAAGGTTATTAAAGGGAAGTGGAATATATTTGGATTTTAGGGTAGAGGAGAATGAGGATGTGGAGGCATGGGTTTTGGTATTCTTGCTGTCACCACTATACTGTAATTCCTTGGGCAAGTCACAACCCCTCTGAGTCTGTTTCCTCAACTTTCAAATAAGAGAATTGTCCTTCCAAGCTCAATATTTCTATGACATGGAATACTCCATACTTAGAGTGAAATTCAAATATCTTCTCTCTTAGTCTTGCCTGATGATAAGGAAATAACTACTTTGATTCAATGTTCTTCTTAGAAGACTGTCAAAGCAAAGGACCAAGACACCTCCTTAGCTTGCCAACTGGGTCTTCCAGTCGTATCTTCATTTTCCAAATATTAATATCCCTTGGATAATGATCAAAGACCTATATAAGCTTAAACCAAGCTACTTTTAGCATTTCACAGAACAAGCATCTATGTCCTCTCCAATATTTTATCTCACCACCTCAAATAACTTGGAATACTGTCAAGAAACCTAGGGGCTCTCAGCATGGTGGCATAATTACCAGGAAAACTTTTCTTAAACTGTACCTCTAGATAAATAAGGTTAATTGAGGTAGGCTTTGATGTATCAATCCAATTCATTTCAATATATTAAAGAAGGAAGATACAGATTTAGGGACTCAGTTAGAATGGAATTATAGAAAATTTCTTTGATGCAAAAATCAATATAATTTTATACACTTGGTTCTTCCATAGTTTTGTTTCCCTAGTGTTTTGTGGGACCAGTACTTTACTCTTGGCAATGTCTCCTAGAAATTGTAATAAAACTTTTTAAAGAAATGGAAACAGTTTCCATTCTTTGGTTAATGGGAGTCTTTAACCAGATACTATTCTTGCTTGCCAGCTATACTCTCCCTTTCATGGATACATTAGTGCCCATTTCTCAGAAATGAAGAGAAGCAGCACTTTGTCTTTCCAATCTGGTGGAGTAAAAAATACTTCTAACTTCATCTAAATAGTCAAATATGGACCTTTCTCAGTGGTTTTATGGATGACATGATTGAATTAAATCTTTTCATATCATAGAATTCATATGAAGAAATAAACACTCAAGGTAATATGTGGTCAAAAATAAATGACCCAGGAAAGCATTTTCCAATAGTATTCTTTTGAATCCTCCTTTCTGGATAGGTTATATCAACAAAGTTTGGGGCGCCTGGCTGACTCAATTAGTGGAGCACACAACTCTTGATCTCAAGGTTGTGAGTTCAAGCCCCACACTGGGTGTAGAGATAACTTAAAAATAAAATCTTGAAAACACACACACACACACACACACAGTTTTTGTGATTAGCTTTTTTTTTTTCCTGAGAGCTCATACACTTTCAGAAAAGAAATGCTGAACTGGAATACTCCTGTGGTTGGAAGAGAACAGCTCTCTAAGAAATACTCGAGTATTTCTGAATCAAATCAATGACACAGTCTCCATTGCTTTTTCCTTAGTCCCCCTGGCTGTCCTCCAGCTTCGTGTCAAACATGCCAATGAAACCTCACTGGGCGTCATGTGGCAGACTCCTGTAGCAGAATGGGAGAAATACATCATTTCACTAGCTGACAGAGACCTCTTACTCATCCACAAGTCGCTCCCCAAAGATGCCAAAGAATTCACTTTTACTGACCTGGTGCCTGGACGAAAATACATTGCTACAGTCACCAGTATTAGTGGAGACTTAAAAAATTCATCTTCAACTAAAGGAAGAACAGGTAATATTGTTTATAAATTTTAGACTTTAAAAAGTATCCTGTCTACTGAATTGTTTAACATTTAATTTACAAGTGTTCACTGAATGCCTATTTTGTACTGGTCATTGTTTTATGAATGTTTTCTATTGTTTGTTTTCTATTATACTAATTGCAACTCTTTGCTAGTTGTTTTGTCTTGTTTTGTTTTGTTTTGAAATTTGTTTGGTTTTATTTTGAAATTGAAGCAGAGCAGAGAACAACTTTTCCAAAGAGTTTTGCTGCAAAGGAGAGCAGAGAAATAGGACATCATCTGAAAGAGGAAGTATATTTGAAAGGAAGATTTTAAGGATAGAAGAAATAACAAGTTTCATGTTGATAGGAATGTTCTAGAAGAGAAAGGAATGATGATGATGTAAAGAGAAAGGAAGAATTGCTGCAGTTATTCTATGAGCAAGCAAGCTCTGGGATCTAGAGCACAAGTAAAGGAAATGGCTTTAGAAAGGAGCATGAGTAATTTAACTTTAGGGTCAGCTGGGGAAAAAAGAGTATTGGATGCATATGCCAGTAAGTAGATAGATGTAGTGGTGGGCAATTATCCTTTGATAACGCTCTTCTTTTTCTCAGTGAAATAGGAAGCAAAATCATCAAAGACTCCCTTTTCCAATTTATATATATTGTCCTGTATTTTATTTATCTCTCCTTTTTTAACCCCACAAAAAATTACCACTTACCTTCTCATCTTTCCTTCCTGTATCTCACAAGTTCCATTTGGGATTACTTTCCTTCATTTTGGAGAACAGTCTTCAAATTTCTTTTCTTTTCTTTTTAAAGATTTTACTTATTTATTTACTTGAGAGAGAGAGCAAGCATGAGTAGGGGAGGGGCAGAGGGAGAGGGAACCTGATGAGCAGGGAGCCTGATGTGGGGCTTGATCCCAGGACCCCAGGATCATGACCTGAGCCGAAGGCAGACGCTTAACCGACTGAGCCACCCAGGCACCCCCAAATTTCTTTATTAGTGTTTTTAGGGACAAACTCTTTACACTTTTGTTTTTCTGTGTATGTCTTTATATAGCTCTCAATCTTGAAAGATATTTTCCCTGGGTTACAATTTTATGTTGGAAGTTACTTTCAAAAAAAAAGAGAGAGAGAGAAAGTTATTTTCTCTCAGCACATTGAAGATTTTGTTGTAGTCTTTCTGGCAATTATTCTTGCTGTTGAAAAGTCAGGTGTCAGTTTAATTTCTACTTTTCTCTGGGTAATCTGTTTACTATGACTGTTTTTAAGATTTACTCTTTGCCTTTGGTGTTCTATTGTTTATAGTAATAACCTAGATATAGACTTCTTTATCTTGCTTGAGATCATGATGATTTCTGTACTTGCAGACTAGTATCTTCCATCAACCCTGGAATTTCTCACCCACTAACTCTCTGATATTGCCTCTTGCCTTTTCTCTAATCCCTCTCTATTCTCCTTCTGGTAGTCTAGAATTTATGTATATTTTTCATATTTTGCATGTATTTGCTTTCTGGGCTATAGTCTGAATAATTTCCTCAAGTCCTGTGTTTTAGTTCCTTAATTCTTTCTTCAGCTCTGTCCAATCTTTTTTAAATCCGTCCATTGAGTTTTAAGTTTTAATTGTTCATTTCTTCACTTTCAAACATTCTTTTTGGCTCTCTTTCCAAATCTGCTTTGTGCTCAGTTGCTTTTTAGTCATATTTCCATTATCCTCCTTTATTACTATCAGTAAATAAACCATTTTTATTTTACCTTCTATGTCTAATAATTAAAATACCCAAAATCTTCAGGAGTTCAGTCCTGTTGTCTATTGAGTTTGCTGCCTTTTGCACATGGTGTTTTACTTCCTTAAATATTTGTGATTTTTCACTGTAAAGTCATATACCTTGGAAATTTATTCTGTGGGAATTCTTTGAGTCCTTGTTTAAAGATGGGTTTTAGAAAGAATTTTCTTTTCATTTGATTCTTTGAGGTGCACAGGACTGCTATCAACCCAGACCTATTTTAATCAAAACTGTCAACCTGAGGTTTTTTGATCACCCAGGTTTTATGAATTTGGGTTGCAAACTCACTGAAACTGTTTTGAGGTTATGAATTCTCACCCAGTGCCAAGGAGGCTGGGGTGATATGAGAAGCAGAAAGGGAATATTTATTTCACTTACACTTAGAATGTAACCTTTCAGGATCCAATGTTATGCAGGGTCACCTATGAGGTTCCTTAGTTTGTGAAAGTCCTACACTTTACCTCCTATTTCATAGATCCAGCAAAGCTGTAAAATCAAAGCTTAAATTTATGTTTGAAAGATGCCCTCAAGATGAAAGTATGCTTCAGTGGACCGATTACCTATCACTTACTATCAAGTCTTTGAGAATTCCTTACATTCTTGACAACTCACTCATACATCTACATTTTTATATTTTATCCAACACATGTAGTTGTGTTTATTGGGGGTATGCTGCCCACTATACTGCAGGAATTGGAAGTCCAAGGCACTCTTTTATTCTTAAGATCATTTTCATCATTCCCAACATTCACATTGCTGGGTCATATGGTAAGTGTATTTTTAACTTTGTAAGAAACTACCAAATTGTTTTCCAGAATGGTTGTAAAATGTTACTTTCTCACCAGGAATATATGAGATTTCCAGTTCCTCCATAATCTCAACAACACTTGGTATTACAAGGTTTTTTTTTTTTAACCATTCTAATAAGCATGTACTGGTATCTCATGTGGTTTTAATTTGCCTTTCCCTAGTTCCTAATGGTTTTGAGCATCTTTTCATATGCTTATTTACCTTTCCTTTATCCTCTTTGGGGAAGAACATATTTTCAAATATTTGTCCATTTTTTGATGGGGTTATTTGTTTTTTATCATTGAATTTTGAGAATTCTTTATATTCCAGATATTAGTCCATTGTCAGAAATGTGGGTTGAAATGGTTTCTCTCAGACTGTGGTTTGTCTTTTGATTAATTTATTAGTATATTTCGCAGAACATAAGTTTTTTATTTTGGTGTCAATTTATCTTTTTTTTTTTTTCTCTCGTGAACCATGCTTTTGGTGTCATATTGAAGAAATCTCTGCCTTACACAAAATCACAAAGATTTTCCCCTAGAATTTTTATAGTTTTGGGTTTTTAATTGAGGTGCATAATCCATCTTGAGTTCATTTTTATATGTGTATGAGATTTGGGTTAAGGTTTATTTCCTTGCTTATGGACATCTAATAATTCCAGCCCTTTTGTTGAAAAAACTATTCTTCCTCCACCCAACTGCCCTCACATCTCTGTAAAAAATCAATTGACTCTATATGTGTTAGTCTATTTCTGGACTCTCATTTCTGCTCCATCGATGTGTGTGTCTGTCTTTTTGCCAGTATCACATTGCCTTCATTATTGTAGCTTTCTAGTAAGTTTTGAGATCAGATGATGTTACTCCTCCAACTTTGTTCTTCTTTTTCAAAATTATTTGGCATATTAATTCCTTTGCTTTCCATATGAAATTTAGAATGAGAATTGAATCTTCTGATTCCTGTACAGTAGTATTTTTTAATGAGTGTATTTGTATCTTAATCCAAAAGTCAACAAATTCTATTATGCCAAGGTTCCAATCCTTTTAATTACCATAATTCAGGGAAGAGGCACAAAGAAGATATATGTTGATCAAACACCAGCTTCCAGATCTGTTTAAGAGATTTTTTTTAATGGGTAGGTTAGAAATCACAATAGTTGCTAATTAGGAAAAGGACACAAGCTCACAGGTTAGACAGATCAGGCTTTGGACTCCTAGATGACTATTTGTTAGCACTCTGATAGTAGGCTAAATTACTTACATTGTGTGGTCTTTGGTTTCCTCCTCAGTAAAGAGAACAATGAAATCAAATTTATAGAATTTTGAATGAGTATCAAATAATATAATAATATATATATAATAATATAATATAATTTCTAAAAACTGGCACATAGCAGGCACTCAGTAGTTATCACTACCAGTTGTTGTGGTTATCATTATTATTATTATTACTATTCTTATATGATGTAATTCATACTACTGTAACATTTTCATGTATAATAATAATGGTGCTCTTGAGAATGTGCCAGTAAAGAATTAGCCAGTTTTCTGAACTACAACCTAATCATCAGGTGGAAGGGGTTTCCCAATACCACCCCTTAACAACCATCAGCTCAGGTAGATAATGTGGCTCTCAGTTTTCATGGGATAAGGACAGATAAAATCACATAAAGTAAGCAATATTCAAAAACAACATTCTTTCATTATTGAAAATGTAAATTCAAAACTACTTAATAGGTATGCATCATCTCATCCATGGATCTGAAGTAATTTTGATTTCCCATATAAGCAGCTTCTGTATGGGAGTAGTTTGCCATATGCCACAGGAAATAGAGCTGAGAGTCTATAGCAAAAAAAATAGATATATTTTTAGCATTTTTAAGACTGTCTCCATTTTTGACTCATTTTGTTACACTTCCTCAGGGTGACTAAATGTCATCTGGTTTTTTTTTCTTCTTCTCTTTGTCTTCCATGTTCTAGTGCCTGCCCAAGTGACTGGCTTGTATGTGGCCAACCAAGGAACAACCAGCAGTCTGTTTACTAACTGGACCCAGGCCCTGGGAGACATAGAATTCTACCAAGTCTTACTGATCCATGAAAACGTGGTCATCAAAAATGAAAGTGTCTCCAGTGAGACCAGCAGATACAGCTTTCACTCCCTCAAATCAGGCAGCCTCTATTCTGTGGTGGTAACAACAGTGAGCGGCGGGATCTCATCCCGACAAGTGGTGGTGGAGGGAAGGACAGGTAAGAAGAGCACAGGGAAACTCCAGAGTATATTCTAGGATGTTTTGAAACACCCGAAAAACAGATCCATTTTTGACTTTCCTTGGAAGCCAGGTTTCAATACCAACCATCCATACATGTTGCTCTCCTAACAATGGAAATTGGGGGGTGGGTGAGGGTAGGCAAGAATGAATTCTAAGTTTTCTAAAATCTCCCCTAAAGGTGTCAGAACTTCTAGAAAAACCTTTGTAGTAACATAATGGTCATTTGATGCCTAAGCTTATCCCCTCATTCAGTTGATGATTTCCTTAATGTTTATGTCCCAGTTAAGATAAACAAGTAATGAGACTTTAAAAAAGAAAGTATATTCCACTCTCTTTCATATTCTTGTTTCAAGACATAGTAAGGAAATGACCTCCAACTTCTATGGTGCAAAGTGGAGTTAATAAAATTCCCAAATCACATATGTTTTCATAAGCAGCATTAAACAAGTGCTTAATACTATAACCACCTAAACAATGTTTCCCTGACCTTGGAGAGATCACAGTCAAATAGGGCAAAGAGCTAAGTCAACAAACAAGTGGCATATGATCATCTGTGTCAGACAGGGCTGGCACCAAAGAAGGAAATACAATTTTCTACACAAGACCAAGAAAGGATATAAATAAACAGTATAAAATTTATGTTCCAGTTTCTTAGAAAGAAAAAAATTAAAGACATTGAGTAGAAGCTTTGATAATTATTAATGAACTCAGAATCAGGTCAGCGAATATGCCTACTTAATTCTATATGATTATAAGTTGGATTTCAGGCTCCTCCTTCTGTATTTCTGAAGCTCGGATTCTGAGTATTAGCTGCAGGCATCATAGATATGTCCCTTTTTAAAAATCATGAATCTTATCTACTTAATGAACCCAAGGAACATGAACTTCATTAGCTCTCCCAGAAATGCAACTAAGTCATTGAAAAGATATTTCATAGTTTTGGTAGAAATTCACTGATATGTGCCATTTTTCTCATTCTATGGCAGCTGACATTACCTACATCCTTCTTCCCCATACCTTCCTTCTTCTCTTTTAGTACTTCTTGGCACCAGCCGTTGGTGTAGCATAATTGGGGGTGGGGGGCTGAAAAGCTTAGCTTTGGAATGAATCAGGAGGCCCAGATTCTGGTCCTACCTCTGCCATTAACTTACATCTTGAAGCTTCCAGTTTCTAATCCATCCCCACTAACTTACTCCAATTTATCCCTGTCGGAGTAGGGAAGGAGAAATAAGAAAGCTGAGGAGAGGGTTGGGAAGGGCTTTGCACCCATTTCTCAGCAGGTTTCAGTTGTATTAGTCAGATCAGACTGACTTATTTCCTGCTTACACAACTGGACAACGTGGGGATTCCTGATTAGACAGCTCTATGGGTTGGTTCTTTCCCAAGCAGTAACTCAGGGATCCAGGCTCCTTCCATCTGTGGCTCTTCCTTCCCCTAGGTTCTCAGAATTCTGTCCATTTCCCCAGAGAATAGAGATCATTGGGTGGGGGAAGATGACCAGACCAGCAAGTAGACACGTCACTTCCCCCCATGTTCCATTGGCTGGAACACAGTTAAATGGCTACATTTCATGGCAGGGGAGACTGGGAAATATAGCCTAGCTGTGTGTCCAAGAGGAAAAGGAAATAGTTTGCTTAACAACTAGTCAGATTCTGCCACACAAGTTAATTCCCAAATTTTAAAATACGTCTAGGGCTTTCCAACTTACTATGATATGCTGGCATAGTTTGGCACCTGATACCACTTGAAATGAGTGGGGCTTTGTTTTTATGCCTCTGTTTTAATTGTAGCAGAGGTATCAGTTTTTGACCCACAGTATATAACAGAAGTATGCAAAAACAAGACAAGAAATTCTTTGAAGAATGATCATAAGGTTTTGAGGAGAGGGCAAAATATGAATAAATATAAGCACGAGTTATTTTACTCAAGCACATTAAGAGTGCAGGAGGCAAATGGGATACTACTAGAGAAACACAATAACTAGCAATTTTGAAACATGCCTAGGTTAGTAAATTTTATATGTGGTAGATTGTGAAACATTCAATGACTAAAGCCTTGATAATCATTGCCATCTACTCAAATTGCTGAAATGTTGGTCAGTGCTGAAATAATTGAAAGGTTTTGAAAGGTTTTCTTATTCACTTCTATTTCCACAGAGTTGAAACTATAAATAAACCTGCCTAGCCTAGAGAAGGTGGCAAAATATTCAAAGTTAAAGATATCAGATACGCTTAACAAATCTAGTTCCAACCTGAGAAAATGCTGGTTCTAAAGGAAAAACAAATTTTAGATCTGGGTTTTTTTGTAAACATGAATTTATATTTTTGACAAAACATTTGATAATTGTATCTTTTGTAATAAAATGTTAGTAGTTGCAAATATTTCTAGAAGTTTTGAAAAACAAGCATAATTCTTTTGAGAGCAACCAAGGGATATACAGCTTGTTAAATAAAGGGAAAGGAAAGAGGAAGAGAGGGAGGAAGACATCAATACAGAAATATTATGGCTAAAATGTTCAACTTTATGTGTAGGAAACGTTCATATACATGGAACAGCATTAGCAGAGCTGTTCAGTATGGTGCTATTTATAATTTTTGGTGATGGACAAGTGCTTGTAAGTGCAAAGAAGACTTGAAGGCTTAAATCACAAAGTTGGAGCATATTAGATTAGGAGGATTCTCAAAGGTCATCTAGCTGGGTCCTGTCCATTGTACGTGATATAGTGATATTGACAATTATATGAAGATATTTAGCTGCAGTAGTGAACCAATGATGAAAACAGTAGTGCAGTTCACATACACTACAGGATTTTATTCTGATATTTACTACGGGCAGTACTAGTTACTGTACACTTATTTCTGATACGTGTATAACTACTGTTCAATACCACAATGATTAATTTGCATACTGCATCTAGCCAAGAGGCTCCTTGAAGGCATCCACATCTTTTCCATTTTTGTATATGTGGCAAATGGTAGGTTCTCAATAAACGTTTGTGGCACTAAACCCCAATTAAAATAAGCAAACGATAATGGCCATTATCATCGCAATAGCTCCTTATGCCCACTGTTAGGTCAATCTCCAGATTTGTTATTTTCAGGATAGGCTTTTAGGTTTATTTCTTGCCACTAGAGGGCAGGAAATGCTTTATAAAGGGTAGATGCAACACCTCTCCTCCTGTTCATTAGACTCCCCAGGAATAAATAACTTCATCACAGGAAGATCAAAGCTATCCCAAAGTCTAAGCTCTTTAGAAAAGGTATGGCATTCTTCATCTTTCCCTTCAGACGTCTTTGCTTATTGATGAGTTTGGTTCGAACGGATTCATTTGGATTGTTATGTTTGTTCCTTTTCCTACAGAGGGAACCTTCTGACACATGCACATAAAAATGCCTCCACTTAAAATACTTTGCAAACAGCAACACTATAAAAATGCAGTAGTGGCGTCCTTATATTTATGAGGCACCCAAAAGACCTCCTTGCATTTTTATTTGGGTTAGCCTTGCTGATCCAAGAACACTCAGCTTCCAGAAGCTAAGGTGAAATCCTCACACGTCTTTGACCTCTTAGGTAATCAGATGAGATTTCCTGAGTGCACACTGTTTTTGCTGACCGCAGTAGATGACTCCAGACTTTTGACTGTACTTTCTTTTTTAAATTTTCTCCGCCTTTTCAATCCCAGTCCCTTCCAGTGTGAGCGGAGTGACGGTAAACAATTCTGGTCGCAATGACTACCTGAGCATTTCCTGGCTGCCGGCTCCTGGAGACGTGGATAACTATGTGGTGACACTCTCTCATGGCAGCAGGGTCGTTCAGTCCCTCGTTATTGCCAAGTCTGTCAGTGAATGTTCCTTCAGCTCCCTTACCCCGGGCCGCCTCTACAATGTGACTATAACTACGAGGAGCGGCAAGTATGAAAACCATTCCTTCAGCCAGGAGCGAACAGGTAAGGCTCTAAGGAGAGCCAGGCTCTGTAAGAAGTGGCTAGCTAGGGGCGCCTGGCTGGCTTAGTCAGTTAAGCGTCTGCCTTGGGCTCATGTCATGATCCCAGGGTCCTGGGATCCCTGCTCAGCGGAGAGCCTGTTTCTCCCTCTCCCTCCGCCTGCCTCTCCCCCTGCTTGTGCTCTCTCTCTCTCTCTTTCTCTCTGTCAAATAAATCGAAAAAATCTTTAAAAAAGAAAGAAAGAAGAAAGAAGTGGCTGGCTATGTGGCTCAAGGCATCAGATCTGCAACATTTCTGTAATGATAGGATTAAAGACTGTTGAGATCACAGAATTCTGAGTCTTCAAGTTTTGACCCTAGAACATCCTTATGTGAGCAGATGTTTCCTTTAAAGTAAGATGAACACTACTTTCATGGCTAGAATTCATATTATATTCAAACATAGTAACAAGTGTTTTCTGTTCAGGGAGTACTTTTTGGTTGCTAGACACTGACTTTATGCATAACTAACTTAATTCTTGCAATTTCCTTATGGAGGTCATTGTCATTATTCCCACTTCGCAGATCAAGAAATCAAGGTTCAGGGAGGTTAAATAACTTGCTCAACTGTTTAACTAGCTAAACAGCCAGTGTGTTTCTGTATTTAAACCCAGTTCTGAATGGGTCCACAGCTTATGAAATTCTCTGTCCTAAAATCCTTCCTGAAATGTCTATTTGGTCAAAGTCCAGTGTTCATTCTTTTTCACACAAGGTGAAAATGTGAACCTTTATTGTTCTGGGACCAGAAGCAAAATCTTAGCAAAGGCAATGAATGTCAGGTCTTCGATGTTCTGGAAAGAATTAAATTTAAATGGCTACCATTTTCCCAATGTACTTACGCTTTGGGGATTTACATCTAAGATTTCTGCTTAAGGTTGACATTAATATTTTGTCAAGCCTTTCCTGCTGAGCTATGGGTTAATATTTGCATTTAAAAATGTCAGGGTTCTTTTGACAAGGGAGTCAAGCCTACTCAACGTAGAAAAGACAGTCTCTTCAATAAATGTACTGAGATAATTGGATGCGCACATATAAAAGAATTAAACTGGATCCCTATCTTACACCAGTCACAAAAATTAACTCAAAATGAATTAAATTCATTTGTTTATGAAACAAATTAAAGTTTAATGTAAGACCTGAAAATATGGAACTCCTAGAAGAAAACATAGGAAGAAAGCTTTTTGACATGGGTCTTGGTGGTGATTTTTTGGATATGACACATAAAGCATAAGCAAAAAATCAAAGACAAACAACTGAGACTACATCAAACTAAAAAGACTCTGCACAGGAAAAGAAACCATCGGCAAAGTGAAGAAACAACTTATGGAATGGGAAAATATATTTGCAAACCATGTATCTGATAATGGGCTAATATCTAAAACACAAAGAACCCATACAATTCAATAGCAAAAAAGTAAATAACCCTATTAAAAAATAGGTAAAGGACCTGAATAGTCATTTCTCCAAAGAAGATATACAAAAGGCCAACACGTACATGAAAAGATGGTCAACATCACTAGTCATTAGGAAAATGCAAATTAAAACCACAATGTGATATTTCCTCTTGCATGTTAGAATGGCAAGCATCAAAAGACAAGAGCTAACAAATGCTGGCATGGACATGGAGAAAAGGCAACCCTTGTGCACTCTTGGGGGTGTAAATTGGTATAGCTACTATGGAAAACAGTATGGAAGATCATCAAAAAATTAAAAACTACCACAAGATCCAAACATTCCACTTCTGGGAATATATCCAAAGGAAACAAAAATCACTAGCTCAAAAAGATATCTGCACCCTGTGTTCATAGCAGCATTATTTACAGTAGCGATATGGAAACAATCTAAGTGTCCATCCATGGATGAATGGATAAAGAAGGTGTGGTATATCTATGCAATGGAATAGTACTCAGCCATAAAAATGAGGAAATCCTACCCTTTGCTGCAATGTGGATGGATCTTAAAGGCATTATGCTAAGTGAAATAAGTCAAAAAGAAAAGACAAATACTCTATGACCTGACTTACATGTAGGATCTAAAACTAAAGCAAAAGCAAACTCATAGAAAAAGGCAGAGGCAGAGAGTGGGGGAAGGAGGACCTGGAGGAAGATGGTCAACAGGTACAAAGTTCCAGTTATAAGATAAATAAGTGCTAGGGATGTAATGTGCCCCATGATGACTATAGCTAACATGCTGTGTGATATATAAGAAAGTTGTTAAGAGATTAAATCATAAGAGTTATCATCATAGTAAGAACATTTTTCTCCTCTTTTCTTCTTTCTTTTCTTTTTATTATATCTATATGAGCAGTTAGAAGCTGGCTGAACCAATTGTGGCAATCATTTCATAATATATGTAAATGAAACCACCATGCTATCTGCCTTAAATTTATATAGTGATATATGTCAATTACTTCTCAATAAAACTGGAGAAAATAATAACAAAAAAGAAATGAAAAGAAATACTGTAAAAAAAATGAATTTGTCAAATTCCCAAAACCAAAGTGTGTTCACACTCACCTAAACTGAAAATTTCGAAATCACTTTTGACACATGTTATCCTTTGCTAGGATCTGCTAATTGACCTCCCACAATAGTTTTCACTGACATGTCTTTATTTTGCTTTTCTTGCCAATAGCCTGAACAAAGGTTCTTATTACTTAAATTTATAATGGGTCTCCTACCTTGCTCCTCTATCCACTTAACTCCATCATGCTTAGTATTCACAGCTGTGTCATGTGTCCCTCTAAGTTCCCATTCATTTTTTTCTAGGAGTCATTTAGTATTCATTGCAGTCATTTACATCTCTCTCCCTGTGATTGCCTTGACATCAGGAACCATACCTTTTTTGTGTTTCTCTCAATACCTGGCCCATATAAGCACCCATAATTTTATTATTGTTGCTGAATGCAAGAATTAGCCAATCATCTTCTGGACTCAAAGACCTTATAAAAATCTAAAACTATGAAAAAAATGTTATTTTTTCCATGAGGATCAGGACAATTGACATCATCCTATTACCTAGCACAGGATCTGGAATCCAATAGGCACTCAATAAATGTATAATGAATTAATAATCAGAAATCCCTTAGATCAGCAGTTTTTAGCTCGTGGATAGACATTAGGAATGTCATAACCCCCAAAACTGTCCATGAAATTGTTGCAGATAGGAAAGGTATGTGTGTTTCTTTAGGAGTGAGTGGGTGGCTCTTACCAGATTCTCAAAATTTCTATGACCTCAAAAATGTTAAGAACCACTGATTTACATTGCTACAGCATGCTAACACTGAAAGTGTCTGTAAATTGATCTAATCCCATCTCTTTTGGAGATAAAGTCCCAGAGAGAAACTTAGTTTTTCCAAGATCACATGGCTGATCAGTAATCAACCTCAACCTAGTTCCAGTACTATTTCCATTACATCATGCTATCCCTGAAAGCACTGGTTGGGGATATAAAGAGCTATTCCCTACCCTCAAATGACTTAAAACCTAATTATCCTGATAATCACAATAATGCCTGAGATCTGAAAAGTAGATTTCCATTTACGAAGCAGCCTTATGTCAGTGTCTTATGTTGATCAGCTTGGAACCTAAAAATCACCAGAATCAAAGGATATGTCATCCTACTAACCACTTGCTTCCCCTCCATGTCAACTCATGAATGTTTCCTATCCATCTGACCTTCATATTGCAGGCCTTTTGCTGAGATTGTTTTTAAATGCAAAAAAAAAAAAAAAAAGATCCTTTATTCAAAGCACCTTCTTGACTCTTTACCAACGTAAACTTGGATTTGACGCATGACTAATCAAGGCAATCCATTGTCCCCAACAAATCAGTTTAACTATAGAGTTGTGTCTGAGATGCTGTCCTGGTGATTTTGGCTGATTGTGTCAAAGCCCTTTTCCTTTTCTGATGCTTTTGTTCTACATGTTGGGTGAAAATATCAATATTTCTAATTCTGTATCACATCATCTCATCGTGCAGCAAGACAGGTCTCACAAATTACCTCCAATTCCACCTGAAGAGCCCCTTATTGACTTAGCATTGTATGTAGTCTGGTTTTTCTTCCTGTAATAGTTGCTTTGTCTTCAATAAATTGCCTGGGTCATTGACTTTTCTTACTTAGCCCATGCATAAAAACTTCAGAATTTCTTTTCCTTTACTCTGTGATGAATAAGTTCTAGCTACATTGTAATTGGTTCAGGTAAATATCTTGAAGAAAGCATACCTGACCTGGCTCCATATCTGCAGTGAGCAATATTCTAATACAATAACTAACCAGTACACATATACTAACAGAAGATAATAAAATGCAACTTGTAGATGTGAGAAGCATCATGGAAAATATAGCTTAGATGCCAAAATACTGAAATTTCTGGGTCATTTCCTGCTTTGAGGGAGATTTGGACATGGGCTTTGTCCAACTGATTGATCAATTGATAGTTTGGTTGAGAGAAAAACGAGAGGCGCACATTATTTATTTGTTTATATATTTATTGGAAGATCCTCAGGTGCGCAAAATTGGATTAATCCTAATTCTTGGTTCAAGAAACCATGTTTTGTCACTTTTATTTATTTTTAGGCTTCCATTTAATTTAGGCATTTAATTAATCATTTTTAATAATGTAATAGGCACAGGTGAAACCACTACCCAAAATAAAAGCTAGAATCTTGACAGTAATCTGTATCAAATCATGTGGTTCCCACCTCACTGATTCATCCCAAGGTAACCATCATCTTGACTCCTCTTTTCATCTCTCTTCTTGCCTTTCACCTTGCATAGTTTTAGTATTTATGTAGTCCTAAAATTATGGGTTTAAAAAATTTTAGTTGTTCTAACATTATTTTTGAAAAGGTTATTTTATGTAGTATGTAATCTCCTGAGACTTAGTTTTTCACTTAATATTATATTGATAAGATTTACTTATATTTTGTGTTTTGATGTTAAAGGCAAAAATCCATATTTTTGCATTTTGAGTTAAATAGAAATTAATTATGACTGCTATATAATCTCACTGTTTATATATACCAGTCCATTCATACTCTCCCGTGGTTGGGCATCCTGTCTCAGACTTGGTCTTATTAGGTTTTTAAATTTTGCCAACCGTATGGATATGAAGTGATATTTTGCCATGGTCTTGACTTGCATTTCCTTGATCACCAATGATGTTAGACATCTCTTCATGTATTAATTATGTGTTTCCTCTTCTTCCATCTTTCTTTTGGATTGTTTTTATTCTTCTTGGTAACTTTTTATCACATCTTGAGTCACTAAGGTATGTTGCAATTATTAATAACATCACCATCAATTCATATTAATCATCACTTATCATATTTAATGTTCCATCTTGTACATGACATTTTGTGTAGGCAAGAAACAAGATTAGAATTAATTCATCAGGTTCTGTTAAAAGATCCATCTAATCACTCCAAGTAGTGTAACAGTCTTTCCCCTCTGGAAACGTGTGATCTAAAGGTCTAGAACTTTTTAAATGCCCACCAAAAAAAATCTACTCACTTACCTTCACTGTCCCAGATTGTCATCTGTGATCAATTACTCCCTTAGGCTCACTACATCTTCAGCTGTTCTCTGTTCTCTTTTTCAGTGCCTGACAAGGTCCAGGGAGTCAGTATTAGCAACTCGGCCAGGAGTGACTATTTAAAGGTATCCTGGGTGCATGCTACTGGAGACTTTGATCATTATGAAGTCACCATTAAAAACAAAAACAACTTCATTCAAACCAAAAGCATCCCCAAGCCTGAAAACGAGTGTGTATTTGTTAAGTTAGTCCCTGGACGGTTGTACAGTGTTACTGTTAGTACAAGAAGTGGACAATATGAAGCCAGTGAACAGGGGAATGGAAGAACAAGTAAGTGGAAAGCTTGTAAAATCTGACGGTTGGTTGGGACTTGAAGGTCATCGAGTAAATAAAATATCTGAACCTTGAATTCTCTCTGCTTCCTGATCAGTAAATTGCATTCCCAGTCTCACTTGGAGCTAATATCATTCAGCCAAGCCATGGCCTATAATTACAGAATATTTATTGGTAGATAAAAGCAAGCACAGTCAGGGAGCAAGAAGGCCAGTTGTCCCATTTTTCTTCCCTGTCCTCCTGCATTGTGGCATTTAAAGTTCTAGACATCTTGTTTTATCTTATGATTGAGGTCATAATTCATTTTATAATTATATCCTACCAACACTTAGCATAGATTTATGTCAGGAAAAAAATTGCAATTTTAATAGTTGCTTCCAATTTTTCTTATTTAATTATGCATGAAGTAGTTCAAGTGGTTTATCTGGGGAAGAGAGATGTTTGCCAGTTCCTTGAATGTGATTCATAAATTATTGTGTAGGTAAAGTTTGATCAGTCACTTTCCTGAAGTGTCTTCTCATATTCCTCCCTAGTCCCAGAGCCTGTTAGGGATCTAACATTGCGGAATAGGAGCACTGAGGACCTTCTGGTGACTTGGTCACGAGCTGATGGGGATGTTGACCAATATGAGATCCAGCTACTCTTCAATGATATGAAAGTATTTCCTCCTTTTCACCTCGTAAATACTGCAACTGAATATCGATTCACCTCCCTGACGCCAGGGCGCCAGTATAAAATTCTTGTCTTGACCATCAGTGGAGAAGTACAGCAGTCAGCCTTCATTGAGGGCTTCACAGGTAATATGAAATGTGGCTCTTGAACTTGAGTAGATGTGGTGGTGTATTTAGCATGTTGGGTAGCCAGGCGTTTGGGTTGAGGATTTCAAGGTAAAAGGGAGATGGCAAGAAGCGAGGTTATCTTGATGGTGCCCATGATGTTGTCCATGCTGGATTAACAAAAGTAACGTACAATGTAGGGTAAGAAAAAAAGCTTTCAGAGAAATGGCATTGGACTGATGTGAATTGTTGGTGCTTGTGAGGCACACAGATTAAAAAAAATAACTCTGTTGGTTGGGTTTCCTTTGGAACTCTGTTAGGAGTGTTGTTATGATGTTAACATTTATTGACAATTTACCATGAACCAGACCCACAGCAAAGCACTTTATGTGGACATTTTGTTCAATCCTCACAACTCTGTGGGCTGGTCACTATTACTATAATTGCCATTTTCCTGATGAAGAAACTGAAACTGACAGAGCGTAAGTGATTTGCCTAAAGTCCCCCAGCTAGTAAATGAGGAAACCAAGACTTGGACCAAGGCAATCTAACTAGCCCCTCGCTCTACTACTGGCATCCTTCACTTCTACTTGTTGGCTTCGATGTCCCTCTAAATTTCCCCTATCGAATTCAGTTCAGGTGGAAAAGCCCGAGAAAAATTGTATCAATACGTGCAAGTGAATTCTTTCAGTACATGCCAAAATATAAGAAGCATGACAATTTTGGTTGAAAATTTCCACAGTTCATTCTCTAAGTGATGACTTTTAAATTTATTTTCCTTTTTAGTTCCAAGCGCTGTCAAAAATATCCATGTTTCTCCCAATGGGGCGACAGACAGCCTGACAGTCAACTGGACTCCTGGTGGGGGTGATGTTGACTCCTACACAGTGTCAGCGTTCAGGCAGAATCAGAAGGTGGAGTCTCAGACTGTCTCCAAACACGTCTCAGAGCACACATTCCACAGGCTGGAGGCTGGGGAACGGTACCAGATTGTGATCGCCTCGGTCAGCGGCTCCCTAAAGAACCAGATAGATGCAGTTGGGCGGACAGGTGAGTGCCCACCTGGAGAAGAGCCAGATTGTTCTCCACAGTGGGACAGCAGATGGACTTACGTAGCTATTCACAAGTCAAAAATACCCAAATTCAAAGCCATAATTCAATGTGCTTTCAAGAGCCCTTTTCATATTTTCTTTTTGCATTTTTCTTTCGTAATAGAGATCTTCAGAACACATGAAAGGTAATTAGGAACCAGATCATTTGAATAAATTTTCATGCTTGCTAAAGGTTATAAAAACTTGAGTTTTAACAAGTGGACTTCTGTAACTATTTACATGTAAATATTTACTATTTTCTGTAAAATTTACCCTTCTCAAATTTCTTTTAAAAATGAACGCCTATGCCATTTACCTCATTTGTTACAAGAACAAGTAACAAATCAAGGAATAATGTGTCTCTTTATATTTATATTACCAATAATATATTACTTTTAAAACACAAATAAGCTAAAAGCACCTGCTGTCTGCCAGGCATTTAAAATGATCTCTAGTCACACTAGAAGACAGAGATCATTGTTTCCATCTTACAGATGAGGAAAGTAAGGCTCAGAAAGCTTATAAAACATTATCAAGGGTGCGTGTAATAAGACCGAGAGCTGTAACTCAAATCTAGGTCTGTCTGGCTCCGAGCCTTATGCCCTCTCTACTGTGATACAGTACTTATCAGATGCCTTCCATTCCCATAACCACTCATTTAGCTGTGGGCCTGGGCTTCTGTACTGGGCCCTCCTGTGCCTCTATTTCATATACGTGTCTCTCCAACCATATGCCAAGCACTGTGTTAGAAAATGGGAATTCAGTAGCAAGATAGATAGAGCCCCCAACCTCAAGAAGCGTATAATCTAGTGAAAGAGACAGAGAAATAAAAAAGACAATTACAACATGATAACTTCTAAAATAAAAGTAATAATGGGGTGTGTTAGGAGCAAACATGAAGAGTCAGGGAAGGCTTCCAGGAAAAGTAACATTTAAATAGACACTAAGAAGTCATACTGGTCACGCAGATGTTGACTTGGTTCCAGCAGAAAAAACAAAGGCCGGGAGGTGAGAGAAAGCATGGCACATTTGAGGACCTACACATGGTGTGGTATGCTAGAATAAAGATGAGCCATACGGCCAAGTAAGTAGATGGACCAAATCATGAAGGGCCTCGTATCCCTTGTTAAGGTGTTTAGAATTACAGAGAGCCATTGAAGGGCCATCTGCATGGGGCTTCTATGAGAATATGCCAGATATAGTGTAGGAGGTGAGAAAGCAAGGGCACTGGTCAGGTGATGAGGGATGATACTGTCCTAGGGGCGTGGCAGTGTATAGAGAAGGGAGAGAAGTGGATAGATGGAAGAGATACAAGTTTTAGGACATAAAAATTACAAGACCCATGTTTGATTACATGTAGTAGAATAACAGTGACAACCCATGTTTCTGACTTGGACCAAGAGAAACAAAGGACCATAAGGAGGTTATGGGGAGGGAGCTGAGGAGTCCAATTTGGGCCTCTTGAGAATTGGGTGGAACATGCCGGAAGAGATGTCATTTGCAAAAATAGAAGAGAGATCTGAACTGCAAGTTTAAATTTGGGAGTCGTCACCATATGGGTAACAATTCAAACCATGGGAGTGGATGAGATCTCCTAAGATTATGTAGAATGAAAAAAAATATGAGCCTAGGATAGAAAATATTATTAAAAATAATACTATTTTTGCCTTTCACATCGGGAGCCATAGTAAAAAAAAAAAAAATATATATATATATATATATATATATATATATATATATATATATATATATATTATATACTACTGCTTAGGTCAAGGCCAAAAGCTTTGACTTGAGTTAATCTTGGGAATGAAAGTCTAAACATAATTCAACCATCCAAACTATATCCACTGAATGTAAATTTGTTCAGCATTTTCCACTTTCTAGATACATACATATGAATCACTTTGCACATTTATCAGTGTCACTTTCATTAATTTTTCTACTTGTTTGACTTCAAGATCCTGTCTAAATTCAGAGAAAAAAAATGGAGAGTCAAAGTACAGATAATCCAGACCACGAAATGCTCTCTCCTAAGGGCACGTGGGAAGTATCCATGCAACATGAGGGGAGTGGTGGCATCCTCTTCTCTCTGCAGTTGATTTCAAGCTTCTTCACCTGCTTTCTCAGTTGGTTTACCCTAAGTGAGGGAGCCGGACAGCACTCGCTTCTCTTCTTCCTTTGCAGTCCCAGCATCAGTCCAGGGAATAATTGCCGACAATGCATACAGCAGTCATTCCTTAATGGTAAGTTGGCAAAAAGCTGTTGGTGTGGCAGAAAGGTACGAGATCCTGCTTCTAAACGACAAGGGGATCCTTCTGAGTAACACATCAGAGCCAGCCGCCACCAAGCAGCACAAATTTGAAGACCTAACGCCAGGAAAGAAATACAAGATACAGATCCTAACTGTCAGCGGAGGGCTCTTCAGCAAGGAAGCCCAGACTGAAGGCCGCACAGGTAATCTGCACAGCTCATTGTTTCGCCCCAGATCCCCCCTTGGGTGCTATTCCTTCAGAGCCTTAGGGTCAGAGGGATGACGCCACACTGGGGATGACAGCTGTTTCTTGACACAATGGGGACATTCACCGTGATTTACCACTTCCATATCAGTCAGCCTCTTATTACGGGCTTCAGGCTACCCCACTCCAAGTTAGATATATTGTTAAAATCTACTGCCGCTATGATAAATTACCACCAACTTAGCGACTTCAAACAACACCAGTTTATTATCTTATAGTTCTGGAGGTCAGAAACTGAAAGTGGGTTCTATGGGGCTAAAATCAAGGCATCAGGTATCAGTAGGACTGTGTTTCTCCTAGAGACTTTAGTGGGAGATCCTCTCCTTGCCCTTTTCAGCCTCCAGAGGACACTCACATTCCTTGGCTCATGTCGTCTTCTAGCAATAGCATTGTTCCAACCTCTGTGTATGTCGCCATATCTCTTTCTCTACTCTTCTGCTTCCCTCTTCCATCTTTTCAGGACTCTCGTGATTACATTGGTCACCAACCGGACAATCCAGCCTAAGCTCCCTGCCTGGAGATACTTAACCTAATCACATCTATAAGGTCCCCTTTGCCACATAAGGTAACATATTCCCAGGTTCTGGGGATTAGGACATGGACATCTCTGGGGGTCATTATTCAGACAACAACACTGGTCTAATTGATGAATTCCTCATTAAGGAGCTAGGTCTGAAAGGGGTGGGGGTGATGCTGACAGAGACATGAAGATGAATAGGCATGCTTTGTCCTGGAAAAGCTGGCTGACTGGTGGCGGAGACAGACACATAGACAAAGGATGGCAGTACATTGTGAGAAGGACTGTATACAAGAAAGGAATGTCCAACATCAAGAGGAGTGCCAAGGTCAAGTGGAATTGGGAGGTCTTCATAAAACTGACCTTTCAGTACTATCCTGAAGGATGAAACAATTCTACACATGGAGAGAAGATAGAAGGACACCCAGTGCAGACAGATTGTCCTGTGCCAAGATGGGAAGGTGTGGGAGGACCAGTGAGAAGCCGTGGGTGGATGAAGTATGGGGGGCGCCAAGGAGAGGTGAGGCTGGAGAGGCAGATTGGGGCCAGGTTAGAGAGTGCCTAGCACGCCTTCCTTGGGAGTTTATTTTTCATCTTGTAAGCCGTGAGGAGACCACACAGGGTTTTCAGCCAGAGAGCGAGTGTTTTGTAATAAAAATTTGTACCTTAAAAAAGATTAATCAGAGGCCACGGGGGAGGGATTGAATGGAGAAGAGACTCACTCATTAAGTCATTTGTCACTGAGCACCTACTGTGTGCTAGGCACCTTTCTAAATGCTGGATACCAGAAGTAAGTAAAACAAAGCCTGATGGTCATGAAGCTCATATTCTAGTAGGGAAGAAAGGCAACAAACACAATAAATAAGTAAAGAGTGTAGTAGGTTAGATGGTAGTGAATACCAAAGAGAAAATTAGATCAGGAAAGTGGAGTAGCAAGTGTTAGAGGCTTACAATTTTGGATAGTACAGTCCTCAGAGGTTTTGTCAAAAGGTGATATCTGAGTAGACATCTGAAAGAAAGGAGAAAAAGGGTTATGCAGGTATTTGGGGGAAGAGTATCCCCAAGCAGAGCAAACAGCAAGGCAGAGACTCTGAAGCAGGAGTGTGTCTGGCCTGTTAGACCGGTAAAGAGACCAGTATAACTGGAGCAGAGTGAGAACAGAGAGGGGGGATGTGGTCAGAAAGGTAGTTGGGGTCATAAGATGATTGCAGTTACAGAAATGATAAGGGTCAAAAGCTAAACTACCACAGGGACCCTGATGAAGAATAGTAGATATAGTCAAGAAATATTTCTTCATTAGATAGGCTGGCACTTGGTGTCTGAGTAGAGTACAGAAGGAAGAACAGAAGATTCCGGAGTTGCTACCTGGGGTATCTAGTAGAAGATGATGCCATTAATTGAGATAAGAGAAGCAGGAGGAGGCCGTGTCAGGGAGAAATGGACAGGGTTCAGTTCCGTACTGTGTTTGAGATGTCTGAATGACTTGCAGCGAGAGATGATCATTGATAATTGAAAATATGCCCCAAGCTCAGAAGAGTGAGCTGGAGGTAAATATTTGGACAAAAATTCTATTTAAATCCATGTCTTAGTCTGTTTAGGCTGCTATAAGAAATAATACCATAAACTGGGTGGTTTAAGCAACAAACACGTATTTCTCACAGGTCTGGAGGCTGGAAGGCCAAGATCAAGGCACCAGCAGATTCAGGGTCTGGTGAGGGCCCATTTTCTGGTTCATAGATGGCATCTTCTTGCTGTGTCCTCACATGGTAGAAGGACGAGAGAGCTCTCTGGGGTCTCATATATAAGGGCACTACTCCCATTCAGGAGGGCTCCACCCTCATGACCTAATCACCTCGCAGTGGCCACATCCCCTAATACCATCCCCTTGGGGGTTAGGTTTCAACATATGAATTTGGGGGTGGAGGGGGACATAAACATTCAGACCATCACAATGCATAAAGTGAATGAGATTGGGTGCTCAGCTTGTGTTACGGAGTATGAAAGGAACAAAGGATAGAATGATGAGAAATGTCAACTTTTAAGGACCTGGTGTGAGGAGAGGGAGAAAGTGGAAGAGGAAGCGTTTGGAGCGGAGGGAGGAGAACCCAGCGGAGACAAAGGCAGGTGTCCTGGTCTGTTCCCACTGGTAGCCCAAGACTTTTGGGGCATCAGGCAGCACCTGTACAAACAGTTTGGCAGCAGGTCATTGCTGGGGGCTCCTGATCACTTTGCCAACAGGTGCCACTGAAGGCCAAGAAGGTCATCGAATCCCAAGGTCAATCTTTAAAAAAAAAAAAAATGGCTTTGGCTTTTCCTCTTGCTTCTCTTTCCTCGATCCCTGAATCGAATCTCCTCCTTCTGCCTGCTTTCTCTTTCTTTCCCCCTTCCCTTCCCTCCCTGCTGCCCTCACCCCCAAGGGCCATTCCTTAGCTTTCAGATGGCACTCAGAGATAGTTTTTTGCTCTCTGATATAGCTCTTAGTATTAAGAAAACATTTAGTCACACAGGTCAGATTAACATTTATTTCATACCCCAAAAAACGTCTTTGAAGACAATTTCCCATTCCTGGTTTTCTTTGTTCTCTTGTGGGTTTGGGGGGTGGTTTTTTGGTTTTGGTTTTGTTTTTTTCATTAACGGTTTCAGCATCAGTCATGCACAAAATTCACTCTTCTCTGCTTTGGGGTCTTCATGAAGTCAATATTTTCTGAAGGCAGAGACCATATGTTTTGAGCCGCTATGGAGTGTGTCCCTGTGGGCCTTGGGCCTGGGCTGTGTCAGGGGGGCGTGCCAAAACTCAGTCTCACTCTCTCGCTTGACTTTTCCAGTCCCGGCAGCTGTCACCAACCTGAGGATCACGGAGAACTCCACCAGACACCTGTCCTTCAGCTGGACCACCTCAGAAGGGGAGCTCAATGGGTACAACATCTTTCTGTACAACCCAGATCGAACGCTTCAGGAAAGAGCTCAGGTTGACCCACAAGTCCAGAGCTTCTCTTTCCAGAACTTGCTACAAGGCCGAATGTACAAAATGGTGATCGTAACTCACAGTGGGGAGCTGTCTAATGAGTCTTTCATATTCGGAAGAACAGGTAAGGCCCAGAGCCAAGCAGGAGTGTAAAGCAGGGAAATTGTCTCAGTATTCACTGGCTTTTCTGTGATGTGTCCTTTGTTTCCTATTCTATATATGATCTAGCTCTGTATGAATCTTGTGACCTTCAAGCTTTTTGACCCTAAATCAGACCTTTGATTCTGTACCAGAATAGCTTTTGCACTGGCTTCTGCTCTGTTGCTACCACTCATGGACATCATAGAGTTTGATGGAACAATGAGTCTGGCTCCTCTTTGCGCCAGCAAACTGCCACAAGAGGGTTGTAACCCACTGTGGCTCCATTCAAGCCATACCCCTTGGGTTCCTACAAGGCATGCATGGAGGGGAGGGCAGGTCCGGGGAAGGGCCGCTGCGCGAAGGACCAGGCCGTGAGTGCTGAGCCATAGAAACACGGCACAGCGTGAACTGAACACAAAGCGTTGCAGGAAAAGGAGAGACAGAGAGAGGGACATCTCTCCGGGCTGCCAATGAGAAACGGAATTGACTCTTTTTCCATACTTTGAGTTCATTATCTTATTTTTCTATTCAGTTATTTTTCTTTTCTCATTTGACAATAGTTTTTGAGAGCTTTGTAGGCGGGGCACGGGGCTCACTACTGGACTCTGACCGTGAACAGTGCCGATGAGGCCCCTGACCCGTTGAGCTCACATTAGCGCAGGGTGGGGGGGAGGGGGAAGACCGCAGATTTTTAGGGAAGAGGACTTGGGGACCCCTTCGAGTCTATGAAAGGAAGAAACAACATGTGACAGAGAGACTTGACAGGACAAGATACTACTTCAGACAGAGAAAGCATTTCAGTGGAGCCCTGCATCCCAGGTGCCCAACGGAAAATCTCAGTGTGTTTTGGGGAAGGGAATGAAAATGAGCAACAGATCCAGATCCGCCTAGACCCTGAGTAGAATTGCCTCAGTGTTACCACTTCCAGGGCGATCTGCCCCCTGCACATCTTCCCTTCTCTGCTCATTAATGTTTAAAGTTCCTCCATCAAGAGACAACAGTCTCCACTCTCCAGAGAATAACGAAGCTTACGTACCCACGGGACAGGTGCTAGTGTGACTAAGTAACACAGTGGTAGCCGTGACTGTTAACACCCTCTTCCCAAGTGAGGCTCGACCGATATAGATGTGGGTAGGAAAGAGCTGAGGGAACTGAGAGCCTACGAGAGGGCAGGTGTGGGGGGGTGGGGAGCAGAGACACCCAGAGGGGGATGTGAGGGAGTGAGGGGCCTGGTCAGTGAGATGGGCCAGCCTGGAAGGGGACCAGTTTTAATAAATCATTTCTGAAGATCTCATTTTAGATGCTTATCAGACTACATGTGGCAAGCATACAGAAGTCACCACCTAGGGTGGGTTTTTTTTTTTTTAAGATTTTTATCATTTATCGGAGAGAGAGTGAGCGAGAGAGAGAGTACAAGCCACGGTGAGAGGCAGAAGGAGAAGCAGACTCCCGCTGAGCAGGGAGCCCAACGTGGGGCTCGATCCCATGACCTGAGCCGAAGGCAGATGCTTAACCACTGACTGAGCCACCCAGGCGCCCCCGTGGTGGTTTGCTTTATTTTAATTTGTACCACATCTCTAGGCCACACGCCCCTAAACCCAGGCCCTGAAATACAGGCCAGATCTGACTCTACAATGGGGACTACTCAACTATATGCCCAACATCACACATATTCTCACCTGTAGGCCAAATGCCTTTGTTACTAACTCTTGTTCTTAGTAAAGGTTTTCACTGTGTTTAAGTCCCAGCTTCCGTGAGTAACCTCAGAGGATCCAACCGGAATATGACAGACAGTCTCTGGTTCAGCTGGAGTCCGGCCTCTGGGGACTTTGACTTTTATGAGCTGATTCTCTACAACCCTAATGGCACGAAGAAGGAGAACTGGAGAGACAAGGACCTGACCGAATGGCGTTTCCATGGCCTCATTCCTGGAAGGAAGTACACGCTGTGTGTGGTAACTCACAGTGGGGACCTCAGCAACAAGCTCACGGGCGAGAGCAGAACAGGTAAGAAGCCCGGTGGCCAAAGGCTAGTATTGGTGGGACCACATTCAAGATATGGTTTTAATAGGAAGAAAGGAAATCAATAATGGTGTGCCACGTGCTAGCCCCTGAACTTGGGAAGGCACTATGATACAGTGGATAAAGGAAACAGACCTTATCCACAAACATACCACGAAAGATCTAGGAAAAAGATCTAGATCCTTAGCTTAGCTCTGTGACTTACCCATGTGAAGCTAGGAAGGTCTTTGAGCATCTCTAAGTCTCAGTTTTCTTATCTGTAAAATAGCGATAATTGTATACATCATCATTGTGTTGCCATGGCAATGCTTCCCAAATATTTTATTTCCTGGGCATATGCAGATGTTAGTCTGTATGCCACCCTGGGGTCAATGAACAGGGCTATCTGGACATAATTGTCTGTGGACTATAGCCCTCACACCTCAGAATCTAATGGAACCAAGATCTTCACACATGTGTAACCCATTTGGGGTCCACTCCTGCTCCACAGAACCCTGGTAAGGAAACTCTGGTTATGAAAATTAAAGAAAATGTGCATAAAACATTTGAGAACAGTACCTGACACATAGTAAACACTATAGATAGGAGCTTCTATTATTAGATTTTCATTATATCTCTTCCTCCAAAGTACATTAAAGTATGTCTGACATCACTCAGCTCTCTTGTCTGCATATGTTATGGCACAGATGTGTTTATGTGATTTTTTTCATGTTCTCCTACATACAGCCCCAACTCCTCCCAGTCTTATGTCATTTGCTGATGTTACAAACACATCCTTGGCCATCACCTGGAAGGGGCCACCAGACTGGACAGACTATGATGACTTTGAGCTGCAGTGGTCCCCCAGAGATGCAATCACGGTCTTCAACCCCTACAGCAACAGGAAATCAGAAGGACGCATCATATATGGTCTTCGTCCAGGGAGATCCTATCAATTTAGTGTCAAGACTGTCAGTGGTGATTCCTGGAAAACCTATAGCCGACCAATATTTGGATCCGTGAGGACAAGTATGACATGTTTTGCTACTCTTGGTTCTCAGATGGAGGGAGGGGGAAAGTATGTGTCGCGACATCTTATTCCAGTGAGGCTTGGTTTAAATCCACATCTTTACTTGGGATTGATTAGATGTGAATTTAGGCAGAAATCAGTATAGACTTGTTCATTCCTTCAACATTAACAGCAGTGGACAATAAAGAAATTATCTCTGCCCTTATGGAGCTTGCAGTTCAGTGGGAAGTGTGAGGAAGGAAGTATTTGGCTCTATAGAAACTCATGGTAAGGGCATCTGACCCAATACAAGAGAGTTTCCTAGAAGAAGCAGCCTCCAAATCAAAACCTAAGGAAAGGGTAAGATTCACCAGGTAGATATGAGGAAAGAAGTGGAGAATATTCTAGGTAGAGAATAAAATATTCCAAGACCAGGCAGGACAGAGGAACAGGAAGGAGTTTAGTTGACCACAGCATAAAAGGTGAGGATTAGGAGAATCAGGTCATAAAATGTCTTGAGAACCATGGTAGTGACTGTAACTTTATCCTCAATCAGTTGGAGTCACTGAGGGATTTTCAGCCAAGAAATCATAATCAGATTTGCACTGTAAGAAGTTACTCTGGATACAGTGTGGAGACTGAAAAGGGCAAACTAGAAACAGAGGGATCAGTTAGGACACATGGCTATAAATCCTAAAGATAAAAATACTTCAACAATGAAATATATATCAGTTTCTTCCCAAAGGCATTTTGGGATAGATAAAACAAACCTCAAAGAAACAAAGGTTTTCAGTATAGGAACCTCAATCCAAATATTTATTTTTCAATAATACCACTATGTGTAGTTTCTAAGATCAGATCAGATAGTTAGTGGTTATTGATGAAATATGTAGTTGAAAAGTAGAAATTTAAGCAGGTAGTTGTTTCACCTAGTCAGCAAACATTAATGTTATAGTCATTATAACTTGCACTCCACCTTGTATCCAGAGAGCAGTTTGAAATCAAATAGTTGAGTGTCAAGAGAAATAGGTGAGGAAGAACTAAGAACTTTCATTTATGGCAAGCTCAGGATGGGTTTTTGGTGGCTTATTGTGGGCTTATTGAACAGGTGTTCAATTTAGGAACTCAGTAGAGGCTGGGCTGATTAGATGGCTTCTGGAGTTCTGTATTCTGTCCTGGGTGCTGGAATCTAAGAGAGGCATCTACCAGATGGGGCATGCCTACAAGGAGAGCCACTGGCAATGTTGTGTTTTATGAAGAATGGCTGATGGAACTTTGAGGATTGCATTAGATAGGATTGGGTTTGGTTGTGGGTAACAGAAAACCCAAGATACAGAGAGTTAAACAACAGAGTTTATAATTCTCATGTAGAATCATTCCATAATTCCGTGTCTCACACATACGCTCCAGCCACGATGAACAACTTGCAATTCCTGATCTTCCACCTTCCCACCCCACCCTGGGTGTCTGGGTTCATACTTTTCTCTGCCTGGAATGCCCCTTTCCCAATATCTTGGTGAGGGGTCATCTCTGCCAGGAAGCCTTTGCTAACTCCTACCCACCAGTAGCTCTGGAAAGTTGTCTAGCACTCCACCCAGCACCTTCTTTCTCCATTTCTTCCGGTACATTCTCCTTTCTACCCTGTATTATGGCCATTTCAGACTCCTCTCCCTTCCTAGAGGTTAGGGCTAGTGCCTAATTCACTTCCGTACTGTTCATAGTCCCTACAAGAGCACCTTGCACTTAGCAGGTACTTATTTCTTAGTGAATGGGGATATGACTGGAGGTCTTAGAAGACACGTGGGCTTGAGAGGCAGAATGGAAAGGCGAGAAAGCTGAGGAAAGAGGCTGAAGCAAATCTCCATATTGTTCTTTGAGCAAATTATCAGAATTATGAATCAGGCAGGGTGTTTCTAAAGACTTGCTCTACAGAGAAGGTGCCTTTGGGGTCCAGCTGTGGTTTGGTTTGAAGGAGTTCGAAAGATTAACAAGCCATTAATGTTTGAAAAGATACAAGTACTGCTTGCCTCAAAGTCCAATTCCCTTATCCTGAAAAATCTTCAGGCTGATTTTTTTTTTCTCGAGATCATTCTTATCTAAACTGTTATGACTTAGCTAAATATTTTAGACCATGATATGAAACACAAATTCATTCAGTGGCACAAAGATGCCAAGTGTTTCAAAGTCACGATTGTTGAGGACAAAGAGTCCTATGATGAAGGAGAAGGTGTCAGGAGAAGGGGGTTGTATGGCAAATCAGAGCAACAGGTGCTGCTCTGTGAGGGATTTCTAGGTCTCCGCATAGTTCCTAAAAGAGCGCTATGATCTATTCTGCAAGCGGGGGGGAGGGCTATTAGTGCCCCCAGCTGTGCAGGCACACAGGCCCCGTGCTTAGAGGGACCCCATACTCCATTTAATATTCTGTTGTCACCATCTTGAAATCTTAATAATGTTTTGAACACAGGGCATTGCATTTTCACTTGGCACTGGACCCTGAAAGTTATGTAGCCAGTCCAGGCTACAAGGTTTATGAACAAACATACATTTTAATTTTTTTTAAGATTTTATTTATTTGAGAGAGAGAGAGAGAGCACAAGCAGGGGGAACAGCAGAGGGAGAAGGAGAAGCAGGCTCCCCGCTGAGAAGGGAGCCCAACTCTATCCCGGGACCCTGGGATCATGACCTGAGCCAAAGGCAGATGCTTAACCGACTGAGCCACCCAGGCACTCCCAAACATATATTTTAATTTGGGGAGGAAGGGCAGGTGGAGAAGAGAGAAAAGGATGAAGTTTGTAGTAGGGACGATAAAGACCCAACAATGAAATGGAAGGGGTTTTTCCTATTTGGTCAAATGTAACTGTCTTTAGCCTTTTTTTTTTTTTTTAAGATTTTATTTATTTATTTGAAAGAGAGAGACACAGCGAGAGAGGGAACACAAGCAGGGGGAGTGGGAGAGGAAGAAGCAGGCTTCGCACAGAGCAGGGAGCCCGATGCGGGGCTCTATCCCAGAAGCCTGGGATCATGACCTGAGCCGAAGGCAGAAGCTTAATGACTGACCCACCCAGGCACCCATAACCTTATTTTTTTTTAAATCTATCCCCATTGTATGCAGTGCTCTGTGAGCCTTTCTGATGGTTTGATGCGATTGATTAGTGCTATCTGAAAATTGTTACTGTATTTTCTGCTGTGGTTGATGAAACAATGGGCAGGCTTTTTAAATGAAGTATTTGTCAAGACTTTTGACTCCTGGAATGAAATAGAGTGCTCTAGACCCAGATTGTCAAGTTCTATTCAAGAGCCTGAAGGCTCCTCAGAAATTCATAGGGACAGGGGACAAGGCAAGGGAAGTCTTAGGGAGGTCACCCCAGCATAGCACCCCTGACCCCCAAGGCACACTTAAAACACAGGACCAGAGCCCCTCTGACTTAACATATTGGGGAACTGAGAACTTTTCTTTTTTAAATGGCTCAGCCGCTAAAATTCAAATTCAAAAACTACTTATGGAAATCATACAATTTCGCTTCATCGGATGTAATTAGAGATGTAGACCACGTCGCTGGTTGGGGAGGCCTAGAGTTTGGTGAGTAACCTGCGTGGTCAGGTCAGCTAGGTGCTTTTCTGTCAGACTGTACCTCTTACTCCTTGTGGAGTCACTCACACCCACTCATGAGATCATGACTGATCTTCATTGAGTCCCTACTAGGCCAGGCACTCTGTCGGGCAGAAGAAACTGACTGACCACGAGCACAGGGGGTGAAAGAGCATGGTGTATACAGGGAACCGTCAGCAGTTTAGGTGCCTGGAGGATGGCATGTGAGCAGGGAAGGCAAAAAATGGAAGGGGGGAGAGCCAGGGCCTAGAGGGTGACAAGGAAGCAATGACAGGTCTTAATTTTCTCATAGAGCTAACATTTACTGAGCAATTACTATGCCAGGCGTGGTTTTCTAGGTGGCTGTGCCTGGTTCAACTCACTGACCCATCACAGTCCCCACAGGAAGTAGATACTCTTATTAATTTTCCCACCTTACATATGTGGCTGCAGACACGGTAAGTAACTTGCTCAAGAAGCCACACCTGGTAAACAGAATCTGAATTCAGACAGGCCGAGCTGCCCTTTTAACCTTCTGGCTGCTCAGCCCCACCTTCCATCTGACTTCTGCCCCTTAATTTTAGTGCCCACGCTAAATTTAGTATTTGTGTTTCCGATCACATTGGCACTGGGTGATTTTCTGAAGGGACAGCATTTTAATTGTTAATGGTTCTCAAAGTGTGGTCTGGGATGCAGCAATTCCTCAGGAGATCCCTAAGAATTTTTTTTTCCTTGAAAAGCCATCCAAATAAATCTTGAGAATTACTGTTGTAGATCTCAGAGCACATTGGGCACAAAGGAAATGAGGGAAAAAAAAAAAAAGTGTGTCTCCCAGAGTTGTGACGTGTCTGTCCCTCTCTGTCCTGTAGAGCCGGACAAGATTCAAAACCTGCACTGCCGGCCTCAGAACTCCACAGCCATCGCCTGCTCTTGGATCCCTCCTGACTCTGACTTTGACGGGTATAGCATTGAATGTCGGAAAATGGACACTCAGGAAGTTGAGTTTTCCAGAAAGCTGGAGAAAGAGAAATCTCTCCTCAACATCATGATGCTCGTGCCCCATAAGAGGTACCTGGTGTCCATCAAGGTGCAGTCGGCCGGCATGACCAGCGAGGTGGTGGAAGACAGCACTATCACAATGATAGACCGTAAGTGTTTCTGGAGGTAATGCACCGAGCGAGCCCGGCTCCACGGCGGCCTGTACCTCCGTGTGCGCGGGCACACAGCTCACCTCCCCGTTAGCGAGGCTCGTGGTCACTTGCAAAAGGGAACCTGAAAGCCTCCAGGATGCGGAAACGTTTCCCCGTACGTAGGTGAAGCATCCCGGCAGCAAACAAGTGAAATAAATGATCTTCGAGTACTTGAATGAGTTAGTGTTTCAATACATCACTTTGCCTGATAGAGTTAGAGCTATCGGGGAGCTTCTAGGCAATTCGGTGCTACAGCTTCAGGAAATCCTGCTAAGGAGCCGCCTCTTTCATTATGTTTAACGTGCCTCTGGCAAGTCACTTCCTCTGCCTACTTCCCTCCAGGAGAGGAGGAGGAGGTCTTCTTGATTGCAAGTTTCAAACACAGACGCGCATGCGCCGCGCACACACGCACACACACACACACGCACACGCACATCCCGGTGTAGGTGAGTGGAGACCTTCATGTCACTGATGGCTGTTTATGTGGAAGAGCAGAGTCCTGACTCCCCTGGGTTCCTTCTCCATCCTTTTCAGGGCCCCCTCCTCCACCTCCACATATTCGGGTGAATAAAAAGGATGTGCTAATCAGCAAATCTTCCATCAACTTCACTTTCAACTGCAGCTGGTTCAGCGACACCAACGGAGCTGTGAAATACTTCACGGTGGTCGTGAGAGAGGCTGAGGGTAAGTGATCCCGGATTCTCTGCTTCATCAGAGGTCACCGTGGCGGCTCTGTCTGTGACAAGTTTTGATGAGTAGAAAACTCAATTTTGATAGACTTCTGCCCTATCTCCGCTGGATGCTGGGAGATGTTACAAAAACCTGCTCAAAGGCTCTTTCAGCAGTAAAGCCTGTTATTCGCTGGATTTAACTATGAAATGGGTGAATAATAACACTAGCAACTGCAGCAATAGCATAAATACCCATCACGTAGAGAGGCTTTGCGATGTGCCAGGCTTGTTGGAAGAGCATGGATTCTGCAGTGATTTGCACAACCTTCACTGCTCATTCAGTGCTGATGGCTACTTTTTGGTTCTGCCATCAAGCAGCCGGATGCTTCAGTGTCTTCCCCGCCCCAGTCTCCCAACACCTCAAGGAAGCACGCGCTTCCAAACCACCCACCGATTCACAAAAAACATTCAAGAGCTAAAAAGAGGGAAAAGATCCCGAAAGGTGTTCTTCCTTTCTCTACTGAATTTTCAACAGTAAATTTCATTTTCTAGTCGACCAAATTATTCCATGTCTACCTAATTCCTACGGGCCAGGCAGATAACTAGGTAAGAGTTGTAACAACGTTGCATACAACCTCAAGTATGATTTTTTTAGAGCTTCTTCTGTCAGCATTTGTGAAACCATCTACAGGAGTGTCGCATTTGCCACTGAGATTTTGTGCCCTATTTCTCCAAAACAGATGTGTGTGTCTGCAGTGACATCATATATTTGACGTGTCTTATATTTTCCAAAATTGTTTAAGGTGCTACACATCCCTGGCTATTTTAACCCATTTGTGGGCAGTGAGAAACATTACGCCTGACAAATGCTGGAGGGGTTCCTAGGCTAAACAGTATTTTAGTCTCACGGGGTATCTAACGGTCCGTGTGCTTTGACATTTTATTTAATTGTACTGAAGTTGGTTATGCATAATTAATTAAATAATGTCAAGGGTCAGGGGTGCATCCCAGATTTCCTTACATCTCATAAATAGATATATTGACTTATATCTACAGATAAGGATTTAAGAGAGAAATCAACAAACTATGCAGTGATTTTTAGCTTTAGTGAAGATAATGGTTTACTACATGAGTGTAAGGCAGTGACCAAAAGGAAGCCATACCCCGGCAGGCAGCCTTGTGTTCTCCAGCCTTGTGGATTTCAATTATTGATGTCCGTGAAGATGGGCTGTGCTCCCCTGGTGATCTAAGATAGCAATCCTTCTCATATAAATGTCTTTCATAGCATATGTGTTCATCCTAAAGGCAACATTCCTTTTCAGTTACTGCCAACAAGGTAATATTTCCAAGACCCACTCATTGTGAACATATTTTGTTAAACAAGAGTCCAGATGTGGTGAACCCCTGCAATACCACCCCTTGAAGTGCACTGTAAATGGAATCCTATCTCTATAATATTTACCTTCCTACTTATGCTTTCCTCCAGCCAACATCAAAACGAGTTTGCAGTGCCAAAACACACAGCAGGCTGGGTGGACAGGGAAGAGTTCTGGGAAGCGTGCTGCACGAGGGGCCAAATTCGAGCCAGGATTAAACTGTACTCAAGATAACAGAGAGCTGTACACAGAGCCACAATCAGACTGGGTGTGGCACGTGGAGCGTGCCTGTGGGTGACTGCTCTGGCCTTGAACTTGATTTCTCTTATCTCTTCCTTATTTCCTAGGTCATCGGGATTTCCTTATTAGCTCAGCTACAATGGTCATTGGCAAGGCAGAGAGCTTATTGAGTGGGTTGACTTTCACAGTGGGGAGTGTCCAGCTTTCTCGGGTTCTGGAACACATTTATCGTCTGATGCAATGAGTTAACCGCTCAAACACACATATTTTATTTCCTAGAAAAATGATGGGTGTGTGTGTATATAAACCCATGTAGGTGTGCGTGTATAAAATGTTGTATACACATAGACTCTATTTTTAATTTTTACTTTAGAAGAAGTGGACTGAAACTAATTTCATTAGGAGACTTTCACCGCATCCATGAAGATCAAAGTGTCTGCCCTTTGGACCCGACCGGAGATGGTGGGAGAGAGGAGGCAGACTTAGAAGCCTAGGGAGAGATCCCTGAGGTCACTGAAGTCAGGAGGAAGTCAGTGGCTCACCGTGGGTTTCTCCCTGCAGGCAGTGATGAGCTGAAGCCGGAACAGCAACACCCTCTGCCCTCCTACCTAGAATACAGGCACAACGCCTCCATCCGGATGTATCAGACCGATTACTTTGCCAGCAAGTGTGCTGAGAGTCCTGACAGCAACTCCAAGAGTTTTAACATTAAGCTGGGAGCAGAGATGGAGAGCCTGGGTGGAAAATGCGATCCCAACCAGCAAAAATTCTGTGACGGGCCGCTGAAGCCGCGCACTGCCTACAGGTTAGAAGCATTACCATCATTTTGCAAGAAGGGACATGCTGCAGGAGCGGGGGCTCAGCTGTCTGGGTGCCTGATGCGTCTGAGCTCCTGTAGATTACTACCCAGCATTACGACAGTGCTGTGCATGTTCCTGGGTAGTTTATAAAAGCTGTGTTCCTGCCTCCATTCACAGGTAATGTGTAAAGAAGGCCTTCGGTGTTGTGCAAAAGCTCCAGTTCATTACACGAAGACGTGAAGTTCCTTAATAGATGGTTCTTTCTCCTCAAACTTCTTTAATACAATTCAAACAGTTTATTTACCATGTTAATGACTGTGAAAGTGTCCAAACAGAAAGATGAAGTTTAGGGAGACCCAAGAAAGATAGGGTTTCATCTTCTACTTCTAGTGAGGGCTGACATTACACTTATTTATTTATCTTCTAAGGCATGAAAAGATGAAAGTGCTCTTTGGTCCAGACAGAACTCTCAAAGGCAAAAGCTCCCGCATGTACGGGAGTACCCTTTCCTCCTGCTAGGCTGACAGATGAGAAGGAGCAGCCATTTGATTTGGCCCCAGGAAGCGGTACTGAAGCCAGCAGGCCCTTCCCGCCACTGGCATTGACAGTGCCCTTGGTCTGCACTGTGCTCCCCGAAAGCAAGTGTAAGCAGAGGTACACAGCATCCCCAACCAGAATCCTCAAGAAAAAGAGAATCTCGGCTGCCATCTTGGATATAAGCTGTAGGCATCCAAGATCAGTGCTTCTGCAGAGGCTGTGTTGTCTCTCTTGGGTGTTGGCAGAGCTGACATCCAGTCAGTACGGCAGCCAATCAGGTTCTCTGTGGGCCAGGGTCTATTCTGTTTAGTCGGTGCCCAGGGCTTACTGACTCTTACATATTTTAAATATCGCCGCTGAGTCTCCGCAGAGACTTTCCTGCAGGCTCCATAAGGGACGATGACATGGCATCACACCTGAGAGCATTTTCAGCCCCTCCCTGGAATCGACGTGGGCAGGCTGACAGTTTTCCTAACCCGGAGGACTCACTTTGCAGGAGCTCTGTAGCTACGCCTCTGCCCAGGGCTCACCACAAAAATGCTATTGCTACCCCAGCCAAGGTCAGCATCTCCAGAGGAAACACGCACAAACTTAGTAGTGATGTTTCCTTCAAGAAAAGACCCTAGGAGCCTACCTGAAGGAGGGGAGAGCTCAGACAGGGCAAAGGAGAAAAATGTAAGAGAGAGCAGAATGAGGGAATCCTTCAGTTTCTATAAGAATCAAGAAATGCCTCAGGTCCTGGGTCACATGGGCCCAAGGAAATTTGAGCAAAAGTCTCCCAAAGGCTCTATTTGATTTGTGAGTTAGTCAGTGGAGGCTGTTTTTTGTTTGTTTGCTTTCGGAAAGAGAGGGAGAGAAGATGACTCCTTACTTCATTTAAGAGAGGGGCAGTGAGAAGCTATAGACGGCTCCTGTCGGCCTCGAGCCCACCACTCCCGGGCACCCGCCTTCCCATCCCTAACAGCTGCCCAGGCCTGGGAGATCCCACATGGAGTCCAGGTGCGGCCACTTAGCCGTGTGACCTCGGAAATGGCATTTCAATTCCCAAACCCTCTCTTCTCTCATCTGCAGAGGATCCCTCAAAACTGGTCATGTCCCTTCTAGATGAAGGTCTTCCAGTGGTCCCCATTCACTTCCAGGAGTAAGTGAAGATTCCAGAGCAGGGCACAGAAAGCCCCCACCATCGGCGTCCCGCCTGCCTCTCCCGCTTTGCCTCCCACCATCTGCCGCAAGTACGCCCTGCCTTTTGCTCCCCTCACTTCCTTTAAATGTGACATACCTCTCTTATACCTCTGAGCCTCTACACATTCTTTTCTATTTGGGATGCTCTCCCCTCCCTTGACTGGCTGGTGCATCCCTTCATACACCTCAAAAGCCAGCTCAGCCCTCATTGAGCCCCACATTACCCGCCCCCCGCCCCCGGCACCCGTCAGCCCATCAAGCTGCACTGGGCAGGTGGCCCCCACTCCGTTTCCGCAGCAGCGCTCAGACCCTCCATCCCTCCAGTCCTCTACTCACCAACATCTTTTAGCTCTCTGACGAGGGTTACCTGCCCTCTTCACTAGACTATGAGAGTTTGCAGTCTAATAGAGGAGACAAAACAATATGACAAGTACCTGGCCCCCAAGAGGCGCTCATTCGATATTTGTGAAGAAAGAAGGGAATGAGCCAAGATGCTCTATGAACAGTTACACATTCTTATTATACCTTAATCAACTCAGGCCATACTTACTTGCTTTCTAGAACACAACTCTCCGATATTTCTCCACATTTGGTTCAGTCCCGTGAAAAGCATGCCGGGCAGATAATGCTTGGTAAGAGGAGGCCTAGCCTTTCAAAGTAGGTGGGGGAACCTCATGCTAAGCGGTGTCCTGTGTGGCTGCTGACCCCAAGCTTAGTGCAGTCAGAATTCTGCCTCTCAAGATGACGATTGCCACAGTGACCCTCGATGCTGTCAGGCATCTTTTTTTTTTTTTTTTTCCGGAGAGAGAATAGGTAGACAGGAGAGAACACAGGGGGAAAAATAGGATTGAAAAGAAATGGGAAATGCTAGGTTTAGCTGCTTTGCATATTTATTATGTCAACGAACGTAATGTGTTCCCAGTTGTTACTGGGTTCCTATTATCTGGGTGTATAATTAGCGTCATTCCATATAGGAAGAGAAAGGGCAGATCATGATGGGTGGGAGGCAGTTTGGAGGTTAGCAAAGTGCTGATCTGGTTTTGTTTCTCTTCTAAATAGAATAGCAATGTGACCACGAGCAGGTAGTCAGCTTCTCTTGACCTCATTTTCCCCAAATGAAGGAAATTGAACCACATGGTCTCTAACTTTGTGCTATAGATATCTGATTCTGGACACATATAAAGTTGAAATCATTACTATCATATATCTGTTTATTAAAATAATCTTATTCAGATATATATACACAGAAGGCATCTGTAAAATATAGGCAGAAATGTTGAAGGACATGAGGGTAAACAAATGCTGTCAAGGTTCAAAAGGCTTCTTGAAGGAGGTAACGTTTTAGCTGAGCATTAAAAAGTAAGGAAGGATTTGAAAATATGGAGAGAGGGACAGAAGGAGATTCCGGGTGGAGGGAAGAATGAGAGTCCAAGTGCAGAGGAAGAAATACACAGACTGTTTAGAGAAGAGCAAATAGTCCAGTTTCAAATTGTGGGGAGAGCATGAAAAGAGGTAGCAGGGAAGACAAGCCCAGGAAGATAGGGGATCTGGAAGATCTGGCACAGGATCGGGGTGGGGGGGTGCGGTGCTAAATGCTGAGCTAGGGAAGTGGTGGTGGTGTCCATTTTTGGAAAGGGTTTAAGAGCAGAGTTCCTCTTGATCCCACTAAGTTTAAGGTAATCCTCTACTAGGTCATGATCTCCTTCCTGGGTTCCTAAAGGTCCTTATTCATTGGCATCCATATTGTATTTTGGGTTTTGCACCTAGAATTTCAGAACAGAACATGTTAATGTTGTTGTATCCAGGGCTTTTAATTTACAAATGAGGAAACCAAGGCATAAAAAATTTTAGGGGCCATTTATCTAATCAGGAACAGACTGCTAGCTAGACCTCAGACCCTCTGCTTCCTAGCCTGGGCCCTTTTTACCATCCCTCCCACAGAAGTCAGAGCTGTTAAACCAAAACTAAGCTGAGAGGAAATAAGAGAAAGAAATCTGGACTAGGATTCAGAAAATACAGAGTTTGGTTTTCTTACACCAGCTTTCTCTGTGATCTTGAGCAAGACACGGAATCTCTGCAAGCTTCAGGTTCCAAATCTCTGAAGTAATATCATAAGCTCCCTTGTTACATGGGAGACACTGGAGATGCTCAAATAGAACCATGTTTGTGAAAGTTCTTCCACACTTATAAATCATTATACCAATATAAGAAATTCTTTTCACCAGAGAGACTCATTTCAATTTCCAAAAGTACAATGCATTAGCAACACACACCAACTCCTCACCTTCCCACTTAACACAAGCTGACTGCTTGTTACCCTTCAGGGACAGCTCACGATACTTCCATCAACAGCCTGTTATTCCTGGAAGTACAACTTTTGACGGGAAAGCAGCTTTTAGAGATGGAAATTATAGATGTGGTTGATCAATATCGTCCTGCTCATTTTATAAGATGGCATTTGGACGTGGGCATGAGTTGGAAGGAGGGGCAGAGGGGCAGAATGATTCACCCTGGCCTGATACTATTTCAGCATTATTACAGGGCGTGCCCAGAAACTTTTGGGTTAAATAAATCTAGATTTTTTTTTTAAAGGAAAAAGAGACTTCCATTCACTTTCATAGGATTTAAATTAACACTGGGAAAGTTTCCCCATATAAATCAAGCCTGAAAGTCTCAGCAAACCTACAGTTGAAAAGAGAAAGAACTCAAGAGCTGGCCTGAGCCGGTCTTTTTTTTTTTTTTTTTTTTTTTCCTGAGGCAGTCTTTAACTTAGTGCAGGGATGCTCTCCTACAGCTTCTCTGAGAGCTGGTTCTCCTTCAGCCTCTGCTTAAATACCCTCAATGACTGGGAGCTCACTACCTAATGCAACAGCTCATACTCTAGATGTTGCAAAGCAACTTTATGTTCCCAAACTATACCTCCCTGTGACCTTTCAGCCTATGGGGCTTCACTCTACCTTCAAGAAGAAAAATAATGTCTGTTTCCTCTTCTATGTGAGAATTCCTTAAATCTGAAGTCAACCATCATGTTCTACTAAGTCTTTCCTGTCGTCGTCGTCCTGTTTAATCACCTTGAACGGTCTCTAACCCTTCCTAAGATATGTCCCCAGAAACCGAATGCAGCTCTCCAGACTGGCCTGACTCACCCAGGGAATATGAGACCAAGGTTCTCGGACAGGGACAATAGACTTTTCATCCAGGCTGAGGTTACAAATTTATCTTTTCATAGCTGCATCTTGCTGGTGTATTGAATTTAGGGCCAGCTAATCTCTGGGCACCATCCCACATGGATATGTGGATGGCCACCTCAGCAGCTCTCTTTAGGCCCATCCTGAATTCCTCCCTTCTCCTCTTCAGGCTGGGCCCCATCTGGTCCTTCCTTTCCGTGCTTTCCCACTGTGGTCCCCTCTGCTGGAACACAAGCATGGCTGCCTCCCTCACTTTCCTCTGATTTCTAATCCAGAAGCCCTCCACTGACCATGCTGAATAGGGCAGTTCCCCACACCCATCGCCATTGCTATCCATTTCCCTTACTCTCCTCTTCTCTTTTTCCTGCTATTCCATATCACCATCTGGCATATTAAATTTGTGTAAATGTTATCTGACTTCTAATACCAGAGAATGTAACCTCTGGGATGGTAGGGACTTTGCTGTGTCCCTTGCAGTATCCCCAGATCCTAGAACAGGGACCGGCACATAGTAGGGGCTCAGTAAATATTGGGTGAATGAATGAATAAATGTGTGAATGAACCTGGGTCTATCTGATTCTGTAATTCATGTCCTGCCTAGCATACATGTGGACCAGGTGCCCACCCTGTGGCTCCGTGAACACATTTCTGGTCAGCTCTCCTGTGGTCAGCCACTGGCACTTAAATAAATTGGTTTTCCTTTCAGAATCAGCATTCGAGCTTTTACACAGCTGTTTGATGAGGACCTGAAGGAATTCACGAAGCCACTCTATTCTGACACATTTTTCTCCTTGCCTATCACCACTGAGTCAGGTAAGACAGGTAGCCTCCCCATCTACCCGCATAGTCTCCAACTGCCATGTCACTTACAAGGACCTCCAGTGGAGAGATCTGGTGACTTGGCTGATGGTGAAGGGAACATGCATTTTTCACTTGGAATTTAATCTTTATGGGATCCTGGATGATGTGGATTAGAGAAATTCCTCCTACTTCTAAAGGAGAATGGGCTGAATGGGCATTAATCTTGAAAAGAAGGTAGAAGTATCAGATTTTTTTGATTAAAATGAAGTTTTTAAAAATAATGGGTGAAAAACATTCAAATTAGGAGCTTGCACAGGCCAAAATATAAGTACAAAAGGCTTTCAGTCATAGGTGGGAATATATGAATGCACAAACATAGAAATGCATAGAAAAAAAAGACTAGAAGAAAAAACACCAAAGTATTAACAATGAGGGGCGCCTGGCCAGCTCAGTCGGTAGAGCATGCAACTCTTGGTCTCAGGGTCATTAGCTCAAGTCCCACGATGGATGTGGAACCTACTTAAAAAAAGGATTAACAGTGAATATCTCAAAGTAGTGGCATTATAGGTGATATTTTTTCCTTTTGCTTATTTTATGTTGCTTTTGCACCATAAGAAAATGTTAAAAGACTTTACATACGTTTAAGAAAGAAACTTCTCTAGAGTTTTAGAGGGAAAGCCTGAAAAATAACACTAGGTAATACTTACTAAATGAAATACTTTCACATGAAGACATGAAATAGTTTATCCAATCTTCACTACAACCTTCTGAAGTAGATACTATTATCATCCCCCATTTTAAAGGTGAAGACCTGAGGCACCAAGAGGTTTAAGTAACTTGCCCAGGATAGTAAAGCTGAATATGGGCATTTTCTGCTGGAGCCCTAAACCTCTGTACTGCATTGCCTCAGAATATAACCATCATGCTGAGAATAGCATCATATTGCAGCACATTGTTCCTCGAGACCGTCATCTGTCCCAGCCTGCCCCTGGAGCCAGGGTTCTACAATGCTTGATCTCAGGAAGTTCTTCTTCATAGCTAAAACAGTCTCTCATGCTGCATGACAAAAGATGACTCAGCCTCACAAACACTCCCATCTATTTATGCCAAATATAGGGATAATCTCCCACTTTTCAAACCAAAAAGGGATCAGAGCACAGTTAAGAGGATTTATATGTGTTTGCTTATAATTTAGTGTTAAGCAGGGGCATTATAAACACAATTCTTTCCTATTTGAAAACAACAAAAATTGCGTGCAGTTCAGTAAAGGAAGGTAATAAACATATATCCAAAAAAGAATATTAACCCCATTAAAAGAAAAATGATTGTGTTGATTTAATGAGTCTTGAAAAGCAACACTGAATAAACAAATCCAAGGGCTTGAAATGCAAGTTCAACAATGGGCTACTCCGTAGACCTAACTGTAAGAGCTAGAACAGTACAACTTTTAAAAGAAAACGTAGGAGTGCAACTCTGTGACCTTGGATTAGGAAATGATTTCCTCGATATGGCAGCATTAGCACAAGCAACAGAAGGGGGGAAAAGCCAGGTAAATGGGACTTGATCAGAATTTGTGCTTCAAAGGAGACCATGAAGCAAGTGAAAAGACAACCCACAGCATGGGGGAAACTATTTGCAAATTAATATCTGATAAGGGTCGTGTGTCCAGCATGCGTAAAGAACTGTTACCTTACAACTCAATAATACAAAGGCAAATAACAAAGGATGTGAATAGATGTTTCACCAGAGAAGATACACAAATGGCCAATAAGCACATGACAAGATGCTCAACATCATTAGTCATTAGGGGAAATGCAAATCGGAACCACAGTAAGACACCACTTCATACCCCCTAGAATGGCTGTGATCAAAAGACTATGATAAGTGTTACCAAAGATATGGAGACATTGGAACTCTCCTACATTGCTTGTGAGAATGTAAAATGGTTTAGCTGCCTGGGAGAACATTTCTGCAGTTCCTCAAAATGTTAAACCTAGAGTTACCATCTATCTAAACCAGCAACTCCACTCCTAATTTTATACCCAAAAGAAATGAAAACATATGCCCACACAAAAACTTATACACGGACATTCTTAGCTGCGTTATTCATAATAACCCCCAAACAGAGATAACAAATGTCCGTCAGTGGATGAATGGATACTATTCCATACAAGGAGATATTATTCACCTATAAAAAAAGAATGAAATACTGAGACAGGCTGCAACATGGATGAACTTTGAAAACATTATGCTGAGTGAAAGAAGCCAATGACCAAAGACCACATATGTCTGACTCAGTTTATATAAAAGGTCCCAGAATGGGCAAATCTACGAAGACAAAGTAGATTCGTGGTTGCCAGGGGCTGGGGAAGAATGGAGAATGGCTGCCAAGAGGTATGGGGTTTCTTTTGAGCGGTGATGACAATATTATAAAATTGAATGTGGTTGTATTTGTAAAACTCTGTGCCAAAAATCATTGAATGATACAATTTAAATTGGTGAATTGAATGGTATGGGAATTATATTTCAATAAAGCTGTTTTTAAAATAGGCTACTCTTACCTATTCACAAACTCCCAGGGGTAGGATCATACCAGATAATAAAAATGCAATTTCATTAAAACAGCTCTCAATAATTCACTGGACTTGCCGAAGTCCCCAATGCTATTATACTTGTTTCATACAAATGAAATAGCATTTTTATCTTGGTGGCAAACTTCTGGCCTTTATCTTGAGTGTCCTAAACCTTACATACAAGCTCCAATGAGCATAAGATTCCTTTATAGGCCGAACGCCATTAACGTGCAAAGTGTAAGGATGGTCCTGTGGTTACGGTGTAGTAGCCAATGCCCCGGCTCCATGGCTGCATGCTCTCACCATCTGATAGTAAATACTGCAGCATGGGCATCGTTCAAACTTTTCTGTAATAACGTTCCTAGGGAGATAAGGTTTCAGTAGCTCTCTTCCTGGTTCTTTAGCACTAATTTTCCTGCCTGGGTTTGCTGTTTCCTCCTGGATTCTTGCAGAGCCTTTATTTGGAGTTATCGAAGGTGTGAGTGCTGGTCTGTTCTTAATTGGCATGCTGGTGGCTGTGGTTGCCTTATTCATCTGCAGACAGAAAGCCAGGTGAGTACAAAGATTCCTTTAGCGATCGATTGGGCTCCCAATTTGAAAGATGCAATTGAAAATGCCCTCTCACCTGAAAAGTAAGAAGGGGAGATGATTTCATTTCTCCAGGTGAAATCACCTTTGTTTCTCAAGAAAAACAAGTCAAACCCTCCAACCCTGACTGGCTTTTTTCAGCCCCGCTCCATACCATTGATGAATTTTGCCCTCGCCAAATGACTGAGGGGCCATCTGTAGCTTCCTCTGAACGTGAAACAACTCCTTTTGCTCATAAAGACAGATGTCTGTGAATTGTGCACCCAAGTGCTTTTCTGAGAAATGCTGAAAAGTATGGTTGACATCACCATTTCATGGTCATATTTGCCATGCTAATTTAAGAAGGGACCAAAAAGAACCAAATAGCATGTGGCCCCAAAGCCACGCCCCCTCCTCTTAGGGAATTTATTTGGCACATTGTCCTCCCTCTTGCAGTCATGTCTTGCATCTAAGGTTTACTGGGGTTTTTTTTTTTTAAGGAAAGTTTTATTGAGAGTGTGGGAAGTGATTATGACCTGTAGCCAAAAACCAGAAGACAAATCTCCAGCTATTGCAGAGATCCGTTTCTGAGTGGGAAAAATCTATTTCTTCTTTATGTTCTTCCTCCCCTCAAAGAGACGTTGGCTGAGTGTAAATCTACATGAATACTGAAAAATCCATATTTGCACAGACATGCACAGCCTCACCATAAATGGAAAAATTTGTTTAAGTTTCGTAACCAGACTATAAATCCTCTCCCTTATGTTGCAGCCATGGTCGAGAAAGGCCCTCTGCCCGCCTGAGCATTCGCCGGGATCGACCATTATCTGTCCACTTGAACCTGGGCCAGAAAGGGTGAGCACCACATTTTCCTACACATAATGTATTGAAAGATGAGTTGATTGTCTTATGTGAGATTTGCTAACGAGGTCTTTCTTCTTTTGGCGTCCTTCACAGTAACCGGAAAACGTCTTGGTAAGAGCAACAACTCATTACTGTGTTATCTGCTTTTGAAATACCACTCGGACTGGGTATGGCAGCGTCCCTTTTCATCAGTAATTTTTTCTCTATTGTATTTTTAACTATAGCCCAATAAAAGTAAATCAGTTTGAAGGGCACTTCATGAAGCTGCAGGCTGATTCCAACTACCTTCTGTCCAAGGAATACGAGGTACGACTCAGACTCAGGGATGCTTCAGCAGTTCTAGTCGCTGCCAGAATTTCCCTCCCAATCTCTCCTGTGGAGTCACAGGCTGATCGGGCTCAGGAGTCAGGATGACGTGCAGGATCCATTCTCTGTGGGATATCCCACCTAGTCTCAGAGGCCAGTCTGATCTCCAGAATAGCACAGCCAACGAAGTACTACTTGGGCAAGATGTTAAGGAAGAATGAACAAATCTCAAATGTAAACCTAATTCTGTCAATTACTTAACCTGGCATTTTGCTTGACTGGGAGACAAGGTGGTGTGGTGACAAGTGCCCAGGCTTTGGATTCGACTCTCAGCTTTGCCACCCGTGTGACCTGGGGCAAGTGAGTTATCTGGTCTGAGCCTCATCTGTAAAATGGAGGTGAGGATGCCTCCTTTGAGGCTCTTGTGGGGATCAGAGCTCCTGCACATCCAATAGGAGGCATTCCGTAAACAGTAGCTATTGTGACATATTCTTAGATCGTTACGTATCTCGAGGACTGTATGATTTGCCTTATTCTATTTCACATTCTCCATTTGCAAACTTCTTTTTGACCTAATAGGATTTGAAAGATGTGGGTCGAAACCAATCATGTGACATTGCGCTCTTGCCGGAGAATAGAGGGAAAAATCGATACAACAATATATTGCCCTGTGAGTTTTGTGTTGAAATTTGTAATACTATCTTCCTCCAGCCGTTGCTTCTCTTTTCCAGGAATAAAATGGGGCTGAAGAAATATGGTATAGTTGGATATGGAAGAGCAGAGGCTCTGAATGCCTTTTAAAAGGAATGTTATTGAGCTTCCCTCCCATGGGGTAACAATTCTGAATTCTGGGTAGGAGACGCCTCTCATGCTGTTGACATTTCATTCTATGGTCCCACTGCTTCTCCCTAACAGCAAAGGCCAGTGTGGGTTTCCTTAAAGTCCCCCGTTAGCGATTATTGTATATTTTTATTATCCCGACCCGATCCGGTGAAGCAATGGAAGATGGTTGTTCTGTATTGTATTCATTCCAGCTGTGAAAGGGAGCTGGCCGCTCCATCAGGCAAATGGTATCATGTTATGAAGGAAAGTGCAGAGGCTGCCTCAGAGAGCATTTGGCTTCTTTGTGTGTTTATGGGCCACCTGTGTGACCTGGGCAAGCCGGTTATCCTGTCTGAACCTCATCTGCAAAATGGAGATGAGAATACCTCCCTGTGGGGTGTTTTGGGGGGGCCGGTTAGAGCTAATGCACGTCAGATACCAAGCATTACATCAACAATAGAAAAATCCTCCCAGGACCCAGTGACAAATCTCTCTCAATCAACTTCCTTCCAGATGATGCCTCTCGAGTGAAGCTGTCGAATGTAGATGATGACCCATGCTCAGACTACATCAATGCCAGCTACATCCCTGTAAGTGAACCATAAAGCCATAGCGCCTGGGATAAAGCTTTGACAGGTGGCGACCCTGCAGACACCGTTCCTCCCACATGCTCCCACTGTTTCAGGTGTGGACGCGTACTGATTTTAGAAGACCGTGTCTGATTGCCATAAAGCCCAGGGTGTGCAATTCTATCACAGCTAGGGCCTATTTTCACAATGGCTGGAGTGACACGGGATTATAAGCAGCCCAGGAAGCACAGCGAAAGGTGGTTTTCTCTCTGCAGCCCTTAGCCAAGATGAGAGCTCCCTCAGGAAGCTCTATTCACTGCTCACGCTGCCTAGGGAGGGGGAGCTGATTCGACGTCATTTGTATTTTTGAAACCCAAAGACACAGCTCAAAGGTTGTGTCAAACCTTTGGGCTCAGATTCTGGCTAGCATCCTGCCAGCCTCCCACAGTGCACTACAGTGGGAAAGGCTGTAAGATCAGACAGCTCCAGCTTTGACTCCCCTCTCTACCCCTTGCTGACTCGTGGGCAAGTTAGGTCACCTGTTGGGGGCTCTTGTTTTCTTTTCCAAAAAATGAGGATGGTAATATTTACCTCAAATAGCCATTCATTCACTCAGTAAACCCTATCTAGTTAAATAGTAACTAGGCGGTCAGAGAAGTCTCAGCAGAGTCGGGCATCAGGAAATGACAAGGTGACGCCATGGGAAACAGGCTAGAGAGACATTGCCTTCTCCAGCACTAACATACATCTGCACCACGTGCGGTCTTGTTCAAATGCAGATTCTGATTCAGTGGGGCTGGGGGGAGCCGGGATTCTGCCTGTCTCACAAGCTCCCAGGTCATCCCCCTGCTGCAGGTCTGAGGACCTTTCTCTGAGGAGCAAGAGGCTAGGGTTGCTAGGGGAGCTTCTGGGAGGAGACAACCAGCCGGCAGGGCGGACAGGGTGGATGACAAAGGACGGCTCAGCAGAGCAGGCACCATGCTGAGACGTGGAGGATAAAGAGGGACTGACCAGATGAGTCGCAGGGTTTGGGTGGGCAGGCGTGGGGGTGGCAGAGTTGACACAATGCAGGGGCCCTGAGGAGAGGCAAGGAGAGAAGGAACTTCAGCTTGGAGCTGCGAGTAATTCTGTCTTGCCGGAGTGCAGAATAAGTGGGCGGAAATATCCTAGCTCCCGGGAGTTATGGTTCAGATTAAATAAGATCTGTGGAAAGTCCTGACCCACCACGTGTTATATGGTAGATGCTCGATAACCCGTGGTTTCCCTTCCCTGAAGTTTCCCTTGTATCACATCTCTTACCAGCACTCTAATTGTCAGTTATCCAAGATGACTAAAACTCTTCTGCACTGAATAGGGGAAGAGCCTGAGGAAGTCAGTCCCTCACACACACACCATCAATAGTCTACACACACACACACACACACACACACCCCAAGAGTGAAGCATTCTCTAGATTATTGCCCGAGTCCTCCATTGCCATTTAGAATAGACCCAGCCTAATAAATGGGAAGTTGGCTCTTAACAATAGTTCAGTGTTCTGGCCTTTTCCTTCCTGCTCCCAAGCCTTGACACTTGTGTTAGTATCTTTTTCTCAAGTCAGGGATCTGGCAAAGACCTATATATCATCTAATCTACAGAGATAACCCTCTGTTTATCGTTCAGACGAGGCCCATTGTTTTTGACTCTCCGTATTGTAAATTCATCACAGGGCAACAACTTCAGAAGAGAATACATTGCTACTCAGGGACCTCTTCCTGGCACCAAGGATGACTTCTGGAAAATGGCATGGGAACAGAATGTTCACAACATCGTCATGGTGACCCAGTGTGTGGAGAAGGGCCGAGTGAGTAAACAGTCTCCCTGACTTCCGAGTGTTGCTTAGTGCCGCCACCAGAATGGAATCCTACCCCACCATCAAGAGTTAAACCCCACAAAAGCCAAGGAGGGATCATGTGAGAACATTGCTAGTGAATTAAGCCACTCAGTTATAAAAGGCTTACATGGGCGATGCCCACTTCTGATTCTGGGCCTGAAGTTTCAGTCTGAGGTGTTTCCAGGGGAAGACTGGGACCATCAGAAGTGCTTGTGACGCAGAAAGCGTAAGTGGCCCCTTGTCTGTTCGGGCCTTCGGTGTATAGCTGGCCAGAGGCATGGCTCTGTCCCTTCTTGTAGGAGACAAGAAGCGGGCTCTAGACTGTGTCTGCAGACCCAAAGTGAAATAGTTCTCTGGCCAAATCAAGCAAACCTCTTGTATTGCACTTACAGTCCTGTACTTCATATGGTTATTTGAAGGATTAAAAAAGAGGTATATAAAATGCCCAGTATCAGTGGTCAGTAAGTACATGGTCATAATTCTCTCTCCTGGCTTCCTACATGGAAATTGGAGCTCAGCTAAATGTTGTGACTTTTCAGGGACCCCGTGGCACATGGCACTTGGTCCAGGTTAGGACAGTGATATTAAACGTAAACAGGGGCCAGGAAGACATGGCCTCCCTCTGCCCAGCTAAGAAAGAACCATTGGACCATACGGGTTATGAGGCGTGGAACTGAGATGCTAAGGACACCAACAAAAAGTGCAGGCACAGCAGCAGTGTGCCTATGAGGGAGGGGACACCGAAGGGCAGGGCTCCGCTCCCCGAACAGCGGCAGGCTGGCTTGGCCCTGAGCACGTCGATGCAGAGCCGATGGGCTAATGCTCCAGCAGCTGACCCTAGATTCCAGCTCGGGAAGACATTTCAAGAAGGAAGCATCCAGGTTCGCAGGGGAGTCACGTTTCCAGACTCACGTCTTTTTCCTCTGTCTTCCTTTAGGTGAAGTGTGACCATTACTGGCCAGCAGACCAAGATTCCCTCTACTACGGGGACCTCATCCTGCAGATGCTCTCAGAGTCTGTGCTGCCCGAGTGGACCATCCGGGAATTTAGGATATGCAGCGTATGTTTGGCTGTTTGACGGCACTAAACACCCCAGCTTGGAGAGATGCAGGACGCCCATGACTCCCTCTTCTTGCTGCCTCCCCCCCTGTAGTTTCGGCTCCCAGGACCTGCTGCATGGTCACAGTGGTCACACTTGAAGCTTTGCCTTGGCTCCTTCCCTTTATCATCCTCTCTGCTCTTACAGGAGGAACAGCTCGACACACACAGGCTCATCCGCCACTTTCACTACACAGTGTGGCCAGACCACGGGGTCCCAGAGACCACCCAGTCCCTGATCCAGTTTGTGAGAACCGTCAGGGACTACATCAGCAGGAGCCCCGGCGCCGGGCCCACCGTGGTGCATTGCAGGTACTGGACGACGAGGAGCCAATAACATGGGCGGCCTGCGGGGGGGTCTGTCTACGCCAACCAGCCTGCCTAGGGATATGATCATGCTGTCTTCTCTCTTCTTCACTTTCTCCACCTTCCGCCACTCTCTCACCCTCACTCTCCAGCCCTCTCTGTCTCCCTCTTGCTCTTTTTGCTACTGTACAAAAGGCAAAGTCCCTGCGTGACTCCCTATCCAAGTTCCCAGAAACCCCGCTCTCGTGCTCTCCGAGAACCTGCATATTCTCGACTCTTGCCATTCTTACTCCTTGGAGTGGCCTAACCTCTCTCCTCCACCCATGTAAACCCTAAGGCTCCTTCTGGATCCCTGCTCCAGACCTCCCTCCTGGTCCAGTAGCACTTGCCATGCGTAGCCATCAATTTTGCTCTTAAAATTTTGCTTCTCTCTTGACTTCTCTTTGCTTTAGACTGCATGTTCATAAAATCAGCCTAACAAGCAATCCCTCTCTCTTCCTCTCTGGGGAGCCTGGTGTTTAGCTAATTAGTGTTTGCAGCAACACTTTGATAGCCCTAGCCAAATGGCATTAAGAAATAAAGAGCAGAGAATTGCTCCAGTAAGAGAAATGTCAGATGCCCTCATTTTCTCCCAATCAGCCCAGCACCCTAGGAGCCCAGCTTTTCTATGTCATTGGAACCCTGATGCTTTTAATGGGAATGTGAGGCACTCAAGAGTGCTTTCTGAAGAATGGGCGGCATTTCTGCCCGTACCACTGGAGAACAGTTCTCTTTTATCTTATAAATCTGTGCATCACAAATCCCCAGGCTATACAGTCACCTTGGGGAGCAATTCAGCCACCCCTGGTGATGCTGAAGGTGTTCACACACTAGGATCCAGCAGTTCTGCTTCTAGACCTCAACCCTAGAGAAATCCCCACTCTTGTGCACAAGGAGGCTCACTGCAACAGTCTTTCAAAGAGAATAACTAAAAATGATCTCATTATTGGGGCACCTGGGTGGCTTGATCGGTTAAGCGTCCAACTCTTGGTTTCCGCTGGGGTCCCGATCTTGGGGCATGAGATCGAGCCCTGCATCGGCTCTGTGCTTAATTTGGAGCCTGCTTGAGATTCTCTTCCTCTCTCTGCCCCTCCCCTTGCTCCCTCTCTCTCTCTCTCTCTCAAATAAGTAAATCTTTTTTAAAAAATGATCTCCTTGTCTATCAGTAGAGAATAGATCAGCAGGGGATGGATTGGCGGTGGTGTAGGAACTCTGAGGACAAGCTAAAAGAAAGTGGATCTGCACGTAACAACATGGATAAATCTCAAAACACTATATTGAGTAAAAAAAAAAGTCAGCAAAAGGATATATAAAACATGTTACTGGGCGCCTGGGTGGCTCAGATGGTTAAGCGTCTGCCTTCGGCTCAGGTCATGATCTCAGGGTCCTGGGATCGAGTCCCGCATTGGGCTCCCTGCTCCTTGGGAGCCTGCTTCTCCCTCTGCCTTTCTCTCTCGCTCTCTCATGAATAAAAAAAAATAAAAAAATAAAAATAAAAATAAAACATGTTACCATTTTAATAAATTGTTTATGGCTTTACATGTATTCAGGAAAAGTATACAATATGCATGGAAATGACACACACTAGGTGCAGAGCACCACTTAGCCCTGGCGGGGTGGGGGAGGTGGAGGAAGGAAGGAGAAAGAGATGAAAAGGTGGGACTTTTCTTTGAGAGAGCTCATTGAGAGAAAGAAGGATTCCTTCATTCTCCCATAACTTGGAAGGGAAAAGAAGGACGGTCCTGGAGTCTCGGGATGCAGTCCTGAAAGGCCAATTTAATCAAAGTCTTCCCTCACTCTCTATCCTAGTGCCGGTGTGGGTAGGACTGGAACCTTTATTGCATTGGACCGAATCCTCCAGCAATTAGACTCCAAAGACTCCGTGGACATTTACGGAGCCGTGAATGACCTAAGACTTCACAGGGTTCACATGGTCCAGACTGAGGTAAGAGTTACAGGCTGAAGGACACCGGCCACCCTTCCTGCCTCTCTCCCCCCAGATGTCCCAGGCTTTCATCTGACAAGGGCAAATAACTATGACTCATTAAGAAGAGGAAGAGAACTGAATATAGACATTCTGTAGGACTTGTTATTTTAAAACAAATTTCAGTGACCTTGAGGTGCCTGGTGTACCCTTACCTCTAATGAGCTGGTTGCCCATCTTCTTTATGTGGGTAGGAAGCAAGATGGATTTTTTTTTAAATCAATGCGTGGTCCATATGGGGGAAGGGCCACGCCCATCCATCTTGAACATCATTTTAAGATAGGCTTGTGAGTGAGCACATTACAGTCTCTTCTCTCCCCCAGCCCACCCTAGCTGCACACCCATCTCTGGAGACCCCAGGCAAGTACACACTGGTCCCAAAGGATAAATGCTTCATCTGTCCTGTCCTCTGACATTTGCAGGGCATTTTTAAACATGTTATTTTATTAAATTCATAAAAAACCAAAGAGGAGAGTTATCATTTTCCATTTCCAGGCTACAAAACTGAGGTGCAGAGGCTAAAGGCCTTTGGACAGCTATGAAGTGGCCAAGCTGGGGCTTGAACCTGTTCGAGAGAATCCCAAGCCCTTAGCCCCACAGCCTCAGGGTCGGATCTGTGCCCCCACATAGGCCAAGCCTGTTACTCCCCCACATAGTTGCCTTACAAGACTCAAGTTCTCTTACCCTTGTGTTTCCCAAGTAACTCTGCAAAGTCCTCTATGCATTTAAAAAAAAAAATTCCCACAGTCAAAAAGATGAAAAGCCCTACCCGCTGCCATATCCTCTTACTGTTACAGTACGCAGTAAAACTGGGGAGGTGGTATGCTCCACAAAACAGGGACATCCTGCAGCAAAGGCTCCCCGTGAGCTTTGCTGAACCCACTGTTCCCCAAACCACTTTGACTGCTGGATTCTTTTCTTGTGCAGCCCATATTAATATCCTGCAGATCTCATATTCTCTAACACATCTGGAAAAATACTAGCACCGTGTCTTCCTGTAGGCAGGGGCCACACCTCGGACCCTCTGTCACTGCGATTGTCCTGGGCTGGGAGTACTTTCAATATAACAGTTACTACACTATACTTTTAATATTTTACTATGGAATTTTTTTAAATACATAGAACTAGGAAAAATAGTATAGTGAATTTCCATGCACCTAAACTCCAGCTTCTACAATTATCAGTAATCTGTGTTCTTTTTCCATCTATATCCCACATATACTATTCCCCTACCCCATGACCTTATTGGAAAATTTTAAAGCAAATCCTACTTATCAAACCATTTAATCCTTAAATGCTGTATATGCAGAAATTTTATAGATAAGGACTCTTTACAGATTGTGACCAGAATACCATTATCACACCTAACAATTTTAACCATAATCCCTTAATATCATCTCACATCCAGGCAGTGTTTAAATACCCCTAATTATTTCAAGATTACTTTTTACACTTAGTTTCCATAGAATCCAAACAAAGTCCACACCCTGCATTTCGTCCAAGTCTCTTTCACATCTATAATAACGCTCCCTTGTTTTCCAAGCTATTTATTTGTTAAAGACACCAGTTCATTTTTTCCATAGATTTTCCCATATCCTGGATTTGACTGCTTTTTCGTGGTGTTAATATATTCCTCTACTTCCTATAATTTTTGTCAGTAGGTCATTAGATCTAGAGGTTCCATTAAACTCAGATTTCTTTTTATCACCACAATGATGTACGGGTGGTGCTAAGTACTTCCTGTTGCATCACATCAGGAGGCACTTCCTGTCTGTGTCTCTTTTGTGCTGATGAAATTGACATTGACCATCCACTGTAACATTTCCCAGTAGCCTTTCCCTTAAACAGTTTCCCCAACTGTGGACCTGAAGACAGCTGTCGAGCTCTGTCATTTCATGAAGGGTTGCACAGTTATATCCCATTGTGTCATAATTTTTATCCTTCATCTTTCTCCAGAAGACTGCCAGTTCCAAAAGATTAGGAATTTGTTTTCCTTCTCTCAATCTGCACATTTTTTTCTTTTTACCTGTTAAATGAATGAACAAATATCCTATAATTATGTTGCTAAAAAGTTAGGACCGGTGTTTCATTATTTATTGTCATATTTATAAACTCAAATCATATTTAATTTGTAATTTGGGGTTGGGGAGATTATCACATTGTAAGTGGTCTTGAGGAATGTGTGTGCGTGTGTGTGTGTGTGTGTGTGTGTGTGTGTTATTGTCGGGGACTTCTTGGGTCATGTGTCACTTGCATCCATCTGCCCAGAGCTCTGGAGATGCACTGAGGCAAAGAGCAGGCACTCTTATCATAAATATCACTGGCAGACTTCCGGGGCAGGGCTGTCACAGTGTGCCATAGCCCTTCCTCCTTCTTGGGTATATCTCCTTCTTCCCACTGTTCCCTCCCCCTCCTCCTCCTAACCTCTGAGGATTCTGTGCTCTTGTTCCTGAGTTTGCCGTTTTAACGTTTGAGTTCCCCAAGGTTCTGCCCTCAAGGTGCTGCTCTTCCTTCTCTTAGCCTTCATTCTTTGTCATGTCCCATGGCTTGAAGAACCATGTACATGCTCCTGTTTCCCAAATCTCATTCTCCTTTTCCAGCAATGACCTAAGTACCTGCCTACCAAACAGTTCCACCTGCAAGCCTTACGGTCATCTCAAACTCAAAAAAATTCAAAGCTGAACTCATTATCTGTCTTTAAGCAAACAATAACAATGAAAGCACCCCTCCCCTTCTTGCTTCTTCCAGTTTCAGGTAATGGGGTTGCCATCATCTTGCCCTCCATCTGTTGGCCCGAGCTAGGATTCTGACTTCTCTTCCCATGGTTCCCACATTTAAGCAGTCATGGAGTCCTGTCCGTTGCACCCACCATCTTTCTCTTCCTTCTAGTCCCCCACCGAACCGCCACTGGCCTCGCTCAGCTGTTAGCCCTCACCGGGGCCTTCTGTGGGAACCTCTTAGTGTGTCCCCTGCCCCCAGCCTCTGCCCTAACAACTCTTTGTCTCACAGCCACCAACACAGTGCTTTTGCTGCCTGTGTCAGCTCCCTGCATAAAAACCTTGGCAAGCTCTCCATTGTGTTAAAATGAAGTTTAAACTCTCATCCTTGCTGTAAACAAGCCTCTTCATAACCAGGCCCCCAACTTACTTCTCCATATCATAACATCTCTTGCCCATTGTTTTAGGGTCTGCCAAAATTAAGGAAGATTTCCCTCCCGAGGTCAAAATCAATTTTGATTCTTTTGATTATAATGAAATAAATATTATGGTAGATGTTTCGTCTCTCCATTTTTTTTTAATCTTATCAAATGAAATCCCAGACAGTATTCAGATACCATCTGTCCTGGGTTTTTTGTTTTTTTGGTTTTTTTATTTTATTATGTTATGTTAATCACCATACATTACATCATTAGTTTTTGATGTAGTGTTCCATGATACATTGTTTGCGTATAACACCCAGTGCTCCATTCAGTACGTGCCCTCTTTAATACCCATCACCAGGCTAACCCATCCCCCCATCCACCTCCCCTCTAGAACCCTCAGTTTGTTTCTCAGAGTCCATAGTCTCTCATGGTTCATCTCCCCCTCCAATTTCCCCCCTTCATTTTTCCCTTCCTACTATCTTCTTTTTTTTTTTTCAACATATAATGTATTATTTGTTTCAGAAGTACAGGTCTGTGATTCAACAGTCTTACACAATTCACAGCGCTCACCATAGCGCATACCCTCCCCAAAGTCTGTCACCCAGCCACCCCATCCCTCCCACCCTCCACCACTCCAGCAACCCTCAGTTTGTCCTGTTTTAACTCCTTGCCCACAGTGGGCTTCTTCTGGTCTTGGAAGCCCTGGCCCCAGCCCAGGTATGACTTGCTTGGTGCTGGGAGTGAGTGCAGAGAGGTGTGATCCACCACTGAGCCAAAGGAAGCAAAGAAGGAAAGACATTCAGACCCTGTGTATCCCATTTCTGGGTCCATGGGGATAGTCAACTTTAATTTTATTCCACCTTATTTGGGATATAAAGAGTCTTCACAAATTTTAATAAATATATCCAAGAACAAGGATTTCTAAACAAAGAGACAACAGACACGGGATTTTCAAACATGTCCCTCTTTCCTTTAGCCTGCCTTAGGGGAAATTTGCAGCCTGACTCCCAGGGACACACTCAGATGAAGCAGTAAGATGTTAAAGAACAAGAGTTGACAGTCACAGTCTGTTCATCTCTTCTGCTTCCCGCAGGAGGAAACAGTGGGATGTGGTAGGAATAAGCTTCTCGGTGCCCACTTGGGAGACTGTCTTTGGGGTTTCCCATGGCCCATGCACCCTACATTTTACCTATGCTGGACGGCTTACAGTTTCCAGAATAGATGTGCACATTCATGTTATTTACATCACTTGGAATGTCCCACTTCTTGGCTCAAATTTTTACCTTTCTCCCTAGATTGATACTTGTCTCCCCCAGAAGTGAACCTGATGATTTCTTCTTATATATGAAGCTTTATATACAATTCTATCTTATATTTATCACCTTGTAGTTATTTGTTCACATATCTGCCCCTCTGCTAAACTGTGAACTCAGGGACTATGAAAAGCTAGAAGTATAATTCTATAAATACTATCTAGTACTACAACTTCTGGGGAAATTGAATGGAATTGAGGTTTCATAAGTCAGCTAGAGCAAAAAATTATCTTTTATAATCCAAGGTTCATATATTAGATTCTATTTTTCATTAAGAATAAAGTGGGAAACACATTAACTGTCTGAAGGTTTAGGGTAATTATTTTCAAAAGGACATTCTACTGGGAGAAGAAGAATTTATATTTAAGGCTAGTCAAATTAATGAATATTAACTGGCTTCAAAGCCCATTGTGGATCATTGTTGAAGAATTTATTAATAAGGCATAGTGTAGATGTAATAGAATTCATTCATAGTTGAACTTTAAGGTCCCAAAGTAATTTAATATCCCAGTACAGTTGCAAATATGAATCATGCTTGGGATGGAAGGAAACAGGAAATGTCTGTCTATAATTTGGTAGATTGTGTTCAAGATGGCAAAAAGAAACTGTCTATACTAACAACCATTTTCAGGACATTACCCTCCTTGAATTTTCATGGTGGCATAAAACACTCATAACACTCAGAAAAGGGTAGAATAGTTAATATTAAAGCACGCTTCACTTATGATTGATTTATTTCTTTGAAATGTCCTCATCTAATGACTATACCGGACCTACATTATGAAGTCCCTTTGGTAGATGACCAGGCTAGCTTCCCATCAGGGGCAATGCTTAGTGTCAACCCATGAAAATAAATACTGTTCCACTTCTAAAGTTTGTTGGTGAGGGAAGATCTTATAGTCTCACTTTGTATCTCAAACCTTTAAAACACTTTAAGATAACACATTGATCACCTTAAACATGGGGTCCAAGAATGGTTTTCAGTATCCATCTAATTGACAGCAACACAGAGTCTCATACCCTTTAGTGGTCAAAGGATGTTATTTCTAGAAGAGACCTCAGATGTTTTCTAGATCTTTGCCGAGAAGCCTTGTGACTCAGTTTAGGCCAGCTGGAGGCAGATGAAGAGCCAGTGTCTCTTGTGTGCTGTTGTGCTTCCTTCCCTGGGCTCTGAGCAGTTGCTATGTCACTAAGGGAGCTCAAGGCCAAGCAGTGAAGTTATGTGGACATTCTTTCCCTTACTAGACAGCTCTGTTGGTAGTAAGGAAGGAAGCCTTTGTCTAAACCTCTGTTGTCAAGTGAAGGTTTTTGTGTGTTTTTATGGTCACCAAAACATTGACTCTTCTATCTTTGTTTCTATTTCAAAAGTAGTTAGTTCCCAGAGAGTTGACAGAGGTGAGTCTGTTCTCACTATGTAACCCTCTGTAGTTCTCTGTCATCAGCCAGCCTCTTTGAGATTCTCCCTTGGGCCAGTCTCAGATGCTGAGAGAACCAAGAGAGAGAAGACACTGACCTTGCCCTCAAAGAACTGACAGTCCAGTGGGATCTATTATATACACCTTCTTTTTTTCACTATCCTCCCAAAAGAAAGGAACCAAAGCAGCAGAGTATGCAGTGAAATGATTTTCTCATTCAATAATGCAATGAAATTAGGATTCATCTGAGAAAACTGGTATAATGAAAAGAACATGAATATGAACCCTAGGATCAAATGCTAGGGTTCCATTTCTTGGTTATGTAAGAAGTTACTTAACTTCTCTGAGTCTTCATTCCTATGGATGGTTATACCTACTTCATAAGACTGTCAAAATAATCAAATGAGATAATTTATGTAAAACGCATCGTACAGTGTTTGGTATTCAGTCGTCTATTTAATAAATATTTGTGGAGGACCAACTATGTGCCAGACATAATTCTAGGTACTCATGGAATATACTCTACAAATACACATGCACATAAAAAAGAATAAATAAACACCACCTCTCTCCTCATTACCATTAATCTCTTCTTAGTGCTAGTAGAAAGCACTCTTCTATGTACTAGAGACCGTTCATGAAATGATCGAGAAATTTGCTAACCATATAGAATCCCAGCACTCTTGAAGCTTTGTGAGTGTGTCTCCTCTTTCTTATGCTTAAGAATTTGCCTTCCTCTGACATGTTTTCTGCTTTTTCATAGTGTCAGTATGTATACCTACATCAGTGCGTAAGAGATGTCCTCAGAGCAAGGAAGCTACGGAGTGAGCAAGAAAACCCCCTGTTTCCAATCTACGAAAATGTGAATCCAGAGTATCACAGAGGTAGGAACTTACTCCATTGACTTATAAATTCATTTATCAAGATATGATGCATCTGGAAACCAATAATAACCTCAAGTTCTTCCCAAGTGCACCAGCCCTTTCTTCTTCCGCCCAAAGGCCCTTAGAGATTGACAATGGGGAGGAGAGGCAGAGTGGGGAGGGAGCACCACAGCTGAGCACCAACTGCACATGGAAGCTCTTCCTATCTGGCTGGGGATGCCCTCTCTTCAGGATTCTGCTTAACATTTCTTTTCTAAGGCACTTTGCTGGGGAAGATGCTTTGAACTCACAACTGGGGATTCAGACTGTAAAATCCCTTTGGAAGGGGCGCCTGGGTGGCTCAGTCGTTAAGCGTCTGCCTTCGGCTCAGGTCATGATCCCAGGGTCCTGGGATCAAGCCCCGCATCGGGCTCCCTGCTCCGCGGGAAGCCTGCTTCTCCCTCTCCCACTCCCCCTGCTTGTGTTCCCTCTCTCGCTGTGTCTCTCTCTGTCAAATAAATAAATAAAATCTTTAAAAAAAAAATCCCTTTGCAGAAGAATTTGGCCATATGCATCGAAGTCCTCACTGTGTCCTTGTCTTATCACCTAAGTACTGAAAAAGCTTTATTCATGACGATTTTTATAGCTAAAAGTTGAAGTGAAAAAAAACCCAAATGTTTAACAGTGGAGGACTAAGTACACCATGGTGCATTCATTTAATAGAATACAATGCAGTCATTAAAAATGCTATTTTTGATGATTATATGACATGGATATTCTTATAAATATGTTGAGTTAAAAAAAAGCCGCCCCAATGGCTCAGTCGGTTAAGTGTCCAGCTCTTGGTTTTGGCTCAAGTCGTGATCCTGGGGGAGGAGATCAAGCCCTGCATCGAGCTCTATGCTCAGCACAGAGTCTGCTTGAGATTCTCTCTCCCTCTCCCACTGCCCCTCCTGCTTGTACTCTCTCTCTTTTTCTCTCTAAAAAATAAATCTTTTACAAAAAAAAAAGATTCTCCCTCTCCCTCTGCCCCTCCCCCATCTCTCTCTCTCTCTCTCTCTCTCTCTCTCTTTCTAACAACAACAAAAAAAGTAGAATGTAAAACAAACAAAAACAACACATGGGGGGAGAAAAGACTAGAAAGAAATAAACCACAGTAGTAAAGTTCTCAGAGCAGTAAAATAATATATGATTTTTTTCTGTTTTATGTACTACATTTTCTAGAACAAGCATATAATATTTTTTTAATAAAAATTTTGGTAAAATGAATGTATAAACTTTCAAAGTCACTGCTTTGATCAGACAATAATTATTTGACAAGTAAAGGGTCTTCATGCCTTTTCCCACTCTAAACCATCATTTAGACCTAATTTATCACAAAGGCTAACTGCAAATTTGAAGTTACACTGTATTAGTTATCTATTACTGCCTAACAAATTACCCTAAAACTTAGCAGTTTAGCTCAGCATTTATTATCTCACAGTTTCTATAGATCAGGTATGTGGGAGGAGTGTAGCTGGGTGGTGTTGGCCCAGGGTCACTCATGATGCTATAGTCAAGATGTTGGCCAGGGCTGCAGTCATCTGAAGGCTTGACTGGGGCTGGGAGGTCCACTTCAAGAAGGCACACTCACACGGCTGTTGGTTTAGGTCTCAGTTCCTTGCCACAGGGACCCATGTCCATCTATAAGTCAGATCATTCTCAAAACATTATTTCAGTTATTTTATCTCCATTTCTAACTGATCCTCAATTTTCTTTATTTCTCTGCACCTCTGTATCTGCCCACCGAGCCAGTATGTTACATAATTAATAATCTGTGAAGCACATATACATGAGAGAGCTTCCATTTAAAGGGGTCTTTGTCAATCGATAATTCTCTTGTATTATAAATAATTACCCCCTAATGTATCTGTATAGTAAATTAAGGTTTTTGCATGTCACATTCTTTAAGAAGCTCCAGGATGGTGGGAGCTCTGGGGGATCTGGGAGCTTTCTTTGTCTTGTTATGACTTGTGTGAGAGTATTTTTTTTTTTTTTTTTGAGTCATCTTGGGTGCTCCTGAAAGAGCCATCTTTTATGGTTTGGTTAGCTTCAAGTGTCTAAAAGTTAGGATTCAGGTCCTAGCTCTGGAGCTAACTAGCATTACCAAGCTGTGTAACCCTAAGTGAGTTACTCTGCCTCTCTGGGCCCGTGGGCTCATCCATATAATCAGAGAGGATGGACTAGAATTACTAGTCCGTTCCAATTCTAGTGATCTGTGGTTCTCAATGGAACGACATGGACCCCACAGCAATGGTCTCATCCTAAACCATATTGAACCTTAGTCATTTCTGCTAGTCGTATCCATTTGTAATCTTCATAAATGGAACAAACAGCTATGAGACATCCTGCTCCATCTCTAACCACAATGTCCTTCCTTTCAGACCCGGGCTATTCAAGGCATTGAGAATGTATCTGAAGATCTCTCGGATAAAAACTATTCACTGTGTGATTTAAAAACAAAACAAAACAAAACAAAAAAATTTGCTTCTTGCCCTACAGAGGTGCCAACTATTTCTGTTGATACTATGTATAATTTATTAATCTGGAGAATTTTAAAGAATTTATGTAATTTAAAGGTAACAGATATTATTGTACATAGTTGTATTTTGTAGTTTCTTCTGTAAATATGTATTTTTTCATAATGTTTAATATTAAGCTTTATATAATACTATTTTTCCACACTAAAGTGTTCATGTATTGTTCTACATAAACTAATTCAACCTGTATGACAGGACTACTGGGAAAATGTAGATGGAAGGGGTTGCAGGGACAATCCCATGGGCCATGGTTTTGACCTGCTTTGATATTCGCTGGTCAGGATAAAGGCAGGGCTGGGGAAAGCACGTAATACAGCTGGCTTTCCTGCATTGCTCTTCTAGGAACCTAGGGATCCAAAGATGATCCAAATGCTATTTGGACAAACGTAATAGTCAAAAAAGGATTGGGGGAAAGGGGTTAGGCAGCCCCAAAGCTGAAATAGGTGGTTATCCCTAAACTAGTTTATCTCTCCCCTTTCTCCTGCCAGAGGTTCAAGCCAAAGTGGTCGGTTCAGGGACCATGTAACTTGCAGAGAAGTCCAGGCTTCAGGGTTGAGGATTCTGATAGAGAACAATCCAAACAGAAGTGATGAATTTCTTATATCAAGAAGAATGCCCCCTGTACCCCTGAGTGGAAACAAAATTGACATGCAAAGTGCCATCCAGAGTGACTAGAGATTATGTCACTGCAGTCGCAGTGTGGGGGCATGCCTACCCATACTGGACTGAGTGGCTTGATGCACACATACTCATCTTTGTCTTATTTCTAGTGGGCTGCATTCCTGGAAAGGTCAAAATTATGTCACTCATCTTGGGTTTTCCCATTAAAAGAAGATTGTTGTGGCAGATTATATTTCTGATCAAAGGACTTGGTATTAACATCTTTATAGAAATGTCCACAAACATCAGATATAGTACATTTAAAAAAAACAAAACAAAACTCAGTCGTGCTTAATATAGAAATTCCCAAAAGACTTTTTTAGTAAATCACTGAGGTCAAAATATCAGTAGTCACCTGAAGGTGCATTTGACATAAAAGCCGAGTGTATCTTCAGTATTTGTGCCTATTTTGACTTTAACAAATTTCCGTGGGTTAGAAAGTGGGCATTGCCCTCCTCAAGCTCCAGTTCTGAGGGTCTTCCTGGGGACAATTTGAAAGTTATCTGTATGAAATCTTCATGGCTACTTGAGAAAGGAGCCAGGATGTTCGCCTTTTTCTCACTTACAGATCTCTCCACGATAAACCTAAGAATTAGAGATGGACGTCATTGACCTTACAGCTTCAACTGCAGAAAGAATACATTTCTTTTTAAAGTATGTATTTTTGCTACATACAATAAAATCCCATAAGTAATATAATGCATGTAAATGAAAATCATTAAATATATCCAAAATAGTTATCTGTGGTTATGTAAATTTCCACACACACCAGAAAAATTTCCAGGGCTACTTGAAGTTTATAAAAACAGGGGGAAACTTTCTAAGAATCAATGTGAAGAGTAATAAAAGGATTCCAAGTTTTCACAGTCTCATTGTGCTCAATGCCCTTGTGAAATAGCAGTGATAGGCTCTGCTTCTGTTTCAGGGAACTAGGTGGATCTTCTAGAAATGAAAAGGAACAATATATACGTAAGGGTGGCAGAGGTACCAGCAGGAAGAAAATAGAGGTCAGAGATTTATGAGATGTGGCGTCTAGTAGGAATAACTTTCCCTGCATTGAAAAGAAAAAGCAAGGGAAAAACAACAGATTTTTAAACTAACGTTGCTTGGCACAAAGCACATTACCACATGGAAAGAGAAATTTGTTTTTGGCCTTTCATTCATTCAGAAAAGTTTTACTAATTGCCTGTAACCGGCTAAGCACTGTCCTAGAAGCGACATGTTTCTACTCAATAAAGAAAATGCATCACGATAAAAAAGGTAGGGTGGTTGTTACTATTGCCAATTAAGCTTGAAAGAGAGCCTCGGGGAGCCAGTGAAAGAAGCAAGCAGCCCAGGGTGGTGGCCGCCTTCCGCACAGCATGCTGCCAGACGCTGATGCTGCTTCCCTAGCAAACCACTGGATGTAGAAGAGAAAGCAATTCATTGCACCAACCAGGAATTAAAACTGTAAAAAACCTACACATCTGTAACAGTAAATAATGTTCACGGACCCTGGTGTATCTGGGGTGGCATCACTGTTATGGAAATGGACACGACGAGGGAAACTGTGTATGTTCTTTCAGGCTAATCCAGGAGATGTTTATTCCTACCCTCCACCTGTCTAATTTTAAATCTCCTTAGCAACAAATATTTCACTATCTTCCCTCTGGCCGCCACCAAAGACTAAATACATTATCTAGTTGATCTGTTTATTAAATTTAGGAGAGGGAGAAAGTTTCCTTGACATTCAGCTCAATTGGATGTATTTTAATTTAATCCCATCATGTGTATGTCTTGGTAAACACTCCATTTCCTGTCATGGTGGGCATCCTGTTTGCATCTGTGCACTCCACTTTAATCATCCAGCCTTCAAAGTGCTTTTGAGCCATCAAATCTTGGGAGAGTCCCATCTTGAATCTTAATCATTATTTATCCAAGTTCTTTATAAATAATATCTCCTTTAATCTCTACTCATTAAATCGATTTCGTATTATCATCCTGTTGCTCTCTGGATAGCAGCCAGGTTTTTAGCTCTTGAATCAGATTTTTCAAAGACTCATCTCCCTGCCTGGGCCTGCACGTATTTGTCCTAAGTAATTCACCATCCCTTAACACTTCTGAGTCCCTCTTTTTCACTACTTCTTCCCTTCTCCTTTTTTTGAACATGTTGGCTTTCCCAGTCGAATGTGATTTTATTTTCTGTTCATCTTATCTCTTTAAACCCCCTGGCATTTCATAGTCTTTTCAGGCTCCACATTATAGAAGAGATGACCAGGGCTTCACTTTTAAATACTAAAATGGTCATGGCACACAGACATGTTGGGGACAGTTTTATTTGGAAGGGTCTTTAATTAATTTTGTTATTACCTCTTGGAGGAGAGCCCGAAGTGACATGGGAAAATAATATGAAACCACCAAGCAGATGTCCAGCAATACAAAAATAGACCTCACATGCTATACTTCACACTCTGATTCTCTTGCCTTAGTGTCTCAGGATCCAGCTTCTTATATTAAACACTCTCCTTATTTTTTTACAAGAAAATTATTGGCCATATACTAAATTCCCAATTACTTAGCTCTCTGAGTCTTGGAGGTTGGAATCCGGAAGTCATAAACTGGCCAGATCTGTGTGACAGCAAACTGAGAGGACTTGAGCCCCAACCCTGGGAGGCTCTAGAGTTTTAATTCAGCCACATGAGCCACGCCAAACTTGACCTGGTAGTGAAAAGCAATAGAAAACAGCTGCTTGTTTGAGGTGGTAGTTCAAGGACTTTCCAGGTTACATGAGGACATGAAAGTAATTCACCAGCCAAGACAGAGTGGCAAGAAGGAATGGCTGATCCTCCCCCAGGTAGGTGGCTGTGAGCAGCCCTCAACCCTACGTCATTCCTAAAGAGTCGGAGTGGAAAGGCCATTATCAGTCCAAATGCCCTGTTAAGCTTCTGAATATTTTTAACCAGAGATTTCAAATCATATCAAGTATTCAAAAAAGTTTCATATCAGAGGAAAATCTGTAAATCATGACTGCAGAAAGCAAGTGAAATGATACAACTAAAAGGGGAAATATCTGAAAAAGGGCATCTAACCAGGCGTCATCAGGAAGAGAAAATGGCATCCTTTTTGTGTGTCCAGACTGTTCTTTGAAAATGTCATATTTCTATTAGGACTTATTATCCTTTGGGGGGTGGGGCTCTCTTTGATTTCATCAGCTGGATGATTTAGCCGATTAAGCAATTGAATTAATTCATTTAGTTTTGTGAATTGGCCAGGTGTTTGACTAAACTGATGAAGCTTGGAATTCAAGCACACTACCTTAGATTCTTGTAGTGGATGATGCCTTTGAAAGTGGCCATTTTAGGTAAAATACAGGGTAACATTTGATACAGCCACGGTAATAGCAAAAATCTGTTCTGTTCTAAAAATGTTTCTAGCAATGGAAATATTTCTGACTAAAAGAATACTCTTGACTTGTAGGGAGGCTCCCTAGGAATAAATGTATGCAACAAAAATAAGGCATTTTATTTTCTGTAAAGGTTGTCTATATAGATACATTCATGAAATAAGGAAATTGTTAGTGAATGCTCTTAAAAATAGAGGCTTATGTAATGGAAGCAAGAAATCTATTAACAGGTTTACCAAAGATTATTTTTTTAGCCAATATGCCAATGTACATGATCTTACATGTTACCAAAATAAGTTGCTCAACACCGTGAATAACGTCAGACGAATGTAATGTGCCCCTTCTAGAATCATCACAAAAAGTGTTGGTTATGGCTGTCTTCTGCCTTAAATCATTTCTTTTAGGAAAGACCATCTTCACAAGAGCAAGCTTTTGGTTATGTTCGAGATGTTGTGTTTCAACAGCTGAGTGAGCAGCTAAGCATCCCAACAAAAGGGAGCCTATTCAGTTGTGGCTTTAGGGGTTTGTAGTACAGCGGGTACCCCATGCAAGCTGGTGGCGGGGGGCGGGGGCAGTCTGCAGTGGCCTGCGTGAAAGTTCCTACTCTCAGCCACACTGACAACCGGGTGTACCAGTGTTCTCGTCTGGAGAGCCCTTAATCTCTGGTCTTCCACGTGGGACTCATCAGGCTTGTACATTCTACAAAGCCAAGGATCAAGTCTTCAATCTCATCTCTATTGCCACCTTGTAGAAATTATTTCACAGCTCATATACGTTCAGCATACGCACCTTGAGTAGAAACTGCTCCTGGCCCCAATACTTTGGATGTTAGGTAGGCAGTGTCTAATAACACTGCCGTCCACGGAGGGGCATCTGGCTATTCCTTGAGTTATGTGCAGCTTAAATAAACACGGTAAATAAATCCAGCAACTGAACATACTATGTTCTATAACAGAGCACTTTTATGTTTTTAGTATCATGTATTCTTTCTCTGCAACTCTGGTTATTTAAAATGGCAGTAGATGATTTTATTTTTTCATACTATTGTACCTCCTCACAATATTGTGTTTCTAACCTACTCTATTCAAACAAAGAACCTCATTAGTCTTCCTGTTTAAATTATGTATTTGCTTAATATATTTGCACATTTGTAACTGTGGTCAAAAAAATCTATCTAGTATCTCGCACACCTTCCCGCTAGTACAGGAATAAAATTGCTCTTTGTTGAAGCAAAGTGTCCTGTCTTCTCTTCACCTGGTTCTCATTTGTCAATTTCTGCCATCCTCCTGCTCAGGAGAAGGTCAGATGTGACTGCTTTTAAATGAGAAAAACCTTCCAGGCCATTATCAGACGAACATGGTTGTCTTCACCTTCACTCTTGCGAGTGCTGAGCTGGTTACCTAGGTTATCGTGTACATTATAATGGACTCTCTAGTTGACTGTCGCCAATGGAATTCTTGTTTGCAGTTCTGCAGTTCGTTAGTGGCCCAGATGTGAGCCGTTTCCACCACTGCCAGTGTATTCTCGGAGGCGGGGCCCCAGCGCGGTCACCGCGAGCCCGGCCGAAGCACTTCACACATTAGCCGGCGCTCTGACATTTGGTAAAGGGCTGCTGTGCCGATTTCCAGAATTATTATTTTGCCCTTTGCCTTTTCATATTTCAGTTGAAAGATCAGTGTCCTTCACAACTCCAGTATTTCATTCATCTATGACTTATTCACAGAAACCTCTATTTTTAAAAAATGGGCGAGAGTAGATTTACGTATAAAACCATTCACTCAAACTACGCTAAAACAGTTTCTGGATTCAAATGATCACGTCAACAAGACAACTTGACTTATGAGGCTGGACTTTTTTTTTCCAAAGTAGCTGTTTGTTTGATAGAATTTACTCTTAAAGAATTTGAACTGGGGCGCCTGGGTGGCTCAATAAGTTAAGTGTCTACCTTTGGCTCAGGTCATGATCTCAGGGTCCTGGGATCGAGCCCCGCATCAGGCTCCCTGCTCAGTGAGGAGTCTGCTTCTCCCTCTGCCTCTCTCCTGCCCCCGCTCATGCTCTTTCTCTCTCTCTCAAATAAATAAAATCTTAAAAAAAAAAAAAAAGAATTGGAACTAGGGGCTCCTGGGTGGCTCAGTCAGTTGAACTTGCAACTCTTGATTTCAGCTCAGGTCATGATCTCAAGGTTGTGAGATTGGGCCCCACATGGGGTTCTCGCTCAGCATGGTCTGCTTGAGATTCTCTCTCTCCCTCTCCTTCTGCCCCTCCCCCTACATGCACGCATGCATAGGCACACACACTCACTCACTCTCTCTCAAATAAATAAATAGAATCTTAAAAAAAAATTTGAACTAATCACTTAGCAATTTTGTTGTTATGTCTTCCACCATCATAAAATGTTAGAGATATAAGAGCCACCTTAGGGATGGACAATGAAAGAAACCAAGAGCCAAATTTAGAAGTGATACAGCAAAATAGGACAGTGCTAGAATAAAAGCTTGTCTTCCTCCTACTCTCAGGGGAGGACCCGACCCATCTACATGTAAATACATACAAAGAGGAAATCTGCTCAGGAGCCAGTGGATATAGCAGCCATCTCCAACACTGAGACAGACTCCTCAATGGAACTTTCAATATATTGTGTAATTATTCCTCTTATTTTTACATCTCATATGTCTGAAGACATCCATTTGTTAGACCAATCTCAGACTATATTTTAGAGTCATGCCTTAGCAAAGCCATTACAATCTTAAAGCTGAAATATTGAATAGAAAAAGAGAAAATATGATTTCCCAACATAATACTATTATAAAACATTATTAAAGCTAATTAAATCAAACCACCTAAAACCAGAAGAGGTTCTACAGCTAGATTTTGAAAGAATTTGCAAGGTTTTGATGTTGGCAATAAAAGAGGCATTCACAATAGAAGGGTAAAAATTAACCAGTAAAATTCAAGTTTGAGTAATAGAAAAACCATGCAGGGATGGTTCTGTATAGGAGGAAACATTCACCTATTTACCAAAGGAGGTAACCAATCCCAAAGGCCATGCTATCTCCCCAACCCAGTATCTCCAAAGGAAAATTGTACTATTAATTAGAAAATTGTTGATCTGAGTAAAGCTTGCCCCCTTTTCTCAGGGATTTACTACAATGATGCAAGAACCTTTGTGTAAATTATCTTAAATTAAATTATTTTTCTTTTTGCTCTGAGTTCTTGGCCCCAGGAAGAAATTTGGCATCCATTTTAGTCTTTAAGGAAGAACTAGCAATGAAATACGTTTCCTGTCTCTGCTACCAAGCTGCAAGCCATTGGTGGCCAAGAAGGTTCTGTGTCTTAGGGCTTGCCAAAGAGCTAAGGTAAAAAACAACAATAACAAAAAACAAAAACAAAAAGCTGACAGTATGACTATAAAAACAAAGAGCATTCACTCTGGAAAACAGTATGGAGGTTCCTCAAAAAGTTAACAATAGAGCAACCCTAAGATCCAGTAACTGTACTACTATGTATTTACCCCAAAGATACAAATGCAGTGATCCAAAGGGGCACCTGCACCCCAATGTTTATAGCAGCAATGTCCACAATAGCTAACTATGAAAAGAGCCCAGATGTCCAAAATTCTACTTAGCTAAATACTAATACAAAAGCTAGTTTAGAGGGAGTTGTGGGGGTGAGTGAAATGGGAGGAGGAGAATCAATAGGTCTGAACTTCTAGTTATAAAATAAATAAATCATGGGAATGTGATGAACAGCATGACTATAGTTAGTAATACTGTATTACATATTATGTAACTTTATATGGTGATGGGGCAAACTACACATATTGTGGTGATCACTCTGCAACCTTTATACATATCAGATCATTTTGTTGTACACCAGAAACTAATATAATGTTATATGTCAATTATACCTCAGTCAAGAAAAAAGGAGATATCCATCTCTTATTTTAACCTTTGAACAGGAGTTGTATGAAATTAAACTAAGTGATTTGAGATTTTGAAGTTTTAGGAGAAAATTTATTTTAACTAAATTTATGTGATATCAAAAAAAAAAAGAGCCCAGATATCCATCAACAGATGAATGGATAAAGATGTGTATACACACACACACACACACACACACAGGAATATTATGCGGCCATCAGAAAAATGAAGTCTTGCCATTTGCAATGATGTGGATGGAACTAGAGGGTATTGTGCTGAACAAAATAAGTCAATCAGAGAAAGACAATCATCATATGACTTCACTCATGTGTGGAATTTAAGAAAAAAAACAGAGGAGCATGGGAAGGGAAAACTAAAACAAGGCAAAATCAGAGAGGGAGACAAATCATAAGAGACTCTTAACCATAGGAAACAAACTGAGGGTTGCTGGAGGGGAGGTGGGTGGGGGGATGGGGGTCAATGGGTGACAGATATTAAGGAGGTCACATGATGTAATGGGTGTTATATATAACTGATGAATCACTGACCTCTACTTCTGAAACTAATAATACACTATATGTTAGTTAATTGAATTTAAATTAAAAAAAAATAAAATAAAAATAAAAACAGAAGGCATTAAAAGTAGAAAATTTCAGAAGCCAGGGAACATTCCCAAGTCTAACCTCAACAAAAAATACCATTTGTAAGACATATAAATTAATTTTTTAAGCCATATTTTATTCCTAAAGAACTTTCCAATGACCCCTGGCCCAGTCTTCCCCCAAGCAGATGCTCCTTTCCCACTTATGTCAGATGTTTAGGGAAGAAAACAACTGTCTTCCTGCAAAGAATAACACATTAGCAATAAATAAAGGCAAACAGGACAGAGGAGAAATAAAATGAATGATCTGCTTTGGTGGAAGACTGTGGGCAGAAGGCAACAAGGGAATAAAATGAGAGGTGAGAGAATCTGAAGGGGCTATTGAGAGTCTCAGACCCTTTGCAGTAGCAGAGGATTTCCTAATTTAACCTAAGAGAAAGACATCCCAAGTTGTATTTAAAGTGCTACAAAAGGAGACATGTTTAATCTCTAGGATGGTCACTCAAAGTTGTGACATTAAGGTTATTATCTTATTGAATTCCTTCACCTGCCATATACTGTAGATTAGTCAATGTTCCCACTTTATAGATAAAGAAGTAGAGGCCCAGGGAAGACCAAGATATTGCTCAAAATTAAGCAGCATAGGAACAATCACTAATGCATATCATGTAGTAATGCTATGCTGAACGCTATATACATATACATATAAATATATATATAAATATATATATATATATATATTTCAACTCTTCACACACCCTAGCTACTAGACTTATATTGGAAACAAGGAATCTGAAGTTCAAAGGGATAAAGTAATTTGCCCAAGTCCGCACAGTGCCAACGCTCAGTTTCCAGTTTGAAACCTTCTGACTTCAAAATGTGACCTCTCAATCTCTGTGCCAGCATATGTCAAAGTTTGGTACCCAGACCAGCAGCAATGACATTACTTGAGACCTGGTTAGAAATGCAAATTCTCAGACTCACACCACCACCCCGCCCCCGCCAGTCTCACTGAATCTGAAACTCTGGGGGTGGGGCCACGTCACGTGTGTTTGAACAAGCCCCTGGTCTCTGCGGATGCATGCTATTCTGCACGAAGTTTGGGCAGCCTCTCTGTTTTGCAGTTTCTCAGCAGTCAAATCTACCTCATTGAGAAGAACTCTATCAAACCCTGCGTGACAAAGAGGAAGAGTAATGTGCAGTATTTTTGACCCTTAACACATAATAAGCACTTAACCAATATTAACAACTCTTATCATTATGTGCCAAGTAGCATTCTGAACTGCCTTACCTACATTATCTCAGTTAATCCTCTCAAAACTGAATAAGGGAGAGACTCCAATTCTCCCATTCTACACATGGAGAAACTGAGGCACAGAGACAGTATCTTGCCCTAGGCCACAGAGCTAGCCAATGCCTTATTTTGAATATGGACAGAGTGAATTCTGGAGCCTGGACTCTCAACTGTTTTCTCCTGTATCAGGGGTTGGAGAAAAGGTTGATTAAGCTCCATAGCTTATATTGAATTCAATTTGCGGCCTCCAGTTTTCAATTCCGTTTTGCAGACTCACATATGTGCTACATGGGGAATCACTTCCCTCCACCCTTCCCCTACTGACTCTTGTTAAAAGGCCCATTAGTCCGTTAGCCCTGATACTGATGTCTCTCCCAGCATTTTAGACTAAATGTGATAGCAGCTACCTATTCGAAATGCAAACCCTTCTGTTCCCTCTGGGGCCTCGGAACACGCTGCTCAGCAATTCTCCAGGGGACAGGAAATTCTTAGTGCAAAGGGACAGTGACTGTCCCACACAGAACCGGCACGTCAACTCAGAATGAGAGCCATATAGAAAGAGAAGAAACCACAAAGAGGAATCCACAAAGAAGGCAGAAGAAACGGGTTCCAAAAAGCAGCTCTCAACTCACCGGACTCAAGAGGCTCTAAGGTCAGGCCAAAATGACTGCTGAGCCGCCTGGGGAACGGAGAGAAACAGGAACACTGTTCAGAGCCAGCGAGGCAAAGCAGACCAGCATTCCCTAGGCCCTGAAGCGAGAGACAGAATGAAGGACAGGGAGGCCACCTCCAAAGGGCCACTGCTACCATGCCCCCCAAACCCGGGCAGGAGCCGGAAAGGTGTGATAATAGGCCCAGTCATCACATCCATTGGGCAAGGACAGCACAGATACACTAGTCAAAGGTCCAGCAGGAAGCAGGGTGATGAGCAGAGCTCCACAAAGGGACCGTTGACCAAGAAGTAGGCAGTCTTCCTGGCTCCCCTGGGATTTCCCTGGACCAGTCTCCCACAGCAGCTTTCCAGGACCTTGGCCCCCAAGACTGTGCACACTTTGCTGGGCAGTCCGACACGGGGATTGGAGGGAGAGCAATAGAATCAAAGCTATGTGACTTTATCAAGGCCGAAGGACCAGCTGTCTTTTCTATCCACACTCCTCAACAGGAAGTCATCAGTCCCTCAAAGTGTTCCTATTCCTACTAACCTAGAGAGCCAGCCCTTCTCTACATCGCTATCCTGCCAGAGTTCAGGTCTCATCTGAGCCAAGCTCAGAAGTTCTCTGTATAGTCGCTGTACTTCCGTCCGGCACTCCAGTCCCCCCTCCACACTGCCTCCAGAGTGGCTTACCAGGACCACAGTCTGTCTGCAATTGACCGGTGACTCCCCACTGTCCATGACATGCAGTCCGGGCTCCTGGGTGGCTCTAGAAGGCCTTCCATGACAGTCTGTACTTTTCCTCCCCAGCTTTAGCGGTAGCCACCCCTCTCCTTGCCATTTTTGCTTTGCAGTCTCAAACTCCTTGTGGTTTCTAGAGTGCTTACTGCTGTTTTGTGCATTTTTACTCTCATATAGTCCACTTTGCCCCGCTAAAATAGTTCTCACCAATTCTCTGGTGCCCAGGGCACATCACAGTGGGCCCAGAGGGTCATGAGCCCAGGCACCGTCACAAAATGTCGCAGACATCGCCCTTTGATTTATCTACAAATAAAGTTAAATGTAGACTAATAATAGAGCTACAGACAGGAATGAGATGTGAAGACATGCTTCATGTAACTTTAAATTCAGGCCCATTATTGGATCAGTCCACCTATAATGCATTAAAAAGAAATTTTTAAAATAAATCTTTTCATTATTTTGTGAATTAAACAACTTTCATAAGCTTCCTTAGACATTTTTTTTTATTTAAAGCTCATTTTTTACTATACCAGAAGCCTTCAAAAATGGCCATGACCCTTCCTTGACCTCTCTCTATTCTCTAACTTGTTTCCCTAAACTTCCTTCTTTCCTACATCACTTCTGTATCTACAGAGACATCTTTTACTGCCCACTGTACATTATATGGAAATTATTTGCTCTGTTTTCCCTATTAGACTATGAGCTGCTTGAGATCAGATTCTCCTAGGTACCAAGCAAACAAATTTGAGACAAAGTCCAGATGGTATGATAATGATAACACAGTAACACATAATACTAACATACACATTTCAACAAAGTACCCTGCATCATTCACTGGATTCTAACACATTTTAATGGACTCAAATCTTCCCAGAAATCTTATGAGATGAGAAACTGAGACCCAAGGGTCACAGTCAAGAAATGGGAGAGCCAGGATTCGAACCCAGACAATCCAGCTTCAGAGCAAGTGTGCTCAGCCACCCCACCAGTGGTTCTCAAACTTCTATGTGCATCAGAATGACCTGGAGGGCTTATTACTGAACACAGATTGCTGGGCCCCCCATCCATCGAGTTTTTAAATCAGTAGATTTATACCGTGCTGTGGTGCTATGAAAAATAATGAACCAAAACGTTTAAGTTATTTCATTTAAATTCTTCAATGATGATTTACTCTGATTAAATGGATAAACCGTATTTCAGAAAATAAGTTTGCACCTTTTAAAAAGGAATCAGCTTTATAGAGGATTGTGTAAAGACTAAGTTCTCACGTGTAGTTGGTCATTTCTCCGAAAGAGCGCAGAATTTGGAGACTGATAGGTCTGGGTTCAAAATCCCCCTATGACAAGCTCTGTATTTGCACCTACTTTACTCTGAAGAAATGGGTGCAGGAAAATAAATAACCCTGTTCAAGCTGCTAAGTCAGCATGCGCCCCTCCAGAACAGCTCCCCTAAGAATAGGCTGAGCTCAGGGCAAAATACTCCCTGATCGACTATCTGATCATACCAGCTCAGCCCACTGTTCCATACCCAGTTCTTTCTAGCCTTGTTTATTCCTCCCCGTAAAAGTCAAACCCTTCTCTGCCTGACCTCTGAGATGCTTGCAGACCTCATGGATGGAGCATTCTCCCCTTCGATGGTCTCCTTACCCCATCACAATCATTCCTCCCCCACCCACCTCCACACCTGCTTGCAATAATTCTTTCAAATAACGTCTCTCCTTACCTAAATCTGGACTTATTTTGTATCTGACACCAGTTTGGATTTGCCTAGAAGTACAAGTGATTTCTCACCTACCTGGAATCCTACGTACCTGCTGAGGCAAAATCTCCGAACAGCATCTTCAAACAGTAACTGATCCCCCCGAATTAAAATTAACAGAAGCTTCGAAGTGCTTACTTCTACCACTTCTGACTTACTGGGATGTGACTGCATCATGATCTGTAATGAAAATCTGGGGTAAATTTTCCCAAGAATGTTCTAGATCCCCACAGAACGAGCTCCTCTGGGGGTGCACAGTAGACACGCTGGTTTAACGAACTGAGCTCTCATAAATCTCTGAAAGGTGATACAGTGTTCTGGAGATGATTATGCAAGAAGCCTATCCTCTCTGGGTTAAGAGGGCATTTTCTTTTTTTTTTTTAATTTTTATTAGCATATAATGTATTATTTGTTTCAGGGGTACAGGTCTGTGATTCATCAGTCTTACACAAGTCACAGCGCTCACCATAGCACATACCCTCCCCAGGGTCCATTACCCAGCTACCCTATCCCTCCCACCCCCCACCATTCCAGCAACCCTCAGTTTGTTTCCTGAGATTAAGAGTCTCTTATGGTTTGTCTCCCCCTCTGGTTTCATCTTGATTCATTTTTCCCTCCCTTCCCCTATGATCCTCTGTCTTGTTTCTCAAATTCCTCATATCAGTGAGATCATATACTTGTCTTTCTCTGATTGACTTATTTCACTTAGCATAATACCCTCTAGTTCCATCCACGTCATTGCAAATGTCAAGATTTCATTTTTTGATGGCTGCGTAATATTCCATTGTATATATATATACCACATCTTCTTTATTCAGTCATCTGTTGATGGACATCTAGGCTCTTTCCATAGTTTGGCTATTGTGGACATTGCTGCTATAAACACTGGGGTGCACGTACCCCTTCGATCACTACATTTGTATCTTTGGGGTAAATACCCAGTAGTGCAATTGCTGGATTTTACGGTAGCTCTATTTTCAACTTTTTGAGGAACCTCCATACTGTTTTCCAGAGTGGCTGCACCAGCTTGCATTCCCACCAACAGTGTAGGAGGGTTCCCCTTTCTCCGCATCCTCGCCAACATCTGTCGCTTCTGACTTAACTTTAGGCATTCTGACTGGTGTGAGGTGGTATCTCACTGAGGTTTTGATTTGGATTTCCCTGATGCCGAGTGATGTTGAGCACTTTTTCATGTGTCTGTTGGCCATTTGGATGTCTTCTTTTTTTTTTTTTTAACTTTTTTTTGAAGATTTTATTTATTTATTTGACAGAGAGATAGAGAGAGAGAGCACAAGTAGGCAGAGCAGCAGGCAGAGGGACAGGGAGAAGCAGGCTCTCTGCTGAGCAGGGAGCCCAATGCAGGGCTCGATCCCAGGACCCCGGGATCATGACCTGAGCCGAAGGCGGACGCTTAACAACTGAGCCACCCAGGCGCCCCCATTTGGATGTCTTCTTCACAGAAATGTCTGTTCATGTCTTCTGCCCATTTCTTGATTGGATTATTTGTTCTTTGGGTATTGAGTTTGATAAGTTCTTTATAGATTTTGGATACTAGCCCTTTATCTGATGTGTCCTTTGCAAGTATCCTCTCCCATTCTGTCGGTTGTCTTTTGGTTTTGTTGACTGCCTCCTTTGCTGTGCAAAAGCTTTTTATCTTGATGAAGTCCCAATAGTTCATTTTTGCCCTTGCTTCCCTTGCCTTTGGCGATGTTTCTAGGAAGAAGTTGCTGCGGCTGAGGTCGAAGAGGTTGCTGCCTCTGTTCTCTAGGATTTTGATGGACTCCTGTCTCACATTAAGGTCTTTCATCCATTTTGAGTCTATTTTTGTGTGTGGTGTAAGGAAATGGTCCAGTTTCATTCTTCTACATGTGGCTGTCCAGTTTTCCCAACACCATTTGTTGAAGAGACTGTCTTTTTTCTACTGGACATTCTTTCCTGCTTTGTCGAAGATTAGTTGACCATAGAGTTGAGGGTCCATTTCTGGGCTCTCTATTCTGTTCCATTGATCTATGTGTCTGTTTTTGTGCCAGTACCATACTGTCTTGATGATGACAGCTTTGTAATAGAGCTTGAAGTCCGGAATTGTGATGCTGCCAGCTTTGCTTTTCTTTTTCAACATTCCTCTGGCTATTCGGGTTTTTTTCTGGTTCCATACAAATTTTAGGATTATTTGTTCCATTTATTTGAAAAAAGTTGGTGGTATTTTGATAGGGATTGCATTAAATGTGTAGATTGCTCTAGGTAGCATTGACGTCTTCACAATATTTGTTCTTCCAATCCATGAGCATGGAACGTTTTTCCATTTCTTTGGGTCTTCCTCAATTTCTTTCATGAGTGTTCTATAGTTTTCTGAGTACAAATTCTTTGCCTCTTTGGTTAGATTTATTCCTAGGTATCTTATGGTTTTGGGTGCAGTTGTAAATGGGATCGACTCCTTAATTTCTCTTTCTTCTGTCTTGTTGGTCTATAGGAATGCCACTGATTTCTGTGCATTGATTTTATATCCTGCCACTTGACTGAATTCCTGTATGAGTTCTAGCAGTTTTGGGGTGGTGTCTTTTGGGTTTTCCACATGCATTATCATAGCATCTGCAATAATGAGAGGGCATTTTCAAGCTTATGTTTTCTTAGCAGCTTTGGGATGCTCAAATCTGCCCTACAACATCCTTGTTCTCACTAAGTGGTTGACAAATATTGGGAAACTCAGCACCCCATTCCATATTCAGGCATTTCTGATAGAAAGCACTTCCTTTTCCTGAGGTAAATATGCTCTGCCTACACCTTTCATCCATTAATTCATTCATAATACCCCCCATTCTTTGGTTTGTGTTATGTGTTGAATTGTGTGCACCCCCCAAAAAATTCATATGTTGAAATCCTAGCCACCAGCACCTCAGAATGTGATCTCATTTGGGAACTGGGTTGTTGCAGATGTAATTAGTTAAGATGAGGTCATACTGGAGTACCATGGAGTACTATGGCCCCTAATCCAATATGACAACTGTCCTTATAAAAATGGGTATTTTGGACAGAGCACTCCTGGGGAGAATGTCATATGAACATAAAGGCAGCGATCAGGGTGATGCCTCTACAAGCCAAGGAACCTCAAAGATTGCTAGCAAACCACCAAAAGCTAGGAGAGAGGCAGGAATAGATTCTTCCTCGCAGCCCTTAAAAGGAGCCAACCCTGCCAATACCTTGATCTCAGACTTCTAGCCTCCAAGACTATACAACAATAAACTGTGTTGTGTAAGCCACCCAGTCTGTGGTACTTTGTTATGGCAGCCTAGCAAACTAATATAGATTGTTATTGAAGATACCGCTTCTCGGCCTTTTGGCTAAGATCAAGTGTAGATTGTTATTGAAGATAATAATAATGATGATAGATGCTAATATTTATTATGTCCTTACTCTGTCCAAGAACTCTTCCTCAGGGCGCCTGGGTGGCTCAGTTGGTTAAGCGACTGCCTTCGGCTCAGGTCATGATCCTGGAGTCCCTGGATCGAGTCCCGCATCGGGCTCCCTTCTTGGCAGGGAGTCTGCTTCTCCCTCTGACCCTCCCCCCTCTCATGTGCTCTCTCTCATTCTCTCTCAAATAAATAAATAAAATCTTTAAAAAAAAAAAAAAAAAAAAGAACTCTTCCTCAGTGCAATGCTATGAGGCAGGTACTTTTTTTAATCCTCATATGGTAGACAGAACAACGGGTCCTGAAAGATGTCCACATCCTCACCCCTGGAGCCTGTGAATATAAATATGACAGATTGCATGGCAAAGGGGAATCAAGTTTGCAGATGGAATTAAGGCTACTAGTCAGCTGACTCTGCGATGGAGAAATTATCCTGGATTCTTTGAGTGGGCCCAATGTGATCACAAGAGTTCTTATAAATTGAATAGGGAAGAGAAAAGAAAACCAGAGAGATAACAATGTGAGAAGGACTTGGCCCAGAATTTCTGCTTTTGAAAATGGAAGAAAAGGGCCAGAACCTGGAATGCAGGTGGCCGGTAGAGTGTAGAAAAAGAGGAAATGGATTCTTTCTTAGAGCCTCCAGAAAGAAAGCCGCCTTGTTGATATCTTGATTTTAACCCAGTGAGACTTTTAGATTCTGACCTCCGACAGTAAGACAATAAATTTAGATTGGTTTAAACCAGTATATTCACAATAGTTTGTTACAAGAACGATGAATATACCCCCATTCCACAAATAAGGGATCCATGGTCTATAGAGTCTATATAATGTGTCCAAGGCCATACAAGTACATGATGAAGCCAGAATTGGAACTCAGGCCTCTATAATACAGAGCCTCTATTTCTACTTACCATGATAATTTTTTTTAAGATTTTATTTATTTATTTGATAGAGAGAGGGAGAGAGCACAAGCAGGAGGAGCGGTAGGCAGAGGGGAGAGGAAGAAGCAGGCTCCCAGCTGAGCAGGGATCCCGATGAAGGGTTTGATCCCAGGACCCTGGATTCATGACCTGAGCCGAAGGCAGACACTTAACAAACTGAGCCACCCAGGCTTCTCTATCATGATAATTTCTAAAACAAGTTCTAGTCCCTCTAGACAGCTTTTCACATATTTGTAAGTAGATATCATATCCTCCTTTAGTTTTCCCTAGAAAAAGCCTAGTTTCATTAGCCAATCTTCAGATGACAATTTCAAGTCCCCTAACCATCCTGGAAAACATGGCAGCCAAGTCGAACACACTGCTAGTAATGCTCCAACACCACCTTTGTGTGTTTCAATCCACCTTTGCCAAAATGGGATTCAAAACGCATAAAATTTCAGCAATACTTTTTGAGTTTTTTAAAAAAATGAAGTGATAGTTTTCTTATATTGACAAATTGGCTGTGAACTTAATGTTCCTACAAAATGAGTCATTTGAATTGGAACTTTAATTTTTTTGAGCAGCTGGGTCCACATTAGTCTGAGAAAAGTGCCATTGCTCTGTCCCTGCACAGATCATCTCCATAAAGTCCCTACACTTGGCTATAGCAATAAGAGCTCAGGCTTCCTTTTTGCCTTCCTACACCAGCTCTCAGAGCCTGGAGGGAATCATGCCCCTCTGGAAGAGTGTGCAGTGTGAGAGACCTGGCCATCCTTGTCCCACCTGGAGAGATCAACTGTGGCCTGAAACAGATTAAATGAGACCACATGCTTTGTATTGGAGACAAGGTCTTCATAAGAAATCGTGGCTGGGAGATTATATCTTCAAGTATGAAATAGCCACATGACCTGTAAGAACTGCAAACACATCATAATTAGGGAAGCAGAGATAGAAGAATACACTCGGCTTTCCCAGTGTTTTGGTATTGGCTCATGAAAGCCAAATGTTAACTTTTCTCAACCAGTTGTTAAAACATAGCCATTATTATAAAGTAAATTATATAAACTTACAACTTCACTGTTGCTATTTTTAAAAAGGTATTAAATACTCAAAACTCATCACTTCCTAATTATTTCACCACTTTGGACTATTGTCTCTGCTCTTGAGGTTATCTTTGTCTACTCCATCTGTATGAGTGGAATGGTGCGCCACTGCGCATTTCTTCCCCACGCCGAGTTCAGCTATGTCTCTTTGATAACTTGCCATGAGCCAAGTGGGTAGAATTATACCACAGGAATCGACAAATGCTATGAATGAGAGCATCCCTCTCACCCCTGGCTGGGTGTCAAACATTTACCAGCACACCACTTCCCATTAGAAAACTTTCCTTCCTACCTCGCATCCCCAAAACACACAAACACTGCACCCTGTTCCCCGTGTCCAGGACTTAAGTCATCAGCCTCATCATTTCATCCAAAAATTATAAACATCTCTGTAGGGTTTTTTTTTTTCTTTTAAACATTTTTTTTCCTGGCTTGGAAGATTTTATTCACACATTTATACTTCATCTGTCTCTTCTTTAAATTTCAGAGTAGATTTGAATTTTAGAATAACACAGAGCTGGCATTTAGGATATGCTGTCTCAGAAAGAAGAATTTTAAGAACTAACGCAGATACTGCAGTGTTTTGGGTGTCTTTTGGTCTCTGATGTACGGGACATTATGGGCAATGTCCCTAGGCACCCCCCTTCCTAAGTGAACTTTTATGTTCATGGTCCTGAAGCTCTGTCATTAAAGGTATTCCAAGGTTTGCTCTAGATTCCTAATTGCATTAACCTTACAACTTAATCAAGATTCCCTTCTTTAACCACAAACCCATCTAACATGCTCTTGAGAAGTTGTTGGATTTCTCCATTTATTTGGGGAATATGGCAGAGAAGGAAATGGGCTCAATTATCAGGGGCAAAGTATTTTTCACTTTTCATTGTTAAAATCAGATGTCATTGAACAGAGGCTCTCCACTCAGTCATCCCCAAAAAAGAGTCACCTTAACGGGTAAGAAGGGCAAACGTAAAAAACTGAATTCCTCTCTCACCTTGCTGCTGGCACGGAAGTGCAACAGAGACAAAATGATGGAAGGAAGGAGGAGAAGCATGCGGTCCCCGCCAATCAAGCAAGATGAGAAACCTCTGAGGACCCGTGAATTGGAACTCTGAATTCAGAGACAATTAACCTGGAGTTTGCAGTCTGCTCGGGGGGCCAAGTAAGGAAGGACTAGGGAATTAGGGGATTATAATGTAGCTAACATCCACTGAACACCCATTTTATGCCGGGAACTCTATTAGGGATTGAGCATTTTGCATATATTATCTTTCCATACATGGAAATGGCCAGGAAGAGTAAATACTCCTCAGAGTGTCTTTACACACTTATAGGAAAGAGATTTAAACACTCTGGTTAATAATGGGAAATAAGCTTTAAGGAAACCACATACTGCTTCATGGCTCCGGTAAGGTGAATTTTGTGGAGATCCCAGAAAAAAAGCTGTTGAGCAAACAAAGTTGAGTTTATTAAACTTACACCAGCAAGGGAGATGAACTTGACAAAGCCTTGGGAGTTACTCCAAAAGAGAAAGTAAGGAAAGAGTATTTATAGGATTTTGCAGTGTGAACCCAAGTGGTTTAAGGCAGTTATTTTAAGGCACAGAACTTACTGGGGCTGAGGCAAGTCCCTAAGGTAATAGTTGAAGATTTGTGAGGCAATGAGGTGAGTGTCATGAGATAAGTCTTGGTTATTGTCCTTAATAAGTGAGCTTTTTTTTTCTGATTTTGGAGGGAATCCCTCATATTTTATAATAGATTCTCTGAACTCCACAGATTTGGCCGTCTAGGGCACTGTGGAAACAGATTCTTGGAAGGAGTTGCCTTTCTGTCCCAATGACCAGGTAGGGCATTTGCTTTAACCTTCATGTAATCCCTTTTTCAATGGCATTCCACCTCCTTCAGAAATATTAGAACACTTAAAGAGTTTCTTAATCAGGGGCGCCTGGGTGGCTCAGTTGGTTAAGCGACTGCCTTCGGCTCAGGTCATGATCCCAGGGTCCTGGGATCAAGCCCCGCATCGGGCTCCCTGCTCGGCGGGAAGCCTGCTTCTCCCTCTCCCACTCCCCCTGCTTGTGTTCCCTCTCTCGCTGTCTCTCTCTCTGTCAAATAAATAAATAAAATCTTTAAAAAAAAAAAAAGAGTTTCTTAATCATTAGACCATTTTCCTTTGCTTTTTTTCATGCAGAGATCTAGATCTTCAGTTACTTCCAAAACATTCCCCACATCTTGCCATGGGTACTAACCCCCTTATATCTAGTTAGTTGACAAGCCCTGGTGAATACAATGCATACTGCCTTCTAGCTCTTACTTTGGCTCCAGTAAAGGGTCATTATTCTAGGAGTGAATTTGTAACCAAACTAAGGTGAGTTCGCCCCTTGGCGAGTCACAGATACAAACCACATCAGGTGGAGCTGTCACACAAGTAAACTTGATTTGTAGCAAAGAAGGAGATCACCAGGAATACCTTCCAAAGCCGTGACTCCCCAAGCAAGAGTGAATAGGTTCCTTTTATCCTGAGTTAGGATGAATATTTAGATAGGGAAGCCTGTCACTGTATGGAAAGCCAGGCATAAGGTCACACATCCGCCTTAAGGAAACATGTCTGTACATACATTGTATGCTATGTAAATGAGGCTTGTGTTCCTCCTTGGCAGAGATTTTAGTATTCTAATGAGGTAAACCTAACTCTGTCACTCCATGGTCCATCTGTGCAGGTGTGAGTCAAGTGTTGAGTTCAAATTAGCCTGGGTGGTCTGGGCGGCTGGAGTTATTGCTTGAAGGGTAGTTTATGTTTCCATCACAGAACATTATGCCCATTGGGTCTTTTGTCAGAGTTAAGAGATAAACTGGAAAGAAGAGCTTAAGGAAAAATGTGGGACAAAGGCCAGTGAGTACAAGCAGGTAGGCAGTAAAGGTTAGGTCTTGGGGTCAGGATGGTGACAAATTGAGTTTTGGGTTTTTTTGTTTTTGACATATCCAGCCTGTTAATTCCTTGTTTTTATCTTTGTATGACCTGTTAACAAACAAGGTTAACTCTAGATTTTCTAGAGGAGTTTCTAATTTATTTGTTGAGGGCATACACTATTCCTGGACAGAGGTTAGGCAGTCATGAGTTACCCTTTGGAAAAAAAAAAGAAAAGAAAAAAGGAAAGTAGCAGGACTTAAAGTATTATTACCAGGGAAGAAAATGTGTGAAGGAGAAAGTAAGAGACTTTCATGAAGTAAGGCTACCCACTAAGAAATACCATGTCTTTTTAGAAAGCAACAAAGATTGTGTGGTGTCTAAATGTGGTGTCTCTCCCAATCAGACGATGCCCCCAAATGTGGGGCAATGATCGGGTGGAAGCTGGTGGCGGGGGAGGTGAAAGGATCCACCGGAAGCAGAAGAGAGGAGATAGAAGTGTATCGAATACACTGCGGGCAGGACAGCAGAGGAGAGACTATCTGCCACAAGGCAGTGGGTGGGGACCTTTTTAAAGGGGAGAAGGTGAGGAGATATGGCGACATATGGAATTCTCCCTTTTTTGATAACTGTGCAAGATTGTAAATAGCCCATTGGTCAGTGAGGGCCTCTGGATATTTTGAGGTGGGTCAACTGAGGGGCCTGTCTGTACTCAGCCAGGGGGCTGCTGTGGGCCCTTTCTACATTCCACTGCTCAAGCCTGTGTGCCTAAAAGCAGCCTCTACAAATTGTACATCATGAGAGTCCACAAGTCTGAGGAAGACCCTAGTTAGCAGTAGTCTTCACTAATTTAGCTGCAGGTACTATTACCCTGAGACTAGGAAGGTGGGCTTTTGCCACTGGGTGAAGAGAAAGGCTGTAGCGAGCTTTTCTCTTATAAATACTGAAAGAGGACTCCAACTCCTTCCATTTTGACCTCAGTCTGTACTTTCTAATTGACTAAGTGCTTTCCAGATTATCTCTTAACTCAGGCAAAAGACGGGACGGGCAAAACATCCCATGAAGGGAACTGAAACTACCCCTTCAAGCAGTAGGGACTGCCCTAGCGCCAGCCAGACCCTGAGTGATAGACTCCAAGACAATGATCGACCTGCCCGTTCCTGCCCACCGACCTCTGCCCCACACTTTCCTTATATAACCTGGAAGTATTTTCAGTGCCCTGGAGACAGGCTTCGGGAGGCTAGTCCGCTGTCTTCCTGGGGCTGGTCTCACTGAAATAAACTCTTTCTTATGTCACCACCGCTTGTCTCTCTGCCTCTGGATTTTGTCAGCAGCAAGGCGCAGAAGCTGGTCTCTTTGGGACCCCCAGGGCCAGGTTCTCCTGTACCCTTGGGCCCCAGTTACAGTACCACGCAATTGAGTCAAAACAACAAAGGCCTGTCCAGATGGTTTATTTATGAATACATAGAAAGGTTTAAGATACATAAGTTGACCCAGGGTAAGAAGACATTGAAATTACAAAATGTCAGTTCAAGTTTAAGTTCCCAAGGAAACATTTTGATTACTAGATAGCTTGGTTAAATCAACAAAGAGGCATGGTAATTTTAAAACAGTTAGAAACTAACTGTGTGCAATAGTTATAAGACCCAAGCAGTCTGACTTGAATGAAGTCTGAATGACTGGCCCAGGAAAGTTTGGAATGACTTTTGGCCTGTCCAAAGTGAGAGATTGACCCCCTTAGGATTAATCTTATCCTAGGTGATATAATTTGTTTTGACAAAATTACAACATTCCTTCTAACATAAAGTCTTTTCCGAATTAAAACTGTTAAGAAGATAAGACAAGAATTGTAGGGAAACTTAAGGCCCGCAATGTCCTAGTCAGTAAGAGGGGGGCGCCTGGCTGGCTCCGTTGGTGGAGCATGTGACTCTTGATCTCAGGGATGTAAGTTCGAGCCCCGCATTGGGTGTAGAGAGTACTTAAAAATAAAATCTTGAAAGAAAGATAGGAGAAAGAGAAAGAAAGAAAGAAAGAAAGAAAGAAAGAAAGAAAGAAAGAAAGAAAGAAAGAAAGAAAGAAAGAAAGAAAGAAAGAAAGAAAGAAAGAAAAGAAAAAATAGGAGGGCACCTCATTAAATTACTTGAAGCATAAATGGTAAGGCATACTGTTGACTCCCAGGAAAGCTCAAGCAGGTTTAACTATCTCAATCTAACATAAGGAACTACTACAGAAAGCATAGCACAGATGTAGGAGTCTAGACCATGTAACCCCCCAATAAAATAGTATTTGGGTTACTGTCACGGGGAAGTAAGGAATGGCTATTTTATTTATGACCCTGAAGTCCTGAGCAAATCTAATCTTCTTCACCCACTGAGTTTCTTGACAAGGAAATTCTACCAGTTTACGTATAATTTTTAGTCCATAGGAGTCTGGAACTTCATGAAGACCTTCCATTTGGGTTTGATTTAGACACAGGAATACCAGTAAGTTAGTTTCCAAATTAGCTTTCACTTGAGTCTGAATAGAGAAGTGCTTGGGAATCTCAAGGAAGAGATCTTCAGAGGAACACTTAATCCTGCAGACCTTTTTGCATAATAGATTTTTCCAATTAAATTACAGGTTAGTGATACAAAGATAAAGGAATGGTCCTCGGTTAAAGTCTAAGGATAAAAGTTATGGGCTGGGACATAGAGACTGCCCAGGATTATTCGAGCTCCCACCTCTGGAGAAGTTTGTTGACCCTGAGGGAGAGGTGATATAATAACACCAGGGCTTAAGGTTGGTACTGAAGTATCCACTACCAAAAAAAATTTGCAAAGCTCTTGTTTAACATTTAAAGAAATTTCAACCTGTGAATTCAAGAGTAAACAGCTGACTACATGGCTCAACCTCCGAGCACCTTTGTTGTTCATTCACTGTATTTTTTTCCGTCTGCTTTTTCACTAGCACAACTGTTTTCCAATACCTTTTCTGCTAACAACATCTACAGGCATCTTTCTCCAGAATTTCTCTCCCGTGATGCTTTTAGTAGTTTTATCTACTAAGGACATTAGTCTATTCTCATTCTTAGGTCTCTAAGGCTTTATCAAAAATTTCCCTGGGGTATTAAGGATCTGGTAATGAGACTACTCCCAATTTTGGTCTTTGTTTGTATGTTAACACCCCAATTTCTGCCTTAAGGGGATTCACAGAAAGTGAGAAAAGAACAAGAGGCACCTACGCCTCACTGTCTACTCTTGAAAGCTACCTCCAGCTACCGGCAAGTCTATTGCTGAAGTGTCCAGTGACTTCTTTTGGAAGCCTCTTCATGTCAGCCAAAAAATGCAGAAATTGGACTTTGTTGACTTTTTATTTTGAAGTGCCTATCAAATGAATCATTGGGTTCTTATCAAAAGTTTCCTACCGTAATTCTGTTGGACTCCTGCTTCTTATGTTTATTCCATGTAACGCTCTAACCCATGCACTTTCTAACTGGCAATACTTCACCAAGAATAATTTAGAATTACAGCAAAGCCACTTCCTGATTCCTGACTCTCAGAAATAGTATGAGAGAATAAATGTTTGCAGTTAATAAGTGTTAGTTGGAGGTGATTACTGTCATTATGGACGAAGAAAAATCAATAAGCTATGTTTCTCATCTCAAAAAGTGGGGAGGTAAGGAAGAACCAGTGAGTAATAGCCATACAATACATGATAAAATCTTACAATACATGCTGAATTCTTGGAATAATAGTTATGTACAAACTGGGATCACAGAGGGGGAAGTGATTAATTTTGCTGGTAAGGATGCACGGAGGAGGTTGGGCCTTGAAGGTAAGGTAGAATCTCCCAAGACAGGAAAGGAACATGGGAAACAAGAAACAACATGGGAACATTCATTCATTCATTCCTTTATCCATTATCTATTATCCATTATCCATCCAATAAATATTTATTTAGCACCTTATTGTGTCGGACACCATGACAGGGATGAAAAAAAATCCCACCATCATTCTACCTTCATGGAGCTTATCATCTAATGGCAGAGATAATAGACAAGAAGCAAATACATATATAAATATAAGCAGCAATAAGTACTACAAAGGAAGAAAGCAGGATAAAGAGGAAGAAGATGATAAGAGAAACCTACTTACATAGGATGGCTAGGGAAGGCTTCTAGGAAGAGTCAGTATTTAAGCTCAGCACTAATGGATAAGAAGAAACAGATATGCAAATAGGGTGAGAAGAGAAGTCCAAGCCATGGCACAGGACTGCATACATACGGACCCTGAGAAGAGTACATACAGTGCATCTGGACTGTAGGGCATGGGATGTGAATGTTGAGCTATTAGGAAGAGGGTTTTATATGGTTTGATATATTTCAGTTAATTTTTCAAAAGGATCAATTATGTGAGCCGGTAAATGATTCCCTATCCGTGTTATCTGATAATATTTTGTCCCATTCCTTCTTCTGCCATTGCACTGTCTGCCCATCACTGAGCTTGAGACAAAGACCTGAGAAGGCATCAGAGCTCTTGCAACGTATATTCAGAGCATGGAACAGGTAAGGGCAGGTGGTAATAGATGTGGGAATCACCAGATGAGACCATTTAGAGAAAGGCAATGTAAATTATCTCCCCATCATAACAAAAATCGAAAGGCAATGTAAAGTATCTCCCCATCATAATAAAAATTGGCATTGTGGCCAGACAGTTGGTAGCGAGAAAACAGAGACTGCAGGATGGAAAACTAGAGACCTTTGTTATGCTCTGACCAAACATGAGGCAAAACGGTCACTCGCAACTCAGAAGGCAGACCCATAGCAATGGGGAGAACGATTAGGAAAAAGCAGTGATGAGGGGCATTGGCAGCTTCTTGCTGGTTTTTTTTGTTTTTGTTTTTGTTTAGTAAAGTACCATGGAAAATAGTGGAATGAGACAAGAAGAACTAGTTTATGAGGAGGGTAACACAGTTTTGTTATAGGAGTTGTGCCTACATCCTGCAGCCCACTGCTTCTGTACCCCAAGCAGCAGGAAATTATCATGCAGAACCTTTCTCAAGAGTCTCCATTGAGTAATGTTGGCCAGGCAATGGGAGTAGTTCAACAGAAAAGATCAGATAAGGGGCGCTGCATTCCCACCTAAACTCATTCCAGAAGGCTTCAAGGTGCCTGCCATTAAATTGAGGATTGGAGGTACAACCAGAGACTAAGTAAGATGCTGTTGGCTTAAGAACTATAACAAGAGTAGACTTTGGGGGCGCCCAGGGGGGGGCTCAGTCGTAAAGCGTCTGCCTTCAGCTCAGGTCATGATCCCAGGGTCCTGGGATCGAGCCCCACATCGGGCTCCCTGCTCAGCGGGAAGCCTGCTTCTCCCTCTCCCACTCGCCCTGCTTGTGTTCCCTCTCTCGCTGTCTCTCTCTGTCAAATAAATAAATAAATAAAATCTTTAAAAAAAAAGAGTAGACTTTGAGCTGTGGTTACTTTCACATGAACCAAGTGGAAGCAAATAGAATAGAAACCTACCATATTTCTGATGAAATTTTATCACTTATGTTGTGGGCACCCCTCAGATGGACCCCCTAAGCCCAAATTTGGTTCGGATGTCAAGACTAATAACCACACACACATCAAGAGGGTATGACAAGGTTTATTATTCATATCTTTCTGGGGAGAGCAGGGCAGTCCCCATGCAGGTCCAAAAATGAATTGACTGGTTTGGCTTTTATTGTTCTTAGGGCGTGAGGCTAGAGAAAGGGTTCCTGCTTTCAGGCCAGGCTTGTGTAGTCTGAACTTCTCACTGGGCCAAAGAAGGAGGCCTCCAGCCTTTCTAATCAGCTTGCCCAGATGTAGAACACAGGGGGAAGGGGGCATAGGGAAGCATGAAAGCTGTCAGCAAACATAAAAAATGGAGTCAACCTCTTTATCACAGCCAAGTAAATTATAATCCTGGTCTATTAAAGCCTACGTTTATTCAATCCCTAAGAAAATCTAGGTCTACAAGCATGCACCAGCAGGCAGGAGCCTGAAAAAGCTGTGATAAACCCCAAAAGTTTCAGATGTGGCTATGAGTTTGACAAGCAAGAATTTCCTAGAGGTTGAACCAGAGACCACAGAGGACAATGGACAAGTTTCTCCAAGATAGCAGATTCAAGGTTTAACCAAGGACCTTATTTCCTGCTGGGGCAAAGGATCTTTGTAAGCCCTGCTCAGATTTTTATCATGGCATGGGGCATTGGCAGCTAGCCATCATTCCTATCCTTTAGTAGTCTTGGGCGCCTGGGTGGGTCAGTCATTTAAGCGTCTGCTTCGGCTCAGGTCATGATCCCAAGGTCCTGGGATCAAGCCCCGCGTCGGGCTCCCTGCTCATCCGGGAGTCTCCTTCTCCTTCTGCCCCTCCCCTTGGTTGTAGGCGCTCTCTCTCTCAAATAAATAAACAAATAAATAAATAAATAAAATCTTTAGTAGTCTTTCTTCCCCTTTCCTTTTAGAAATAGAACGCTTCCCCTGGAGTTTTAGTGGAACATATGTCCATCTAGCTCAAGAGAACATGTCCACGCCTTCCTTGAAGCTAGGTATAGCCATGTAGTAAGTACTCACGAATAACTGTGAGCAAAAGTGATGGGTGAAATTTCCTTAAAAAAGAAACAGCTTGTTCCCAACTTCCTCTCTTTTCCAGGCTGCAAAGTGGGTGTGATTCTTTGAGCCAGTTTTGATCATGGAATGAACACCAGCCTTGATAATAAAAGAATAGCAAGATAGATGAATCCTGGGGCCCTCCGTTACCATCTGAAACAGAGCTGCCTGACCTGCCCTGGACTTCTCTGCTATCTCCAGACTGCTAAGTGAGGAAGAAAGAACTTCTTCGACGAGCCATCATAGTTTGGGGTCTCTGTGATAGCAGCTTCGACCATTTCCTCATTTATACAAAAAAGTGAATTAAAGTATTAAGAAGTTAAGCTTCTTTACCTTTTTATGATCTTAAAAATGGCCTTTCCTTGCTCCTCTGGATTTTAGCTTTAACGACAAGTATAAAGAGCCTCAAATTTAACTAGCTATAAGCAAGCAAGCAAGCTACAGGTGACCTCATGAATTCAGCGTGTTTCTCCTCTTTTCCAAAAATCAACCTACAGAATATAGTCATGTATACTCCTTGAGTCTAAAGAGAGGCCTTCATTAACATAAACCTATGAGTGTCAAACTGATACAGGAAAACTCAGATCAATATACATCAATTTCCCTTTTTTCTAACACATCACATATATCCTTGCACTATTTTTATCTACTTTCTGTAATTAATTAATCAGAGCTTATTGGATTTAAGATACAATGGCTAGAGTCGACTTCCTCTCCCAGTACGTGGTGCAAAGATGATGATATTCTCAGGTTCCCATTTTTGAGCAACTGTGCTTCTGAATGGCTCACGGTGTTGCTAAGACAACAGGGACGCTGCAAGAGAAAGCCCACATTGAAGTCAAAGCACCCAAGCTGCCTGAAAGGATGTCATGGACAGCGTGCTCAAGGCCTTTTTCATAGTGAAACTTGTTAACACTGAATTGGAAAAAAAGGATCATACTCATCCAACACCCTTCCATAGGAGACTAGGGCTCTCTCAGTGACTCGTATTCTAAAATTAAGAAAACAGCAGGATGCGAACTAAAAGTTGGGAGATTATCATCCCGCTTATGTCTCTTTCTTAGAACTCTGAGCAAGTACTGTCCTTGAGTTGCCTTTATTCAAATAGAAGCATGTTTGAAGACTAAGAGAAAGAAAGCAAAAAGAAATCAGATTGTCAGTCGTTCCTTCACTAAAAACGTACATCTCATCTAAACAGAGGTTTGATTCTACCTGGTAAAGACCTGGGTAAGTGTGATATTCATGGAGACCTGTGACTGATATTTGGAATTTGAGTTTATGAACAGATGCACAGCAGTACGGTCTCCTCCATAAACTTCTGAGAAAGGCACAGGAAGCTCAGCGGCGGCAGTGATGTGCGCTGGGGGGTATCTCCAGGTCTGTCCAAGCGAACTGACCTACGGCAGCAACGTTCTTGTTTTAACACTGACAACATCAAGGCAAGAACAAAGAAAATAAAAACAAAATACTTGAACTGATTTTGAACATTTTTTTCTGGCCTAAAAGAAGAAAGGAACAAAAACAGCAGCTGGAAAGTGTCCTTCACATCATGTACATTCTACTGCGCAGAGAAAAACCCGTCAAACATAACATAACATGGACACGGGAATAAAGGAGCACAAAGCTCCCAGAGCTAGGACAGATCTGGTTCAGAATCACTTCCCTCTCTTAAGAAATAATCTGGTGACAAATAATAGAGAGGCAAAGACAAGTGTTGGAGAATACGTTTTTCCAATCTTTGAGATCCCTTGATGAAGAGTCACAGCAATGACTGAAGACTGAGTTAACAATGTACTTTTCATTTTTCAAGCAGAAGTCAAAAGGTAGTCTTTAACAATGGAAAGTGGGGATCATATTGTGAGGTCAAGACTTGTGCAGGGGTCCTTATCTCTAAGTACAAGTTTAATCTAGCAGAATCAAATGAAACCCACGAGACCCTTTTTTAAAACCCTGGTGTTCTAAGCATAAAAAAGGAAATAGAAAAAAAAAACACGGACCACTCATTTTAATATTTTTAAGTAGCATAAATCATAATGGTTTGTATACTACACTGTACAATTATATACTGTTACTTTCCAAAGAAAATTGACTTCTTATAGGGTTTTCTGAAATGGTTACTCCATAGGTTAAGAGCTTGACCCCTTAGCCATCGCTACGACACATGGCATACAATCTGTGAGGTTCCGAGTCTTCCAGTTGTGCCTGTTTCTGCTGCCATTGAGGCAGGAGCCTCTCGGAGACCTCGCATAGCCCCTTCCATCTCCTGTGCCAGGAAATGGGCTCTGCAGGGAGATGTGTGCCGTTGGGTGCAGCTTCTGTGCTTTGCTTTCCACGAGCCTTCTCCCCTTTAAGAGAACTTGCGCTTCTTCATGGCTTCTGCTTTGACTGCCAGGCTCTTGGCACAGATGGTCAGGACCACAATGAGAACGCCCACCACAAATGTCACCAGGGGCCAGAGGAAGCAATGCAGGAGGACAATCTCATCATGCGTGCGATGCAGGAGCACATCGTCTGGTCTGCAAGACAGTGGAGAACAGGAAAGAAAGAAAGAGGGGTCAACTGCCTTGGCATGGCATAACTGCAACCTGGAGCCCAACTTGCTTTCTAGCCCAAAGGGGATAATCATCACTGAAAGTGAAGACCTCGCTCTGGCTATAAATACTGTATTTTGAGGTTCAAATCATGACAAAAAGTCATGAATCAAGCAATGGGTGCAAATTCACATGTTATTTATAAGATAATTTACATGTTGCGAAATGTCAAAAGTGTAGCAATCTTTTACATTATTATTTTCCTCCATTCTAAGTTGTTGAACATATTCCATTTTCTCACTCACTCTTTAATGTCTGCTGGTCAAGTGGCATGAATTAGTTACTCGTGGGCTGATAGTCTCAAACCCAAACCAGACCTTAGTATTTAGGTGGAACCCAAATGAGCTTAATTCACTAAAGTAGTCAGTTTAAGTCACTGTTTGAATTTAATCAAAAAGATCTATGGTGTAGCCTTCAGGTCAATTCAGCTCCATTCTGTGAAAATTTTTATTAATGAACAGACAAATGAATGATTAGATTTAATGCATTTTTTTCTATGCTTCTGGGGGGAGGATTAGCCCTCATTTTAAACCCACTGACCACTTTCTTGATAAATTTTGCAAAGTCTTAGCAATATATTTCTATCTTATCAATGCAGAGCTCTATTTTCAATTCCAGCACTGGTCTCATTCTCAAGAAGTGAAGATGAGATGCGTTCCCCAAGCCATGATCTCTCATCTTGGGCCATTAGAGAGAGAGCCTGGGAATTCAGCCTTCATACAAGAGGTTTACATTTTGCAAGATATTTCCATTTCATCCCCAGGAAGCTTTGTTCTATTATACTAGAGTGGCAGTGCTTCCTCCAGGCAAGGAAGAAGATGATGTAGAATAATTAGTCCAATTGCCCTCGAGAACATCAGAAGCTTTAGAATACAAGGGCAGTGCATTTAACAAAGAAATGCATTCCCGAGCAGGTCTCACTATTCAACACTGTCATAATGCAAGACTTATTCTTCCAGAAGACTGACAAAGAACGTTGGGTATTTCTCTTCTACTTATAATGCAGCCATCATGCGAACTAACAAAAACAGTTTTGCAGATTAGCTTTGAAATGACAAAATCCTTGCCTTTGTGTGTGCATCATTTCAGATTTTGCACATATTTTATTGATATTTTATTTCATATTATTTCAATTAAAATTTGTAAAATGAATGCAGAGCTATTGCAACAATTAAGCAAAAAACATTCCAGCTTGCAGAAGTTAGTCTTTTTTCTGAATTCCTGTAGCAACACATTGTCTTCAAGACTTGTGCTATCATTCGTGATATATATTAATGCGGTATCATTTTCTCCTGTAAGGTCCTTGACTTTGTCACTGCCTATTATTCTATACATAGATGATGCTAAATAACCACTTGCTCTTGATGATGGGAAACTGTCTCTATTGCAGCATGTTATCCACGCAAAATTTTAAGAAACTTCAAGCCTTGATTTTAAGAAAGTAGAGCCTCTGGGTGTTATATGCAAACAATGAATCATGGAACACTACATCAAAAACTAATGATGTAATGTATGGTGACTAACATTAACATAATAAAATAAAATTTAAAAAAAAAAGAAAGAAAGTACAGGCCTAGGTCCAAATATAGTCAGGGCACAATACAGCTGAAGTCATATTTTATAGTCTTTGAAATCCCAACCTCCAGCACTGCCACAGTTCTTTCTCCAGCTAGGAGAACTCACAACCGTCAGCCTCTACCCAAGTGTGCAAAGGAAAGTAAAAGCTTTCTTGGTTTCAGATCTCACATTTAGGTCTTTAATCCGTTTTGAGTTTATTTTTGTGTATGGTGTAAGAAACTGGTCCAGTTTCATTCTTTTGCATGTAGTGTCCAGGTTTCCCAGCACCATTTAGTGAAGAGACTTCTTCTCATTGGATATTCTTGCCTCCTTTGTCATAGATTAATTGACCATATAATCATGGGCTTATTTCTGGGCTCTATTCTCTTCCATTGACCTGCGTGTTTATTTTTGTGCCAGTACCATACGGTTTTGATTGGTATAGCTTTGTATATAGTACATCTTGAAATCTAGAATTGTGATACTTTCAGCTTTATTCTGGATTTCTCAAGATTGCTTTGACTACATCAAAATAAAAAGCTTTTGTAAAGTGAAGGAAGCCATCAACAAATCAAAAAAGCAAAATACTGAATGGGAGAAGATATTTTCAAATGGCATATCCAATAGGGGATTAATATCCAAAACATATAAAGAACTTATACAACTCAACACCTAAATAAATAAATAAATAAATAAATAAATAAATAAATAAATAACCTATTTAAAAAATGGGCAGAAGATCCAAACAGACATTTTTCTAAAAAAGAAATATACATGGCCAACAGACACATGAACAGATGCTCAATGTTACTAATCAACAGGGAAATGCAATCAAAACCACAGTAAGATATCACCTTACGCTTGTCAGAATAGCTAAAATCAAAGACAAGGAATAACAAGCATTGGCAACGATGTGGAGAAAAAGGAACCCTTGTTCACTGTTGGTAGGAATGTAAATTGGTGCAGCCATTGTGGAAAATAGTATGGAGGTTACTCAAAAAATTAAAAAATGGAAATATCATATGATCCAATATGTGTATTTACCCAATGAAAAAGAAAACACTAATTCAAAAAGATATATACACCTCTATGTTTACTGCAGCATTATTTATAATAGCCAAGATATGGAAGCAACCTAAGTGTCCATCAATAGACAAATGGATAAGGAAGATATGGTATAGATATATACTATTATACAGCCATAAAAAATATGAGATCTTACCACTTGTAACAACGTGGATGGGTTTTATGCTAAGTGAAATAAGTGAGACAAAGACAAATACTATACGATTTCACTTATATGTGGAATCTATAAAACAAAACAAAAGCGTAAACAAAAAGCAAAATCAGGCCTATAAACACAGAAAACAAACTGATGCTTGCCAGAGGGGAAGGGTGGGGGAGGATGAGCAAAATGGGGAAAGGGGAGTAGGAGGAACAGGCTTCCAGTTAGGGAATGAATAGGGCATGGGAATGAACGGCACAGCACAGGGAATATGGTCAATGGTATTGTAATAGCGCTCTGGGGACAGACGGGAGCCACACTTGTGGGGACCAGAGCATCATGTATAGAGTGTTGAATCACTATGCTGTACACCTGAAACTAATTTAACAGCGTGTGTCAGCTATATTCAAATAAAAAAATTTTAAAAACGGTAGTATTACTGATTTTTTTTTTTAAAGTTGTCTTGGGATGGCCTTCCTCCCTCCCTTCCTTCCAACCCTCCCCTCTTCTCCCCTTCTTTCTTAAGGGTGAGGGTGCACAATAATGTGAATGTACTTAATACCACAGAACTAGACACTTACAAATGGTTAAAATGGTAAAAAAAAAAAGGGGGGGGGACAACTTCTATTTATAACACTATTTTAATTAATTTGCATGTAATTTCCATAAATGTTTTGCAGTTAATTTTCTAGTAAAATGCTTCAGTGAGTATCCTCTTTTGTGTTCCTTCTCTAGTGTTGATATTGAATCCTTTACCACAGTATCATACAATTGAGTCAGGAAAATAGCCATGGATGAGGGCGGTTGGAACCAGTACACATATTCTCTGAAACATTAAAAAAGGAAAGAAGAAGTGAAAATGACTGAAAATGCTGGACCCAGGTATTTGTTTTATTTAGAAACTTCATGGCATTCCACCTGCTTTAAGAGCCCTTGAGGCAAAATTTTATTTTAATATTTCAAATGACAAAACATGATTCACTTGAGATAGCTATGTTGAATTTGCAATAGCTTCAAAAGCATTTTTTGAGGCAGAAATATTATATAAAAATGTTCACATTTCTTTCAAAATAATTAATGTCCGTTTCCAATTCATACAGTTCTAAGATGCCCCACTGTATCCTTCAACGGGAAGGAAGGGTAGCAGAATATGCCCCTTTGGATAAGGATTATTTTGAGCTGAAGGCAACTGAGAAGAAGCAGATATAAGAAAGCTCTTTGGGGCGCCTGGGCGGCTCAGTCAGTTAAGCGGCTGACTCTTGCTTTGGGCTCAGGTCATGATCTCAGGGTCCTAAAATAGAGCCCTGCATTGGGCTCCATGCTCAGGGGGAGTCTGCTTGTCACCCTCTCTCTGCCCCTCCCCCCACTGGCACTCTCTCTCTCAAATAAATAACTTTTTTAAAAAAGGAAGAAAAGCTCTCTGCCCTCCTATTTGCCTAAAAGTGGGACATAAATTTTTTAAGGTGTCCCTCTTCCTCTCTCTTTCAGGAAGGACAAAAGTTAATCATTGGAGACAATTCTGGACCTTTATCAGTCCAGAAATGGCATGAGATAAACTATATAACAAACTTTCCTAACTAGCCCTTACCTTCAGTTATTTCCCACCATATGTTTACCTTCCTACAATTTGTTGCCCTAGAAACTCAAAGTCCTTTTCCTTTGTCTTGTCATTTCTCTAGAAATGTATTGCTTTTCCTTAAAGGTGCTTTGTAAGCTCAGTTCTAATCACCTCTCTGAGTTTCGCATCACTGAGAGCTTCCACATGGACACAAGATGCACTTGCTAATAAACGTCTCTGTTTTTCTCCTGTTAATCTGTCTTGTCAGTCTAATTTACAGAGCCCCAGCCCATGAATTAGCCCAGCCTAGGAAGGTTTTTCCTCCCCTATAGGATTTCTCTGCACAGGAATGCTTCAGTTCATTGTTCAGTTAATAGGATTTACTGAGATTATCTCTAATTGATCCTTGTGACACAAAGTCTGGTTCATTCAAATTGGGACTTTAGTGTCTTAATTTAAAGCACTCCCCTACCTCAGTTTCCTCCAATTTGATCAGGCAGCTCTGTGTTTAGAATTCACTTTTCCATAATTCTATAATGGTAGGACTAAAGGGGAACTTCAAAAAAAAAATCACTATTTTCAGCGTGCTTGGATGGCTCAGTTGGTTAAGCACCTGACTCTTGATTTCAGCTCAGGTCTTGATCTCAGGGACATGAGATCAAGCCCTGTGTTGGGCTCCACACTGAGCATGAAGGCTGCTGAAGATTCTCTCTCCCTCTCCCTTTGCCCCTCGCCCCCTCTCTAAAAAAAAATTACTATTTTCAGTATTTGGCAAACTGGATAAATGGCCTGATGAGATCTGAATATGATGTAGTGTAATCAGGATGGTGATGAGGATGTAGGCAATATACAAAAAAGAGGGTGATTACTCTGTATCTGAGGACTTCAAAAAAGTAAGCAAAGGATTTATTTTGGGATATGTAGAAACACTAATGGAAAGCACTTTTAAATCCTGAGAGGGGGTGGGTACAAGAGTCATAGAACAACAGAAAGTGCTACGAGTACCCTTAGAAATTCTTTCCTAAGGGTTGGCCCTACCCTGAGTCGAGCCTTGAAAGTATATTATAGGTATATTATTAAATAGTTAGCATTTATTAAGTCCTTACTACCCTCCAGGTGCTCTGGTAGGGCATTTAATCTCACTTGATCCTTAAAATAACCCTATGATGGAAAGATTTTTTTTTTTTTAAAGATTTTATTTATTTATTTGAGACAGAGAGAGCACATGAGAGGGGAGAGGGTCAGAGGCAGAAGCAGGCACCCTGCCGAGCAGGGAGCCCGATGCGGGACTCGATCCAGGGACTCCAGGATCATGACCTGAGCCGAAGGCAGTCGCTTAACCAACTGAGCCACCCAGGCGCCCGATGGAAAGATTTTTAATTGCCATTTTACAATCAAAGAAATACGAGTTTACTCAAGATTACACAACATAAAATAGTAACACAGTGTCTCGAAACCCTATTTATACGACTTTTAAACCTGTACTATTTGCCCCCTCGGCCAGCTTTTCTCAAATCTGAACCACCTCTGGTGTTTGCTGAAATGCAACTTCCTGAATTTCAAGTCCTGGTTGATTGCATCAGAATATGAGGTTGTGGGATCCAGACATCTGCATTTTTGAGAAGCTCCTGGGTGATTCCAATACATAATCAAGTTCAGGAAGCACTGTGTAAAGCTCTAATAGTTAAAAAAAAATTAGAGTGAAACATAAAAAGCTACTTAGCTGGCTATTTCTGAAACTGTCTAATTAAGTCTTATGTCCAGTTTATTTTCTTGGCCTCCACATACTTTTGGGCAGCAGGTGCAATGCATGAAGGTGTCCTGGGATAAGACAGGAGGAGAGAAGGAGACCTAGTTGTACCAGATAAAAAAAGATAAAGATTTGGTGTATATCATCCTAAATATAAAAAATACATTCCCTTTGACTTTGTCTCACCAAATGAGATTTCTTCCATCTCTCAATACCTGTTCTGTTGGCTGACAGGGAGAGAAAATGGTGACCTCTTTTTTTAAAGGGCTGGAAAATTTTTTAAACTTACCTCAAAGTTCATGTAAAAATCTGAACTGCATAATAAATTACTGGTATCCCGTGATGGTAACTGTACCAATGAAGAGAAAAGATGACCTACTTCCAAGTACTTTCTCCATGAGATCCTATAGAAAGTAGAAATCTTTTTTTTTTTAAGATTTATTTATTTTATTTTATTTTATTTTAAGATTTTATTTATTTATTTGAGAGAGAGAGTGAGAGAGAGAGAGAGCACAAGAGGGGGGAGCGGGAGAGGGAGAAGCAGGCTCCCTGCCAAGCAGGGAGCCCGATGCGGGACTCGATCCAGGGACTCCAGGATCATGACCTGAGCCGAAGGCAGTCGCTTAACCAACTGAGCCACCCAGGCGCCCAGGATTTATTTATTTTAGAGAGAGAGAGCACACACGCAAGAGTGTGTGCATGAGTGGGGGGAGGGGCAAAGGGGGAGGAAGAGAAGCAGACTCCCCACTGAGCATGGAGCCCCACGCAGGGCTGGATCTCACAACCCTGAGACCATGACCTGAGCCAAAATCAAGAGTCAGCCACTTAACCGGCTGAGCCACCCATGCGCCCCAAAAGTGGAAATCTTTTTAGATTTATTATCACAAGAACTTTTTGCTTATCTGAGCAGAGAACTTTCCTTTTCATATACGCTGCTAGAAAGTTCAAATTTTGGCTTGCCATAACAAGATTATGCAACTTTTTTGTGCCAGCCAGACCCCTCATGCTTTGTCTTATTTTCTGCATGTTTTTAATTTAATTTATCTTGCTAAATTCTATTAATCTTTAGAGCACTCCTTAAACCCTTCTTAGAGTAGGTACATATCAATTACCTACTTTTACATATCAGGTATTCAATAAACCTTGGAAAACTTTTTTAGCTGTCAGCTTTATCCATATCTCTATGAGAAAGAATATACTACATCATTACAGGACTTTGCACATGTGTATTTTGTGTAAATCTTAAAGTCTACAAATGCTTCATCATATCTCAATCATAACACAGTTCTGCAGGCATAACGTCAGTCCAACGTGCCAGGCCTTTGGTAGAGTAGCATAGTCAAATGACATTTAAAAATGTAATGATTCCATCCTCCAAATCTTTTGAATAGGTCCTCTCTATTCCTGCTCTAAACCTTTTTTATTATTTATAACATGACCTACTTTTAAAAAGAATCTTAAATAGATAACAATAAAAACAAAAGACTTAAGTAAAATAAAACTCTTAAACTGACAGTAAAGAGTAAATACAGTGTAATTAGGATGAGAAAAAAAAAAATAGAAGTCCAAACTAAGAAGAGCTCCTGCCTTAAGCATAAGTGGAACTTACCTCTGAGCGTCCCAGTGCCCAAGGGAAAAAGGACAGATACGAGTTATACAGCTGCCATTATATAAAAAAGAGAAGCATGCCAATTCATCAGAACAAACTTTTTGCTAGGGCTATACTTAATAAATGAGATGGTGTGTACTTTTACATAAAGTAATTTGTGTAACACATTTGAAAGGCTAAGAGCAGCTTTACAAAGCTGGCTAATGAAATCATGTGAGGAGTTTTTATAATACTAATTCCAAAGTCTCAGATCTACTGAATCAGACTGAGGTGTTGTTGTTGTTTTTTTAAGATTTTTAAGATATATATTCTCAAATATATATATATTTGAGAGAGAGAGAAAAAACAAGTGGGGCTGGGTGAGCGGGGAGGAGCAGAGGTAAAGGGACAAGCTGACTTCCCGCTGAGCGAGGAACCCGACCTGGAGCTGGACTCCAGGACCCTGAGATCATGACCTGCGCCAAAATCAAAAGTCGGCTGCTTAACCAACTAAGCCACCGAGGTGCCCCCAGACTGAGGTTTTAAACAGCTTTCCAGGTGATGCCAATAATTACTCACATCTGGGAATTACTGACCTTAATGCTTCTTAAAATATCAAGTGTATCAGCTTGGATTTTAACAGTAAGGGAAGAGCCAATCGTTCAAGACTGAAATCACTGACAAGCATTCTATGTTACTCACTGAAAGGAGAGTCTATGGTCAGGTTAGATTCCTGACACAGAAGTGACAAAATGGTATTTTATAATGAAAACCAAAAACCCGACATGTATTCGTTCCCAGATAATTTTGTCTACTTGGAGCCAGGTTTCAGACAGCCTGTGAAGGTTTTCTCTGAAGTGTCAAATGTATCAACAGATATTTAATTGAAGTACCACACGTAAGATGAGACTATGACATAGAAGGTTTTCAGGCAGGAACTGCTGACCACTGACTTCTAAACTAGGAAAACGTTGATGTGGGTATCATTAAATGTTTTAATTTTTAGCACGACTCTGTGCTACGCGCTTTCTAGAAGGGGACCGAATTATGACTTGATCGATTGATTGATGATTTTTTAAAAGATTTCAAAAGATTTTTTTTTTCTACCAAAAGGCATTGAAGGTTAGCTATTAAAAACACTGAATTTGGTTTTGGCATAAAGCTGTCCTTATTGAGAGTAATTAGCCAATGTGTTTAGTTGCTGTTTGAAGCACTTTTAAAACCCTGGCAAGAGAAAAGTATGCTTGTCTTCTTGTATGACCAAAGGAAGGCACTCGAACAGCTAATCTGAAAGCTGTATCCAGTTATGCTATAAGTTACAGTGGGAATACAGAGATCAGAACATAGAGATCCTTTGCAGTATTCTCTGTGATGATTTGTTCTATCATGAGACCATCTTTGCCCACTCAATTTCAGCAATGATATTGTGATAAGGGCTTTTAAAAGCTTGCAAAGTATTCTATCAACACCATAACTTTGCCTCAAGATGGTTCCCAACTAAGGGTGAATGGCTGCTTACAGATCTATAAATGTTATACCCTTACATTTTCTTAACTATTTTCTCCAATTAGGTGAACTTAGAGTCGTAATACTTAATTGTATAAGAGTTGTTCCTCAAGCTTGCCTATTCTTCCTGGAGGAAATTAAATCAAGGCTCAGACCTGCAGTTTCTAGACAGAAAAATTTGCATTTGGCTTTGGCTTTGACAGCAAATTGGCAGGTGTGTTATTTTGGAGCAATTGAGGGTTGAATTAATTATAAATATGAAGTCCACCTGACGGTAAGTCCTAAGTAGCCTTGCAAGTGTAGGGCAGTGATTCAGAACATGACCTTGAGTTAGACAAACCTGGGTTTAAATGTGGGATTTACAACTTGCTAACTGCATGATTTTAGGAAAAATACTTCATCCAAAAAGAAAAAAAAAAGAATAATACTTAATCCCTTCAGCTGTTAATTTTTTCATCTATAAAGTGGTGATAATAATATCTACCTGACAGGGCGTCCCTGAGGAGTCAATGAGATAATGTATGTGGAGGGTTTAGGCAGATGACTGCTTAATAGTGAGTATTTAATAATTCAGTAAGGGGTGGTAATAATGATTATCATTACAAATTTGGGGCTCACAACTCAGAAGATGATTTTAAAATGTTGGCAGTGACGTATCATTTGTAAATAGCTTCTACCATCTAAGACTGTCTGACTGAAGTCACAAGAAATCCCTTTGATCAAATTATAATTTCTTTTGGTACAGATGTCTTCATTCCCCCTCAGCTGCCTGTACCCTCTGTAGTCAGCCTTCCAGTCCTATAAGGGTAGGCTTAAAGGTGGCAACGTTATGAAAGAGAATAGGTTTAATAAGCAAATGATTCCTTTCAATTCTAATATGTGCATCAAGAAAAAAATTCAGTAATAATCAATCTCTTGATTAGCAATACAAATAGAAGTTACCCCCTAAATCTATCCCCCAAGCCATCATTTAACAACATTAAATTACTCCGGTGGTTGGGGTTGGCAAATGTTTTCTGGCTGGTTAAGATGTTTGTCTTTAACAGGTGCAGCCCAGACAAGGAATTGTCTCAATCCAGGTATCGTAAAGCAGAGGCTCCGGGAAACCACTGTGGCCCTGAGCTCCCAGAGGAACAACTTCCTTTAGTTTTAGTTACACTGTGCGGTAATTATGTTTTATGAATGTCTTTTTCCCAACCTGACTCTAAGAACCCTGAGGTCAGGAATGTATTAGGGATAATCCCTGCCTGAGAGGGTATCTCCTGAGTTCTCAGAAAGAAAGAGGGGTCATTGTCAAGACCTGCAAACCAAGAAAATGCTTATGACTTTTTGTCTTAAAAGAAAAAAAAAAGGGACTGCCTGGGTGGCTCAGTCGGTTAAGCGTCTTCCTTCAGCTCAGGTCATGATCCCAGGGTCCTGGGATCGAGCCCCACATTGAGCTCCTTGCTCAGCAGGGAGCCTGCTTCTATCACCCCATGCTTGTGCACCTGCTTGCTCCCTCCATCCCTCTCTCCACCCCCCTCACAAATAAAACAATAAAAAAAAAAAAGCAAACCAATAAATCCATCTTATTCTGAAGGAGCGTGGTAGAAAAAGGTCTTATTAATTATAAATCCTCTGTTTTTCTCCCACTGGAAAAAAAAATGGGAAGAAAATTTTTAAGCTATATAGATATTCTTTGAGATTAGATCTAAGAAACAGCATTAAATTTATATTAAATCCCTTTCCTCCTCTACCAGCCTCCGCAGCCTGCGTCAGTGACAGAGAATGCTGGAGAGCATGACTTTTGGTTGGCTGATTTCATCAGAGAAGTGAAGGATTTTGTAAACTAGATGACAGTTTTGGTCCAGCAATTCCTATGAGCTTTTCTTAAGAAAAGTTATTACTGTTCTTCAGGGTGGTCTGGTCTGCAGTGTCTCTGAGTTACCAGGTAGGTTATATTTTTCACATAGGGCTACAAGTTTTTTCCGACCAAACTGCATCTTTTCATAGGAATTTAGCTATTTGTTTTTATTTTTGCCTATGGGTCTTGTGGAGTTTTTTTTGACTCCCCGCTCAGTGGGAGCAATTATCTTTCTGTGACTGTACTCTCCTTCTTTTCGGATGATTATTTACTAGTATCTATTAAAATTTTAGATGTGTATGACTTTTGACTCAGCAATTATACTTTGCTCTACTTGAAAATTTCACCTCTACCTCTTGTTTTCATTTTTCAGTTATCCTGCCAATAGATGTGGATGGACTACTATGGGAGCTGTTGTGAATATGTTTACTTGAACATGATCTTCACATGATAAATAACAGAAATCTGTGGTCCCCATGTCTTTGAGTATAAGCCCATATTGTGGTCCGACATTTTACGTGAAGGTTCTCTTTATAATAGGAGTTTTCCAAGAAACCTTCACCAGCTAAACAACTGCCATTATCTCAAGGAGAGAGAGAAGAGCCACCTAAAGAACAGAGCAAGGCTGGACTGGGAGTTCTTCAAGGAGATGAGGTTTTAAAGGGCATATAAAAGAGACGGGAGGGAGGGTGCAGAGCCAAGGATGAAGAAACAACAGTGACATGAACCCACAAGCACACAGCCAGAAAGGCAAAATCAGAACAAGGAGGCCAGGGAGAAATGCTGCAGACAACAGAAAGGGTGATGAAAGCTGTGTTTAAAGAAAGAATTAGAACAAAAACACAGGCTCCACTCTGAGGACAAATGACACGAGTTTTAACAGAGAGAACCTAGAACTAATCAAATCTCATTTTTCTCCTCTACTCCATGGAGCAAAAATACTACTATATATGATTATTTAAAATATTATTAATTAATTTTATTTTAATAATACATTTATTATTTAATAATTAAATTTAGTATTATTAAAATAAATTCTGACCCAAACCAGGACAGCTGAAACCCAGGACAGCAAGGAGACATTAAGAGGTGACACTTCTGGGCCTCCTGCCGTTAAGCGTCAGACTCTTGATTTCGGCTCAGGTCAGGATGTTGGGATCCTGAGATGGAGCCCCCCACATTGGACTCTGTCCTCAGCAGGGAGTCTGCTTGAGATTCTCTTTCTCCCTCCCCCTTTGCCCCTCCTCCCACTACTCATGTGTGCTCTCTCTTTCTCTCTAAAAATTAATAAGTAAATCTTTAAAAAAGAGAGAGAGAGAGAGATGACACTTCTAAGAAACTTCCTCTGCTGGCTACAGGGAAGCTCCAGGCAAGAGTGTTCCTACTTCAGGAGTGATTTTCCACCTTTCCTTTTCTCAGGAAAGAATATAGCTCTATGAAATTTTCATCACATCATCATTGCTTTCTCAATACAATGAGGTCCCCAGACAGAGACTCACACGTCCAACAGGGAGCTGTGGGTCCCCAGAGAGAACACTGGCTTTGGATTTTCATAAGACAGGCAGTGGGAGTTCTGACTCTCCACTGACTTTGGGCCAGTGACTTATCTCACCAAGCCTCAACTTCCTCATTTGTAAAATGTGAAATAAAACCCTTATTAGAGGTGGTGCCTGGGTGGCTCAGGCGTTAAGTGTCTGCCTTCAGCTCAGGTCATGATCCCAGCATCCTGGGATCGAGCCCCGCATTGGGCTCCCTGCTCCGCAGGAAGCCTGCTTCTCCCTCTCCCACTCCCCCTGCTTGTGTTCCCTCTCTCGCTGTGTCTCTGTCAAATAAATAAATAAAATCTTTTTAAAAAAAACAAAAGTGGTTTTTTGGGGACCTATGACTTGCAACTGGCATCTGAAGTAGGGGACAGTTTTGTGGGACTGAGCCCCTGACCTGTGGGATCTGGCACTATCTACCAGGGGATAGCGTCAGAATTGAATTACATTATAGGACACCCAGCTGGTATTGTGGAGAATCACTTAGTGTAGGGGTAAAAAACCCCACACAATCGGTGATGAGAAACGTCAGAAGTGAAAGTGTTCTATATGAAGGATAAAGATGCACAGCATGAGACTGAACTGAGTTTTTTCATTACAGTCTCAAATCAAGTCCATACCCAAGTTTCCTAACTTTGGAAACTGAAACGAATTTGTCAACCCACAGAGCATAACAACACAGAGCCAGAATTTTTGGAAAATTTGTGGCATTTTCAAAGCTTAGAGTTGAAGGAAAGCTCACATTCACTGTAAAAGTCAGTTACACTTAGACCTATCTATAAATTACTACCTGTATGTTTTCACTGCTGCTGTAACAAATTTAGTGGCTTAAATCAATGTAAATTTCTTCTCTTACAGTGCTGGAGGTCGGAAGTCTGAAATCTGATTCACTGGGCTAAAATGAAGGTGTTGGCACAGCTGTTCCTTCTGGATGCTCTAGGGGAGAATCTGTTTCCTTGCCTTTTCCAGCTTCCAGAAGTTTCCCACATTCTTTGGTTCATGACCCCTTCTCGGCATCACTCGCACCTCTTGCTTCCATAGCCACATCCACTACTACTCCTGTGACCTCCTACCTCCCTCTTACAGAGACCCTGTGATTACAGTTAGGGTGTAACTTTCCATATCAAGATCCTTTACTTAATCCCATCTGCAAAGTCCCTTTTACCATATATGGTAACATAAGGTAACAAGGTAAGGTGACACAAATCCATGGGGATTAGGATGCAGATACCTCTGGGAGCTAGTACTTAGACAACCACACTACCATAAACTGCTATCCTATATTATAAATAGTTCTTTACTAACACAGGTTTTCTACCCCTTGCCCTAATTAGTCATTGAGAATTAAAGCATCAACAGAAGCATCCAAAACAAAGCATAAGATGATAAAACTCCTGTCTATTATCCCAACCTGAGTTATAAAAAACACCAAGAGGTACAAACTTGCAGTTAGAAAATAAATAAGTCACTGGGATACAAAGCATAGCACAAGAAATATAGTCAATAATACTGTAATAGCAACAAATAGTAACCGTACTTACTGTGGTGAGCATTTCATACTATATATAATTGTTGAATCACTATGTTAGACACTGAAACTAATATTATATGACAACTACACTTCAATTAAAAATAAAAATAAATGCTAAAAAAATATTTACTTTTTTCATTCTTTGCCCATTTGCCCTTTTATTATGACAAAGGCATTTACATACAATACACACCTGCCCAAAGATATTAATAACACTTCTCTTTTCTTCTTCATCCACACCATTTTCCTTCCATTGTGCCTTTGCCTACTTAGAGCTCCACTATTTCCCTCACCACCTGCTGTTCCTAACCACATCATCGATGGCACTTTGAAAATTTTAATACTTCACTGAAATCCTCAGTAAGGAATTGACACCTTATTTTCTAAAGATTTTTATTTATTTGAGAGAGAGAATGAGAGAGAGAGCACACGACGAGGGGGGGGGTGCGGTCAGAGGGAGAAGCAGACTCCCTGCTGAGCAGGGAGCCCGCTGCAGGACTCGATCCCGAGACCATGACCTGAGCCGAAGGCAGTTGTTTAACCAACTGAGCCACCCAGGGGCCCCGACACCCTACTTTTTATTGGATTTCCTTGTTGTCTTAGTAGCATATCTTTGCTATTTCCTTTTCAATTTTATTCCTTAGCCAGTATCCAAAGATTCTTGATTCTTCTTTACTCAGATCTTTCCGGAAACAATAAGTTACTAGTAATTCTCCGTATTAATTTTAACCACAATCCTAGGCTACATCATAAGTTTGACCTTCCTAAATTTTCTCTCCATTGACCATCCTTCAGAGCTTTTTTTAAATTCTGAATTTAAAAACTGAGGTAGAATTTCCACATGTGGAAATAGAGGTAGTGAGTGTATAGTTTGATCATATCTTCATGTCATTTTAATACCATTGATTTCTGATCCTTGTACTTCTATTTTATAAAAACAGTTTTACAATTTCTATTCAATCCATTTTACTATTTAAAAACTCACACTGTGCCATACAATTATTTTTCTCATATTTGAAGATCAATAATGTATTATTAAATCAGATTTTATCAAGAAGTGGGGAAGTATAAGGGTGGGCCATTGTGTTCCCAAAGGAAGTTTTTCAGAGCCCATTTTCCATCTCAAAAATACCTATTCCTGGAGAAACATCCTCAGAAAATGGAAATGTTGATTTATGATGTTAATGCTCAAAACACCCTTCTGTTTTTCAATTCCTTATTCAGAGGAACTATTTCTTAAATATCAATGATACACATTGTAACCCAGCATGTATGAGAATACGGTGATACAGAAGGGACTTCCTAAGCAAACTAGGGCTGGAAGAGCCTAGAAACAACAGCACTAATTAAACCAGGACATCCCAATATTCCCCTCACTGATCAAAACAAAACAACAGGGCCTCTTATTCACTTTGTGAAGCCTATCCCAAAGTAGAGCGAGAAGCTCTCGTTATAGAAAAGGCTATACACACCAAAAGGATAATCAGTGAGCAAAGTATGTGCTTTTTTTTCTCAAAATCCTCAAAAACAAGGTAGAGGCTCCCCTTTGAAATGAAATTAGATGATACCTAAGGGCTTAAAAAGTTGAGCCAGTGTCTTGTATGTCCGTCTAATACCATGATCTGGAGATCCTAGTGCTCAAACCTACTCCAGTGTTTTGGAAAAAGGAAGTCATGGGTTGCATTTAGCATAGTCACTACCCATAGAAAAAGACTTCTGAAAGATCACTTTAACAACCACATTTTCTATCATTTCCCTAAGCTAAATCATGTTCTCAGCCCTTGCTCCATGCACAGAGGACACTGAAAACTAGCAGAGGATATAATCACAGATCACACACTTGCAACGTAGGTGTGAGAAACCGTTTCCAGGGAGAAATGACAAACATACTGATGACCCAAAATATGCATATGAGCAGGGATTCCATTGGGTGTTTATAAGGTTGGCAAGAGCTTCAGAGTTTGGTTCTCAAGGAAATAAGGCGGGTAAGGAATACCCCCAAATGTCAACGTGTCTTCTTACCATCTGAACAATACTGGCACATTGTGTGCAGTTGAAATGTGGCATTTAAAAGGAGGTTGAGAAACATTTTCCCCATGATTTTTGACATAAAATCAAGATGGTGGGGCATTCCTTAACTAGTAAAATATCAGTAAGGACAGAGCAATGAGGGCTCATTCACCTACCCATGACTCAAATGCAAATACCTTCACAAAGAAGAATGGTCTCAGTGGGTCTGCCTAATCCATAAAGCCTGGATATTTTTTTCCAATGGTTCTAACACCTACAAGAGCATCACACTATGCTAAGCTCAAAGTGAGAGCTCAGTAAATGTTAGTGTAATAAGAAGGGAATGAAAATCCAATGCCATGGAGTTTCAGTTAAGCAAATGTGGGGGCGGGGCAGCTGGTAGGAAGCAAGATCTTAGACTTCATAGAAATCTCTCAAAGGCCCGCATGGATTTGTTTGAGGTCATAAATACCATAAATGTATTTGCATAAACAGTCTTGTGTATCTGCTTGTATTTTTACAGACCATGCCAACTATTTTCAGAAAATTTCTAAGAGAAAGTGATCATGTTTACTATTCTTTTTGTCATTACAAAATTTCTTTTCTTCCTGCTTATTTTAAAATCTATCTCTAGCCCATCCAACCAACCCCCGTGCACATAACTACTGTCACTGGTGGGTCTTTCTCCTTCAACTCACCTGCCCCACTCCCACTTTACCACGCTTGAGAAGACTTCCCTCACTGCTCCTGCCCCACACAGCACTGTCCCAGACCCAGCACACTAGGAAAGAAGCCAGTGCCGAGTGAAGCTACCTATGCCAAATAGCCCAAGCGGGTGAAAAGACATTCTATTCTCCCCAAACCTCTGAAAAAGATCCTGTATCCCATTCCACAACTTACTCCTAGGAATCATTAATGTCTGATTCAGTGAAGTCCCATTCCCTGTAATTAGATCCTCAATGAAGAAAAATTCGCCAGTCACCACAATTGATTTTCTTTTATATACCTCTCCCATCAGCATGACTTCATTATTTTGGCAGCTCTAAAGAGAGGATCTGAAAAATGTATCCTGGGTGAACTGCTTATCTTCTTTGTTATTGTAAAAGTTTAAAGGAAACAGGGCTATCTCCTATTACAATATTGTCATTCTAGAAGCTTCCCAATTGTTAAGAACTCATTTTATTAACATTATGCACCAAATTGTTCGTTTTTTTAATTAGATAATTAGCAGAGTAGATATACTTTGTTGCTGCATGTAGGAAGATAGAAATAAGTTAGCATTTCTATTGAGGCTAGCAATGAATCCTTCATCCAAACCGCTAAAATATATAGTAAAGAGTACATGAATAATAGCTTTATATTCATTTTTGTTATAATCTGTTAAGCAGTTATTTCTCTTGGAAAAGTGCACTGAACATACACTGAAATACTTCTATACAGTAAAATGAGCTAAATTAATTGCAAAGCTCTTTTCCTAATGGATAAATTGCTATTTGGAAAACAGAAGTTGTATAGAGAAATATGCATAGCAAAGGAATAACTTATGGTACAACAGAATTAAAAAATCCTATCAGCCAATCTTAAAGTTTTTCTTAGACGTGTCAGTAACCTGACTTTACCCTGGTAACATGTGATGTTCAAAACTCAAGAAAATACATGTAAATAGCCCTCAGATCGTTGGGACTAAACATGATAAACAGTCTGAAAATCACTAAAAATTACAGGCATGGGCATCCCTGGGGAAATCTGTTTTCTTTTCCTCTGTATGAGACTGGTATTAATGTCCCAGATGGGGGCCACTCCTTCAGCCGGGGTCCAGAAGTGATAACGCATGGCGCAAAGCTGCTTATAACCCAAGAGAGACAGGTACTGTAAACAGGAAATAAATTCTCATTGTTAGGAGCTACCCAGGTTTCAGGTTGTTAGCACAGCACAGTTTAGCCTAAGCTGACCAAAACACCCAGATAAAGGCTGGGGCACCCTACAATTCGGCTAAGTAAACAGCCATGGTGGTCGAAATTAGTCCTCTCTTAATTTTAAGCACAAAAACAGTTTGCAGATGCACACTTGAGCATCTTCAAAGACTTTCTTGGTACTTAATTCTCTTCCAGTCAGCCATTCCACAGCACTTGCAGAACACTGACAATGGGGCAGACCCCAGGGCTGTACTCGTGTGTTGGCTCTCGCTGGCCAGCAGGAGGCCTGAGGGCAGGAGCATCGTGTCTATTCCCACTACCCAGTGCAACTCCAGCTGCGCACCCCAGGGGCTCCGTAAATGTTTGTTGTTTGTTTATTGTGGAAATACAGTTCAAAAAGGAACGAGCATTTGTACAAAGTGCTGAGGTAATAAAAGAGGAAGACTGAAGTGTGCCTGGGGAAGTAAAAAAGAAATATCTTTTGAGCAGACATGAAAGGAGAACAGGAGTTTAGAATCTAAGTTTCTTGGGAGAAGACAGAGCACACACAAAACACAAGTCCTTTGGTCTGGCATTTCATATTATTTTGCCACCAATGGAACATTTAAAGAATGTTATAGTAGCAGTCTCTGATCAGATTTCACTGAGTGCCTTATGTTACCCTATCCCAATACGGGCTGGAATCCTGGCCGTATCAGTGGCAGGACAGCCCAGTGTTTCGGAACATGGACTCCGAAAGCCGAGGGCATAGGTTTGAATCTTACTTCTGCCACTTGGCAGCTGTGTGACTCGGGCAAGCTGTTTAACCTCTCTGTGTTTCATTCCCTCATGCATAAAGTGATGAGTGTGACAATAACACCTTGTTGGGCTGTTCCACAGACTCAATGAGATTCAATGTATGGAGCACTTAAACAGTTTCTGGAACGGAATAAGCCTATATGAAGGTGCTGGTCATTCCCAAGTAAGGCCAGGGGAAGACCACCAGCTAAACAGTCAGGTGTCTGTCTGCGACCCAGTCCTTTCTGGCATTTTTATCCATAACTCGAATAAGGGAATCGAAGTCATTTTGATTTACAATTTGGATTAACATTTTATGATGAAAGAAGTAACAGATATGATGTGTGCTAGAATCAAGATTCAAAATAATTGGAAGAGAGTGGAAGAATCAGAAAAAGCAACGATATGTGTTTAAATAGGGATACATTTTAAATCCTTGCATTTAAATCCAGAACGCCATCCTCCCAGTTTAGAAGTGGGAGGGGGGGCTGTTTGGAGAGTAGAATGTATAAAGCAGATTTGGGAGGACTCAGTTTGATTAACTATAAATAAGCTCTGTAGGACTTAACAGTACGTTGCGGCTGCCCAAATAGTGCTTTGTCAGGCCCCATTAACTGAGTTGTAGTCTCCAGATTGAACGATGGTGGCGGAAATGTTCTGGCTTCCCCGATTCAGGCCGGCTCCAAGCACAGAAGAACATCATGAACATTGACAACAGTGTGGATCGTAGGACCCCTATGGACTGGGGGTCAGGGTCTCGGGTTCAGATCCTTAGCCTGCTCCTCCCTGGCCGGTGACCTTAAAGACCATTTCCTCTGCCGTAAAACTCAATACGCTCTACCTTCCGACTCACACCACAGCGCTAACCAAGATGAAATTGCTTTTAAAGTGGTAAAATGTATATAATATGAAAGTGGACATCTTAAGTATACAATTTAGTAGCGTTAATTACATTTGTGATGTCGTGCCACCATCACCATTATCTGTTTCCAAAACTTTTTCACCACCCCAAAAGGACACTCTGGAGCTGTTAGGCAGTAACTCCCATTTCCCTCCTTCCTCAGTCCCTGCCGACCTCTAATCCACTTTCTGTCACTATGGAGGGGTCTATGCTAGATATTTCCCAAATGAGTCACTGACAACTAAAAATGTTTGGAAACAGAATGGGTTTCTTCAGGGAGAGGTGATGTGTCCATGGTCACCGGAGTTGTTCAAATAGAGAATGGAAAATACTTTGAAAAAAAAAAAAAATGTGGCAGGGATTGGCTTGTGGAGTGAATGACTAGATGTCTCCCGGGTTCGGATACCCTCTCCCTGTGCTACAGGCTAGATCTGGCCCTATCTTATCTGAGACGAAACTGAGGCAAAAGCTCCCCGGTAAGTAGCCCAATGTCACACACCTGGTCACGGTGTGAGCTATGGTTAGAACTGAAGTCTCCTGACGCACAGCCCTGCCCCGCATTCCGCCCTCTGACGATGCTGCACTCTGTGACCTACTTGTCCTACGGTTCTTGTAGTTTTCCCACAAATTCCCCCAGAGCTTTGTTTGATGGCTGCATCCACGATCTTAAATGAAAAGCGATTTAATAACACCCAATTCTTAGCTTTATTGCCACAGGATAAAAGCTGTTAGGAGATTAATCTGAAGTGTAAAAACACTTTGAATAACCATCAGAAAACAAGCCCTCAGGTTGATATCGTAAGTAAGTAACATACAGCCTACAGCGGTTTGGATGTCAGACTTTGGAAAAACACTGCAGTGAATTCCACGCATAGTCCGGGGCATACTTGGAGAAGCCATGGCAGTCACCACTTTCTTTTTAAAAGTACAAATTGTGAGACTAGAGAGAGCTTTCAGTTCTGATGTAATCTCCCTTAATATGTAACCAGACACAAATGTATATGGAAAAGATTCAGTTTGGTTAAGATTCCAGATTCACTGTTTTATTCTTTAAGCTCAAGATATATCATTGGATTCAATGCCTAAAGAGAAAGCCAATATGTTCTTTTAAAATTTCACTACAGAACAAGTCTCTTCTTTAACGACACATTATAAGAAATATTTTTCAGAGTAAATAGCAACCAAAAGTAAAAAGCTTTATTAAAAATTGTATTTTTATCAAAGATCAAGGCTAGTATTTAGTAATTCATTCAAAACTCAATAAAATTTCCCTATGGAATTTGTTCAGAATATCAGTTCCTATCTTTATATACACATTTTTTTTTCGCCATCTGTATCCCAAGAGGTCTGCCAGCAAAGACAAGGCTTTTTCTTTAGTAATTTGTCCCATAAAAAAACAAAGGAAAACTTAGAAGGCAATGAAACAATTAAATTCACCATATACATATATCAAAAGAAATATGGTTTTAGGGCTTCATAAGACAACAACAAATGCAAAGACATTGTGAAATTCATCTACAATTGACCAACTGTTCTTTACCATATTGGTTATAAATGTATGCAGAGTTATGTATGTAAGCATGTAAGTGGTGTTTGTCTCACATAACGAGACATCCAGAGGTCGGCAGGCCAGACAAGGGGCAGCCACTCAATGATGGTGCTGGGAGGCTGGCTCTTTCTATCTTTTTGCTCTACTCTTTTCAATATATAGATGTCCTTCCTCATGCATGTCACCTCAAAGCTGCCCCAGTGGCTTCTGCATTCCTGGCCTCAAGCCACATCTCTCCACTTTTCTGCCAGAACAAGGGGGTGGAAACAGGAAGCAGAGGTACTTACATCAGGAAAGCAGAAGCTTCCCTAGAACCACCCCCAGCAGATGTTGCATCCAATACACTCACCCAGGACAGAGAGCTAAAATCATCCAATTCCATCCTCTTCTTAACCTGCCCCATCATGCATCACGTGCATCTATAAGTTGGTAGGTTCCACTTCCTTAAAGCCTCATGTCCATCCCCTCCCTTTGTTCCTCCACTAAGTCTGCCTCTGCCCAAGCTCTTTTCAGCCCTTGCCCAGGCTGGTGCAAAAGTCTATCCTCCACACAGCCACCAGACTGGTCTTTCTAGAACACGAATGTGACTGTCACTCCTCTACCGCACATAAAGTCTAAAACACTTAGCAAAGCATAAGAGCACAGTACTGTTATCTGATTCAACCTCTTCAGGTTCATCTACACTTTTCCCCTAAAGGCACTTTCCAAGCATATGAAGCTCCTTACATTTCTTCCAGTTGCCCATGATACTACAAATCATAATGCTTTTGAACATGCTATTGTTTTCCCTGAAATCCCTTTCCCTGGCCTTCATTTGTCTGGAAAAGTCTTACTCACTCTAAAATTCAACCCAAACTTTCCCTATATATCTATATCTACATCTATATCTATACCTATATTCTATATCTATCGCTATCATTATAGAACTTACTATACTGCATTCCAGTTATTTATTTACATAAATGTATTTCATACTAGTCAAAGAGTCCCTTGAACATAGAGACAAAGTCTTAGTGTCTTACTATCTTTGACCACCGCTGCCTGGTACATAGCAGGTGATTAACAAGAACCTATGGAATAAATGAAAGAATAAGCGACCAAAATGGTGGCGATTTTATGGTTGAAATCAAGGACACAGAAAAGGGGAAGACCATGAGAGAAGAGTGATGAGCACTTTGTAGCAGGCAGACCTTTGTGGCCCCTAAAATGAAAAGACAAAGTAAATATTCACATAAGTGAATTTTCCAAATAACTGAAGTTTAACCTTTTAAGTTGAATAAAAACTAACAAAAATGCTAAAATATTATTGGTAAAAATATTTCCAAAAATGTGTTACACATTCCCTTACCTTTTAAGGAGAGCGCACCGAAGCAAATTTAACCTTTTTGGATGACTCAGTGTCATCATTATGAAACTCAATTATTGTTGAGGTAGGAAGACTGCTCCCCCATTAAATAGCTCCAGACTGTTAACCACTTAGTTCTTTGCTGATTTTCTTTCTCTTTTCACCATTTGGGTTTTATCTAGCATCTTAAGCTGTTGTGATTGTGTGTACAAGCCTTTAGAATCAGAGAATCACAAAACTGTAAAATGCAAGAGCTTGAGGGAATCTTAGAGATCATTTAATCTACTAGTCTATCAAATTTTATAGATAAGAAAACTAAGCCCCAAGTGAGTGAGGGGTCCTTTTCTAATCCGTTGCTTTTAATCTTCTATTTGAATGGCTTTCAAACTGTGTTTAAAGGGCACTCTACTCAATTTCAGGTCAGGCCATAATGTTCATCTTCCTCTAAAATGCTATGGGTAAATTAAATTTAAAAAGATCTACTATAGGACAAACATACTTTGAATGAACTTAAAAATTAGGCTGTATCTGTGCAGTATCAGAAGTACAAGATAATCATTTTATTTAACAATAGAATCTCTTCTTTTTAGTTATTTTGGGCTTGTGTTCTATTTTGCTTTACTCATTTATAAAACCCTTACTCCTTAGAGTTAATAACTGGTAGAGGAGAAATGTAAACACAGGTGCCTGATGCTTGCTACTTCATTGCTGCTCTTAATGGAATTCATAATCTATAAAGAAAGAAGGGTACATATTCAACTAACTCTATGATAGGGTGACAAAAACAACCACAGCAGCATGGAAGCACAGAAAGAGGAAGTAAGTAATTGTACCAGAAAAGACAAGAGAAGGTTACACACTGACATTTGAGGAAAACCTTATTTATAGCAGTAAAATAATGAAGCAAACATTTTTATAGGAAGTACAATGGGCTAAGCCCATGGCATCTCCTTGATAACCTCACAATAACTTTATTATTTCCCCCTTCTACAAAGGAAATTGAGGCACAGATAGGTTAAAGGAACACAGTCAAGGCCACACACTCTAGAAAGTGGCTAGTTCCAGGGCGCCTTCCATAACCACTGTGCTATGCTAATTCCTAGAGGTGGAAAAAGATGAAGGTGTCCCCAGGTGAGGGAAGAGGAAAGGGACCAGGGCATAGGCATCAATATGCAAGGGAAACAAAGAGGACTCTGAGGTAACTGGAACAGCCCAACACAAGTGGAAACCTTTAAGTCGGATCATGTCACCACTCCCCTAAAAACCCAGCCCTGGCTGCTCACTGCATTTAAGAGAAACCTGCATATACCCTATCTACTTTCTCTCTAGTGTCAACGCTCGCCATGCTCCCCCGCACTCATAGCCTCCCTGCCATGATGGCCTTTCAGGTCCTAAAACTCACCAATCTCGCTCTTGCCTCAGAACCTTTACACATGGTGGTGTCTCCTTCTGAAATATTGTTCCCCTCACTTTTTCCTAGCTAACGCTTGAACACCCTCTGGTCTCCACCCAGTCATGATTTACTCACACAGGCCTTTGAAACTCCGCACCTTGTTACAATATCTCGTAGCAGCACCCTCACTTTTCCTTCACAGCATTTACCCCACGTTATAATTATCTATCTGATGGTGCGGCCACAGACTCTAAGCTCCATGAAGGCATGGGGCATGGCTGGCTTTTTCTCCCCCCCGCCCCCAATTGCTCTGTTTTTGTTTCCGCATGACTAGCACATAATTAAATAGCCGAAGTTGGAGCTGGAACTGGAAGGCATGGTCTTTATCCTATGGACAATTAGAAGGCAGAAAAATCTAATCGAGAATTGTGACAAGATCGAATAGAGATTTAAATAAAACAAAACACAACCGTATAGTGCGGGCGAGGATGAAAGTCCAAGGCTGAAAGACTAGTCGACGATCATTTCAATAATGAGAAATAGTGAGGGCCTGGACCAAGGGAATGAATTTAAGACTGCAGGTGGCATGGCTGGACTTGTTGGTTGGACAGGTGTGTGTGTGTGTTTTTGTGTGTGTGTACCTACTATGTCCACTCTGTGAGCTACTATCCACTTAGGAGGACAAAATATTAAAAAGTAGACCTGCATGAAAAAAACAAACAAACAAACCACTATGCTCTCCATAAAAGGAAAAGTTCAAAAAATTAAGACCCATCGCTCCTCCCAGCCCTTTGATCCAGAGGGAATTGAGGAATGAGTAACCATTTCCCAAGGACATGCTCTCTTCAAGGTGAAGCCAGTCAGGCAAAGATGAAGTAGGAGAATTATATGACAAGACTGGGACTGCAAAGAAGTTTTCAGTCAATGGAATGAGGATCTCAAAGCGTACTCAGTAAAAGGGCGTAAGGTGAGTTTCATGGAGAAAGGATAAGCCAGGGAAAGGCTAAGAGAAAACAAAATGGTATAAGCAGGGTAAATGTGACTTACCTATATATATTAAAAAAAAAAAATGTAAGAGGGAAAACCACACATTGGAAGGAGATTGTGAACCCCAACACTGAGGGAAGCAAAGAGCTGAAAGATTATCTGGGAAGATCACAAATGGAAGTAGCCAGCATCAGCCACCAAGCACGGCTTCCTCCCTGTGGGTGGTAGGAAGGGTGAGCGCTGGGGCCTGGCCTCCTAGGGCGGGCATGGCTATTGGTAGCTGCTCTGGCCGCTGCAGATTCTACTCTTCAGTAAAGCTCTCCTACATAAGACTTAAACAGTGAAAGCTGATATTCCAATAATCTCTGTCTTAGATTTTTAAAATACTGTAACATCCTTTCTTGAAAATGGAAACTTCCTGGTAACTATTCTCCCCAATTTCCTACAGCTGAGTGAAATCTAAAGGTTACTTTAAATATAAAGTTCATCTTATCGAGAGCATCTGGGTGTCTCTACAGTAAGTCTATTTTTATTACATGTTTAGCAGTAGTAAGACATGTACTGAGAGCTGCCATTTTCACACCTCCAGTGCTCGTTTCCTCTTACATATGTCGTGGTACAAGAGCCAGACTCCAAACTTCTGATTTCCCAGAGTCGTTTAAAATCATGTTTTGAGTGCTTCTGGGTGGTGACAGACTGCCCCCACTTCTGTCTACACCCCCGACAGCTTGGGAATGGGACCGGGAGACAATGGTAGGGAATGGGTATCATTCCGAAGGAGGTACGAAGGGCTGACACTTCCTGTTGCTCAAGTGAACACAAGTAGCATGGAATGCAGGGCTAGGTCTTTCAGAGTTCTCACCACTCTGGAGGAACAGTCAGTCCTTCTTGCTGGGGACTTGAGGAGATTCAGAATTCATGCCCACAGGAGGCAGCTGTGTTTGGGGGAGGCAGCCTTCAGAGATACCTGAGCGGGGAGTGAGGGGAAGTTTGTTAAGATGACCACTAACTGGTCAGGACAGCCCGTGGGAGGGGGGAGCCCCTGCCTGCTTCCAGCTGCAGGTATCAGCTCGGAGACCAGCTCCTAGTCCAGGGCAGGAAGTGTAAAGGATCACTCGATTCATTCGGTAGTGGGTTCAGAATCAAACTGTCTTGACCTCTGGTGCCCCTTCCCTGTTCCCGGGCTCCCACCTCACAGAAAGAAGACCACTACTCCTTTTGTTTCATCTGGTCTCATTTTCCTCAGGGTGTGTCATTTCACTCCGCCTCATTTACTGTCTACGCTCAACAAGAGAGCTTCTCTCTTCCTCAGCAGTTTTAGTCTGTAGCGGGCTCACTTCTCTGAACACATTCCTGCTTTCCTTGAACTACCTCCTCCCCAAACTCTTTTTCCAGATATGGCAAACTTCTTGCAAGGGTAGTCTGCACTTATTAGTGCCTTCACATTCTCCCCTCAGGCTAATATAAAATGGCTTCTAACCCCGTTGCTCTAAGATGGCACCTACACCGTTTTCACAAAAACCGCCAACAGACCTCTGATTGCCAAAACCAATGACTTCTCAATAGTCCCTTTTTGATTGCCCTTTTCTCCTTAAAACCTCCCCTTCCAAGACACTATGCTCTTTCGACTCGCCTCTCACCATCTGGCCACTTCCTCCACCTTCCTTCTCCCTGTACCTTCGGTATAGATGATCCCAAAACTCTGTCGACATTTCTCCTCTCTATGGATCCCTGGTATGCATTCCCTCTTTGATTCCTCTATCGCTCCCAGACCTGTCTAACACTGGCCCGGACCGCCTGCTCCTGAACTAAAAGTCTGCATTTCTAGGGGAGCTGGGTGGCTCAGTTGGTTGAGCGCCTGACTCGATTTTGGCTCAGGTCCGGATCTCAGGGTCATGAGATCGAGCCCCACATCAGGCTCCGCGCTCAGTGGGGAGTCTGCTTGGGATTCTCTCTCTCCCTGCCCCTCACCACCCAGAATAAATAAAAATCTTTAATAAAAATAAAACTCTGCATTTCTAACTCTTTCAAACATCTTCTGGATTTCTTGTGAGTCCCTCGAATTCAGCACAGTCAGAGCTGGCCTGTCCTTTCTCTCACCTATGCAAATATGACACCTTCCTCTTCCTCAGCACTTACACTGTCATTAAGTTCTGTTGATTGTAACTCTCACACATCTTCCTGACCTACCCCTCTGTTGGCTGCTTCTACTTCTGCTCTCATCTGGGCCCTCCAAAATCTTCATGAGGACCAGCAGGCAGTTAATAGAAGGAGCTTCAGAAGTCAGACTAACTGGATTCCAGTTTTTCTCACTGAATAGCTGTGGACATTGGGTGAGTTATTTAACTCCTTTAAAACTCAGTTTCTTCATATGTTACATGCAGCTGGCACTTAGAACTACTATAAGAAATTTGGTGAGCTAAACACAATGTTATTCACAATGGCTGGCACATGGTAGCCACTCAAAGAGGTTATTTTTTTCACTCAGTACTCTCCTTACTTTCTCCCCATCACTGAGCTAGAGCACTCTGCCCTTAACTCTCCATTGTTCTCCTCCAATACACATTCAACACTCGAAACGGTTACTTTCTTTTTTTTTTTTTAGATTATTTATTTGGGAGGGGTTAGAGGGAAAGGGAGAGAGAGGACCCCAAGGAGGCTCCATGCCCAGCGTGGAGCCCAACGTGGGGCTGATCCCACCACCCTGAGATCATGACTGAAGCTGAAATCAAGAGTCAGAAGTTCAACTGACTGAGCCACCCAGGGGCCCTAAGCTGGTTACTTTCTAAATCAGAGATCCACTCAAGTCCGTCTTTGGTTAAAAACAAAACAAAACTTGTCACAAATTGTCATTGCCCATATGGCAGACAATCTCCTTAGTACGGCATTTATGACCCTTCAGAAATCTAACCTCAAACTACCTCTCCACCTTACAAATTCACCACTTCTTATCAAATAACCTGAACACCTGATGTATCTTACATTGTCAAGCCTTTGTTTATTGCAGCCATCCTGTCTTCAAGGTCTTCTCCCCTTTCATTTCCAGCTGATGAAGTCATATTTCTATTTGCATAAGCACCTGTTCCTCCCAATAAATTCTAATTCCTTGGAAGCAAAGAACCTTCCTTATTAATCTGGCACATTGCATTCATTTCATTCATTCACCAAGCTTTTATTGGCTGAGAAGCAGGCATTGTGCTAAGTCCCAAGGATATAAAGCCAAAGAAAATAGGTCCTACACCATTAACCCCTATATAGTCTCATGAGGAAGATGGGTCCACAAATTATTCTAGTAGAGTGATAAGTGAGAGGATAAAGCAGTGGTTCTCAATCTGGTGGCATATTAGAACTCCCTAAAATCAATTCTTAAAAATGCTAATGCCTAGGTTCAACCACCAGATTCTAATTTAATAGGTCTGTGGTGCATTTTTTTTTAAGCTCCTACGGCATAGTTATGTGAAGTGAGGGTTGCAGACCTCTGGGATAGAGCTGCATAAACAGAACAGGGAAGACACACCTTGAAGCTGGCACTTCTGACTGTTCCACAGCATCTTAGCCCCTTTCTTCTTCCTTCCTTTCTACTCAGGCGTGCACCCTTTCTCCACCCAACTTAGGAGATATTGCCCTATCCCCAACTCAGTGGTATACTTGTGACTGGTTTAGGTGTAGGCAAAGGAACTCATTCTAAACAAGGATACCTAAGGGGAGGTCAGTTATGGGAAGTCGAGAAAAGGTTTCCTAATTCCAAGAAAAACATACCAAGAAAGATAATTTTATTTTTTGTAAAGATTTTATTTATTTATTTGAGAGAGAGAGAGAGAGAAAAAAAACATGAGTGGGGGAGGGGCAGAGAGAGAGAGAGAGAGAGGCATCCCCACTGAGCAGGAAGCCTGACGTAGGGCTGGATCCCAGGACGCTGAGATCATGACCTGAGCTGAAGGTAGACATTTAACCAACAGAGCCACCCAGGCACCCTGAGAGATAGTTTTCTTTTTGCCTTTGGACACTGCAATGCCTGGCTGTGACATCTGGAACTGCAGCAACTATATTGTAACCATGAGGGGATCTGAGGCAGAACTGACATCCAGAAAGGGCCTGGCTTCTTGATGACCCTGTTAGGTTACTGCATCAAACAACCCTAATGTTGGTCTACCTGTGCATTTCTTAATGTATGCAATAATAAATTTCCTAATTCCTTATGATACTTTGACTCAGTTTTCTGTTTACATGCAACAGATGGCATCCTAACTAATATACAACTAAACCAAACTTGGAGATCAAGGAAAACAGACCAGCAAAGGTGATATCTATGAAGAGTCTTCATCAAGGCAGTCAAGAAGCAGGAGAAGCAAATAAAGAGGCATGGATATAAAAGTATAAGATATTATGGAACTGCACATAGTTCAGAGTGGCTATTGCAAAGAGTATGGGCATAAAGATGAAGCTGGAAAGATGGGAGTTTGGAGCAAGAACTCGAGGAGGCTTGTATGCTGTGGCAGGTTAAATATGGCCACAAAACCTGCAGCTTCTTCTATTAAGAAGCAAAGTTGAGGGGCACCTGGGTGGCTCAGTCGGTTAAGTGTCTGCTTTCGGCTCAGGTCATGATCCCAGGGTCCTGGGATCGAGCCCCACGTCGGGCTCCCTGCTCCACAGAGAGCCTGCTTCTCCCTCTCCCGCTGCCTGCTACTCTGCCTACTGTACTCTCTCTCTCTATCTTTCCGTCAAATAAATAAATAAAATCTTAAAAAAAAAAAAAAAAGAAGCAAAGTTGGATTTTCACACCCCATGAATATGGCTGGCTTCATGACTTGCTTTGACCAATGGAATGTACCAAAAGTGATGTTATGTTAATTCCAGAACCAAGGCCTGGCTCTCTTGAGATGCTGCCCTGAGGCTACCATATTGTAAAGAAGGCGATCTAGCGTAATGAAGGATGAGAGGCCAATGGAAAAGAACTGAGGCACTTTGGCCACACTGGTACCAAGTGCTGAGCATGAGAGGCCATCTTGCCCCACACAGCTATTCCAGCCATCATCTGACTGCACGTAAATCTCAGAGCCAACCCACAGAATTATAAGAAATAATAAATCATTATTGTTGTAAGCCACTAGACTTTGGGTGGTTTGTTATGCAACAATAGCCACCTGATGGTTAAGCCATGCCAAGATGTGCTGACTTTACTCTGAAAACCATGAGGAGTAACCTGATTAAATTCATGTTTAGAAAGCACCTCAGTGGCAGCATGAACAATGGGCTTGGCCTGGGGGCAGGTTGGAGGTAGAAGGACTGGTTGGAAGAACTGTTGTATTAACAGAGCTGAGAAATCATGTGGATCTGACTTAACACAGTGGCAGAAGGAAGGCAGAGAAGAGTTATTACGGAGGTAAAATCAGCATGATGGCAAATATAAGCAACAGTGCGTAAAGGAGAAACGTGAATTAGGAATTACAGTTCTCTGGACTAGGTAAATTAGTGGATGGTAGTGCCTTCACTAAGAGGGACTAGGGGAGGAAGAGAAGGTTCACTGGAACTGGAATATCTAAGTGGAGAAGATGGCAAGGAGTTATGAATACTCAATAAATGCTTAATGAAGAAATTACTATGATGAACCTGGGTAAGTACTGTAGTGTTCTAGTCCAGTGAGCTGTGGTTATATGGCATAACCTGAGTTCTCTCTAAGTCAGGGAAGTTTAAATGATGTGAACTCATTTCCTCGATACTTCGTCGGAATAGAAAGGAAAAGGAAAGATAAGTTTTGATGCAGTCCAAAATGCTCACAAATCCACATATTGTTCAGTTTATGTGCATCGATCTGTAATTCTCAGGGAGCACTACTAGTATCTGATGTTCCTATCTGAAAGCACTTTCTTAATCTATCCAGAAGGTAGTGCCATGATATAGGTTCTCTTTTTGTCCTCCATATTCTTCACTTGCCTCCCAACCTGTAAAGTCGCTTCCCTAACTCCACGCAAAGAAAGAGTCGAGACTATCCCCAGGTCAGATACTTTGTCAAGTGAGCACAATCTATGATTTATTTTGTAACAAGCTACAAAGGCTACAAACAACTTTAATATGCACATGTAAATACTGGCTTACCTTTGAAATTGATTAAAATAGCAAGTAAATGGCTGGGAACCGATCTCATCTTTCCAGTACTGTTGCCAATTCATGACGCTTTCCAAGTTCTTCTGATTTTCTCTTTTACAGGGAGGAATATAGGAGCACTAGCAAAACAGAACACAGAAAATAAACTTATTATTCTACAGAATATTGAAATATGGTCCTTTTTTAATAGAGAGATGGTATTATGCACATAGTAAATCTAATTCTGACCTACCTAATCTTTAATAGAACCAAACTGAAATCGTTGAATTACATTTCAAATTTCCAGTTTGGAACAATTACAGAAAATATCCCAATTAAATGCAGCAAAAAATAATCTTTAGTCATTACAGTATGAGGATAGATTATAAATAATTAGTTACAATCTAATAGCAAATTAAAAGCATGATATACTCTCTTTATTGTGGGCCTGAAAATCAGTAGAGGGAAGCAAAAAAGAAAGTTAATTTTTATCCCCAGTTGCTAACTATAGACCTTGATATTTTCCTCTTCCACCTCTAACTACCAACCACACAGCTCTCTTCAGATACTGCTCTCAACCGCTGAAACTCAAGTTTTCTTTTCTTACATTCTCTTGGACAATAAAATCAGCAGAAAACTTCCTCACAAGTACATAGTCAGTGCATTTTGCTAACTGATGTCTTTTCCTGGCTCTGTCACTAACAAAGTATTTCTCTCTGAAGGGACCTAATTACTCTAAGCAATACAGAATCAGCAGATTTGGAAAAGTATTCTTAACTCTAGATGTTAAAATTAACCCTTAGCATTTGAATCCATTTTCTCTGATTCAGTTTTTCTTTTTTTTAAAGTAGTCTCCTCACCCAGCATAGGGCTCGAACTCATGACCCTGAGATCAACAGTCAGATGCTCCACTAACTGAGCCAGCCAGGCTCCCCTCTGATTCAGTTTTTTATAATGATGATGATCACAATAAAGATGGTGCCAATTTACTGTTACTGAATGTTTACAATATGCCCGGCACTGCAATAAATGTTTAACAGGCTTTAATGTGTTTCTTACAACAACCCTAAAATGATCTCCATTTTACAGATGAGGAAACAGATTTCTGTCAGCTCTACAACTGGATGCTGGTGATTTTATCACATTCGACTCCCAGACGTTCTAGGAAAATTTCCGATGTTAAAGAGTAGGGGAAACAAACAAACAAACCATTAGCTTCATAGTATAATTTTTTAAAAGATTTTATTCATTTATTTGATAGAAAGAGAGCACAAACAGAGGGAGTGGCAGGCAGAGGGAGAGGGAGAAGCAGGCTCCCCGCTAAGAAGGGAGCCCAATGTGGGGCTCGATCCCAGGACCCTGGCACCAACTGAGCCACTCTAGGGGCCCCTTTGTAGCATAATTTGATTTGCATTATTTTAGAGCATATAGTTTGTCAACACCTTCTCACTATTTTCTGGTAAAATACAAACTTTTTAGTATGATGCACAGTCCTCTTCAGGATCTGCCCTCCCCTGCCTGGGACTCCGCCATTTAGAAGCACATAGTCCCAGGACATGTGGGTGGCTAAGTGTCTGCCTTCGGCTCAGGTCATGATCCCAGGGTCCGCACTTTGAGTCCCGCATCGGGCTCCCTGGTCATCAGGGAGCCTGCTTGTCCCTCTGCCATTCCCCCTGCTTGTGCTCGCTCTCTGAAATAAATAAATAAATAAATAAATAAATAAATAAATAAATAAATAAATAAATAAATAAACCTTCCAAAAAAAAAAAAAAAAGAAAAAGAAAAGCAAAAACAAAAAGAAGAAGAAGAAGCACATAGTCCCCAGATCTGCCATGTGCTGTCACACCTACTGGCTGGTCTATGCTGCTCTTTCTTCTTTTAATGCCCTTTTTCTTTTACTTCCCTTCTTTCCAGATGCAGCTCTGGTGCATCTGTTTGGGGGAACCTTCTCTTTCTTACTCCACAGTTAAGCCCCCCTTCTGTTGTCCTGCCACAGGCATCACACCCTGAGCACCCGCAGCTTTAATCCCAGGATCACACTGGTCGGTCTGTTTTACATCACCCTCCTCAATTCACTGGCAAGTTGGAACAGGGCTCTTTTTTCTTTTTTCCCTGCATCTTCACACTTAGGACTATGCCTGGTAATAGTGAAATTTCAAAAATGTTGGTAGAATTAATAATAACACACTTATATACACTTTTTATTCAAGATGATGAAGCTATTTTCACAGTAAACATTTCTCTTAACACAAAAATATTTTAAATTTTAGTAAATTTGGTTGTTTTCTATTATACATAACAAATTTACAACATCTTACACAAATCTTATTTTAATGATTGGATCACTGTATATTTACAGTGATCCTCTGCACATATGGTTAATGTTCTATTAATAACAGTATAACATATATAAAGCTAAAAATTTCTGTGAAATTCTGAATTCTGAGATCTTCCAAAGCAGCAGTTGGGTTTAGAAGCAATATAGGCCATTAGATAAGTCTCCAGTCCTACTATTTGTTGGGTGTTTGGACTTGAGTAAATTACTTCCTTTTTCTGGATTTCATTTCTTCTAATCTGTAAACTCTCCAAAATAATTTCTAGCTCTACATTTTTATGATTCTCTTCTTGGAGGCACACCAAGAAAGGACCCAGCAGAAGGCAGGACTACAAACACTTTTGCAATATTTTTCCCAGAAAAGATCCTGCCCACTGGGGAAGTGGCTGGGCAGCCTGACTAAGTCACCATTCCAGCCAGCAAAAAGGACAAGTGTGGTAGGTCCTTTCTTGAGGACCTATACTTCGCCTTAGCTTAGTGTTCATAAGGGGCCTCTGATTTTTTTTTTATTGTTTATGTCCTATAATGTGCTGGACATTTCCTTGCCTTCTATTAAAACATTTTGCTTTCTATACCATGGTCAATTAGTTTATAAAGTGAGAGTAGGTGCCACCTGATTGTGTTCTTCAAAGGATGTGTGAAACCTTAAAAATCCATCAGAGCCTTTTTTGCAATGGCTATACTCGACCCAAGAGGTACAGTAAACATTTTAGGGAATAACAACTAGCAACCAAATGGAACTAAGGCAGATTTTTAAATTTTGCAATTTAGTTCAGTTTGAACTCTTTGCTATTTAGTTTTTATTGCGGGGAAATGGGTTTAAAATAAATATCTCCCCCAAATGACAACTCTATGATTTGACCAGGAGAGTCACGTCCACGTGTTTCTGAAAAGGTCAGACAAAAACTTTCACTGAGTCAGTAAAGTCTGTAGTAGGTATGTTGTGGTTTCACGTGGGAAAAAAAGAAATGTTCCTCGCCTTTAGAATACTTTGAGGTAGTGTGGGTGAAGTTTTAGAAGCAAGGTCTTTTTTCACATGAGGAAAAATAGCCTGTGATGAAAATTCAAGTATTTTTTTCATGGACTGCATTCTTTCCCAGAGTATCATAGATTAAATAATGAGCTTATAATACTCTAGTAACTTTTAAATCTCACATCACCTTAAAAGGAAAAAATTTTAAAGGCTAACCGTATGTTCTTAAAAATCATTGTTTATTTTCTTATATCTTGATTCTCCAATTAGTTTGTCTTTAAAATTTCTGTGAAGCCTTAGTTGGATTCTCCCAAGATTCCTTCTCAACTCTAGCAGATCAATTTTAAAATAAGTAATAAATACCAATTCAAAGCAGTGTTCTAGGAAAAAAAAATTGGAAATTCAGTCAGAGACTCCTTTCCTCTCTAGGCTGTTCAAACCTGATGGGTTTCCAGGTGCTACAGTAACTCCACCACGACTATCTCACCTTTGGGGGAGGGGCACAAACGATAATATTCACTGTTTCAGCAGCATCACTATTGTTGTCGTGGTTAACATTTATTGATTATAGGTGAAGCATGTCATGAATCCAAATCTCAATTAATCCAAATCAGCAAATGGTATAATCGCCTATGTTTTACAGATGAGGAAATCGAGGGGCAGAGGTTTAAGAAAACTTTCCCTCGGTTACAGTGGCAAATGGAGAAGTTGAGATTCAGACTGCAGAGGGTTCTTAACCACTGTACCACCCGGCCCCACGTCTCTATCTTTAGGGCTTCCCAGTTTTCTCTCTCTGAAGCTCCCTGCTTTGGGGGTAAGGGAGATGCCCTGACTTCTGCATCCCTCTCTTGGAGAACCAGTGTCATGATTCTTTGAGAATGGAGTTGGTGTAGCCCTCTCAGACGGAGGGGCTGAGGCAGTCTGTGGCAAAGTTTTGTTTTCCTGGTACACTCTCCAAGAACTGCATTGTTTTGTTTTGTTTTGTTTTATTATTATGTTAATCACCATACATTACATCGTTAGTTTTTGATGTAGTGTTCCATGACTCATTGTTTGCGTATAACACCCAGTGCTCCATGCAGAACCTGCCCTCTTTAATACCCATCACCAGGCTAACCCATCCCCCTGCTCCCTCCCCTCTAGAACCCTCAGTTTGTTTCTCATAGTCCATAGTCTCTCACGGTTTGTCTGAGAACTGCATTGTAAATCTTTGCTTGTTCCCTCCTGTCTCAGTTTGGCTCCAGGGTTGATTTTTGGTGCCATGGATGTAATTTCACTTAGGTGAATTTATAGACACAATGTCTTTGACCATAGAGGACAATGAGCGTTCCCTTGGAGAAACTTCTTCATACAATTCTGATCTTTTTTGTTTTTCACTTGCAAAGGCAGCATTTCCCAATTTCTAATATCATTATCACCCAAATAAACTTCACTATTGTCTGTGTCACTTGCTGCCTAAACTTCATGAAATCACTTTCTTTAAAAAGTCAAGAGAAGGGCGCCTGGGTGGCTCAGTTGGTTAAGCGACTGCCTTCGGCTCAGGTCATGATCCTGGAGTCCCAGGATCGAGTCCCACGATCGAGTCCCACGATCGAGTCCCACGATCGAGTCCCACGATCGAGTCCCACGATCGAGTCCCACGATCGAGTCCCACGTTGGGCTCCCTGCTCAGCAGGGAGTCTGCCTCTCTCTCTGACCCTCCCCCCTCTCATGCTCTCTATCTCATTCTCTCTCTCAAATAAATAAATAAAATCTTAAAAAAAAAAAGTCAAGAGAAAAAGAGGAATGTGATAAAAATATTTGTTTAATGCTTACCTGGTAGAAAAAATTTTTTTGACTTTTGAATTCACGAACCAAGTTGACAGAATCAAGTGGGCTAAGCCTTCAGTGAGTTTTTTAAGGGAAGACACTATCACCATTTGACGTGGAATATTTGATTATGTACTTATTATGGCTTATTTTTCCATTATCTTATTTTAGGGTTTATCAAGATTTATAATAGCATTCTTTCCAGCCTATTACAATGGATTTACATTTTAATAGTTCCCTCTTGAGTGTGTTCTTTTGTGTCTTGAGGATTGCATTTCAATCATGTGGGCAGAGTAGGCAGAATTCACTTTCTTCCTTTACTGAGTCATTTAAAAAACAATTGTACAAAACACATGGTCCATTTAAAACATCAGGGAGCGAGTTCTATGTTAGGCATTATCTAAAAAATGGAAATGGAGAAACTGGTTTTCTTCTCCAGTTTCTTTATTGACTTCATTTGGTTAGGGAGGATAGTATTGAAAGACTTAACACTAGAATCGGTTTAGCTGATTAAATAATTTCCAAAGTAAACTTGGTTAGAAAATGAATTCTTGGGGGGCCTGGCTGGTTCAGTCAGTAGAGCATGCGACTCTTGATTTTGGGGTGGTAAGTTTGAGCCCCACATTGGGTGGAGAGCTTATTTAAAAGAATTTTTTTAAACCAGAAAATAAATTATTAACACATTATTTATTGGAACATAGGTCTAATTATATTTTATACTATGATCCCCCATTTTCTGAAATCCTATAAGATATTTGTGTCAGTTATGATTTATAACTTTAATGACATTTTTGACAGTATAAACATATAATTAGGAAAACACTATGGCATAAAAACTGTAACTTCCATAATGTTTCATATGCCTCAACTTCATTAATTGTATACACACACACCTATGAATGTAGGTTAATTTAACACATATAAAATTATATGTCAGCTAAAAAAAATTAAATTCTAGGGCAGGTGGTTCCAGAATGTGTATCCATATCTGAAAGCTAAATGAAAATCTTGTGGAAGAACTTGAAGTTCAAACAAATGGCTTAGAAAACATAACAAGCAAGGCTAACTAAGAACAGGAGAAGCTAAAATGAGCTCTTCAGACAGAATAGGCTGGGCAGTTACAGTGTGGTGTCCAGCCTATGACAGGGTTCATCAAAGTCTGTTCCGTGGACCACTTGGGTCGCTCATCGAAAAGATCCACCCTCCTGAGGGTCTGATTCAGTAAGACCAGGAATCTGTATTTTTAACAGCTCTCCTTTCCCTTGGAATGACAACTTTTTAGAACTGATAATTTATGCAACAAACCATTCTTGATTGCTGAGTACTGGACAGAGTACAAAGATTAGATATTACTCACCCTTTACTTGTCTCTCCCCTCCCTTCCCAGGAGCACGCAATGTAGTAGTAGTAGCTTATTCACAAAGTGCTTTGTGATTACAGAAGAGAAGTGAAGATTTTGGCTTTGCGGGTATGAGAGAAGCTTCACAGAAGAGATGATTTTGATTTGTGTCTTTAAGTTTTAACAGGAATTTGCTTCTCAGAGAATGGCTTGAGAAGGTGACATTCCAAGAAGAAGAAATGGAATGTGCAATGACTTTGTGTATAAATGTTCCAGAAAGACTGAGTCATCTAATGTGCTTGGAGAATAGGGGGCATGGGGGATGGTGTTGAAAAATGCCCAATTATCTGAACTACTACTCACTGAAGAATTGTTTCTCTCTCTTTAAATGCTTCAATGAAAAATTGCTCACTACCTTCTGCATAGTATTTCCACCCACCCACCAATGCTCTTTTAGTTAGAATTTATTGTCATGTGTTGATACTATCTGCATTTGTAATTTAGTAATATTCATTTAACTTCTGGATTCAAGCAGACTGTTCAGGTTGGTGATTCTATTAAAACTGAGAAAAGTTTCAAATGATATTCCAATTTCAAGAGAAAATAGTTCATTCAACATTAGATTTTCATTCTATTTTTATTAGAAAATAAAAATACAGGGCGCCTGGGTGGCTCAGTCGTTAAGCGTCTGCCTTCAGCTCAGGTCATGATCCCAGGGTCCTGGGATCGAGTCCCACATCGGGCTCCCTGCTCGGCGGGAAGCCTGCTTCTCGCTCTCCCACTCCCCCTGCTTGTGTTGCTTCTCTCGCTATCTCTCTCTCTGTCAAATAAATAAATAAAATCTTTAAAAAAAAAAAAAGAAAGAAAGAAAAGAAAAATACAGTGTCTTTACTAAAAATAGAGATCAAATCTCAATAGAAAAAGTCAAGTCAAAACAAGGAGCTTTAATCTGGAAAAAGCTCGATAGTTATTATTTGTAACAAGCATGACAGTAGTTGTAAAAATTGGTTCCATGGCATATGATCCTAATTTAAAATCTCTGAGGAGGTGGCCAATCCTCATGACCATACAGAACACTGAAATAAAATTTCTTAAATGTTCATGCATGCATTCAGATATGCCGCATTGATGGCATTATTTGTGCACTGTATTGTATACTGTACACAAATTTCAGTGTGTATATGCATATTTAATGAAATATTACAGCCATCATTTCTGCATGCAGGAGACCAACAAGCCCTATCCATGCTAAGTCCCCGAGGACCAGGATTGATAGACGATGGTGATAAAAACTTGATGTTTCCTACTTGTGGTAGAGTGTGTTTTCCAAAGATGGCCACACCAATATTTATCCCATTTCACAAGCTTTTACGATGTGACATTGACACTCTTCTATTCAGGGGTGCAGCTTTATCTTTCCTTCCCTAGAACATGGATGAGCCTGTGATCCTGTATGGCTTCCAAGGCTAAATCAGAAAAGGTGACATAGCTTCTGCCTACAACTCTCTCTTGGGAATGCCTGCCCCTGGAATCCAGACACTTTTCCATGGGAGGAAGCCAAAACTGCCCATGCAGAGAGATCACACAGAAAGGCCCATGTAGAGAGGAACTGAGACCCCCCCAGCCAGTAGGCAGCATCAACTACCTGATAGGTGAGTAAGTGAGCCTTCAGATGATTCCAGCCTCCAGCCCTTGAGTATTCCACTGGGACCAGAAAACATGGAGCAGAGATGAGCTGTCCCCTTTATGCCCTGTCTGAATTTCTGGCCCACAGAATTTGTGAGCATAATAAAAATAATTTAATCCACAGGGATCTTTGACAGTGGCTAATAGATCATAGGGTCCCTAGGACTAAAAATATGAACACCCTTTAAGGTTCTCCTTGGACTCCATAGCTGGAAAAACCTGAGGTTTGATGAAATGTAGTCCAGTGAGCCACTATGACATAAGAGAGGGCTCCTCATCCAATCCCCAGGCCAAAAACTCCTTGAATAAAGAGGAGGCTGGTCATCCTTGGGGACAGACCCCTTGGTAGTATCTGAAGTAGCACCTACGAAAATCTTCTAACCTTTCCCCAGAGAACATGCAGACATTTACCAGAGCAGCTGTGCAAGGGGGGAAGGGCAGACATTTATTTTATTTTTTTAAATTTTAATTCCAATATAGCTAACATACAGTGTTATATTAGTTTCAGGTGTACAATATGGTGATTCAACAATTCTATACGTTACCTGTACTCTTAATTTCCTTCACCTATTTCACCCATCCCCTTACTCACCTCTCCTCTGGCAACCATCGTTTGTCCTCTATAGTTAACAGTCTGGGTTTTGGCTTGTCTAGAAAGGGCAGACATTTAAAGTATTACTGGACACTGGTTCTGTGCTAACCTTTATCCCCGAGGACCCTAAGTATGACTGTGCTCATAATGTGGGCTCATAGCATCAGGAGAAAATGGAGTGTGGGCCCAAGTTGGTATCACGATGGGTCCAGAGAGTCCATGTGGTTGTTCCTATAGATACTGAAAGTATAGATGCAATACACGTACTTAACATTAGTCCACAATTCCTCCCCTGACCCCCTTACTCATAGACAGAAGCTATTTTGGTGGATGAGTCTGAAACTGCCTGCTCTTTCCCCAAATAGTAAACCAATAAACCAGTATTGCCACCCTAGGAAGTCACAGAGATTACAGGAGTGGGATTCCTAGCATGTCGCCATTTAACTTGCCTTTTTGGCTCCTGAAGAGGGCAGACAAGTCTTGGAGAATGGCTATATTGTTAAATGAATTAGTGGTGGCCATTTCAGATAGTCTATTTATTGGAGCAAATAAACTTACCTCTGGAAACTATTCTATGGCAATTGATCTGGCAAATACTATTCTCTCCATCTTTGTGCACAAACAATATCAGAGACAGCTGTTTTTACCTGACCGAGAGGGTGTAGACTCTCCAGTCTTACTCAGGACTGTCTTACTCAGCACTGCCTCAACTCTCTCTGGCTGTTATGCTGTACTCCACAGGAAACTTGACCCCCCCCCCCCCCCCCACAGAACATTACAGTGTACATTGATGATAACATGCTGATTATTGCACCTAGAAGCAGGGAGTACAAAGTGCCCTAGATTCTTTGGTAAAGCATAGGTGTGCCAGAGAGTGGGAAACTCGGGGGGCGGGGGGGCTGCCACCTCACTGAGGCTTCCGGGAGTCTAGTGGTCTAGGGAATTTCTGAATATCCCTTCCAAAGTGAAAGACAGATTGCTGCATCTTCCACTCCTTAAAAATAAGAAAGAGTCACAATGCTTGGTGCTTATATTTTGGCGGAAACATATACCCACTTTTGAGATTGCTACTCTGACCCCTTTACTGAGTAAACCATAATGCCACCAACTTTCAGTGGCAGCTAGAGCAGGAGAACCTGCTCTAGCTGCTCCAGGCTCCAGTCCTCTCAATTCACCTTTTTGGCCCAGTGCCTCCAACAGTATATGAGGTCTGTGCCAGATTGGGGGGATACATGGAGCCCACCAAGAGCCCTGATAACATAGAGCAAACCCATGCTTTCTTTGGCAAATATTCTCCTTCTAAGAAACCACTGATTTGTTACTGAGTGTCAGTAGGGTCAGAATGTCTAAACATGGAACACCAAGTTACCATGCTACCCTTCGTACACTGGGCATTTTGACCCACGAAAACACAGGGGTGCCATTTACAGGGCTGAAGAAGGTCATGATGGGAAATAAGTGTCATAAGCAAATGGCTCACACTCCCAGCGCACTTTCTCCTTTGATACTATCGGCTTTCACAACTTGTCCTAATAAACAGTTGTTAATCTAGGCCTGTTTGTCTAATACTGGGATACACATACCCCTAGAAGTACTCTGTGGTATGCTAGTGGGGACTTGACCAGTTTGGGTGGATGAAAAAAATCTGAGCTCAGGGAGCATCACTTTGAGCAGAGCTTCTGATTGATTGTTTCTCTTGTAAGGAATGATGTTGAAGGTACAGACCTACACTGATTTATGGACACTGCCTAACAAAATTGCATTTTGATTAAAGGGATGAGACTGTGTTAAATTCTCAGAAACAGAACTCTGATCAAAACATAAAATCTAAAAGTCGTATTTCCCATGCATCCTTTCTCAGGAAGCTACTTGAGGATGTACTCCACTGAAACAAAGGTATAAACCAAGAAAAAGGAAGGCACTGGATCAAGGAAACTGAGTATTCAACGTGAGGGAGACACAGCAGGCCTAACGTGTAACCAGTTCAATTTGGGGCAGTAGTAGGCTGAAGGAGTCCAGAAAGGGCATCCCAGGAGATTTCCTTAAAAAGAAAAAAGTGGAGCTAAATGGAATAACCTTATGAAAAATAGTGTACAAAGTAGTTTTATGATTCTGTGCGAAAATTTTGGAAAAGGAAGAGAAAGGTGCATAGGAAAATAAGAATATATGAGAAGGGGATGACTATCTGCTCAAGGAAAATAAACATTTATAGAAATGAACAATAATTTACATAGTTAAAATAAGTTAATGCTCAATATTTGTTTAGCCAAAAATTATGATATAACCATATTTAAAGGATGAAGGGCAGAAAAATGGGGTGGAATGGGATGGTGTAAGGAAGCTAATTCCTCATATTCCCTCATAGGTGGTCAATAGTATCTTAAACATACACATCAGAGAGTCTACTATTTAGAAACATGGAGATAAATATTAGAGAAAAATAAACTAAAAATATTTACATTAACAATAAAATATTGTCTCTGGGTTGCAAAAGGGATGGAGACAGAAGAATCTCAATAGAGAAGTACCCCCTTCCAATAAAGTTATAGCACTATTTGATTTTTTAAACTATGTTCATAATAATAATAGTAAATATTCATCAAAGGTTTACCATGTGTGAGGCCATTATTCTAGGTGTTTCACAAATATTAACTCATTTAATCCTGATAACCCAATGAGATAGATACTATTACAGTTCATTCTATAGATGAATAAAACTGAGGCAGAGAGGCTAAGTAACTTCCAAGGTCATACTACTATTTTGATTAAAAAATAAAGTAGGGGCACCTGGGTGGCTCAGTTGGTTAAGCGTCTGCCTTCATCTCAGGTCATGATCTTGGGATCCTGAGATCAAGTTGACCGCCCCCCCCCCCCCCCCCCCCCCCGCCTCAGGTTCCCTGCTCAGCAGGGAATCTGCTTCTCCCTCTCCATGGTCCCTCCCCTCTGCTTATGTGTACTCTCTCTCTAATGAATAAAATCTTTTTAAAAAAATTAATAAAATAAAGCATAATAGATACACAAGCCAAAACCCCCAGGCAAACATGCTTAACAGTTGTACATTCTTCCAGATGTTTTCTACATTTTAACATGAATATGAGTACACTCTTCTCTGTCTTAATCTTTTTCTTTCATTTAACAATATATCTTGTGCTTTCATATCTGCATAGAGAGATCTATCTCATTCTTTTTTAAATTCTACTATATGGATGTGCAAGAATTGTTAATTTGTCCTCTACTGAAAAATATTAAAGGTGTTTCCAGTCTTTTGCAATTCCAAAGGAGCAACAAACTTCCTTTTACAAGCATCTATACATACATATGTGAGAACAAGAAAAATAAAAGTGTGTATGCATTCAAAACTTGTGACTGTTGTGTTCCAGAGATTGTACAAACTGCATTTCAGCTAGCAGTTTATGAAGAGTGGACTATCCTTATATTCTTAAAAAAATAAAAAGTAATCTGGTATTATTAAACTTTCTGATAGGATATGGGACTTCTTGTTTTAATTTGCATTTTTTTAAAGATTTTTATATATTTGAGAGAGAGAGAGCGCTCACACACAAGAGAGAGCATGAGAGCATGGGAGGGGCTGAGGGAGAGGGAGAAGCAGACTCCCCGATGAGCAAGGAGCCCAACTCGGGGCTCCATCCCAGGACCCTGGGATCATGACCTGAGCCAAAGATAGATGCTTAACCGACTGAGCCACCCAGGTGCCCCAATTTGCATTTTTAAATAGAGGTAATATTTTTTTTTTGTATTTTAAAAACTATTTGTATCTCTTCTCTGCAAACTGACTATCCATGACCTCTGCCCATTTTGGTCATTTTCTTGCTGATGTTTAAGAGTCCTTACATAGCAAAAATTTATCTTTATCACATATTGACAATTTCCCTCGTTTTGTCTCTTTTGACTTAATTTGTGGTATGTTTGCGATATACACATACGTAATTTGTATCAACTCAATCTGTGAAAATTTATGTAATTAGATGCACATCAATGACAGACCCATTATCTATAAAGACAATATAACCACTGAAACAAGACCTCATCACTTTTGTGTTGTCTTGGGCTTACATAAGAGGGTATGTGACATTGTTCAGAAAAATATTTTAGAAAATATAAATAAACAAAAATAAAAATTTAAACCTCCAGTGCTTCCATCATTGCGATTACCATTGTTATCTAACTTAGGATTTTGTGCAAATATTCTTTTTTTTAACATTTTTTTATTTTGTTATGTTAATCACCATACATCACATCATTAGTTTTTGATGTAGTGTTCCATGATCCATTGTTTGTGTATAACACCCAGTGCTCCATGCAGTATGTGCCCTCTTTAATACCCATCACCAGGCTAACCCATATCCCTACCCCCCTCCCCTCTAGAACCCTCAGTTTGTTTCTCAGAGTCCATAGTCTCTCATGGTTCATCTCCCCCTCCGACTCCTCCCCTTCATTTTTCCCTTCCTACTATCTTCTTTTTTTTTAACATATAATGTATTATTTGTTTCAGAGGTATAGGTCTGTGATTCAACAGTCTTACACAATTCACAGTGCTCACCATAGCACATACCCTCCCCAATGTCTATCACCCAGCCACCCCATCCCTCCCACCCCCCACCACTCCAGCAACCCTCAGTTTGTTTACTGAGATTAAGAATTCCTCATATCAGTGAGGTCATATGATACATGTCTTTCTCTGACTGACTTATTTTGCTCAGCATAATACCCTCCAGTTCCATCCACGTCATTGCAAATGGCAAGATTTCATTCCTTTTGATGGCTGCATAATATATTCTTAGGTGAAGCTGTCCCATAATTTTCATCTGAACATGTATGCTATCATAGGTGTTTGTTTCAATGTACTCTTAAAATCATAAAAAAATTTCAGAAGTGTTCCCTGTTTCCTGTGTGCTCTGGCATACTTTAAAATAGGATTAAAGGGGAGGAGGGTGGGAGGATGGGGTTACTGGGTGACAGGCATTAAGCAGGGCACGTGATGTAATGAGCACTGGGTGTTACATACAACTGATGAAATCACAGAACTCTACCTCTGAAACCAATAATCCACTATATGTTAATTTAATTTAAATAAAATAAAATTAAAATTAAAAAATAAGATAGGATTCAAGTTATCTGTTTTCATAGAATTAACCTGGAAACATTTATAATTGGAGTTTCTTTGAATATTAGTGAGATTACACACATTTTCCATGTGTCTGCTTAGTTGAAATTCTTCACCAAACTGACTGTTCACTCTCTGGCCTTGTGTATTAGTCAGGATTCTCCAGAAAAACAGAACCAACAGTATATATGTAGACACATAAGAGATTTACCATGAGGAATTGGCTCATATAAGGGAAGCTGAGAAGTCCCACAGTCGGTTGCTCACCATATGGAGACCCAGGAAAGCTGGAGGTGTAATTCAGTTCAAGTCTAAAGGCCCCCAGTCAGAGGGACACTAATGACATGTTGCAGCTCAAGCAGAGAGCAAATCTGCCCTTTCTCTGCTTTTTTGTTCTATTTAAGCCTTCAACAGTTAGGATAATGTCCATTGGCATTGGTGAAGATGGATCTTCCTTACTGAGACTACCAATTCAAATGCTCATCTCTTCCAGAAACACCCTCACAGATGCACCTAGAAATCATATTTTACTAGTTCTCTGGGCATTTGTTAGCCCAGGCAAGTTGGCATATAAAATTAATCATCAAGCCTAGTGTGCTACTGAAGAGATGGTTATCTATTGCTAAGAGCTCTTCATATGTTGGGTTTTGAATCATTTCTCTACCACAGCGCAAATATTCTCCCCAGTGTGTCATTTTTCTTTAAATTTTAATGTTTTTTTAAAAACATATGTAAGCTTTTCTTATCATGTCATTAAACAAATCAGTGCACTCTTTTATGATTTCTGCCCTTGGTGTCATGTTTAGAAAGGCTTGTACAGCCCTAAAAATTATGCAAATATTTACCTATATTTTATCTATTACTTTCCCTGTTTATTTTTATGTATCAAAATTTTTATTCCATCAAAATTATAATTTTATTTTAATTAAATCTGTATCTTATTTTTATCAAACTTTTTTCCCAATAATTTGAGTATTTTCCAAATAAATTTTATTTGGAAAATTAGTATTTTAAAATATCTGTTTTTCCAAATAATAGAGAAGTTTTAACATCATTTACTGAATAAGACACCTCTTTATGAGTTACTTGAAATGCCAAAATTTGCAAAGCAAATCTCCTTTCAGCATTTTTTCTGATAACAGCTTTATTGAAATATAATTCACATACCATTTCATTCACCCATTTAAAATGTACAATTCAGGGGCACCTGAGTGGCTCAGTCAGTTAAGCATCTGCCTTTGGCTCAGGTCAGGATCCCAGGGTCCTGGGATTGAGTCCCATGTTGGGCTTCCCACTCAGCAGGGAGTCTGCTTCTTCCTCTCCCTCTACTCCTCCCTCCCAACTCATGCTCTCTTTCTCTCGCTCTTGCTCACTTTCTCTCTCTCAAATACATAAAACCTTTAAAAATTTAAATTTTACAATTAAAAAATGTAAAAAAATAGAATGTACAATTTAATGGTTTTTAGTAGATTCACAGAAGTGTGCAATCACTGCCACAAAAGTTTTAGAACGTTTTCATCATCCCAAGACACCCTGTACACATTTGAACATATTTTTATGTGCTTACTGGCTATTTGTATACCTTCTTTGGAAAAATATCTGTTCACATCTTTTGCCTATCTTTCAGTTGGCTTTCTGCCTTTTTTTTTTTTTTAGAGATTTTATTTATTTGATGGAGAGAGACACAACGATAGAGGGAACACAAGCAGGGGGAGTGGGACAGGGAGAAGCAGGCTTCCCACGGAGCAGGGAGGCCGACTTGTGGCTTGATCCCAGGACCCTGGGATCATGACCTGAGCCGAAGGCAGAAGCTTAACAACTAAGCCACCGAGGCACTCCACGTATCTGCCTTTTTAATTGTTGTTGAGTTGTAAAAGTTCTTTATTTATTCTGGATATTCAATCTTTATCAGATATATGATTTGCAAATGTTTTTCTTCATTCTGTGGCTGTCTTTTCACTTTTTTGATGGTGTCCTCTGAAACACAAGTTTTTAATTGTGTTTAAGTCCAATCATCAATTTTTCCTTTGGTTGCTTGTGCTTTTCATGTCATATTTAAGAAACTTTGCCTAATTCAAAGTCATAAAGATTTACACTTACGTTTTCCTCTAAGAGCTTTATAGTTTAAGCTCTTACATTTAGGTTAATGATCCATTTTAAGTTAATTTTTGTATATGGTGTGAGGTAGGAGTCCAACTTCATTCTTTTGCATGCATACAGTTGTTCCAGCACCATTGGTTGAAAAGACTGTTCTTTCCCTGTTGAATGCTCTTGACAGAACTGCCAAAAATCAATTACCCATAAAGGTGTTCATTTACTCTGGACTCTCAATTCTATTCCATAGATTGGTATGTCTTGTACCACACAGTGTTGATTTCTGTAGCTTTCCAGTAAGTTTTAAAACTGTAAAGTGTGAGTCTTCCACCATTGTTCTCTTTTTTCAAGATCATTTTGGCTATCCTCATGTCCTTTAAATTTCCATATGAATTTTAGGATCAGTTTGTCAATTTCTGCAAACAACAGTCCAACTGATAGGGATATCAATGGATCTGTAGACCAATTTGGGAAGTGTGCCATCTTTACAATATTAAGTCTTCCAATTCACAAAGGATATCTTTTCATTTATTTAGGTCTTCTTTAATTTCTCTTGATAGTGTTTTGTAGTTTTCAGGGTACAAGTCTTTTGTTAAAAATACTCTTTTGTGAAATACATTCCTAAGTATTTTATTATTTTGATAATAGTGTAAATAGAATTGTGTTTTTAATTTCATTTTTTGATTGTTCATTGTTAGTATATAAAAATACAATTGACTTTTGTATATTGACCTTGTATTCTGTAACCTTGCTGAATTTATTATGTCTAACAGATGAATTTTTCGTTTGTTTTGTTTTTGGTAGATTCTTTAGGAGTTTCTTTATGCAAGATCAAGTGATTTGTAAATAGAGGTAGTTTTAGTTCTTCCTTTCCAATCCGGCTGTCTTTTTATTTCTTGCTTAACTGTCCTGGGTAGAAGCTCCAACATCATACAGGAGTGGCAAGAGTAGACATCCTTATTTCTGATCTTAGGGGAAAGTTTTCAGCCTTTCATCATTAAGCATATTAGCTATTAGTAGTTGCTCTTTGAGGAAGTTCTCTCTTATTCCTGGTTTACTGATTTTTTTTTTAATCATAAGAGGATTTTGTGAAATGTTTTTTCTGCATATACTGAGATAATTATGTGATTTTTGTCCTTTATTTTATTAATATGGTGTATTACATTGATTGATCTTAGCACATTGAACCAACATTGCATTCCTGGAATAAATCCCACTTGATCATGGTGTATAATCACAAACTCGTCCAAACAATAGAAGAGGAAACACTTCCCAACTAATTCTATTACCACGATACCAAAATCAGACAAGGACATCACAAGAAAACTACAGACCAATATACCTGATAAATATAGATGTAAAAATCCTCAACAAAATGCTAGCAAACCAAATCTAGGAACATATAAAAATGATTATATACCATGACCAAGTTAGGAGAATGGGGAATGAGTACTAATGTGTATGGGATTCCTTTGGGGATTGATGACAATATTTTGAAATTAGAAAGTGACAATGATTGCATAATTGTGTGACTATACTAAAAATTGTACCTATTAAAAGGGCAAATATCATTTTATGTAAATTACATGTCATTTTTTTTTTTAAAGAAAGCTGTCTGCCCTCTATTTTCACGTTTCCCCTGTCCTACTGCCCGAAAGGCAGACATGATCAAGTTAGTAAAAAACATGTTAGGGGATGGTAGAGCAACAAGATGGTAGGAACCTGGGTCTTTGGGTAACCTTCCACATCAGACAGGAACAGCCCCATGGATTGCCTACAGGCTCAGACATTTACAAAAAACAAACAAACAAACAAAAAAACACAACCAGTACCTGCTTTGTTTAGATCACTGTGATTAGGTTCCTGTTAAAGTATCCCATCCAATATCCTAATTAATTAAATTAGGTTGTTTCTATTTTTCAGGACTACACACAATTCTGCAATGAAATTCCTCATATATATATATATATATATTTCCCTGGACATGTGTTAGAGTTTTTTTTAGAGTAAATACTTTGAAGTGAAATTGTTGGGTTGTTGGGTATGCACAGCTTCAGTTATACTTAGTATGTCTGATTATTTTCCTAAGTGGTTGAACCAATTTTCTAGCAATGGGTAAAACTACCATTTTCTTGAATCCTCACCAACACTTGGTCATATTAAGTTTTGCCAAATTGATAAGTGTGAAATGGTGATCCATTACTGTTGTCATTTGGATTTCCATGAGATTTGTGGAATTGAACATCTTTTCACATTTATTGATCATTTGAGTTTTTTTCATGAATTACTTGTACATATCCTTTGCTCATTTTCCCATTGTCTATACCATTGTCTTAATGATTTGTAGACATTTTCATTTTTGTTTATTATCTGTTACTTGTTTGCCATTATTTTCTACTAGAGTTTGGCTTATACTTCCACTTTGTTTATAATAATTTTAGTCATACAGAAATTGTTATTTTAATGTGTTCAAACGTATCAGTCTTTTCCTCTTATGATTTGTTCTTTTAGCCTCATTTCAGAAAATATTTCTTAAACATATGTCATAAAGATATTTCCCATGCCACCTCCTGAAAGTTTTATAGTTTTCTTTTCATATTTAGTTTTTCTTCCATTTGGAACTGGTTTTTATGAATGTGAATTAGTGTCAGGTTTTCCTTTTTATGTAGAGTTAATTGTTCAAGCACCATTTATTCATAATTTCATTCTTTCCCTGATGAACTTCTCATATTTTCTATGTCTTTCAGTAAAACTTAACAATTGTTAGTTTAATTTCACTGAGGATATAATCTTTATTATTTCACTCCTCTAAAATTTGTTGAGGCTTACTTTATGACCCAGGGTATCATCAGTTTTTATAAATGTTATAGGAGCACTTAAAATAATGTGCACCTTGCTACTACTGGATACACTATATGTTGTTAAACATATTAATCTATTATATATGTATTGATATTATTTTGTTGGACTGTTTATTAGTCACAAACAGAGGTGTGTTAAAATCTCTATCATGATAGACTCATGTATTTCTCCTTTGAGTTGTTTTATTTTTTTTTAAGTATTTTGAGGCTATATTTTTAGGTATATTCCAATATTATTAAATTATGTTGAATTAAAATTTTTTATAATTACAAAATGTCCCTTTTTATCTAGTAACAAATTTTTGCCTCAAAGTCTACTCTATATAATGCAGACCCCAGCTTTTCTTTTGTCTTTTCTTTCTTTTTGACTGACGTTTATATGCATATTTCCCCATCTTTTAACTTTCAACTGTTCTGTGTCCTTATATTTTATGTATGATTCTTAAAAACAGCATATATTTGAGTTTGTTTGGGTTTTTTTCCAGTCTACAATCTCTGTCTTTTTTTTTTTTTAAGATTTTATTTGACAGAGAGAGACACAGCGAGAGAGGGAACACAAGCAGGGGCAGTGAGAGAGGGAGAAGTAGGCCTCCTGCCAAGCAGGGATCCCGATGCGGGCTCGATCCCAGGATCCGGGGATCATGATCTGAGCCGAAGGCAGATGCTTAACGACTGAGCCACCCAGGCACCTCTACAATCTCTGTCTTTTAAATGGAAGTTTGTCCACTTATATTTAATATAATCACTTATAAATTGAGGTTTAAATGTGCTATCTTATTTTTTGTTGTTGTTGGTATTCCACCTGTACATTTCTTTTTCTCTTTTTCCTTGCCTTCTTTTGGATCATTTGCTTTATATAATTTCATTTCCCCACGTATTTATATACTTTTTACTATACAAATTCTTGAACTTCAACATAGAACTACTAAGTCAGAAACTGGAGTGGAGTTTCTGATTCAGAGGACCTATGATGAAACTTGAGAATGTGAATTTCTAGCAAATTCACAGATGATACTGATGTTACTGGTCCACTGACCACACTTTGAGAACCCTTGGTTTGCAGGATAAAATGGACTAGATATAAGGAGATCAGCAAAAAGATATTGAAATAATCAAAGCAAATGATAATGGTTTTGACTAGGACAATGGCAGTGAAAATTTTTACAAGTATTAAAAGCAGAGAATAATGGTACCATTGAAGGAAACAAAAGGTTCCAGAATAGAAGCAGGTAAGAGAGATAAAGATGAATTTTGTTGCTATTTTTATCCTTGAAATAGAGAAAACAGAAAGTAATTATAATCATCAGAATTGAGGATTTAGCTTTCACTAATCAATATTATTTTCTGGTTTTCTGTTCTTTAGAACTATTTTTTTAAAAAAAAGTTCTCCTGATAAAAACAATTCTGTAAATGTATTTATTACAAAGGAAAAATTGGATTAAACTTATAGCATTTAAGATTTAAGTTTCTAGGATTTAATTTTCTCTAATGAGATGCATCATCAATACGTGCTACTGCAATATAGTTACATTACAACTAGTAAACTGGACATTGGATAAGGTTTCAAAGTCCATTTAGTCTGGTGTATCAACCAGATGAGTGATAAAGAAAAATTAGATGAATGGATATTCCTTCACATGTGCTTCAGTATACAGACAGACCTTCTAGTGACCCAATCTGCTGGATTCTGCTGCCAAACAAAGCAAATGCATGAAATAAATTTATTTAAATTCGTTTATTTACAAAAATAGTCACCAATTAAATAATTTATATAACACATGAATTTCAATTTATACACTGGTTATTTTAAAATAAAAGAAGAAGTTATGGGGCGCCTGGGTGGCTCAGTCATTAAGCATCTGCCTTTGGCTCAGGTCATGATCCCAGGGTACTGGGATCGAGCCCCACATTGGACTCCCTGCTCAGCGGGAAGCCTGCTTCTCGCTCTCCCACTCCCCCTGCTTGTGTTCCCTCTCTTGCTGTGTCTCTCTCTGTCAAATAAATAAATAAAATCTTAAAAAAAAAAAAGAAGTTATGACTACAACTCAAAAGTACACATTTTTATATATTTATGTGTCCTAGAGAGTACCTAAGTCATAGCATGAGGAACAGTGAGAAACATATGTAATATTAAGAACTCTTTTGTTCAGTATTTTACTTGAGTAACTGTAATATAAATGTATATACTATTTATCTAGGAACTCAACTGAATATGAAACTCTGCTAGAGACTGAAAAAACATTGAACCCAAGGTAAATAAAACATGACATCTTCATTCATAAATGAGTGCCAAAAAATGATTTAAATAAACAAAATGTGTCAACAACCTATAGAAAGCTTTATAACTGAGGTAGTTTGTGATAAAATAAATGCATTTTTCCCAAAATGTAACCAAAATATATTGTAATATAACAAGTCTCTTTTGTAAAAGTAAAAAGTCTCTGATTACTGTTTTAGATACGTAATTTTGGGGGATCCTAAAAATAATTGAAATCTTCATGAACAACAAACGGATTTCAGAGATGGATCATGATAAGTAATCTCAGACAGAAAGATCCTAGTAGTCTGCAGATTAGCTTTTTTCTAAAGAGCTATAATATAGGTGGATTTTTAATGTTCTGACCATAGCTTTAAATACCAGATCATTATTACTCACCTACTCAAAAACCTTCCTTGGCTTCTGTATTAGATTCCTACTGTTGCTGTAACATAAACTTAGTGGCTTCAACAACACACATTTATTATCTTAAAATTCTAATGGTCAGAATTCTCAAATGGCTTTCCCTGAACTCAAATCAAGACACCAGCAGGGGCTGTATTCCTTTCTGGATCCTCTAAGGGAGAATCTATTTTCTTGCCTTTTCCCGCTTCCTTGGAAAGGGAGGCTGCCTGCATTCCTGCTCATGACCCCCTTCTGTATTCAAAGCTAGCAATGGCTGGTTAAGTCTTTCTCATATTGCATCACTCTGACCTCCTCTTTCTGCATTAAAGGCCCCTTATGACTACCCTATGCCCTCCAGGATAATCTCCCTTATTTTAATGTCAACTGATTAGCCACCTTAACTCCATCTGTAACTTTAATTCCCCGTTGCCATGGAACATAAGATATTTGCAGGTTCTGGGGATTAGGATGTGGACATCTTGGTAGGGGGGAGCATTACTCTTCCTATCAGGGTTTCCCAATGTCACCAAACCCATGCTGGCTATCAATGACATTATTGATCCCAATTTACTCTCCTGCCTTAGCCATAAATCTCCACTCTTTGTACCCGGTGTTCCAACCACATGGTCTATCTGATGATTCCTCCAATCAGCCTGTACTCACACAGCTCTACAGCTTCGCTCTTGGCATTTTCTCTTCCTTGATGTTCTCTTCATTCCTCCCTACTTTTCCTCCCCAGATGAAAATCCTATTCCTTCTCAAAATTTCATAGCAAATGTTTCATTCCCCATGAAGCTTTTCTCCTAATCTTTCCTCTCGAGACATTCCTATCATGGTATTTGTGCTTCCCTACAGAAGTTAACAATGCATTTCCTTTGATAGTTATTCATGTTCTTTGCTAGAGAATGCTCTTGTTAAGGGCAGAAACACATGGATTAATCCTCACTTGTGTGTCTGTTAGACATATCTAAGACTAACTCCTTGCTTTTCATTCACACTCCTCCAAAACTACTCTTCTCTGGATTACCATCTAGTAAAATCACCTACCTTCACCCGGTTGTGCTCCACAAACTGAGGAGTCATCTTTGACCAGGCCAGCAGTGAACTTCACCAGTGCTCCCTCCTGATCTAAGTTACCTTCATCATTTGCCTTCCCTACTGTACTCCTTGTTTTCAGTCTTGTCCCCGTATCTCTCACCTTGCACATGCAAGCATGTGCATATGCATGGACACACAAAAACACACACAAATTCTATTCTCAAGTCAGCATCCAGAGGGATCATTTACATTGTGTAGAAGTCTAAGTCTGATTATAACTCAGTCCTGCTTAATGTCAGACAGCTTACCATCACACATAGAATAGAATCCAAAGTCCATATCATGATCTGTAAGGCGTAACCTCACCTCTCACTGTTTCCCATCTTGCTTGCTATAGTCCTGCCTCACTGTCATCCTCCCTGTTCCTCCCATTAGCCTGGCAGCCACTTGCCCCAAGGCCTGTGCACCTGCTGTGCCCTCAGCCTGTGAAACACTTTCTCCAGATAGCCACATGATTGACCCTTTTATGCCCTTTATGCCTCTACTCATGCCCTCATGTTCTTTGGGTCTCCGTACAAATGTCACTTAATTGACCATCCTATGCAAAAGGGTAGCCCTTCATTTCTTCCACCACTGTCTGTACCCTTATGCTGCTTGAATTATCTTTACACACCTATCATTACATGACATCACATGATAAATCTATTTCTTGTCTGTCACCATCCACCAAAACACAAACTTCATGAGGGCAGAGATTTAGTCTGATCTCTCTTCTAGTCTCAGAACCTGCAAGCATGCATAGCACAGAGGAGACATTTAACAAAGTTAAATGAATAAACTTTTCTTTGTATGTCCTCCTGTTTCTTGCTCTGTTCTTTGATCACAGATGTTAAGCAAGTATTGGCAGAATGGAATTTTACCTACTTACTAAAAGTTATTTAATATAACCACCAGAGGAAAAACCACAGCAAGCCACTTTTACCATAGAGAAATAAAGATAGTAGAGAAATTGTCACAACTCAGCTTAGCCTTTTATTCCTTAGTTTTCATATGATGGACCTCTCTAGGTCACAAAGTATATCACACTGAATATTTATTTCAAGGATGAAGTTCAGAAATTAACCCCAGCAGACCACCCTGCCTACACAGGATGTGTGGCTAGGGGGTAGGGGGTGGGGGGTGGGGGGGTTGGGACACGCTAGTAAGTATGTGAAGGATACCAAGAAGGTGACTGTAAGCTGCAAGGGTGCAGTTAGGGACATCCAGTTTGGGGGGATACACTCAAAGTCTAAAGTGTTTCTTCTCTTCAGTAAATTTCTCTTTCACAATACTGATTTCTTAGAAACAGACTTTTTTCCTTTGTGTCTAGGTTTTTCAGACCAGAGAAAGAAATGAAAAAAAAAAAAAAAAAAACTCAGAGAAAAATAAAACATATGGCCTCTAATCACCCACTCTCTTGATGCACATACAAGAGGCAGTTTTAAAAATTCATCTTTTCTTTGCCACCCAACGTATATATTGATGCAAAATCAAATGTCTGGAACTATGTAAGTTCATTCCATTTATATTATACCTAATTTATTTCATTTTAAAGATTTTATTTATCTATGTGAGAGAGAGAGAAAGCAGGAGAGCACAGAGGGAGAGGGAGAGGGAGAAGCAGACTCTCAGCTGAGCAGAGAACCCTGTATGGGGCTCGGTCCCAGGACCTGAGATCATGACCTGAGCATGAGGTAGACACTTAACTGACTAAACCACCCAGGCACCCCTATACTAAACCAATTTTAAATGATCATTTCCACACGAATGTTACATGATTCTCTTCTTTTCCTTCAGAATTTCCTTAAGTCCCTCCTTTTATACCAGCTCCCTATACTCAGTAGCATCAGTAACATCTTTTAACCTAAAAACACAAATATTAATCACAATGAATCCTTTTGGTTCTTATTTTACTTTTCTTGCACAACTGATGAGTATGTTTTCTAAGCCAGTGGTTCTTGACTCTGTCTACAGATTAGAATCACTTGCAGAACTTTTTAAAAAACACTAAGACTCAGACTCTCCCAAGACCTGAAGGCGGGACCCAAGCATCAGAATCTCTTTTTCAAGTTCCCCCAGTGATTCTAATGTGCAGCCATGGTTAAGAACCAAAGTTCTTAGCCCACACAACTGTAAGCCACTCAGAAATAATGCAGTGATGGGAACAGTAGCAAGAGGAAGCTGATCCCACATTTAGATTTCACTATGGTTAAATCCCAGAGCAGGCCATTGCCCTATGTATAACCAGTTGACTTGAATACTATATTACGTGACTGGATAGAATCAGTGATTATCCTTGACAATATGGATATGATTCAAAACATAAATAAGCTGAATAGCACTTAAAGATATTTTAAAGAGAATATTAGTCAAAGGTCACATTTATTCACACTATCTTCCTTAGTAGTCTGTGGCTTAAGAAATTATACATTTGCAATATTCTTAAAATTTTTTTTTTTAAAGATTTTATTTATTTATTCATGAGAGACAGAGACAGAGAGAGAGGCAGAGGGAGAAGCAGGCTCCCAAGGAGCAGAGAGCCTGATGCGGGACTCGATCCCAGGACCCTGGGATCATGACCTGAGCCGAAGGCAGACGCCCAACCATCTGAGCCACCCAGGCACCCCCATTTGCAATATTCTTTCCCTTACCCTGCTTTTTACTATAATTAATCCAACAAACTCAAGGGAAGGGTGGGGGAAAGTCCTTGTTCTTTTTTTTTTTTTTCCTGAGAAGTGATTCCTAAATGGTTTCTTGTGTAGTGGGTCACAAAGAAGAAAAGGTTGAAGGTGATTAGAACCCGTGGCACTGAAGGGAATCCAGACATTCTACAAAGAGTCTTTGATAAATAGGCAATGTAACGCAAAGAAAAGATGTAGGCACCCAAGAGGCAAGAGAAGAGGACAATGGGTATTGCCTGATTACAAGAGCACTGTGGACACATTCTGCTTTTGTACCAGACTCTGGCACAAGATTTTGGTTATGTTGAATTTTTCATCACTAATTGCTTACAAGAATTTCCAAATTGAGCATTTAATTGTTCAAAAGTAGAATGGTGACTGCAAAAGAACAAACTTAGGCTCTATAAATGCTATAATGTAATCATAATTTGTATAAAGATATATATATATATATATATATATATATATATATATATACTGACTGGTTTGGCTGAGGAAACCTTGACTAAATTGACTGGGATGTTGTTCATCACTTTTTGGTAGCATAAATATCTTTCTCCAGCTCTGTCATTTCTTGAATACTTAACTTTATAAAACGTCATTTTGTTCAGATGCTTTTTCAAAACATTTGTTGCCAGGATCTGAACTGGCACTGGAAGAAAACAGGTTATTTGCAACAAAAAGAGAGAGATAAAATTGTAGTATTACATAAAGCATTATGACTGCTTCCAAGTGATTTAAAAATCTATGTCCTAATGATCTCAATTTACTTTTTCTGCCATATCCTTCAAAATTGCCTGGAAATTACAAAGCAGGCTTTTT